>NW_028232785.1:21332269-23832269 GCF_057557595.1 Rhyacophila brunnea | reverse complement strand
AATAATTGTTAATAAAAATCTTATCCATTTATATATTTTTCGAAATCTAGCCTGTTCATAATATTTAAAAAAAAAATTACACTCTTCGTAAGCGGATCATTATTGTTTTCTTATCTTTAAATCTCTAAACAATATTATTATTTATTATCGATTAAAATTTACTCTTCCTAATAGCCATTTAAATCAATTAAAAAAAAACACAAACACAAATATCTCACTTTAAAAATTCAAAAATAGAATAGGTACATTTCAATTATTTTTGTTTAAGTATACGTTGTTGATATCTATTATTAATATTGTCAATATTGTGTTTATAAAAGGTAAATAATTTTTGTATTACATAATTTATGGGGTTATTTTTAAATAGTTTCATGGACAAGATAAAGAATCTATTGTATAGACCTACAAACTTATCTGAAGAATGGGATGGGGGAGCCACTGTCGAAAACTACCCAATCAAGACTCGTAACTGGACAAAATCTGACATTCAAATGAAACTTTCAAAATAGCGTCTTATAGTAGTTTGTAGTAAAATTTTTGGCCATTCTACAGGTAAGTTTGTAGGTCTGTAAGAATAATTTATTAGTAGATAATTCAAAAAAAGAACTCTATGCAAGAACAATTTTGTGCTTTTTAAAATAATAATAAATGGCTATATTGTGCCATCGTTTTTCAGCCGTTCACCGATATAAAATAAATAAAGTCACTTAACGTGTTACCGTTAGAATTTCGACAGCCTTCAATTATTATTAATTAAATTAATTATTACTAAGCACGCGTGCATTTGGAAATAAAAACTTCTTTACATTTTTATATTATCTAGAAAAACAAATAATAGGTACTTAATACAAAAAGTAAATTTTTTTAATTAACGTTCTAACGATACCGTTTTCATTTCGAGTATCCCTTAAGCTGAAGATAATATAAATATAGGTTTTTATTACTTTCTACAAAGGAGCTCAGTAGGTGCCGTTGTATAGTAATTTTTTTTTAGTTTTATAACATTATTGTTAAATAAAAAAAAACCAATACCTACTATCTAATCTTTTAAAGAACTGCTTAGACGAAAGAGTGCTTCAACTCGAATTATTGTAAAAGTAAAAAAAAAACATAGCGAGTGTAATTTTTTTATGTCCTTAACGATTTGACAAAAAAATCCCAACTATTTAGATTTGGGTATTAAATGAAAATGAAAACAAATAAAAAAAAATGTACTGGTTATATTGTGATCTGGCGATACCTAAATTTGGTAATAAAAACAACTTTTATATTGAAACAATTAAATCTTGAATACACACAGATGTAAGTTAGGAAATTTTCGACTGTACCTACATCATTTTCTCTCGCTCGGTGACATTCCGAAGAATATTTGCCATCGCCTGTTTAGTAGAACTCTCCCAGAATTATACAAGCAGTCACATTCCCTACCATAGTTATAAATTATACCAATGGTGTAGTTACTGCAAGAATATGCAATGAATTGGGGCCCAACCGAACAAGGTGGTCTAAATCTCAGTTCAATATTAACAACAAATCAAATGGAAATCTGAAACAGTTTCATTGTTACACACACAATAATTAAATTTTTGAAACTAATGATAATTTACATTGTACGAATTTCGTAGTGTTCGCTTCGCTTAGGTTACCTATGGTTTTCAGCAGTGGCGAAGGGCGGAGGTAGGCTGTTCAGATTCAACATAAATATTGCACACTAAACTTTGTCAGTCATAAAAATATCTTCTGTCATATTTTTCAACTACAAATATCACCACAAACTAGGGCTGTCATCGTCATTTATGGCACTACAACCCTTTGCGAGTCATAGCCTTCTTCAAAAACTTGCTATATTATGTACGATCGACCGCCGATAATCCAATTCATAACCTTTTCTATGCCTCACAATATTACTATGGCAGTATCTAACAGTTGCAGATTTTTAACGACACACGTTGAATGTAGAGCGAAGCTCTTACTATTATTGTTGTAATATCGATAATTTGTGGCTTAGTATTTCATAATTATTCAAACAGATGTCACTGTGTGCTTAATTTCAAATCAATCGACAGGGGCAAGTAATTTGAGTTTAAAGTCGGGCGAGATAACTCGTTGAAGGCATGGAACCAGTTAAAACTCCTGTGGCACAGTCCAGTCATTTCAATTTCGGCCGTCCAGGTCTTCTCTTGCCCTCAGGGATTGCATGCATAGCCCGCTCTGCTAGTATATACCTCAGCATTGACGTCCAAATGCCACTTTCTTGTACTTACCCAAAGATTCTTCTCAAAGATATCCATATTTCTTTCATCCTGTTTGTTGAGTGTCCAGCATTCTAATCCTAACTTTAATACTGGGTACAGGAGAGTTTTGAGGCTGTCATACCAAAAGAAAACATTTCGATTCGCAAGTATTCGTATAAAATAATGCTTGCCCGCAAGGGATTTATTTCCATCATTTATTTTTTAACGGCTCTACTGCAGTGATAATATAATATGACGTATTCTACAAAATGTGTCCACTTTGGTGTTGAGATTTTGTAAGGGAAGATGTACCCTGTATTTCAAATGATTATGTACAACTAAATTTAAATAATCATGATATTCAAATTTTGAACATTTAAAAAAAAGCTGTAGGTAGACATCTGTGTATTTCTTAATAAACTATTATTAAAAATGCCTTTCAATTATCACCAAAAGATGGTGTCGTTCCGGATCATTGTATTAACAAAATTTAGCTGCAATTTTTATAATAATAAATTTTTAATGTACCCGATACTTACTACTTGATAGGTAATAAACTCCTTTTTATATTATTATTGTAATGAAAATTATATATATATATGATTATTATGAATGGAAAATATTATGATCCTAAAATAATATCATTCGTGGATTTTTTAATGCGATTTTTCTTTGGTTATTATTATTTTTTTTATAGATTTTTTCGCCAATCTGTGAAGATGAATAGAAGGGGCGAACTCAATTTGTAAAATATATACATAAATAAAATATATATAAAAAACACTTGAAGAATTTTATTTATTAATTATGTACATAATGTAGATACCCTTTACATATAAGGTCACTCTCCAGTAGTATGATTTTGATACCACAATGTTAATTTAAATGCTGAAATTGTAAATATTAGTTCTTTTACGTAGGAGGTGTCGATGTCAGTTTAATTATGGATAAAAATCATTGTATTACATTTCTCCGTAGCACAGTTCAGTTCACCGTGAGCTGTCTCACTGAAAAGAGATAGCCGTACACAATCCCTATCAAAAAATGACATGTTGTTCGTAAAGACTTTATTGCAGACAGTAATATTTAAATTTTATTAGATTCAATAAAAACATTAATTTGATGTTGATTAGTAATACACTATTATCAGATATTTGATAGGTACAACTTGATACTTACGAGCACCTACTTGCTAACCTATTTTAAAATTATTCAGAATTTTATATATTAATAAATATACGATGTGTTTGTATTACTGGCAGCGGTACGTATTGTCACAACCATGGCCCCCACAAAGGGGGGGCTGACAGGGCTCTTGCCTGGGTGCCCGAGCTTAGGAGGGGCCCGGCGTGGCAGGTCAACCAGTTAAGTGAGATAGACACACCGTAAGTTTATAAGCTCTAACAGTAAAAAAATGGCGCTATAAGACGGAGAGAATTTAATATTATAATTACTTTTAGTGTGTTTCCTGACTAATAAAAATGACTATTTATCCAACATGGCGAAGGGTCACATTGTAACTTGGCTATCACAAAAAAGGGTCGCGGTCAGCGCTTCCGCTGACTGCCAATAATTCTAGCTAATTTAATTAGAATACCAAAAATTGCTAAAAAAAAATACAAGGACTACCCTTTATTTTCATTTTCACAATTAAAATACACAGAGTCCTGCGGAGTATCATTTGGGAAACACTACTATAGAACATTACACTGCTCTTAACCTTAGCCCGTCAAATATCATAGCCTGGGGGCCCGCTTCAGGATGTGGGGGCCATGGTCACAACCATAACGAAAAATGCAAATGTAAACACCTATTATCGTGCATGTTGCAAGACTGCACGCGTAGATCAAAAAAGATAGTTGCAATTTGCATGGCGTATGCGCAAGCGCAGTAGATCGACAGTGGCGAACCTGATGGAAAATATATGAACTACACCTTGCAGAGCATTTTGACGTTTTCCAATTTTCACAACCTGTCAAATAACACTTTCAATGACAGCAACAATTTATCTCGCTTACGCTTCAGGAATGAGAGTGGCGAGACAGTCAGCACTATTACGTGTAAATACCCTAATAAGGATCCTACAGAGTGGAGGTTTGTATTAACAGATTTTTGTTTTTTTTTTTAAGAGAAATGGATGTTAGCCACTTGCTCAACCCATTAGGTCCACACTCTGGCTCAAACACAAATAGAAAAAAAAACAATATGTGTATTCGCTAAACCCATGATTTGAACCTGGAACTCACGACGTTGTAGGCCGACGCATAAGCCGCTCGGCCATCGTGGGCGGAAAATAAGTACCTATGGATAATTCATCGACATTTAAAGCTTTCCTAGTCTAATGCGGAAGACACTGGTTTCTCTCTAGTGAGGTCAAAATACTTATGTATGGAATTGAGGCGACGCTTAAGCCGCTCGGCCATGGTGGTGATGCCATTGAGTTATTACTTACCTACCTATTTTCTTACGTTTTTTACGGGAAATGGATGTTAGCCACTTATTCAACCTATTCGGTCCATACTTTGACTCCAAACACAAATTAAATAAGAATATGCGTATTTGTCAGACCCAGGATACGAACCTGGGACCGACACCAGAACACGACAGTCAATGTGTAAGTCGCTCATATATCCAATATTAATTAGATACTATATTTGACCTTTTACGTTATAAATGCAATATGTTATTTCGATTAATAATTATTGTGTCTATGATTACATTAAAATAAATATTTACTCTAAACATAATTAATAATAAGTAATCAAAAAAGAAACAGTATAGTCTATTCAATGTGGAAATACATACATTAAGTTACAAGTAAATTGTACGTATCCAGTTCACCGTGAGCGGTTGTACCATAGATGTATTAGTCGGCTCGCACATTGGAACTCGTCTCGCCTAAAAACGTGTCGAATACGTCGATGTGACGTCATCGTTATTTAACGAAACAACATAACACGTGTTGCCAGATGGAGCTTCGCAGATCGACCGAATGCAACTGTTTCGTCTGAAAAAAACATCTGGCTGTTGCATCCTTCTCGGGCTCCGAGTCGGAGGGTCGAAGTCACAAAGAAACACATACGAATTGGTCATTCCTATACCGGCTCGCCGATCGCCGCATTGAAATATCAATACGTTTCGAAGGCTACGCGCGACTGTCGCTAGATAGATGTGCGAGGTTGTGTCATGCAACACTGGCCGCCTGTTCTCGGAAAATTTGATTTATGGCGGTAAGGCACACGAGGCGAGTTGTGATGTGCGAGCCGGCTTAAAAGTACAGATAGGCAACGATTTGGTTTCCTCATACAACAGCTGAATGAAGCATGCCGACAACAGCCGATAGCTCAGGAGAAATGGCGACGCGATAAAAAAAATGCAGGGCATCACGGAGGATTTACTTTGGTCATTATAACGTCCCCATATAATATAATGTTAACGTGGAAATTTTGCCGCAGATTGATTACCAGCCTGTTTCACCATACTTTTTCACCATACTTTCATATAATCTACTGCCCCTAGGGTTGTACCTACCGGAAACAGATGGGCGAATAGAGCTGAGATGAAGAAACGATGCATTATTCGTGGAGGTAGGTTGTTAAGATCTCACATAAATAGTGCACACTAAACTTTTTCAGTCATTCTTATTTGTTTTCATTGAACTTAGACTAGAAATTGCAGATAGTGTCTGTTAGTTTTTTTTAAATTCAATTAGCCCTGCTTAAACTAAGCCATAATAGATAATAGTTAAAAAAAACATTAATCTATCTTTAAAATATTTAATTTTGCCATTAAATCATATTTTTTATCTCTTCTGTTTGGTCAGGCATGAGTTAATGAATTAAAAAAAAAAACGCCACCTGTGATACTTCATGTATTCTCAATTTAACAAAAACAAATACCTAAGTGTGATTGAAAAAATGTGAAGTTGTCGGATCACCTATACTTATATAGCAGCCTCAAATTATTATAGTTTGGTTTAGGCAGTGTTTAATTGATTTAAAAAAAAAAACCAGCACAATCTGAAAATTGTATTCTTAGTTCAATGAAATCAAATAAGTATAACTGACCAAGTTTAGCACTATTTATGTTGACAGTGACGTCCCTAGATAAAATGCCGCCCCTTCTTCTTCCACGGCACTACATCCCAGGGTGGGATTTGGCCTCCTCCACAACCGCTCTCCACTCACTCCGGTCTCTCGCCACACTTCTCCAGTTACCGGGTCTTCCTATATGAAGCCAGTCCACTTCTACGACGTCAGCCCATCTCCTTCTTGGACGGCCTCTGGGTCTCTTCCGTTGGGGTAGCCACTTCGTCATGATCCTTGGCGCTCTAACTTCAGGCATTCTCTCCACATGTCCCGCCTAGGGAATCCAATCCCGAGCCAAAATTCTGATCCCGGGATTTCGGGATTACAATTTGACAATCCCGGGATCCCGGGACTGGTCCCGGGATTGGCATTTTTTCAATTGTTAATATAAAATTTTTATATTTACAAATAACATTGATAAAATCGGTCAAAAATAAATCTAGTATAATTTATACTATTTAAGACATTTATTGTTTACGTTCAATCTTGGAAATACACAAGTTTAATGGAGTAAATAATATTGCAATATAAATAAAAATGGAAATTTAATAGGAGATTGCTGTTTCTGATAGTAAAGACTTAATGAATGGATTAGCGAGATTTAAAATAGTAAAGGAAATAATCATGGCGTACTTATGGCCTTTCCGCTTCATAAATCTAAATAGTCAGCCAAATATGAAACTGCTGTAAAACGTATGATATCATGGTGGAATTACTTTGTTAAAAGTGCAAAGCATTGTTTTTTTCCAATCTTTCCATTTTTAATAATTTATGTGAAAAAATAAAATGAATCGGCAACCTACACATGGGTATAAATCAAACTTCATTCAAACTCAGCTTATTTCTAATGTAGTTATTTTTTATCAAAAGTATTTTTTCTGTTATATTTCGCTTTTATTTTATTTTCCATAAAAATTGATCAATCCATCAATCAATCAAGACAAAAATCAATCCCGAAATCCCGGGATTATGTTTATCAATCCCGGGATTCATAGGTATCGAAAATAGCTCGGGATCCCGGGATCCCGGGATTCGGGATCCCGGGATTGGAATCCCTAGTCCCGCCCATCGTAGTCTTTGGGACTTACAGTATCTTATGATTGTTTGCTGTTCAATAAGCTCTTCTAACTCGTGGTTCATTTTTATTCTGTAGTTCCCATTTTCCAACGTGGGTCCAAAGATTTTTCGGAGTATTTTGAATTTTTTAAATGCCGCCCCTAGGCAGCACTAACATGCCGTCCCATTTTTTTATAATATTTTCATCATCCTATCATGAGTCCAATATCTAAGAAATGTGTTGTATGGAGACATTTCTGACAAAATAGCATACTGTAATTATTCACAAATCTACACGTGTCGTTTCTGGTCACCAAGGACGTCGAAGAGAAATGGAAGTAAACTAGATAGATATCGCGAACCCGACAAAACCAGTGAGCTGAATTTTTTAATGGAAAGGTATTTTCGTTATTACTAAATTTAGGTAGTTGTTTCTATATAGGTATTCCAAATGATTCTCCTCAATTTGCCGCCCTTCGATTAACTGCCGCCCCCAAGCGACGCCCAATCTGCCTACCCCCACGGGACGTCACTGTATGTCGAATATTAACTTCCTACCTTTACGCCTCGCAACTGCGTTATAGTATCCACAACATAGCTTGTCACTTCGCGATCACGAATATTGTTGTCGCTTTCCCTCCACGGATTCTTTGACATAACATTATGGACGAAAACAATACTACACTATAATATCATTTGAAAGCACCTACAGTACCTATGTTATTATTTATGTATAGATGTCTCCATCGTAAAAGAGAGATAGATCGTAATAGTTTTTTGGATTTTCATCGCGTGTTCTTCCTAATTATTTCCTCGACGTTTCGGCTTCATTGCTGAGGTAATTATCAAGAGAAATTCATTAAGAAACATTCCGTTCTGGCCTTTTGTTTTTGGTTGTTGTTGTTGGTTTTGACCCGAAACGTCCAGGAAAGAAGGTGGACGAATACGCAGTGTTATGCTATAATTCTTCTACTATATTTTACTATACTTATGCTATTATTACTTTGACTACAGTTATAGCGATTTTGTTATGCTTTATGTAATATTTTAGCCGGCTCTCACATCTAAACTCGCCCGTCTGCCGCACAGACATAAATCAAACCTTTTTAGGAACATCTCTCCAATGTTGCATATGAACACCGCGCATATAGGCACCTAGCGACAACACAAATATTACTTATTTTATATTACTTAAGCATCTCTTCCCTCTCGTAGCAGATTCTCGGACATCTAGCGACAGTCGCGCGTAACCTCTCGAAACGTGATATATTGGGACACTGCGTACGGTATAGAAATGACCAATTCGTATGTGTGCGTTCTGGCGGCTTCTACTCGCAGCCCTAGACGCATGCGATTTGTTGCTAGCAGCATTAGATGTTTTTTTCAAACTAAATAGTCGCATTCAACCAACGTACGGAGCTCCATTTAGCAACGTGTGTTTTGTGAATAATGATGACGTCACATCGACGTATTCGACACGTTGTAAACGAGGCGAGCTTAGACGTGAGAGCCGGATACTCAAGCTGTGAGAAATACGCATCATTTTAAGATTTGTTTAATGGCCTCCTTTTATATCTTATCGTCCGCGTCAAGGAAAATCGTCGCCGATTGAATTGGAATAGTGTCTTAATTCACAAACACGTGTAGATACATATTATATATATCAGTGGTGGCGAACCTATGGCACGCGAATCTTTTATTTTGAAGAGAAACAATATACCTATAAGAACAATAAATTATTACAGATCGCATTGAATAAAAAATAGCAGGTAAATACCCTTCAAGAATAAGCATTACGTTTAATGTCACTATATATTTGCATAGGTCGGTATGCGTAACTATATTATCGCACTTACCTCATCAGGCGGTGTGAAAAGCCGCGCCGCGAACCTATGATTTTGGTCGATTTAAAATGCTTGAGACCACTGTAGCGAGAGACCGCCTGAGGTATATAGGCCATATAACAAAACATCGAATAGGTACTTATTTTTATAAAATACACATACATGATAACTATGTTAATATCTTCAGAAAATTGTCATGCGCTCCGGTTCGTTAACTTTTTCATTTCGAGCGCTGTATGTAAGTATGCTCTGTTCTGTGAGCGATATCTATAACATCAGCGTTTATTAAAAGAATTCTTAAAAACTATTTTTTTTCTACTTCGAAAAACTGCTCGGCACGTCAGACAGTCGAAAAATAATAATTGGGAAATTTTGGCATACGTACTTAAAAAGGTTCGCCAAACCTTATATAGACATTAATAATTATTCTTCTTACACGATTTTAATTAAAAACAATATTGTTTTAATAAATAAAGTCACTTAGTTTGTATTTACGTTATCATTAAGTGCACACAGCTTTTTCGAAAATGCTGATATTTTAAAATAATATTAAAAACAGATAACGTCATACCTTACAAAATATAAATTGATAATGTTTTCATATTATAACAAATTTGTATAATTAGCTATCATCTATGAATTATTTGGACAGTGACGTTCCTAGGCAAAGTGTCGCCCTTGAGGTCATTTTAGAGAGTTACAATATGTAAATTGTACGTAAATCATTTCACCGTGGTACAGTTCGCCGCGGTGTTTTCTTGTCGGAAAGAGATGACCGTATACGATACGATTTCCAATTTTATTAGATTCAATAATATGAACATTAATTCAATTTTCATAGCTGATTTTGGCAAAATTCATGAATTCAAGAATGAAAAACTAACCTGACCTAACAAATAATCCAGTATATTGTATATTTTCAAAATTTGTTTGCTGCTGGCTTCCTGTTAAGTGTAAGCCGACAAGAACCGTGTTTTATTTAGACATGAATTTTATGTCAGTACTAATGACCCTGAGAAGAATGCTGCAGTTTTTAGGACATATTATCCGGCGCGGACCGAACAACCTGGAGAGACTGGTAGTTTTGGGTGGCCTCTAGAAAAGGCGAAGCAGAGGAAGGTCTGCGCGCTGGAGAGACCAAGTGAAAGAGCTGACTGGGCTCATCCTGCCCTGAGAGAAGCGGAAGATCGAGAAGGTTGGAAAGTCTTGGTCGCTCAAAGGATGGCGAAATTCAAATGTGGTCACGATCCTCAGCCATGAGTGCATGACCAAGAAGAGAGACTAATGACCCAAAGAGATTGGACGGTCTTTAATATACGGCCCTAATATATTTCCGATACAACATTTTACGGTTAAGTGTGATACGGCGAACTGCATACGTACAAGTTTCCGGACACGATTTTAGACGTCATTTCTGTTGTCCGTTCAGTCGAGGTTTCAGTTCAATCATTAGTCATATTAGGGGGAAAAAATATGCATCCCTGTCCATGGTGGAATATTCAATAATATAGATATTAATAATTATTATACGAACCTTTATAAAAAGGTGAAAACATTCGGAATGCCTTTAATTTAACCTTTCTTAACCATGGGTTATACGGAGCAAGTTTGGGAAATGCTGCCATAGAACATTCTTGTCATAATATTAATGATATGTAGGGAGCAATGAGGTATAACGAAAATTGTACATTGCCCATATTGAGTTTGGGCAAACCAATATAAAATCTCACTGGCTTTTTATATTTCCATTTTTATTAAGTATTTACTTTTTTCTTTATACTATTGTTTCATGTCATGTTTTGAACGTCTTAAACTTATAATTTGTAATATCCACAATATGTTAAAAATAAAAAATGAAATTGAAATAACCACTCCATTCTAATTAGTAGATACGGCTACACATCGAATAATACCAGTGGGTCTATTCTATACTTTTATCGACCGCTAAAGGGATAAATATTATCAAACTTAGGGCAGGTTTGTATCAAAGTATTAGCACTTATTGTAGCAATTAACAATAAGTTGGTTGTAATTGTTACAGTAAGTGCTAATACTTTGATACAAATCTACCCTAAGTTTGATAATATTAGCGGTCGATAAGTATAGAATAAACCGACAGAAGCTTGGAGCGGACCCTTTTTTGAGTTGCTCAGCTCCAGCTCCACTCCGGGTCCTAATACTTGCTCCAACTCCGCTCCAGGGTATGCTCCGCTTCGTGTAAACAGCTTGAATATGTATTAAATGTACACAAATGTTAAAAAAATAAAAAAAAACAGCTTTATTTTTCTTTTCATCGTAGAACTGCACATTGCTTGCGAGAAAATTTCTATTTCCGCGAGTTGCCACGTCCATTTTTAGGTAGCATAGCTTTCCCTCCTAAACTTTCTGGAGATCAGTGCGAGCTGATTACAGAATGATGAACAGCATCATGTCCTGTCGAAACACCAAGCTGCCGAGCCATTTCCCTTACAATCCTATATTCCATAAAATAATAAACAAAAACATCCGGAGCACTGGAGAGCCACAAATTTTCGGTGCTCCAAGTAAAACCCCGTTACTCCACTACTCTGTGCTCCTGCTCCAACTGATTAATCTTCTGTTTAACAATCTGATTAATACCACTACGCCGACCAATGAATGGTTTCGAATGTTTTTTTTTTAACTGGTAGAAATAATTTATTGTGTACGCATCAAATATATGTGGCTAAAGGCTTACTTATCCTATAAGTATGGTAAACGAATGTTAGAGAGGCTCCTTAAAGATCCTGGCCTGGGGGGGGGGCTACTTCAGGATGTGGGAACCTCCACATTTGTGACCGCATAGCCATAAATTATGCCAACCGGTCCTCTGGCGTCCTCAGTCGCCGAAGGTGTCATTCAGCTTACTGTGTTAATTTGACAAAGGTAATAATTATTGAAATAGATACATAGGTGGTACAGCCAGTGGTGAAGAGGAGGTAGGCTGTTAAGATCTGACGTAAATAGTCCACAATAAACTTTGTCAGTCATACGTATTTGTTTTCATTGAAATAAGACTACAATTTACAGGTGGTGTTCGTTAGTTTTTGAAATTCAATTAAATCCTGCGAAAACCAAGCCATACTAGATAATTAATAGTAAAAAATTACTCGTCGATCAAGAAAATATCTAAAATTATGCAATTAAATCATACATAAAACAGAATATTTTATAGATAGAATAATATTATTTATCTAATATACATACTTAGTTCGGTTTATGTAGGGCTTAATGAATTAAAAAAAATGAATCAACAATAATATGTGCAATATATTGTATTCTTAATCCAACGAAAACGAATAAGTATGAATGAAAAAGTGTGTAAATTTTGTTGTCTCGCCCAAAGTATACCAAAACTATTATGGTATGGTTTCGGCAGGGTTTAATTGAATTTAAAAAAACAAACCGACACCATCTATAAATTATTATAGTCTTAGTTCAATAAAAACAAATACGTATGCCTAACAAAGTTTAACGTGCACCATTTATGGCGAATCTTAACAGCCTACTTCCACTCTTTGCTACCGCCGTATAGGGGCTCCACGTCCCTAAGCCCGCCACTGTCAAAGAAGAAGAAAAAATAATGTGGTTGGCACTTAACTCGTGTGAAAATGCATTATTTCTACTGTAGGTCAAATGATAAATGAAATGAAATACATATAAGTGGATAGTGACTCTTTTTCTTTTATTATATTCAGAATACGTAGTTACGTTGAATTCAATAATGATGGTCACTAAACGTAGCCAGGGCCGCATTATGAAACGACACGCCGATTTGACCCCTTTAATTTATCAAAGTTCATCAAGTTCAAATACGTCCGGCTGCAGGAAAAGCTTCTTAAATTCAACGCTTGTACAGTCATCAATAATTGAACATTTTTGTCACGGATGGTTTCTATTTCGAAATAATAATAATATGATAATAATTATGAATTATTCATCGTGACAATTCATCATCATCATCATCATTAGCCTGAATCTATCCAATGCTGGATGAAGGCCTCTTCAAGCTGCTTCCACTTATCTCGGTCCTGTGCATTGCGTTGCCACGTACTTCCGCAGAACTTTATCATTTCATCGATCCAGCGGCCTCTAGGTCCACCTTGCGGACGTTTTGTACTTCTTGGATACCACTGGATGACTAGATTAGTCCAACGATTGTCTCTTCTTCGAGCTATGTGTCCAGCCCATCTTCATTTAAGGCTTTTAATAAACTCAATTACATCGCAAACTCTTGTCTGCTTCCTTGTCCACTCATTCCTCTTTTTGTCCTTTCGCGTTATGCCCAGCATGCACCTCTCCATACCACGTTGTGCCACTCTAAGTTTCTGGATCTCTCTTTTACTTAGGGGCCATGTTTCACACGCATATGTGATCACGGAAAGCACACACTGGTTGAATCCATACTATAGTTTTACCCAAACACAATAAAATGTTCACATCGGGAAACAAAAAAATAATATAAATTGGTAGTAATAATTATTGATTGTACCTTGATTTAAACTTCAAAGCGAAGAAATATATAGAGCGCTTCAGTTATATGGATGTTACTTAATTTTATTGAAATTAGGTAGGGCGCATGTGGCCTAATGCAAGGGCCACCTACATCAATGTGAAACAATTGAGGTGATATGTACGATTAGGTTAGGTTAGGTCCATTCAATTAAACCCTGCCTAATCTAAGCCATAATAGATAATAGTAAAAAATTGTTAATATAAGAATATTTTCTTATCGATTATGGTTTGGTTTAGGCAGGGTTTAATTGAATTTTAAAACAAGTAACCAATACCATCTGTAATAAAATTATGTACCTATTCTTAATTCAACGAAAACAATTAATAAGTATGACTGAAAAAGTGTGCATTATTTTTGTTGGCTCGCCCATAGCATACGTAATCTATTATGGTTTGGTTGAGGCAGGGTTTAATTAAATTTTAAAAACTATCAAATACTATCTACACATTGTAATCAGCTTAGTACAATGCAAACAAATAAGTATGACTGACAAAGTTTAGTATGCACTATTTATGTCGAATATTAATAGCATACGTCCACCCCTCGCCACTGATATCAACGCATATATTCTATACACAAGGCTGCTATCGGCGGCTATCGAGGGTAGTTTTTTATATTTATATATAACCGTCTAAACTGTAAAAAACTGTCTATCTCGCTCTAAAAGTGAGCACAGCCAATAAATGTGTTGTTAAAATATATCAATTTTTGACAGCTGTTCTGAACTTATTGTAACAATTAACTGACTCAATACTACCCTCGATAGCCGCTGATAGCCGTCAATAACAGCCTTGTGTATAGAATGGATGGACAGGTGGGTATATAAAATCATCTTAATAGAAAAAAAGGTTTTTATCTGAGGTGTTTTTAAGGTATGTTCAATATACTCGTAGTATTCTCAAAATCTTGTGAATAAATTATTCATTGAATAAAAGAAATGGTTTTTTAAAAATTGTTAGCAAGTTCAAGTAGACGTTAATAATAACGCAATTTGATAAGCATTTCATGTATGACCTACTAGTTTAAATTGTCGTAATTGGGTAGGAGGCTCGTAGCATAATTGGTTAATGCACAAATTGGCGCGACCCAATGTTTACACGGGCTCAAATCCCGTCGAGTTTCGTATTTTTTTTTTTAAATATAATTTTGTCTAGTGGGTATATCGATGGCCCAGTATTGAACAGTAACAACTCAAAAGATGTAGTTTTGAGATAATCATGTTTTAATATTTGAATATTTTACAATACACAAGACTTGACACGCTGTAAAAGGAAACATTTCAGAATGGTTCTAGGTATTCGAAATCGCCGGTTTTAAATGGAAACAATTCGAAATAGATCTGTACACAACTGGTTTTGTTTGAAAGTTTGTAAAATTTCATATGGTTTTTTTGGCTCTCAAGGTATCTAAATTATTTGTTTCGAATTGTTAATTGTTTCTGTACAAAACTGGCAAGAGCTCATTTTTACGAATATTGTGATACCAATATCGCGAAATGTCGAAGTTTTGACATGTTGCCGTTCAATACTGGGCCATCGATATATATATCTGAGATGTTTTCTAGTTATGTATGTTCAATATATGGAATATAAAAATCTCAAAATCTTGTGAATTATTCATTGAATAAAATAAATGGTTTATTAAAGAAAGGTTTTCGTCAACATATTTTGGTATTATTGAACCAACTGCCCCATTTCCCAGTCCGGCCCTTGCAATCTGCAATGCAATAAAGTATTGCGAACAGACCAAGTGAGTATCATCTGCAGTGAGTGAAAAAAAGAGCATTTACTCGGAGAGAATAAAGCGTAGGTACCTACTTACTCGAATTGACCCGGTTGACTTCAGAACTCACTGAGTATATCACATTACAAGTTTGTCTGCGTTATTTTAAACTTCGGTTTATTAGTCAATTATTAAATGCATTAATATCACTGAATATCTCTGTAAAATTAGTGCACCCATAATTAGGGAATCCAATCCCGAGACAAAATTCTGATCCCGGGATTTCGGGATTACAATTTGACAATCCCCGGATTGGCATTTTTTCCATAGTTAATATTTACAAATAACATTGATAAAATCGGTCAAAAATAAATCTAGTATAATTTATACTATTTAAGACATTATTATTAATATAAATAATAATGTAAATTTAATATGAGATTGCTGTTTCTGATAGTAAAGACTTAATGAATGGATTAGCGAGATTTAAAATAGTAAAGCAAATCGTGGTGTATGGCCTTTCCGCTTCATAAATCTAATCAGTCAGCCAAATATGAAACTGCCGTAAAACGTATGAGATCATGGTGGAATTATTTTGTTAAAAGTGCGAAGCATTGTTTTTTTCCAATCTTTCTCATTTTTATTAATTTACTTATGGGTATAAATCTAATTTCATTCAAACTCAGTTTATTTCTAATTTAGTTATTTGTTATTAAAAGTATTTTTCTGCTATATTTTCGTTTTTATTTTATTTTCCATAAAAAATTGATAAAAAAATCAATCCCGAAATCTTTGGGATTATGTTTACCAATCCCGGGATTCATAGGCATCGAAAATAGCTCGGGATCCCGGGATTGGAATCCCTACCCTCATTATTTCCCTATCAGCTCATTATTTCAAAAATCAATCCAAAAAACTTTGTAAATCGTGTCTATACAACGGTCAAATTGGCAAATCTCATAAATATAATAAATAAAGAAATAATTGTAACCATTTGCTCTTTTTTTTCTTTTCATTTTATGAATTTTCCAAATTCCATTTCCAACGCTTGAAAAAATGTCGAGATTTACGATGTTTACAAGATAGAACAACGTTATAATAAAATTACTTTATTATTATGTGGAATTACGAAAAATACATAGAAAAAGTGTGGCCATTATTAATGAGATTACGATTATTCAGTTTCAATTTAGTTAAACGCCCACGATGGCCGCGGGTTAAGCGTCGGCCTATAGTGTTGTGGCTCCCAGGTTCGAATCCTGGTTCTGGCAAGTGCACGTCATATTGTTTTTCAATTTGTGTATGCGTCAGAGTATAGACCTAATGGGTTGATCAAGTGGCTGACATCCATTTCTCGTAAAAACAAAATCTGTTAATACAAACCTCCACTCCGAGGAGGCCCATATGATCCTATTAGGATTGGACATGGTCAGGAGAAGGAAGGAGGAGAATAATAAATTGAACATCCTTAAAACCACCTCGTTTCATTGGTAAGTTTGTCTTTCCAGTGGAGGTACGCTGTGGAGATTTGAAGTAAATTCATTCATTCCGACCGGTTACATGTAAATTGTACGTAAAACATTTCACCGTGGCACAATTCGCCACGTGCTTTCCATGGTAATATTATTACCAGCGCCAAACAACTGTTGATAATAGCCGATATACTGGATTCAGGGAACTCAGAAATAATTCGAACTGAAATACCTAACGGGTGTGGAGTAACAGGCAACTGATCTCGAGTGTGGAATAATATGGGATAAACTTAAACACGTATCAAATAATTACAAGATAAAGAGAACTTTTTATATACAACGTTTTTAAATTTTCTGTTGAATCATATAAACTTGACTTGAAACGATCAAAAAAAATTGTACCTGATAGAAATAATGCTGAAATGTCATTTTGACATTTCTATAGATTTCCATAGTTACGCACGTATATATTAATAATTTTGTTTGTAGGACCCCACTCCTAGCAACCAATAATAGTGGATTGGATTACGGATTTCTTCCCAAATAACTTTTCATACAAAACAGAATTAACTGATAATGAATTCAATTCTACTTAAAGATGGCTAAAAGTATTAAAAGAATGCATTTGCATCGTGTTTTGATATATTCTAAAAGTTTCAAATGTCTAGCTAGCCGGGAAGTTAGTTAAAAATCGATTGCAAGATTTGTACTGAATAAACAACCACCGGACAAATAAGAATACGACCTAATAAAAACGTTGTAGAATACGTTTGTCCTTCGTTCTGACAACTGCTCTCGGTTTATGCACTGACGCTCATTCAATATTTGTGTATTTGAAGGTTGCAACACACACTATTGCACGTCTATAATGTGTGGCTGATTTTCGTAGGTTACTCACACATTCAAAGTGTAGTGTATTGGGGGTATGGCCTATCGGAATTCTATTTAAGTATTAGTCTGTTGTACGGTCGGTTGATAAACATAGCATAATTCTAGCAAGTATAATAAAATTTATTTGTTACTCGCTCGAGGAAACAAATTGATTTGTCTAGCCGTAAGCCTACCTAATTCAATTATAGTATTTACCTAGCATTTATTTTTGGACTCTAATATACTATAATATACTCACCAGGTCCGGTCCTAGTTGGTGCATACAAGTTTGATTTACGGTCGACAGTTTCATATACCTTGGATCTCTTTTAACTCGACATAATGATATTACAGAAGAAATCAACAAGAGAATCATGTCTGCGAATAAATGCTACTTTGGTCTGTTAAGACATTTTAAGTCCTGCTTTACTATCTCGCCGAACTAAAAACACTCTTTACAAGACACTTGTAAAGCCAGTGCTCAAACCTGGACATTAACTTTGCGAAACGAACGAGCCCTGAACATCTTTGAAAGAAAAATTCTCCGCCGTATATATGGACCGATCAGGGATGGCACCAATTGGAGGAGAAGATATAATGCTGAGCTCTACGGGCTGTACGAAGATTGCAGCGCAGTTCAATCAATTAAGATTGGGAGACTGCGATGGCTAGGTCATGTGCATTGTATGAATGACAATGAACCGGCAAAGAGAATGATGTCCAGCAATCCAATAGTACGTAGATGAAGAGGGAGGCCAAAGATTCGCTGGTTAGATGGAGCTGCTAGTGACTGCCGTATTCTGGGGGTACCAAATTGGAAAGCGGCCACACTGGATAGGGACAGGTGGAGGGAGCTGTTGGAGGAGGCCAGGACCTACACCGGGTTCTCGCGCCCCTGATGATGATGATGAGGTCCGGTCCTAAGGCGATTGGACTGATTGTCTCATAAAATGGATGATACTAATACATTATTGTTTCTGTTAATTATCTGACTTTAGGCGTAACGAGGAGGTAAGAGAACGCACCAAGCAGCCTCTCATCACGCCGAGAGTGAAGAGGCGACGTTGGACCTGGCTCGGTCACGTGCTGCGGATGCCAGAAGCATGGCACCCACAAGGGGGGGAGGGTGACAGGGCCCTAGCCTGGAGGCCCAGGCTCAGAAGCGCCCCGGCGAGGGGTGCCAACCAGATAACTGAGATAAACACACATCACAAATTTGCATTAATAGTAAAAAAGTCCCCTGCGTCGCTAGATACAATTTTTAATTGTGTATCAATACTCGACATCTCCATAATTCATATGAATAGGTAGGTATATATTAAAATATACCTACAAAAAAAACATTAAAGATACACATTAATTTTACCGCGTACACCATTTTGAAAACTTTACTGTAGAGCGTCACACTGCCTTTATCCTTAGCGATATCTAGGGGGGCGCTTCAAGATGTGGGGGCCTTGGCCAGAAGAGAACCTCAACCCGGCTAGCCTGTTCTTCAAGTCAACAGGATTCTGGTCTCCTGGAAGACCGCTAAATGAAGTAAATAAGAATGATAGAATTGTGATTTTTTCACAATAAGAAATACTATGAGACTGTTAAGACAATGTTCCTTGCAAGTTGAAACATGTCAAATACGTATATTCGTATACTTTGGCATATTATATTATCAATATATCCGTCCAGTTCTATGTACAATTTCACATGCGTGCTCGCGTTAGTTGTACTTGACCTTCGCCTTCCGAGAAATAAGTCGAAGAATTGTGCATGTGATGGTTTCGTGCATTCGAGCAAAACTAAAATCTGACAAAAGAAACTTTATTTTACAATATTTTTGTGGGAGGACTGTGCGGAGGATGAAAACATGTGTGCGGACACATTTTGGTAAGTGTGCGCGTGCACACTCGCACACTTTACAATAAACATTGGTCACGATCCATGAAGGAACAGCCAAGAAGAAGAAGTGTTACTCTATGAGATTTTTAATACCTAAATTGTACCTATTTCCAGGTAAACTATTCACACTAATAAGCAACTTCCCTCCCCCATCTCAATCATTTTGTAAGGGTGAAATTATATAACTAGGGGTCTCGAATATGTACTCCAATCGGGCCTCGCAATTGCTAGGACCGGCCCTGATACCAACGATTACGAGACTAATCATTTGTTTCGGTTGAACGACGAAGTCGAATTCATTCGATCCATTTTTTTCACGGCGAAACTGTGCTACGGTGGAATGTTTTACGTGCAATTTACATGTAACCACTCACACATTTAAAACCCTGCATCAAAATGTGTATTGAGATATAGCCGATTAGAATTCTATTTATTAATAATTCTGTGGTAACACATTATGCCGTATAGTTTGAAGAAACCGCTGATTTTAATGCAACAACTGTTTGTTTTCTTTTGTAATATTAATTTAATTGTTAGCGGGTATCATTCCCTTGAGCCCTTAAGGTAAAACCTCCATTAATCCTCAGCTAATTAATTCGATTGTTTTTGTATATATTAATGTGATTATTAAAAAAATCGGTCTGTTAACTTATGTACGCGCGTTGGAAGTTATACTTCTTTGGCGTAACAAAACAAAAACAAAACTTGTGATAAACTAGATTCTTTGACTAGCACTTAACTATCTTGTTAAATTACACACTCAAGAAAAAGGACCGCTTATTGGAACGCCGTTGGTTTATTTCTATACACTTTAACTTATATTACTAAATTATATAATTATTTATCGTTGTTTTTATTTTTAAAGTAACAACTGCCACTATGACGTTTAATAGTTTGTTTACGTAAGGAATTGCAAATAGCCGATAATAATAAATTCGCTGCCTAGGCAACGGAAAAATTCTAAACTGTAATATTATACTGTATAACAGTCACGATTGCAGGATCATACTGTGGCGTAAAGGTAGTGCGTTCGGCTGATAACCGAACAATCGGTGGTTCGAATCTAATCGAGTGCGTTTATTTTTGTGTAAAAAAATAAATTTTGTGTTACATGTCACACGCCAAAAATGATCTAATTTCCCAAACGCGACAAAAGAAGTATAACTTCAAAAAATATCTTTAAATCCCTCTCTAATCCAAAGTTTAAGAAACGCCGGTCTGCTAAGCTGACCGCACTTTTACCAGGTCAAAGTTTCACAATATAACAACATTATTGACATTCATTATCTAATAGAAATAGATAACAATATGATTAAAAATGAAAATAAAGATTATTAATAATTATCCTTGTAAACATGAAAATTAAATGAGATTTTGATAAATTTCATTTAAGATACATAATCGATATTATTGACATCTAGGTATATATCGTTTTATTTTGTTACCTTCTATCGTAATAACAGCCTGTTTAATGATTATTTTATTATACTGAAACCCAGGGTCAAATTTAGTCACGTGCAAAAGCAGCGAACGCCGAGCAATATAGGGTGGTATAACACAATTTTATTAATAATATAGTATAGTCAAAATCATGGCCCCCACACATGGGGGACTGACAGGGCTCGAGCCTGTGGGCTAAAGTATTATTTCAATAAAAACAAATACCTACGTATGACTAACAAAGTTTATTGTGTACTATTTATGGTAACTCCCACGATGGTCACGCGAATTAAGCGTCGGCCTATAGCGTCGTGGGTCCCAGGTTCGAATCTTGGGTCTGGCAAGTACACATATTGTATTTCAATTTGTGTATGAGTCAGAGTATGGACCTAATAGGTTGAGCAAGTGGCTGACATCCATTTCTCTCAAAAACAAAAAGCTGTTAATACAAACCTCCACTCTGTGGAGGCCCATATGATCCTATTAGGATCGGACATGGTCGAAAGAAGAAGAAAGAAGATTTATGGTAGATCTTAACAGCCTACCTCGACCCTTCGCTACTGGTAACATTTGTTATAATGTAAATCTCGTGTTGTGAACGTCTTGAATTTAGTTTTGTTATGTTCACAATATTTTGTTTGTTTTATTAAATAAATACATAAAATATTCTGATGAATGGACGTCATTTGCGTAAAAAACCTAAGTAAGTCTCTGACAATTGGACACCCAATTATTAGATTGCTTTATCTATAAAAACAATTCTGTTAGATCTGGATTTAACTTTTACCAAATCGATCAGCTGTCCATGATCAATCAATCATTTTTCGATAAGTACACCATTGAAAAATTGTACTTATTTATGTGTCCATAGATAATTCAAAACACAATTAAATGTTATATGATCTAATAATAATTATTATTGATTATCTAACAAGATAACGTCATTGTAAATATGTGTTTTCTTTTTGATAAAAAAACAATTTAAAAAGTTACAGGATAAAAATGACTTTTTTTACAACGTTTTTAAATTTTCTGTTGAATTATTATGCTCAATATGCTCAAACTTGTACTTGATATGAAGTAAATAAAAAACAAACAAACAAACAAATATAGAATACTGAAATGTCATTTTGACATTTCATTTTGATTTCTATAGTAACGCACGTGTATATTAATAATTTAGTTGCTACGACCACCTCCTTATTAACAAATAATAGTCTTTTACTTTTTACGGATTTTCATGAAATAACTCTCCATACAAAACAGAATTAACTGAAAATGAATTCAATTCTGCTTAAAGATGGCTAAAAGTATTAAAAGAATGCATTGGCATCGTGTTCTGATATATTCTAAAAGTTTCAAATGTCTAGCTAGTCGGGAAGTTAGTTAAAAATCGATTGCAAGATTTGTACTGGACAAACAACCACCGGACAAACAAGAATACGAGCTAAAAAGCGTTGTTAAAATTACACATATCATAGATAATAATATGTATGTAGGCGACAGGTAAACTATGGTAATTTCATATCGGTAGCGAAGAGTGGAGGTAGGCCGTTAAGATACGCCATAAATAGTCCAATGAAACTTTTTTAGTTATACGTATTTGTTTTTATTGAACAAAGACTACAATTTATTTACAGATGGTGTTGGTTAGTTTTAAAAATCAATTAAAACCTGCCCGAGGCAAACCATAATAGTTTTGATATATTTTGAACGATACGACAAAATTATGCACACTTTTTCATTCATACTTATTTGTTTTCGTTGGATTAAGAATACATGAATTATTGCACATATTGTTGGTTCATTTTTTTAATTCATTAAGCCCTGCCTAAACTAAACTATAATAGATAAAAAATATTATTCTATCTATAAAACATGCAAATTTATGTATGATTTAATGGCATAATTTTAGATACTTATTTTATAGATAGATGAGTATTTTTTGAGCATTATCTATTATGACTTGGTTTTCGCAGAATTTAATTGAATTATAAAAACCAACCAAAACCATCTGTAAATAATTGTAGTCTTATTTCAATGAAAACAAATACCTACATATGACTGACAAAATTAAATGAGCACGATTTATGGCAGATATTAACAGCCCACCTCCACCCTTCGCCACTGGTTGATATTGACAACTTTACATAAGAGATTTTACAACGTTTTTCTTAGGTCGTATTCTTATTTGTCCGTTACAAATCTTGCAATCGATTTTTAACTAACTTCCCGACTAGCTAGACATTTGAAACTTTTAAAATATATCAGAACATGATACCAATACACTTTTTAGCCATCTTTAAGTAGAATTGAATTCATTTTTAGTTAATTCTGTTTTGTATTAAAAGTTATTTCGATACCATTAGTGGTTGCTAGAGGGTCCTAGCAACTAAATTATTAAATAATATATACGTGCGTTACTATGGAAATCAATATGAAATGACATTTCATTATTCAGTATTTCTATCAAGTACAATTTTTTTTAATCGTTTAAGCTAGTCAAGTCAAGTTTATATGATTCAACAGAAAAATTAAAAACATTGTAAGTATATAAAAAGTTTTTTTTATCTTGTAATTATTTTTTTTGCATTTAAAACAATATTTGCATGCCTATTCTGACGTATCACTTAACTCCAAAAACAATAAAAATACGATAAGTATGTCGTTTTCCAGCAGTTAATAATTATCCTGCGAAATTAACTGTCAGGCGTGATATTTTTTTAACACGGCCGCACTAAGCTGCGTTAACCGTGAGCTATCAAATAATGTCGTTGAGTAACACAGTTAACTCGTCTTTCTTGATCCCAAATGCACCCCAATAGAATCTCCCATTGGATTGTTGCAATACCAATCAGCATTAAACGAGTGACACACTTTAATATGTATGTTTTGTTGTCAAAACAAAACAATAGAGCAATAATGATCATCTGCATTTCCTCAACCATAACTAGATCAGTAGGGTCTGTTATGATTTGTTAATTGCGATAATATCCCTTGTAATATAATAATTATATAGTGCATTCAACTTATATAAATTGGAAGGACAATCCATGAATCCTTCACTCGGCACATATATCCAATTAGAGATTATAATGGGATACATTTGGAATTCAATAACACGTGTTAAATGTAGTAACAGTTATTGTAAATTACCGCCCAGTTTATGGAATTGCTCCGAATGATATCCGTGTTATTTTGGAGCAATACAAATTATAGAGTAGATAGGGCAGAGGAAGAGAGTCGCAAATACGGCCTCCTTATTAATAGGAATAAGACCAAGTTAATGGTTGTTGATCGGGCCAACCTTCTACCAACACCAAGTACACTCCAAAACCTCAAAACAGTCGACGAATTTGTATATCTGGGATCGACCATCAGTGGAAAGGGTGGATGCGAAGCGGGAATAAGAAGGCGCACACTAATTGCAAAAAATGCGATGACACGCCTTACCGCTAGGATTGGGGAATTTCGATTGCCACAAAAATGATGCTTGTGCAAACATTAGTGTTCTCGATATTTCTATACGGAATCGAGTCGTGGACCCCGAAGGCAAGAGAACAGAAGGTAATTGATGCCTTTGAGATGTGGTGTTGGCGCCAAATGCTTCGCATTTCTTGGACGGAGCACATAACGAACCAGTCAATCATCCAGAGACTGAAGATGAAGGAACGGCTCTCGGCGATATGTCTGAGAAGAATTCTTCAGTTTTTTGGACATATTTTCAGACGCGGACCGGACAACCTGGAGAGACTGGTAGTTTTGGGTGGCCTCCAGGCAAGGCGAAGCAGAGAAAGAGCGTCTGCGCGCTGGAGCGACCAAGTGAAAGAGCTGACTAGGGGCACCATCCATTCTACCCTGAGAGAAGCGGAAGATCGAGAAGGATGGAAAGTCTTGGTCGCTCAAAGGATGGCGAAATTTAAATGTGGTCACGATTCTCAGCCATGAGTGCACGACCAAGAAGAAGAAGAAGAAAAATTATAGAAACGACGTGTTACCGTGTTAACTATTTAGAATAGCAATACTGTTATTTGTTAGAACAGGCATGTCCAACTTCAAATATACCGTGATCTACTACACTCTTACAACTTAAATAAACGTATTATAATTAGTTCATAATAATTCCGTGGCGTTAACAATTATCAACACTTCAAAATCATAAAGAAAAACACAATTTCCCATTCGTTTTAAAAACGGAAAGTCTTGGTTTTTTTGACAGGCATTGTACTCATCATCAAACTATTATTATGCTGTGTCAAGAGCTTATTGCGTGACGGTAAATGGAACTACGTCACGGTTTAAAGCGAAGAGGTCCACACATTCAATACAATACAATTCACGCGGCCTTCCTCGTGACCTGAATTGAAAACGAGTTTCAGGAGTTTAAAACAGGAATGGTTAAATTATTTAGCATCCCCTTAAATATTTCAATGATACCATATTATACCACAACATATGAAAATACATGCTTTTTTGAATACGACTCAGTTCCGATGAGCCTAAACAGGCGCGCGCACACAGAAAAATGGTTTGGGAGAGAAGTTCATTTCGAAAAAAAAACCCATAATATACTTTACAATAAATTGAGAAATCAGAAGACTGCGTGGAGAGTAAAGCTTGCTATGGAATGTCGCCTCGTGTCCATAGCTGCTAAGCGACCAGGAGATGTATCAAGATTTTTTGTCATTTAGTATTTACCACCAATCCACGCAAACGGATCCAGCGGCTGTCAAACTGTACTCCCACCAATGAGTGAATGCATTTTTAAAAATACCGTATAAAGATAGAATTTACAAAATATTAATTTAAAACGTTCATTTGTTACATATCTAATAAAATTATAAAAATAAAATAAAAATACATTGGCAATACGAATTAACCGATAGACGTAACTGTTGACCCGATTTGAGTGTCATTGATGAGGATCGCCTTTGGTTCAGCGATGCAGTTTAGCCGGCTCGCACATCACAACTCGCCTTGTGTGCCTGACGGCCATAAATTAAAACCTTCGAGACTGCCGGCGAATGTTGCACGATCACAACCTCGCACATCTGCCTAGCGCTGCTAGCTCTAGCTCTACCAAACGCAGCGACAGTCTGGAGAGAAATGGCCGATTCGCCCAATTCTGCAGCTGTGTGCATGCGCGGAGTCGATATTGGCAGGACATCGACATGCAGGCTTTGGCCAATGCAACTAGACCAGGGGTCGGCAAACTGCGGCTCACGAGCCACATGCGGCTCTTTGGGTATTGGCGTGCGGCTCTTTGCCAAATTCCCAATTCACAATTTTTACAAAAAAAATTACAAAAATTCACAATTTTTATTTTTTATCATTGATTTGTACACTTATTATATTATATATTATGACATTATCGCGAAACTAATTTTTCCTACGTGATGGTTGATGCAAAAGGGTATGATTGTTATAGTTAGAGGTTTAATCTGCCCATTGCAAAAAAGTCGACCAATTAAATTTTTCTCCATTTGATATTGACACGAGCACTTTTGAAATACAATTTTATTGATGTATTTAACAAACAAAGAGTTATGGTGCTCCAAATTTGTAGGTCTTGCCACCAAAATTGAGGATTTGGAGACAGAAAAATGCAATTTATTTTCACAACACAAGTGGAGCGCTCGAAACTACATAAGGTAGAATGGTAGATACTACGATTTTTAATATATGGAATAGCTTTCCTAACTTATAATCGAGTCTACATAATGTGTGTGTGAACAATCATTTTCAAACATGAACAATATAAATAGCATTTAGAGAAGTCAAATAACCGATGAGAATTTGGAGTCACGCCTGAAATTAAAAACTACAAGTTACATACCAAACATACAGAAACTCTCTAATGAAATGCAAGGAAGGTCATTGTTCACATTAGTTTTAAGGAATGCGTGAAAATTGTAAGTATGTAATTCATATTCTTTAAAAAATATATTTATAATTTCCACAATAAAAACATATATTTACGTTAGTTTTATTCGGGAAATCTTCATCACTTAATAAGTAAACAATTGTAAAATGTAATTAATTCATTTAAATATATACATATATATGGCTCTCGAATTTTTTTTTAACCGTTGTGCCACTCATATTTGGCTCCTTTCGTCCAAGAGTTTGCCGACCCCAGAACTAGACGAATGTCGCAGGGTCGCAGAGTTGCAGTTGCATCGGCCAATCTGCGAAGCTCCATTTGATAACGTTTGTTTCTTGGTTTACGATGACGTCACATCGACGAATTCGTCGTAAGACGCATGCGGCGAGTTTTGATGTGCGAGCCCTCTTACCATTACTTTCGTCTTCAACACATAATAATATTTTCTATTAATTCTTCTGCAACAGACCATGAAGCCTTATGACATTAGTGATTTTAGTATAATGGAAGTGAATCAATCACATAAATATATTGTGACCTCGCCGAGATCGAACCCGGAGCCCCTGCATGAAAAACCAGCGTATTTAAACCTACTTTGCGGCATTCATTTGCAAGCTCAAACAATACCCTTGTCTACATTCGGGCATTTATTCATTCGCTAGAATCTAGAATTCAGGGGCAGTCTACCTTTTTACACCAACCGTCCACTTTTGTATCTCTGTTAGTAGTAAAAAATTTTAACGCCCACCGGTTCCTCAGCAATGGTGATTTATAAAGTAGGGAAATTACTTTACTTTATAAAATTTATAAAGCGAGTTACAGCAAATTAAAGCATATAATAATAATAACTTACCAAATACTTTATACCAGACTTTCGCTAAGTTTAGCAGAATTAATCTATATAAAACAACTGAGTGTAGTTAAATCTATCTTTTTATTTATACTTTGCATAAATAGAAGCATGGCGTCTAATGAAATTACATTTAATTCATTAAATTATTAATGAGATTCCTGAGGCTGATGCTGCGAAACTAAATACTGGATATCTGGGTCAATTTTTGTGAGGAACAAACGAAGGTCTCTCTACCGCTCACCATGAAAGCTGGAACGCCCACTAGTGGACGGTGGGGATCAGGTTGACTCCCCCTGACTAGATGAACGCATCGCAGTGCAGACGTAGCGTGCGCATTGCCAGCCTAAAACCGGTTTCAAAATGGCCGTGACGAAAGTTCCAACGCGCATAGCTCCATCACCGATGGATATCGGTTCAACATCACGTCAGTGTTAACAAATGAATGATTTCGCGAAAATATAGAATAGTATATTAAACTATAATTTCAGGCCGAATAAGCCAAGAATATTATAATTTTGAAGGATTCAAAACGAAAAATGTTCAGTGTAAGTATAAAACATATATTATAACAATATAGCAACACTGTTTTCCGTGAAAAAATTAAAACTTTTTGACGTACAAAAGTGTAAAGGTACAGTTTGCACAGTGTGTAGTACGCTTTCTACCTAAAGGTCCTAAAGAATGCGCAAAACTACTGTGTTAAAACCAGAATAAAAAAGTTAAAGTGAAGAGGAAGATGAAGTGATCAAATGCAGACATAATAATATTATCTAATGGCGATTCCACTGTACTTCCGGTCAAGTCGCCTGAATAAATTTTTGGTTCTTGTATATTTAGTGTAAACCAGCGGCAATTTTTTTTTTAAAATAGCCGATATGCTGGATTATTTATTATGTTAGGTTAGGTTATCATTCTTGAATTCTTGAATTTTGGCGAAATCGGTTACCTTTAAAATTGCCGCTGTTCCCGCCTGGCTTTAGACAAGATCTTTAAATATAAATTGACTGACTAATCTACAGCGTGTCCGGAAACTTGTACCTAAGTATGCAGTTCACCGTATCACACTTCATCGTGAAATAATATTATATCGGAAATATATGGCCGTATATTACAGACCGTCCAACCTCTTTGGGTCGTATGTTATGGAGTAATGATTAAACTAAAACATCGACTAAACGGACAACAGAACTGACATCTAAAATCGTGTCCGGAAACTTGTACGTATGCAGTTCGCCGTATCACACTTCACCGTGTAATGATGTATCGGAAATATTATATGGCCGTATATTAAAGACCGTCCAAAGAGTTGGGTTGCATAGTACTGACATTCATTTCTAAATAAAACGCGCTTCTTGTCGGTTTACACTTTACAGAAAGCCAGCAGCAAACAAATTTTGAAAATATCCAATATACTGGATTATTTGTTAGGTTAGGTTAGGTTTTCATTCTTGAATTCATGAATTTTGACAAAATCAGCTATGAAAATCGAATTAATGTTCATATTGAATCTAATAAAATTGGAGATCGTATAGTATACGGTCATCTCTTTCCGATAAGAAAGCTCACGGCGAACTGTGCCACAGTCAAATTAATGTGTTACGTAGGTACTTACAATTTACATGTAACCAATATATAGCAGGATAAGAGCGATGCGAGGTCCTGCACGTGAAAAGTTTGATGTCCGCTGCAATCTTTATCTCTCGGTCAATGGTACGACATATCACAATAATATACCAAAGTAGCATTTTTTCACGTCACAGTCACTGACTGGAAGTTGTGGATATTTTTAGTACAAGACTGGCCTTTGATAAAGCAGGTTGTCTTTTTAAATTTACCCACAAATAATACAAGTTACTTTGATTAAATTAAAAATAATTACAGTTTATCGGGGGTGCCTAAACACTGGAATAATTGTAAGTATCTACCTAATCATTCAATTTAACTGAATTTAAAAATATGGTTTTAATGGTTTTTAGTGACATTTTATTAAAGTAAAATTGTTTCTTTGACTGCAATAGCGTTATAAAGGAATATGAGATCAAAATTCGTCACAAAAAATTGGACAGTATCAGAGAATAATGAAGATTTCTTCGATTAGATTAAATCAATACGTCATCATGCCCCCCACATTAGGGAATCCAATCCCAAGCTAAAATTCTAATCACGGGATTTCGGGATTACAATCTGACAACCCCGGGATCCCGGGATTGGCATTTTTGTCCATTGTTAATATAAAAAAAATTATATTTACAAATAACATTGATAACATCGGTCAAAAATAAATCTAGTATAATTTATACTATTTAAGACATTATTGTTAATATGCTAATACGTTCAATCTTGGATAAGTTTAACGGAGTAAATAATATTGTAATATAAATAATAATGTGAATTTAATATGAGATTGCTGTTTCTGATAGTAAAGATTTGATGAATGGGTTAGCGAGATTTAAAATAGTAAAGCAAATCATAGTGTACTTATGGCCTTTCCGCTTCATAAATCTAACTAGTCAGCCAAATATGAAACTGCCGTAAAACGTATGAGATCATGGTTGAATTACTTTGTTAATAGTTTTCCAATCTTTCTCATTTTTATTAATTTATGGGAAAATATAAATGAATCGGCCACTTACACATGGGTATAAATTTTATTTTATTTTCCATAAAAATTGATAAAAAAATCAATCCCGAAAGTTTCGGGATTATGTTTATCAATCCCGGGATTCATAGGTATCGAAAATATCTCGGGATTCCGGGATTGCAATCCCTACCCCACATCCTGAAGGGGGCCCCCAGGCTAGGTTTTTTTGGCGGGCCTCCCTACATATCGCTAAACATAAAGGCAGTGTGACGCTCTACAGTAGTTGGTGTACGCGGTAAAATTAATGTTTATATTTATTGTTTTTATGGTATATTTTAATACATCCATTTGAATTATGGAGTTGTCGAGTATCGATACACAATTAAAAATTAAATTGGACAACCACATAATTTTAAATAATAACAATATCGAAGAACAATAGCGACTTTTTTCTACTATTAGCGAGAATTTGTGATGTATGTTTATATCACTTATCTGGTCGATTCGCCACGCCGGGCCCTTCCTGAGCCCGGGCCTCCAGGCTAGAGCCCTGCCAGCCCACCCTTTATGGGGGCTATGAAATACATCATAAAGATAAATTTACTTTTAAATATCGAGATTCAAAACAATTGGAAATAATGAATAACTTTTGATTTTCACTGATTTTGAAATAGCTGATGAATGAATATGATTCTATTTCATTCTCTACAAAATGATAAAAATAGGTACCTACCTGTAACTGTATTAATTTTGTGTTTGAAAATATTATATCCATAGTTTTCCATTTTTATTTTAAATACTAATTATAGCCTAGATTTTTTTTTTTTTTTAATCAAGTAAAGTTTAATTTTCATTTTTTTATAATAAATAAATTGATTATAACGCAAATGTCCATTTTTATTTATTCTCTATAATAAGATATTTTTTTCTTCTTCCCATGTCCGATCCTAATAAGATCATATGGGCTACCTCAGTGTGGAGGTTTGAATTAACAGATTTTTGCTTTTTTACGAAAAATGGATGTCGGCCATTTGCTCAAATTATCAGGTCCATACTCTGACTCCAAACACAAATTGGAAAACAATATGTGTATTTGTAAGACCCAGGATTCGATACCTGGAACCCATGGCATTATTGGCCGATGCTTAAGCCGCTCGGCCACCGTGGGCGATAATTTTTTAGTAAGCGACCTACCTCTTTGTTTACACTGACGATGAGCGTTTCCAAATTATTATTTCTCCTTCTGTATATATAGCTAAAGAACTACAGAACTTGTTCCAGTAACTCAAGGAACTCCAGTTCCTATTGCAGACAAATGTTTCAATTTGACGGTTTGTTGAGTTTACCTTATCGTTATTAAGTAGGATGCCCATAGCTTAATTGGAAAAGCACATTGCTGCGAATCCAATGGTTACAGGTTCAAGTCCAGTCGGGTGTCGTATTTAAACATGAACTGTTTTCAAATTATGTATGTAGAATAAGTTTGATTAATAATTTATTTTCCTCAGTGCAACGACTCTCTTTTTTTTCCTCTGTGCAATGACTAGGGATTGCAATACCGGTATTTCAAAACCGGTATTCCAGTATTTATCAATACCGAAATACCGGTTTTAAACTTTCGGTTTTAAGAAACCACACTTATTTACGTTTTTGAAAATGAATTTAATGTTATTTCTTCTTTACGTTGTACTATACTGCCTGTCAAATTGAGTGTATAAGTTATGTGCTGCTAAAATGCAAATATATTAACTGAATCCAACACAACAAAATCTATCAGATATAGGTACCTATTTATATATTTCTATACTAAAATTATTGATGACTGTACAAGCGTTGAATTGAAGAAGTCTTTCCTCACTTATTTGCACTTAATGAACAACTAGCCTTTTTGAGGGCTATAGTTGAAATTATCAATATTATATTATTCAAGTTTTATGTAAAAATCACCAGTTCTAATACATATTTTAAATTTCAACATAATTTTCAATTTCAATTTATTTATTTTTAACATATTGTGGACATTACAAATTATGAGTTTAAGACGTTCACAACATGACATTTAGAAACAAAGAAATATAAAACCGTACTACATAAAAAAGAGATAGATAGTATGTTATTAAACAGTAGAAATGTGTGAATACAAAAAATATAAATTAGTTGGGTACAAGGAACTACACCGGATGAGTTAAGCATACCCTATTTTAAGAATTTACAAAACAACGTCCACCTATACTCATCCTCACGTAGGTGGAATAATATATTACGAGTATCAACACCCGAAGCAATTTCGTTGAACATAGTTATCGCCCTCCCAATTGGCATTACCAGTGGCAGGTTGGTTGTGCACCTTGGGAGAATAAACAACTGACGTTCGCTATTTCTAAGATAGTTATCAAGGACACACAGGTCAACACTGCCCAGAATGGCAGAGTTCTATAAAATAAATATGTAGATCTAAATAATAAATGTAGGTAGGTAGGTTTTTGATATAAAATAATGTTTTAAAGAGATTTTTAACAGCTTTATTTACTAAGTACTTCTGTTTTTTATGTTTTAACGAATACCGGTATTCAATAAGAAATACCGAAAAACCGGTATTGATATTTTCATTCGGTATTGCAATCCCTGGCAATGACTGACCAATGCAACATTTTAATATACTATAACGTATTAATACAATTATTACAAAGTAATTATAGATAGTAAAATAGCTATAAAAATCAATAAATGCTTCTTCTTTATGTGACATCTGTCAAGTAATGGTAAACTGTCAATTCATTATTTTAATCTATGCTTTATTTATTACGACTCTATAAAGTGAAGGTGTCCATTATTATTAATCTATCTAGGTAGGTATGTACCACAGAACAGATTAATATAATAATTATAATAGGCTATACCCCAATACACTACAATTTGAAGCAGGGTTTTGAATGTGTGAGTGTCCTACGAAAATTACAGATTATAGACATGCGTGTGTGTTGTTAATACACCAATATTTAATGCAGTTGTCATAACGAAAAAATTACGTATAGTACTCGAGATCGGTTGCCTGTTACTCCACACCCGTTCGGTATTTCAGTTCCCATTAATTCTGTGTTCCCTGGTATGTACCTATGGTACTAGAATAAGTACAAAACAGGTTTAATAAAAAGTTGTCCATTGGAAATAGTATTTCAAATATTATATTTAAAAAACAAAAAACAAAAAAAAATGAACACCAAATTCCAAATAGGCAGCTCAATTTTTTAAATTTAAATAAGGAAAATTGTCAAAAATATTATCCCGTGTTACTCTGGGTTAGTTTTAGAGTAGAAGTCATTGTGTAGATTACCTACATATTACCTGTATGATGTTGTGCTCATACAACAGAGGTGAGTGGTGGAGGTAGGCTGTTAAGATCCGTCATAAATAGTGCACACTAAACTTTATCTGCCATACTTATTTTGTTTTCGTTGAACTAAGAATACAAATTTTATTACAGATGGTGCTGGTTACTTTTTTAATTGAATTAATCCCTGCCTAAACCAAACCATATTAGTTTAGGTATGCTATGGGCGATCTGACAAAAATAATGCACACTTCTTCAGTCAAACTTATTTATTTTCGTTGAATACATAATATTATTACAGACGGCGTTGGTTAGTTTTTTTAAAATTAATTAAGCCCTGCCTATAATTTTTGATTGTTATCTACTACGGCTTGGATTAGGCAGGGTTTAATTGAATTTAAAAAAAAACTAACACACACCATCTACAATGTAGTCTTAGATCAAAAAATAGGTATTCCTGACAAAGATCAATGTGCACTATGTAGGTATGTCGGATTTTAATAGCCTACCTCCACCTTTCGATACTGCCATACAAGCACCAATTATACCGCCAAAGATCCTGACCTGGGGGCCCGCTTCAGGATGTGGGGGCCACGCGCTCTCTTCTACACATTTACATACATAAGTATTTTTCTCTCTCATGCTTTATAGACGGACATATTATTATATATAAATCAAAACAAACATAATTTTTGAAAACACTTCCGATAAAATATATTATATCCCAGGGTTGGCGAACCTTTTTATGTACGCGTGCCAAAAGTCTGTCTGACGGGCCGAGCAGTTTTGCATGATGGAAAAATAGTTTTGAAATTTCTATTAAAAAAATGATGGTGTTCTAGATACCCCTCACAGAACATAGCACACGTATATCTTTATCACTTTTTTCAATTACATACGCCATACATTTCAGTCAACGAACTTTGAAACTGTCTGCAGAATTACTACTACTAGCTTCACCAAGTTTTTGTTTCTTATTTGGTGCAGTCATTTTGTTGATAATGTATTAATTATTAGTTTGGTTCTTATCGCACAAATCGATACGAGAATAAATTGCTCCGATCAGATGAGGCATCCTCCACCGCCTGATGAGGTTAGTGTGATAATATTATATGTGACGCATAAAGTCTAAGGACAGACCTACGCAATTATATATTTACATTATACGTAATGCGTATTCTTCAAGAGTATTTGCCTGCTATTTTTTATACAATACAATCTGTCATTTATTATTATTATTGCTATTTTTTTTCTCTTCAAACGCGTGCCATGCAAAATCGATAACCGGACAAAACAGAACAGACAGGGGAAAAATGAAACATTAATTTTTGTGGAATCTATTTAGGTTAGGTTAGGTTAGATTAGGTCATTATTTCGTTGGTCATCCAATCATTTTGAACATATTATTATACTAAGCTTGCCGGCAACACCGAGTTCAGCCCCAATATTTGAGGCTTTCTAGCGATGCAGCGATTAGGAATGCAGAAATTAGGTATATAATTTGATTTATTATGGCGTATTGAAAATCTGTGCAATTAAAAATCTATCAACATAATAGAGATAGGACAATTTCAATATTAAATCTATATTTTTCCCGAAAGGTCATGGTTAAATTTATCGTTGTTCTGTTTTATCATGTTCTGTTTTGTCATGGAACCGCAAAATCATCTCGCGTGCCATGGGTTCGCCACCCCTGCCAATGTCAATATGTTATATGGATGTTAATAATATAATTACTAGATTGTAATGCACTTATGCAATATTTCTAAACATGATTAAGTAGCTAATTAATTTTTATTGATCCCGTTGAGTTCAAGTCGCTCAAAAACAAACTAAGTTTAATCAAATATTGGAACTTGAATTCAATTATAATTGAATTTATGGACTATTATTAACAATTCAATATGTTTATAGTTTCAATATAGAACAATTTACAACAAGTCGAAGCACTCCATAATTTTGCGATAATAATATTGATATGGTGCTATAATCGATATGATATTGACACCCCGGAAGTCCGGGTAGGGAGGGGAGTCGGGGCCACACGGCCGATCCGACCTCAGAGCTCGACTCTCCGGTCAACCGGGCGTCAATGAAGCCCTCTCAGCGCGCCGTCGACAGAACGCGGGAGCCACACGACCAGCTTCCACCCTTCGTCTAGCTCAGAATAGTTCAAGGCGGTCAATAGTAGCTGGTTTTTAGTCCGGTAGAGCACGTTCAGTGCACGGTAGGTCTTGACAGTTGGGGGTAAATGCAGGATTGACGGGATGGAAAAATGATGAACGCACGTTGTTCGTAGCACAAATCGTTGCCGAAAGTTTTATTACCTAATTAGTTAGGTTCACAAAAAAATTACACAACACACATTACATACACAACACAATATTACTACACATTAACAATTTCACACTTTATAAATTTTTAACAGCCCTAAATTTATTAAAAATGGGCGCCTAGGCTGTCAATTAAAAATTAAGCTTCCACAGGGCACACAGCCTGTCGCGTTTGGGAGTCTTCCGCTAACTAACTTTCTACCTGCAGTGTTGCGGCTAGCTCTCCTTCTTTTGAGCTTTATCGCTGTCTCTTTCAATCTACCCCTGAACGACCACCCCTCTCTATCATTCTTGCATGCGGCGAATGTTTGGCTTTTGCCTGGGTTTTTACCGTAAGGGTCGTCCAAGCTACCTTTTTGGCAGGCAGACTGAAAGTTACAGAGATTTCTAAGAATTGAGCCCAAAAGAAGCAACATTTATAGTTGATTACTAAAGAGCATTTTATGCATAAAACGGCGATGGAAGGATTTTGGCGGGATATGAGAAACATGAATGTGGCATCCATATCTTCGCTCGTGATTTACTATTAAGGGGTCCTCCATGCCCGTAGAAACGTGGAGGTATCAAGCGGCCCCATTCAGATTCGAGCGAAGTGCCCATTCTGTTTCCCGCCATCGTCCCTCCATCCTCGCTCGTATTACCGCAACACAGCGGTGTGCTCATTGCCCCATTTACTTTATTGACGGTGACATGACCAAACTCAATAAGTTTACATATAACGGGCCCTTCTTAGGGTCAGTTTAAAATTATATTCTCGCAAGTAATTCATTACAATTCAAGAAAGGCATCGGGGCGTCGCCATGAGCAACCTAAGTTCACATAGTTTTTTTTTTCAGACATGAAATATAATTCGTATCTATAAGGAATTTACATTACAAGACCGGACGTCATTGTCCGCCTCCGTATCCTGCTTGAAGAGCTTATTAATTAATCTTATTAATAACGACCCTTTTCCATTACAAAAATATTTTTTTTTTTTTTTAAACAATGCCTTTCGCTACCTTTCGCACACGTCACGAGTCTCCATGACGCAGCTACATTCGCGACTTCTATTTTAAGCTTACAACTTTCATGGTTATAAACAAGCACTAAGCAGCACTCACACACGGTTATTCTGGGTCCTCGCCATTTGGTCGCAACACCCAACCGTTTACCGCTACTTTGGGTTTACCAACGAGACTATCCCCCACCGTTCATATCCCGAGGGAGGGTCGACGGACGCCCCTAGCTGAGGCGAGTGGTTCAGACAGACCTTTGCGTGGTCGATCCCTCGCCCACATGCTCAGAGCGTGAACATCGCCCCCCATCGTTCAACCACCAGCAGAGTATACCTCGCTGCAGTGCCCCCGCGGTGGACAGTGATAACCAGCCTCAGTATATCCTGTCACCTAAGTAGCGGTTACAAAAACAAAGCACAATCTTACAAGGTGGAATCTGGCATGAACGACATCGTTACAGGCTCATCACCTTCAGTTCGCTACCAATTACGCACACCGGTATTCTTACTCGGTGACGCTACATTTGCGAGAAATTATGTTTTGACAGGCATAATCACAAAGCAACATCTATTACACATTACAATAAAAGAAAAAGAAGACAATTTAACAGCAATCGACTTCTGGGTAGAACTCTATCATTCCTGCCTCACTACGCTAGTAACAACATATTTTTAAATCACAACAGAAATTCAAGACATAACTAGGATGAAAACCACAATTACAATCAATAAACAAAGTATAAAACCTTAAAAACTCGTCCCTCCGCCATGAGGTGACCCTGATGCAAGCTTCCTACCTACGTTTCGAACCGCAAGAAGAAGGCGGGTAACTGAAGTACCCACATCGCTAGGTTGCGAGCGATTGCGTCAACGACGTTTTCGACTCGTATGGCGGCAGTCCGTGCTATTTTAATTTCTACCTGTTTATTTCTACGCACCGTTTTAGGTCGCGTACGTCTACGGTGGCTATCCCCACCGATTTCCGTGGTCTGAAACCTCCTCGATTTATATCCTTCTCGGTGAAGGCCTCCCCTTGCACCTTTATATAAATACCTTGAATTTCTAACTATAAGGGTAGATTCCACACCACCCGTATCCACTCTTCTTCGAAAGAGTAGATGGTGGAGCATCGCCCGTTTTAGCTCCTCTGAGGGCCTATCCTCATCGCCTACTTCAACACTACACTACTGCACTTTTTCGCTACTTCACCCCCCCACTACTAATTAAAAAAAAAATTAAAATGGAATTAGATTTTCTGGTAATTCGGGTAGACACAACGACGCCATTCTGCCTCGCGGCTAAGCGAGCGAATGCTGAAGTGTCGCCCTTTCTGACATGGCTGAAAGCCCATTGTTATCTACTACGTTCGCTAAGTAATCACAGCAATGCTTCGGATTCACGTCCGCTAGCCCTTAAAGATTCATCCTCACTTAGCGACATACAATTCACGAGAGGGTTGTGGCATTCCGACCCTGCATATCGAATTACTAGAATATCCGGCCACCGATCGATAAGGGACCCTCAACACATAATAAAAATACACCTCAATACCGCCCTCCGCCAGTCGTATCTTGACGAAGAGTCGAAAAACGGCCCCTGCGGTGGTGAGAGGGTCTGTGCCGACAGGGGTTTACCAACGGACTCTCACACAAGGGTGAGAGGGTCTTACCGAAGGCGTACGAGCCGGCCTCCCACACACTCGCCGGAGTGACGAACGGCGCCTCTCAGTCAATCACTCCCGACAGAAGACAAAACCAAGGTGCCACAATAAAAAAAAACAAATTTAGCTTCGCCTCGCTACCCATTCATGCACGGCGGAATCACTCGGCCGGCACTACACTTCGCGATCTAGGCTTCCTCTCAACACACACGACACGTCAAGTCTCCCGCTCACGATCGGTACCATTACCTAGATGCAGGTTACTTCCACAGTGGGCTCTCGCAAGATGAGGCGCGTAGCTAAGACTCATCTCGTCGACCCGTGGCAGTTCATCCTAACACAACTATTCCTACCTAACGAATGCGCACACTAAAAATCGTACCCTATTTTCATCACCTGTATCTACATGCGTACATACATGCGTCCTTTCTGACACGGCTGAAGGCATATCGTTATCTACCACGCGCGCTAAGTTATCACAGAGATGCTGCGAATTCACGTCAGTTAGACCTCAAAAATCTGTCCCCATCACACGACACCAACTCACGGGATAGTTGTGGGGGACACACCATCCATTACTAGAATATCCGGCCGCGATCGACTGTTGACTCGTGACACAAAGAAAATACAAATAAAATACAAACACAATTATGGCGTACCTGGCGCGAACAGATTCGTTACACACCGACACCCTCCGCCTCACTACTCTATTGCGCACACTGGCACTCGTGCTCAATGTCACTACATTCATGGGCTCGCCTTAATCCTGACAGAGAGACGACAGATGCCTCCTCGATCAATCCCCGATCGAGAGGCATGGTCCTACCTCAACGAGTCAACCAACCAGCCGACGGCGCCATCATCTAGTCAACCGCCCCGTAAGAAGATGCGCGTAGCTAAAACCTATTCCGTCGGTCCACGGCAGTTCATCCCAATACCTCCATTCCTCCTTAACAAACGCTCCTCGCTAACGACCGTTATTACTTCTCGTCACACGCTCATACATGAGTCGTCATTAAGTAAATTAACCTAGGCAAAATTCAAGGGATACAATTAACAAAATGTGCTTACAAAACAAAATTTAAAATAAGTATTCATGGTTATCATACTTAGTACACTAATCTCCGTACTAAATACGCAATACAGAGTCATCAACCTGGCCAAGGTAGATTTATAAATGAGAATTAAGATTCATTTTCAACATTTTTCATCTCATCTTAATTGAGTGAATAAGGTCATTAATATTTAATTATTCTATTTTATTCCGTCGTGTTCGACAACATAGGTTAATGCAGTACCAAACTGCGGCATATACTGTAGTTAAATTGTAGGTCTAACAACAAAATGACACATCAATAAGACATACACTGCAATGATAACAATACACAAACATTACAATACGAAAATAAACAACAATATGAAATATGAATTAAAATGAAAGTTTTATATTGGCCTGGTCGTTCCTCCGTAGGGGGTCTCCTTCCTCGTCATCTTCTCCAGTTAGAGCTTTATAGGCGCTAACCGGCTGTGTGGCGGTCTGTTACCGCGTCGTCCGCGCCGCGCTGGCGTACCACGCCTCTCCACGGACATTTCGTAGCCGGCATCCCTCCTGGTCCGCGCCGTCTTCTCGCAGATACACTGCACGGTACACTCAATAACTTCCATCAAGTCCGTATCGCAGTTATCCATCGTATAGTTAAAAATAAATTTAGTATTTAAAATTTATTATTAGTGTCATTGATCCTTATTTGCACGCACTGGCAATTGTTCGTATTGCAAAATCAACAGAAAAATATAAACTCGAGAAAAAAATGTCTTACTGTCAAACTGACAGATGACAGCTGTCAAAAGTAACAAATGGCAACACTCACAGCTGATTCAAAATGGCGGATGTCAACAGACTCAGCTGTTTCAAGATGGCGGACTATCACAACACGACAAACGTCAAAGTGACAGTTGACAACCTTCACAGCCGATCCAAGATGGCGGATGTCAACAGACTCAGCCGTCCCAAGATGGCGGACTATCACAACACCACCAACGTCAAAATTACAGTCGTCAACCACAACAACCGTCCTCCCACTGTCACAAATGTCAAAATGTCACTGTCCACGTCAACTGTCAAACGCTTTAAGCACACTAAATTTAGCACTGACTCTTCATTTCAGGATATCGGTTCGGTGAAGCTCCTTCGGTTCTTCACTGCCCTATTTCTGACACGTACTTGTCAAAATGACAGGTACTGTCACAGCCCCACGTTGGGCGCCAAAACTTGACACCCCGGAAGTCCGGGTAGGGAGGGGAGTCGGGGCCACACGGCCGATCCGACCTCAGAGCTCGACTCTCCGGTCAACCGGGCGTCAATGAAGCCCTCTCAGCGCGCCGTCGACAGAACGCGGGAGCCACACGACCAGCTTCCACCCTTCGTCTAGCTCAGAATAGTTCAAGGCGGTCAATAGTAGCTGGTTTTTAGTCCGGTAGAGCACGTTCAGTGCACGGTAGGTCTTGACAGTTGGGGGTAAATGCAGGATTGACGGGATGGAAAAATGATGAACGCACGTTGTTCGTAGCACAAATCGTTGCCGAAAGTTTTATTACCTAATTAGTTAGGTTCACAAAAAAATTACACAACACACATTACATACACAACACAATATTACTACACATTAACAATTTCACACTTTATAAATTTTTAACAGCCCTAAATTTATTAAAAATGGGCGCCTAGGCTGTCAATTAAAAATTAAGCTTCCACAGGGCACACAGCCTGTCGCGTTTGGGAGTCTTCCGCTAACTAACTTTCTACCTGCAGTGTTGCGGCTAGCTCTCCTTCTTTTGAGCTTTATCGCTGTCTCTTTCAATCTACCCCTGAACGACCACCCCTCTCTATCATTCTTGCATGCGGCGAATGTTTGGCTTTTGCCTGGGTTTTTACCGTAAGGGTCGTCCAAGCTACCTTTTTGGCAGGCAGACTGAAAGTTACAGAGATTTCTAAGAATTGAGCCCAAAAGAAGCAACATTTATAGTTGATTACTAAAGAGCATTTTATGCATAAAACGGCGATGGAAGGATTTTGGCGGGATATGAGAAACATGAATGTGGCATCCATATCTTCGCTCGTGATTTACTATTAAGGGGTCCTCCATGCCCGTAGAAACGTGGAGGTATCAATATTATATCGTTCTACTGTGGACCAGTAAATACAATTTACACAAAATAGGTATAATCTTAAAAATTGTATTATTTTCTCATCGGCCTTTATCTGCCACCCATAGACAGTGCATGGTCTGTTATGCATGGATACGTCGCTACGTTGAACTATGACACTGGGGTCATGGTGCTTTACAGAAAATGGCAGGAAACTCGATATAAGGGATTAGTAATAATTGATAATAGGTACTTCATTCACGGTCGGGTCTGATACTATTTTACGGCAAAGCAAATTTATATGGTAACAATACAATATGGCTGTAGCGAAGAGTGGAGGTCGACTGTTAAGATCCGACACACCTAAAAATTACATATTAAACTTTATCAGTCATAAGTATTTGTTTTTATTTAGACTACAATACAATTTACTTAATATGGTGTTAGTTAGTTTTATAAAAAATCAATTAAAACCTGCCTAAACCAAACCAAAATAGTTTTAGTATGCTTTGGGCGATCAGACAAAAGTGTGCACAGTTTTTCATTCATACTTATTTGTTTTCGTCATTGTCATTGATTAGTTTAATAAAATTCATTAAGTCCTGTCCAAACCTAACTAAAATAAATACAAATATATTATCTATAAAATATCCAAAGTTATCTATGATTTGATGGCATAATTTTAGATATTTTATAGATAGACGAGTATTTTTAACTATTATCTATTATGGCTTTTGTAAATTGTAGTCTTATTTCAATGAAAACAAATATGTTTAACTGACAAAGTTTAGTGTGCATTATTTATGTCGGATCTTAACAGCCTACCTCTACCCTTCGCCACTGACGTATGGCTTATATCAAATAGCATGTACAACCTTATAGGTATTTCGTGTTCGTAGTTTTTGTTTCGTCCCAATGGACGAACTCTCTAGTCTCTAGGGCAGGTCTGGGCAAACTTTTTGGACGAAGGGCCACATTAGGAATACAAAATGTACGGTGGGCCGCAAGTAAAATACTATTTTAGGCATACATTTTTTATTATCATATAAAAGGAATTTCAACATAAAATAATTACAAGATGAAAAGAACTTTTTATATACCACGATTCTAAATTTTCTGTTGAATCATAAATAAACTTGACAATTCTTCTATGTATTAATAAAAACTTTTTATTGTAGGTACTTGACAGAAATACTGAATAATTATAGAATACAGAAATGTTTTTAAACATTTTTTTAAATTTCAGGTGTTAATTTTGTAGGTGAGATTCTTAAAACTGATTATAAATAATGTTCATCAGTGATGCTTGATGTTAAGAATTTTTACTGATATCCATAATTTTAAATATTTTTTCACATAATATGTAGGTTGATGCGAAAATAACCAACATTTTTTGAGCAGAATCATTAAGTTGTTCGAATTTGTATGAATTAAGAGTGTTTATTTCAGATTTCTTCTCGACAGTGCAATTTATGTAATATTCAAATTTTATTTTTTAAAATATGTCAAAATGTAGAAAAAAGTAAACCTTTAAGAAATACGATTAAAGCTCGCAGACCCCTCGGTCCACAGAAATACTCGTGTCTGGAAACTTGTACGTGCAGTTCGCCGTATCACACTTCACCGTGAAATGTTGTATCGGATATATATGGCCGTATATTGAAGACCGTCCAACCTCTCTGGGACGTATAGTACTGACATAAAATTGTCTAAATAAAACACGGTTATTGTCAGTTTACACTTTACAGGAAGTCGGCAGCAAACAAATATCTAAAATAGCCGGTATACTGGATTATTTGTTAGGTTAGGTTAGTTAAGGTTAGATTAGATTAGGTGTTCAAACTTGAATTCATGAATTTTGCCTAAATCGACTATGAAAATTGAATTAATGTTCATATTGAATCCAATAAAATGGAGACCGTATATATTTATTTAGAAAGCAGTATTATGACATTACAGCGATTGGCCAATGCGCCATCATCATCATCATCATCATCATCAGCCTGAATCTATCCACTGCTGGATGAAGGCCTCTTCAAGTTGCTTCCACTTCTCTCGGTCCTGTGCATTGCGTTGCCACGTACTTCCGCAGAACTTTATCATTTCATCGATCCAGCGGCCTCTAGGTCTACCTTGTGGACGTTTTGTACTTCTTGGATACCACTGGATGACTAGATTTGTCCAACGATTGTCTCTTCTTCGAGCTATGTGTCCAGCCCATCTCCATTTAAGGCTTTTAATAAACTTTATTACATCGCAAACCCTTGTCTGCTTCCTTATCCACTCATTCCTCTTTTTGTCCTTTCGCGTTATGCCCAGCATGCACCTCTCCATACCACGTTGTGCTACTCTAAGTTTCTGGATCTCTCTTTTACTTAGGGCCCATGTTTCACACGCATATGTCATCACGGGAAGCACACACTGGTTGAACACTTTGCGCTTTAGGCACAGTGGAAGGTCACTTTTGAAGACATTATTCAGGCGGCCAAAAGCACTCCAGCCTAGCTTTACTCTGCGAACAATTTCATCAAATATACATCCATCTATAGATACTTGTTGTCCCAGATAGATGTAGCTTTTCACCTGTTCGAGCTGAGTGCCATTGATGAGGATCTCTTTTTGGCCTGCAAAGCAGTTGAACATGACTTTCGTCTTTGTTACATTTATTTTCAAACCTACTTTGTTGCTTACTTCAGCGAGTTCCTGCATTCTGCTTTGGAGGTCTTCTGAGTCTTGCGAGAAAATTACTATGTCATCGGCAAAGCGCAGATGACTCAGGTATTCTCCATTTATGGGGATCCCTTTGTCATTCCAGTCAAGTTGCCTGAATAAGTCTTCAAGGGTAGCTGTAAATAGTTTAGGTGAGATTGTATCACCTTGTCGGACTCCTTTGCTGATAGGAAATCTGCGCGATGGTTTATGGAGATTTACAGATGCTGTTGCGCTACTGTATATATTATTGAAAATATTTATATAGCGTCCAGGGATTCCTTGTTTTCTGAGTGCGTCGAGTATTGAACATTTCTTTATCGAATCAAACGCCTTCTCATAGTCTATAAAACCCATGCATAGTGGCAGTTTGTATTCCTGGTACCGCTCTATGATTTCTCTGACGACTTGGATATGGTCCATAGTGCTGTATCCTCCTCTAAATCCGGCTTGTTCTCTCGGTTGGTTCTCGTCTAGTACATTTTGCAGACGGTTTGAGAGAATTTTTGTGAACGTCTTGTAGAGAATAGGGAGTAGACTTATTGGACGATAATTTGCTAGGTCTTCTCTGTCACCTTTTTTGTGAAGAATGACAATGCTGGCATTTTTCCATACCTCTGGGACATCCTCTTTGCATATGCAGGCTGTGAACAATTGTGCAAGTACTTCATTTGCATCCTTTCCTGCTTTTTTGAGGATATCTATCGTTAAACCGTCTTCCCCGGGGGCTTTCCCACTTTTCATGTAATTTAAAGCATGGGTTACTTCCCAGGATGTAATTTCGGGAGTATGGTCTTCCGAATTTCCATTTCTCTGAAGATCTAAGTCTATAGTCGTATTGTCAGTGTCATCACTGTAGAGATCGCTGTAGAACTCTTCAACTCGGCTTAACAAGTGTTCCCAATTTCTGACGATAGAACCATCTTTTGCTTTTAGTGCTGTGATTTGACGTTTTCCTATCGACAAGCATTGCTTGTTTTTGTTTAGACTTCTGCCTGCTTTCACAATTGCTTGTATGAGGTTTACATTGAATTTACGAAGGTCTTCTCTAATCTTCCTTCGGAGGGTTTTGCAAAGTGATGAAAACTCCATATCGTTTTGTGCCTGTCTATCGCTCTTGGTTTTCCTTCTCTGCTCCATAAGATTCAATGTTGCCTTCGAAAGCTTGGTGGAAAGTGTAACTTCTGAGTTTTTTACGCCTATTTTTTCTGCACATTGTAGAATAATATTCGTTATATCCTCCGCGTTGGATAGGGAAACGGTTTCGTTCTCATCTAAGAAAGCCGATAGTGCATTTTTGAGTTCATTTTGGAATTCAGTATTGTTCTGCAGGTATACGCGAGCATTTGACTTCTTCTGCAGTTTGGATCTTTCTGATTTGACGTTCAATCTTATCTTACATCTCACCATCCGGTGATCACTGCCGGTGTTAAACTGATTGATCACTTTACAGTTTAAAAATGTATATTTTCTGTCAGTGAGGATGTAATCGATTTCGCTGGTCCTTCCTGTCGGGCTTCTCCACGTCCATTTACGTGTAGGTTTATGTTGAAAAAAGGAATTCATGATGTGAAGATTGTTGGTTTCAGCAAACTCCACAAGCATGTCCCCTCTACCATCCCTTGAGCCATGTCCGAAATGTCCGACCGCTACGTCATCTCTTTGGTATGATCCAATACGTGCATTGAAATCTCCCATTATGAGGTTGAAGTGGCGCCATAATACACATTAAATACAAATCACAAAAATGACTTAATTACAAATAAAACTAATATAACAAAAAAATATGTGCTTATAGAGATATTACAGTAAAATGATAAATACAATTATAAATTTAACCTATTTAACACGTCCACAAACATGATATAGTTAATAAAAAATAAATCAACCTTTATGGTGCCATCTAATAAGTTAATCGCACGATACACAGCATCATGGAACATCACATCCATCCTGCGACGAGGTATCATAAAGACCGTAGTTTTACGAATGATATTGGTAGACACATGAAAATTAATATTTTCCAGTATATACGGATTGTAAATGAACCCACGAAGAAGTAAAAATAAATGCTTTAAAAGAGCAATCACTCTTCGGGTGGACAAGGATTGCATTGATAGCATACCCAAAAGAAAACTAGTCGGAAAATTCATTTTATTATCATTATCATAAGGAAATAATCCGTATGTCCTTAAGTAGAGAAATCTATGAAATCTATTGTGGACTCGATCCAACTTAATTGTGTGGACAGACCTGTTAGGACTTCAAATAATGCTGGCATATTCAAGAATACTCAACACAAATGATACGTATAATGTACGTATATGGTCATCTCATTCCGATAAGAAAGCTCTCGGCGAACTATGCCACGGTGAAATGTTTTACGTACAATTTACATGGCACCAGAAATACTTGAGGGGCCTGAAATGGTCATATGTTTGTTAGATTTGAGTCATTACACCAACACTAAAATACATTATTTACATTTTCCCAAGGCGATCTAATTAATACATTATGTATTTTGTTTACGTTTGGCCGCCTTGATATCTAATCAATTAAGTACCTACGTCCTACATGTTCCCCTATACCTTCAGAATTTCAATTATACATATCAAAGTACGCACTAAGAATAAATTAGTGTTCTTTTACTGAATATTTCTCCTATATTGAGTTTCATTTTTATTTTTCCATTTTCTTCTTTCGTCCATTAAAGACATAATCTCATCTGTCATCCATTTTATCATCAAGTTTTTCTTAGCTCGTATTCTTGTTTGTCCGGTAGTTGTTTATCCAGTACAAATCTTGCAATCGATTTTTAACTAACTTCCCGACTAGCTAGACATTTGAAACTGTTATAATATATCAGAACACGATGTCAATTCATTCTTTTAATACTTTTAGCCATCTTTAAGTAGAATTGAATTCATTTTCAGCTAATTTTGCTTTGTATGAAAAGTTATTTCGGAAGAAATCCGTAATCCAATCCACTATTATTGGTTGCTAAGGGGGTGGTCCCCTTAGCAACCAATTATTAATATATACGTGCGTTACTATGGAAATCAAAATGACATTTCAGTATTCTATATTTGTTTATTTGTTTGTTGCAAAATAGCAAAATAATGATTTGTTGATAATTGCCTTATTTGTACTAAATTATTAATACATAGAATTGTCAAGTTTATATGATTCAACAGAAAATTGAAAAACGTGGTATATAAAAAGTTCTTTTTATCTTGTAATTATTTGCTTCTTAGCTGTTCTTTTATATTCTAAATGATTATTAGATATGGAGGAGAACACATCTTTTATCCTGTCCCACTTGTCTGTTATATCAGAGGATGTAATGACTGAAGTTTTTATTTGTTCTATTTCTGTGTTCAGTGCACTTACTTGTTGTTTGACTTCGGGATCTTTCAATTGATTAATTTCAACATGTTGGGTTGCGCGTGGTTCCCTCAGTAATATTTTTAATCTAATTTTTACTTTAGCTACAACAGGATTGTGATCAGATAAGATTCGGTTCCTGGATAAGTTTTAGTAGATGTTACGCTTCGTATTTCTGTAAAGATTGCGAATTGAATATATTAATATAGTCTATTTGATTTCTCACAATGTTATTGCCATAATCTTGTGGAGATTTCCACGTATACACTCACCTTGCTAGAAGTTTGAATAATATAGTACAATAGCTTAGCTACAATAGGGCTTAAGAACCTCCGTGATTGGTACGAGTGCAGCTCCACTGAACTGTTCCGGGTAGCAGACGACAAAGCTAAGATCGCTTTGATGGTGACCGACCTCCGCTAGGGGATGGCATAATAAGAATAAGACTGAATATTTAATGAAAAATAATTATTTTAGAGTAAATATAATAAATTGTCCTTCTCATTGTTGCCCATATTCAAATCCAGAAATGTCCACAGAAAAACTAAGACCCGGCTCTATAAAACCGTCATACGCACAGTTGTTGCATACGGGTGCGAGTCATGGACGCTAAGCAGCTGAAATGGTGGACTGCTTTGAGAGAAAGATCCTGAAGCGGATATACGGACTCATGAATGATGGTGGGGAGTGGAGATTAAGGTACAACACGGAACTATCCCGCTTATACCAAGATTCAAAACTCTCCACCTTCATAAAACTCCAGAGGCTAAACTGGGCAGGCCATGTCCAGCGCATGCCTGAGTCACGGATACCGATGAAGATCCTCGAAAGAAACCCAGGCGGGAAAAAGTCAGTGGGAAATCCACGCACACGATGGGGTGATAACATTACAAAAGATGCCAACCAGCTGCTAAAAATCAGGGACTGAAAAAAACGTGCGGAGGACAGTTCCGGCTGGAGTACCGCGGTGGAGTAGGCCAGAGCTCGACTTGGGCTGTAGCGCCATCGAAGAAGAAGAAATTATTTTAGAATACCTAAGGGATTAGTATTTTCATCACGTCATAACAGATTAATGAGAAGAAAATTGAATTTATTTGCACCTGTTAATTACCCACATGACGTATTCTGGGTCAGTAGGCATATTCTAACATAACACTTAACATCAAAAAAGAGCTATTTGTGATAAATATATCACATTTTGATGGTCTAATGCAGGGTTGGCGAACCTTTTTATGTACGCGTGCCAAAAATTCTAAAATATTATTTTTCACCTCTCTGACGTGCCGAGCATTTTTTCATGATGAAAAAATAGTTTGATGATCAAAAAATGATGATGTTCTAGATACCACTCACAGAACATAGCAAACATATTTATAGCTCTATCACTTTTTTCAGTCCACCAATTTTGAAACTGTCTGCCAGAATTACTACTACTAACTAGCTTCACCAAGTTTTTGTTTCTTATTCATTTTAACAACGTTTTTGTTAGCTCGTATTCATGTTTGTCCGGTGGTTGTTTCTCCAGTACAAATCTTGCAATCGATTTTTAACTAACTTTCCGACTAGCTAGACATTTGAGACTTTTAGAATATATCAGAACACGACGACATGCATTCTTTTAATACGTTTGTCCATTTTTAAACAGAATTGAATTCATTTTCAGTTAATTCTGTTTTGTATGGAAAGTTATTATTGTTGGTTTGCTAAGGAGGTCCTAGCAACTTAATTATTAATATTTACGTGCGTTTCTATGGAAATCAATATGAAATGTCAAAATGACATTTCAATATTCTATAATATTTATTCAGTATTTCTATCAAGTACAATAAAAAGGTTTTATTAATACATAGAATTGTCAATTTTATATGATTCAACAGATAATTTAAAAACGTGGTATATAAAAAGTTCTTTTTATCTTGTAATTATTATTATTATAGTTTTTTTTCTCTTCAAACGCGTGCCATAGGATCGCCACCCCTGAACTAATTTCAATACCCCGTATCTGACCTATATGATAAAAATGTTTTATGTAGGTACCTACTATCCCATATCTATTATAGTTTGGTTTAGGCAGGACTAATGAATTTAAAAAAAATGAACCAAAAATAATATGTGTAATATTATTTATTCTTAATCCAACGAAAACAAATAAGTATGAATTGAAGAAGTGTGCGCAAATTTGTCGTATCGCCCAAAATATACCAAAACTATTGTGGTTTGGTTTAGGCAGGGTTTAATTGAATTTAAAAAAAATAACCAACACCATCTGTAAATTGTGGTCTTATTTCAATGAAAACAAATACGTTTAACTGACAAAGTTTAGTGTGCATTATTTATGTCGGATCTTAACAGCCTACCTCCACCATTCGTCACTGACGTATTTATAGATTATAGCAGATAATATGTACCTACAACCTTTTTTATACAATGCGATCTTGTCATTTATTATTATTATAGTTATTTTTTTCTCTTCAAACGCATGCCATAGGATCGCCATCCCTGATCTAATGTCAATACCCCGTACCTGACCTATATGACGAAAATGACTTTTTGGTGTACTATTCCATATTTTTGTAGTTATTTTAACAAAAATGATACAGCCATTTTAGTAATTTCCCGTATCTGAATATTGCAGAAATAAACATGCAATAGCCCGTATTTTGCCTCTAAGCTGTCAAGCGTGTTGCACGACGTGTGTTGAATTCAGATAAAAATGTCACTTTCGAATTATTTAAAAGTTAAAACAGTCAGTAATATAACAATAGGGCAAATATGTAGTGTGTGTTTATCTCACTTGACCGGTTGACCCGCCACGCCGGGCCCAATGGATTTTATACAATATCAACATTAACAAAAATCCCCTTTTTTCATTTTACAGACGATGCGGGCGTTCCAATTTTGGACGGCATCAGCCATCGTAGTGCTGGTCTTCGTGATATCGCCGACTGTCGCGATACAACCGCGAAGAACTTCCCCGCGTGTCTACTCCAACGAAGATGATGATCCGACCACTGGCTCCAGAACCTTCCGGATGAAGGATTCGGCTAGCACTTGCGGATATGAGGTACACCAAAACCAACGATTAGTTTAATTGAATTACATTTCAGTTTTACTATAATTACTACCATGATGACCGCGTGGCTTAAGCGTCGGTCTATATAGCGTCGTGGGTCCCAGGTTCGAATCCTGGGTCTGGCAAATAAACATATTGTTTGTATTGCCTGACATCCATTTCCCGTAAAAACAAAATCTGTTAATACAAACCTCCACTCTGTGGAGGCCAATATGATTTTATTAGGATCGGACATGGTCGGAAAATAATTCATTACTATGATTCGGCCTCCTTATTAATAGGAATAAGACCAATTTAATGGTTGTCGATTGGGCCAACCTTCTACCAACCTACACTCCAAAACTTAGGCTTCGGTCACATAGGTAGGTGCTTCGCTACTACTAAGCTAGGTGCTATGCTTGTCTACTAAAAACACTACTGCCACATTGCACGCTACGTGCTTAGGTACAAAACATTTGGGAGCGCACAAGTCAACAACGATGTCACTCTCAAAACTTTTGCATCTCTCTGCCTCGCAATATTTTTTCGTCTATGGCATAGACTAATATACTCTAACACTAGTCTATGGGCACACTACGGCCCGTACATGAATAATTTTTGACTTTTATCTATTATGGCTTGGTTTCGCATGATTTAATTGAATCTTAAAAACTAACCAACACTATCTGTAAATAGTAGTTTAATTTCAATGAAAACAAATACGTATAATTGACAAAGTTTAGTGTGCACTATGTATGTCGAATCTTAACAGCCTACCTCCACCCCTCACCATGGGTATACGGTCATCACTTTCCGATAGAAAGCATACGGCGAACTGTGTCACGGTGAAATGTTTTACATGTAACCGTTTCAGTTCCAATTATTTCTGATTTTCACTGAGCAGGACCTATGTATCTAAATGCTTTCTTTAGTCAGCAGTCAATCGACCCCAGCTGATGATAATAATAATTTATAATATTGTATTTAAAAAAAATATTGCTTTCTATAATCTAGGTTCACGACCTCGAAATGTATATTAAACACACAGTAAGTGGGCACTAACATTAATGTCGTATAAAGTTCACTGTATATTGTCTAATAATATGTTTTATTTATCGACACCCATAAGGTAAACAAACACAATTTTATGATGAGTAAATGGAAGTTTTATCATTTAATGAATATTTAAAGTAAGCATTTTCTTTGTTTATGGTACGTAGTTAAATAATATTATTTACAATATCAATGAGAAATAGAAAAGTTATTTTTGTACTGCTGTATCTAAGTGTGCAATTGCAGTTAGGGATTGCAATCATCATCATCATCGGGGGCGCGACAACCCGGTGTGGGTCCTGGCCTCCTCTAACAGCTCCCTCCACTTGTCCCTATCCAGTGTGGCCGCTTTCCAATTCGGTACCCCCAGAATACGGCAGTCACTGGCAGCTCCATCTAACCAGCGAATCTTTGACCTCCCTCTTCTTCTACGTCCTATTGGATTGCTGGACATCACTCTCCTTGCCGGTTATTTGTCATTCATACGGTGCACATGACCTAGCTATCGCAGTCTCCCAATCTTAATTGATTGAACTGCGCTGCAATCTTCGTACAGCCCGTAGAGCTCAGCATTATATCTTCTCCTCCAATTGGTGCCGTCCCTGATCGGTCCATATATACGGCGGAGAATTTTTCGCAGAGTTAATGTCCAGGTTTCCGATGCGTAGGTGAGCACTGGCTTTACAAGTTTCTTGTAAAGAATGCTTTTAGTTCGGCGAGGGATTGCAATACCGAATGAAAATACTAATACATACCGGTATTCATGATTTGGAAATACATAAGTATCTATGAATAAATTAAATTGTGTTTTTTTTTTGGTTTTCAGGGTTGCCACCCGACAAAAGATGGTGTCCTGAATGTTCATTTAATCGCACATACCCACGATGATGTCGGCTGGTTGAAGACAGTGGATCAGTATTACTATGGAAGTGAGTAATGTTTTCATAACTTAGCTAGGTGCTGAGGACCATTTAGATCAGGGGGGTGCAAACTTTTTGGATGGAGGGCCAAATTTAAGAATTCAAAATGAGCGGCGGGCCGCAAGTAAAATACTACTTTTAGATATACACTATTTATTATCACGAAAAATAAACATGACAAAAAAAATAATGAGAAGAATGAAACTGTTCTACATTTTTTAACATTTTTTTAAATTCAGGTGTTAATTTTGTAGTTGATATTCTCAAAACTGCTTGTAAATGGGCATCGGAGATATCTGATCGTAAAGAATTTTTATTGAGGTTCATAATCGAAAATGTTTGTTCACATATTATATAGGTTGAACCAAAAATAACGAACATTTTTCTTGCATAATCTTTAAGGGCATTGTAAAATTTGGAGATTTCTTCACGACGATGCAATTCTCTTAAATCAGTGTCACACTGCAGATCAATAATCTCAAGTTGTAGCTCTGTCGGTACACTTTCAATATCTATTGAAAATCAATCGCGTACTATTGCTAAACAAATTTTAATCTATTGTGAATATTTAAAAAAAAAATATAAAAAAGTTATTCGTAATCAGAAGTACAATTAATAATGTCGGGCCGCAAAAAATACCCGGCGGGCCGCAGTTTGCCCCCCCCCCTGATTTAGATCATGGCCCCCACATCCTGATGTGGACCCGCGGGCCACGATTTTTGGTGCCCCCCCCCCAACCTATGGTTAAAGTTAAGGGCAGTGTACTACAGCCAATGACATTAATATGGACGAAGTATCTGGAAAAAAATGACACTCACTTTTTTATCGGGTCAGCCGAATGGCATAATCTGTTCTAACGCCATTACAATAAAGGTGATATTGCTATAAATTCCCGATGCTTTTTGTCGGGTCTGCCGAATGGTTCGGTTCGAACGGGTTCGCTCAAATAAACATTGACACTAGAAACACTGTTCTAACGCCATTACAATAAAGGTGATATTGCTATAAATTCCCGATGCGTGATATCGCATAATTTAAATTGCGTGACGTCTACCTATACATGTCTGAATGTCGCTGTGCGCGAATTTTCTTGCTAGCTACTGTATTGAGTGCGTTGTCCATTAATAATGTCATTGACTACAGCAGTGTTCCCCAAATGGTATTATGTGGAGCTCCAGGGTTCCGTGTAAAATAAAGCGTTGGCATTCCGTGTACTTTTAGAGATTTTTGGTGGGAATTTAAAAATAAATCTACTTAAATTTATGGTCGCCACTCGGCATCATAATATGAAGCACTGGCCTGCGATTTCCTAACTATCGACTCGTGTGTCACCCGACGACATGACGTAATTGTGACGTAAGCCAATACACGCTCGAGGCAAGCCATCCAACGCACACGGCTCACCATAGATATTATTATGCTGAAACACCTATTTGTGTATGGGGACAATGGATAACGCCAGTGTTTGAGTAGCCTTAATTTCTCGAATGCTATTATCACTCCGGTAGTACGTCACAATGATGTCATATGACGTCATGTCGACCGGGCGACTTCAACTAGCAAGTTATAACATAAGGCCCCTGATCACGACCCCCTTTTGTGGTACCTAACCAAGTAACATGTGACTCTTCGCCATATTGGATAAATACCTAGTCATTTTTATTAACACACTAAGAATAATTATAAAATAAAACTCTTGTTGTGAAATAGCGCCACAGGCGATTTTTTTTACTATTAGAGAAAAATTATAGTGTTTGTTTATCTCAACTGGTCGACTCGCCACGCCAGGCCCCCCCTAAGCCCGGGCCCTCAGGCTAGAGCCTTGTCAGGCCCCCCCTTGCGGGAGCCATTATTTAGATCATGCGAGACTATTTTTCAACCCTGTGACCCTTAACCTTATGATAAAACACTGTATATTGGGTCCCCCAAGAATATTTTTTGAACAACCATTTCCCTTGGTTATTTATTCTGCAAATAAATATTTTTTCATCAAAGTATTTAACATTATTCTGACTTCATCTTCTTGGTCGTTCCCTCATGGCTGAGGATCGTGACCAACATATTCTGTTATATTTTGAGCGATCAAGACTTTCCACCCCTCTTACTCCTCTACTTCTCTCAGAGTTTTAACTTCAGAAGGACATTTTTGTAGTAACAAGGAATCTAGGAATAAAAAAATCGGTGTGTGTGCTTATGTACGCGCGTTAGAATTTATACTTCTTTGGCGTAACAAAACAAAATAAGCCGTTACATGAGTCTATTAATATTACAGTCAATGACGATTACAGTGGATTAGGTTGATGAAAACGTACGCGATCCATCTGTGTCTCATATAGCACATGATAATTGTATTTTAATTATTGTATTGGACCAAAACTCATCTTTGCCATACAGCGGTTATAATCGATTCAGAAGTGCCCATGATGAATTAATAAAGAATCAAATTTTAATATATTTTTTGAATTATTTACCAACTCAACATTCACAAACTTTATTTATTTATTGATATATAATTTGCCTTGCCTTGGCAAGAATAAATACTCTTCCAATATTATTTAACAGATAATGAGAATATTGGGAACCCCGCAGCCCATGGAACTGTTATATATTCTCGTAGTAAATCCAATAGTGAGACTTTTCAATCATTTCTGAGCTATGTAGCATTTTTTTTTCTGCCAAGAATTTTCGTTTGATGCTAAACTAATTAATTGTATTGTCAATGATACATTCCAGGTAGCACCAAATACCAGAAGGCTGGCGTGCAGTACATCCTGGATTCCGTCATCGATGAGCTCATGAAGGATCCAGTCAGGAGGTAAATAAATATATAATATAATGTATTAATAATATAAAATTACTAGTAGAAGAACACGTCGATAAAAATATTCGTGGATTTTTAAGAAAAGGCCAGTAAACTAGGACTTTGAATGAACTAGGAATTGTACGTAAAACATTTCACCGTGGAATAGTTTGCCGTGAGCGTTCTTATCGGAAAGAGATGACTGTAGACCAGTGGTTTCCAAACTTTATGTTACTACGCCTCCCTTTTAAAAAATCTTATCTTGGCGCCTATAATACAGACACCTTTTAAAATAGTAAACAATGTACTAATACAAAAATGAAAAAAAATATGAAAATAAACAAGGTAACTACTTATATTCATTTTTAAATTAATTTGTTTTTCGTGCGACGAACGTGCTTGTTTATTATCACAATCAATTTCAATAGTAGTCAATCCAAATTCATCATCGTTCATTAACAAATTAATGGATTCAATCATGTGCCCCACATCCTGAAGCGGGCCCCCAGACCAGGATCTTTCAACCACATATTTAAAATATTTAATAGCCCTGACATAAAGCAGCGCCTTTTTTTACTACTTTTTTTACTAGTAATAAAATAATGTGAAAAGTGTATTAGCAAACTAACCAAGAACTCAGTAAATAGATTTTTGTTTGCTTCAATATAAATCTGGCGTAGAAATCATTTAAAAGTGGAGACATGGCGAACTTATTTTTTTGTCATTTTGAATTACAAAGCTCCAATTTTTTTATGAATGCCTTCACTTTGTCTTTTTCAATCAGTGAATGCATTAGTGGTTCTTGCATTGATTTATTCACTCAATTTTTTTTTAAAATTTAAACCAAATAGACAAGCTTAACAACAAAATTATCGTTCCTAAACTAATTTGCCTCAAATTTCAACATTATGATTAATTTGACCCTTTTATTTCATTTTTTCATAAGATAGCCAGCGCGCTTCACAAGAATTCATGAATTCATGAATTTTATGTCAGTAGGTACTATACGACATAAAAAAGTTGGACTGCCTTTAATATACGACCAAATAATATTCCCGATACAACATTTCACGGTGAAGTGTGATCCTGACTACATTGCCGTCATTAGGCATCGTGGTCTGTTGTAGTGTTAAAAAGAATGAATCTGATTCATCTTGGCCACCAGTACCTACACTAATTATATTCATTCAACCCCCAGATACTTGATTATAGTTATGTAAAAAAACTTCAATGTTGATTTTTTCAGGTTCGTGTACGTGGAGACAGCGTTCTTCTGGAAGTGGTGGAGCGAGCAGGGAGACCAGAGGCGTCACCATGTGCGCCGTCTGGTCAACGAGGGACGTCTGCAGTTTTCAGGAGGCGCTTGGTCCATGAACGACGAAGCCACCACCCACTACCAGTCCATCGTTGATCAACTGACATGGGGATTGCGGTATGAAACAATAATTATTAGTGATAACAATTATCATTTTTACACTCTTTTAATAGAGCATACAGCTAACATGCATTACCCTCAATATTATTATAGAATACGTCACATGTATGTATATTAGCAATGGCGAAGGGTGGAGGAAGGCTGTTAAGATCCGTCACAAGTAGTGCACATTAAACATTGTCAGTCGTACGTATTTGTTTTTATTGAAATAAGACTACATTTTACAGATGATGTTGGTTAGTTTTTAAAATTCAATTCCCTGCGAAAACCAAGCCAAAAAAATACTCGTCTATCCATAAAATATCTAAAATTATGCAATTAACTTTGGGGATTTTATAGATAGAATAATATTTTTTATCTATTATAGTTTGCTTTAGGCAGGGCTTAATGAATTTAAAAAAATAACCGACAATGTGTGTAATAATATATTGCATCCTTAATCCAACGAAAACAAATATGTTCATACATATTGAAAAAGTGTGTACAATTTTGTCATATCATCCAAAATAATTATGGTACGGTTTAAGGCTCAAATAGACTATATGACGATCGGGCACATATATGCTAAGAGCGTTTTAGTGTCTATGATCAAATATATGCCATTCCGACATTTATACATACATATTGTATGACAGCTATGACATCGTATTTACACTTTGTGACACCCAATGACACAGGACGCCAACATAAGAAACGGGTTTTTCGACATATATATGACCGATCGTCATAGAGTGTATTTGAAGCATTAGGCTGGGTTCAATTGATTTAAAAAAACTAACCAACACCATCTGTAAATTGTAATCTTAGTTCAATGAAAACAAATAAGTATAACTGACAGAGTTTATTGTGGACTATTTATATCAGATCTTAACAGCCTACCTCCACTCTTCACCACTGGCTGTACCTATATCTATCTAAAATTTTATTTCAATAACCTATTAATTTTGTGGAATTAATACAGTAAGCTGAATGACACCTTCGGCGACTGCGGACGCCCGAGGACCGGTTGGCAGATAGATCCCTTCGGCCACTCAAGGGAGATGGCCAACATCTTCGCGGCGGCTGGCTACGACGGACTCCTCCTGGGAAGATCAGACTACCAGGATAGACACAACAGGATGACGAAGCAGGAAGCTGAGATGATATGGAGGGCCAGTGATGATTTGGGTATGTAGCCAGTAACACACTTACAACTCTTACATCTTGAGATGCTTATCACAATGCATTAATTTTTTGATATCAGCTTTTGTATTATTTAATTAAAATTTACTCAATTTAAAACTACTAATAATTAGATAAAACGCCGGTGGCTTAATTTGTTAAAGCACATTGGCACGAATCCAGTGGATACGGGTTCAAGTCCCGTCAGATGTCGTATTTTTTTGTTTTTAAGATTTCTCTTATTTATAGGTATCTATCTGAGGCAATGGCGAGGTGTGAAGGTAGACTGTTAAGATCCGACATGAATAGTGCACACTAAATTTGATCAGTAAAATTTATTTATTTTCGTTAAATACGAATAAATATTAAAGATCGGGGAAAAATGTGATTTTTAGCCGCCATCTTGGTAGGTCATGGGCTTACAAATTGTAAAGTAGGTATAAAGTTTAACTTTAGCCTACCTCCACCCTTCGCCACTAATTAAAATGATTTAACCAGGGAACTCAGAAATACTCTCCACACCTGTTAATGTGGAGAAACAGACAACCGATCTCGAGTGTGGAAGAATACTGGATAAATTTAAACACGTGTCAAAAATAGGTCACACGTCGAATTCTGACAACTGCTCTCGGTTCATATATTGACGCTCATTTAATATTGGTGTATTACACACACTATGGCACGGTTCATTTTCGTAGGACACATATTTAAAACCCTGCGTCGAAATGTAATGTATTGGAATATAGCCTATCGGAATTATTCTATTTCATCCCTATATTGTTTTTTTTTTCAGGCAAGGCGTCCGACATGTTCACAGGGATAATGTTCAACACTTACTCGCCACCCCCTGGTTTCTGTTTCGATATCCTCTGCGCCGACGAGCCGTTCATTGACGATATCAACAGCCCCGATTACAATGTCGACAAGATGGTAACAATACTAAATACAATATAATATTGCTTGCATTCGTAATATGAAAATAGTATGAATCGAAGACGGACTATTGAGTATTTATGTACATAATATACAGGTTTAGTGAGTGGTCAAAAGAACATGGTTGTAACTTTATAGCAACATTCAACGTTTACTGGCCAAGCACAATATACAATTTTGCACCAAAACTCGTTGGTCCTATTTTGAAGCTGTCAAAATAAAAAAATGAAACGAAAATATTACTTTTCCTCACTCTGTTCTTACTAGACTAGACTAATACCCCGTTTACACGTGCATGGATTTACAGTACGTATCATCGCGGCCATAACAAGAAAATGCACGTGTAAAGATGTATTCTCATTCAAGTTGCAAGATTGCGTGCATGAATCAAAAAAGTTCGGAAGCTTCTGAATTTTCACGCGACAGTTGGGATTGTTCGATATCCGCGATTCGATTGCGAACCTGCCGGTAAAAAAACAAACTACACCGCGCAGGTTAACCAATTTTCACAACCTGTCAAATACTTTGTCTGTTGAAGAATGAGATTGGAAAGACAGTCAGCACTTTTACGTGTAAGCAGTAGTTATTATCGTGAAAGTTTATAACACACACTATTGCTGCAAGTAAATAATAAATAATAGCGCTTATGTGCATGAATTTACTGGCACCAATAGTGTGTAAATTTAACTATCGCGATAATAACTTTTCACACGTAAAAGTGCTGACTGTCTCGTCAATCTCATTCATCAAGCGTTACCGACACGCGATGTTGTCATTTTATAGTAGGTACTATTTGACTGGTTGTGAAAAATTGTAAACGTCAAAATGCTTTACGCGGTGTAGTTCTTCTTCTTCTTCTTTCTCGGCACTACATCCCGGGGCGGGATTTGGCCTCCTCTACAATTGTCCTCCACACGCTCCTTTCCCTGGCTGCTCCTCTCCAGTCTCCAGCCCTCCCCATCTTTCTCCAGTCCTCTTCGATACAGTCAGCTCACCTCTTCTTTGGTCTGCCCCTAGGCCGTTTCCACTGTGGGATCCATTTGGTCATGATTTTTGGCGTCCTGTGCTCAGGCATTCTCTCAACGTGTCCAGCCCACCTTAGTCTTTGGGATCGACAGAATTTCACCACCGTTTCATGTTTTATTAATTCTTCTAACTCGTGGTTCATTTTTATCCTGTAACTTCCATTTTCCAATGTGGGCCCGAAAATTCTCCTGAGGATCTTTCTTTCGAATATGGCCAGCGGTGTAGTATCTACGTATTTTTTCCGGCAGGTTCGCCACTATCGTTCTACTGCGCAGGCGTAGATATCGCCCAAATTCCAACTGTCACGTGAAAATTCAGAAGCTTCTGAACTTGCTTGATACTTGTATGAAATCTTGCAACTTCCACGTGCATTTTCTTGTTATGGTCGCGATAATACGTACAGTCAGCAGTAAATTCATCTACTTACGTGTAAATTTCTTCTTCTTTCTTTCGACCATGTCCGATCCTAATAGGATCATATGGGCCTCCACAGAGTAGAGGTTTGTATTGACAGATTTTGTTTTTTACGAGAAATGGATGTCAGCCACTTGCTCAACCTATTAGGTCCATACCCTGACACCCACAAATTGAAAAACAATATGTGTACTTGCCAGACCCAGGATTCGAACCTGGGACCCACGGCGTTATAGTCCAACGCTTAAGCCGCACGGCCACCGTGGGCGTATGGGGTATTAAATTTATTTCTAAAGCCCAGATTATTTATTTTTTAGGTAACTTATACCGAATTTCAATACTCTAGTATTAACAGCTGTTGAATGGAAATATATTTGACGATTTTAAACCTCTTTAATGTCGTATTTATTGATTATTATTTAATGATCTATTATTAGGGTTTGACAATGTATTTATACGCCTATTTATTGTATTATTAGTGATAGGGTTTTTATTAGGTCGTATTCTTATTTGTCCGGTGGTTGTTTATCCAGTACAAATCTTGCAATCGATTTTTAACCAACTTCCCGACTAGCTAGACATTTGAAACTTTCAGAATATATCAGAACACGATGCCAATGCATTTTTTAAATACTTTTAGCCATCTTTAAATAGAATTGAATTCGTTTTCAGTCAATTCTGTTTTGTATGAAAAGTTATTTCGGAAGAAATCCGTAAACCAATCCACTATTATTGGTTGCTAGGGGTCTGGGGTCCTAGCAACTAAATTATTAATATATACATGCGTTACTATGGAAATCAATATGAAATGTCAAAATGACAATTCAGCATTATTTCTATCAAATACAAATTTTTTTGATCGTTTAAGCTAGTCAATTCAAGTTTATATGATTCAACAGAAAATTTAAAAACTTTGCATATAAAGAGTTCTTTTTATCTTGTAATTATTTACAAATTAACACTTCAAGTGAAAATACAGTTTTTACCTAGGTATTTTATTGTATTTAGTTGATTCATCAAGTACTTTCGGTTGATAGTAGTAATATAATAAATTATTCTGTAACTGACAACCACACGAACACCATTACAATGAAAACAAATTTACAACATATTAGATATGTTTTTATTAAAACGGTACTTCATTGAAACGGCAAATAATTTTCAACTATTCTTTCTTTTTTCTTTCGACCATGTCCGATCCTAATAGGATCATATGGGCCTCAACATAGTAGAGGTTTGTATTAACAGATTTTATTTTTTACGAGAAATGGATGCCAGCCACTTGCTCAACCTATTAGGTCCATACCCTGACAGACACAAATTGAAAAACAATATGTGTACTTGCCAGACCCAGGATTCGAACCTGGGACCCACGGCGTTATAGTCCAACGCTTAAGCCACGCGGCCACCGTGGGTAAATATAGGTGCGACGAAATTTCGGACTGGCTGGCAATCAGAGAGCGAAAGTCGAGCTGTGAACACGTCAATTTGTTTTGTGATGGCGACGGGGGAATTAATTCTTAAATCGTGTAAAGATGACTAAAAAACGTTACCCATTTACTTGAAAAAGAAAACATGTCAATGAATATGTTATTATTATTAGTAATAGAACAATAAACATAACATTAAATGGACGCATGTTGACGTTTTATGACAAATTATGTTTTGTGCTGCACGCGTCATTTGCACAATCTTCGCGTCGCGTAGTCGCGATCGTTTTAGGCCGTGCCCCAGCTGAAGTATAGCCTTAAGAATGAGATTTTTCTGAAATTTACCACCATTTTGAAGGAGACAACACAACAATACAATATTATAATTAAATAGGTCAACGGATTCATTAATTACACCATGAGACAAGCAGCATCTTATAAGACCAACCAGCTAATCATGACAATGGGTGACGACTTTAATTACCAAGATGCAGGAATCTGGTTCAAGAACTTGGATAAGCTGATCAAGTTAGTAAATCGTTCCTGAAGTTTTCAGTGTGGTTTATTTTTCGTTATTAATATTTTGGCTGTTTGGAAATCGTAATGTTATTAACAATTCGGGGAATATGGGAAGATAATCACTTGCAATACTGGTTGAATGTTCAATGCTTCAACGCGGACTCGCAATTTACCGAATATTCATGCATATAATTAGCAGGTCATAGTTGATGAGTTAGTCAGTCTAAATACATATTCGTATCAATCTTAATCTAAAGCCGATCAGTAAACTTCGTGTCAGTCGCTCCGCACAGCATTCTATTCCATCGAGCTTGGACCTCGGAACAGTATCATAAAGTATTGTAACATAACGCTCTTATAACATAGGTACCGAATGCTTACGCTGCAAATAAAACTCGCTACTCTATCCATCGGAGCAACCACCAAATCTCGACTTCTCATCTCTCCTCCTGACGACGCTCCATCTACACCTCCTGATCATCCCCAATCACATCGATATCGTCTAGCCCCACAACAATGACACTAGGAAAAGTTATATATTTCCCGCTGTTTTCAAATTATGAATTATTATTGATTCCTACCTTGATTCAAACCACAAAAGCCATAAATTTGAAAAGCATTTCAGTCGCATCATAATTAGATAATTTCGTCGTAATTAGGTAGGGTAGATAAATTAATTAGTAAAACACTTTGGCTGAGATCGATGAAATCTGGGGTACACCCACCTGCGCATATATTCTATACACAAGACTGCTTTCGGCCGCTATCTACGGTAGGAAAGTATCCAAGTATTAGCACTTATTGTAACAATTACAATAAGTGAGTTGTAATTGTTACAATAAGCAGGTACTATGTTTTAACAGGCTTTCTTTTGGCTGTGATAAATTTTAGAGTGAGATACGAGGGTGGGTCAATAAGTCCTTAGAAAAGCCGACAGGTGGCGCGACTAGTACTGTAAGCGGTTTGTTTTCATGCAGCGGCACTACCGATTCAGTATGCTGCGAAGTTTCAATCAGATTGGTCGGGTTGTTGTGTGTTTCTCGTACATTTAAAAAAAAAAATTGCTTGTGGAAAATGGAAAAATGGAAAATGGAGAAAATTGAGTTTAGAGCTGTTATTAAACATTTTAATATAAAAGGGTTAACAGCAAAGGAAATAAAAAATGAGTTGGATTTAGTTCACGGCATATCTGCTCCTTCACTTGCAACTATTTATAACTGGTTAAATGAATTTAAACGTGGTCGTACATCAACAAAGGATGAACCACGCTCAGGACGTCCTGTAGAGGTGACTACACCAGAAATGATCAATAAAATCCACGATATGGTGTTAAGTGACCGAAGATTAAAGTTGAGTGAGATAATTGAGGTTACAGGGATCTCAAAAGGTAGCGTCATTTCTATTTTACATGACAAATTGGGCATGAAAAATATTTCTGCAAGATGGGTGCCGCGTTTGCTCACAGTCGACAATAAACGCAATAGGGTGGTGGCCTCTAAAGCCCTGTTGTCGCTCATGCAACGCAATCCGGATGAATTTTTTCGTCGCTTTGTGACTGTAGATGAAACATGGATACACCACTATACTCCCGAGACGAAAGAACAGTCAAAGCAGTGGATTGCGAAGACAAACCATGTCCAAAGAAGGCGAAAACCGTAAAATCCGCTGGTAAGGTTATGGCTACTGTATTTTGGGATGCACGTGAAATTATTTTCGTTGACTATTTGGAAAAAGGAAAAACAATAACAGGAGATTATTATGCATCTTTATTGGACCAGCTAAAAAACGAAATTGAAGAAAAACGGCCTCATTTAAACAGGAAAAAAATCCTCTTTCATCAGGACAATGCCCGTGTTCACACATGTTTACGATCAATGGCTAAAATTGAAGAATTGAAGTTCGAATTGGTCGACCACCCACCGTATTCGCCAGATTTAGCCCCCAGTGACTTTTTCCTTTTCCCAAACTTAAAAAAATGGCTAAGTGGACAACGTTTTTTTTCAAATGAAGAAGTCACCGATCGGACAAATGCTTATTTTGAGGACCTTCCGAAAACTTATTTTTCTGATGGTTTAAAAAAAATTGAGAAACGTCTAACCAAGTGTATTGAGCTCCAAGGAGATTATGTTGAGAAATAAAAAAAAAATACAAAAATAAAAACTGTTTTAATGCTTTTTTCTAAGGAATTATTGACCCACCCTCGTAGATAGTTTTGACAGTTCAGTGGGTCTATTCTATACTTATCGACCGCTAAAGTGAAAGAGTGATAAATATTATTAAACTTAGTTAAAGTATTAACACTTATTGTAACAATTACTATACGTTGGTTATAATTTTTGCAATAAAGCCTCAATTACATTGAGCTTATTTACGAGCTGTTTATTGGCGAATTTAAAAGCGGGCGATTCAGCTACTGCGATTTGATGATTACACACAAAACTTTCCATTCGCTGAGAAGCCACAAGCCAGCGACTATTTTGATGGAACGTAGTTCGTTTTTTTACCGGGAGGTTGGTACTGCGCTCTACTGCGCAGACGCAGTAGTCCCACACGCCGGCATGTAGCGTGTAAAGTTGACCGGCTTTCAACTTTTCTCGGTAGAGTGTTTACAACCTGCTTATTAGCTTATTCGATGATTACACTGGGCGACTTAACAGGCAGATTGTAAATTCGCCAATAAACAGCTCGTAAAGAAGCTCAATGTAATTGAGGCTTAAGTGCTATATTTTAACAGCAGCAAGAGAGGTGCTGTTAAAATATAGCATTTATTGCAACAATACAACCAACTTAGTGTAATTGTTACAATAAGTGCTAATACTTTGATACAAACCTACCCTAAGTTTGACAATATTTATCACTTTATCACTTTAGCGGTCGATAAGACAGTATAGAATAGACTTATTGTAATTGTTACAATAAGTGTTAATATTTCGATGCTTTCCTACCCTAGTTAGCTACCGTAAAGGCCGAAAGCAGTCCTGTGTATACAATAGATGCGCTGGCGTGTTTCCGAATTATGTTTGACTGATTCGATTGTAAATACAATTGCCTTGATAATAAAAATTTAAAATCAACACAGGTGCAGAAATTCTTGAACTTTACCAATTACCAAAGCCGCGCGTACAAGACTGAGAATATAATAATCACGATGGGGGAGGACTTCAATTACCAGGACGCCCAAATGTGGTTTAAGAACTTGGACAAACTCATAAAGTTAGTGAACAAGTCAACTAATTTGCATTCTAACACAAATTTAATCTAACACATATTTTCGAAATGATCTAGGCCCAGTCTGAAGTATTGCTTTTTATTGTCCACCAACTGGGTTGCGAACAGCCAAATGAGAAACGCTGCACCGCGATTTCCTAATTATCGACTCGTGTGGCACCAGACGACATGACGTAATTGTGATGTCAGCCAATACACGCTCGAAGCATGCCGCTCGCCCGCAGTGCCCACCGTAGATATTATTACGATGAAACACCTATATGTGTATGGTGACAATGAATAGCGCCGCTGTCGGAGTAGCGTTATATTCTCGAGCGCTATTATCACTCCGGTAGTACGTCACAATGATGTCATATGACGTCATGTCGACCGGGCAGCTGGCACTCGCAAGTTCTAACATCGGGCCCCTGGACTATATTATTTATTGAACACAGATTGTATTAAACGCTTTTCTGCATGAAATAACAATTTACTTAATATGCTTTTCTCTGGCGCTTTAAAGTAATGTGGCATGTATATAATACAAAGTAACTGCCTGACATTTTACATAATAATTATTAGTACCTAATATACAGTGACCTCCCGTGGGGGTAGGCAGATTGAGCGTCGCTTAGGGGCAGCAGTTACTCGATAGGTGGCAAATTGAGGAGAATCATTAGGTGTATATAGAAATAGCTACCTAAACTGAGAACTAAATAACGAAAATATTTTTCCTTTTAAAAAATAGGTCACTGGTTGAAAACAAAATGTATAAATTAACATAAAAGGTTCGTGATGTCTAGTTTACTTCCGTTGTCTTTCGAAGTTCTTGGTGACACAGAAACGACACGAGCGATACACGGATTATATAAAATATTGTATAAACAATGGGGCGGCATTATAGCGCTGCCTAGCGGCGGCATTTTGTCTAGGGACATCACTGGTAATATAGCAGCTAATTACATAGCATATTTCTTGCCAACTCTAGAATTTTTAATATACATCCTGCTTGCAAAATGCGCGTCCAGTGTAAGGCTTTAAATTTATAATTTTTTGACACAGCAAACAACTGAAAAATTCTTGTTTTGAAAGCACATAAATACCAATAAATAAAATTTGACATACTACAACATTTACGTGATGACAAAATTTCGGCGGCCGATTGGCTTACGCGTCGCTTTATAATATCGTGACTCCCTGGTTCGATCCTGGGTCTGGCAAATACACATATTATTATTTTTCAATGTGTGCTAGTGTTGTTTACTATAACAGGCCATGAGACCCAGTGGCGCACCCAGGATTAAATATTGGGGGGAAAGGCAAGGAGGAGAATGTAAATTAGTCTCATAGGCTCTTTTTCTTCTTCTCGTTTATCGGTCTTTTGTCTATTACCTACACCATGGTCCCCACATCCTGAAACGGGCCCTCAGGCTAGGATTGGCGGGCCCCCTACCTACCGCTAAGATTAAAGGCAGTGTGAAACACTACATTAACGTTTTTCAAATTGTGTTTTAGTTCAAATTAAGGGTACTTATACAGTGAACTATTGGCGATTTTTAATACATATACTTTAATAATGGAACTGTCGAGTATCGACACATAATAATCAAAAAATATATTGCACAATTATATAAGTAATTGAAAATGTTTATGACCATGAAGTATAATAGCACCGCAGGCGACTATTTTTACTATTAAAGCTAATTTATGGTGTGTGTTTATCTCACTTATCTGGTCAACCCGACACGCCGGGCCCCCCACAGCCCCGGCCCCCAGGCTAGAGCCCTGTCAGCCCTCCCCAGCCATGACCTACACCACACCGGAATTCGGGTCAACACCGAGAATTTTTTGACAGTTCCATTAAGGATTGGGTTTTTAAAAAACCTGAGATTAGTGTTGTGTTAGAAATTAAAATCTAAGAAATTTTTCTAAAAGGGTTGCTGGAGAATTACAAATCATTTTTTGCCGTGTTTTTACGCCCAAAGGTATAGTTTATTGGCTTTAAATTTCAATGTTTAAAATCATTCTGATAATTTTCATGTTTGGGGAGTGCCAGGGCCCCTTGGCCCACCCCCTGGGTGCGCCACTGATGAGACCCAATGCAGTGAAGTTAGTAATATATATAAGTAAAAAAATCACAAACACTCACAATAATTATTAAAATCACATAAATTTATTGTGAACTCACCGGGATCGAATCCGGAACCCCCGCATGAATGGCCAGTGCCATCTCGTGAAAACAACGATGATAATTTTATTATAAATCATTTAGCTTATTTTCTTTTCCTATTTTTGGTATTTTTTTTGACAGCACTGACTGTGCATGTAATTAATTTGGTAACACTGCACGAGAAAATCAATTTTAATTGATTATAAACAAATGCATGCATTTTTTTTCAAATATTGTCATACTTTGATGTCCAATATTGTACCTGTTCCGATCTAAACAGCCCTTTGATCACGCGAATAGCTGATTCGGCATAATTTATTTTATTAAAAGTGGTCGCGATCCTCGACCATGACTGTAGAACCAAGAAGAAGATAGACGAATATTTTTTATCTATTATGACAGGGTTTAACCGATCGCGCTCTATCGGCGCCAATTTGGCGCCGGTATTACAGGACGCAGGACATGATGAAAATCAGACAATTTTAATCATATTTTGATTTTTTTTAAAGTTGAAATTACTTAATAATAGATGTTGATACTTAATAATAGATGCTGTTAGTTATATATAGTCCAATATATTTTTTTAAGAAATATTTGATTTATAAAATCTATTTTTATTTAAATTTGTCAAAATAATGATCAGTTCGCTAGGTATGAGGTGTTTGAGACAGTAAAAAACATAAAATGGCTCTCTATCTTCTAAATATCTTGTAGAGTATTATATTTAGCTCCAGTTTTAGTATATCTTCCTTTTATTATTTACTTCTACCATGGTCTTTTTATCTATGTCATTTTGTATAAAAAAGGCTAAACAACCCAAATAACTATATTTGACATGACTATTTTTTTCATTCCACTTAAACACAAAGTTTAATTAAAATGTAAATACTTAAAAGAAAAATTCAAAACCTATAAATATTTAAAAGATTTATTTGAATTGAATGAATAATACATGAGTTATATCAATTTCAGTAATCAGTGTGCCTTTTTAAGTGATCCTGAAAAAATAATTCTGTCTGCAATGGGTCTTAATTGAATGTTAAAAACTAACCAGCACCGTCTGCTATTTGTATGAAAACAAATAAGTATGACTGACAAAGTTTAGTGTGCACTATTGATATCGAAACGCAACAGCCTACTTCCACCCTTCGCGACTGCCAGCTATGCACATTATATTATAATATGAATTATTAATTCATACCATTATTTAATAATCCGCCTCTCGATTCATACTTACTTAGGTAATATAATTATATATACACACTATACTTATCCTATTATAAAATAATAAAATAATATTTATGTCAGTGGATTTGTACACTGTAAAATAAAACAACGCGGAATCTATCCCGGATCCAATGTATTAGAAGTTGGCACTTTACCAACCTACTACAACATCATGAAGCTATATAATTTAAAAACATTATTTAATTCTATATTATAATACAATTCATTTACTATTTCTTTTATTCAACGAATAATTCACAAGATTTAAGAATGTACCATTCTAATTATTGAACTTCGATAATTTCAAGAACTTCGATAAGTTCAATAATTAGATTGGTACATTCTTAAATCTTGTAAATTATTCGTTGAATAAAAGAAATAGTTAATTAAAAATTATTAAAAAGTTCGAGTAAGTTACAATTATAAAATATTGGAGAGATCCGTGACGTCGGTTAGTAATTATTGAAATAGTAGGTATAGGTCTCTCAGCCAGAGTTGGTGCGACACAGATAGGAAAGATTGTGTGTATTGGTGAATACAATATTCTTTTACAGGCTGTTCCTTTTGTTAAATGCGTCTGTGTGAGTATTCGGCCGCCTCAACTCTGGTTGTGCGATCTACACCTACTTTGATTTAATAAACAAAAACCGATTGCCAATTAATAGTACCTTGATTTGGAAGAGCGCTGATGAGCAGGTATTCAAATGCCAATGGTTAAAAATTGTCGTAATCAGTATGTCACCTAGTAGCATAGTGGACAATGCGCGGATGGGGCGTAAGCCCAAGACATGCAGGTTCGATTCCTGCCGGTTATCTTTTCTATTGGTTATAATATATTTTCTCGGAAGTGTTTTTCACAATTCATTTATTTTAATCTCCTACTATGGACATATTATTATGTTCGCGTTTGAACACGTAAATGAATCCTCATGGAACGGTTTTGACTTGAACATCCATAGGTTGAGAAGTTCATGAATTATATAAACCAAGAATGGAAGGCATATCAGACCAACCACATAACGGTGACGATGGGAGGAGATTTCACGTACATGGATGCCAACGTTTGGTACAAAAACTTGGACAAACTTATCAAGTGAGTGCTTGTAAATCTACATAATAATATTATTATCTATATATAAAAATGAATGTGTGTTTGTTTGTCTGTCAGCCTGTCCCGTATGCGTTCCTATACCATTCATCCGATTGCGATGAAACTTAGGTGAGTTGTAGTGTGCATACCCGCGAAGGTTTATGAATTAGTATAACCATCTTCTTCTTCTTAATTACATTTTCTTTTATTCGTATCCGTTCCTGTACCATTCATCCGATTGCGATGAAACTCAGGTGAGTTGTTGTGTGCACACCCGCGAAGGTTTCTGAATTAGTACAACCATCTTCTTCTTCTATTTGTATGCGTTCCTATACCAAATTTGGAAAATCCATGCTTCTCATATGGACAGCTGTACAGTGTGGCTTGCTCACGCGTTGGAAAACCTTCTGATTTATTCTTGTACGCACCAGAAGGAAAAAAAAAATATTGGTTATCTGAAAGCACTTCAATAAACAGAATTAAAACACAAACACTTTCTTTCTTTACGTGGCATTGCAACGCATACCGGGTACTCACTAGTTATCTATATTAATATAAAACATTGATATTTTAAGGGCTATTTCGATGGTGCGGATTTGTAAATTATTTTTTTTTATTAAAATATTTGGTTTTATCTGCATGTTTTGTAAATGTCAACATACATTATTGCTTGTGTGCTTTATTGGGGAATAATTTTTTGATACTATATTAACTTATTGTTAGCAATAATTGTGTTTTGTTCCCACCAGTGATGTTCCTAAGCAAAGTGCCGCCTTTAACCAGACTGTCTGCAATTTCTTAAATCCAATTAAATCCTGCCTAAACCAAACCATAATAGTTTAGTAAAGTTATGCTATGGGCGATCCGACAAAAATATTGCACATTTTTTTAGTCATGCTAATTATTTGTTTTTATTTAATTCAGAATTCATATTATTACTAGATGGTGTAGGTTAGTTTTTCTTAATTCATCAGCCCAGCCTAAACTAAACCATACTCAGTATCGAGGGGCAGAGATAAAAATAGTGCACACTTTGCACAACTTTGTCAGTCAAACATATTTGTTTTCATTGAATTAAGAATACATATTGCAGATGGTGCTAGTTAATTTTTAAAATTCAGTTAAACCCTGCCTAAACCAAACCATAATAGTTTAGTTATGCTATGGGCGATCCGATAAAACTTGTGTACACTTTTTTAGTCATCCTTATATATAGGTAGTTTTTTTTAATTCATCAGCTCAGCCTAAACTTAACCATAATATCTAAAATCATGTATGATTTAATGGCATAATTTTAAATATTTTATAGATAGACGAATTATTTTTGACTATTATCTATTATGACTTATATTAGACAGGGTTTAATTGAATTTTAAAAACTAACCAACACTATCTGCAATTTATAGTCTTAGTTCAATGTAAACAAAAACGTATGCCTGACAAAGTTTAGTATGCACTGTTTATGTCAGATCCCAACAGCCTACCTTCACCCTTCACCACTGAATAATAATATAAACTCAGGATTAAATTAATACAAGTGACATCTAATTTAAAAATAAATGAATTAAAAGCACTTTTCATATCAGATATCACCATTTTTTATGACTGGTAATATCAATTACCCTAGACAATGAGTTTGTCATGCACTCAAGTATATTTTTACTGAGTTTGACTCCAGTATATTTTGACTGATTTAAGTTAAATGTATCCATGGGAGAGAGGAGAAAAAATAGACAAATATTTAATAATGAAATATGTATAATTATATATTATTACATGCCATTCTTGTTACCATTGTAGATATGTCAACAAAGCCGAACCCAAAATCAACCTCCTCTATTCGACGCCATCTTGCTACATCAAGGCTCTGCACGACTCGAAATCAACATGGCCAACAAAGGAAGATGACTTCTTCCCCTACGCGTCAGACCAGCATTCATATTGGACCGGTTACTTCACCTCAAGGCCAACGCTGAAGTACTTTGAGAGGAAATCGAACAATTTCCTTCAGGTATGGGTCAAAATTATAACATTTGCTATGGACATATATACTGGCATCAATACGTCAACTTAGGGCTAAGCAGTCATTGATCACAACTGAATCGAGGGAGTTCAAGAAACAATCGTAATATTGCATAATAATTCAAGAACCAATATAAGAAAACCAATGTTTTGTGTAATAGCATCTATCCTGATTCAAATTTCTCCCTGATTAGCGACAAGCAACAGCTGCAAATATATGGGAGTACACATCACGGGAAATTGCACTTTTATCTATCCGAATGGGAATAGCTACATTCTGCAGGACTGCTTTATCATGGCATCTTACTAGGAGTTAGAGAAAGCGTACGCAGACCTTGAAGGATATTGAATGTATAGTGGGATAAGATAAGAGAGCAGATCAAACAGCCTCTCATTACGCTGAGAGATGAAGAGGAGACTTTCGACCTGGCTCAACAACGTCCTGCAGATGCCTCGTTAAAATTTCAATCTGACTTGCTTGGTCTTCAAGCCAACCAGATTCCGAAGTTGCAGGCTACTAAATACTATCCACATAGGGATTGCTATACCGAATAAAAATATCAATACCGGTTTTTCGGTATTTATTATTGAATACAGGTATTAATACCGCAGAAATATTTATTAGTACATAATTATAGCTATTAAAATCTCTTTAAAACATTATTTTGCAGCAAAAATCTACTTACCTACATTTATTATGTTGACATTTAAAAATATGTATTGATCATAATTTTATGAATAATTTGAATACATTGATAATTTTAACTAAAGTCGTCCAAAAGGCTAGTTTATCAAGTGAAAATAAGTCTGGCTGCAGAAAAAGGTTGTACAATATGATTGAACATTTTGTCACAGATTTTTTCTATTTCGAAATAATATTAGGTTAATTCATCTCAACAATTTCATAAATATATTTGATAGATTTTGTTTTACTATTATTTCACCACGATTCAGTTACTATATTTCCATTTAGTAGCACATAACTTATACACTCATTTTAACAGGCAAAATAGTACAAAGCAATGAAGAAATAACATCAATTCATTTTCAAACACGTTAACGAATGTGCTTTCTTAATACCGAAAGTTCCGGTATTTTGAATTTTTAAAACAGGTATTGATAATTACTGGAATACCGGTTTTGAAATGCCGGTATTGCAATCCCTATATCCACAGATCTACTGGATACTGGCATAATCTGGAAACATGCAAATAGACGGGCGAGCGACAGGGAGTCATGTAGGTGCCTTTTCTACCAGTTGATGTAAACTCTTTAAACTATCAGCAATCAGCACAGTATCATCGGCATATCGTATATTGTTAATATTTTTCCCATTAACCAAAATACCCACCGATTCACCTTGTAAGGCTACCTTGAAAATACTGAAGAGTGAATGTGGTCACAGAAGATGAAGAATAATATTTTTCATTCTTGACTGCCATGTGTAATAATTGAAACGGTACTAATGCTCTCGACCATTTTCAAAAGCCCGACACCTGTAATTTGAGTTGTAATAATTGATTTTGTCATTATAGTTATTTGGGTTTTCAGGTCTGCAAGCAACTGTACGCCATGACGAATTTGAACGAAAAGGACAAAGTTGACCTGAACATGCTCCGATCAGCAATGGGTATGGTTAATTAAATATTAATTAATTAAAATGCTGTATGATTAAATAGTTCATTTAAATTTTAATCAAACTATTGAACACACACAATTCACACTTCTGAGAAAATATATTATAACCAATAGAAAAAATCTTTTGGAAAAAAGTAAGACACCCCGCAGGAATTGAACCTGCATCGCTTGGGTATCGCGCCACGCACATAGACCACTATGATAAAGGAGTCATACTTAATTGCGACACATTTTAACGAATAATTAGATTTTACAACGTTTTTCTTAGCTCGTATTCTTATTTGTCCGGTACAAATCTTGCAATCGATTTTTAACCAACTTCCTGACTAGCTAGACATTTGAAACTTTTAGAATGTATTATAACACGATGCCAATGCATTTTTTTAATACTTTTAGCCATCTTTAAGTAGAATTGAATTCATTTTCAGTAAATTCTGTTTTGTATGAAAAGTTATTTCGACACCATTATTGGTTGCTAGGGGTCTGGTGTCCTAGAAACTAAATTATTTATATATACGTGCGTTACTATGTCATTGGATTCAACAGAAAATTTAAAATCGTTGTATATAAAAAGTTATTTTTATCTTGTAATAACTATGGGAGAGAAGAATGTAAATTTGTTTTACTAAAAGCTTGATTAAAAACTATAAATTATGGTCGCCAATATTAAACCATTTAAAATTATGAGTAATGATTGTATATCTAGCTTGACTGGTAAATTTCATTGTCCAAAATATGGCGATGGATGTAGCTTTCTTTCAGATTATTCCAATAATTTGAACTCTTAAGTCTTGTATGTTATTGATTGAAAAGATATAATTTAATTAAAAGTATATAATATAATATCATGGTATCGCTGCCAAAAGTTGGTAAGTCGATAATTTAGGTATTTACAGTTTACATCGAGTTATGTGTCTGTATATAAATAATGTGTATGCTAGAAAGAATATAACGGCGGAAAGAATATATTAGGTATGCATTATAATGACCACGATTTATGTGGCTCAAATCTCTGATAAGTGAAGCACACGCATGTATTCTTTCAATGCGATGATTTCCACTGAAGAAAGTAATTTAGCATGCCATGTCCAGTCAAGAAAAGTCATCTTTATAATACTGATTCGAGTTTACATTTCTGCAGGTATCATGCAACATCACGATGCTGTGACAGGAACTGAAAAGCAGCATGTGGCCATGGACTACGCTAGGATTTTGGAGCAGGGCGTACAGGATTGCCTCATAACCACGCGGGAAGCATTAAAGTGAGTCAACATCGCTTATAATATCGGTGGGATCTTGCTCTACGTGCAGGAAGTAGAATCGTCACAATTACTCTGATCGGGGGTGGACCGCCATAGCCAATGAACTTGGAAGTTGAAGATTAATCGGGTGTGACTAATGACGGCGCGCTGTGGGTCCGGGAAACATATATGTCAAACCTCGAGTCTTTCATGTATTCACATTTTTAGTGTGTGTTTTCTCATTTAACTGGTCGACTTGCCACGCCGGGCCCCCCAGGCTAGAGCCCTGTCAGCCCTCCCTCCTCCATGCATAGCACCGCACATCCAGTATTCGTGTAAACGTCTGTTTTTTGAAGTTCAGACAAATGATAATGATAGCTGGATACGTACTTAAGAATGCATGTTTAACCTTGTTTTAAATCCCTCAGCCAACTGATGTCTGAAAAGCCTAACAAAGCTGTCAATACGAAGACGTCAAAGAAGTTGGATGATTTCCAAGAATTCGACGCTCCCTACATTCCACTGAATCTCTGCAAACTCAACATTTCAGAGTGCGAAACTACTGAGAAATCCAACACCTTTTTGGTAAGTCCTCACGCCCTAGAGGTAACAATAAATTGATAGGTACTTATTTTTGTCTAAAATATGTTTTGATGAATACCGGTATTATACCGGTATCCAATAAGAAATACCGAAATACCGGTATTGAAATATTCATTGTGTATTGCAATCCCTAGTGCCTTCATGTGGGTACAAATAAAACATAATAATGGTGATCATGTAAGACAAGTGTAAAATACCCATTTGAAATCAAAGGTAAAACAAAATTTTACATATTCATTTTTAAATTGGCTTTATGTTGCATTCGATTTGAATCGAACACCTCCTCGCACATTATGCTTGCTGATACGTACTTTGTGTTATTTTTTTTAGGTCTCACAATCCTTCCTCCACCGCGTCTAAATAAATTAAATATTAAATGTTTTAAAATCATTAACCTTGTTAGTGCCTCCTGTCTACATAAAATAACAATTTTATGCGTTTTTAAATTGTCCGATCTTATAATTGTACATTATAAAGGGTTATAAAATTAATACTATAGATTTTTAAAACGTCATAGCAAGCAGCCATTTTTTCAGATTCCTACCAAAATCGACGTTTATGTTCAGTATTGTTTGGCACATCATCATAGAAAGATACACAGTTGTAAAGCATATACAAATTATTAAAATTTGGGCATTTTAATTCGAAACAGACCCATTACTTCATGAAAAAATCATCTTCAGTGATGAAGCTCATTTTTTGGTTAAATAGCTTCGTAAATAATCACAATTGTCGCATTTGGAGTAATGAAAACCCTCAAAACCCAAAAAATTTGGTGTGGTTTACGGTCACTAGGTTAGACAATATAATATCTGTGTTTGTATAATGTAAAATTCGATTATTTCTTTTGGAAATAATTGGAGAAAACTCTGTGGAAACTGGGATAACGAATATTGTAATTTTCTAAAAATGTTTACTTTCTTGTTTAGGTAACCGTGTACAATCCATTGGGTCACGTGATCAACTACTACGCCAAGGTTCCAGTTACAGGGTCTTCATTCATCGTCAGAGATTGGACAGGTAACGATAAATCAATAATAATTGCAAGAGATAACCCGAATTGTGTAATGTTGACTTGTATAAATCTAAGTTACGTCAAAATGCCACATGCACAGATCCAGTGACGTCCCTAGACAAAATGCCGCTCTTAGGCAATGTTAAAATGCTGCAACATTATTTTATACAGTACTTTTTATCATCCTTTCATGACTCCAATATCTAAGAATAATGTGTTGTATGGATACATTACCAATACCACTAAATCTAATTTAAATGCCATCTCTGCTTCAATAGACAATATTGCGAGTCTAAAAACGTTTCAGATAGGTACATTTAAAAATACACCTGACAACTTCCAAAACTCGCGAGTGACCGGCAAAAATATTTGGATAAATTTTAAATTATTTACCTAATTACCTACCTACCTATAATTTTTCAAATATAATTCGCAAATCTTCACGTATCATTGCTGTTCATTGCTGTGACGTCCAAGAACAACGAAAGTAAACTAGACATCGCAAACTTGACAAAAAAAAGTCCTGTTAAAATTTTTATACTAGGTAGGTACCTAATTACTACATCTTGTTTCCTACCAGTGAGATGATTTTTTTAATGGAAAGATATTTCCGTTATTACTAAGTTTGGGTACTTATTTATATATACTTAATGATTCTCCTCAATTTGCCGCCCTTTGGGTAACTGCCGCCCCCAAGCGACGCTCAATCTGCCTACACCCACGGGACGTCACCGCACAGATCAAATTAGCTGACAGCTGCGAAAGTTGTGAGCTATCGACGCAACGTCGCGTTCCGCAATCAGAAGTGTTGGCATTTTTTAAAGTTTCGGTTGTCCGTCGATCAGGGATTTAAAAAAAAAACAAAGGTGCAAACCTCCTTAAGAAAATCATATTCAAATAGCATAGCAGGCGATTTTTTTACGATTAGAGCAAATTTGTGATGTGCATTTAAGTAATGTTTAAATAATGATTGTTTTATAATAATTATTGACCTAAGAATAAGGTAGTATTTTTTTGAAATACGCCATTTCTATTGGCGTTTCCCAGTGGTTAAGCTACAACATACGGCCGTAGCCATAAGTTGACTAACGATAAATGAAGTAGGTAGTAAGATCACGTTAACGCGTGTGTTTGAACATGTACCGTTTGAAAAAAAAGATTTTTTTTCGGTTAGGTTATCTAAAAAGTTTAAGGAATGTCCAGGATCATACTCTGAAAATACCATTAAATCTCCATTTTAACATATGCGGCGCACGTGTGCCGTTGAGCACCTCAGCAGCTTACATTATCAATTTATTTGTCAGGTACCCAGATGCCCACTCAAGTCCAGCCAATTTCCGAAGCCACGCTCAATCAACTCACAGACAGGAAGTCCAACGCGACATCAGAACTGATCTTCTACATTCCTCACCTCCCACCTCTTGGCTACAGATCCTTTTACATAACTGAGCCACAGACTGAACCCGTGACGAACAACGAGGTCGCCAACAAGCGCTCTGTCACAAGCGATATTGTCGAAGAAGAAGAAACACTGCAGCAGGTCGACAAGACGGTGCGCGATGACGTCATGCAAGCTGATGGCATCGTCGGCAACACTCCAGTGATTATCGACAGCAAAGCGCCACACCTGAGGATTAGTGGAATCAGCTCCGATAAGCTCCAAGATCTGTCGAAGAATTTGGCTGGAAAGGGACAGGCTGATGAAGAGTTGACTATTGGAAATGAGGTCAGTTCAAGAAAACCTTTTCAATTAAACGGATTATAACTATATTCATTTATGGCAAAGTTTAGTATTATTTTTACGCGCCTATTACCTATCTCAACAACCGCTCAACATAAGATATTGCATAATATTGAAGATGAAGCATTATTTAGTTTCTCCATCGAAATTGCTGTCAAACGTGTTAAAGTTTACCTTTAGAGCTTGTCCAGGTAACGCGTGTCTCGCCGCAATTCGCCACGAGTGCACATGGACAAATCAATGAGGTCACCTGTACCTCGACCACGCGCGAGAAGTGACACGCATCGATTACATGTGGACGGCTCAATGAGATCACATGTCATGTACCTGGAAAGCGCGCGAGTTTTTACGCGCGAGTCAAACGCGCCATCTGGACAAGGCCTTATTGGGTCCATAGGATTTTTTCCAATATGTATAATAATTATCATGTCTGAAATTTTTCAAAATTATACATTTGATAATATTTTTTATTTCTTCACCCGGACGACTTGACTATCGGATAGCCTTCTCGACGACGGGTTTGACTCCTGACCACTACACCAGTAAATTTTTGACTGATCACAGTGGATTCGATGCAAACCACAATCTGGGAATGTTTGAGAATGTGCTCAGGATGGGAAGAGAAGCTCAAGTTGGTCTATCCAGCTGTTGGCACATCAGTTCGTCCAACCTGTTCGCCATAAACTGTTTTTTTGTACTAAGAATATATGTATTATTTAAAATCATTTATTTGTGTTAGCTCACCCTGCTCCTTTCTCCCATGGGCATTTTTCATTAGAAAGTTTCTGTATACTCAGTCAAAGCACATTTGAGTACGTGGCGACCTCAGTCTTGGGTATCTGCCTACTCCTGAGACATTCCCAGGCATAAAAAAATCAGTGTGTGTACTTATGTACGCGCGTTAGAAGTTATACTTCTTTGGCGTAACAAAACAAAAAACAAAACTTGTGATAACCTAGATTCTTCGACTAGCTTTTAATTATCTTGTTAAATTACACACTCAAGAAAAAGGACCGCTTATTGGAACGCCGAATCATACTGTAGCGTAAAGGTAGAGCGTTCGGCTGATAACCGAGCAATCGGTGGTTCAAATCCAATCGAGTGCGTTTTTTTTCGTGTGAAAAAATAAATTATGACGTGTTACATGTCACACGCCAAAAATACACTCTGATCTGATTTCCCAAACGCGCCAAAAGAAGTATAACTTCAAAAATTGCTGGTGCTTCACATCCAAACGTTGGGTCTCGTGATACACTCGATTGAGACCGATTTTTAAGATCGAAATTCTCCCTTCTAGTTAATGACTATGACCGACTCGATGAATAAAATAATTTAATTCTGTTTTCCTTGCAGCAAATACAAGTGACAGTTGACCCAGCCACAGGTCTCATCAACTTTGTAGTCTTCACGAACAATGGAACTTCCTCGAAGATACCATTTAAGCAGGAGCTTCTCTACTACCAGGGCATGACCGGAGACAATGAAGAAGCTAAGAACAGGTATTTAATATTTTCTCTGTTTCTAATATTTTCACATAAAAATGTTTAAGTTTTAAGAGCATATCTACATAAGTGAAACGGCAAATAATTTACAACAATAGGTGGGACGAAATTTCGTACTTGTCGCCAATCGGAGACCGACAGTCGAGGTGTGAGCACGTTAATTTGTTTTGTGATGGCGTCGTAGGAATATAGTCTTATATCGTGTAAAGATGACTAAAAAACGTTACGCATGTACTCGAAAAAGAAAACATGGCAATGAATATATTATTATTATTACTAATATAACAATAAACATAACACTAAATGGACGCATGTTGAATTTTTATGACAAATTATGTTTTGTTCGGCACGCGTCATTTGCACAATCCGCGCGTCGCATAGCTACGATCTTTTTAGACCATGCCTCAGCTGAGGTTATAGCCTTAATGAATCGTTACACGTGTAGTCATTGCAGGCGCGAGGTTAGCGAAGAGACAGCGCCGACGATACAAACGGACACTAACGATTCTAATAATTATGACTGATAAGCCGCGCGCATTCGATAACCATTTGTGGACCCTTAGCTATACCTGCAGGAAAGTGTTTACTGCTTGAATCAAAGTACGGAGTGTCTGGGTACGGGGAATGTACGTGTAAAGTGCGATATTATGTGACTGAAGCGACTAGAATCTAAAGGTAAATAAATATTGGAAGTCAGTGGCACTTGCAAAATATTATTTTGTTTACTCGCCGCCTTAAAAATCGATTTAAAAAATAATCTGGATAATTTTTCAAAATGTACTGCCCCCCCAAAATCATTTTTCTATGCCTGAGTCACTGTGAATTAGAATCCCGGACATAATTTAAAATTCCAATACTGAAGGATTAGTATTTCTGTAACAATGAAATTCTGAGAATATAAGAAACAATAATGATATTCGGCCATCTCGATATAACAGCTCACGGTGAACTGTTCTATGGCGAACTGCATACGTACAATTTACAGTAACCAATGAGCACAGAGCAAAATAAATATGCTCTACACGTGTTTTGTAAAATGCGAATTTAGTGTACTTTGACCTACATAGGTATATGATTATTTTACAACGTTTTTATTAGCTCGTATTCTTGTTTGTCCGGTGGTTGTTTATCCAGTAGATATCATGCAATCGATTTTTAACTTACTTCCCGACTAGCTAGACATTTGAAACTTTTAGAATATATCATAACACGATGCCAATGCATTTAATTCTGTTTTGTATGAAAAGTTATTTCTATTTGTATTTCTATTTTTATTGGTTGCTAAGGGAGTGGTCCTAGCAACTAAATTATTAATATATACGTGCGTTACTATGGAAATCAAAATGAAATGTCAAAATGACATTTCAGTACTTATTCTATATTTGTTTGTTTGATTGTTTTTTATTTACTTCATAATAATATCAAGTACAAGTTTGAGCATATTGAGCATATTAATTAAACAGAAAATTTTAAAACGTTGTATATAAAAAGTTCTTTTTAACTTGTAATTATTTTTATTGAATTTAAATCGAAATCCTTTGATGGTGGCTTCCACTTAAGGTATTTTGTATTATTGTCTGATATTCAGGTCTTCTGGAGCATATATCTTCAGACCCAATGGAACCTCCGCATACCAGATTGGCAAACCAGTCAACACTGTCTTTAAGGTAAGCGATTTCTCTCAGTCATTTTCAAACCAATTAGAGAGGCATTTATAATTATTAGAAATATGAAATTAAAATTTGAAACAAATGTATACAGTTCACTATCGATTTATCGGAGTCGTAAGGGGGATGCTTCTACTTACCAGAGGCACCTAGCGGAAAAATACGAAGCTTGTAATTTTAGACATTTTTTTGATAATTTATAATTTCAACTGTCTTAAGGGGGAGAGGCACGCCAGCAGAGAACCTAGCGGAAAATTTTGAAGCTTGCAATTTGAGATTTTTTTTCGATAATTTACAATTTCTAAAATTTCTAAAGACATTTTTATTGTTAATATTGTGTACGTTCAATCTTGAAAATACATAAGTTTAATGGAGAAAATAATATTGTAATATAAATAATAATGTGAATTTAATATGAGATTGCTGTTTCTGATAGTAAATACTTAATGAATGGGTTAGCGAGATTAAAATAGTAAAGCAAATCGTGGTGTATGGCCTTTCCGCTTCATAAATCTAATTAGTCAGCCAAATATGAAACTGCCGTAAAACGTATGAGATCATGGTGGAATTACTTTGTTAAAAGTGCGAAGCATTGTTTTTTTTCAATCTTTCTCATTTTTATTAATTTATGTGAAAAAATAAAATGAATCGGCCACTTACAATATGGGTATAAATCAAATTTCATTCAAACTCAGTTTATTTCTAATTTATTTATTTGTTATTAAAAGTATTTTTTCTGTTATATTTTCGTTTTTATTTTATTTTCCATAAATATTTATAAAAAAACCAATCCCGAAATCTTCGGGATTATGTTTACCAATCCCGGGATTCATAGGAATCGAAAATAGCTCGGGATCCCGGGATTGGAATCCCTAGTAGTGAGTAACTTAATGACAATTAAAAAAAAAAAAAAACTTGTGAGTTTGTCAAGGGGTGGTTATTAATCATCTGGATATGTCCCGAGTGAATGAACCGAGAACATTAAGAATATACCTTTCATTGTTTTCCAGGGTCCATTGATAGAGGAACTCCATCAGAAATTCTCCGATTGGGCATCTCAAATCGTCAGGATCAATCACCAAATCAACGCGGAACTCATCGAGTTTGAATGGCTTGTTGGACCCATACCAGTTGGGTAAGTCAACAACAATTCATTCCCTTGAGTAACGGCGGGTTGTCAGTCACAAAATATAAACATGAGTAAGACGGTGAGAGAGAACATCTCTTCTCTATACCAGTGTTTTCAAGCCTAACAGCGTTGGTGTACCCCTTTCGAGACATTAACTTAACCAGCGTAGGTACCCAATTTCGGATAAACATAATAAAATATTGAAATTAACTGACATATTAATTAATTGGACTGGCGTCTATGTGGCAGAATTTTATTATATTGTTGACAGCTGTTTCGTGCAATAAACCCATCTTCAGAACGATCTAACCTGTGACGTCTCTAGATAAAATGTCGCCTCATTTTTTATACAGTATTTTTATCATCCTTTCAAGCGTTCAATATCTAAGAAATGTGATATGATATATGGATACATCACTAACAAAATATCAGACCAATTATTCGCAAATCTGCACGTGTCGTTTCTGGTCACCAAGGACGTCGAAGGGCAACGGATGTAAACTAGATATCGCGAACCCGACAAAACCAGTGAGCTCATTTTTTTAATGGAAAGATATTTTCGTTATCATTAAGTTTAGGTAGCTATTTCTATATTCCAAATGATTCTCCTCGATTTGCTGCCCTTCGAGTAACTGCCGCCCCCAAGTGACACTCAATCTGCCTACCCCCACGGGACGTCACTGGATCTAAAATAACTTATCGCAAAAATTTTGACAACAAACGCCCATAATCCGAAAATCATGACAGAAAGAGAGGGTGTACTCTGTAAATTTCTGCTTCACTCTTCGGTCACAGCAGTGGTGTAGTTTGTATTTATTTATTTTCCTAATTAATTCAGACATAAACTGTTATATTAAAACTGTTGAAGCAACAAATAATTTAATATTTATAATGGAAACATACAATAATAGCGTGAGGTTTGACAGTTTTGGCATAAAACAAGATATAATCATAGGGGTACTAGAAACATATTATTATGTAAGTATAGTTAAATCCAGAGCGTTGGAGCGGACCCTTTTTTGAGTTGCTCCGCTCCGGGACCTAATACTTGCTCCGGCTCCGCTCCAGGGCCTTTTCCGCACCGGGTAATATAATATGTATACAAATGTTAAAAAAAAGTAGTTTAAAAATAATCGTCATTTTCATTATTAATTCTATTAAACAAAATTATCGTCGGCAGCAAATCGTCTCTCATTATTTGCCTCTTCTGTTAAAAAAATGAGGTTAATTATCAGTCGACAGTGTTGCCATATTTCAAATAATTCCAGTGTTGCAAAGTATCAAAATACACTATTTTCATTGGATTTTAGAACGAAAATTTAATAATAAAAAAAACATCCGGAACAGTGGAGCATTACAAATTTTCAGTGCTCCGGGTAAAATCCCATTGCTCAAGTGCTCCGTGCTACTGCTCCAAGCTCCGCTCCAACGCTCTGGTTAAATCATTCTACTATTAGTTAAGTTGGCTATAAAATATAAATGGAATTCGACTACTTCATAAGCGAATACGTTACTATTAATTTGTACATTGAGTATATTTATCAGTGGTGAAGGGTGCCTGTTGAACGAAGGCAGACTATGGTATGTAGCAGAAAAAAAACTAATAGGATATCCATATTTACTGGACTTGAATTTGAATCTTGTTTCATCTTCTGTATTTTAGTGATTACACGTTTCATAATTTAGTGAGCTAGACAGAAAAAAATTCTCAAGAACAAACAATGTCAAACTACATCTTTTGATTATCCAAAGTCTTTGTTGTTGTGTGTTAGTAGAAGATTCAAAATACTCAGAAAGAATCTATCTATGTATGTGTGTGTGTGGGTGAATGCTAAATTCAATTAAGTTATGTAATAATACTCAGAAACAGATGGCTCTGTTGGTAATTTTCAGTTTTGAAATGACTTTATTTATTTATGTATTTATAAACGTAGGTTTTAAGCGATCGCCTAGTATGGAGTCTTTGCACCTCCTTTCTATCCATATAAAAATGAATGGTTGTTTGTCTGTCCCGTATGCGTTCCTATACCATTCATCCGATTGTGATGAAACTTTGGCGAGTTGTTGTGCGCACGCCCGCAAAGGTTTCAGAATTAATACAACCATCTTCTTCTTCTTCTATTCTATCTTCTTCTATTCTATCTTCTTCTATTCGTATGCGTTCCTATACCAAATTTGGAAAATCCATGCTTCTCACATGGACAGCTGTATGTGGCCTGCTCACGCGTTGGAAAACCTTCTGATTTATTCGTGTACGCACCAGACGGAAAAACAAAAAATATTGTATATCCAAAAGCACTTCAATAAACAAAATGAAAACACAAACACTTTCTTTCTTTGAGTGGCATTGCAACGCATGCCGGGTACTCGCTAGTATTATAATATAAAATACAATACTTACATAATTTCTGCGCACTAGAATGAAAGTAAATAATTCCTCTTAATGTTCTGTTGTAGTATTTTCAATATAATATCATCATCAACTGGGACCGATCAACTACTGGATGAAGATCTCTCCTAGCTCGCACCACTCTTCTCGGTCCCTAGTTCTTTCCTGCCACGTACATCCACCGAACTTTATGAGTTCGTGTATCGAGCGGGTTTTACGGCATCCATGCGGGCGTCTTGTGCCCCTTAGGTACCACTATAATAACGGCATTTGTCCAGAGGCTCTCCACTCGTCCAGCCCATTGCCATTTCATTTATACTTATGTTTAACTTTCAGTGACAAAATCGGAAAGGAGATAATATCACGCTTCACCACCGACATCAAGAGTGACGGCACCTTCTACACCGATTCCAACGGAAGACAGATGCTGAAGAGGGTCTTCAACAAGAGACCAACTTGGCCGCTGGAGGTCAACGAACCAATCGCTGGTGAGAATGGTTTTGTAATAAAATCTCGATAGGCATTCGCCTGACGAAAAGGAATATGAGAATAAAATTTGTGAGAAATTTTAAATACCTATAGAACATTCGAAGCAAATGAAACGGTTATTTGTTGTCAGATCAGTGAATTGGTTATAATATGGTTATAATACATCGTTCTCCATTGACAGTAACTGCATTGCTATTTTCGTTTTAAAAAAATACGGTCAAGTTACACCTCCAGATTGTAAATCACACCAAACTGTTAATTTGTGTGGATGTAAAAGGTGTTTCAAGAATAGGATGTGAATTTTCGTTACTCGAAACGCAACAATTGTGCTTATTTGTGAAGCCATTAATCAGCTTCATCACTGAAGATGATTTTTTAATGAAATAATGGGTCTGTTTCGAGTTGCTCCAAACCAATCAGCAATATTGTGATGCACCAAACGGTCATTCGGTTAAAGTTCTCGTGTTAACTGTATTTTATACGCAGTGTTGCCAACCGTACTATAATTATAGTATTTGTACTATAATTTTGGTCCGCGTACTATGTACGATATAAAATAGGTATAGTACGCCCAAAATACTATAATTTTGAATTTCGGAAAAAATATGTAAAAAGTACTATAATTTCGCAATTGCCATGTCTACTGATATTTTTTGATAATTTTGCCAATATACTGAATCTACTGATATTTTCTGGAATCTACTGATATTTCTTCATTCTACATAATTCCGTAAAACTTCATTCTGTAAAAACGAGCCGTCTTTGAAAATTTGGGAATCTGAAATTTTTCTCCTAAAAAAACGAGCCGACCATGAAAAATTGGGAACATGCGGCCCGCGGTGAAATATTTCTTCTAAAAAAACAAGCCGACTATGAAAAATTGGGAACCTGCGGCCCGCGGTGAAATATTTTTCTACTAAATTCACATTCTACTAAATTGTCCGTTATTTTTTTTCTGACAAACAAAAACCTATATATTTTCAACAGATGACAACGCGTACTATATTTTATCCCCAAATACTATAATTCTGGAGGCTCTGTACTATAATTCCACTTTCAAACTATGGCAACACTGATACGCTATCAAATGCAAATCTTTATGAAGGTTACATGTAAGTTGTACATATGCAGTTCATCGTGGGACACTTGTCATTCGTGCGCCGCAGTACGTGAAACATGAGTTCGTATAACATTTTATCAAATGACGAGTTCTTCGTTGAACATTTCAAGGTACAGTTCGGTTATGAGGAATACAGCGGAAAACAGATTTTGAAAATACCCGATATACTGGATTATTTGTTAGTTTGGGTTAGTTTAGGTTAGGTTAGGTTGGGTTAGGTTAGGTTAGGTTTGGTTAGGTTAAACTAACAAATAATCCAGTATATCGGCTATTTTCAAACTATGTTTGCCGCTGTATTCCTCATAACTGAACTGTACCCATTTCACCGTGGAATACATTTGTACGTATCTTACAAAATGCGGCGATAGTTTACAAATAGTACTGTTCCAATCAGATTATTCTTAACCTAACCTAACCTAGTAAAGACATCTTCACATGTTGTAGCATACGTACAAATATACTCCACGGTGAAATGCTTAACTTAGAACTCGTCATTTGATTAAATGTTACACGAACTCATGTTTCACGTACTGCGGGGCACGAATAAGTGTCCTGTGGTGAACTGTTTACGTACAAATTTCCGGATTCGGAATATTCTATGTAGTTCCATAAGAAAGTTCGACTAGTGCACGTCTTGAGGCTCTCATCGTCTACAGGTAACTGCTTGTCATTTAGTGTTTATTAATGTGCTTGGTACTACAGTGCCAGGATGGTGACAATAATTATGAGATGTAGGTAGGGAATTTGTATGGGATTAGCGCTACCATAATTGGCCCAAACAAATACATTTTTAAATTTAAAGAAAAAAAGTCCCCTAATCTACCGATTAAGTTAGTAATAAGTGACAATATTGCAGATTCATTTGACGATAACTTACGCTCTACTGCTAAGACATTTATTTACAAAAAAAATATTTGTACTATGAGATTCAAAATGTTTTCTCATTGGTTGTTTATGGCCTTATGACAATGAATAATACATTTTTTTTAATCTATAGGCAACTACTATCCAGTGACATCCATGATTTCGATCGAAGACGCCAGCACAGGTAACCAGCTCTTCGTGCTTAACGACAGAGCTCAAGGTGGAAGCTCGCTCAAGGATGGAGAAGTGGAATTGATGGTAAGCGTAAACCAAGACCCGAATAATCTATGGTACTCACAGAAGCTACGAAACGGCTCTAAGTAAATCTACATTATTTTGTTTTTTCGTGGCCCAAAACACCCGTTGCACACTCTCTCGCTTTCTGTATAAATGGGGCATGACCCCTACATCCTGAAGCGGGCCCCAGGCTAGGATATTTGGCGGCCCCTCCAACCTTTCGCTAACCCACGATATACAAAATAAACTGTAGCTGTCAGTTAATTTCTCAATGGGTTTTTCACTTGTTTTTTTTTGCTTTCTCTATTGATGGGTTTACAACTCAAGACCATCGCTGATCACCTAGTTGATGGATTCGTCATCTGTAATTGCAATTGCTTTCATTGCGAACAATCCATTCAATGCTGGTTAACCAGACATTTTTTTTCGCCAGGAAACACAAAAATAATGGGAAGCGGGTTAGCTTCTGGGGGAGGTTGTAAGAATACTTAAATTTCGAGTGTGGAGACATTATGGTATAACCTTAAACACGTGTTAAATAAAATGTTAATTACGTCTGATATTAAAGTTTGCCACGTAAACGCAACGGGCATTCAGTATTGGTAATATTTGTGGATACTCTGACCACCTTGTATTCCTTGCGCTTTATGGCCTGACCGTTATCAAGTAATAAATTGATTCCAGTTTCACAATACCTTAATCGCTCAATCTATGTCGAGTGGCTTTCAGAGTAAATTCAGTTCTGTGGTTCTCACCATGTAAAAATAAAAGTAACTTACCACGTTCGACCCTAATCGGAACATATACTCCTGCACATAATAGAGGTTGTATTAACAGATTTGTTTACGGGTGATAGTTGTTAGCCATTCGCCCAACCCATTGGGTCCTTACACTGGATAAAATACATAATATAGATATCGTCTGAGCATGCTGTAATACAAAATATTCCTATTAATACTTTTATCATAGTGATTATTATGATGACTTTTATCGAATGGTATTCGAACACATGTGTTTCACTTATCTACTGTGACCATGAAACCAATTAATCTACTGACTCTACCGAATTTCCTTCTTTCGAATAATTTCAAAACTATATACCTATATGTGGTTTTAAATTTCGTCAAGAAATGGTTACCATGTTTGTAATTTAAAAAAAAAAAAAAGTAATGAATGGATATTACTAACTCGACTGTTTCTTTCGTTTGCAGGTACACAGACGTCTGCTGCATGACGACGCCTTCGGAGTTGGAGAAGCCCTCAACGAGGGTGGAGACAATGGACTTGGATTGGTTGCCAGGGGAAAGCATTACGTGTTCTTCGGAAACGAAAAGCAGAAGATCAGAGGTAGCTTCTTCATCACACTTTATAATATAATGATTCTTAAATTTAAAGAAAGCATATTATTGTATACTTACTAGGCTTTATAGGAGTTTTCAACCGATAAGCAGCGGCACACTGGTGTGCCGTAATTATTATCGAAGTGTGCAGCCAAATATTCTTAAGTTTCATATTATTGCTTACCGGTGCAGTATGACTGGTACTGACTATATCAGTGGTTTCCAAACATTATGTTACTACGCCTCCTTAAAAAAAATCTAATCTTGCCACCTCCCCCCCCCCCTTTATTTCATTAAGGCCGTGCATTAGTTGAGGCACGGTCTAAAAAGATCGTTGCTAGACGATGCGCGGATTGCGGGTCGCGGGTGCAAATGACGCCTGTCAAACGAAATATTATTTGTCATATAAATCCAACATACGTCCATTTTATGTTCTGTTTATTGTTCTATTAGTAACAATAATAATATATTCATTGACATGTTTTCTTTTTAAAGTAAATGGGTAACGTTTTTAGTCATCTTTACACGATTTTAGAATTAATTGGCCCGTCGCCATCACGCAGCAAAGTGACGTGTTCCTGGCTCGACATTCTCTCACTGAATGGCGAGCGAGTCCAATTCATCGCGCCTACAGTTAAAAGTTATTTGGCGTTTCACTGATGCGTCACCTTAAATAATACAGACACCTTTTTAAATAGTCAACAATGTCCTAATACAAAAATGAAAAATATATATAAAAATAAACAAGGTTTTACTACTTAATATACACGGGAATTATCATTTAAGTATTTCAAATTTCATTTTTTTTTTTTTACATACCGTGAACATTACAAATTACAAATTTAAGACGTTCACAACATGACATTTAAAAACAAAGAAACAGTGTAAAGAAGAATAAATAATAATATATGCAATATCACAAAAACAGTATGAAAAGTAAACTAAAAGGAGTGGGTCTATTGTTTGGGCACCGCACCAGTTGAAGTATGGCCTTATGGTGGAGAGGGTACAGAAGAAATTCTTGAGACTTCTTTACTTGAGGTTGTATGGATACTATCCGTGGCTTTATCCAACTGACTTTCTCTTAGGCATGCTTACATACTGCAGTCTGCAATTTAGCAGAAATCTTTATTTAGCTACGTATTTTTTTCGACTTATACAAGGTATAAATGAGAACTCTGCCATTCTGGGCAGTGTTGACTTGTGTGTCCCTGATAACTATCTTAGAAATAGAGACCACCAGTTGTTTATTCTCCCAAGGTGCAGAACCAACCTGCCACTGGTAATGCCAATTGGGAGAGTGATAACTATGTTCAACGAAATTGCTTCGGGTGTTGATATATTCCACCTACGTGAGAATGAGTTTAGGTGGATGTTGTTTTATAAAATCTTAAAATAGGGTCTGCTTAACTCATCCGGTGTACTTCCTTGTACCTATCTAATTCATCTACTGATATATCTCTTTTTTTATGTAATACTGTTATATTTATATATATTTGTTTCTAAGTGTCATGTTGTGAACGTCTTAAACTTATAATTTGTAATGTCCACAATATGTTAAAAAAAAAATGAATTGAATTGAATTGAAAAAAAATAAATATATCAATCATCATAATAGGTGTCACGTCAAATTGCAACGCACAACCACATATTTAAAATATTTAATAGCCCTGAAACAAAGCAGCTTTTTTTACTATTAATGAAATAATGTGAAAAGTGCATTAGAAAACTAACCAAGAACTCAGTAAGTAGATTTTTGTTTGCTTCAATATATCTGGCGCAGAAATCATTTAAAAGTGGAAACATGGCGAACTTATTTTTTCCAAAGCTCCAATTTTTTATGACTGCCTACACTTTGTCTTTTTAAATCAGTGAATGCAGTAGTGGTCCTTGCATTGATTTATTCACTCTTTTTTTTTATTCCAACCAAATAGAGAAGTTTAACAACAAAATTATCGTTCCTAAACAAATTTGCCTCAAATTTAACATTGTGACATTGACCCTTTTATTTGATTTTTTCACGAGATAGCCAGCGCGCTTCACAATAGTATAGAAGTGAGGTATTATAAAATTAGTCTCCATATTTTCAGACTGGTCTGCAAACAACTTTTGATAGGACTATTTTTTTATGTAGTTTATAACTAGTTCGTTTAGTTAGTAGTTAGTTAATTAATTCAATAAAAACAAATAAGTATGTCTGACAAATGTACACTATTTTCTCTACAGCTACTATATATCTACAGCCTACCTTCACTACGCCTCAGAGGGACATTTGAAAATGTCCCTCTGAGGCGGACGAAACCGTTCCTAATTTATTGATTAAAAGTGGAAAAAGTACTAAAAAAAAATGCGTTTTATTAAATTAAACAACAATACAATGCAGTTCCACCATGAATTGGCAGTTAACAAAATAAAAGAAATTTTATATAGTGTTTGCCCAGACTGAATGTGAGCATTGTACGATTTTCATTTGTAAGAATGATGAAGCTTTACACATTTTTGGATGTCATCAATATTCAATATTATAACTATTTATTTATAGACACCACTGCAACAGCCGTCAGTAAGCAGCTAGCGCTGGAGAAACTCCTGGAGCCGGTCATCTTCGTGTCACCAGCTGAGAATCTCACCTACGATCGCTGGAACGAAGCCAGAAATGAAGTAAGTTAAAATGTGCTAAATGCTCTGAAACCTACAAGAAATTAAGCAAACCCATTTAATCGTTTGCGTTATAATATGTAATTTTGAGTATTTTGAAAATAATCTATTGCCATTAAAGTTAATCCTTCCAAACCAAAACCGCCACGCACCACACCCGGTCTTAATCGAGCTTATCATGTGGCCCTACATTGGCGATGTGCAGCATCTAGTTCAGTTTTAGGCCGGGAATGCCCTAGGAGAAGATACCCAGAACTAAGGTTGCTACGCTCAAAGTGAGCTCTGACTGAGTTACAAGTTACTTTCTAATGCAAAGTGCCGGGGAGAGAAGAGCACAAGGAAATTATAAAAATAAAAATGATTCCAGTGTATTTATATAACAAAAATAATGAAGCTAATCATACGGACAACAAATATTATGTGAAGAGATCTTCACGCCCGCAGTAAGACGCCGCAATTTTTAAATGCAAGATAATTGGCCTTAGTAGCAACCAAGTCGGACGGGCCGATGGGCCCAACAACTGGTTGGACCGACCTAACAGACCTAGCAGATCCTAACAATTTTATTATATTAATAATTTGATAAATGAAAAAGTCTTTTTCCAGATTGCCACGAATTAAATTCAGTTGGTCAATAATAACTATGGGCCATATGCATAGTCATGATTATATAATTAAATAGGGCTTTGCGTTATGTAACCGATTTTGCATTCAAAACATAATATAACGATACCCAATACACTACATTTTAACGTAGGGTTTTGAATGTCTGAGTGTCCTACGACTTTTTTAGAAAATACACAAAAATAAGGGAAGTGTGTTACACAATATACATAATTTGAAAACATCTCATGCATATACACACTCGAATAAATCATTTTGTAGACCCGACGGGACTTGAACCTGTATCTGCTGGATTCGCGCCAGATGCTTTTCCAATTGAGCTACGGGCATCTTACATGCAATGCTTATCGAATTGCGTTATGATGCAGCAGATACAGGTTCAAGTCCCATCGGGTGTCGTATTTTATTCCACAAAATGATTTTTTCTAGTGTGTATATGCATGAGATGTTTTCAAATGGTGTATATTCAATATATAGAATGTTACATTCTCAAATCTTATGCTTATTCGTTGAATAAAAAATATATATTATATAGTTTATTAAATGAAGTGTGTTGCCTTCAGGGCGTTGCTGTAAAAAGGGTACAATTCCAGGGTGTGGAGAAATATAATAGAATACACTTAAACACATCTAAGTTATTTTCAATATGTACATCTGTATACATTAAAATTTGTCAAATGCTGTCATACAGTGGTACCTAAGGGGCACTAAACGCCAACAGAGACGCACTAAAACCCATTGGATAGACGGTGAACTCATAAAGTTCGGTGGATATACGTGGCAGCGAAGAACCACGGACAGAGACGAGTGGATGGAGCTAAGGGAGGACTTCATCTAGCAGTGTATCGACCCCAAATGATTATGATATTAAAGATTTTCATTAAAATAGAATGCGCATTCAATATTAGTAATATTTGAGTAGACTGTATGGTTCTTCCAGTTTTATGGCCTAACTGTAAATCCACTTAGTAATTAATGACTTACATAAGTCATAAACCAAATCATGCTTTAAAGTAATCTACTTATGGTAACTGGCTTTTGCATTTCTATCTTATTAATAATCTGTTCTGTGGGTGCAACTTACTGTTGATTTTCTTACGGCCGGAAGGAATATCTCAATTTATTTAAATATTTATTATTATTTTTTGTTTACAGTTCAGCGGATTGACTGCAGAGCTTCCACCCAACGTCCATCTGCTAACTCTTGAACCATGGCGAGATGATACAGTTCTCATAAGGCTGGAGCACTTCATCCAAAAGTCAGACGATCCGGCAGTACTCTCAAAGAGCGTCAAAGTGAACCTCGGCTGGATATTCTCAGACATCAAGATCCACTCAATCAGAGAGACAACCCTCGGAGGAAACCAGTACTTGGAAGACTCAAAAAGATTCGACTGGAACGCAAAGACAGAAGAAGCAGCCAAAGAAACAACCGAATTGCCGCCATTAGATGAAGTAACGTACAAACGTATAAAAGAGCTGGCCAGTATCTACGATCCAGATGGCAAGAACCATGTCATGGAGATATTGAATGAAAGTATGCGTACACCAATTAGAAAATCACGTTCTTCACGATCTCATTATGGGGACGACATTAAACCGCACACCAAAGCCCATCATCATCATCATCATCGTGATCGCAAAATGCATGATACTCTTAGAGACAACGGCTTGGAAATAACTCTCGAGCCGATGCAGATCAGGACGTTCATCGTCAAGGCGACGTTCTTGGATTAAGAGATTAATATTTTAGCATCATCACAGATTTATTCTCGATTTAATGCTGGACTATCCTTCAGGCTTATCCTTGTTGATTCCACTCTTCTAACTAGCGTCGCGTTTTATGGTAAATTCTACTCGAATTGTAAAAAATTTGAATTCTACATTTATGTCATTCTGCATAATTCCAGCAGTACCTCAGAATAACTGTGATCCTCAGTCATGATGAAATCGATGAAGAAGAAGAATCAAATCACACCAACTATTTTAAAATGTGAATAACTAACCTACTGTATGATAATTAAGAATCCATATTATATATTTTATATATATTTTTTAAATATCAACCAATGTGATATTAACTTTGTAAATAAAAATTAAACTATTATAAATGTATTTTTGTGTTGTTTTTAATTAAATTGACAACTGCCAGGCGTATAATATGGCTACCATGGGACATTACCACAAAACAGATTAATAAATATAATTCAGATAGACTACATTTTGAAACAGGGTTTTGAATGTGTGAGTGTCCTACGAAAATTAATCACACATTATAGACATACAATAGTGTCTGTTGCAACCTTCAAAGTTACCAATATTGAATGAGCGTCAGTGCATAAACCGAGAGCAGTTGGCAGAACGAAGAACAAACTTAGAATGACATATTCTTGACATGTGACCATAGTTTTCCACACTCGGATTATTCCGCACCCGTTAGGTATTTCAGTTCCCATTAATTCCGTGTTCTCTGGACATTACTCTAATCACGACATTCAAATGCAACTTTATTTATTTTAACATATTATAGTGAACGCAACGTGGCATGGAAAGGTGCATTTTTATATACTTTTTAACACTTCAACAGACCTAGAGACCCAATAACAGTAGTGTATTTAGTAATAGAAGTAAAACAATCACAAACACCCAGGCTTTGAGAAAATCACATACATATATTGTGTCCTCACCGGGATTTGAACCCGGAGCTCCCGCATAAGAGGCTAGCGTCTTACGTACGGCACCATGACAGCATGTTGGGCATAACGCCTTCAGAACAGGATGCAGGAGCCTGAAAATCGTAGACGCAAGGTCTCAAAGACGAAAGTAATGAAAAACTTGTTGAACCAAAACCTAATCCTCATCAATAGAACTCGGATCGAGTGGGTGAACAACTACGTCTCGCATCCATGACCTATTCTGGATCAGAATCATTTCCTCGTGTCAAGCTTATCAGGCACCATTAGCGAGCGATGCAAGACTAGTCAATACGTTTCCCAAAGACATGGACATTTTCAGTGATGCACCGTGTATTTTGCTTTTAAAATTGTATTATAACATTAGTGTAGGGGAGACCGAGGTGATCTGATACAACGACGATATTTCAATATTACAGTTGGTACTCTTTCGACAAAGACCTGCTTGTACAATATGCCAAGGCTGTATGACAAACCTTTGTGTTATAACTTCTGTGCTACAAAATCAACCAAAAGTAATTTTTCGGCCACTTTTTAATGAATTTTATTTATTTTTCTATAAAGTATTTGGTAATAATATGAGTTTAATATTTTTTTTACGTGCTGTTTTAACTTACATACCTCGGTACAAGGAGGGTTGAAATCAATGACATTAATATGGACGAAGCATCTGGAAAAAAATGACACTCACTTTTTTGTCGGGTCTGCCGAATGGCATAAATTGTTCTAACGCCATTACAGTAAAGATGATATTGCTATAAATTCCCGATGCTTCTTGTCGGGTCTGCCGAATGGTTTGGTTCGAATGGGTTTGCTCAAATGAACATTGACAATAGAAACACTGTTCTAACGCCATTACAATAAAGGTGATATTGCTATAAATTCTCGATGCGTGATATCGCATAATGGAAATTGCATGACATCTACCTATACATGTGCGAATGTCGCTATGCGCGAATTAACTTGCTAGCTACTGTATTGAGTGTGTTGTCCATTAATAATGTCAATGGTTGAAATAGTTGGAATGCTTCGCTTAATAGGTTCTTCACCAATAAGTAACTAATCGCTACTGTACTGTTTTTAAGTAAATCCAAGTAAGAGATGAAATGAGAGTCATAACTCACATGTTGTAATGGATATGTTAAATATACTAAATGATTCCAAAAGTATTAATGTATTAAAGAAAAATAGTTGGCTATCAAAAGTCGCTTTAAACCATGTGAAAATCATTGAAAAGTTTGACTGTTGGTAAATAACTCACATTTTTCAATGAATAATGTAAGTTCTGTCATCAAAGCCTTTCTAACCAATCAGAGAGCTCTATTTCTAGTAGTATTATAATAATATATATATTTTTTAAATAATTTAAATCGACTCACTCACTCATTAATATTCAAGACAGTTCAATACTTTTCTTCTTATTACAAAAAAAAACAGTGCTCTGGTAGTTTTTTGCGATTATTTCAAAACTCAGTTTTTAGAATATGTGAGTTATAACTCTAGGCAACTCAAATATGCTGTCAAAAAAAGTACATTTCCATAGTCTTAATGGTGAAACTGACGAAGATATGACCAAAAATGTAAAAATTGTTTCAACCCACCTCGGTCTCCTCTACATAATATGCATTTTTATTTAACGTGTTTAATTAAAACCAGTTTTTTTAATTTAAATCTCATATTGTGAACGTCACAATTTCTGATTTGTCTACAATGTTTTTTTTTAATAAATAAATTAATTAATATCACCATTTTAAATCTAAATTTATCACAAGGTGATCTTCAATAAGCCAAGACAAACGAAAGTTGAACAACTTTGCACTAAACATGCCTCATTGCCACAATATCTTAAAAAGTGATAATATAAAGAAATTCCCATTGTATTAAGTATGGATAATCAAGCTTATTTCCTATGGTCAATTTGTTTTTCCCTGTTGTCTGGCTTTTGGCAACACGTTCTAAGAATATATTGGAAATTTCAATAAAAGTAGGTATTCATAATCAGTATTTAATCTCTATGACGGTCAAAATAACGCTACTTTTTGTAATATACTAAGCGAACTCGCACATAGACACTATCGACTACAATTCGTCAATGTTATCCAAGCAATTTAATTGATATTCATTCCGTAAACCATGGCAACCTACGCTAGAAAAAATGCGTATTATAAATTGATGAAAAAATCTAAAAACCGGTGTTATAATTACAGTTGTTATTTGAACAATGGTTTTATACATTTATATAACATATTGCATTTTATTTCAATCGAACTGTCTTCATATTTTTGACTGACAATCGACCTAGTGATAATAATTATATGAATGTAACTGAATTCTAATGAGTATATTATTTTACAATGGCTCGAAACTCGAAAAATGTTAACATGTTAAAATGTCAACTTACAAAATATAATATGCGAAAAAATATTTTCAATTATGAATATCAATAAAAACTCTTTACGATCAAGCAACACCGATGACCATTTACAAGCAGTTTTAAGAATCTCAAATACAAAATTAGCATACATAATTTTGAAAACACTTCTGAGATTATAATCAATAGAAAAAATGTTTTTTAAAAAAATACGACACCCGGCTGTAATCAAACCTGCTTCTCTCGGGTTTCGCGCCCATGCACATATACCACTATGATATAGGCGTCATACTTAATTGCGACAAATTTTAACTAATACTCTTAATACCCTCTGAAGCACTTTCCAAATTGAACCAAATTTACTATTGGCGATCGGCTTTTGTATTTTAAATCAAAGTAGGTACATATCACTTTAATAATTACTAACCGACGTCACGGACTACATTTTTTATGTTAAAATTCTTTTCTGTTTTAAAAAGTGGAGATGGGGGGTGGAATTAGGACATGGCCTCCACAAGGATGGGCTGACTGGGCTCTAGCCTGGGGGCCCGGGCTCTGGAAGGACCCAGCGTGACGAGATAAACATAGATCACAAATTTGCTCTAATAGTAAAAAAAGTCGCCTGCGGCACTATTTTACTTCAATGATATAAATAATTAAAAATATTTAGTTGTACGCTGGAATTTTTAACTGTGTGCCGATACTCAACAACTCCATAATTCAAATGGATGTACATAAAATAATAAAAATACAAAAAAATCGCTATTTTATCGCGTACACCATTTAGCAAAATACTACTGCAACGCGTCACAAACATCCTAGCCTGGGGGTCCGCGTCAGGATGTGGGGGCCATGAATTAGGATATTTAAAAACTGCGATCCGACACTATAAAATACAGCACTACGCCACTGTTACATTGGAACGGTCTTTCGGTCAACTTAAGGCCATACCTTAGTTGAGACACGGTCTAAAAAGATCGTCGCTAGGCGATGCGCGGATTGCGGGTCGCGGGTGCAAATGAGGCATGTCAAACCAAATATATTTTGTCCTATAAATCCAACATGTGTCCATTTAATGTTCTGTTTATTATTTTATCAGTAATAATAATAATATATTCATTGACATGTTTTCTTTTTAAAGTAAATGGGTAACGTTTTAAGTCATCTTTACACGATTTAAGAATTATTACGGCCGTCGCCATCACGAAGCAAAATGACGTGCCTCCAGCTCTACATTCTCTCTCCGAATGGGAGCGAGTGCAAAATTTCGTCGCGCCTATGGTTGAAAATTATTTGCCGTTTCACTGATGAATCACCTTAATATATCTCTCGGGTATAAAAACGTATCACATTAACGAGAAGTTCGATAGTTTTAACATAACGCAAGACATAGTTAGCGCGGCGCCGAGCGAGAGAAAGGGATCCACTTAGATCTAAGTGCAGTCTTGAATAGCGACAGAATAAATCGTAACTGCGCATTTTTAAAGTTCACTAGAAGATATTATTATCTATATTTGGTCATGTATTTTTCACGGGTCTTCCACTGACATGGGACATACAATGACGTCTCGTGAGGTTGGCATGTCATTAAATCAAATCAAATCAAATTTATTTATTTTACATATAATGAACATAACAAATTGTAAATTTTAAGCATTCACAACATGATATTAAATAAGTGTTAACATTTTTTTAAATAAAAATACAGAGAAATGTGAGTTAATAATACAATAAGTAATAAAATAACAGAAATAAAAGTAGATGGAAGCACACAGAGTGAACTTTGATAGATCCTATCTTAAAAACTTATAAAACAACGTCCACCTAAATTCACCTCACGTAAGTGGAATATATCAATATCCGAAGCGATTGCATTAAACATGGTTATTGCTCTCCCAATTGGCATTACCTACTAATGGCAGGTTAGTTCTGCACCTTGGGAGAACAAACAACGGATGCTCTCGATTCCTAAGGTAATTATCAGAGACACACAAGCCAACACCACCAAGAATGGCAGAGTTCACATTTACGCCCCGTATAAGTCTGAAAAAATATGTAGCTAAATAAAGATCCCTTCTAAATTTTAAGCTACAGTGTGTAAGCATACCTAAGAGAAAGTCGGTCAGATAGAGCCACGGATAATGGCCATACTGAGTCTCAAACATTTCTTTTTAACTCACCATAAGGCCGTACTTCAACTGATGCGGGGCCCAAACGATGGACCCACTCTCAAGTTTGCTTCTAGTAACTAAGGAGTTATACAGAATTTTTAGTACCGTAATATCCGAAAAGACCGTTGCTTAGGGGCGGTAAATTATAAAGGGAGGCAAATCAAGGAACGAATACAGTATACAAGCTAGGTGACATAATTAATTCATTTTTGAATGGGCATAAATATACAGTCTCCACGAGGCACAACACGCGCGTACTCGAGAGTCTCGCGAGTGTTCGCACTCGTCGTGCGACAGATGACACCCCGCGAGTGCATTTAGATGGCTCAATGAGGTCACCGGTACCTGGAATGCGATTTATTACACGCGAGTCAAATCGTGCCATCTGGACAAGGCCTAAATCAAACCTTGCAGGAATGTCGCATTGAATTGATATATTCCACTGACATGCCCATGGAATTCCCGTCTTAAATTGGAATTCGGAAATAAGGTTTTGTAGGCCTAAAGTGCGGCTCTTGACCTCCTAAGTCAATTAGCGGAGTAGAAACACCTATGATCATATCACTTGGTTATTTAGCGAGGTTTTGTTTTGTTTCCTGTTTCATGATGAGCCCCTGTTTTGTGTTCTTGAGGCTCGGAACATGAAACAGGAATGAAACGGAAAAGCAATAGTGTGATAGGTGAAGGAATGATATTAGTTTTTTTTTTATTTTTGTGTCACTTAAATTGTATGAAGAATGTATAGTAATAGGATATAAAATCTGTTAGGTATAAGTTAAAATGTTTAGTTATAATAAGTATGTGCAGGATGCATATTATTTTAATATAGTAATCGTGTGAATCACTCATTAAAGTTTACAAAGTCGGGGAGGCAAATTTCAAATAAACGGCCTGCCTCGTAATTGGACGATAGCTTAACCAATCGGGAAAGGCCTTTTTAGTCGGTAAAGAAAAAACAATGCAGCTTCCTGTTGAGAGAACCCCGCATTAACTTTTTTCCGTGAATTTTTCCGATGTTTTAATAGTTATTCTGCTATTCGGGGCTGAGACAAATCCAACAAATTAAAGATCATAAAAATCGGTCGAACCGTTCCTGAGTTATAAATGGTGTAACTAACCCGACTTGTTTTATATATATAGATGTAGTAATAAGAAAATAAATAGATAATATATTATGTTAAAAAAATGTTTTTAGAATTGGTACATTACATCATTTTTATCCCAGAGCCGGAGAGCAAAGTTATGAAGTAGCAACTCTACGACCTGCTAATATTAATTGCTAATAGCATAATACCGCCATGGTAACTATTCGAAGTCAGTTTTCCTCGTTGGCAAATTGCAGTAAATAATTATTATCTATTTCGATAAATGTAAAATAAATATTAATTTTATTATCTTATTTTTTAAGTTAAACTGCTTTAGGCGCTTATGGAAAATCAGATCAGAGTGTATTTTTGGCGTGTGACATGTAACACATAATTATTTTTTTCACACAAAAAAACGCACTCGACTGGATTCAAACCACCGATTGTTCGGTTATCAGCCGAACGCACTACCTTTACGCCACAGTATGATACTGCAATCGTGACGATTATACAGTATAATATTATTGTTAAGAATTGTTCCGTTGCCTAGGCAGCGAATTTATTATTTTTCGACCATTTGCAATTCCTTACGTAAACACACTATTAAACGTCATAGTGGCAGTTGTTATTTTGAAAATAAAAAGAACGATAAATAATTACATAATTTAGTAATATAAGTTAAAGTGTATAATAAATAAGCCAACGGCGTTCCAATAAGCGATCCTTTTTCTTGAGTGTGTAATTTAACAAGATATAATTAAGAGCCAGTCGAAGAATCTAGTTTATCACAAGTTTTGTTTTTGTTTTGTTACGCCAAAGAAGTATAACTTCTAACGCGCGTACATAAGTACACACACAGATTTTTTTTTAAAATTTTCTTACCGGTGCGGCACCCCTGCGTCGTTGTATCAATAATTATTTAATGTTTGTGTTATAATATACCAGGACACAACTTATAAAGTTTAGTGTCGATTTTCAAATCACCTTGGTCAGTCATTATTACCAACATAGGTATTATAAATAACGAAAAAAATAGTTTTGAAATTGGTTATATTATTACTGTGGAGTGATTTGTTTTGTGTTTATTTATATATAATAATATATTATTTTAAATCATTCGTGATTAACAACAAATTACGTATGTGCATTCAACTCTGTTCATCGCTGTACTACATATTTATAAATTAATGCGTACACAGTCCAGTGTTCCAGTTGTTCAGTCACTGCCAAAGGGTGGAGGTAGGCCGTTAAGATCCGACACTAACAGTGCACACTAAACTTTCTCAGTCAAACATATTTGTTTTCAATTCTAATGGATTTAAGTTTTGTACTATTCCGTTTGAGTCTTTTTATGCGACCTGGGTTTCGCCTTTCGTGGATAGTATTTGTTAGTTTTTAAAATTCATTAAAACCAAGCATTAATAGATTTATCTATAAAATATCTATAAAAAGGGTGTTAAATTATACATACTTTTAGATATTTCATATGTATAGGCTTTAGAAACACCATCTGTAATTATTGTATTCTTAATTCAACGAAAACGAATAATTGTATGGACTGAAAAAGTTGTGCACTATTAATTATGATTCAGTTAGACAGGGTTTAATTGATTTTTTAAAACTAACAATTTGTATTCTTAGTTCAATTAAAAATAAATGAGTATGACTGACATAGTTTAGTGTGCACTATTTATGTCGGATCTAAACAGCCTACCTCTACCCCTAGCCACTGATAGTTTTACTAACAATGTTGAACGACGAAATACAGAGCAACCGATAATTGTCTCAATCCACTGCATGAGGAAGGCCTCTTCAAACCTTTTTCAGTGCGCTGTTTTTCGCTACGATGTAGTTAATTCCGCTGAATCTTAATATTTCGTAAATCCATTTGCAGTGTTGTAGTGAGCAGGAGAACGTTTTTAGTGAACTTTGATAGATCCTATTTTAAAAGCTTATAATACAACGTGAACCAAAATTCACCCTCACGTAAGTGGAATATATCAATATCTGAAGCGATTGCATTAAACATGGTTACTGCCCTCCCAATTAGCATTACCTACTAATGGCAGGTTAGTTCTGCACCTTGGGAGAACAAACAACGGATGCCCTCGATTCCTAAGGTAATTATCAGAGACACACAAGCCAACACCACCAAGAATGGCAGAGTTCACATTTACGCCCCGTATAAGTCTGAAAAAATATGTAGCTAAATAAAGATCCCTTCTAAATTTTAAGCTACAGTATGTAAGCATACCTAAGAGAAATTCAGTCGGATAGAGCCACGGATAATGGCCATACAGAGTCTCAAAAAATTCTTTTGGACTCTAACTCACCATAAGTTCGTACTTCAACTGATGCGGGGCCCAAACGATATACCCACTCTCAAGTTTGTTTCTAGTAACTAAGGAGTTATAGAGAATTGTTAGTACCGCAACATCCGAAAAGACCGTTGCTTAGGGGCGGTAAATTATAAAGGGAGGCAAATGAAGGAACGAATGCATTATACAAGCTAGGTGACATAATTAATTTTTCAATGGGCATAAAAATAAGCGCAAGTGCAAAAAATAAGACTGACAATTCAATCATGACACACGGCTCCTTTGAGATGTAATATGTCGTGATATACTGGCAAGATATATTCTTGGCAGTGTACAGGCTAGGTACATTTTTGATTGTTCATTAAAAACACAGTCTCCTCGAGGCACAACACGCGCGTACTCGAGAGTCTCGCGAGTGCTCGCGCTCGTCGTGCGAAAGATGACACCCCGCGAGTGCATTTGGATGGCTCAATGAGGTCACCGGTACCTGGAATGCGAGTTATTACACGCGAGTCAAATCGTGCCATCTGGACAAGGCCTAAATCAAACCTTGCAGGAATGTCGCATTGAATTGATATATTCCACCTACGTGAGGATGAGCATAGGTGGGCGTTATTTTATAAATTCTTAAAATAAAAGGGTCTACTTAGCTCATTCGATGCGCTTCCATGATTTATAATTTTTAAAATTGTCATACTTTCTACTTTACTTTTCATAATGTTTTTTGTGATACTGCATAATTATATTTATTCCTTCTTTACGCTGTTTTTATACTGTTTCTATGTTTTTAAATGTCATATTGTGAACGTCTTAAATTAATAATTTGTAATGTTCAACGTATGTATAAAAAATGAATTTAAATGTTGCACACAGCAGTGGCGAAGGGTGGAGGTAGGCTGCTAAGATCCAACATAAATAATTCGAACTAAACTTTGACAGTCAAACATATTTGTTTTCATTAAGACTGTAATTAGATAGTGTTTGTTAGTTTTTAAAATTCAATTAAACCTTGCCTATCCCAAACCATAATAGTTTTGGTCTATCTGAATAATTAGAGAAGGCTTCTTTAAACGTCTTTGAGAAAATCCCAATAGATACCAAGAATTGGTAAAATATAAACATCTGCTATTATTAGAGTAACATTATTAACAATTTAGAAACAAAGTCAAAGACTAAAACCATTAAAATATTTTATAATGATTATTCATTCCGTATAATAATGTAATGAATTCTAATGATATTAATTTTATACTTTAGAATAAATAACTATAAGTATTTGATAAGCAAACGCTTCTGACGATGACATATAATGATATTTTTTTCAATTATTAATAATAGGGGGACTGATGACACACGTAGGGTTTCAAAACCGGTATCCCAGTATTTTTCGATACCGAAATACCGGTTTTAATAAGTCTTGAAATCATGTTATGGAGTAATAATTGCAATATGAAGTTTGACATGTCCTCTTAAATCAGGCATAGTGCTATTTTCTATGTGCTTTATGTTCATGTTCAGGCTCAGTAGCGAAGGGTGGAGGTGGGCTGTTAAGATCCGTCATAAAAAGTGCACATTAAACTTTGTCAGTCATACGTATTTGTTTTTATTGAACGAAGACTACAATTTATAGATGGTATAGGTTAGTTTTTAAAAATCACTGCCTAAACCAAACCATATTAGTTTTGGTATATTTTGTTGCATAATTGTGCACACTTTTTTATTTATACTTTTTATTATAGTTGGATTAAGAATACTGATTACATAATATTACACACATTGTTGGTTCATTCTTTTAAATTCATTAAGCCCTGCCTAAACCAAACTATAATAGATAAAAAATATTATTCTATATATAAAATATCCAACGTTATCCATAACACATAATTTATTTTTTTCACACAAAAAAACGCACTCGATTGGATTCGAACCACCGATTGTTCGGTTATCAGCCAAACGCACTACCTTTACGCCACAGTATGATACTGCAATCGGTATATCAAAACTATTATGGTTTGGCTTGGGCAGGGTTAAGTAGAATTTTAAAAACTAACCAACGTCATCTGTAAATTGTAGTCTTAGTTCAATAAAAACCAATAGGTACTTACGTATGACTAACAAAGTTTAATGTGCACTATTTTTAGCGGATCTTAACAGCCTACCTCCAGCCTTCGCCACTGCCACCCGGACGGATTCTTTTAAAATTCCGATTTCCCAAAAAAAATATACTTAAGTTAAAATATTTTCTAATTTACAAACAATGGTAAATGCATGGAAGCAGCTCAATATAAATTGACTATTCATATTATTCTTTTTTTTTTACTATTCCATTTTAGTCGTTTCCTGCGTCCCGAGTTTCGCCTTTCGGTATCTTCAGGCACTATGCGTGCTCACCAACGGCAGTAAATGCATACTGACAACAAATGCATACAGTTAATTCTTGTTTATTTTATGATAAATCTTGTGAGAAAAAAAAATCAAATTTTTTGAGAAGACGACTGCATTCATTGTGGTTGTCATACTCAGCCATGAGGAAAAAAATATTTTTATTTTCATATTGACGTATTTATATAATCACAAATAATAATATATTCAAAATGCCCGAAAACATCTATCGTATAATTGTCATAATTTTACGATCTTTTCCCATATTTCAATAAGCACCATCTATGGCATCTCTTGAAAGTTTAAAAAGATAAAACACATCGCGTTTCGCTTCACATATTGTATAGGATTATTTTGGCGTGAATCGTCGGGTTTTTTTCAAATGTGTTAATCTTGCCGATTTTTTGAATAATAAAATGCCTAATTCTTGTCAAATTTGGGATCAAAGAGATTATCAATATAATTTTTTATCGTGAATATTTTACTAAAATTATCTCGTCATAAATTATACTAATGGTTTTATAAATGCGTTTAAAAATTAATAAATGTAAAAAATCTTAACACCACTGCACATTCATGTACCGAAATATGGCTATATTCTAAAACATTAGAGCGAGAGGTTTAAAAGAATACTATTTTATGTAATAAAAATACTTTATGCAGTCATCAAATGTTTAAAATAAATATAAAGGATAATAAGGCTTCAAAATTATATAAATAGATTATCTACAACGTTTAAGGAATGTCCAAGATCATGGTTTCAAAATGCAATAAAAGCTTCATTTGACCTACGCCGAGCATGTCCCCCCTTCTGATTAAAAAATTATATAAGCTTGTAGGTGTCTCGATACCCGCTATCGTAATATAGATTTTAATAAATTAAAGTTTAAAGAAATGTAGGAAAAAGCAGTACATATTTTTTTAGGGCATGTTTATGCGCGAAAGGTGGACCAATGAGATCGTTTTCACCTCCTTCCACCAGACCAGGAGCAAAACCCTCGGGCCAATTACGGAAATGCGGTTTGTTTTTCCGCTTTCCCGAAAAATTACGAGTATCTTATTAAGTTAGAAACAAGCGTCCTAGAGGTATCTACATGTAGGAGAAATTTCATAATCATCGCAAAAGCCCTTATAGTACTTTTAACGTAGAACAGATAAATATTTTCTGATTCAAATATCAAGATTATAATAAGATGAAAAGAAAGGTTATCAATTTAAAACGGTACATATTGTGGATATAATATATGAAATTATCATTATCGAAACTTGCGTTCTCTTTTATAGTCAATACTTTCCGCCCAGTTTCCCTCATCCAAGAGAAAAGTTCGACTTTAATCTATACAAATATATTTATTTATGAGGCACTATAAGGCCCAGATAAAGTTTCAGATCTAAATGATATTCCCACGACAATAGTATGAGTTTATGAGGTCCAAAGAGAACCTGTTTTAGGGCATCTTTTTACAAATTGAAAACGATTTGCAAGGCTTAGCTGACAGATCTGAGATATAATTTCTACTAGTAAATTAACAAAATAATAGTGATTTAATGGGGGACATGCTCAGCGTAGGTCAAAATGGAGCTTTTGTTCTATTTTCAAAGCATGGTCCTGGACATACCTTAAACGTTGTAGATAATCTATGTATATAATTTTGAAGCCTTATTATCCTTTATATTTATTTTAAACATTTGATGACTGCATAAATTATTTTTATTACATAAAATAGTATTTTTTTTGAACCTCTCACTCTAATGTTTTAGAATATAGTCATATTTCAGTACGTAAATGTGCAGTGGTGTTAAGATTTTTAACATTTATTAATTTTTAAACACATTTATAAAACCATTAGTATAATTTATATCGATATTATTATAGTGAAATATTTACAATAAAAATTATATTGATAATCTCTGTGATCCCAAATTTGACAAGAATTGGGCATTTTATTATTCAAAAAATGGACAAAATTAACACATTTCAAGATAATTCTAAATATACTAATTATAAGCTGTCTTTGGCCATTCAAGTGTGATAAACATCCTACGAATAATGATTGCTTTATAATAATTATTCACCTAAGAATAAGGTTTTTATTGTTGCAATAAGTGCGATATTTTAACAGCAGCAAGATAGGTGCTGTCAAAATATAGCATTTATTGCAACAATAAAAACCAGCTTCGTGTAATTGTTACAATAAGTGCTAATATTTTGATACAAACCTACCCTAAGTTTGATAATATGTATCACTTTATCACTTTAGCGGTCGATAAGTATAGAATAGACCCACAGGTGTTAAATAAACAATCCACAAAATAGAGGTGACAATTTGATAATACAAAATGGAATACAAATTCCATAGTGTGTATGTGACAGTGTTTTCAACCATCTTTCTTTTTGGAAGTTCAGCGAGCACGCAGCTGTATGGTGAGAATGTTTATTTTTTTGACTGTGTAACAATGGCGTGCGGTGACTTCTGAGACGAGGGATGCTCCTCAAAAAAAGTGTTTTTATTTATCACACCAGCTACTAATTTTAAAACTTAATTTTAAACACATAATATCTTACATAATATATAAATATTGAACCTACATAATTATGAAAACACTTCTGATAAAAAATATTATAACCAATAGAAAAAAACCTGCATCTCTCGGGTATCGTGCACACGCACATAGACCACTATGCTAACGGCGTCATACTTAATTGCGATAAAATGTTAACTAATAGCTCTCAATACTCACTGAAGCGCTTTCTAAATTGAGCTACTATTGGATTTTGTATTTTAAATCAAAGTAGGTATTACTCTAATTACCAACCGACGTCACGGATCACTCCAAGATTTTTTGTTGTAACTTAATTGAACTTGCTTATAATTTTTAATTAACTATTTTTTTATTCAACGAATATTTCACAAGATTTAAGAATGTAACATTCTAATTATTGAATTTAAAAATATATAAATATATTAAAGTCGTACCCACAGCATGATATATAAACCGCACGCCACTGCTATGAAATATTTAATATTATATTACTATTATTCAATATTATTTACATACTACATATTATTATATTATGTTGTACATAGTTCATACCACAGAATAGCTGGTTAATAAATATCATTCCTATAGTATATTCCCCAATACATTACATTTTGAAGCAGGTTTTTGAATGTGTGAGTGTCCTACGAAAATGAACCACATATTACAGACGTGCAATAGTGTGTGTTGCAACTTTCAATACACCAATATTGAATGAGCGTCAATGCATACACCGAGAGCAGTTGTCAGAATTTGACATGTTTAATGTTATTTTATATTCTTCCACTCTCGTGATCGGTTGCCTGTTACTCCACACCAGCACCGTCTTTAGATTAATAAAGCCTGAGCATATCTTTTTGCATAAGCAACGAGTGGTCCACTGTTTAGCTGTCAAAATCAGATTCCAGATTGCTTGACATATTGATTCGCCCTTTCTCGTTTCAAATTGAATTATAAAAAAATCTCAAATCAAATATATTAACTATCAGTGTTATTTATAAATAATCTACATTCCTGTTATTCATCATCTGTCAAAGTCAGACTATTCCTTCACACAAAAACCGTTGGTAATATCGATTTCCAAAAAATATGTAGCATTGATCTATGCATTACATTTGTAGAAGGTGTGTTAATGCTACTGTATTATTTATCATATATCTATTCAAATCAAACCATTCCCTGTGTGAACACAACAGACGCGTCAGTATGAGCACTCTATAGAAAAATGACAGGTCATCCATAGACAACAACGATAGGGGCGGAAAAAGTAGGACCAGTCGTTGTGAATGTATCGGCTTTCTACTTGAGTCGGCAATGTCCACACCCAGTAGGTATTTCAGTTCCCATTATTTCAGAATTACCTGATAGAGTACCTATATGCTTCATAGCTTTGCACTCCAGCGATGAAAATGATTTAAAATATTATAAAAATATATTTTTTTAGATATATTATCAGAATTCTGTTTATTAGTAATTAATATACATAGGTAGCCGTTTATATTTCGGGAATTGGCAACACTGGTGTTACTAGGTGTAATTTGACTTCCGAATTTTGAAGTTTGACGTTTTTAACGGCAAAATTACTCAGAAAGTTTTAACAAACGGACGCGTTTTGTTTTTTTTAAATTCATCTGAAACATTTATCTCGACCAAAAAATGGAATTAACTCGTGAAAATTTTCGTGTGATAATTTTTCACAACTTTCGATTTGGCTTATCGCAAGAACAGTGCATCATTGAACTTAGTGCGTTATATGGCAATAATAAATCATCCAAAACTACGGTATATCACTGGTTTAACGAATTTTATCGTGGCCGTCGTTTGCTCACAGACGAGCCGCGTGAAGGTCATCCAAAATCGGTTGTTTCTCCAGAAAACATCGATGCTGTGCGTGAACTGAGAATGCAAGATCATCATGTGATATACCGTGAGATTGAGGCATCCCTGGGCATTAGTAACACTAGCGTGTATACGATCGTGCATGAACATTTAGACGTGAAGAAACTATGTTCGCGTTGGATCCCGCATAATTTGACGATCTCACAAAAAAAGGCGCGTGTCGATTGATGCAAGGAAATGCTTAAAAATACAATCGAGGTGCTTCAAAAAACGTTTACTTATAAGATTACTATATATGACGAATCTTGGATCTATACGTATGAACCTGAAAGTAAACAGCAGTCGACCGTATGGGTCTTCCAAAATGAGCTTAAACCAACAAAAGTTGCTCGCGCTCGAAGCACGACGCATATGGTCACCTGTTTTTTTGGAAAAACCGGCCATATCGCAACCATGCCTTTAGAGAATTGTAGAATAGTCAATTCTAGGTACAAAACCATTTTTTTGCCAAAAGTTTTTGGTAAAATAACGAAAAGCAACCGTCGGCGTCAAATCATCCTTCATCAAGACAATGCGAGCTCTCACACATCAGCTCAAACAAGCGCCTATTTGATCACTCAAAACATTAAATTGATGGGTCATCCGCCGTACAGCCCTGATTTGGCACCCAATGATTTCGTTTTATTCCTGATAGTCAAAGATAAATTACGTGGTCAACGATTTTCTACACCTGAAGAGGCGGTTGATGCATTCAAAAACCATGTTTTGGAGTTACCTTCTACAAAGTGGCAAAAATGCTTTCCAGATTGGTTCAAACGCATGGAAAAGTGTAGAAATTATCGTGAAGAATATTTTTAAAAACAACCAAACTGTTTTCATTTACAAAAAAAATCGTTTTTGTTTGTTATTCCCGAAATATAAACGGCTACCCTCGTATTATATTAATACAAGTAAATATCATTTGATCTAATTTTATGCGAGGTAGTTACGCAAAGAGGCTTATCAGTATAGTAAAGAGTGCAAAGTTATAAAACGTTTACTCTGGCAACCCTACCATATGCAGTATTAACTAAATTACCCGTACAATTTCAGAATATTAATGGAAAGGGGTGCATTATTTTATTCTGCTTTAGGGCGGCACTTTACCTAAAGACGTCTATGTGCTTCGTCAAACGGAATCTTCTATTGTTCTTGAATATAAACAATTATAGTTGATTACTTCTTCTTCTTCCACGGCGCTACATTCCGGGGTGGGATTTGGCCTCCTACACAACCGCTCTCCACTCACTCCGGTCTCTTGCCACACTTCTCTAGTTACCGGGTCTTCCTATATGAAGCCAATCCACTTCTACGGCATCAGCCCATCTCCTTCTTGGACGGCCTCTGGGTCTCTTCCGTTGGGGTAGCCACTTCGTCATGATCATCGGCGCTCTAACTTCAGGCATTCTCTACACATGTCCCGCCCATTGTAGTCTTTGGGACTTACAGTGTCTTATGATTGTTTTCTGTTCAATCAGCTCTTCCAACTCGTGGTTCATTATTTTTATTCTGTAGTTCCCATTTTCCAACGTGGGTCCAAAGATTTTGCGGAGTATTTTGCGCTCGAAGACAGCTAATTTGTTTTCCTCGTTTTGAGTTAAGCACCAAGTCTCACAGCCATAAGGGACCACTGGCCTTATAATTGTTTTATAAATTAGAAGTTTACTTCTTCGGCCTAGAATTTTCGACCCCACCAGTCGCTTACAGGCATGCCAGCATTTATTCCCGGAGATAAGGCGGATTTTTATCTCCTCTCCTGTCTTATTTTGGGTATTTAGGCTGGATCCGAGATACGTGAACTTGTCCACCCTTTCATATGCATGCTGTCATGTGTATATATTCTGCAGCGGTATCTGATTGCATGTGCTGACCATATACTTAGTTTTTGACTGGTTTATTTGCAGCCCAGCGTTTTCTGCTTTTATTTTCATAGTGCCACCATGGTCGATCGTCTTCTGTTTGGATCTGCTTGTAATTACTATGTCGTCAGCATACGCGCGCACCTGCGTTGTACAATTATCCGCCCATCCTCTTATGTTGGTTTCACGAGCTATGGATTCCACCACAAGGTTAAATACCCTAGTAAGTGGATAGCGCATCCCCTTGTCTCACACCTGATTCGATTTTGAAGCTTTCAGTTTACTCATTTTGCACACTGACAACTGCTTGAGTATTCTTGAGTAGTCTTTATTAGCCTTACTAGTTTTAAGGGAATTCCCAGTATTTTTAGGCTTTGCAGCGTCTTATCCCTATTCACGCTGTCGAAAACTTGTTTAAAATCAATAAACAGGTGGTGGAGTGTCAGGTTGTATTCGTGCGCTTTCTCCATAGTTTGCCTTATGAGATGGATGTGATCTATGGTGGATCTATTTGGTCGGAAGCTACATTGGTATTCTCCCAGGATTCCCTCACCATAGATCATTAACCTGCTATACAGTACAGATGAGAAAACTTTATAAGCTGCGTTTAGAATTGTGATCCGTTTGTAGTTATCGCACATTGTTTTGTCTCCCTTTTTCAGAATAGGCACGATTATACCCATCTTCCATTCCTTAGGTAGAATTTCTTTTTCCCAAATATTGAGAATTATCTTGTGGATATTTGCTTCCAGTGTTGGGCCACCACTCTTTAACAGCTCGGCTGTTGTCCTGTCGGTTCCAGGTGCTTTATTGCTTTTTAGCGTTCTTAATGCTTTTATTACTTCAGGCAGATTAGGCTCATCAATAAATTCTTCAGCAGTGTAGTACAATACTTCTTCCGTTCCCTCATGATAAGACTGATTTAAAAGTGTTGTGAAGTAGCCTTTCCATCTTTCCATAATGTCCTCCTTTTCGATCAGCATTTGTCCTTCACTATCATTACAGGAGTTTAATCTGGGTTGATAGGATTTCGTTAGATTTCGAAGAGTCTTATAAAATTTTCTGGGATTATTGTTTCTTCTTTGATATTCCATGTCTTGGAGTATTCTCTTGAGCATCATTCGCTTTTTCTCTCAACAGAGCTTTGTTTTACACTACAATACACATACATTTACAATACATAAGTACAAATTCTTCCATGTCATTTTTGAAATACACTAATTTACTCTGTCTTGAGGAATTAAGGGCGATCCTTGTCGCTTTTGATCTTAAGCTTGGAAACATTTGTAATAAGTTTTTTGAGAATTTTAGCTTGAGATCGCTAAGGTTTAAGATATAATAGCGGCGCGATACTTCGATATAGACTCAAATCGTTGACATCTTTAGTTTTGAGGGCCAACGCAACTTCCATGCGCCATGGTTAATTAGTCAGACTGCAATTATTCACAAATCTGCACGTGTCGTTTCTGGTCACCAAAGACGTCGAATAGCAACGGAAGTAAACTAGACATTGCGAACACGACAAAAAAACAACAGTCACATTAAACCTTTTGTATTAATACATATATTTTGTTTCCAACCAGTGAGCTGATTTTTTTGATGGGTAGATATTTTCGTTTTTACTAAACTTGGTAGCTATTTCTATATAATATACCAAATGATTCGCCTTGATTTGCCGCTCTTCGAGCAACCGCCGCCCCCAAGCGACGCTCAATCTGCCTGCCTCCACGGGATGTCACTGCGTTGATGAATGTAATATTGAAAAGTGTACCTTTCAGTTTAAGTTTACATAATCTCCCACTAATTGGCTCAAATCCTAGTACTGCCCTGCGGATATCAGAGCTGATTAAGAACCCAGTTCCATAGCGACCCTGCGTACCTGCAGATCCACTCTAATACAAAGTGTAGTTTGTCTTGCTTATGAAACCAGCGCCCTACCATCTTATTTCCTGTAATGCAGTCACGCTCATTTTATACTAATATGTAATTCAATTGCAACCTCCTCCATCTTACCCGGCTGCAACATAATGTGTACGTTGGGTCGTTGGTTTATGGGGAGTCCAGGTTCCAAGGCAGTTGTTTTGGTGTTCGTAATCAGGGTTTTTTTTACCGTGTTGGGTGATTAGCCCTACGACAAACCCTCCTCCTTTATCCGGGCTTGGGACCGGCCATAGCGTAGGTAGAGTCGTTCCCTATTACTATAGGCGGAGTAAGTTAGTTAGTATAGTTGATAACATGTATACAAATAATTAGTATTCTATACAACAACAAAAGAAATTCAATCAGGGAAAAACCTGTTGGTAAATAATGCAATTCGTCGTTTTTCTTTGTAAATCTCTATATATATAAAAATCTCGTGTCACGATGCTTGTGGTCGAACTCCTCCGAAATGGCTCGACCGATTTTTATGAAATTTTTTATGTATATTTTTTAGGTATGAGAATAGGTCAACAAGTATATTTCATACCGCTAGGTGATTAGGGTATCTCTATCCAGAAAATTTTTCTTTTATTTTTTCGACAATTTTTTTTTGTATTTTTTTTAATAATTAGCATAAAAAATTACCTATTACCCAAAATTTTCACCCTCCTACCTCCACTCTCCCATTTTTTAATCGCGATTTTATTATTTTTGTATGAACAAATTTAACCGTCGTTCGTATTTGAAACAGAACGAAATTATTTATGTTGTTGAATGACAGATGGTGCTTCGTCCGAGAAGAATTCAAGAGAAGCGTCGCGTCATTTTGACATTTCATTCGGCATATCACAACGCAGTGCGTGCAAAATTTTGTATGATTTATTTTAATTTATCTATTTTTATGTGCGTGTATTACAGTGCACAATGCCAGCAAGACGCAAGGGGGGCCATTTGGGCCGTCGAACGAATAAAGCAACAAACATGCGAAATAGTAGAGCAGAAAAAACAGACGAACAAATCTAACAAGATAACAAAAACGTGAGTGTAAGCATGTCGCAATTGCGTGCATCTCAATCACAAGAGGCACGAGCTGAACGAAATCAACAACGACAATTGGAACGGAGCCAAGCGCGCCGGTTCGTAGTTAACACACGCAGAGCAAATGACCGACAACGCCAACAAGTACATCGAACATTTACATCCGCTTCGTTCCTTCGTCTTGCATTCGAGTACGAGCCAGATATTGAATATTCCGCTCATACGAAAGTGCTGATTGGTGCTATGGACAAAGAATGTTCCCATTGTCATGCGCTCAAATTCAAACATGAGTCAGCCGGGATATGTTGCGCATCAGGAAAAGTGCAACTACCAGAAATTGAGATACCACCAGAACCATTGAACGGCTTGCTCATCGGCACGGTTCCAGATTCAAACCTATTCCTGAAGTCCATTCGCACATTCAATTCATGCTTCCAAATGACTTCGTCCGGAGCAACAGAAATAGTTCACAATACTGCGGCAAATGGTCAACAATTCATTCTACGTTCAAAATCAAAGGTCAAGTATACCACAAAGTAGGCTCATTGCTGCCAATGCCAAATGAACCACATAAATTTTTACAAATCTACTTCATGGGCGGTGAGGACATCAATCATGCAGATGCACGTTGCGGCTACAATAACCTCAATTGCCAGGCGCATCGTCGGCGAACTGGACGCCCTATTGAATGAGCACAATGAATTATTGAAATTCTTCAAAGCACACATGCACGAATTGCAAAGTGACAATCACGCTATTGTCATCAATCCTGATAAAACACAAGCTGGAGTGCACGTGCGTCCATTCAATGCACCTGTTGTTGACGACATTGCTGGAATCATGGTTGGCGCCCGCGCGTCGACGCGAGAAATCGTGATTCGAAGAAGAAACAATAATCTGGAGTTCATCGCTGACACACACCGTTCATACGACGCTCTCCAATATCCGCTAATTTTCTGGAAGGGACAAGACGGATATTGCATAAACATTAAACAACGAGATCCTGTCACAGGTAATTTATTCATTGTGAATATCATTATTCATTTTGAATTGAGAAAATGAATGGTGGGTTTTTTTTTATTTTTATCGGCGGTCATCGTCTACAGCGCTCCATTCCTCTTTCTGTCATAGATCCCATCCCCACACACTTACGATACATTCGTTATTTTTTATTTAACAACCAAAATATTCACTAGAAATAATTTATATGGCAGAACAACGTTTGCCGGGTCAGCTAGTAATATATATGTTTGTTTAACAAGGTAATCGAACGCTAAAGTGCATGCTTAGTATTTTTAAAGTAAACAGTGATCCTCATACTTTTGATCTATTGTCCATTAAAATTTAAAATTCCCAACCTTTTCAAACCTCTGGACCGTTGAAAATATGAGTAATATTTTACGGACCGCAAACCCAAAATAAAAACAATTATTTATACTTGTTTTTCCTTCCACCACCCGCAACGTCTCCACACCCGTTATGCAGGCGTATATTGTGGCGTAATGAAGGCTAGGCGCTCTTTTAATTTGTGCCGAAAGTGTCCCAGGAGCAACTTCTCAAGACCTTGGTTGGGTTGGGTTGGAACAATTCTCGTTGAGAAAGGACCTTCTCGCTCGCCGTTCAATGCCGCAAACTTTTTAAAAGCTGAGAAATTTTCCCTCGTAGATACCAAGTCGCAATGACCGACCGGTCCAACGGAGGGTCGGACCGACTTGAGATGCTCTTCCCTTTCAACCGACATATGGGGACACACTCAGAGGATGTGATCGGCGTCCTGCAATTCGCCACATAAACAAGTCGGAGATTCTATTAGGCCAAGCTGACAGAGCTTGGAGGCAAAACCACCGTGTCTGGTTAAGAACTGAGAAGTCCAATGGTCTGGAGTCAATCTGGTTATCTCCTTGCGCCACTTCAAATTAGGAAACTTTGTCAGTCATACGTATTTATTTTCATTGAATTAAGACTATAATTTGATGGTGTTGGTTAGTTTTTACAATTCAATGAAACCCTGCGAAACCAATCCATAATAGATAATATTCAAAAATTACTCGTCTATCTATAAAATATATAAAATTATGCAATTAAATCATACATAAATTTGTATATTTTATATAATACAGAGTAATACGTTTTATCTATTATAGTTTGGTTGAGGCAGGGCATAATGAATTAAAAAAAATAACTTACAATATGACGTGTAATATGTATTCTTAATCCAACGAAAACAAATAAGTATGAATGAAAAAGTGTGCACAATTTTGTTGTGTCGTCCAAAATATACCAAATCTGATTTTGGCACGGTTTAATTGATGTTTAAAAACTAACTAACACCATCTGAAAAGTATAGTCTTAGTTCAATAAAAACAGTTATACAATTATAGTCTTAGTTAAACAATTATAGTCTCAGTTCATTTTTTTAGTGTTAAGAATGTTACATTCTCAAATCGCGTGTCTTATTCTTTGAATAAAAAAAGTAGTTTATTAAAAACCGATCCTAATAGGACCATATGGGCCTCCACAGAGTAGAGGTTTGTATTGACAGATTTTTGTTATTTACGAAAAATGGATGTCAGCCACTTTCTCAACCTATTAGGTCCATACCCTGACTCACACACAAATTGAAAAACAATATGTGTACTGGCCAGACCCAGGATTCGAACCTGGGACCCACGGCGTGATAGTCCAACGCTTAAGCCGCGCGGCCACTGTGGGTATAATCATATTATGCTCATCTAATAATACCCTTCAAATCCGTGGTTATCCACTCATCGGTTCTATCAAATCGTGAACTCTTCGATGGCCATCGGTTTATTTTGTGGTTTATCCTCGTTATGCACATCACGCACCTTTACTCGTGCATACGTTAAAATAATCTAACCCAAGACAGTAATATATTGTTCTGTTCCAGAAAACGACAAGTGCCACATCCCTGGTTCTTCAACGCAGGGCATCTGCAAGTTAAACAAGGATTGTCCGTCGGCCGCTCAGCAGTTCAGCTACTCAGGCATCAGACCAACAAACTGCGGTTTTGATGGTAAGCTACAACATTCTTCTTCTTCTACTTTTGGTCTGCATACATAATATTATGAATATTGACAGCAGGCTTATGGACTAATACCGCCTGTACACGTTCATGGGTTTACTGGCACCAATAGTGTGTATTTTAAACTATCACGACAATTTACACGATAACGTGCCATGTCTCGCCTATCTCATTCGTCAACCGGAAGCAAGACGCGATGTTGTTATTGTATGGTGCTCATAGCTCATAGCTCAGGGCTCTAACCTGAGGGCCCGAAATCAGGAGGGGCCCGGCGTGGGGAGTCTACCAGATGAGTAAGATAATCACACATCACAAATTTACTCTAACAGTAAAAAAGGTCGCCTGCGGCGCTATTTTCCTAATATAATGTTAATATTTAAAAGTATGTGCTTGTACGATACAATTTTTAATTGTGTATCGATACTCGACAACATTCAAATGGATGTATTATACAAAAAAAAAACACTAAATATACACATTAATTTTACCACGTACTCCATTTGAAAAACGCTACTGTAGAGCATCACAGTGCTTTTATCCTTAGCGATAGTTAGGGGGCCCTGCAAAGATCCTAGCTTGTGGGCCCGCTTCAGGATGTGGGGACCATGATGGTGCAATTTGGCAGGTTGTGAAAATTGGTACACGTCAAAAATATGTTCCACTAAGTAGTTCGTTTTTTTCCCGGCAGGCTCTCCACTATCGTTCTAGTGCGCAGGCGCAGATAACTCACAAGTTCCATTGGCGTGTGAAAATTCAGAAGCTTCTGACTTTTTCAGATCCATACCTACACGCAATCTTGAAACTTGCACAATAATACGTGTTTACACGTGCATTTTACAACGTTTTCATTATGTCGTATTCTTATTTGTCCGGTGGTTGTTTATCCAGTACAAATCTTGCAATCGATTTTTAACTAATTTCCCGACTAGCTAGACATTTGAAACTTTTAGAATAAATCAGAACACGATACCAATGCCTTTTTAATACTTTTAGCCGTCTTTAAGTAGAATTGAATTCATTTTCAGCTAATTTTGTTTTGTATGAAAACTTATTTCGGAAGAAATCCGTAATCCAATCCACTATTATTGGTTGCTAGGGGTCTGGGGTCCAAGAAACTAGATTATTAATATATACGTGCGTTACTATGAAAATCAATATGAAATGTCAAAATGACATTTCAGTATTATTTCTATCAAGTACACATTTTTTTGATCGTTTAAGCTAGTCAAGTCAAGCTTATATGATTCCACACAAAAATTAAAAACGTTGTATATAAAAAGATGTCGCCTTTAAATTAATCTAACTAAAACATTCCGCCGTTTCAACCAATTGGGCCGTATGACTTGGTCGCCACAGCCAATTTTGTTGCGTTTAAAAAAAAATATGGTTATTGCGGATGTGAAAATCTCTTCACATAATTTGTTCTTTTTTGTACTATATATTTATCATGCTCCTTTATTTTATGGGTACTTTTTATGAGAAATTATCTGTAAACTGAGTAAAATCACACTTAAGTGGCGACCTTAGTCTTGAGTATCTGCTCCTGAGACATTCCCAGGTGTAAAAAATCTTTGATGTTTCACACCAAACGTAGGGCCTCGTGATACGCTCGAGTAAGACCGTATGTGTTGCGGGGCGGTTTGGTTTGTTGGGTTCATTTTGTTTGTGATGTATATTGTGTGTTTTCAAATATTAACTGTGTATTGTTACAATTTCAGGTGACTCCGATATAATCTGCTGCGTAGAAGGCAACGGAAACCAGGGTAGCAACCCTAGCGGTGGAGACGCGAATTTTAACAACAGGAACCCTGGACCGAACATCGCCAACAATGTGACCTTTGGGCAAAGACCAAGTGAGTTGATTCGTTGTCAAACGGGACAATCCGCTGCTGGATTAAGTCTTCTCCTCCACTCCTCGTAGTCTGTAGTTTTCCGCTGGGAAATTTATGCCATGTACAAGCAGTGATGTTCCTAGACAAAGTGTCGCCCTTCGCGTAGATTCAGAACTCCACCCCCTTTCAGTTTTAGTTTCAAATATAGTGTTAAAATATTCAATATATTTTGTCTCAATTCTGTTTACAGATACCAACAGTAATACGAATAATAGAGGTACGTCTGGAAACACAGATTTCAACCCTAGCAGCACCGCTGGCTCTGAAAACTTTGAGAGCACGGCAGCTGTCAACAGCAGGAGAAGCGGAAAGAAATCCATTAGTGAGAGAAGTATGGAAACAAATTTGAAGACTAATTAATAAACTTACTTAATGGGAGACATGCTTCATAAAGGTCAAAATTGTTGAATTGTTACTACCCATATTAGAAGTAATTATTCGCAATCGGGTCCCGACAAAACCGCCTGAACCAAAACCGCCCGGACATTGCCCCAGACATTGCCGCCAAAACAATTTAGAAATGAGACAATTTTTGAACATACCTACATAATTCTGGAGACACTCATGAGAAGATATAGCCAATATAAAAAATCTTTTTTGAAAAAAGTAAGACACCCGGCAAGAATCGAACCTGCGTCTCTTTGGTATCGCGCTACGACTGCCATGCTTAATTGCGACAAATTTTAACTCAATTTGGAGATCGCTTATGAGCAGGTATTAAAAATGCAAATTACACTTTGTAAGTCATACGTATTTGTTTTTATTGAACTAATACTACGAGTACCTACAATTTACGGATGGTATTGGTTAGTTTTTAAAAATCAATTGAACACTGCCTAAACCAAACCATAATAGTTTTGGTATATTTTGGGCGATAGGTACGATAGAATTGTGCACACTTTTTCTTTCATACTTATTTGTTTATGTTGGATTAAGAATACATATTACACATATTGTTGGTTTAATTCCAAAGCCCTGCCTAACTCAACTATAATATTCGTAGACAAAAATCTTTTATAGATAAACGAGTATTTTTTGACTATTATCTATTATGGCTTAGTTTCACAGGATTTAATGGAATTTTAAAAACTAACTCACACCATCTGTAAATTGTAGTCTTATTTTAATGAAAACAAATACGGTTGACTGACATAGTTTAGTGTGCACTAGGGATTCCAATCCCGGGATCCTGAGCTAATTTCGATACCTATGAATCCCGGGATCAATAAATATAATCCCGGAATTTCGGGATTGATTTTTTTATCAATTTTTATGGAACATAAAATAAAAGCGAAAATATAACAGAAAAAATAATTTTAATAAAAAATAACTACATTAGAAATAAATTAAATTTTAATAAAGTTTCATCTATATTTATACCCATGTGTAAGTTGCCGATTCATTTTATTTTTTCACATAAATTATTAAAAATGAGAAAGATTGGAAGTAATTCCACCATGATCTCATACGTTTTACGGCAGATTCATATTTGGCTGACTAATTAGATTTATGAAGCGGAGAGACCATAAGTACGCCATGATTATTTGTTTTACTATTTTAAATCTCGCTAATCCATTCATTCAGTCTTTACTATCAGAAACAGCAATCTCGTATTAATTCACATTATTATTTTTATATATGTATATATATATATATGACACCCCGGAAGTCCCGGTAGGGAGGGGAGTCGGGGCCGCACAGCCCGATCCGACCTCCGCACTCAGCTCACCGGTCAACCGGGCGTCGGTACGTGGAGTCACACGACCAGCTTCCACCCTTCGACTAGCTCAGTGATCGAAATAATTGTTTAGGGCGGTCAATTGAAGCTGGGTTTTGGTGTTTCGGTAGAGCACGTTCAGTGTAAGGTTAGGTTAGGTAAAGATGCAGGATTGACAGTTGATTATGTTAGATCTTCCCAATGAAACACACGTGGTTCGTAGCACAGCAGAGTTTTATATTTAACAGTTAGGTTCACAACAAAAAAAAAACATACACCACACAATATCATTAATTTAACACAATTAACACAATTATGAAGTTTTACGCGGTTTATAAATTTTGAACAGGCCTAAATTTACTCAAGATGGGCGCCGTAGGCTGTCGATTAAAATCTAAGGATCAACGGGACACATAGTCCGTCGTGTTTCGGAGACTTCCACCAACTGCCCAACGGCTTCGGTTTTACCTGCCTGCCAGATTGGTATGTCCTCGTTTCCCCTTATCGCTGTCCCTTTCGATCTACCCCTGAACGTCCGACCCTCTCTATCATTCTTGCCCGCAGCAGAACGCTTGGGTCTTTACTTGGGTTTTACCTAAAGGGTCGTCCAAGTCACCTTTTTGGCAGGTAGATGAAAGTTACAGCGATTTCGAAGAATTGAAACCAAAGAAACAACATTTATAGTTAATTAATAAAGAGCATTGTATTCATACAGCGGCGATAAAAGGACTTTGGCTTGGCGGAATATAGTAAACATGAATGTGGCATCCATATCTTTGCTCGTACTTTACCCTTAAGGGGTCCTCCATTTACGTATAAACGTGGAGGTATCATATATATATATATTTAATATTGTTTACTCCATTAAACTTATGTTTTTCCAAGATTGAACGTAAATATACAATATTAACAATAAATGTCTTAAATATAATAAAGTATACTAGATTTATTTTTCACCGATTTTATCAATTTTATGTGTAAATATAAAGATTTTATATTAACAATGGAAGAAAATGCCAATCCCGGGACCAGTCCCCGGATTCCGGGATTGTCAAATTGTAATCCCGGGATCAGAATTTTGGCACGGGATTGGATTCCCTAGTGTGCACTATTTATGGCGGATCTTAACAGCCTACCTCCACCCTTCGCCACTGGCTTCCATTGCAGATAGCATCCCAAGAAGAAGATTTTTTTTCGACCATGTCCGATCCTAATAAGGTCATATGGGCTTCTACAGAGTGGAGGTTTGTGTTAACAGATTTTGTTTTCACGAGAAATGGATGTCAGCCACTTGCTCAACCTATTAGGTCCATACTCTGTCTCTACACAAAATAAAAAACAATATGTGTACTTGCCCGACCCAGGATTCAAACCTGGGACCCACGACACTATAGGCCGACGCTTAATATAAAATACCTAACGTATGTGATTTTAATCCCTAGAATGCGAGGAGTATAGTTCCCGTGTGACGCAAGTCGTCGAAGGACTTGCTCTACTTCCAGAGCCAGAGACGCTCACCATTAAGGCCCCAAAATGTGACTACACCAGCACTCCGTTGATTGTTGGCGGAGTTGAGGCTGACGTAGGAGAATTCCCTCATATGGTAAACACGAAGATCCTGAAGAAAGTTATGGGTTCCATGACAAAACAGAACAGTGACAAAAAAGAATATGACAAAACAGAACATGAAAAAACAGAACATGACAAAACAGAACAGTGACAAAACAGAACAACGATAAATAATATAACTGTGACCTTTCAGGAAAAATATAAATTTATTGAAATTGTTCTATCTCTATTATGTTGATAGATTTTTAATGGCACAGATTTATAAATAATGAATCAAATTATATACAGTGTTGCCGGCAAGCTTAGGATATCTCATCTTAATCAATATAATATGTGTGACTAGGTACAACAAAATAATGACCTAACCTGAACTAACCTAACCTAACCTATATAGATTCCACAAAAATTAATGTTTCATTTTTCCCTTGGCTGCTCTGTTTTGTCATGTTCTGTTTTGTCCGGTCACTTGAAAAATTCTCAAATATATATTATCTATACCCACTAAAAAAAAATATTTGAAAAAAATTCGAAGCTCAACTAGATTTGAACACGTATAACTGGTATCGCGCCAACTGTAGCATTACCAATTATGCTACGAGCGTCCTGTCTAATTGCGAAAATTTAAACTAGTAGGTGATACATGAAATGCTTACAAATTGCATTATTATTGACTATCGGTTTTTGTGTATTAAATCAAGGAATATCAACCACCTTAATTACTAACCGACGCCCGGCTCTCGCCGATTATTTTAGCTATAACGTCTACTTGAACTCGCTAACAATTTTTAATAAACTATTTCTTATATTCAACGAATAATTCACAAGATTTTGAGAATGTAACATTCGATATGTATCGATCATACATAACTTGAAAATACTTCAGATATATTATAACTAGAAAAATCATATTTGAGCGAGAGCCGGGCGTCGGTTAGTAATTAAGGTAATTGATATTCTTTGATTCAATATACAAAAACCGATAGTCAATAATAACGCAATTTGTAAGCATTTCATGTATGAACTACTAGTTTAAATTGTCGCAACTAGACAAGACGCTCGTAGCATAATTGGTTAATTCAACAGTTGGCGCGATATCACTTTTTTTCAAATATGATTTTTGTAGTGGGTATTTGAATTTTTTTCTATATAAAATAACTATATCAAATGATTCTCCTCGATTTGCCACCCTTCAAGTAACTGCCGCCCCCAAGCGACGCTCAATCTGCGTACCCCCACGGGACGTCACTGGCGCGGGGATATTGGTAGCGGTAAAAGTAAACGCGAGGGGGTTTTAATTCCAAAAGGGACCGTAGAAGAATCGATATGAAAGTAGTAGGTACTGTAGTTATCCGATACCTACATTATTTTAGTATGGAAATTTTTCACCTTCGCCTGCATGTCGTAAACCAAGTTTAATCGTATATCATTATGATTGTCATTCCAGGCGCTGATCGGTTGGCCGCTGATTGGAAGCAGCGACTTCAAGTGGCCTTGCGGAGGCTCCCTCATCAGCGACCAATATATTTTGACTGCAGCCCACTGCGCCAGTCTTGACAGAGACAATACTGTCTCCAAGTGAGTTAACTGCCCTAAACCGAATTTATCCAGCGCTGTCAACTTAGCGTGTTAGCCATTAAAAATATTTAGGTACATCGGTCAATGCAGCGATACTCAACCTGCGGCCCGCGGGCCACATGCGGCCCTTTAAGGGGGGACATGCTCGTCGAATGACAAAATTGAGTTTTTATTGTATTTTCAAACCATGATCCTGGACACTCCTTAAACGTTGTAGATAATCTATTTATATAATTTTGAAGCCTTATTATCCTTTATAGTTATTTTAAACATTTGATGACTACATAAAGTATTTTTGTTACATAAAATAGTATTCTTTTAAACCTCTCGCTCTAATGTTTTAGAATATAGTCATATTTCGGTACATAACTGTGCAGTGGTGTTAAGATTTTTTACGTTTATTAATTTTTAAACTCATTTATGAAACCATTAGTATAATTTATTACGAGATAATTTTTGTAAAATATTCACGATAAAAAATTATATTGATAATCTCTGTGATCCCAAATTTGACAAGAATTAGGCATTTTATTATTCAAAAAATCGGCAAGATTAACACATTTGAAGATGATTCTAAAGATACTTATTATAAGCTATGTTTTTGACTATTGAAGTGTGATAAACATCTTATGAATAATGATTGCTTTATAATAATTATTGACCTAAGAATAAGGTAGTGTTTTTTTGAAATACGCCATTTCTTTTGTCATTCCCCAGTGGTTAAGCTATAACATACGGCCGTAGTCATAAATTGACAAACTATAATTGAAGTAGGGAGTAAAATGATATTGACGCGCGTGTTTGAACATGTACCGTTTAAAAAAAAATAAAAAAAAATTCGGTTAGGTACATGTTCAAACACGCGCGTTAACATAATTTTACTCCCTACTTTAATTATAGTTTGTCAATTTAAGGCTACGGCCGTATGTTGTAGCTTAACTACTAGGTAATGACAAAAGAAATAGCGTATTTCAAAAAAACACTACCTTATTCTTAGGTCAATAATTACTATAAAGCAATCATTATTCATAAGATGTTTATCACACTTGAATGGTCAAAGACATAGCTTATAATAAGTTCCTTTAGAATCATCTTCAAATGTGTTAATCTTGCCGATTTTTTAAATAATAAAATGCCTAATTCTTGTCAAATTTGGGATCACAGAGATTATGAACATAATTTTTTATCGTGAATATTTTACAAAAATTATCTCGTAATAAATTATACTAATGGTTTTATAAATGCGTTTAAAAATTAATAAACTAAAAAAATCTTAACACCACTGCACAGTTATGTACCGAAATATGACTATATTCTAAAACATTAGAGCGAGAGGTTTAAAAGAATACTATTTTATGTAACAAAAATACTTTATACAGTCATCAAATGCTTAAAATGAAATATATAAAGGATAATAAGGCTTCAAAATTATATAAATAGATTATCTACAACGTTTAAGGAGTGTCCAGGATCATGGTTTGAAAATACAATAAAAACTCAATTTTGACCTTCGACGAGCATGTCCCCCCTTAAGCTTTTATGTGCGGCCCGAAACACATTTATTATCAGGAATTTCGTATATCTTGAGATTCGTTTCGACTTTTTCGACACCCGAAGAGGATTGTCATTATGGTCCACATCAGATCTGGTATAAGAGTGTTGCTATTGCACGCGATTTATTTAAAAAACACGCATAATTTTTAAAATCTCAAAAATGTTTTGTAAAAAAGGGGGGGTTTCATGATTTTTTCGTCACACAAGTAGTGATGCGGCCCACGTTACTTTACAAATATATGTATTTGGCCCGAAGAAAAAAAAGGTTGAGTATCATTGGGTCAATGAGAAACAGTGACGTCATGCCGCCTCATTTTTTTACAGTTAGGTACAGTACTTTTTATCGTCCTTTCATGACTCCAATATTATCTGAGAAATTTGTTGTATGGTGGAGACATTACTAACATGATAATTATATACACCACTAAATCTAATTTAAATGCCATATCTGCTTCAATAGACAATGTCTACGATTTGAGATAGGTACATTTAAAAATACGCCTGACAACTTCCAAAACTCGCGAGTAACTAACAAACATAATAATACTAAATTTGAATACATTTTAAATTATGTAAGTATGTACCTTCCTATAATTCAAATATTATTTGCAAATCTGCACGTCGTGTTATTGCTGTTCACAGAGGACTTTTTAATGGAAGGATATTTCCGTTATTACTAAGTTTAGGTAGCTATAAATATATAAATTATGATTCTCCTCGATTTGCCGCCCTTCGGGTAACTGCCGCCCCAAGCGACACTCAATCTGCCTATACCCACGGGACGTCACTGATGAAAAATGTTACCAGTCTCTGGAAATAAAAACTTGAATTGAGATCGCAAGGAGTGCCTTTCTCAAAATCAGACGCCTCCTTAGCCCAATGTTAAATAAGATTTATTAAATAAAATATAAAAACCATACATGGTAGTTTTATGGGTTTCCACCGTGTGTCCTTCTTCCTTCTTTACTAGACGTTTCGGGCTCGTTACAGAGGCCATTATCAAGACATGATATGTTTTATGATGAAAATGTAGTGTAGGTATGTGGATGTAAACGTTGCTCTACGAATGTCAAAAGGAAACCGATTAGCTAAGAGCAAACGTTGCTCAGAGTAATCTGTCAATCGTTGAACAAAACCTCAGCTGGATCTTATAATTATTATTGTAACCAATAAGAAACGTAACCCTCCAATGATAACAAAATTTGTTGGCTACACTACATTATTTGTTTGATATAATATTTGAATTTGTGCAGTATTGAGCCGACGGTCATCCGCCTTGGAGAACACAGCATCAGCAAAAACGACGACGGCGCGGAGCCTCAAGAAATTGGAGTGGAATCGATCATCGTCCACCCTGCTTACGACCCTCCGAGCAAATACCACGACATTGCCCTCATCAAGATGGTCAGACATGCCAGGTTAGAGATTCATTTTAGTATCATAGGTAATTATCAGTCTCTTTTAATCCATTACTCGGTGAAGGCCTTCTCCAATTCTCTCCACGTAATTCTACTGAATCTAAATATTTCGTCGATCTACTGTACAGCATTTCAAGGAATATCATTTTTTCTGTTACTTCCAAGCTTCGTCTTCATACGTGAGCACTGGAAGCATACATTGATTAAAAACTTTGCGCTTGACGTGTTCAGAAACTTTCACGTATAATTTTGTATCTGAAATAGATGGCCATTTATAGTCTATTGGAACTACAGGATTCGAACCTGGGACCCATATTATAAGCCGACAGGTAATCCGTTAGGGTCAGACCATCGTGGGCGTAAATATATTTTATAGCAATACTATACGTATGCTAAACCTCAGTTGAGGGATGGTCTAAAAAGATCGTGGGTAGGCGATGCGCGGATTGTGCAAATGACGGGTGCCGAACGAAATATAATTAGTCATCACGCCTAAAGTTGAAAATTATTTGCCGTTTCACTGAAGTACTTAACGGCCCACATGCTCGTCGTAGGTCAAAATTGAGTTTTTATTGTATTTTCAAATCATGATCCTGGACATTCCTTAAACGATGTAGATAATCTATGTATATAATTTTGAAGCCTTATTATTCTTTATAGTTATTTTAAATATTTGATGACTGCATAAAGTATTTTTGTTACATAAAATAGTATTCTTTTAAACCTCTCGCTCTAATGTTTTAGAATATAGTCATATTTCGGTACATAACTGTGCAGTGGTGTTAAGATTTTTTACATTTATTAATTTTTAAACGCATTTATAAAACCATCAGTATAATTTATGTCGACATTATTATAGTGAAACAAATACGTGTATTAATTAAGGCGCTAAGTACCAAAAACATAAAAACTGACATTTTTATAGAAAAATGTTCTACACACCAACGCCAATAACTTCAACTACAGTCTAAGTGCCTCAAGCAAGTCAAAAAAATACAGCAACATAATTAAACCTGTCGACGTTGTTAGTCCGTTGGCGTGTTTTATTTATAATGGTGTAAGTAGCACTGCAGTGGTCAACGGCATTCAATATAAAATAGCTGATGATGGTGTGTTGACACTTGCGAGTTCTTAATACCTAAAATTATAGAAGCTGCCGTGATTGCTTCACACTGTAAAACTACATTTTTCAAAAGGTCTGCTTCATGAAATTTTACTGCAACGACTCGGTATTTTGTAACTACAAGCAATACTACTTTTTGGTACTTAGAGCCTTATTTAATACACGTATTCTATAATGATGTTTTGTTACAGGCTAGGAAACTTAGTGAGACCAGCTTGTCTTTCTGAAACAATTCAGCCTAATGACAAAGCAGCCGTGGCAACCGGTTGGGGAAGGATTGCACACAGTAAGATACAAAACTCTTCTTATTCTTTTACATTTGCATGCTTGACAGTGGGTTGACAGTGACAGAAACTTGTTTACATTCAATTTAAACCGACCACGCATCTATGGAGCAGCTGGAGGGTGAAAATTTTATCGTATCAATTGGTCCACAATTAAGAGTCGAACTTGGCTATTACGAGGAAAATGGAACCCACTGAATTTGCTTGTTATAAGCATTACTCGTTATATAACATTTTTCGAAAATATCTTTCCATTAAAAAAATCAGCTCACAGGTTGGAAACAAAATATATCTATTAATTAGATAAGTACTATAAGTACTATACAATTTTCAACAGGAGTTTATTTTTTTGTCGGGTGTGCGATGTCCAGTTTACTTCCGTTGTCCTTGGACGTCACGTATTTTTAAATGTACCTATCTGAAACCGTAGACTCGCAATATTGTCTATTGAAGCAAGAAGTTTAATTTAGTAGTATAGGTACCTTGGTACTTATATCTTCAATCTTGTTAGTAATGTATCCATTCAACACAATTCTTAGATATTGGAGTCATGAAAGGATGATGGAAAGTACTGTATAAAAATTGTGGCTTCATTTTGGCATTGCCTAGGGACGGCATTTTGTCTACGGACGTCACTGCTGAAAAACATGGTAAAAATCCCTGAAACAAGCATGGCATTCATAAATTACAAAGAAGTTTTTTAATGTAATGAATTAGTGCTTCACAAAGTTTTGATTTTTTACATGCAATTTCAACCATATGCGTGGATACTTTTTCAATGTTGTCGGCGAAAACACCAATTAGATACTTAGACACCTAACTAGTGTCATAAACGTAATCCGATCCCGGCGGCATCGGTCTAGTTAACTACCCGGTCGGATCTTATTGCTTATGGTCGTAAATGTTGTTTTTAAACGATCGACACATTAACAGTTTTGCTCGGTATACCCGAGAAGTAGCTCGTTACAAAAGTGAATAAATGTATGGTGAAAATCATAAACTAAAATTTCAACGAATGTTTCCTCATTACATCCGTGATCGTAATAACCAAGTTCGACTGTAATTATTATAAAACTATAGGTATAAAATTTACTGAAATATCTACTGTGATGGTTACATGTAAATTGTACGTAAAACATTTCACCGTGAGCTGTCTTATCGGAAAGAGATGACCGTACACTATGCGGTCTCAAATTTTATTAGATTCAATATGAACATTAATTCATTTTTCATAATATGTGATTTTGGCAAAATTCATGAATTATTCAATAATGAAAACCTAACCTGACCTTACAAATAATCCAGTATGTATCCGCTATTTTCAAAATTTATTTGCTGCTGGCTTCCTGTAAAGTGTAATAGACAAGAACCGTGTTTTATTTAGAGATTAATTGTATGTCACCACGACAAGACCCAAAGAGGTTGGACGGTCTTTAATATACGGCCATATATTTCCGATACAACATTTCACGATAAGTTTATCTTTTTGCAGAATTTTAAAAATGTATATTTCTCTTTGCAGACGGTAAAAAATCAGACGTCCTGTTGAAAGTTAGCATAAAGGTGATTGGTTATTCTCAATGCGCGCCTGGCTATGAATCCGTGGCCAGTAGATCCCTCCCCAGCGGTCTTAGAGAGCAACAAATGTGCGCTGGAGACGCCTACAAGGACACCTGCCAGGTGAGGAATTGCGAATAGCAGAATTTTGTCAATATCGGTTCAAAGAAATAGCGAAGGGTGGACGTAAGCTGTTAAGATCCGCCATAAATAGTGCACATTAAACTTTGTTAGTCGTACGTATTTGTTTTTATTGAACTAACACTATAATAATTTACAGGTGGTGTTGGCTAGTTTTGAAAAATCAATTAAACCTTGTGACGTTACCCCGGTCCTGGTATAACCACGAGGGCGTTAAATCCTCAACTGGCCCAGCCCTTAGACCAGGTTGGGAACCCTTGCTTGGGCTAGCTCAGCCTTAAGGGCTTGCGCAGACAGAGCGCGGTCAGGCGGTCTGCGTTCCGCGTTCGGAGTTAGGCGTTCTTTGTACTGTATGGGTACACAGCCGGCGGTCAGACCACGCCGGTCAATTGGAACGCTAGAGTTCTGGAGTTCTATGTCCGGAATTACAAAGAACGCCGTACCTCCCGTCCAGTCCCGTCATAGGAATTTGAGCAGTCACACAACATAGAGCGAAACCACACGGGGGAGTGAGTACGCAACAGCGGTGCTTTCTCACTTCCACTCGCAGTCGGAATATAGCGGTCTCGCATTATGCAGCGCTTGTGTCAGTACAACGTCTGTAAACAAATGGAACGCTTATTGTTGACCGCCACCTGTCTGCTGTCCCTGAACGTTAGCGGTCAACGGTCGGTTGAACGCAGAACTCCGACCGCTCTCTGTCTGCGCAAGCCCTAAGTCGGAGGGGGTAGTCAACTAAAGTTCTTTCCGTCACTATTAAACGCACCGTAACAATATTATTATATTAATTGTCCAAAAAGAGTCGCCACCTAGTAATAGGATGACACCAGGATCCTTCGAATACTTTATTAACCTTCAATTTAATTTTATTCCGTACCCACGTGCACGAAATGTCAAAAACAGCTGTTCAACTGTCACCCAGTTTGTATACCGGATTATTTCTTCGTGAAAAAGATCGAGGAATTTTTCAAAATAAAACTCTTTCGCAATACAGCTTTAAATATTTATTAAATTATCTTTCCATAGACTAATTTATTATAGTTAATATTTATAAACAATTTAACTCTATATTTTATTCTCAAATAATTATTATATAAACTTATTTTAATTAATTTACAATACAAAAACTAATCGTATTTACTTTTATCTTTATTTATAGGTATAGCTGCACACTTATATACTATTGAGTCCCGGACTATAATGTTTGGGAAACCATGTTCCATTCATAGATAATTCGCGAAGTACTTATGACGCAGTACTTAGTGACGTATTCGTTTATGTACGAATATTTTCCGTCGACGCGTTAATATCTACGTCGCAATTTACGATGACGTCACAGGTATGACGCGACGTTTAATTTTCGCGTGGAAAATTACCGATCTAATTTTCAAAACTACGCGATTTTATTCTGTGATTCTTCCCGAGAGCTACACAGGTACAGTCTTGTAGGTACAGAGAAGTACAGATGACGTTGTATGTTGTTGTTGTGGTATGTTTGGCGTGTAGGGCACCGGGGCAAGCCCCATATCCCTTTCATCTGTATGATGGCGTGTGATGGAAGTCTCCTCCCTTGCGGGTTTTTCTGTATTGTCTGCATCTTGGCTTGTTGGTTAGGATTAAAATTGTGTTTCTTTTTCTTCTTTCTTCACTCTTGTCGGCGCTCGTTCGTTTCTATCTATACTTTGGTGTGGATCTAGGTCCTTTTGCTGGTTAGTCTTTTCATGAGTTCGTTGGCGATATCGATGGCGTTCTTGAGCGCCATCAGCGCTTCATTTATTTGGTCTGGCTCCGTGGTTCTGTTGGTTGTGTTCATCCAAGCTGGTTTGAATGTGTTTTGCGGTTCTTCGCGTTGTCTGGGCTGTTGTTGAAATTGCTTGTCGGCGTTTGTAAACGCATATCTGGCGTGTTTGGGGTGCCTTGGGCAACCTCTGTAGTTGGCCGGGTGAGGGCCACCACAGTTGGCGCATTTGGCGGGATCGGTCGTATTCTTCTTCTTGCAATCCGAGGTGAGGTGTTCGCCAGCACATCGGACGCACATCGGAGTAGCGTGGCAGCAGGAGGCGGAGTGGGCAAAGCCCTGGCAGCGATGACACTGTCCATCCGCCGTTCTTCTGCGTAGCGGCTCCACTTGGATGGATAATCCAAAGATGGAGGTGAGCTTGTAGATATTCTTGGCCTCGCCGCTCTTCTCGACGTCGAGGAGAATCAGCGGGATCTGTGTCTTCTGGCTCCCTTGGGTCATCCTGAAGGCGTTCCTGATCGGGTATCCCAGTGAAATGAGTTCACTGCGAATTTCTTCAGCAGTCGTCTCTTCAGGGATACCTCTGATCACTATCTTTAATGGTTTTTCCTCTTGGAGGTTATATAAATGGTATTCAGTCTTGTCTGTGTCCATAATCCGAACTGCCAGCCTGTAAGAGTCTGGGTCTGGCAGGGTGAGTAATATTCCTGTTTTGATATTTTTCGCGTCAGAAATAGTGACACCAGCGTCTTTCAGCTTGGCCATTGTATTCCTGAATGCTTTTTTATCATGCAGAATAATCGGTGGGGTTTTGGGCGGTCTGTCTGCTTTTTTGTCCTTCGTTGGTACTGTCGTTTTGGGGGTTGGCATGTCTGGCTTTTTCGGTGTCTGTGTAGCTGGTTTTTTGGCAATTTTGAGATCGGGGCTTTTTGTGGCTGGGCGTTTGCTTGCTCTTTTGATCTTTTTTCTTTCTATTTCTTCGTCTTCTTCGAGGTTGAGACGATCGTTAACGGCTCTTATTTTTTTGAGGAATTCATCATCACTCATTGTGGTCATGGCTGAGGCTGCATTTGATTTGGCTGCGGCTGCGTACGTTTTTGATTTGTCTGATTTTATGCTGGGAGATGGTGGCACCGCTGGAGTGGTGTCCATCATTTCGGGGCTGGTCTTGGTTTGGGCGGTGGATGTTGAGGGGCCGCCTGGGGCCTGGGCTTTGGCAGTGGCCAAAGTGGGGGCCTGAGCGGGTTTATCAGCTTCCATGGTTTGTGAGTCGTCGTCAAAGTAGTCAGAATCATCGATGTCCAGGTCCTCGTAGTCAGCGTTGTCCTCCTCCGTGTCGGCTTGATTAGGGGTCACCAGCTTGATGGCATCGATTTCTTCTGGGACTCTCTGCATGTTGGATTTTGTTTTCTTTTTGCTCTCAGGCTTGTCTCTCTGTTTTTGGAGATCTGGCAGTGTCTCGTGTGGCGGAATCCCATAAGCGATGCAGAGAAAGCCGTAGATGTAGGCAAAATCTGCCGCTCTCAGCTTCCTCTTCAGCTCATGGATCTGCGTCAGGTCGGTTTGGATGTTATCGTCGATCTGCGCATGTGAGTCCGGATTCAGCAAACCGGTAAGCGAAGGAATCTTGCTCATCTTGGCTCGCTTAGTCGAACTGTAACGCAGTATCGGTAACAATATCTGAATGTGTCTGTTCTGTTAGCCGCTATGAAGGCTTCAGAGAAGTTCCAATTCACTCGGCCGTCGATAATTATCTCAAGAAAGACAATCAGAGGCGGCAGAAATTCATTAGATGTCCTCCAGATGGGCGATGATAACGGCGCTGCAGCATCCAAAGGTGGCGGACTGGATCGGCAATAGTGGCGGAATTATTTCAACGAAGGTGGCAGCTTCGTATTGAAATCAATCGGCGAAGGTGGCGGAGCAAGGTGGCGGAGTTATTCCAATCGAGAAAGGTGGCGGAGGTGGCGGAATTCGTATCGAATTTTCTTTGTGTCGAAATTCGGATCGGAATTATTGTAATCGAAATGTCTTGAAAGCGTTAATAAAATCGAATCTGTATCGGTATTATTACTCGTGTCGTAGCTTGAGGTATGACTGTTCGCGGTGAGTGCCAGTCTGCGAATGAGATGACGTTGTATAGAAAAACACGTCTTTTTATACCTGTCAGATGGGGTCTCTTCGAAAAACTGACGTCAGAGATGCAAAAACCCCCACTCTAAATTTATATTTTCATCGATTATCTAAAGAATCGATCATAATTTTGATTAAGAAATTATGTCTACGCGTAAGAGTTCAAATACTTGTATTGAAATATAGATTTTAATAACTTAAAGTACATACAAAAATCGGAAAAAGCCGTACATGACTTTCGGGGCGTGTTCTCATGCGAAAAGTAGACCAATGGGGCCCTTTTCTGCCTCCTTCCATCAGACCAGGATTCAGGTCTTTGGATCAATTACAGAAAAGCGGTTTATTTCTCTGCTTTTCCGGAAAATTACGAGTATTTAATTAAGTAAAAACGAGCGGCCTACAGGTATCTATAGGTGAAACAAGTTTCATAATCATCGCAAAACTCCTTCTGGTACTTTTGACATAGATTAGATACATATATTCTGATTCATTTATCAGGATAACTTGAAAAATTGTCGGTTTAAAACGGTGCGTATTGTTAATACGTACATCAGAATCGACTGTTCGGGCATATCATAATAAAGAGAATGAGTCAAAATTCTTACTTACTTAAGATAATGTGCTTAGCATTTGGGCCGCCTAGACGGTATTTAACATAAAACTTAGTTATATAATACACCTATGATCATGGCCCCCACAAGGGGGGAGGGGGCTGACAAGGCTCTAGCCTGGGGTCCAAGCTTAGCGGAGAGGGCGTGGCCAGTTATGTATACACTTCAAATTTGCTTTAATAGTAAAAAAAAATCGCCTGCTGCGCTATAATATATAAAGAATATCGTAGTAGATTTTTTGGGTTTTCACCGTGTGTCCTTCTTCCTTCTTTACTCGACGTTTCGGGCTCGTTGAAGAAGCCATTTTCAAGAGATGATATGTTTTATGGTGAAAATGTAGTGTAGGTATGTGAATGTAAACGTTGCTCTAAGAATGTCAAAGGACGCCGATTAACTAAGAGCAAACGTTGCTCAGAATAATTTGTCAATCGTTATGACCAGGGATACCGGCTCGAATATTGGATTTTGCTGGTAGTGCCGGAAGCCATAACGTTTTTAACCGTAATCCATCATCCCTATTAATATTTTCAGGGTTTCTATGGATTTAAATGGCCTCTTTTACCAATCGTGCGAAATATCCTTTATTCCGACCCAATATCTTGGTTTCAAAGTCAAATTTGTGTCCTGTATCCATCGAGTGATCAGCAATTGCCGACATCGTGTAATGTTTAAGTCGGTGTGCCCTCTCGTGTTCACTCACACGCTTCTTTACTGTTATAGAAGTTTGGCCTATTTACTTTTTTGGGCATCCGCGACAGCTTAACTGGTATACACCTGCCGATTCCAAAGGTGGCGAATCCTTTACTGGTCTTAACATTTTTCGGACCTTTGTCGATGTTGAAAATATTGTTTCGATTTCATGTCTCCGAAGTATCCTGGAAATAGCATCGGTGGTGTTTTTGATATAAGGTAGATAGGCCCGGCCTTTGAACTGTATCTCTTCCTCCTGACTAACCGGGTTAAGGTTGATTTTGCTTTTGGTGGCTTTTTGGGTCATCTTGCAGGAATATCCGTTTGCTTGAAGAGCCTTTGATACTTGAGATATCTTGGATTTTAAATACGATGATTCGCAGATTCACCGAGCTCTTATCATTGAAGACTGGAATTTGATTGACCAGGTATCCCACAACCAAGCAACCAGACGATATATTTTGGACACAAAAAGAAATTGAGCAGTCTATCTGTTAAGAAAGGTGTTTCGTCTTCACTCAATTTAAATGTTGTTAAAAACATGTCTCTAGCTGTCTTGGATGACGCAAAAATTGCTGTACTAGTAAAAGGAATAAATTTTGCAATAACACCAAAACACATTCCTGTTGACGACATCATATGCGAAGTTGAATCTGCTATACACAAACTACCCGCTGCTGTTGCAGAAGAAATACGACAAGACGCTAGCCGTATCCTCAGGAAATCAAAACCACCACGTCAAAGTAACATAACGCCTGCATAAAGAATTACGCGATTTGCGAAAAAACGATCAACTGGTGGTTTTACCCGCTATAAAAAACAACCGTGAAAACCTCAAACATTATATATAAAGAATATTTATATATTGTGCGATACAATCTGATGTGATATATTTAAATGATATAAATATTTTTTATCCGTTTTCTGACTATTGAAATGGCTATTTATCCAATATATCAAAGGGTCGCATCTTACTTGACCACCACAAAGGGGGTCGCGATTATTGCTTTTTAATAATAATGATACTGAGTGTCAGTGGCGCACCCAGGGGGGGGTCAGGGGGCCTTGCCCCCCCCCCCAAAATATGAAAATCATCAGAATGATTTTACATATTGAAATCGAAAGCCAATAAACTATACCTTGGGCCTAGACAAACAACACGGCAAAAAATGATTTGTAATTCTCCAGCACCCTTTTTAGTAATATTTCTTAGATTTTAATTTCTAATACAAAAATTTCTAAACACTAATGTCAGGTTTTTTTAGAAACCCGTTCCCTAATGAAATTCTCGGTGTCCACCCGAATTCCGGAGTGGTATTGGTCATGGCTGGGAAGGGCTGACAGGGCTCTAGCCTGGGGGCCCGGGCTGTGGGGGGCCCGGCGTGGGGTTGACCAGATAAGTAAGATAAACACACATCATAAATTAGCTTTAATAGTAAAAAAAATCGCCTGCGGCGCGGCGCTATTATACCTCATGACTATGAACATTTTGATTTATATAAATGTCCAATATATTTTCTGACTTTTATGTGTCGATACTCGACAGCTTCATTATTAAAGTAGATGTATTGAAAATCGCCAATAATTCACTGTATAAGTACCCTCAATTTGAACTAAAACACAATTTGAAAAACGTTAATGTAGTGTTTCACACTGTCTTTAATCTAAGCGGTGGATAGGGGGCCCGTCAAATACCCTAGCTCAGTGGTCGGCAAACTCATTTTAGTCAATAGAGCCAAATATCAACAGTACAACGGTTGAGATTTCTTTTGAGAGCCAAATAAACTTAAACTTAAATTATATACGTATGAAGTAAGTAGGTACACTGCTAATTTACCTAATAAACTTTAGTTAAAGTCCTAATTAACTTATAGGTAGGTACACTAAATAAAACTGAATGTCATACGTAATAATGATCTTATTTATTAATAAAAATTAAATTGTAAGTCAGGTATCCATACAATTGAATCATGACAATGACTGACAAACTCAATGTAAATAATGGCCTTGCATCTCCTTGTAAAGTTTGGGTAAGTCAGGTTCGTATGTTGTTGATTTAATTTTAAGCTTCCAGGTTACATTAAAAAGATTCCAGGTTCTCATCAATACATCGATTTCTCAATTTACTCTTGATTTCCTCTCTTGGAAATCTTTTTACTAACCACGAAACTTGCAATATTAACATTGTTGAAAGATTTTATTCAGTACCTAATTAAATACAGAACTTTATTTTTCTTGACTCTTCTCCTCAGCTGCTTTCTTCCTTGCATCATTGACAGAATATTTAGCGCAAAATTACGAATTTTTAGTTGTAGTATCTCTCTAAATTTGAATGCACCAATTTTTCCCGACACATAAATACAGGTCGGGAAGCCATTTAAGTTTTGAATAAACGCGAAGTCTCGGTCTATTCAACATTACATTTACGGTTATCCTCTTCCATTTTCTTTGCTCCTTCTTTGTAGCCATGTCAAATATGACAGAGAGCATCTGTGGCAGAGCCGCACTCAAGGGACCAAAGACCCGCAGTTTGCCAACCACTGCCCTAGCCTGAGAACCCGTTTCAGGATGTGGGGGCCATGGTGTAGGTACACCGAGTGCAATAGACAAAATACCGATAAACGATATATAAGGCTGTGTTGTATTGAGTAAGTAGTGTATAATTTAAATGCAATAATACTTTTTTTGTCCATTTTCAATTAAAATGTTGGAACCTCAATATTATAAAACGAAAAATCTGCGATAAACATTCTGCGAAAAGAACGAGTACACCCACTACGGTGGTGGTGTAAATCAAAAGAACATTTTTTTCGGTGAAGTTCGGGATAAATATTGTATTGTTGTTTTAATTTAATAAAACGCAATTTGTTTTTTTAGTACTTATTCCACGTTTATTAAATAGATTAGGACCGGTTTCGTCCGCCTCAGAGGGACATTTTCAACTAGTTGAAAATGTCCCTATGTATATCGCCATGTATTGTGAAAATATGTAAAAATATTTATATGAAGAAGAAAAAGAGCCTATGGGACTCAAAGAACCCTGGGATTACTCAATACCAGTTAGGGCACACTAATGAAAAAAAAATCACTCTGCCCTTCATCTTAAGTAGAAGAACATCCTGGTCTTTGAATGTAGGGGCCATGCCTGTGATACACCATAAATTATCTTCACTTTTATATAATTCATTCTCTAATTGTTATTGTATTACAGGGTGATAGCGGCGGTCCACTCCAAGTGTCTGACGAAACCAACCGCTGCATCTTTCACGTGATCGGAGTCACGTCGTTCGGAGCTGGCTGCGGCCGCGCCAACGCTGTCGGAATATACACCAGCGTTCCTCACTACGTCAGATGGATCGAGGGCATCGTATGGCCTACCGGATAAAGACCAAACGTCCACACCACGCCAGGAGAGAGTACAGCATTACCAGTCAACGTTTAAAAGTGACCTGCAAAATCTATTTCATAAACAAAATCAACGTTTCCAACAGTACAACTAAACATTGCATTCCCCAGGTTTTAAATGTCTTTTAAATCCTGACTTATAAAAAGTTAATATATTTTTCCAATAAATAATATTTGTATGTACCTTTATTGATATTTTTATTCTACTTTACCCCAGCCAGTGTCTTAACCTTCCCTTTACGATTTTAGTAAATTCCATCCGTTCCAGTGATGTCATCTTGGGTTACCGTACAAGATTGATAATCATAATACATAAATGTAAAAAATAAAATATTCCGCAGTGCTGACTCAGTCAATTCGAAGGAGAAACCACTGTATATCCCCTATTTTTCCCAGCCCTTTTTCATTTTTATTTTTTTTCTTCAGACCCACGACGAAGAGCCATGCGCTCTTCGTTAATAGGTATACAAACGCGAATACTACAGACGACGAGGATAAAAGGCCGTCTGGCCTTGGTGCCTCATATTATACTCATATGAGGAGCAAACATTCAAAAAGTGATTTGTCACACATTTTGAAAAATCTCGTTTATTGTTAATTCTGATAGTCCATATTGAAATCTATGAAAGGAAACCAGAATCAGTGTTCAATGAACGTTTTATCCTATAAAAAAATAATCCTAAAAATGACACATTCAAGCAAACCATGATTTCTCCAGCACTTGATTTCAATCATACGATGTTTTGTCCTATTAACCAATCACAGCGTAAGAGCCTCCACATTGCATATGTAACTAATCACATTTTGAACGGTAACTATGAGCTGTTACTTCAGTGACAGTACTGTTTAAAGAAGTTGTGTTTTTAACAAGACGTTAATAAAATTTAATTTATTATAACAATTTACGATGCAAGAAGATAGTGAGGATCATATCGAAGTTGGCCAAGCCAATATTGGCTCTAGAAAAAAGATTTATGCATGTAGGAAACGATCTGAAGCGAAAAAAAAAGATATTCTATACCACATTTTTATACCTGGACAGAAGAAAAAGCTGGAAAAGGTAGCCAAGAAATATCTTTAGCTTTGCTGCACCATTTAAGAAATATGGATTTCCACGGATAAAATTACTTCGACTGTTTTGTGATGGTTGCATTGCATAAATGCTAAGAAAAAACCAAACTCTTTTGACACCTGAGGAATACCAAGAAGTGTATAAACGAATCGGCCCAGAAAATGTGCTGGGTGAAGACTGGGACATAGTGGACACTAAGTCCCTGAATAAACTGTATAAAGACTTCCCATGAATTAGTGATTTAAAACGATCATCACTAAAAGTAAAAATAACACCACGTGGCCAAAAACGTTTACTGGTCAAAGGAAATACAAATTTTCATTATATTAGCAATAGCCCGGAAGAATACAGTTACTTGGTGAAGAAAGGTATATCTTATTCAAATTTGCAACGAGTGCAACCAGACACGTTGCCCTTATCACATGTCATATCACAAGAGAAGAAAAATGATGTAAAAGTAACGTTTGGCAACTGGAAGAATCTCGGAGATGGAGGACTAGAATGGTACAAAAAATACTTTTTGATGAACCATCGGCCAATATAGAAGAGCAGGAGGTCTGTGAGCAGGTGACTGTGTGAAGCCAGAACCTTTTATTTACTATTTAACAATCTGTACATAATATTATACAATATGCTCCCTTATATATTTTATTAAAATAATATATGGTACAAATGAAATGCCTTGATTTTCATTCAAATAGTGTTTTGTCCACAAGTTTCATGCAAATCGTGTTTTGTCCAAATTTCAAATCAAAAAATTAACCACTTCCGCGAGTTTTAGATTATACAAAATACCAGGACTAAAATTCTTTCCTTAAACAGTTTTATAACAAAAAACCCATGTTGAGTACATAGGCTAGGTTATTATACAATATGTTTTTCGTGATTATCTCAGCTCAACATCTGTGTGACAAATCACTTTTTGAATGTTTGCTCCTCATATATGATCATAACACACATCCCTTGATAATGGCCTCTGCAACGAGCCCGAAACATTGAGGAAAGAAAAAAGAAGTAGGTATAAGTGTGCGTCTATCATCGTATACCATTTTCACAACAAATGGCACATTGTTGTTGTGTAATTTGTAATGCCTCAGTTTTCTCAGGCAAGAGAGTGAGTTAGATTACCTACTTCCACTTTTGATACTGCATAGTACCTATATAATGTTATAACGGCGTACTTGAAGTTGGACATGCCTGCTTTATTGCATTTCCATGTCGTTTTTTATACAGTTGACTGTTAATACTTTAATTAATATCTACATGACCAACTGTAGAAAAGTTACTGTTAAGTTTAGTTTGGAAATCTGGGACAAAAAATATAAAATCATAGCTTCGTTTGAACACTTTTACTTAAAGAACCATTTTTAAAATAAACTTTATAACAACCTGCCACGTCTGTGAGACGGCGCCTTGAATTAGCATCTGCTTCTTAAACGCCGGCCACACGCTCATGCTTCACTACGGTGTTGCCTGCGCAAACCGGTTTGCGCGGGCAAACCCGTGCGGGTGGACGACAAAACTGTACACCGCGCAAACCAAAAAGTGCGGCCTGCGTAAAACCGAGTTTTACAAGCCGCGCTCAGTTCGTCGAAGGTTACGGTTTTTTTTCATTCATACTTATTTGTTTTCGTTGGATTAAGAATACCTAATATTACACATATTATTGCTGGTACGTTTTTTAAATTCAATAAACTCTGCCTAAAAAAATCACAATAGATAAAAAAAAATATTATATCTAAAAAATATTCATATTTATGTATGATTTAATTGCATAATTTTAGATATTTTATAGATATACTAGTATTTTTTCACTATTATCTATTATGGCTTGGTTTTCGCAGGGTTTAATTGAATTTTAAAAACTAACCAGCACCATCTGTAAATTGTAGTCTTATTTCAATGAATACAAATACATATGACTGACAAAGTTTAGTGTGCACCATTTATGGTGGATCTTAGCAGCCTACCTCCACCCTTCGTCACTAGTATATATTTATATTTAAGCAAAAAATGCTGATTTATATGCGAGTGTATGTTTCTTCTCAATAGCCATTGTTTGGTCCACATTGATCTGGAGGACTTATTTCTCTTTTATTAACCAATGAACAATAGAAAAACGCTTCTGACAAAAACAAATCGTCACGTCTTGACACGACATTGCTGCGATTCCGGAAAAAAATGTTTTCACGACGATGACTTCTGTTCTAACGAAATGAGCTTTGCGCAGTTTTACTTGTGCCGTGTGGCCATGCGAGAGTGTTCCGTCTTTTTTGCACAGTCATAACCGCGCAGGCAAGTCGCTGACGTGTAGCCGGCGCATTACCAAGAAACGGAGTAGGACTTGCCCAATACTTTTATAATAAAAATTGCAACGGAGAACGGATTTTATTTAAAGACCAACACGATTATGAAGTAATGAAGTGTCTCTACTTCAAGTTTATAGTAAATTATACTATTATTTACAACAGTAAAAGTACCTTTTATCCATTACTGACTAATGCAATGTTTAATTGAATTTTTGTTTTACGTTCAATTCGTATTGGATAATACGAAATTGGTTTAATTGTATAATATGACACGTGTTTATTAACATGGTATTGTTTACGAAAAACTACGTAGGTACACCAATAAAATATTTGATTATTTTAATTTTAATTCTGTTATTAGTATAAGTACCTACCTATGAACCTACCAACATTAAAAAAATAAGAATTAAGTATACACATACTCGAATCTGTATTATTTTTTTTTTACTTACATTTAGATCCCTCGCCCACTATGACAGTTAGCTTTTGTGATACGTCACAACTAGTATAGGTATAGTATATTAGTCTATGGGTAACTGCTTGTCATTTAATATTTGTGCTTGGTACTACAGTGTCTGGATGGTAACAATAATTATGAGATGTAGGTAGGGAATTTGTATGAGATTAGCACTACCATAATAATGTTCCCAAATGGATACCTTTTTTAAATTTAAAGAAAATAGGTCCTCTTACCTACCACCGATTAAGTTGGTAACAACTGACAATATTGCAGATTCATATGACGCGAACTTCGCTCTACTTCTATGACATTTATTTATAAAAAAAATATTTGTACTATGAGATTCAAAATGTTTTCTCATGGATTGTTTATGGCTAGGGAATCGGGATCTAGGGAATGGGGATAGGCATTTTCCCCATTTTCCCAGAGTTATTAATTTTAAATTTTTATATATACAAATACCATTGATAAAATCGGTCAAAAATAAATCGAGTGTAATTTATACTATTTAAGACATATTTTATTGTTAATATTGTGTACGTTCAATCTTGGAAATATATTGGTTTAATCAGCGCTCGAAATGGAAAATTTTACGAATCGGAGCGCTTGATAATTTTACGAAAATATTAACACTGTTACTTATCTAATTCTATACATATATGTATTTTTTTATAATATGACATATCTCACACAGACGGTCAAATTAATATTTACACGAGACGGAGCGATAATTTTGGGGATTGTATGAACAGGAACGGCGATCCGGAGCGTTCCGGTCCATTTCGAGCCCTGGGTTTAATGGAGTAAATAATAGTCTAATATAAATAATAATGTGAAAGTAAAACAGTTTTATTTATTAATGAAAAGATAACAAATAAAATATAATTATTTCAGATAAAATAAAAAATAACATATTGTATTAAAAAAAAATTAAGATTTAAGTAAGTACGTAATTAAAACATTATTCTGAATAATATGCCCGAAGTAATTTCCAGAACAGCATTTTCTGGTTGTCCGCAATGATTGATTTTTTATAAAAAGAAGATAGCTTAGATGAAAATGGCTGAAACGTCTAACTAAATGTTTCTTGATTTATTTAATCTATTTCTCAAATTCACTTTACGGATGTTATCTGCATCGTACCTACTTATGTTAAACTATTTTCAAATCTAAACGATTTTCATTTATAAAGTTTCGTAAAGTCAATATTGTGTCTAGTGTTTACATAATATATTATATGAGATTGCTGTTTCTGTTAGTAAAGACTTAATGAATGGGTTCGCGAGACTTAAAATAGTAAAGCAAATCATGGTGTATGACCTTTCCGCTTCAGTTAGTCACCCAAAAGCTTTGTTTTTTCCAATTTTTCTCATTTTTATTAATTTATGTGAAAAATAAAATTATTTGGCAACTTACACATGGGTAATAAATCAAAAGTATTTTTCCTGTTATATTTCGTTTTTATTTTATTTTCCATAAAAATTACTAAAAAAAATCAATCCCAAAAGTTTCGGGATTATGTTTACCAATCCCGGGATTCACTGGTATCGAAAATAGTTCGGGATCCCGGGATTGGAATCCCTATTTGAATAATATAATATTTTTTTAATCTATAGGCAACAACTATCCTGTGACATCCATGATTTCGATCGAAGACGCCAGCACAGGTAACCTCTTCGTGCTTAACGATAGAGCTCAAGGTGGAAGCTCGCTCAAGGATGGAGAAGTGGAATTGATGGTAAGCGTAAACCAAGACCCGAATAATCTATGGTACTCACAGAAGCTACGAAACGGCTCTAAGTATATCTACATTATTTTGTTTCTTCATGGCCCAAAACACCCGTTGCACACTCTCTCGCTTTCTGTATAAAGAGTATTTCTGCATGGCCCCTACATCCTGAAACGGGCCCCAGGCTAGGATATTTGGCGGCCCCTCCTACCTTTCGCTAACCCACGATATAAAAAATAAACTGTCGCTGTCAGTTGATTTCTCAATGGGTTTTTCACTTGGTTTTTTTTGCTTTCTCTATTGATGGGTTTACAACCCAAGACCATTGGTGATCACCTCGTTGATGGATTCGTCATCTGTAATTGTAATTGCTTTCATTGCGAACAATCCATTCAATGCTGGTTAACCAGAGTTTTTTTTTCGCCAGAAAACACAAAAATAATGGGAAGCGGGTTAGCTTCTGGGGGAGGTTGTAAGAATGCTTAAATTTCGAGTGTGGAGACATTGTGGCATAAGCTCGTGTTAAATAAGATGTTGATTACGTCTGATGTTAAAGTTTACCACGTAACCGGACATTCAGTATTGGTAATATTTGTGGATACTCTGACCACCTTGTATTTCTTGCGCTTTATGGCCTGACCGTTATCAAGTAATAAATCCAATCCAGTTTCACAATACCTTAATCGCTCAATCTATGGCGATTTGGCTTTCAGAGTTCAGTTCTGTGGTTCTCACCATGTAAAAATAAAAGTAACTTACCACGTTCAACCCTATCATTTCCAATTAAGCTACGGGCATCTTAGCTAATTACGGTGATTTTAACTAGTGGTTTTTACATGAAATGCTTATCGAATTGCGTTATAATGCAGCAGATACAGGTTCAAGCCCCGTCGGTTGTTGTAATTTTTTCTAATAAATGATTTTTTCTAGTTTGTATATAATATGCATGAGATATTTTTAAATTATGTGTATATTATATATATATAAATGTTACATTCTCAAATCTTGTGTCTTACTCGTTGAATAAAAAAAATATATAATATAACTAGCTGACCCAGCAAACGTTGTTCTGCTATATAAATTATTTCTAGTGAATATTTTGGTTGTTAAATAAAAAATATCGAATGTATCGTAAGTGTGTGGGGATGGGATCTATGACAGAAAGATGAATAGAGCGCTGTAGATAATGACCGCCGATAAAAACAAAAAAAAACAACCATTCATTTTCTCAATTCAAAATGAGTAATGATGTTCATAATGAATGAATTACTTGTGACAGGATCTCGTTGTTTAATGTTTATGCAATATCCGTCTTGTCCCTTCTAGAAAATTAGCGGATATTGGAGAGCGTCGTATGAACGGTGTGTCAGCGATGAACTCCAGATTATTGTTTCTTCTTCGAATCACAATTTCTCGCGTCGATGTGCGGTCGCCAACCATGATTCCAGCAATGTCGTCAACAACAGGCACATTGAATCGACGCACGTGCTCTCCAGCTGGTGTTTTATCAGTATTGATGACAATAGCGTGATTGTCACTTTGCAATTCGTGCATGTGTGCTTTGAAGAATTTCAATAAAATTCATTGTGCTCATTCAACAGGGCAACCAGTTCGCCGACGATGCGCCTGGCATTAGGCGAATTGAGGCTATTGTAGCCGCAACGTGCATCTACATGATTGATGTCCTCACCGCCCATGAAGTAGATTTTTAAAAGTTTATGTGGTTCGTTTGGCATTGGCAGCAATGAGCCTACTTTGTGGTATACTTGGCCTTTGATTTTGAACGTAGAATGGAATTGTTGACCATGTGTCGCAGTATTGTGAACTATTTCTGTTGCTCCGAACGAAGTCATTTGGAAGCATGAATTGAATGTGCGAATGGATTTCAGGAACAGGTTTGAATCTGGAACCGTGCCGATGAGCAAGCCGTTCAATGGTTCTGGTGGTATCTCAGTTTCTGGTAGTTGCACTTTTCCTGATGCGCAACACATCCCGACTGACTCATGTTTCAATTTGAGCGCATGACAATGGGGACATTCTTTGTCCATAGTACCAATGAGCACTTTCGGATGAGCGGAATATTCAATATCTGGCTCGTACTCGAATGCAATACGAAGGAACGAAGCGGATGTAAATGTTCGATGTACTTGTTGGCGTTGTCGGTCATTTGCTCTGCGTGTGTTAACTACGAACCGGCGCGCTTGGCTCCGTTCCAATTGTCGTTGTTGATTTTGTTCAGCTCGTACCTCTTGTGATTGAGATGCACGCAATTGCAACATGCTAACACGCACATTTTTGTTATCATGTTGGATTTGTTCGTCTGTTCTTTCTGCTCTACTATTTCGCATGTTCGTTGCTTTTTTCGTTCGACGGCCCAAATGGCCCCCCTTGCGTCTTGCTGGCATTGTGACTTTGATACACGTACATAAAAATAGATAAATTAAAATAAATCGCACAAAATTTTGCACGCACTGCGTTGTGATATGCCGAATGAAATGTCAAAATGACGCGACGCTTCTCTTGAATTCTTCTTGGACGTAGCGCCATCTGTCATTCAACAACATAAATAATTTCGTTCTGTTTGAAATACGAACGACGGTTAAATTTGTTCATACAAAAATAATAAAATCGCGATTAAAAAATGGGAGGGTAGAGGTAGGAGAGTGAAAATTTGGGGTTATAGGTATTTTTTTATGCCAAATAATAAAAAAAATACAAAAAAAAAATTGTCAAAAAAATAAAAGAATTTTTTTCTGGATAGAGATACCCTAATCACCTAGCGGTATGAAATATACTTGTTGACCTATTCTCATACCTAAAAAATATACATAAAATAATTCATAAAAATCGGTTGAGCCATTTCGGAGGAGTTCGACCACAAACATCGTGACACGAGATTTTTATATATATAGAGATTTAATAAATTAAGACAAGACATGTGTTTGTTACCTTCAGAGCGTTGCTGTAAAAAGGGTATAAATCCAAAGTGTGGAGAAATATAATAGAATACACTTAAACACGACTAAAATAATAATATGTTTTTTTTTCAATATTTACATACATTAAAATGTCAAATGGCGATGGGATGGACAAATGCTGTGGTACCTAAGGAGCACTAAACGCCAACAGGGACGCATTAAAACCAGCTGGATAGACGACTTTATAAAGTTCGGTGGATATGAAGGACTAGGGACTAAGACGAGTGGAGGGAGTTAAGGGAGGCTTTTATTTAGCATTAGATCGACCCCAGATGATTATGATATTAAATTGTGTCACGAAAACGAATTGCGCATTAGTAATATTTGAGTAGGTTGTATGGTTCTTGCAATTTTATGGCCTAACCGTAAATCCACTGAGTAATAACTTACATAAGTCATAAAACAAATCATGCTTCAAAGTAATGTTCTTATGGTAACCGGCTTTTGCATTTCTATCTTATTACTAATCTGTTCTGTGGGCGCAACTTAGGCCATCCTCTCACGCAGAAACTAAAATCCGACAAACTTGTTGCTGATGGAACTTATAAACTGGCCCAGTGACTGATGCTTCGCACACGGGGCTACTGAAACCCAATAATCTCATAACCTCAAACTGTCAAACCCATTGTCTTTCCTTCTTCATTCTAAGATTTTTCTGTAATTAATTTCTTTATATATAGGAATATTTCTCAACATCTGCCATACATTTTAAATTAAAAATCGGTTCGCCCATCTTTAACTTTTGACGTCTTGGCTAGATATTTCTTGTTCAGTGGCCACTTTTGGTAAGAAAATATAATTTTTCACCGAATCGACTGATATTAATACCACTGTTTAATGAGTGACTGGCAACTGAGAGACTGGGAGACTAGCATTTCGCGTCTCCTCGGTTTCAGTTGCGAAGAATTTGAAACTGAGAGATTCCAGTCTTGCCGTCAGCGAGCTGCCATTGAAATACAATAGCTAGATACAGAAGTTTTAGTCTCGTCTTTTTTGAGTATTCACGTCAGAGGATGGTCTTCCTGTTGATTTTCTTACAGCTAGAAGGAATATCTCAATTTAATTAAATATTTAATCTTTTTTTTTTCAGTTATTTTTTTGTTTTGTTTCAGTTTAGCGGATTGACTGCAGAGCTTCCACCCAACGTCCATCTGCTAACTCTTGAGCCATGGCGCGACGAAACAGTTCTCATAAGGCTGGAGCACTTTATCCAAAAGTCAGACGATCCGGAAGTACTCTCAAAGAGCGTCAAAGTAAACCTCGGCTGGATATTCTCAGACATCAAGATCCACTCAATCAGAGAGACAACCCTCGGAGGAAACCAGTACTTGGAAGACTGAAAAAGATTTGACTGGAACGCCAAGACAGAAGAAGTAACCAAAGAAACAACCGAATTGCCGCCATTAGATGAAGTTACGTACAAACGTATGTAAGAGCTGGCTAGTATCTACGATCCATATGGCAAGAACCATGTCATGGAGTTATTGGATTAACGTATGCGTACACCAATTATAAAATCACGTTTTTCAAGATCTCATTATATGGATGACATTAAACTGCATGCCAAAGCCCATCATCATCATCATCGTGATCGCAAAATGCATGATACTCTTAGAGACAAAGCCTTGGAAATAACTCTTGAGCCGATGCAGATCAGGACGTTCATCGTCAAGGCGACGTTCTTGGATTAAGAGATTAATATTTTAGCATCATCACAGTTATTCTCGATTTACTGCTGGACTTTCAGGCTTATCCTTGTTGATTCCACTCTTTTAACTAGATTTTCTCAACGCGTTTCATGGTAAATTGTACTCAATTATCAGGCACCATTAGCGAGTGATGCAAGACTAGTCAATACGAAGACCTGAACCAACCCAAAGACATGAACATTTTCAGTGATGCACCGTGTATTTTGCTTTTAAAATTATATTATTAATGTAGGGGAGACCGAGGTGAGTTGATACAACGACGATGTCTCAAAATGTATAAATAAGTGGTTAACTTTCAAAACTGGACATGTCCCATTTATTATGCTAAAAATGAGTTATTATCGGAATATCATTCTATAAACTCATACACACTTTGTTGACTTTCAAAAATATCCACAAAACACCAATTTCATATTGAAAAGAAGTTTCAAAAAGTAGGTTGACATTCAAACAGGGACACGTCCAACGTTGTTGACATTTGAAATGAAACATGTCACTTTCAGCTAATAGCGGGACTGTATTTAGTCACGTGACCAAGTATGTTGTCATACAATCTGACAGTTTGGATTTTATCACGTGCATGTTTTCGCTATGTTTTTATTTGAAAAGTTCATTTATCTCTGAGAAGTGAATAGTGGACATGTCCAGTTTTGAAAAAAAACCACTGAAATGTTATTATGTATAGCAATATTGCAGTTGGTACTCTTTCAACAAATGCACCGACCTGTATGTACAATATTATACCAAGGCTGTGTGTCAAACCTTTGTGTTATAACTTCTGTGCTGCAAAATCAACCAAAAGTACATTTTCGGCCACTTTTTAATGAATTTATTTATTTTTCTATAACGTATTTGGTAATATGAGTTTAATATTTTTTTACGTGCTGTTTCAACTTACGTACCTCGGTACAAGAAGGGTTGAAATAGTTGAAATGCTTCCTTTAAAATAGGTTTTTCACCAATAATTAGTAATTACTTGCTATTGTACTGATTTTAGGTAAATGCAAGTAGAGGATGAAATGAGAGCAAAATGACGTCCCTAGACAAAATGTCGCCCCTAGGCAACGTCAAAATGCCACCTCATTTATACAGTATTTAATGACGTCAATATCTAATAAATACATTACTAACAAAATATTTACCACAAAATTGAATTTAAATGTCATCTCTACTTCAATCGACAATAATGCGAGTCCACGGTTCCAGATGCATTTAAAAATACACCTGACAACTTTCAAATCTCGTGAATAACTGACCAAAATATTTGGATAAATTAATTAGGTACCTACCTATAATTCAAATATAATTCGCAATCTGCACGTGTCATCAATTGTCATCAAGGAGTGATGTTTGAAGAGAACGGAAGGAAAATAGACAGCGAACCCGATGAAAAAAATGCAGTTCTGTTAAACCGTTTTTTGTTTCCAACCAGTGAGCTGAATTGTTAAATGGAAAGATATTTCCGTTATTATTAAGTTTAGGTACCTATTCCCAGTGGCGCACCCAGGGGGGGAGGGCAAGGAGCCATGGCACCCCCCAAAACTGAAAATTATCAGAATGATTTTAAACATTGAAATTGAAAGCCAATAAACTGTACCTTTGGGCTTGGACAAATAAAAACACGGCAAAAAAATGATTTGTAATAATTCTCCAGCACCCTTTTTAGAAAAAAATCTTAGATTTTGATTACTAACACAAAAATTTCGAAACACTATTGTTTTTTTAGAAACCCAATCCCTAATGGAACTGTCGAAAAATTCTCGGTGTCCTCCCGAATTCCGGAGTGGTGTAGGTCATGGTTTGGGAGGGCTGACAGGGCTCTAGCCTGGGGGCCTGGACTGTGGGGGGCCCGGCGTGTCAGGTTGACCAGATAAGTGAGATAAACACGCATCATAAATTAGCTTTAATAGTAAAAAAAGTCGCCTGCGGCGCTATTATACTGCCATGAACATTTTCAATTACTTATATAATTTTCCAATATATTTTTTGATTATAGTAAGTATGTGAAGTAGAGGTATTAAAATCGCCAATAATTCACTGTATAAATACCCTTAATTTGAACTGAAACACAATTTGAAAAACGTTAATGTAGTGTTTCACACTGCCTTTAATATTAGCGGTAGGTAGGGGGGCCGCCAAATATTCTAGCCTGAGGGCCCGTTTCAGGATGTGGGGACCATGGTGTAGGTACACCGAGTGCAATAGACCGATAAACGAGAAATTAGGCTGTGAAGAAGAAAAAGAGCATATAGGACTAATTTACATTCTCCTCCTTGGACCCCTCCCAATATTAAATCCTGGTTGCGCCACTGCCTATTCCTATATATTATATTTATTGATTCTCCTCGATTTGCCAACCATCGAGTAACTGCCGCCCCCAAGCGACGCTCAATCTGCCTACCCTACGAGACGTCACTGAATGAGAGTCATAACTCACATATTGTAACTGTTGTGTCAAATATACCAAGTGATTCTAAAGGCATTAATCTATCAAAGAAAAAAACAGTTGGCTATCAAAAGTCACTTTGAAGCTTAAACCGTGTGAAAATTGTTGACAAAGTTGACTGTTGGTACCTATCTGTTCTGTCATCAAGGCCAAACCTTACCTAACCTAACCAAATCAAATCAATCAGGGAGCTCTATTTTTCATAGTGTGCTCTGTGTGTCTGCAGCCTTAGGAGTATTATACATATTTAAAAAAAATGTAAATCTATTCACTCACTCATTAATATTCAAGGCAGTTTAATACTTTACTTACTTTACTTTACTTACTTTAATTACTATAAAAAAAACAGTGCAACGGTGGTTTTCTGCAATTATCTCAAAACTTGATTTTTGGAATATGACTCTAGGCAACTCAAATATGCTGTCCAAAAAGTACATTTCCATAAGAAGTTATGACCAAAAATGTAAAAATTGTTTCAACCCACCTCGGTCTCCTCTACATATGCATTTTTATTTAACTTGTCTGATTAAAACCAGTTTTTTTTTTAAATTTAAATCTCATATTGTGAACGTCATGATTTCTGATTTGTCCACAATGCTTTTTTTTAATAAATAAATAAATTAATATCACCATTTTAAATCTAAATCTATCACAAGGTGAACTTCAAGATCCCAAAACAAACAAAAGTTGAACAACTCTGCACTAAACAGAACTCATTGCCATAATATCTTAAAAAGTGATAATATAAAGAAAATTCCCATTGTATTAAGTATGGATAATCAAGCTTATTTCCTATGGTCAATTTGTTTTTCCCTGTTGTCTGGTTTTTGGCAACACGTTCTAAGAATATATTGGAAATTTCAATAAAATTATTCATAATCAGTGTGTAATCACTATGACGGTCAAAACTACGTTACTTTTTGTAATATACTAAGCAGACTCGCACATAGACACCAGCAACTACATTCGTCAATTGTCTCCAAGCAATTTAATTGATATTCACTCCGAGAACAATGGCAACCTACGCCGGAAGATATACCTACGCTTTTATCAGTTTGACTGTGTTTGGGAAAAAAGGCGTAACCCTCGATTTTTCTAAAAGTGCTTTTATTAGATATTAACAATGTATACAACTAAATACACGTTCTGTAAAAAGGAAGTAAGCCACAAATGCCAAATTATTATCTAAATTCAAGTTTTAATTGAGCTTTAAGCATTTACCCTCAATTTTAATAATTTTCTGTAATAATATCTTTAATTATTATTAGACCGAAAAGATATTGCTCCAAATCATCAATCATCTTGCACCCAATGTCTGTGACTAGTTTTTTTTTTAAATATTTAACCAAAATCATTCATCATTAAATCATTAAACACAGTCGATTTGATAAACGATGACACATACAGCGGCGGGCGTAGGGACCTCGAGGCATGAGATATTTACTGGTTTTGAGCCCCCCTACGATAAAAAATAAAGTGCCCGGCAAAGATCGTGGCCTTTAGCATTTTTTTTGTATTTTTAAGTAAATCCACTTGAGTTGTCTGCACTCGAATCATATTATTATGAAGCACTTATCGCGACCCCATATTTGGTGGCCAAGTAACATGTGACCCTTTTCCATATTGTATAAATAGCCGTTATTATCATAATCAAGAAACACTAAACTAATAAAGTATAAAATTAAATTATACACGTAAATAATTATATCAAACATCATATTATTTCATCAAATTGCATCTCACAACCACATATTTCAAAATACAAATAATACCCAAGTAAAGACTGTTACTATTAGAGGAAATTTATGGTATATAGGTATAATATATATCTCACTTAAATGGTCGATCTACCACGCCGCACCCCAAAGCTAGAGCCTTGTCAGCTACCCTCCTTGAGGAGACCAAGCCCTGGGTAATAGCCTCTTTAGCCGTATGATAAATGCGACCCTGCATAAAGGCATCCGTTTGCATTATGGAGTTGTTGAGTATTGATATATAATATTAAAAAATTGTATCGTATAACCGCATAACTTTAAATAAAAACATTATCGAAAGAAATAGCGCGGCGACTTTTTTTTGCTATTAAAGCAAATTTGTGATGTGTGTATATCTCACTTATCTGGTCGACTCGCCACGTAGGGCCCCCAGACTAGAGCCTTGTCAGCCCTACCCCCCCCCTTTGGGGGAGTCATGATTAGGAGACTAGGAGACGTAATATAAAAGTATGCGATGGGCGGATGATCTGGCAAAGGAAGCTGGCCATTTAGGGGTACCATATCAGTGTACCAGAAAACCTGGACTGGAATGAGGCTATAAAGAAAATGGGCCAAAGTATGTGGATAGATTTTCACCATAGGGCATCATTAGAAAAGGAGAAATGGAGTTAGTATATTCTACCATCACCACGAGAGGTGCCCTGGTTTGTAGAGTCTTCTTTGACGAGGAATGAGCTTAAGTTAATATTGAATAGGGCACACCATGGGCAAAAGATTTGATGTCCTCATGGGAAGAAGCGAATCGTAACTCTGCGATGAATGTCATGTTTTAGAGAACATTGTACGTATAGCACTACAATGTCCTAAATATGAACTTCACAGAGTACAGCTGCGAATTGCGGATATCTATGAGAATGTCGACGAATTGGAGGGTGTCCTGGCGGTGGGTAAGACGGAAGAGTTAGGCAAAATTGTAAAGTTATCAGAATAGGAGTGAGGACCTGATCGACGGACCCCCTTCTAGAAGAGAAGAGGCGATATGACAGCGAGTCGCAGTCAAAGCCTCGGTAAAATCACAAAAAAAGAGTATGCGATGTGATAGAGGTCGTCAATCAGATTGAATGGCAATCGACTGGCATGTCGCTCGGCGAATGTACAATCGTTGGACAAATGCAGTCATGCAGTGGTACTCAAAGAGCACTAAACCCGCTTGATCGACGAATTCATATAGTTTAGTGCAGGGGAGGGCAAACTGCGGGCCGCATGTGGCCCGCCGGGTATTTTTTTGCGGCCCGCCATCATTAATTGTACTTCTGATTACGAATAACTTTTTTTATATATTTTTTTTAAATATTGACAATAGATTAAAATTTAAAAAATTTGTTGTTTCGTTATTGTATTATCTCAGTATGTCTTCCTTGCGTCTCGTCTCACACTATGTAACCACTATTTTGTATGTTAAACATCGAGACACATTTAAATACTTTTAACTCTGCGTTGCAAGGAAAAAAAATATATGCCCACGATATGGTGAAGAGTTTGAATGGATTTCAATTAAAACTCAAGTTGTTCCTTCGACAAATATCGAATAAGAACGTGGACCACTTTCCAACTTTGAAGTTGCTGAATATACCAGAATATAAATTTGATGAATATGGTAAAATTATTAAAGCTCTGAATGACGATTTTTTACAAAGATTTGGTGACTTCCGAAAAACTGAGACAAGTTTAGCAACAGTACGCGATCCATTTTCAATAGATATTGATAGTGTACTGACAGAGCTACAACTTGAGATTATTGGTCTGCAGTGTGACACTGATTTAAGAGAATTGCATCGTCGTGAAGATATACCCAAATTTTACAATGCCCTTAATTCAGACAAATTCGAACAACTTAAAGATTATGCAAGAAAAATGTTCGTTGTTTTTGGATCAACCTAGTATATATATGTGAACAAACATTTTCGATCATGATCCTCAATAAAAATTCTTTACGATCAAATATCTCCGATGCCCATTTACAAGCAGTTTTTAAAATATCAACCACAAAATTAACACCTGAATTTGAAAAAACGTACAACACTTTCATTCTTCTCATTAATTTTTTTTGTAATGTTTATTTTTCGTGATAATAAATAGTGTATATCTAAAAATGGTATTTTACTTGCGGCCCGCCGCTCATTTTGAATTCTTGAATTTGGCCCTCCATCCAAAAAGTTTGCCCGCCCCTGGTTTAGTGGGTCTACGTGGCAGCGACTAACTAAAGACCGAGAAGAGTGAATGCAGCTAGGGGGGGTATTCGTCCAACAGTGAATTGACCCCGGTGATGACGATCAGTGGCGAGTTTCTTCGACGCAAATGCCGCAACCGATTTCACAGAAAATTTAAAAGAGAAGTCAAAATAGTTCAAATCAGTCATAAAGTTGACAATTTCACAAGTTCGCAGTGCATAAATAATTAATAACGTCAGAAATGGCGGCTTATGAATGATATTATAACCGACTTGATAACTTTATTTTACTAACAAAAATAGCTGGATATAATAGATAACGAAATTAAACACAATAGTAAAATACTTTAAAAGCAATATCCTCAGTTGATATTCCGTTGGTTGTCCTGTGTGCGAATTGCCACGAGGAGATGAGATGCGATATCTCTGCAATTCGACGAAATGAATATCAACTTGTATATTATTATTACCTTGTTTAAAGGACATGCACTGCCATGACGCCATGTGGCATTGCCTCGTAGATTAAAAAAACACAAATTTGGCGTCTCTAGTAACGACTAGGGCCGTCAAAAGAATGTTATATACTGTAATATAGCTACTTTTCTTCTAACCGTATATTAGAGTCATGGCCCCCACAAGAGAGGGCTGACAGGGTTCTAACCTGGTCCGGCCATGAACGCCCCTCTTCACGTGTACGGTCCTGCCTGGAGAGGAAGTTTTATCATCAGCCGGGGTCAATTCACTGCTGGATGAAGGCCTCCCCAAGTTTCCTCCAACTCTCTCGGTCCTGTGTCGTTCGCTGCCACGTATTTCCGCCGAACTTTATCAGTTCGTCAATCCAGCGGCTTTTAGGGCGACCCTGTGGCCGTTTCGTGCCATTCGATGACGGCATTAGTCCAGCGGCCGTCCTTTCGACGAGCAATGTGCCCCGCCCATCTCCATTTCAGCTGTTTGGCAACGTCTATTACATCGCGTACTCCCGTCTGCTTCCTAACCCATTCGTTTCTCTTACGGTCCTTTCGCGTGATGCCCTACATACACCTTTCCATGCCTCGCTGTGTGACTCTTAGTCTTTGGACATCTCTCGAATTCAGTGTCCACGTCTCGTAGCCATACGTGAGCACGGGCAGCACACATTGGTTGAACACCCTTCGCTTAAGACATAATGATGGTAGGTATTTCTTGAAGATACTATTTAGGAAGGGAGGTATGCTCAGGACTTAATACGAAATAAATATTATGTACAATACACAGGGATTGTTATACCGGCAATTCCAGTATTCGTAAAATAATTGGGAAAACAGAAGTACATAATAATATGTACCTACCATTAAATATAATATATTTAGAGAAGAAATCTGTAAATTTTACAACACTCTTAATTCGAACTCGAAAAATGTTGGTTATTTTAGGATCAACTTACATAATATGTGAAAAAATATTTTCATTATGAATATCAATAAAAACTCTTTACGATGAAGCAACACCGATGAACATTTACAAGCAGTTTTAAGAATCTCAACTACAAAATTAGCATACATAATTTTGAAAACACTTTAGAGAAAATATATTATAACCAATAGAAAAAATGTTTTTTTTTTAAATACGACACCCGGCTGGAATCGAACCTGCATCTCTCGGATTTCGCGCCCACGCACATAGACCACTATGATATAGGCGTCATACTTAATTGCGACAACTTTTTACCAATACTCTCTGAAACGCTTTCCAAATATCGGCTTTTGTATTTTAAATCAAAGTAATTAATAATTACTAACCAACGTCACGGATTACAATTTTACAACGTTTTTATTAGCTCGTATTTTTGTTTGTCCGGTGGTTGTTTGTCCAGTACAAATCTTGCAATCGATTTTTAACTAACTTCCCGACTAGCTAGACATTTGAAACTTTTAGAATATATCAGAACACGATGGCAATGCATTCTTTTTTTCAGAATTGAATTCATTTTCAGTTAATTCTGTTTTTTATGGAAAGTTATTTCAGAAAAATTCGTAAAAAGTAAAAGATTATTATTGGTAGCTAAGTGGATGGTCCTAGCAACAAAATTATTAATATATACGTGCGTTACTATGGAAATCAAAATGACATTTCAGTATTCTATATTTGTTTGTTTGTTTTTTTTATTTATTTACTTCATATCAAGTAAAAGTTTGAGCATATTGAGCATAATAATTCAACAGAAAATTTAAAAACGTTGTATATGAAAAGTTCTTGTTATCTTGTAATTATTTAATGTTAAAATTCCTTTTTCATGATAATAAATAATGTATGTTTAAAAATAGTACTTTACTTGCGGCCCACCGTTCATTTTATATTCCTAATCTGGCCCTTCATTCAAAAATAAAAATCCCCAGACCCGTATTAGACGAACTCTATCAGTTTTATAATATATAATTATAAAATTTATTTCAGTAGCCTTGTCAGAGGTTACGTCATCAATATTATAAATATTACAGGTATAATTGACCGTATGCTAGTCAGTTAACGTGTTGATTGAACACAAAACAAGATTCTAGGTAAAACTTGTTAAACAGGTGTAAAGCTGTTGTATTTGAACTGACATAGACTACAGTATGATACAAAAATCTCTAACACTAATTAATAGGTAAAATGGTGTTGGATTCTTCTGGCAATGCAGTCGACTTATTTATGTGTTAGTATCATTTGAAAGTATTAATTATACAGTGTGTAATAATACTCAACACCCACGGTGGCCGCGCGGCTTAAGCGTTGGACTATAACGTCGTGGGTCCCAGATTCGAATCCTAGGTCTGGCAAGTACACATATTGTTTTTCAATTTGTGTGTGAGTCAGGGTGTGGACCTAATAGGTTGGGCAAGTGGCTGACATCCATTTCTCGTAAAAACAAAATCTGTTAATACAAACCTCTACTCTGTGGAGGCCCATAGTATGATCCTATTAGGATCGGATATGGTCGGAATGAATAATACTCAGTGGCGAAGGATGGAGGTAGGCTGTTAAGATCCAACATAAGTAGTGCACACTAAACTTTTAAGTCAAACGTATTTGTTTTCATTAAACTAAGACTACAATGTTTAGTGTTTGTTAGTACTCTGCCTAATAGAAGCGATAGTAGATAATAGTAAATGCCATTAAACCATACATAACTTTGGATATTTTATATACAGACTAATATTTTTTTATATATTATTTAATTTAGTTTAGGCAGGGCTTAATGAATTTAAGCAAAAATATGTGCCTAATATGTATTCTTAATCCACCTAAAACAAATACCTAAGTATGTATGAAAAAGTGTGCACAATTTTGTCGTATTGCCCTAATTATACCAAAAATATTATGGTTTGGTTTAGGCAGGTTTTAATTGAATAATAATATTTACCTATTTTTAATTCAACGAAAACAAATAAATATGACTGAAAAAGTGTGCACTATTTTTATCGGATCGTCCATAGCATACCTAAACTATTATGGTTTGGTTTAGGTAGGGTTTAATAGAATTTTAAAAACTATTAAATTCCGCCTTCAGTTTATATTCTTAGTTCAATGAAAACAAATAAGTATGACTGATAAAGTGTAGTGTGTGTGCTCTATTTATGTCGAATCTACACAGCCTACTTCCTGACTTCGCCACTATGTCATTTGGTAATATTTGCTGGTTATGTAATATCTTGTTTGTGGACAATATAATAATACTTGAAGACTTATTCAGGCAACTTGACTGGAATGACAAATGGATCCCCATAAATGGAGAATACCTGAGTCATCTGCGCTTTGCCGATGACATAGTAATTTTCTCGCAAGACTCAGAAGACCTCCAAAGCAGAATGCAGGAACTCGCTGAAGTAAACAACAAAGTAGGATTGAAAATAAATGTAACAAAGACGAAACTCATGTTCAACTGCTTTACGGGCCAAAAAGAGGTCCTCATCAATGGCACTCAGCTCGAACTGGTGAAAAACTACATCTATCTGGGACAACGAGTGTCTATAGATGGATGTATATTTGATGAAATTATTCGCAGAATAAAGCTAGGCTGGAGTGCTTTTGGCTGCCTGAATAATGTCTTCAAAAGTGACCTTCCACTGTCCTTAAAGCGCAAAGTGTTCAACCAGTGTGTGGTTCCCGTAATCACATATACGTGTGAAACATGGACCCTAAGTAAAAGAGAGATCCAGAAACTTAGAGTAGCACGACGTGGTATGGAGAGGTGCATGCTGGGCATAACGCAAAAGGACAAAAAGAGGAATGAGTGGATAAGGAAGCAGACAAGGGTTTGCGATGTAATAGAGTTTATTAAAAGCTTCAAACGGAGATGACCTGGACACATAGCTCGAAAATCGTTAGACAAATTTAGTCATCCAGTGGTATCCTAGAGGTACAAAACGTCCGCAAGGTAGACCTAGAGGCCGCTGGATCGATGAAATGATAAAGTTCTGCGGAAGCACGTGGCAGCGCAACTCACAGGACCGCAGCAGGAAGCAGGAAGCAGCTTGAAGAGGCCTTCATCCAGCAGTGGATAGTTTCAGGCTGATGATGATGATAAAAAGAACTAGGCGTAAAATTTCCGGCACACCTTGTATTTAATAAAGCTTGGATGCCTAATGTGCTGACAATGAAATAGAATTATGACAATATTATCAAGAGAAAATAATATGTCAATAAACAATAATTAGCATTCGTACGATATCGTGATTATTCGTGATTCTTCGGTAATCAATGTATTTATTTACAATAAATATTATTAATATTTTTTTCGTGATAAGTACATGTTGAAGGAAGGCGTTGACAACCATTGTTTGTTATACTTATATTATTTTTTAAATATCAGCGGGGGTCGATCCACAGCTGGATGAAGTAAGGCCTATCCTAGTTACTTCCACTCCTTTCGACCCATAGTTCTTCGTGCTGCCAAGTGCATCCACCCAGTGATGTCCCTGGGCTAAATGCCACCCTTAAGAAGACGTGTAATGCCGTCTTCCTTCATTTTTAGTCTCAAATTGTATGCAAAAATGTGACTGAGAAGCAAACCCAAGTTTTGAAAAAAATACATACTGTCATCTACTGAGGATAAATTAGAGCATTGCCACGAAACCTACCCTAATACAGCGGTGGTTTTAGGTACGTGACCTCCAAGACGCTGACGAGTTTGGAGGCCCTCTTGTGATTTTTTTTTTATTGAGATGTTCGTACTTTGTAACAAAGCGACCGCATCATCCGCTTCGTAGAAAATCACCACTGCTATCAAAAGTTGTAATGATCGTGTTCATTCCTTCACTTGCCGCCCCTGAGCAACGCATTACCTGCCTACTCCCACGGAACGTCGCTGATGAGGAAGAACCATCACCTAAGGGTCGCCGCTTTGCCAGCCAGGTGAACGAGTTAGGAAATGAAGCGATACCTGCTGATATATATATATATATATATATATAATATACTTATATATTTTTTTTACGATATCCGATCCTAATAGGATCATATGGGCCTCCACAGAGTAGAGGTTTGTATTAACATTTGTTTTATGATAAATAATTCATGTTAGCCTCTTAGCTCAACCTATCAGGTCTATACTCTGACTCCAAACACAAATTGAAACACAACATGTGTATTTTCCACAGAGACAGGACTCAAATCTGGGACCCACGACATTACAAGCCGCTCGACCGTAAAGGCATTATACAAAAATAATAGAAACATTAGAGATGAAGAAGAACCGTCAGCAAAGTGTCGCCGCTTGCCAGCCGAATGAACGAGTCAAGCGATGACGTGCTATCTGTGAATATTAACTGCTCGATTAAATCGAATCACCTTATTGGAAAATTGCGGTACCTATTTAATTATTTTTTTGTATTGTGTTAATTGTCAATTCAAGATAGAACTCAGGGCTCGAAATGGACCGGAACGCACCGGAGCACCGTTCCTGTTCGTGAAATCGGTAAAATTATCACTCTGTCTCGTGGAAAAAATAATTTGACCGTCTGAGCTAGATAGGCCATATTATAATAGAAAATCTAACATACTTATTTTTATGAAATACACATACAATTTGTTAACTATTTAAATATCTTCAGAAAACTGTCGAGCACTCCGGTTCGTAAACTTTTCCATTTCGAGTGCTGGTGGAACTGCATTGTATTATTGATTAATTTAATAAAACGCAAAAAAATACCACTTATTCCACTTTTAATAAATAAATCTGGACCGGTTTCGTGCGTCTCAGAGTGTCATTTTCAACTGAATAATATTTATAGAACAGGTAATTACCAAAACAAATTCAAAAGGCGACACAAACAATCTAGCAATACATTGCATTATTCGTCCAATGATAATATGTCAATAACAATTATATTAAAATGAATGAAATTGGATATTAATATTTTATACTAAGATCATTACACTAAACAAAACATTCTAAATTATTAACATAAAACAAAATATGAAGCGAGCACTTTCAATAACATTTCAATATACCTATCACCAAACAAATATTTATGACTAGTCAATATTTAATAACAAAGTAAAATTTGATTAATAATTCATTTATAAAATTTACAATAAAAAATAAACAAGCAAAAGTATGAGTCAAAATTAAATAAACAAATAAAATAACAAATAATCTACAATCTATAAAGTTATGCTAAATCAATAATTATTGTGTATTTCAAATTATGTAAAATAAATATTAATTTTATTATCTTATTTTTTTATAATTTTATTACCGGTGCGGTACTCCTGCGTCGCTGTATTATTAATTATTTAATGTTTGTATTATAATATACCCGGACACAACTTACAAAGTTCAGTGTCGATTTTCAAATCACCTTGTACGGACGTGGTTTCGCAATACCATCTATTGGTCAGTCATTACCAACATAGGTATTATAAATAATGAAAAATATTGTTTTGAAATTGGTTATATTATTACTGTGAAGTGATTTGTTTTGTGTCTATTTTTTATATATATTAATATATTATTTTAAATCATTCGTGATTAACAACAAATTACGTATGTGCATTCAACTCTCTTCATCGCTGTACTACATATTTGTAAATTAATGCGTACACAGTGCAGTATTCCAGTAGTTCAGTCACTGCCAAAGGGTTGAGGTAGGCCGTTAAGATCCGACATTAACAGTGCACACTAAACTTTCTCAGTCAAACATATTTGTTTTCAATTCTAATGGATTTAAGTTTTGTACTAATCCATTTGAATCGTTTTTTGCGACCCGGGTTTCGCCTTTCAGCATCTTCAGGCACTGTGTGCACTAACCAAAAGGTAAATACACACACTGACAACGAATACAGTAAATTCTAACTTATTTAATACATTAATACAATAAAGTAGGTAAAGTAAGTCAAGAACCTTATTTTTAAAAAAAATGTGCGTGTACTTATGTACGCGCGTTAGAAGTTGTACTTCTTTGGCGTAACAAAACAAAAACAAAACTTGTAATAAACTAAATTCTTTGACTAGCTCTTAATTATCTTGTTAAATTACACACTCAAGAAAAAAGACCGCTTATTGGAACGCCGTTGGTTTATTTCTATACACTTTAACTTATATTACTAAATTATATATTGGTTTCTCGTTGTTTTTATTTTTAAAGTACCAAATGTCACTCTGACGCTTAATCGTTTGTTTACGTCAGGTATTGCAAATGGTCGACAGTAATAAATTCGCTGCCTAGGCAACGGAACAATAATTCTAAACTATAATATTATACTGTATAATCGTCACGATTGCAGTATCATACTGTAGCGTAAAGGTAGTGCGTTCGTCTGATAACCGAACAATCGGTGGTTCGAATCCAATCGAGTGCGTTTTTTTCCGTGTGAAAAACGCGCCAAAAGAAGTATAACTTCAAAAATATAACAAACAAATTATGAATGGTGTTTGTATAAAAGCCCTCACACTGATAATAGAATCAATAGGCGTATACATCGTCAAAACCCTAACAATATATCATTAGATAATAATCAATTGCACAACATTCTATAACTACATTCAAGAGGTGTAAAATAATCGTCAATACTGGGATAAACAATGGCAACTTATTGTAAATTCAACAATGTAAGACTACAATGTGACTGTAGAATTGTAGATAGTGTTTGTTAGTTTTTAAAATTCATTTAAACCAAGCAATAATAGATAATAGTCAAAATAAAATTGTTTATCTATAAAATATCTATAAAAAGGTGTTAAATTATACATAATTTTATATGTTTCATATATACCTAAATGCTTTATAAACACAATCTGTAATATGCATGTATTCTTAATTCAATTCAATTGAAAAAATGTACACTATTATGGTTCGGTTTAGGCAGGGTTTAATTGATTTTTTAAAACTTACCAATACGAAATACGAATATGAAATTTGTATTCTTAGTTCAATGAAAATAAATTAGTATTACTGACATAGTTTAGTGTGCACTATTTATGTCGGATCTAAACAGCCTACCTCTACCCGTCGCCACTGATAGTTTTACTAACAATATCTAATGACAGATGAATACAGAGCAACCAATAAAATACGTATTTCATCTGAATGTTTCTATCCACTGGGTAATGAAGGCCTCCTCAAACTTTCTTCACTCTCTTAAGTGCCTTGTTTTTCGCTACGACGTATGTAATTCCTCTGAATCTTAATATTTCGTAAATCCGTTTGCAGTCGTGTAGTGGTCAGGAGAAAGTTTTCATTAGTGTTACTTTACACGCAATAGTTTTGAGTCACGTGAATAAGGAAAATAAAATTATGCCGCTGTTGTTTGTAACCTGAAAATGTGAGTGAAGCAATTAGTCAAGGATTTAAGTTTTGTTTCCGGGATTTGTCTTTCGGCATCTTCAGGCACTATGTATACTCACCAAATGGCAAATATACACTGACAACGAATACAATTTTAACTCTAACTTATATAACAAATCAATTATTGTTTTCATTGAACTAAGAATACAATGCGAATAGATAGTGTGTGTTGGTTTTTAAATTTCAATTAAACCTTGCCTAAACCAAACCATAATAGTTTTGGTATATTATGGGTGATTCGAAAAATAGTGCACACTTTTTCATTCATACTTGAATTAATAACTCCTAATCCAAGCCATAGTAGATATTACTACGCCAGTATGCTTTTAAACATAACTTATTTTGTCGCTCATAGCACACCTTAACTAATATGGTTTGGTTTAGGCAGGGTTAAGTAATTTAATTTTAAAAACAAACCAACACTATCTGCAAATTGTTTTCTTAAGTTCAATGAAAACAAACAATTAATATGTCTGATAGTGATAAAGTTTAGTGTGCACTATTTATGCCGGATCTTATGTACACCCACGATGGCCGCGTGGCTTAGGCGCCGGTATATAGTGTCGAGGGTCCCAGGTTCGAATCCTGGGTCTGGCAAGTACACGTCATATTGTTTTTCAATTTGTGTATGAGTGAGAGTATCGACCTAGTAGGTTGAGCAAGTGGCTGACATCCATTTGTCGTAAAAATAAAATCTGTCAATACAAACCTCCACTCTGTGGAGGCCCATATGATCCTATTAGGATCAGACATGGAATAATAATAATATAATAATAACAGCCTACCTCCACCCTTCGCTATTGGCACATAGGCGCCCAGTAACACGCGAACCTCTCGAAGACTCAACGTTTTTTTTTAGTTTCACATTCATATAATAATTAGGCTTCGTCTATCTTAATAATTAGATAAGGCTTCCTTAAACGTCTCTGGGAAAATCCCAATAGATACCAAGAATTGGTAAAATATAAACATCTGCTATTATTAGAGTAACATTATTAACAATTTAGAAACAAAGTCAAAGACTAAAACCATTAAAATATTTTATAATGTATTTTCATTCCATATAACATATAATAATGTAATGAATTCTAATGATATTAATTTTATACTTTGGAATAAATAACTTTAAGTATTTGATAAGAAAATGCTTAAAAGGTCATGGCTTCTGACGATGACATATAATAATATATTCAATTATTAATATAGTGAGTAATGACATATTATTATATTAATAATAGGGGGACTGATGACACACGTAGGGATTTCAAAGCCGGTAATCCAGTATTTTTCGATACCGAAATACCGGTTTTAGTAATCATGTTATGGAGTAATAATTGCAATATGAAGTTTGTCATGTCCTCTTAAATCAGGCATAGTGCTATTTTCTATGTGCTTTATGTTCAAGTTCAGACTCAGTAGCAAAGGGTGGAGGTAGGCTGTTAAGATCCGTCATAAAGAGTGCACATTAAACTTTGTCAGTCATACGTATTTGTTTTTATTGAACGAAGACTACAATTTGTAAATGGTATAGGTTAGTTTTTAAAAATCACTGCCTAACCAAACCATAATAGTTTTGGTATATTTAGGGCGATACGACAAAATTGTGCATAGTTTTTTATGTATACTTATTTGTTTTCGTTGGATTAAAAATACTGATTACATAATATTACACGCATTGTTGGTTCACTCTTTTAAATTCATTAAGCCCTGCCTAAACCAAACTATAATAGATAAAAATAATATATATATATATATATATATATATATATATATATAAAATATCCAAAGTTATCTATAATTTAATTGCATAATTTTAGATATTTTATAGATAGACGAGTATTTTTTAACTATTTTCAATTATGACTTGGCTTTCGCAGGGTTTACTTGAATTTTAAAAACATACCCACACAATCTATAAATGTAAGTCTTATTTCAATGAAAACAAATACGTATGACTGACAAAGCTTAGTGTGCACTATTTATGGCGGATCTTAACAGCCTACCTCCACCCTTCGCCACTGTGTTCTATATACCGGATTTCCTTGATTTTTTTTCTAGCATACATATTTATATACAGACACATAATCCATTTTTAATTCAAAATACCTTAATAATTATCGACTTACCGATTTTTTACGTAACGAAATCAAAAATAATGGTTCAAAGCCCTGCTTACAATGTATCCATAACTGCGTGATTGCGTGGACACTTGTTTGTCATTTGTACCCCATGGGTCATCAGACTCGTCAGTCACCCAATTTTATTGTTTGATAAACAATTTAGAAAAAATAACCGAATAATAAACAGCTTAATTATTGATGATATTATTAGGACTATATGAGACTTATATAAGTATTATTTATTATTGCGTTTGACATGTCAAAACGATATAATTATTTTGCCAGTGTGAAGAAACAGATAATAATTAATATAATACGTAAAACGTAGATTAGGTAGTAAATGTAGGTCAATGACGCAGACATGCACGCGAGGGTGGGTGAGGTAGTCCCTAAATTTAGTGCAGGTGCAGAACTAACCTGCCATTGGTGACACCAATTGGGATGGGCTTCATGTAAGAACAGTCGGAAATAACAACGGTAACAATAATACGATCATCTCTTTCCGATAAGAAAGCTCACGGCGAACTGTGCCACGGTGAAATGTTTTACGTACAATTTACATATTATAACCATCTACGACAGGGGTTATTTAATTTTTATTAGGGGGAATATTAATCGAACGGGAGGAAATGCTCAGGTCGGTCCAACCAGCTGTTGGACCCATCGGCCCGTCCGACCTGGTTGCTACTAAGGCCAATTATCTTGCTTTCAAAAAATTTGCGGCGTCTTACTACGGGCGTGAAGATCTCTTCACATAAATTTTGCTGCCTGTATGATTAGCTTCGTTCTTTAATTTAATAAACAAGTAGGTTCATTTTCTTTTTAGTAATTTCCATGTGCTTTTTCTCTCCCTGGCACTTTGCATTAGAGTAAACTCAGTAAACTCAGTCAGAGCTCACTTTGAGCGTAGCAATCTAAGTCTTGGGCATCTTCTCCCAGGACACTCCCAGGCCAATTCTTAGATGCTTCACATCACCAATTGATGGGTCCCGTGATACTCTCGATTAAGACCGAGGGTGGTACGGGGCGGGTTTGGTGGAGGGACTTTAACTTCAATTGTCGTCACAAAAATAACGAAATGTAAACTATTTTTTTCTGAGAATAAATTTGAACACTGATAATATTTTTTATTACAACGTTTTTATTAAGTCGTATTCTTGTTTGCCCGGTGGTTGTTTATCCCGTACAAATCTTGCAATCGATTTTTAACTAACTTCCCGACTAGCTAGACATTTGAAACTTTTAGAATATATCAGAACACGATGCGAATGCATTCTTTTAATACTTTAGCCATCTTTAAGCAGAATTGAATTCATTTTCAGTTAATTCTGTTTTGTATGAAAAGTTATTTCGGAAGAAATCCGTAAAAAGTAAAACACTATTATTGGTTGCTAGGGGTCTGGGGCCCTAGCAACTAAATTATTAATATATACGTCCGTTACTATGGAAATCAATATGAAATGTCAAGATGACATTTCAGTATTCTATATTTATTCAATATTTCTATCAAGTACAAATTTTTTTGATCGTTTAAGCTAGTCAAGTCAAGTTTATATGATTCAACAGAAAATTTAAAAACGTTGTATATATATTTCATGTCGTGTTATGAACGTATAACTTATAATGTTCAGTCAAGTAAAACTGAAATACTAATTTTGAGTTGATTTGTCCTCATGTCGTATAATTCACATCGATTCAATGAGGAAATATTACGAAGTATTAATAAAGTCGATATTTTTTTTTTATAATAAGTATAATAAGTATTATTTTTTTTCCTGAAAATGATTTCTTTGAAATAGTTAACAATATAATAATACAGGTTGACCCATGAGTCGTTTTACCGTTTTAAAATTGAATAATTTAATTGTTTTACGACGTAAAATTTTTTCTCATTTTATTTTGCTTCGCGACGAGGTCCACTAATAGTCAGGCAGTGATACGAGACTGTAAACTTCGTTGGTAGTGCTAGTTGTTGCTCATGCTTCGAATCAGTGGCGGCTCGACGACTTTCTAACTGATGGGGTTTAGTCATTAATAGGTCATTATTAAATATAATGGCTACCGATGGCGAAGAGTGGAGGTAGGCTGTTTAGATCCGCCATAAATAGTGCACACTAAACTTTGTCAGTCATACGTATTTTGTGCACATTAAACTTTGTTAGTTATACGTATTTATTTTTATTATTAACAAACTACAATTTACAGATGGTGTTGGTTAGTTTTCAAAAATGAATTAAACCCTTCCTTAACCAAACCATAACTTTTTCATTCATACTTATTTGTTATCGTTTGATTGAACTTTAAATTCATTATGCCCTGCCTAAAACATATTATAATATATAATAAAAACATTATTCTATCTATAAAATATCAAATATGATGTATGATTTAATTACGAATATTTTTTTACTATTATCTACTATAACTATGCTGAATTAGGCAAGGTTTAATTGAATTTTATAAACATACAAACACTATTTTATACACAAATACGTTTGACTGACAAAAGTTAGTACTTATGCACTATTTCATTCGAATCCTAACAGCCTACCTCCACCCTTTGCCACTGCTAAGCGGACTGATTCTTTTACTGCTTGAATAATTATATTCATTTTTTTTACTATTCCACTTGCGTCGTTTCTTGGGTCCCAGGTTTCGCCATTTTTAGGTACCATGCGCGCTTACCAACGGCATTAAATGTATACTGACAACGAATATGTACGGTTAATTCTTGTTTATTTTATGATAAATCTTGTGAGAAAAAAAAATCAAATTTTGTGAAAAGCAGCTGATCGCGAGGGGTGGAGAGTTTTAGTTCCGCAGAAGACAACTGCATTCATGGTGGTCGCGATCCTCAGCCACGAGGAAACGAGCGAGAGGAAGATATATTTATATTGGCGAATAATCTCTTTTATATCAGCATGCTCCATCTGAAGCAAAAATCGAAAAAAAATCGGTGTGTGTACTTAAGTACGCGCGTTAGAAGTTATACTTCTTTGGCGTAACAAAACAAAAACAAAACTTGTGATAAACTAGATTCTTTGACTAGATTTTAATTATCTTGTTAAATTACACACTCAAGAAAAAGGACCGTTTATTTCTATATACTCTAACTTATATTACTTACTAAATTATTATATAATGGTTTCTCGTTGTTTTTATTTTTAAAGTAGGTACCAACTGTCGCTCTGACGTTTAATCGTTTGTTTACGTAAGGAATTGCAAATGGTCGACAATAATAAATTCGCTGCCTAGGCAACGGAACAATTCTAAGCTATAATATTATACTGTATAATCATCACGATTGCAGTACCATACCGTGGCGTAAAGGTAGTTTGTTCGGCTGATAACCGAACAATCGGTGGTTCGAATCCAATCTAGTGCGTTTTTTTTCGTGTGAAAAAATAAATTATGTGTAAAATACACTCTGATCTGATTTCCCAAACGCGCCAAAAGAAGTATAACTTCAAAAATATCAAATATTGTCACTTTTTGATGTCTATTTGTAATTAAAAAATAATTGTCGACTCTGTTGATTTCAATTTTAATTTTAATTATTTTGACACCGGTTCTAAAATCTCTGTACAATAATTATGTAGACTTTTTTGATAAATTCTACTGAATTATTAATTTTATTTAATATTTATCCTTGTATGAAGGTTATTAATATTATTTAAAAAAAATATTGCACACTAAAACTAAACATGAAGTAAAAAAACCATCAAAAAGTTATTTTTAAAAATGTGCAAAATAATATAAGTACCTACTTAATGAATTTTTATTTTTTTATTTCGATGGGCAGATTAAAAAGGTAAATAATCATGAGTGAAGGTCATTTTAACAGTCTGTCTTACGAGACATCACTTTAATGGTTACATGTAAATTGTACGTAAAACATTTCACCGTGGCACACTTCGCCGTGGGCTTTCTTATCGGAAAGAGATTACCGTATACTATACGGTCTCCAATTTTATAAGATTCAATACAATACAATAACAATAACATTAATTCAATTTTCATAGCTAATTTTGGTAAAATTCATGAATTAATTCAAGAATGAAATCTAACCTAACCTAACAAATAATCCAGTATATCGGCTATTTTCAAAAATTGTTTGCTGCTGGCTTCCTGTAAAGTGTAAAATGACAATAACCGTGTTTTATTTAGACATGATTTTATGTCAGTATTATACGACCCAAAGAGGTTGGACGGTCTTTAATATATGGCCATATATTATATTTCCGATACAACATTTGATACGGCGAACTGCATACGTACAAGTTTCCAGGCACGCGCTTTAACAATTCAATGATGTCCATTTATTATACAAAGTAACAGGGGTACACACAAGGGGAGGGCTTTCTGGGTCGGATCTACCCCAGGAACAAAAAATAAATACAAATTATTTAGATTTAGGATGGAATAATATTAATTTGACACCCACGATGGGCGCGCGGCATAAGCGTCGGTCGACAGCGTCATGGTCATGGGTCCCAGGTTCAAATCTTGGTTCTGACAAGTACACATATTATTATTTATCAATTTGATTTTGAAATTGATTTTGATGAAAAAGATTTTTGTTATTACGAGAAATGGATGTCAGCCACTTGCTCAACCTATTAGGTCCATACTCTGACTAATACACAAATTGAAAAACAATATGTGTACTTGCCAGACCCATAATTCGAACCAGGGACCCACAACGCGCGGTCACTGTGGATAATAACCGTGGACCATAATATTCTTAATTTATGAATATGACAATGACTAGTGTGCACTATTTATGCCGGATCTTAACAGCCTACATCCACCCTTTGTATTCCAATACAAATTACTAGACATGTTATAAATGTTTATTATATTAATTAATATACTGGTTTGACTATCAATAGTCGTATATATACCTATAATTATATTAGTGTCGAAGGGAGGAGGTTGGCTGTTAAAGTACGACATAAAGAATCCACAATAAGTCAGACATCCGTATGTGTTGTCATTGAAATAAGACTACACTTTACAGATGGTGTTAGTTAGTTTTTAAAATTCAGTGAAATCCTGCGAAAACCAAGCCATAATAGATAATAGTCAAGATATCTAAAATTATGCAATTAAATCATACATAACTTTGAATATTTTAGAGATAGAATGATATATTTATCTATTATAGTTTGGTTTAGGCAGAACTTAATGAATTTAAAAAAAAATGAGCCAATAATATGTGTAATATTCCAACGAAAAGTATGAATGAAAAAGTGTGGACAATTTTGTCGTATCTATCGACCAAAATATATTAAAAATATTTTGGTTTGCGTTGGGCAGGGTTTGATTAACTTTGAAAAACCAACCAACACCATCTCCAAAGTGTAGTCTTAGTTCAATGAAAACAAATTCGAATGACTGATTTATGTCGGATCTTAACAGCCTACCTCCACCCTTCGCCACTGATATAATTACATATGTTTTGTTTTTTGTGTATCGCTTGAAGTGGATCCATTTGAAGTGATGTAAATGTTTAATATTTTTTTTCTACCTCGATCAGGTGTTAAATAGACAATCTTCAAAATAGAGGTGTTAATTTGTTAATACAAAATGGAATACAAATTCCATAGTGTGTTTGTGACAGTGTTTTCGACCATCTTTCTTTTTGGAAGTCCAGCGAGCACGCAGCTGTACGGTGAGAATATTTATTTTTTATATATTATATTATATTATAACCAAGAGAAAAAACTTTTTGAAAAAAGTAAGGCACCCCGCAGGAATCAAACCTGTATATTCTTTAAGGTATCGCGCCTATGAACATAGACCACGATGCTAAAGGCGTCATACTTAATCGCGATAAAATGTTAACTAATGGCTCTCAATACCTGAAGCGCTTTTCAAATTGAGTTACTATTAGGTTTTGTATTTTTAAATCAAGATATGTATTACTTTAATTACTAACCGACGTCACGGATCACTCCAAGATTTTTGTTGTAACTTCTTGAACTTGCTTATAATTTTTAATTAACTATTTTTTTTATTCAACGAATATTTCACAAGATTTAAGAATGTAACATTCTAATTATTGAACATAAAAATATATAAATATATTAAAGTCGTACCCACAGCATGATATATAAACCGCACGCTACTGCTATGAAATATTTAATAGTATTATTATTCAATACTACATACTATTATATTATAATATTATGTTATACATAGTTGACTTATACGTGGTGTAAATGAGAACTCTGCCATTCTTGGTAGTATTGACTTGTGTGTCCCTGATAACTATCTTAGAAATCGGGAGCATCAGTTGTTTGTTCTCCGGAGGAGCAGAACTAACCTGCCATTGGTGATGCCAATTGGGAGGGCAATAACTCTGTTCAACCAAATCGCTTCGGATGTTGATATATTCCATCTACGTGAGGATGAGTATAGGTGGACGTTATTTTATAAATTCTTAAAATAGGGTCTGCTTAACTCATCCGGTGTACTTCCTTGTACCTATAATTTTTTTTTGTATTTACACATTTATACTGTAGAATAACTTAATACTGATCTAGCTCTTTTGTTATGTACCTAATACGGTTTTAATAATATTTCTTTGTTTCTTAATGTCATGTTGTGAACGTCTTAAACTCATAATTTGTAATGCCACAATATGTAAAATAAATGAATTGAATTGAAGAGCTGGAGAACAGGCTAGCGGCCTTCCAGGCTGAAAATGACCCCATCTCCCTACAAAACACCGAGGCAATAACAAAAATCATTACCTATAGAATCTACAGAAGAGACAGTTGCTGCTGTGGTTGAACGAGTAAGCAAACTTTCAAAGGAAACGTTGGATCTTATGAAGCTGGGTAGGAGTACGAAAAGCGAGCAACAAGTTCCAAATGATCTCGACTACTCCACGCTGTGCAAAACTCTACGTAAAAACATACGAGAAGATCTTCGTAAGTTCAATATGAACCTTGTAGAATCAATTGTTGCATCAGGAAGAAGCTTACATAAGAACAAGCAGCATCTATCAATAGGGAGACGGCAGATCACGACACTAAAAGCGCAAGATGGAAGTATCGTGCGTAACTGGAATCATCTACTGGACACTGTTGTAGAGTTGTACAGCGCTCTATACAAAGATGACACTGACATCAATTCAGATCTTCTGGTGAACGGAGAATATAGAGATCCTCTTCCTGGGGTTACTACCACACAGGTGGAAAATGCTATAATGTGCATGAAGAATGGGAAAGCCCCGGGAGAAGATGGGCTGACTATCGATGTTCTCAAACGGACCGGGAGGACGGTGAGCGAAGTGCTCGCACGTCTGTCCCCGGCTTATCTGCACGAAGAGAATATCCCAGAGTCATGGAAAAATGCCTCCATTATTATTCTCCATAAGAAGGGAGACACTGAAGATCTGAAAAACTATCGACCAATTAGTTTACTGCCAATTCTGTATACGGTTTTCACGAAAATACTCTCAAACCGTCTCGAAACAGTTCTAGACGAGAACCAACCAAGAGAGCAAGCCGGATTCAGAAGAGGCTACAGTACTATGGATCATATACAGGTCGTCAGGGAAATCATAGAGCGCTACCTGGAATACAAACTGCCATTACATCTTGGTTTTATAGACTATGAAAAGGTGTTTGATTCCATCAAAAAATTCTCAATTATAGACGGAAACATGGTTTTGAAGGAATATCCTGAAGGTGGCCGGAGGTACAAGAGACTTTTACACCATCTGCTACTTCCGGGAACATTCTCCATACCCAGACATTCCAAAGTTTGACTAGCGATAAATACCTGTCCGCTATTGCGAGTTGTAGCATCCACTGGTGGTCATCGAATGCACACGGAACAAATTAAAAAAACACGTAAAAACGCACTGACAAACAAGCAAGTGTGTGGCATTATAATAACTTCTCATTGACGGTTTATCGCATTGGCACAATTTGAGAAGGGGGCCTCCAAGCCTGACTGCCTCAAAAATTTTGAGAGAGATATATTATAAATTTTATTGTTGCATCAGTATGTTTAAGATTATTCTTCTTCTTATTGTGCCATCCCCTAGCGGAGGTCGGCCGCCATCAAGGCGATCTTATCTTTGTCGTCTGCTACCCGGAACAGTTCGGTGGAGCTGCACTCGTACCAATCACGGAGGTTCTTAAGCCACGAAATGCGGCGCCGTCCTCTGCTACGCTTCCCATTGATCTTTCCTTGAATGACGAGTTGGGGAATGCTGTATTTTTGTCCTCTCATAATGTGGCCGAGGTATTGTAGTTTCCTGGTTTTGATACTACGTAGAACTTCCCGGTCCTTCCACATTCGATTGAGAACTTCAACATCTGTCACCCGGTCAGTCCAAGGAATTTTGAGGATGCGTCTATACAGCCACATCTCGAAAGCTTCAAGTCTCCGTGACATCTCTTGCTTCATCGTGAAGATTATAATAGCCTAAAATAAATTGCTAGGTAGAGGAATGACATTATTTCTTCTGGTATTGCAGCCATGATGAAATCACTTTGGAACGGTGCTTTGGAAGTAATGACACCAACAACTAAATGAGTCACCTGCACCGCCGGATGAATCTCATACAACTGAACCGACAAAACAAACATAAAACGAAAGAGGGCAATATTCCAAGTCTGCATAAGAGCGACACTGTCGAGGCCGCTGGTGGCAGTAGCAAAGGGGAGGTAGGCTGTTATAATCTGCCATAAATAGTGCAACATTAAACTTTGTTAGTCATACGTATTTGATTTTATTGAACTAAGACTACAATATTTACAGATGATATTGGTTAGTTTTTAAAAATTAATTAAACTCTGCCTAAACCAAACCATAATAGTTTTGGTATACTTTGGCCGATCCGAAAAAAATATGCACACTTTTTCATTCGTACTTATTTGTTCTTTATTACACATGTTGTTGGTTCATATTTTTAAATTCATAAGTCCTGCCTAACCAAACTATAATAGATAAAAAATATTATTCTATCAGTAAAATATCCAAAGTTATGTATGATTTAATTGCATAATTTTAGATATTTTATAGATATACTTTTTTTGACCGTTATCAATTATTATGGCTTGGTTTCAAAGGGTTTAATTAAATTTTAATAACTAACCAACACCATCTGTAATTAATTGTAGTATTATTTCAATGAAAACAAATACGTATGACTGACAAAGTTTAGTGTGCACTATTTATGGTAGATCTTAACAGCCTACCTCGACCCTTCGCCACTGACTTATTGTGGCACGTGCATAATACGTATGCAGATCATCGTGAACTGTTGCATTGGAAAAAATGGCCGTATATCATTGAGATAAAAAAAATGACGCGTTGTTCGTAGAGCATTTCACCATGAAATAAGTTGAATGTATGTTTGAAATGCCACGATTGTTAGCAGACATGTATGGTCCAATTTTATCAGATTTAACAATCAACATACACTTGAAAATTATTGGCATGAAATATCTGGTTACAAGTTACAACGTTGTCATTAATAGATATTTGATTCATACGAGCACCTACTTACTAACCTTCTTTTGAATCATTCACAATTCTAGATAAATATAATATTATATAGTATGATTGTATATCTCATTTACTTACCTACCTATTTTCTTCCGGTGATTTTTATTACTTACCTATCTTTTAGTTATTAGTGTTGTACTTATACATTAATCTAATCTCAATGCTATACGACCATCTGTTTCCGATACCAGCGCTCGGAATGGAGCAGAACGCCCTGGAGCGCCGTTCCGGTTCGTAAATTCCTCGAGAATACCGTTCCGTCTCGTGGAATCCTCGAATATATCGTTCCTTCTCGTGGAATCCTAGAAGATAGCAAGATGTCTCGTAAAATTCTCGAGCCTCGTCAGAATATTTCATATGGCGTTCCGGTTCAAAATATTTTGAAAAATAATAATATAATTATCTTTCTATTTAACAATGATTTTACTGGTTGAAAAACCCTGATTATTGTTCCTACATACAAAAAATGGGTGCCACAATTAGCCAAGTTAAAATTTTGTTCTTAGAAATGCATCGAGCTAGGTAGGTATAGTTTTTCCCAGCAATGCATCTCTGACAACCCATGTGTCTAAGGCGGCTCTCGTAGTGCAGTGCGTAAGGCGCTTGCCTTCCACCCGGGAGTTCTGGGTTCGATCCCGGTCAGGACACAATATTAATGTGTTTTTCACAAAGCCTGGGTGTTTGTGATCGTTCAAAATTACTAACAACCACCTTGTACGAAAAAGCAAGAACATGGTTATTAATAATTCTAAAAAAAAACCCATGTGTCTAATAATAATAAATAAAAGTTTTTATTGAAGAAAGCACCTTAGATTTAATGCTCTCTTCCGTTTTCTTATAATATAATATGAGATAATAGTATATTATTATAACAATGTTTTTTTGCGTGCGGACAAAATCACAAAATACATCATTTATTTAGAGTACCTGGTATTATGGGTAAAGATTATAGAAGGACGTAAGGTAGATGGTTTGTGAAATACAAAAGTATCATGATGCAGTCAATCCACTTTTCGAATATTCACGTCATTCTTATAATGATAATTATATACAATGGAAAATGTGTTAGGCACTCATAAAACCATTGCAGGTAGGTGTATATTGGTATATTATATTATAATCAATTAATGAAAATAGTTTTTTATTATTATTTAAAAATTATCATGATAATGGCAATGCCTTTTAAGATTTTCACGTTCTTAATTCTAAGCTTAAAAATATTGATATTGCATACAATATAAATATATTTTCTTTAATGTATTAGGCTCTCACAGAACCCTGCCGGTAGATTGTTTATGAAAAAATGGCATTGCCTTTTAGAATTTTCACCTAACTTAAAATAATATTCATATCGCATATTTTGAAAAAAATGTACCAGGCTCGCATAGAACCCTGCAGGTAGATTGTTTTTTAAAAAATGGCAATGTCTTCTAAAATTTTCACCTATCTTAAAATAATATTCATATCGCATATTTTGAAAAAAAAATATCAGGCTCGCATAGAACCCTGTAGGTAGATTGTTTTAAAAAAAATGGCAATGTCTTCTAGGATTTTCACCTAACTTAAAATAATATTCATATCGCATATTTAAAAAAAATGTATCAGGATCGCATAGAACCCTGCAGGTAGATTGTTTTTTAAAAAAATGGCAATGTCTTCTAGAATTTACACCTATCTTAAAATAATATTCATATCGCATATTCAAAAAAAATGTATTAGGCTCGCATAAGATCCTGCAGGTAGATTGTTTTAAAAAAATGGCAATGTCTTTTAGAATTTTCACCTTGGTTAAAATAATATTCATATCGCAGATTTTAAAAAAAATGTATTAGGCTCGTATAAGATCCTGCAGGTAGATTGATTATGAAGAAATGACAATGCCTTCTACAATTTTCACCTATTATTACTACGCTTAAAATAATATTCATATCGCATATTTTGAAAAAAATGTATCAGGCTCGCATAGAACCCTGCAGGTAGATTGTTTTAAAAAAATGGCAATTGCCGGCCACAGACGGACAGTTCTCGTAACAGGTTGAACATGCCAGTTAATAACTATACAGTTATCTTTGGTAGATAATCTGCGGCGCCCATAGACGGACACTTTTCGACCTTTCAGATATGTGCCATGTTCAAACTGCCAGCGACCCCCCACTCCCGTGTTTTTGTAAAACTGTTGGAATTTCAACTAGCCGAAAGTTCTCGTTTGACGTTAGATGCTGGTAACGTAAAGTAGGAGTAGCTGGCGCGATTTGGCGGCAAATTTTGACAGTTCTGTCATAGTTCGTTCGTAAGAAGTATATTATTTTTGTTGCGTGTTAGTTCTTTTGCGAGATACTCATATTATATAATTACGAATATTGTGGTGTCAACTAGGTACCGCAAACAATATTTTCCACTACTTAAATGTAAATAAAAAAATAAAATGTAAACTTGATGTAAAATAAATCTAGACAAAAGAAATATGTACTTACGTAAATTTAGTATTAAGTTAATGTTATAATATGTACCAAATTAATAGATATTATTCAAAACCAATAAGTAAATTGTTTTGGTGATTGAATAAAACATATTACACAAATTTAATGTATATAACCCTGATTTAAATAAAACAATACGTATGTATTTTATCTTAATTAAATTTTATTAAAACAACAATAAGTATACTATGAATAATTTATTCAAAATAAAAGAATCTGGACATATATTTACACAAACAATAAATTGTAATCATAATAAATCTAACAAAGTAAAAATATTCGTAGATCAATCGTTCGTTCAAGTATACCCTACTTAAAACTAATTTAACACATGGTACCCCTGTGTATGATCTCAGCGAACATAACCTCCATAGTTTTTGACACTTGATCTGCCACAGACAATAACTGTACGTATATGGGTACGTCTGTTGACAGTTCGACAGATTTAAATGGGGTAGTTAAACTGATCTGTGGTGTGTCCACTAACGTACAGTTATTGAACAGTTATTGTCTGTGCCATGTTCAAACTGCTACGAGAACTGTCCGTCTATGGGGGCCTATGGTCTTCTAAAATTTTCACCTATCTTAAAATAATATTCATATCGCATATTTTGAAAAAAATGTATCAGGCTCACATAGAATCCTGCAGGTAGATTGTTTTAAAAAAATAACAATTTCTTGTGGAATTTTCACCTAGCTTAAAATAATATAAATATCGCATTTTTAGAAAAAAATGTATTAGGCTCGCATAACATCCTGCAGGTAGATTGTTTATGAAGAAATGACAATGCCTTCTACAATTTTCACCTATTTATTACTACGCTAAAAATAATATTGATATTCCATATTTTAAAAAAATCTATTAGGCTTTCATAATATAGATGAGGTAGATTGTTTGTGAACAAAATATAAAATTATCATAATGTTCTATTTTTCAAATATTATCGATGCACTGGAAAAATTGTATCAGGCACTCATAAACTTATGTAGGTATATATTGCTTTATAACCAATTAAAGACAATTCATTTTTGATTATTGTTTAATAGTTACCATGGCAATTTCTTTTAGAATTTTCGCATTCTTACTAAATTTAAATAATGAATAATGTTATTTTCATGCTAGGCGAATGTATTAGGTTCTTTAATCCCTATATAGTGTAGGTAGTAGATGATGGTTTATGAAATACAAAAGTAGGTGTCATGATACTATTTACTTTAGTCTACATTCTTATAAAAGCACTGGAAAATGTCTAGGCACTCATACAACCTATGCAGGTGATTATATTGTTTTTTAAGCTTTTTTTTAAGTTATACTTCCATTGGCGCGTTTAGAAAAACAGATCAGAGTGTATTTTTTGTGTGTGACCAGCCGCGATGTAACACATAATTTGTATAATTTATATTGCACTCTGTTTGCGTAATACTTTGAAATATTTATCGCTGTGTTAGGCGGAATAAAATAATTTTAAACCAGCGGCACTCAAATAAGGGCCCTTTTCTGACTGTGTAATTTAACAAGATAATTAATAGTAAATAATATTAATAAATACGGAATTAAGCAACAAGATAATTTTATTAATAATATGTAGCATTAATCTATGCATTACATTTGTAAAATGTGTGTTAATGCTAGTGTATTATTTATCATGTAACTTATCTATTCAAATCAAACCATTCCCTGTGTGAACACGACAGACGCGTCAGTATGAGCACTCTATATAACAATGACAAGTCATCCATAGACAACAACGGGAGGGGCGAAAAAAGTAGGACCAGTCGTTGTGAATGTATAGGCTTTCTACTTGAGTCGCCAATGTCCACACCCATTAGGTATTTCAGTTCCATTATTTAAGAGTTCCCTTGTATGGTATATGCTTCATAACTTTGCACTCCAGCTCTAGGATGAAAATGATTTAAAATATTCTAAAAATATTTTTTTAAGTACATATTTTATCTGTCTATTTATTTATTAGTAAATAATATAATATTATATTATTACGAGTAAATATCATTTGATCTAATTTTATGCGAGGTAATTACGCAAAGAGGCATATCAGTATATCAGTATAGTAAAGAGTGCAAAAAAGTGCAAAGTTATAAAACGTTTACTCTGGCAACCCTTCAATATGCATTATTAACTAAATTAGCCGCACAATTTTAGAATATTTATGGAAAGAGGTGCATTCAAGGCCTGAACAAAAACGATGCATGAGTGCGAGTGAGAAAATATTCGGCACCCTTACAATCTTTGCGACACGAGCTAGAGTAAGATAAAAGGTCTACATATCTGTGAGCTAGTTTCCAAAAGTATCGCCATCAAATCGGGGCGAAACGCTTCACATAGCGTCGATAACTTGCGAGCTCGAGTTGTTAAAATTTATATTATTTGTGTTAAACATAAAGTCAGTGGTAAATATTTTTAGTTAATTAAGTAGAAAAGATGGTTCTGTGTGTAGTATTAAAATGTGGTAGCCGTACTGATAAACAAGAAGATGGTATTACGTTGCATAGGTAAGTTGATACATGTTCGTGATAATTTATTTGTATTTTATTATATATTTTAATATCAGTGACCTAGTGTTTCTTTAAAATAACTTAAATTATGGATATCTTTACCCAATGGTTGCATTTTGACCTCTTAAAAATACTATATAACGTAAAAAAATAGAAAATTATATTTTAATTCTGAGCGTCTAGTGCGAGCACTTTGGGCGAGCACTAGCGAAATGGTCTATGGTCTCGAACATTTGTAGACGAATGCGTTCGCTCGCCCACAAACCAAACGCAAGGCACGCGGCTTCATTTAGCAATTAGGTGGCGTCTAGATGTATCTATAGTCTAAGGGTGCATTGTTTTATTCTGCTTAAGGGCGGCGCTTAACCTAAAGACCTGTGTCTATGTGCTTCGTCAAACGGAATCTTTGATGGAATCTACTATTGTTATTGAATATAAACAATTATAGTTGATTACGTGTATACAAATAATTAGTATTCTATACAACAAAAGAAATTCAATCAGGGAAAAACCTGTTGGTAAATAATGCAATTCGTCGTATTTCTTTGTAAATATATACTTGTTTAACAAGGTGATCGAACGCTGAAGTGCATGCTTAGTATTTTTAAAGTAAACAGTGATCCTCATACTTTTGATCTCTTGTCATTTAAAATTTAAATTCAAAACCTTTTCAAACCTCTGGACTGTTGAAAATATGAGTAATATTTTACGGACCGCAAACCCAAAATAAAAACTATTATTTATACTTGCTTTTCCTTCCACCACCCGCCACGTCTCCACACCCGTTATGCGGGCGTATACTGTGACGTAACGAGCGCTGGGCGCTCTTCTAATGTGTGCCGAAAGTGTCCCAGGAGCAACTTCCCCAAGACCTTGGTTGGGTTGGGTTGGGACAATTCTCGTTGAGAAAAGACCTTCACGCTCATCGTAAAATGCCGCAAACTTTTTAAAAGCTGAGAAATTTTCTCTCGTAGATGTAGTCGTAATGGCCGACCGGTCCAACTGAGGGTTGGACCGACTTGAGATGCTCTTCCCTTTCAACCGACATATGGGGACACACCCAGAGGATGTGGCGTCCTGCAATTCGCCACATAAACAAGTCGGAGATTCTATTAGGGCTATTAGGCCAGGCTGACAGAGCTTGGAGGCAAAACCACCGTGTCTGGTTAAGAGCTGAGAAGTCCACTGGTCTGGAGTCAATCTGGTTATCTCTATGCATCACTTCATATTAGGAAACTTTGCCAGTCATACGTATTTATTTTCATTGAATTAAGACTATAATTTACAAATGGTGTTGGTTAGTTTTTAAAATTCAATGAAACCCTGCGAAAACCAATCCATAATAGATAATATTCGAAAAAAATTCGTCTATCTATAAAATATCTAAAATTATACAATTAAATCGTACATAAACTTGAATATTTTATAGATATAATAAAATGTTTTATCTATTATAGTTTGGTTGAGGCAGGGCATTATGAATTAAAAAAAAAACTGACAATTATGACGTGTAATATGTATTCTTAATCCAACGAAAACAAATAAGTATGAATGAAAAAGTGTGCACAATTTTGTCGTACCTATCGTGATTTTTAAAAACTAACTAATACCATCTGTGAATTGTAGTTTTAGTTCAATAAAAACAATGTATGACTAACAAAGTTTAATGTTTACTATTTATGGCGGATCTTAACAGCCTACCTCCACTCGTCGCTACTGATAGAATGTTATATTCTCAAATCTTGTGAATTATTCGTTGAATAAAAGAAATGGTTCATCAAGCAATTAAGCATAAAAAATATCAATAATATAAAATAGATTGAGAAACTCTTTAGTGACGCTGTACAATGCATTGTGTTTTTCAAATATAATGGATTTCCCAGGGTATTGTTACCTATATAGGTACCTATTACATAAAGATAATTGTATATTCTAGTTATGTCGTAAACCTTGACGATACGACAATGACATTGCAATTCAATTTCTCTCGAGACAGTGCACTTAGGAAAATCCCGGATAGAGTTGTCAATATCTGAATGAAAACTTGCTAATCATGAGGTCTTAATATAACAAACCTTAAACCACCATCATCATCGTCATCTGCTGTGGTCTCCCTTATCTCTTTCAACTCTTCTCGGTCCCTAGTTCTTTACTGCCACATACGTCCACCGTAGGGATTGCAATACCGAATGAATACAACCATAAATATACATTAATAATTGAAAACATCTCAAGCATATACACACAAGAAAATATCAATAGTAATTAAGGAATTAATTGATACCTACCTTAATTTAATATACTAAAACCGATAGCCAACATTATAGCGCAATTCGATAAGCATTTCATGTAACAACTACTAGTTAAAATCGTCGTAATTAATAAGATGCCCGTAGCTTAATTGGAAAAGCATACTGGTATGAATCCAGCAGATACAGGTTCAAGTCCCGTCGAGTTCGTCAAAACATATAGATTTTTTTAGAAATACTTACCAATAATCATAGTTATTAAAATCAATTAGAACGTTATTTTATAGCAACCTAAAGTATCTACCAACATTGATTATGTTGACCTTAATAAAATATGTATAGATCATAATATTTTAGAACTGCTAATTTTACAAATACTATAAGTCCAGATACTGGAAAATCTCTCTCAAATTCAACATTTTGTTGGATGTACCTACTTACGTTGGATCAACTGCTATAGAATATTTGGAAATATTTGCCATGATTCGAAAAATGTCAATCCATCGCTACAATTCAATAAGTATATTTGTGGAATTTTGTTTTATTATTATTTAACTTTTGTTGGATTCAGTCAATATATTATTTGCGTTTTGGCAGCATTAAATCTTATACACTAAATTGAATATATTATAATATAGTATCTAGTAGTAATGAAAAAATAACATTAAAGTCATTTTCGAATAATGTAAACATGTATGCTTTCTTAATACGGTAAATACCGGTATTTTGATATCGATAAATAATTGGTAACCGGTTTTGAAATACCGGTATTGCAATCCCTAGTCCACCGAATTATGTGAGTTCGTCGATTCAGTGGGATTCAATTAATCATAACTGTGCTCATTATTTAATACCCTTCAGATACCGTGGTTATCCATTCATCAGTTCTATCAAATCGTGAACTCTTCGTTATTCATCTGTTTATTTTGTGTTTTTTCCTCGTTATGCACAACATGCATTTTTATTCGTGCATAAATTAAAATAATCTAACTCAAGACAATAATACTATATTGTTCTGTTCCAGAAAACGACAGGTGCCACATCCTTGGTTCTTCAACGCAGGGCATCTGCAAGTTAAACAGGGATTGTCCGTCGGCCGCTCAGCAGTTCAGATACTCAGGAATCAGACCAACAAACTGCGGTTTTGATGGTAAGTTACAACATTCTTCATCTTCTTCTTTTGGTCTGCGTACATAATATTATGAATATTGACAGCAGGCTTATGGACTAATAGCGCATGTACACGTTCATGGGTTTACTGGCACCAATAGTGTGTATTTTAAACTATCACGACAATTTACACGATAACGTGCCATGTCTTGCCAATCTCATTCTTCAACCGGAAGCAAGACGCGATGTTGTTACTGTATGGTGCTATTTGAGAGGTTGTAAAAATTGGTAAACATCAAAAATATTTTGCACTGTGTGGTTCGTTTTTTTCCCGGCAGGCTCGCCACTATCCTTCTAGTGCGCAGGCGCAGATAACTCACAAACTCCATTGGCGTGTGAAAATTCAGAAGCTTCTGACCTTTTCAGATCCATACCTACATGCAATCTTGGAACTTGCACAATAATACGTGTTTACACGTGCATTTTACAACGTTTTTATTAGGTCGTATTCTTATTTGTCCGGTGGTTGTTTATCCAGTACAAATCTTGCAATCAATTTTTAACTAACTTCCCGACCAGCTAGACATTTGAAACTTTTATAATATATCAGAACACGATGTCAATGCATTTTTTTAATACTTTTAGCCATCTTTAAGTAGAATTGAATTCATTTTCAGTTAATTTTGTTTTGTATGAAAAGTTATTTCGGAAGAAATCCGTAATCCAGTCTACTATTATTGGTTGCTAGGGGTCTGGGGTCCTAGCAACTAAATTATTAATATATACGTGCGTTACTATGGAAATCAATATGAAATGTCAAAATGACATTTCAGTATCATTTCCATCAAGTACAAATTATTTTGATCGTTTAAGCTAGTCAAGTCAAGTTTATATTATGATTCAACACAAAATTTAAAAACGTTGTATATAAAAAGTTCTTTTTATCTTGTAATTATTATTGTTATGGCCGCGATAATACATAATGTCAGCAGAAAATCCATGCACGTGTAAACGGGGTAAGACACCGTCCACATTGGCAACAAATTGCTCGCAACCTCATTAATTTTCGATTAAAATAATTTTTGGTCAAACAATTTTTGATAATTATCGTGAAAATTATTGAGGTTGCACAGAAACTTGTTGCCAGTGTGGACACGGCAATGTTACTACAATACCTATGGCCGAATGCAAAGATGTCACCTTTAAATTAGTCTAACTAAAACATTCCGCCGTTTAAACCAATTGGGCCGTATGACTTGGTCGCCACAAAGGCCAATTTTGTTGCGTTTAAAAAAAATTACGGTTGTAGCGGACGTGAAAGTCTCTTATATATTTAACATGCTCCTTTATTTTATGTGTACTTTTTATGATAAAATATCTGTAAACTGAGTCAAATCACACTTAAATAGCGACCTCAGTCTTGAGTATCTGCTCCTGAGACATTCCCAGGTGTAAAAAACCTTTGATGTTTAACACCAGACGTAGGGCCTTGTGATATGCTCGAGTAAGACCGTATGTGTTGCGAGGCGGTTTGGTTTGTTGGGTTCATTTTGTTTGTGATGTATATTGTGTGTTTTCAAATATTAATTGTGTATTGTTACAATTTCAGGTGATGCCGTTATAATCTGCTGCGTAGAAGGCAACGGAAACCAGGGTAGCAACCCTAGCGGCGGAGGTACGAATTTGAACAACAGGAACCCTGGATCGAACTTCGGCAACAATGTGGCCTTTGGGCAAAGACCAAGTAAGTGAGTTGATTCGTTGTCAAACGGGACAATCCGCTGCTGGATTAAGTCTTCTCTTCCACTCAGCGACGTCCCTAGACAAAATGCCACCCCATTTTTATACTTACAGTATTTTTTTATCATCCTTTCATGATTCCAATAACGAAAAAATATGTTGTATGGATACATTACTAACAAAATATATAAGAACACAAAATCTAATTTAAATGCCATATCTACTTCAATAGACAATATTGAGAGTCCACGGTTTCAGATACATTTTAAAATACACCTGACAACTTTCAAAACTCGCGAATCACTGGTAAAAATATTTGGATAAATTAATTAGGTAAGTATGTACCTACCTATAATTCAATTGTAATTCGCAAATCTGCACGTGTCATTGCTGGTCATCAACGACGTGACGCCCAAGGACAACAGAAGTAAACTAAACATCGCGAACCCAACAAAAGACAATACAGTCATGCTAAACATTTTATGCTAATTGGTACATTTTGTTTCCAACCAGTGAGGTGATTTTTTTAATGGAAAGATATTTCCGTTATTACCAAGTTTAGGAATCTTTTCCTATATTAAATCTAATGTTTCTCCTCGATTTGCCGCCCTTCAAATAACTGCCGCCCCCAAGCGACGCTCAATCTGTCTACCCCCACGGGACGTCACTGCTTCCACTCCTCGTAGTCTGTAGTATTCCGTTGGGGCATATGCCATGTACATGCAGTGATGTCCATAGGCAAAGTGTCGCCATTAAGTAGATTCAGAACTCCACCCCCTTTCAGTTTTAGTTTCAAATATAGTGTTGAAATAGTTGAATATATTTTGTTTCAATTCTGTTTACAGATACCAACAGTAATACGAATAATAGAGGTACGTCTGGAAACACAGACTTCAATCGCAACCCTAGCAGCAACGCTGGCACAGGAAACTTCGAGAGCACGGCAGCTGTCAACAGCAGAAGAAGCGGAAGGAAGTCCATCAGTGAGAGAAGTATGGAAACAGATTTGAAGACTAATTAATAAACCTACTTAATGGGGGACATGCTTTATAAAGGTCAAAAATTTTGAATTGTTACTACCTATATTAGAGGTAGGTATTCGCAATGGGGTCCCGACAAAACCGCCTGAACCAAAACCGCCCGGAAATTGCCCCAGACATTGCCGCCAAAACAATTTAGAAATGAGACAAGTTTTGAGCATACATAATTCTGAAGACACTCATGAGAAGATATAGCCAATAGTACAAATCATTTTTGAAAAAAGTAAGACACCCGGCAAGAATCGAACCTGCGTCTCTTTGGTATCGCGCCTTGTGTATTACTACTGTGCTACGACTGCCATGCTTAATTGCGACAAATTTTAACTGAATTTAGAGAGCGCTTATGAGCAGGTATTAAAAATGCACATTACACTTTGTTAGTCATACGTATTTGTTTTTATTGAACTACAATTTACGGATGGTATTGGTTAGTTTTTAAAAATCAATTGAACACTGCCTAAACCAAACCATAATAGTTTTGGTATATTTTGGGCGATAGGTACGATAGAATTGTGCACACTTTTTCTTTCATACTTATTTGTTTATGTTGGATTAAGAATACATATTACACATATTGTTGGTTAAATTCAAAGCCCTGCCCAACCCAACTATAATATTCGTAGATAAAAATCTTTTATGGATAAACAAGTATTTTTTGACTATTATCTATTATGGCTTAGTTTCGCAGGATTTCATTGAATTTTAAAAACTAACCAACACCATCTGTAAATTGTAGTCTTATTTCAATAAAAACAAATACGGATGATTGACAAAGCTTAGTGTGCACCATTTATGGCGGATCTTAACAGCCTACCTCCACCCTTCGCCACTGGCTTCCATTGCAGATAACATCCCAAGAAGAAGAATCTTTTTTTCGACCATGTCCGATCCTAATAAGGTCATATGGGCCTCTACAGAGTGGAGGTTTGTATTAACAGATTTTATTTTCACGAGAAATGGATGTCAGCCACTTGCTCAACCTATTAGGTCAATACTCTGTCTCTACACAAATTGAAAAACAATATGTGTACTTGCCGGACCCAGGATTCGAACCTGGAACTCACGGCACTATAGGCCGACGCTCAATATAAAATACCTAACGTATGTGATTTTAATCCCTAGAATGCGAGGAGTATAGTTCCCGTGTGACGCGAGTCGTCGAAGGGCTTCTTCTGCTTCCAGAGCCTGAGACACTCACCATTAACGTCCCAAAATGTGACTACACCAGCACTCCGTTGATTGTTGGCGGAGTTGAGGCTGACGTAGGAGAATTCCCTCATATGGTAAACACGAAGATCCTGAAGAAAAACCTTATTCTGTACAAATATAGATTGAACATGCATAACTTGAAAGGTTCCATGACAAAACAGAAAAATGATATATATAACTGTGACCTTTCAGAGAAAATATAAATTTAATATTGAAATTGTCCTATCTCTATTATGTTGATAGATTTTTAATGGCACAGATTTTCAATACGCCATAATAAATCAAATTATATACAGTGTTACCGTACAGTATATAATAATTGCCGGCAAGCTTAGGATATCTCATCTTAATCAATATCATATGTTCAAAATGATTGGGTGACTAGGTACAACGAAATAATGACCTAACCTAACCTGAACTAACCTAACCTAAATAGATTCCACAAAAATTAATGTTTCATTTTTCCCCTGGCTGTTCTGTTTTGTCCGGTCACTTGAAAACATCTCAGATATATCTATACCCACTAGACAAAATCATATTTGAGAAAAATTCAAGCTCAACGGGTTTTGAACCCGTTTAAGCACTGGTATCGCGCCAACTGTTGCATTACCAATTATGCTACGAGCGTCCAGTCTAATTGCGACAATTTAAACTAGTAGCTCATACATGTAATGCTTACAAATTGCGTTATTATTGACTATCATTTTTTGTGTATTAAATCAAGGAATATCAATCACCTTAATTACTAACCGACGCCCGGCTCTCGCCGATTATTTTAGCTATAACGTCTACTTGAACTTGCTAACAATTTTTAATAAACTATTTCTTATATTCAACGAATAATTCACAAGATTTTGAGAATGTAACATTCGATATGTATCGATCATACATAACTTGAAAATACTTCAGATATATTATACCCACTAGAAAAATCATATTTGAACGAGAGCCGGGCGTCGGTTAGTAATTAAGGTAATTGATATTCTTTGATTCAATATACAAAAACCGATAGTCAATAATAACGCAATTTGTAAGCATTTCATGTATGAACTACTAGTTTAAATTGTCGCAATTAGACAGGACGCTCGTAGCATAATTGGTTAATTCAACAGTTGGCGCGATATCACTTTTTTTCAAATATGATTTTTTGCAGTGGGTATCTGAAATATTTTCTATATAAAATAACTATCTCAAATGATTCTCCTCGATTTGCCACCGTTCAAGTAACTGCCGCCCCCAAGCGACGCTCAATCTGCCTACCCCTACGGGATGTCACTGGCGCGGGGAATATAGTAGCGCTAAAAGTAAATGCGGGGGGGTTTTAATTCCAGAAACGACCGTGGTGACGTAGAAGAATCGATATGAAAGTAGCACTGTAGTTATCCGATACCTACATTATTTTAGTATGGAAATTTTTCACCTTCGCCCGCATGTCGTAAACCAAGTTGAATCGTATATCATTATGATTGTCATTCCAGGCGCTGATCGGTTGGCCTTTGATTGGAAGCAGCAACTTCAAGTGGGCTTGCGGAGGCTCCCTCATCAGCGACCAATATATTCTGACTGCAGCCCACTGCGCCAGTCTTGACAGAGACACTACTGTCTCCAAGTGAGTTAACTGCCCTAAGTCCAATTTATCCAGTGTTGTCAATTTAGCGTGTAAGCCATTATAAATATTTAGGTACATGGGTCAATGAGAAACAGTGACATCCCTAGACAAAATGCCGCCCCTAGGCAGTGCCAAAATGCATTCTTTCCGCATTCTTTTATAGTTAGTGGTTGAGCTTTTCGCAGTGGACTGTATTAATTGGTGGGTGATGATGCTGGGTATTCCGGATATAGAGGAAGGGGGTGATGAATAAGAAGACGTAGCACTGACCTTTTGATGAGATGAGGGCTGGCGCGCACTGGCACTGGTCCCAGGTCATACACACACGCATTGGTTGTTTTTCCCCTGTTCGCGCACTTGTTTCACAGTTTATGGATGATTATGATCTTGATGAATGATATTGATTTGTAGGTATGTATGATTGAAAGAATATCTTTCAGTGGGTCTATTCTATGCTTATCGACCGCTAAAGTGATAAAGTGAAAAATATTATCAAACTTAGGGTAGGTTTGTATCAAAATATTAGCACTTATTGTAACAATTACACGAAGCCGGTTTTTATTGTTGCAATAAGTGCTATATTTTAACAGCACCTATCTTGCTGCTGTTAAAATATCGCACTTATTGCAACAATAAAAACCGGCTTCGTGTAATTGTTACAATAAGTGCTAATATTTTGATACAAACCTACCCTAAGTTTGATACTATTTATCAATTTAGTGTTCGATAAGTATAGAATAGACCCACTGATATGTTTTGAGTTACTCCTGAGTTTTCAATCAATTACTAGCCACGGTAAGCTGTCAGAAGCCCGCTCGCGTCGGCTGGTTGATCGTAACTAGGGAATCTAATCCTGAGCCAAAATTCTGATCCCGGGATTTCTGGATTACAATCTGACAATCCCGGGATTGGCATTTTTTTCCATTTTTAATATAAAAAATTTATATTTACAAATAACATTGATAAAATCTGTCAAAAATAAATCTAGTATAATTTATACTATTGAAGACATTTATTGTTAATATTGTATACGTTCAATCTTGGAAATACACAAGTTTAATGGAGTAAATAAAATTGTAATATAAATAATAATGTGAATTTAATATGAGATTGCTGTTTCTGATAGTAAAGACATAATGAATGGGTTAGCGAGATTTAAAATAGTAAAGCAAATAATGATGGCGTACTTATGGCCTTTCCGCATCATAAATCTAATTAGTCAGCCAAATATGAAACTGCCGTAAAACGTATGATATCATGGTAGAATTACTTTGTTAAAAGTGCGAAGCATTTTTTTTTTTCCAATCTTTCTCATTTTTAATAATTCATGTGAAAAAAAAATCGGCAACTTACACATGGGTATAAACCAAACTTCATTCAAACTCAGTTTATTTCTAATGTAGTTATTTGGTATTAAAAGTATTTTTTCCATTTTATTTTCGCTTTTATTTTATTTTCCATAAAAATTGATAAAAAAATCAATCCCGAAATCCCGGGATTATGTTTATCAATCCCGGGATTCATAGGTATCGAAAATAGCTCGGGATCCCTAGTCGTAACTGAATGTCTCATGCAATTACGGTATTCTCATGACCAGTAATTGCTCTTTGATTGTCTGGTGACAATAACACTGGGGATTAGGAGGTAGGTGAGGAGATAAGGAGTGGATTGGGAATAAAAATGGCCCAACCAGTTAGGTACAGTACTTTTTATCGTCCTTTCATGACTCCAATATCTAAGGAATGTGTTGTATGGTGGAGACATTACTAACATGATAATTTATACCACTAAATCTAATTTAAATGTCATATCTGCTTCAATAGACAATGTCTACGATTTCAGATAGGTATGTTTAAAAATACGCCTGACAACTTCCAAAACTCGCGAGTAACTATCAAACATATTAATTTGGATAAATTTTAAATTATGTAAGTATATACCTACCTATAATTCAAATATTGTTTCCAAATCTGCATGTGTTATTGCTGTTCACAAAGGACTTTTTAATGGAAGGATATTTCCGTTATTACTAAGTTTAGGTAGCTATTGCTATATAAATAATGATTCTCCTCGATTTGCCACCCTTCGAGTAACTGCCGCCCCCAAGCGACGCTCAATCTGCCTACCCCCACGGGACGTCACTGATGAGAAATGAGACCAGTCTCTGGAAATGAAAACTAGAATTGAGATCGCAAGGAGTGCCTTTCTCAAAATCAGACGCCTCCTTGGCCCATGTTAAATAAGATTTATTAAATTAAATAAAAAGCATACACTTGTCTTCACTGATAATTGCTATGGCAAACCTCAGCTGGATCTAATAATTATTGTAACCAATAAGAAACGTATCTACATTATATGTTTGGTATAATATTATATTTGAATTTGTGCAGTGTTGAGCCGACAGTCATCCGCCTTGGAGACCATAGCATCAGCAAAAACGACGATGGCGCGGACCCTCAAGAAATTGGAGTGGAATCGGTCATCGTCCACCCTGCTTACGACCCTCCCAGCAAATACCATGACATCGCCCTCATCAAGATGGTCAGACCTGCCAGGTTAGAGATTCATTTTATTATCATAGGTTTTATTATCAGCCTGTTTTAATCCACTACTCGATGAAGGCCTTCTCCAATTCTCTCCACGTAATTCCACTGAATCTAAATATTTTTTCGATCCACTGTAGAGCATTTCAAATTTTTTCTGTTACTCCAAGCTTCGCCTTCATACGTCCACAATATAAGCCGACAGGTAATCCGTTAGCCAGGGGGGGGGGGCAAACTGTGGCCCGCCGGGTATTTTTTTGCGGCCCGCCATTATTAATTGTACTTCTGATTACGAATAACTTTTTTTTATAATTTTTAAAAAATATTGACAACAGATTAAAATTTGTTTAGCAATAGTACGCGATTCATTTTCAATAGATGTTGATAGTGTACCGACAGAGCTACAACTTGAGATTATTGATCTGCAGTGTGACACTGATTTAAGAGAATTGCATCGTCGTGAAGAAATCTCCAAATTTTACAATGCCCTTAAAGATCATGCAAGAAAAATGTTCGTTATTTTTGGTTCAACCTATATAATATGTCAACAAACATTTTCGATTATGAACCTCAATAAAAATTCTTTACGATCAAATATCTCCGATGCCCATTTACTAGCAGTTTTGAGAATATCAACTACAAAATTAACACCTGAATTTAAAAAAATGTTAAAAAATGTAGAACAGTTTCATTCTTCTCATTATTTTTTTGTAATGTTTATTTCTCGTGATAATAAATAGTCTATATCTAAAAATGGTATTTTACTTGTGGCCCGCCGCTCATTTTGAATTCTTGAATTTGACCCTCCATCCAAAAAGTTTGCCCCCCTTGCATCGTGGGCGTAAACATACATATTATTATATTCTTTATAACACAACATATATACGACCCAGTGACAGTAGTATAGTGAAACAGTACAGTGCGTCTTTTATATCAAGCCTTCTACGTCACAACGTCATGTGGTCTTTGCGTGTTGACTTATCATACCAAATACTCTACCTCTGGCACTATTTAGAGTAATTAAGCTTTCTTTTCTGTTTCTTCTCCTCACAATACTTTGAAACATTCGAAATAATGCTCATTGTCTACTTCCGTAAAGATTTTGGCATTTTAATGTAAAAACTCCACGCGATATCGAACACACACTGAAGTATGTGTACGGGGAAAGTAAATGCAACACGCTAGTTATAGTTCCAGAAATGTCATAAATATATTGTGCCCTCACCGGTAGAGATTGCAATACCGGTATTTCAAACCGAATTTCATACCGAAATACCGGTTTTAAGGCTATACCTCAGTTGATGCATGGTCTAAAAAAATCGTGGCTAGGCGATGCGTGGATTGTGCAAATGACGCGTGCCGAACGAAATATAATTTGTCATATAAATCCAACATGCGTCCATTTAATGTTTTGTTTATTGTTCTATTAGTAACAATAATAATATATTCATTGACATGTTTTCTTTTCCAAGTAAGTAGGGTAACGTTTTTTAGTCATCTTTACACGATTTAAGAATTAATACCCCCGTCGCCATCGCGAAACAAATTGACGTGTTCACAGCTCGACGTTCGCTCTCCGATTGCCAGCGAGTCCAAAATTTCATCGCACCTATTGTTGAAAATTATTTGTCGTTTCACTGAAGAATTTAAAAATCCAAAATATCCGAATTTTCGATATTAAGAAAGCACACTCGTTTACGTTTTTGAAAATGAATAATTATAAGTTATGTGCTGCTAAAATGCAAATATATTGAGTGAATCCAACAGAGGTGAAAAAGTAATAAAACAAATTTCATCAACTATATTTATATAAGTAATTGTCACTAATCGAGTAGCACCGTGGTATGGAGAGGTGCATGCTGGGCATAACGCGAAAGGACAAAAAGAGGAATGAGTGGATAAGGAAGCAGACAAGGGTTTGCGATGTAATAGAGTTTATTAAAAGCCCTAAATGGAGATGGGCTGGACACATAGCTCGAAGAAGAGACAATCGTTGAACAAATCTAGTCATCTAGTGGTATTCAAGAAGTACAAAACGTCCGCAAGGTAGACCTAGAGGCCGCTGGATCGATGAAATGATAAAGTTCTGCGGAAGTACGTGGCAACGCAATGCACAGGACCGAGAAAAGTGGAAGCAGCTTGAAGAGGCCTTCATCCAGCAGTGGATAGATTCAGGCTGATGATGATGATGAATTGTCACGATGAATAATTCATAATTATTATCATAATATTATTTCGAAATAGAAACCATCCGTGACAAAAATATTCAATTATTGATGACTGTACAAGCGTTGAATTTAAGGAGCTTTTCCTGCACGTATTTGCACTTGATGAACTTTTGATGGCTTTTAGTTTAAATTATATATATATTCAAATTATTTGTAAACAATCACTTGTTCTACAATTATGATGAATACATATTTTTAAATTTCGACATAATGAATGTAGGTATGTAGGTTTTTGCTTTAAATTATATTTTAAAGAGATTTTAATAGCAATATTTATTGATAATCACCTAATTCTGTTTTTTTAATCTTTAAGAAATACCGGTATTCAATAAAAAATACCGAAAAACCAGTTTTGACATTTACATTCGGTATTGCAATCCCTACTCACCGGGTCGAATCCCATGCCCTATCGCTTTACGCACTGGACTACGAAGATCGCCGTATGGTACTCCATCCAGTAGTGGATCCATCCAGCTTATGATTATTACAGTTGATAATATAATAATATAATGATATTTTGTTACAGGCTAGGAAACTTAGTGAGACCAGCTTGTCTTTCTGAAACAATTCAACCTAATGACAAAGCAGCCGTGGCAACCGGGTGGGGAAGGATCGCACACAGTAAGTTACAAAATTCTTATACTCTTTTACATTTGCATGCTTGACAGTGGGTTGACAGTGACAGAAAATTGTTTACATTCAATTTAAACCGACCACGCACCTATGGAGCAGCTGGAGGGTGAAAATTTAATCGCATCAATTGGTCCACAATTTACAGTCGAACTTGGTTATTATGAGGAAGATGGAACCCACTAAATTTGCTCGTTATAAGCATTACTCGTAATATCGTTATATAACATTTTTCGGAAATATCTTTCCATTAAAAAAATCAGCTCACAGGTTGGAAACAAAATATATCTATTAATTAGATAAGGCTTCAAATTATTGGGTAAGTATATATATGCATTAATAGCAAGTATTTTAATAAAAAATCTAGCAAGTATTTTATTAAAAAGAACAGCAAGTAAAAAATGATTATTGGTAAGTATTATAATATAACAATGGAAGTATTTAAATTATGATAGGGAATTATTTAAATAATTAGATAAGTACTATACAATTTTCAACAGGAGTTTATTTGTTTGTCGGGTGTGCGATGTCCAGTATACTTCCGTTGTCCTTGGACGTCACGTTCTTCACAGTCACTCGCGAGTTATGGAAGTTGTCAGGTGTATTTTTAAATGTACCTATCTGAAACGGTAGACTCGCAATATTGTCTATTGAAGCAAGAAGTTATATTTAGTAGTATAGGTACCATGGTACCTATATCTTGTTAGTAATGTATCCATACAACACAATGCTTAGATATTGGAGTCATGAAAGGATGATAGAAAGTACTGTATAAAAATTGTGGCAGCATTTTGGCACTGCCTAGGGGCGGCATTTTGTTTAGGGACGTCACTGCTGAAAAACATGGTAAAAATCCCTGAAACAAGCATGGCATTCATAAATTACAAAAGAAGTTGTTTATTGTAATGAATTAGTGCTTCGCCGGCGCTGGTAGGTACCTACTGACTTCACAAAGTTTGTATTTTTTACATGCAATTTCAACCATATGCGTGGATACTTTGTCAATGTTGTCGGCGAAAACACCAATTATGTACTTAGACACTTAACCAGTGTCATAAACGTAATCCGATCCCAGCGGCATCGGTCTAGTTAACTGCCCGGTCGGATTTTATTGCTTGTGGTCGAAAATGTTGTTTTTTAACGATCGACACATTAATAGTATTGCTCGGAATATCCGAGAAGTAGCTCGTTATAAAAGTGAATATATGTATGGAGAAAATCATAAACTGAAATGTCAACGAATATTTCCTCATCACATCCGTGATCGTAATAACCAAGTTCGACTGTAATTATTATAAAACTATAGGTATAAAATTTACTGAAATATCTACTGTAATCTCATGTATCTTTTGCTTATGCCCGAATTCCATACCAAAAAGCTCACATGAATGGAGCCAGGTAACAAATGCATTTTACCTATATCGAATACCCGAAAAAAATAACTCCGCTCGGTTCATGTGATGGTTACATGTAAATTGTACGTAAAACATTTCACCGTGGCACAGTTCACCGTGAGCTTTCTATCGGAAAAAGATCACCTACTATGCGGTCTCAAATTTTATTAGGTTCAATATGAACATCAATTCAATTTTCATATGTGATTTTGGCAAAATTCATGAATTATTCAATAATGAAAACCTAACCTAACCTTACAAATAATCCAGTATATATTGGCTATTTTCAAAATTTATTTGCTGCTGGCTTCCTGTAAAGTGTAATCCGACAAGAATCGTGTTTTATTTAGACATGAATTGTATGTCACTACTATAAGACCCAAAGAGGTTGGACGGTCTTTAATATACGGCCATATATTTCCGATACAATATTTCACGATAGGTTTATCTTTTTGCAGAATTTAAAAAATGTATATTTCTCTTTGCAGACAGTAAAACATCAGACGTCCTGTTGAAAGTTAGCATAAAAGTGATTGGCTATTCTCAATGCGCGCCTGTCTATGAATCCGTGTCCCGTAAATCCCTCCCCAGGGGCCTTACGGATCAACAAATGTGCGCTGGAGACGCCTACAAGGACACTTGTCAGGTGAGGAATAGCGAATAGCTAATTGATTCTAACAGAATTTTGTCAATATTGGTTCGATTAGGTATCGGTTAGGCTGTTAAGATCCGCCATAAATAGTGCACATTAAACTTTGTTAGTCGTACGTATTTGATTTTATCGAACTAAGGTTACAATTTTTACAGACAGTATCGGTTAGTTCAGGGTTTCCCAAACTATGTTCCGCGACCATTTGGAAAGGTTTTATACACTGCAACACATTTAAAGATATTCTACTAAGTAGAAGTAAAATAAGTAAAACTAAAATAATTAATGAATCTACTTCATATTGAAAGACGAGTGATGATCAATCTCCACTGATGTTTATGACGTCAAGTATCTAGATAGGTCATGGCTCCCACAATGGGGTGTGCTGACAGGTCTCTAGCCTGTGGGCTTGGGCTTACGGGGGGCCCGGCGTGAGAGATCGACCAGCCAATTGAGATAAACACACATCACAAATAATATGCACTAATAGTAAAAAAATGTCGCTTGCGGCGCTGTTTTACTTCAACTAATATTTGGTTTTGCCATAATTACAATTTTTGATTACCCTAATACCCTTAATTTTACCTCGAACACCATTTGGAATATGCAACTGTAGATCGTCACATTGCCTTTACCCTTAGCGATAAGTAGGGGGTCCGTCAAAGATCCTAGTCTGGGGGCCCGTTTCTGGATCTGGGGACCATGATCTAGGTACAGACGGAGGACTATCTTTTCTCACACAGTGCGCATGAAAAATTTGGGGTAAGTACCTATATTGTTTTTAACTGACCGGCTGACAAGTTTAGTCTTGTCAGTTAAGCGACAGTTGCCAATATTAGCAGAACGGTTAGCTGCACTAATAAATAACCTACACAATAAACTAAGTGTTCCGTTAAAATGTCCGGGTTTGCGAAGTGTTTCATTGCAGAAAAAAGTGTGGGAAACCCTGGGTTAGTTTCTAAAAATCAATCAAACCCTGCCATACGTATTTGTTTGTATTGAACTAATACTATAATAATTTACAGGTGGTGTTGGTTAGTTTTGAAAAATCAATCAAACCTTGCCTAAACAAAATCACTATAGTTTTGGTATATTTTGGGTGATACGACAAATTGTGCACACCTTTTCATTCATAATTATTATTTGTTTCGTTGGATTAAGAATACATAATATTCCATTACACATATTGTTTTGTTAATTGATTTTTTAATTCATTAAGGTCTGCCTAAACCAAACTATAATTATTGATAAAAAAAATAATATTTTATCTATAAAATATTCAAATTTATGTTTCATTAAGTTGCATAATTTTAGATATTTTATTGATAGACGAATATTTTTCAAATATTATCCATTATGGCTTGGTTTCGCAGGGGTTAATTGAATTTTAAAAAACTAACCAATACCAATGAAAGCAAATACGTATGACTGTTAAAGTTTAATGTTCAATATTTTATAGCTGATCTTAACAGCCCACCTCCACCCTTCGCCACTAGTTCAAAGATATTGAAAAAAAAATCTTTTATAGAGATTTAGCCTAAATTTAGAAATTAGACCGCTGGTCTGCTAATTAGGTTAACTGCTACAAGTCAGGTTCATTTGAAGAGAACTTCACACTAATTATACTTGCTTTTCCCTCCACCACCAGCTACGTCTCCACACCCATTATGCAGGCGAACGAACTGGTATATCCCTCAGGGAGGAAGGCAATTGGCGATGTAGCGCAGTACGCGTGAGGTGACCTCGTTGTTGTTCTGGCGATTTCGGCAGATTTTCGCCAACTGACAATGTTGGTTTAAAGGTTCAAAATGTCTTAGAATGTGCTCCGAACGGGAGGAGATGCTCAGGTCGGTCCAACCAGCTGTTGGGCCCATCAGGCTGTCCGACTTGGTTGCTACTAGGGATTCCAATCCCAGGATCCCGAATCCCGGGATCCCGGGATCCCGAGCTATTTTCGATGCCTATGAATCCAGGGATTAATAAACATAATCCCGGGATTTCGGGATTGTTTTTTTTATCAAATTTTTATGGAAAATAAAATAAAAGCGAAAATATAACGGAAAAAATACTTTTATTAAAAAATAACTACATTAGAAATAAACTGAGTTTGAATGAAGTTTGATTTATACCCATGTGTAGGTAGCCGATTCATTTTATTTTTTCACATAAATAATTAAAAATGAGAAAGATTGGAAAAAACAATGCTTCGCACTTTTAACAAAGTAATTCCACCATGATATCATACGTTTTCCGGCAGTTTCATATTTGGCTAACTAATTAGATTTATGAAGCGGAAAGGCCATAAGTACGCCATGATTATTTGCTTCACTATTTTAAATCTCGCTAACTCATCCATTAAGTCTTTACAATCAGAAACAGCAATCTCATATTAAATTCACATTATTATTTATATTACAATATTATTTACTCCATTAAACTTGTGTTTTTCCAAGATTGAACGTATACAATATAAATGTCTTAAATAAAATAAATTATACTAGATTTATTTTTGACCAATTTTATCAATGTTATTTGTAAATATAAATTTTTTATATTAACAATGGAAAAAAATGCCAATCCCGGGACCAGTCCCGGGATCCCGGGATTGTCAAATTGTAATCCAGAAATCCCGGGATCAGAATTTTGGCTCGGGATTGGATTCCCTAGTTGCTACTAAGGCCAATTATCTTGCATTTAAAAAAATTGCGGCGTCTTACTGCGGGCGTGAAGATCTCTTCACCTAATTTTTCTGTCCGTATGATTAGCTTCATTATTTTTGTTATAAGTATATAAACTATAAATTATTTTTATAATTTCCCTGTGCTCTTTCTCCCCGGCACTTTGCATTAGAAAGTAACTTTAAACTCAGTCAGAGCTCACTTTGAGCGTAGCAACCTTAGTCCTGGCTCCTGGGTATCTTCTCCCAGGGCATTCCTGGCCTAAAACTGAACTAGATGCTTCACATCGCCAATGTAGGGCCACATGATACGCTCGATTAAGACCCAGTGTGGTGCGTCGCGGGTTTTGGTTTGGAGGGATTAACTTCAATATGGTTCAAAATGTGCTACGGTATGAGAGTATTAGTCTGATAACATTTTAAATACAAAGAAAAACGATATTACACACTTTTTGCCGTAGCGGCAGCTTACTGTGATAGCGCTTGACAGCACATAACATGATGATAATGTATTTGCCGCATAACTCTTCAAGCGCATCGGTCCATGGATCCAAAGCATTAATAATTATTATACTATGATATTTCACCGTCACTACAGATGAACTCAATAAGTTATGATAATTACACGATTTTATGTGCAGATGATTTATATGTAAGCTTTGAATGCTTGGGTAGTGTATCATTAAATTCGATTTCAATGTAACATTTTACGTATAGGCACATTTACCGCATCAAAGCGAACGTTATAACATAAAACATAGCTATAGATACCTATGATCATGGCCCCCACAAGAGGGGCCTGGGGGCCAGAGCTTAGGGGGGGGCGTGGCCAGTTATGTATACACTCACCGCCATCTGTAGATTAATAAAGCCTGAGCATAACTTTTTGCACAAGCAACGAGTGGTCCATTTTTCAGCGGTCATAATCAGATCCCAGATTGCTTGACATATTGATTCGCCCTTTCTCGTTTCGAATTGAATTTTCTCAGAGAAAAAATTCTCAAATCAAATACTTATATTAATAAATTAAGTATAAATATTACACATTCCTGTTATTCATCAGCTATCAAAGTCAAACTAGTCAGAATACTTGAGTCGGCAATGATACACTTCAAATTTGCATTTTAAAAAAAGTCGCCTGCTGCGCTATTATAATATAATATAAAGAATATTTATATAATTTGCGATACAATTTGATGTGATATAGTTAAATGATATATATAAATTTCTGACTATTAAAATGGCTATTTATCCAATTATGTCTAAGGGTCGCATCTTACTTGACTACCACAAAGGGGGTCGCGATTGGTGCTTTATAATAATATGATACTGAGTGTTGACAACTCAATATACCAACTGTATTTATTTAAAAATACAAAATCACTAAAAATACACTAAACACCCTTAATTTGACCTCAAAGAACCCTGGGATTCCTCAATACCATTTAGTGAACACTAATGTAAAAAAAATCACTCTGCCCTTCATCTTAACGATAGGTAGGGGGGCCCACCAAACATCCTGGTCTTCGGATGTGGGGGCCATGCCTGTGATACACCATAAATTATCTTCAGTTTTATATAATTCAGTCTCTAATCGTTATTATATTGCAGGGTGACAGTGGCGGTCCACTCCAAGTGTCTGACGAAACCAACCGCTGCATCTTCCACGTGATCGGAGTCACGTCATTCGGAGCTGGCTGCGGCCTCGCCAACGCTGCCGGAGTATACACCAGCGTTCCTCACTACGTCAGATGGATCGAGGGCATCGTATGGCCTACCGGTTAAAGACCAAACGTCCACACCACGCCAGGAGAGAGTACAGCATAACCAGTCAACGTTTAAAAGTTACCTGCAAAAGCTGTTATTTCATAAACAACATCAACGTTTCCAACAGTACAACTAAACATTGCACTCCCCGGGTTTAGTGTCTTTTAAATCCTGACTTATAAAAGGTTAATGTAATTTTCTAATAAATAATTATTGTAAGTATATTGATATTTTTATTCTGCTTTACCCCAGCCAGTGTCTTAACCTTTCCTTTACGATGTTAGTAAATTCCATCCGTTCCGGTGATGTCATCTTGGGTTACCGTACAAGATTGATAATCATAATACACAGATGTAAAAATTAAAATATTCCGCAGTGCTGACTCAGTCAATTCGAAGGAGAAACCACTGTAGGTATATCCTCTATTTTCCCCACCTCTTTTTTTTCTTTTTTTTTCCTTCAGACCCACGACGAAGAGCCATGCGCTCTTTATTAATAGGTATACAAATGAAAATACTACAGATGACGAAGATAGAAGACTGTTTGGCCTTGGTGCCTCATATTATACTTATATATAATTGAATTGAAATCATAACACACATCCCTTGATAATGGCCTCTGCAACGAGCCCGAAACGTTGAGGAAAGAAAAAAGAAGTATAGGTACGCGTCTATCATCGTATATAATTTTCACAATAAATGACACATTAATGTTGTTTAATTTGCAATGCCTCGGTTTTCTCAGGCAAATGTATTACGTTTGTTTCAAGTTGTATAATTCAGTGGAAGAGTGTGTTAGATTACTTCCACTTTTGATACTGAATAGTACCTATATAATATAACAGCGTACTTGAAGTTGGACATGCCTTCTTTATAGTATTTCCATGTCGTTTTTTATACAGTTGACTGTTAATACTTTAACTAATATCTTCATGAACAACTGTAGACAAGTTACTGTTAAGTTTAGTTTGGAAATCTGGGACAAAAAATATAAAAGCATAGCTTCGTTTCAACACTTTTACTTAAAGTACCATTTTTAAATAAACTTTATAATTACCCACGTATGTGCGACGGCGCCGTGAACCAGCGTCTGCCTCTTACCAAGAAACGGAGTAGGACTTTTATAATAAAAGTTGTAACGGAGAACGGATTTTATTCAAAGACTATCACGATTATGAAGTAATGAAGTGTCTCTACTTCAAGTTTATAGTAAATTATAATATAATTTACAACAGAAAAATTACCTTTTTTGCATTACTGACTAATGCAATGATTAATTGAATTTTTGGTTTACATTCAATTGGTATTGCATAATAAGAAATTGGTTTAATTGTATAATATGACACGAAAATCTATCTACACCAATAAAATTTTGGTTTTTTTTTAATTTTAATTCTGTTATTAGTATAAGTACCCACCTATGACATTTAAAAAAATAAGAAATAACTATACACATACTCGAATCTGTATTGTTTATTTTTTTACTTACATTTAGATTTAGATCATTCGCCCACTATGCCAGCTAGCTCTTGTGATACGTCACAACTAACCAGCCGTTGCGAACTGTCGCACCAACTAATATTGTCACAGTTGGCGAGGGCTCTAAAAAATACGAAATAAAATGTGTGTTTTAATTTCCATGTCCATATTCCTTAGCGCCAATGAGGTTGGAGTATTTCTCTGTGCTCATGGAGACGCCCTTACAACCGAAAATCGTACAATGCCAGTCTTCAATTCGTGTCCGGAAACTTGTACGTACGCAGTTCGCTTTATCACACTTCACCGTGAAATGTTACGGTCGTATGGCGTTTGAAAATTTTGCACAAATTCTCATTTCAATGATGTTTTTAGTGAATTTGTTTATGTTTTATTTAATTCAAATGAATTTAGCAATGCACAATGAAATTTTACAGTTTTACAATTAATCAACCATGCCCCCCACAAAGGGGGGCTGACAGAGCTCTAGCCTCTGGGTCCGGGCTCATGGGGAGCCCGGCGTGGCGAGTCCACCAAATAAGTGAGATAAACATACATCAGAAATTTGTTCTAATAGTAAAAAAAGTTGCTGTTTTCTTTTAATAATCGATATATTTTGAAATATGTGTTCTGCGATATAATTTTTAATTGTGTCATTTATTTTGATAACTCCATAATTCAAGTGGATATTATACCTACTAGTATTAGAAATACACTAAATAGGTACCCTTAGTTTTACCGTGAACACCATTTGGAAAACGCTACTGTAGAGCATCACACTGCCTTTAACCTTGGCGATAGGTAGGGGGGCCCGCCAAAGATCATAGCCTTGGGCCCGCTTCAGGATGTGGGGGCATGTAATCAACCCAGACATTCCCGTTTATAATTACATAAATGGTAAATCCCAGAAAGAGTTATTCGATGTTACGACCCGTTGAAGAAATTTTTGTTGTTGAATTATATAGAAAATATCTTTCTAGATCGAATTACTTTATTAACTCTACTTATTGCTGGTCTTATCGGTGAGGTGGGATCGATCACCGCCATCTTTAGATTAATAAAGCCTGCGCATAACTTTTTGCACAACCAACGAGTGGTCCACTTTTCAGCTGTCAAAATCAGATCCCAGATTGCTTGACATATTGATTCGCCCTTTCTCATTTCAAATTGAATTGTAAAAAAATCTCAAATCAAATATATTAACTATCAGTGCTATTTATACTTAAATAATATACATTCCTGTTATTCATCAGCTGTCAAAGTCAGACTAGTCCTTTACACAAAAACCGGTGGTAATATCGATTTCCTAAAAATATGTAGCATTGATCTATGCATTTCATTTGTAGAAGGTGTGTTAATGCTAGTGTATTATTTATCATGTAACTCATCTATCCAAATCAAACCATTCCCTGTGTGGACACGACAGACGCGTTAGTATGGGCACTCTATAGAACAATGACAGGTCATCCGTAGATAACAACGGGAGGGGCGGAACAAGTAGGACCAGTCATTGTGAATGTATCGGCTTTCTACTTGAGTCGGCAATGGATCGATAAAAAAATATTAGGGATGGGAAAACGAAATAATAAAATACAATATTTAATAATAAAATTGATTTACTATTTTTATACATCATATTTAATTAATTTGTACGGTAAGTATACTTATTGATTTATTTATTATACAAAGCATAATAATCTCGTACAGTTAGAAGAAACGTATAATGTTATTCAAAGAAATTTGTTATTTTGATTACATCGTTACCGGGTAGGTACCAGTGGCGAAGGGCGGAGGTAAGCTTTTATGATCTGACATAAATAGTTCATACTAAACTTTGTCAGTTATACATATTGGTTTTCATTGAACTAAGACTACAATAGTTAACAGATAGTGTTTGGTTAGTTGTTAAAATTCAATTAAATCTAAAAAACGAAAACCAAGCCCATAATATTTATATAATAGTCAAAAAATACTCGTCTATCCATAAAATATATATAATGACATTAAATCATACATATTTTATAGACTGAATAATATTTTTATATATTTATCATGGCATGGCTTTGTTGCACGGCTTTTTTTAAATTTTAATTTAATTAAATTTAAATTTAAAAAAAAAAATGACGAACAACATGACGTGTAATATGTATTATAAATTCAACAAAAACAAATAAGTATTAATGAAAAAGAGTGCACAATTTTGTCGGATTGCCCAAAGTATACTAAAACTATTATGGTTTGGTTAAGGTAGGGTTTAATTGATTTTTTTTTTAAATTAACCAACTCCACCTGTAAATAATTGTGGTCTTAGTCTATGATTGACAAAGTTTAATGTGCACTATTTATGTCGGATCTTAACAGCCTACCTCCACCCTTCGCCACTGGTAGGTACTATCCCATTGAGCCATAATAAAGAGCCGCCACTGCTCAGTCGTTAATACCAGCGATTTATACATCCATTTAACCATTATATATGGAAAAAAATATAATATTCATTTGGAAAATTGCAATATCTAGTTGTAGTGTAAAAATCTTGACTTTGTTTATGGGAAATTTTTAAACGTTGGCTGGTAATGCTCTGGTACTCTCTCCCGACGTGGATGTTTGGTCTTTAACCAGAAGGCCATACGATGCCCTCGATCCATCTGACGTAGTGAGTGACGCTGGTGTAAACTCCGGCAGCGTTTTCAAGGCCGCAGCCAGCTCCGAACGACGTGACTCCGATCACGTGGAAGATGCACCGGTTCGATTCGTCAGATATTTGAAGTGGACCACCACTGTCACCCTGCAAAACAATATCAATCAGTTAGACCCAAAATATAAACAGAGCTTTCTTATCGGAAAGGGATGACGTATCCTATAAGGTCTCCAATTTTATTAGATTCAATATTATGAAAATTAATTCAATTTTCATAGCTGATTTTAGCAAAATTTATTAAGACTATACTTCAGCTAGGGCACGGTCTAAAACGATCGTGACTACGCGACGCGAAGATTGTGCAGACGACGCGTGAAGAACAAAACATAATTTGTCATAAAAATTCAACATGCATCCGTTTAATGTTATGTTTATTGTTTTATTAGTAATAATAATAATATATTCATTGACATGTTTTCTTTTTCAAGTAAATGGGTAACATTTTTTAGTCATCTTTACACGATTTAAGAATTATTTCCCCCGACGCCATCACAAAACAAATTTACGTGTTCACAGCTCGACTTTCGCTCTCCGATCGGCAACGAGCCCAAAATTTCGTCGCAGTTGAAAATTATTTGCCGTTTCACTGAAGTATGCTCTTAATTTAAAAATGAAAACCTAACCTAATATAATCCAGCATATCGGCTATTTTCAAAATTTATTTACTGCTGGCTTCCCGTAAAGTGTAAACCGACAAAAACCGTGTTTTATTTAGACATGAATTTGATGTCACTACTACACGACCCAAAGAGGTTGGACGGTCTTTAATATATTTTCAGCCGGTGTCGATCCACTGCTGAATGAAGGCCTCCCCCAGCTCTCTCCACTCTTCTCGGTTCCTTGCTTTTCTCTGCCATGTACTTCCACCAAACCTGACAAGTTTGTCAATCCAGCGGGTTTTGGGGCGCCCCTGTGGCCGCTTAGTGCCCCTCGGGTACCACTGAATGACTGCATTCGTCCAGCGGTTGTCCGTTCGCCGTGCTATATGTCCGGCCCACCGCCATTTCATCAATTTGGTGACCTCTATCACATCTCTCACTCTTGTTTGCTTCCTTATCCATTTGTTTCTTCTCTGGTCCTTACGCGTTATGCCCAACATGCACCTTTCCATGCCACGTTGCGCATCTCTCAATTTTTGGATCTCTCGTGTGTTGAGAGCATGGCCCCCACAAGGGGGGGGGCTGGCTACATTATAAGTGAGATAAACACACATCACACATTTGCTCTGATGTTAAAAAAGTCGCCTGCGGCGCTATTTTACTTTAAGAATATTACTATTTTAAAATATGTGATTGTGTGATGCAAATTTTGAATATTATGTGTCGATATTCTAAAACTTCATAACACAAATGAATTTATTGAAAAATACAAAAAATCGTTAAAAATATACAGAATACCCTTAATTTTACCTGGAATACCATTTGGGAAACGTTTCTGTAGAGCGTCTGTTTTTAACCCTAGCGATAGGTAGGGGGGGCGATAATGATCCTGGTCTAGGGGCCCGCTTCAGGATGTGTGAGCCATGGTTGAGGGTCCATGTTTCGCAAGCATACGTTAGCACTGGCAGCACACATTGGTTGAATACTTTACGCTTCAGGCATAATGGAAGGTCGCTCTTGAAGATATTACTTAAGCGTCCGAATGCACTCCATGTTAGCTTGGCTCTTCGAGCAATCTCGTCATTTATGCCTCCATCTACAGACATTTGGTCAGACCACAGAAGGGCAATTCACGAATGTAGTAAAAAACACCGCTTTAACTGAAGCACGTAAAATTTTTAGTTTTACAGGAGATATTGTGTGTATAGAGCTTCGAACGAAATGGATACGCGCGAGTGAGAAAGCATTCAGCATGCTTATACCTTATATCCATGCGTTAGAGTAAGATAGAAAGTAAACATGCCAAAACGAACCGTTTGTGAATTTCATGGAAATTAAATAACATTTTTATCCATTTTGGTAATGACTTCATATTTAATCAGTACTTACCGTTAACGTTGCATGATTAAATCATTCATTGTTGAAGTACGTAGCCAATTAATCTTTAAACAAGCTAGTTACGTCTCCAATATAACAATATTACAACACGGAATTTCCGTTGTATTTTGCAAACAAACATGTGTGTTTCTGTATTACAAAATCACAATAAATATTTAAGTGAAAATTTAAACAAAAACTAATACTTTCAGCGGTAATAGTTATGTAAAAGATAGAAAAAAATAGAATGACAGCCTGTTCACTACGTACGAATTTTTGACGTTTAATAATATGTCAAACGGAGAGTTGCTAGCGCCTCTACCGGCAAAGCGTGTATACTTCAATTGCATACTGTACTCGACACTACCGGTCGACTTTTAATATACTTCGTTGAAGTAGGTTTGCGCTTACGTTGTGCAACCGGTCATACTGCTTCATTCGTGAATCGCCCTCTAATATACGGCTATATATTTCCGATACAACATTTCACGGTGCAGTGTGATACGGCGAACTACATACGTACAAGTTTTCGGACACGATTTTTTTCGATATGGAGGGCCATAGCCATTATTCTGTGTGCGCGTCAATGAATATGTAATGATGTTTAGCTACTCCTCACCTGACATGTGTCCTTAAAGGCATCCCCAGCGCACAATTGCTGGTCCACAAGACCCCTGGGGAGATATTTACTGTCTTGGTAGACAGGGGCGCAGCGTCGACGTGGTATCACATTTATGCTGACTTTCAACAGGACGTCTGATCTATTACTGTCTGAAAAACGACAAATATAATTGCATTATTAATAAACCACTATTTCTTTTATTCAACGAATAATTCACAAGATTTGAGTATGTAGCATTCTATATATTAAACATACATAGCTTAAAAGACTTCAGATATAATAATATATACTAGAAAAAATCACATTTGATTCCATTCCTTGATTTAAAACACAATAACCGATTGTCAATAATAACGCTATTTGATAAGCATTTCACGTAGGACCTACTAGTTTAAATGATCGTAATTAGATAGGACTCTCGTGGCATAATAGGTTAATGCACAGATTGGCGCGACACCAATGGTTTAAGGTTTAAATCAAGGGTAGTCAACCTGGTCCCTACCGCCCACTAGTGGGCGTTCCAGCTTTCATGGTGGGCGGTAGAGGTTTTATAAACTACTTAAAACTACTTTAAAAGTTACTTCCCTACTTTATAAATCACCATTACTGTGGATCCGGTGGGAGGTTAGAAAATTTTACTACTAACAGAGATACAAAAGTGATCGGTAGGTATAAAAAGGTTGACTACCCCTGATTTAAAGGGCTCAAATCCCGTCGAATTTCGTTTTTTTTTTCAAATGCAATTTTTTTTCTAGTATGTAGGTATTATTATATCTGAAGTGTTTTCAAGTTATATACAGTAGGTATATAAAATGTGTGTAGTTCTGTCAAACGCAAGACAGGTCAGATCATGTTCGGCCATATATTTTCGTACGTTCTCAGTAATTTTCGGGTGAATGGAGCCCACGATGGGCGAGCGGATTACGCGTCGGCTTATAATGTCATGGGTCTCGGGTTTGAATCATGGGTCTGACAAATACACATATTGTTGTCCTATTTGTGTTTCGAGTCAGAGTATGGACCTAATAGGTTGAGCAAGTGGTTGACATCCATTTATCGTATATAAAAAAATCTGTTAATACGTCAAACTGCCACTCTGTGAAGGCCTATATGATCATAGTAGGATCGGGCATGGTCAAAAGAAAAGAAAAATAATCGAACCCAAAAATAGGAATTATTCCAATTCGGTCAGGACACCAGAGAACGACTTAAAAGTGCCTTTACACGATCGGGGACAATCGTGGCAGACGATTGGCTTGAGAATCTGCCAATCGAGTTGCTAGTAGGCTAGTAGTATCTGAATAATTAATTATTAGTGAAAGTTTTAATTTTGAATTGGAATTTATGAGTAATTTCTCGATTAATAGCTTGAGTAAGTAAGCACATAATTATTTAGTTTTATTATATTAACAAAATGTCTTGATGTGTATAGTATTTTTAATGAAAGTATTCACAATGATCAGGAAAGCTCTCAATTATTTTTGGAGAAGAAAATTATCTCATCGGGCCTCGTTCTCACTATATTATGAGAACGTGCACGAAGAAGAAGAACAAAGTGGTCTCTTACTCTTTGCAATATTTCCCCATCCAGTGGCTATGGCTTGTTTATTATCAGGTGCAATTGTTTCTGAAAGACAAGCTGGTCTCACAAAGCTTCCTAGCCTGTAACAAAACACAAAATATCAGATATCGGTCATGTCAAACTAACGTATCTTACGCGGGATCAATTTTGGTTCGGTTACATGTAAATTGTACGTAAAACATTTCACCGTGGCACAGTTTGCCGTGAGCTTTCTTATCGGAAAAAGGTGACCGTATACTAGGGAATCCAATCCCGAGCCAAAATTTGATCCCGGGATTTGGAGATTACAATTTGACGATCCCGGGATCCAGGTATTGGTGTTTTTTCAATATGTCTAGTATAATTAATACTATTTAAGACATTTAATGTTAATATTGTGTACTTTCAATCTTGGAAATACATGGGTTTAATAATATTGTAATATAAATAAAATGTGAAAGTAAAACAGTTTTTTTATTTATTTAATCCTTTCCAACACCTGTTTTGTACACCAATTAATTGGCCATTCGATATAATTAGCATGTTATTTAAATGCGGTAATTAAAAAGTAATTAAATGCTCCGCGGTCAACAAGTGAAGAAAATATAACATTCATAAAATTCGGCGTAGAAAGAAGTGCCTGCCTGCACGTCCGTGGCACTGTCAGTTAAACGCCGTTCGCATGCCAGAACGTCAGTGGCGTCTGGCTGGTTAAATGAACGAATTTATTATTTTTCTGATGTTCCTACGATTACGTATGACAACAAAAAAATGGTTATATATTAACCGTGAGCATTCAGCGATTCTCCCTATGACATGTTCAGGGGCCTTATGTTATAACTTGCGAGTCCAAGTCGCCCGGTCGACATGACGTCATATGACATCATTGTGACGTACTACCGGAGTGATAATAGCATTCGAGAAATTAACGCTACTTAAACACTGGCGTTATCCATCGTCCCCTTACACAAATAGGTGTTTCAGCATGTTTGAGCCGTGTGCGTTGGGCGGCTTGCCTCGACCGTGTATTGGCTTACGTCACAATTACGTCATGTCGTCGGGTGACTTATGTCACAAGTTAGAACATAAGGCCCCAGGTACATACACTTCACTAGCATAATTTTGTATACATACTAATTTATTGTGATTGATAAAAATATCGATCCTGAAGGTTTCGGGACTAATTTTTCTAGTCCCGGGATTGATAGGTATCGAAAATTGTCCGGGATCCCGGGATTGGATTCCCTAATCGTAGGGGATACATATTGTTTATGGCCGCGATCACGGCCCCACATCCTAAAACGGGCCCCCCTACCTATCGCTAAGTTTAATGGCATGTGTGACGCACAACAAAAGCGTTTTCAAAATTGTGTTAGAGGTAAAAGTAAGGGCCTTCGGTTTATTTTTGGGGATTTTTGTAGTTTTAATACATCTACTTGAATTATGTAGTACATATAGACTTTTTTTACCTACTATTAGAGCAAATTTGTGATGTGTGTTTATCTTAAATATCTGATTGACTCGCCACGCCGGGCCCCTAGGTTAGAACCCTGTCAGCCCCCCCGTGTAGGGGCCATGGCCGCGATAATACATTGGTAGAATGTATAGACAACTGAAATTGTACGCCAACGGGTGCTGGCTGGATGATATATTATGACAGCAAGGAACAAGGAACTGAGAAGAGTAGAGAGAGTGTAATGAGGCATTAATTATCCAGCAATGGATTGAAACAGGCTGATAATTGTGATTATATAATGAATCTCTAACCTAGCGGCTCTGACCATCTTGATAAGGGCGATGTCGTGATATTTGTCGGGAGGCCTGTACGCAGGATGGACGATGATTGATTCCACTCCAATTTCTTGAGGCTCCGCGCCGTCGTCGTTTTTGCTGATGCTGTGGTCTCCAAGACGGATGATCGTCGGCTCAAAGCTGCAAATAATTCAAAATATATCACGCGTAAACACACAGAGTAATGATAGTTGGAATTAAACATATACACTTAAAATTGTAATGGAATTATATAATTGCTTAAAATACACTTTCAAATTCACTTTTTTGTGGCACTTTAATTTCATCGTGACACTTTAATTCTATGACAAACTGTAAAGTTCAGTGGCGAAGGGTGGAAGTAGGCTGTTAAGATTTGACATACATAAGTGGTGCACATTATACTCATACATACATATACTCATACATATCACTCATACATATTTTTTTTATTGAACTAAGACTAAAATTTACAGATGGAGTTGGTAAATTAAAAAAAAATCAATTAAACCCTGCCTCGACCAAACCATTATAGTTTTGGTATACTTTGAGCGATACGACAAAATTGTGCACTCTTTTTCTTTCATACTTATTTAATTTCGTTGGTTTAAGAATACTTATTACACATATTTTTTGACTATTATCTATTATGGCATGGTATTCGCAGGGTTTAACGCATTCGCTGCTGAGTAGATAATGATTTTTTAATTAGCACCTTTAAAATGCACGTTAATTACATTGATCGGCCGCCTGGTCATTACGCGCATGTTCGTCTTCAGCGTCCAAAGTATAAATTGAATTTAAAAAAATAACTACACCACTTGTAAACTGTAGTCTTATTTCAATGAAAACAAATACGTATGACTGTCAAAGTTTAGTGTGCACTATTGGTGGATCTTAACAGCCAACATCTACCCTTCGCTACTGACACCTAGTACCTACCCATTAGAAAAAATCATTTTAGAAAAAAATATGACACCCGACGGGACTTGAACCTGTAACCGCTAGACTCGCGACCCGATCCCAACATCTGAAAAAATGCTAGAGCTGCCATTAATGCCACTCCAGAATTCCATTATACTCTTGGAGCGGAGAAGACGACACATTTTATATAGATAGAGCACTTACCTCGACACTGTAGTGTCTTTGTCGAGGGAAGCGCAGTGGGCTGCAGTCAGGACAAACTGTTCGCTGATGAGGGAACCCCCGCAAGCCCAGTTGAAGTTTCTGCTTCCAATCCGCGGCCAACCGATCAGCGCCTGGAACAACAATCACACTTTTATACTCGGATATTAAATGGCGATTGGAGATAATCATGTTGACTCCTGGTCATCACATCAGTCAATTTTTGGCAGGCCACGGTGGGTTCGGTACCAAGTTCTTTGAGCTTGGACTAGTTACCCGACCGACATGTCCATGTGGCGGAGAAAAACAGGATGCAAATCACATCCTCTAGGAATGTCCGAGAATGTGCTCCGAGAGGGAAGAGTTACTCAAGTCGGTTCAATCAGCTGTTGGGCCCAGTAACATCCCGTGGGGGTAGGCAGATTAAGCGTCGCTTGAGGGCGGCAGTTACTTGAAGGGCGGCAAATCGAGGAGAATCATTTGGTATATATAGAAATAGCTACCTAAACTTAGTAACAACGAAAATATCTTTCCAATAAAAAAATGAGCGTGAGCTGGTTGGAAACAAAATGTATTAATTGACATAAAAGGTTTAACAGGAATGTAATTTTTGTCAAGTTCGCGATGTCTAGTTTACTTCCATTGCCCTTCGATGTCCATGGTGACGAGAAACGACACCATCCACGGATGATACAAAATACCTACTGTATAAAAAAGTGGGGTGACATTTTGGCGCTGCCCAGGTGCGGCATTTTGTCTAGGGACGTCACTAGTTGGGCCCATCGGGCCATCCCACCTGGTCGCCACAAAGGCCAATTATCTTGCATTTTTACGGCGTCTTACTGCGAGCGTGAAGATCTCTTCACATATTTTTGCTGTCCGTATGATTAGATTCGTTTTTTGTTATATTTATTAAATTCCTTTCTTCTTTGTTAATTTTCTTGCCTTTTTTTTCTCCCCGGCACTTTGCATTAGAGTAAAACCAGTAAACTCAGTCAAAAACTCACTTGAGAGCGTGGCGACCTTAGTCTCGGGTAACTGCTCCTGGGACATTACTAGGCGTAAACAACTGTACAGATGCTTCAAATCAAACGCAGTGCCTCGTGATACGCTCGATTAAGACTGTGGTGCGGGGCGGGTTTGATTTGGAGGGGGTGTTTCTGTTTTTTATACTCGTAATCTTGGTGAAAACTAATGATAAACTGCTCTGAACCAAAAGCGATCCTCATCAGTGGCACTCAAATAACTACGTCTATTTCAAACAATAATTTTCAATTGACGTATGGCGAGATTGCTCGCAGAACCTATCTGGCATGGACGCCTGAATAATAGGAAGGAATCTTTAGAAGTGACCTCCCACCTTGTGTTTGAAGCGTAAAATGTGGACTACCAATATGCAAGTATGCGTGTGAAACATAGAATTGAATGTGAGAGAAATCAAAAAATTACGAGTTGTGCAAGGAGACGTGGGAAGGTGAATGTTGGGCATAACGCGTAAAGATCACAACATGTACCAATTGATAAGGAAGCAGACAAGAGTACGCGATGTGATAGAGGTCACTCAGCGATTGGACAACCACTGGACAAATGCCAGTATACTAGGCACTACACTGTCCGACGAGAATAACTGAACGTCGCTGTCGTCGACTAAAGCGTCAATCACATTGAGCTACTTTACGAACTGCTTGTTGGCGAATTTACAATCCGCCTGTAAAGTCGCCCAATGTCATCATCGAACAAGCTAACAAGCAGATTGTAAACAATCTACCGAGAAAAGTTGAAAGCCGGTCAACTTTACACGCTACACGCCAGCGTGTGGGCCTACTGCGTCTGCGCAGTAGAGCGTAGTAGCGACCTCCCGGTAAAAAAACGAACTACGTTCTGTCAAAATAGTCGCTAGCTTGTTGGCTTCTCAGCGAATGGAAAGTTTTGTATGTCATCATGACAATCGCAGTAGCTGAATCGCCCGCTTTTAAATTCGCCAACAAACAGCTTGTAAAGTAGCTCAATGTCATTGACGCATAAATAGGAGGAGCTTGTTAAGTACCTACATAGTTTTAACACGTGGACAACTCGTCACTAACCGGAAGGCACTATAATCGAAGTGCGGTTAAAAATGGGAGAAGCTTGTTAGTTCACAGTTTTAACACGTAGCCAAAAAGATCTTGTACTATAAACGCCCACAGGGACCCCCTAAAACCCGCTGAATAGACGAACTCATAAAGTTCGGTGGGTGTAGGAGAAGAGTGGAAGGAGCTATGAGGAGACCTTCATCCACCAGTGGATCGACCCCGGCTGATGATTATGACATGTTATTAACTATTGGATTAAAATAATGTATGAATTTTAATATAAATTAATATTGTTTTTCTACGGGCAAACCTATAACATTCGCACAGAATTACAGTTTCCTTCAATATCGTCGTATTTACCATATGAGGGAATTCTCCAACTTCTGCCTCGACTCCATTGACGATCAGTGGTGTGCTGGTGTAGTCACATTTCGGCACCTTAATGTTGAGTGACTCAGGAACGGGAAGCAGGTTAATTGCTCCGATGTCTTGCGTCACGGCGCCACTGTAACCGTCGCATTCTGTGGATTAAAAACACAGTTGATAACTAGTATTTGATTATTTACTAAGTAGTGTCTGCCAAACTTTTTACTTCACGGCACACTGGAGAATGGGATTTGTTCCGCGGCACACCAAATTAAAATGCCTTAAAAAAGGAAATATACCTTATTAATATGGATAAAAGAAATCATAGTGTAGGAGCGGCGGCTCCTCTAATACCATCCAAGTGCTACGCACCGCCTGCATCTTTGAAGACATCGGTCAACTTTTCATTGTTATTCATACGTGTATCACTCACTTCGCGAACTATGAACAATACTCCGTTTGTGCGCAAAGCAATTACGATCCAAACAGATTTTCAGTTTGCACAGGATTACAATGAGGTCATTATATACTTCTAAAACCGTGGTCGAATGTCCAGTAATGACGTTTTGTATAGAATTTTTTATACACTTTTAGATCGGCGCACAAAATTAGGACTCTAGAAACAAAAACGCCAGTTTCTGTTTTATAACAATGTTGGCGAGTTAATTTTTAACAATTTCACATTTAAGATTTAATGAATCGCCAAACTTTTACGAAAATACAAACTACCGCATTTATTTCTAAACCACTCAAATATATTCAGTAAACAAAAAAACACATCAGCGGTTATTTATTTGGCTGAAGCATTGTTTGCCAAAGTCGTAAACCGTGACATTTATTTTTCTTTATTGATATTAAATCATTTGAACTGTTTAAAAACTCTTTTAAAAAATATAATAAATAAACAAAGACATATTTAATTTACCTTTCGAGAAGTTCAACGTTTTGGTCTTTTTACAATAAGATATTATCCTAGCTTATTGACACGGCAGCCTTCGGTGATTAAGGTAATCATGGAGAGACGCTTTACGACCTTTACGTGGCTAGGACAAGTGTTCCTGATGCCGCCAAAGATTGTGACACTACGTACCCTTATAGCACAGCCTCAAGGGTTCCGTTGCCATGGCCGGCCCTCCCTCACCCTGCAGCGGTGCTACAAAAGCGACCTACGTGCTGCAGGTCTGACATGGCAGGAGGCGCAAGAGTTGGCGTTGAACCGAGGGAAGTGGCGTGAACTTGTGCTTGCCCTATACTCCAATGCTGGGTATAGAAGGTAAACCATTGCGCACTACCAGAAAATGCTATTCTGAAGACCACCGGCCGCCACTGAGTGTAGGTAACAATTTTTTCAAGGAATACAGCAGAAAACACATTTTGAAAATACCCGATATACTTGATTAACTGTAAGTTTGAGTTTAGGTTAGGTTGGGTTAGGTTAGGTTTTTTTAGGTTAACCTAACAAATAATCCAGTATATCGGCTATTTTCAAAATGTGTTTGCCGCTGTATTCCTCATAACCGAACTGTACCATTTTTTTTTAATATTTTAACAACATAATTGTACATAGGTGGTAATAATTTCATCAGTGAGAAAGATGCAATTGATTTTTAGAAAGATTTCTGTCAAAACACGGCTCTAAATTAGATAAACAAACACGTAACTCCTCATCTACCATCTGTAACAGCTCTCGTTTTTTTTTTATTTCATTTCCACGAGCGCTGAAAAACCAAATTTGCAAAGATACGACGATCCACATGGCAACAGAGTTTTAATTGCTATTGTACCCAATTGAGGATATTTACTCCAAAGCGATATCCAAAATGCTGACAACTCTAGCTCAGAAAATGAGGTTTGTGCACAGGGTCGTTTTTTAGATCTATTAGCGTGACAAATGTTTATTTGAATATGTAGATGTTGAATTTATGTAATATTGAAGACAATTTAAATGAATAGGCAATATTTAAAAAGGACAGTTGTTGGGGATTCTTCCTTCGCGGCACACCCTGAGACTTATTGCGGCATACAGTTTGGCAGACACTGTACTAGAGTGAAGAAGAAAGCTTTTATATAGCGTATTTCAAAAAAACACTACCTTATTATAAGGTCAATAATTATTATAAAGCAATCATTATTCGTAGGATGTTTATCAGTTTATCACACTTGAATGGTCAAAGACATAGCTTATAATTAGTATCTTTAGAATTATCTTCAAATGTGTTAATCTTGCCCATTTTTTGAATAATAAAATGCCCAATTCTTGTCAAATTTGGGATCACAGAGATTATCAATATAATTTTTTATCGTAAATATTTCACTATAATAATGTCAATATAAATTATACTGATGGTTTTATAAATACGTTTAAAAATTATAAATGTAAAAAATCCTAACACCACTGCACATTTATGTACTGAAATATGACTATATTCTAAAACATTAGAGCGAGAGGTTTAAAAGAATACTATTTTATGTAATAAAAATACTTTATGCAGTCATCAAATGTTTAAAATAAATATAAAGGGTAATAAGGCTTCAAAATTATATAAATAGATTATGTACAACGTTTAAGGTATGTCCAGGATCATGCTTTGAAAATAGAACAAAAGCTCCATTTTGACCTACGCTGAGCATGTCCCCCCATATCTGATTGACCCGTCACGCCGGCCCCCCCTGAGCCCGGGCCCCTAGGCTAGAGCCCTGTTAGCCCCCCTTTGTGGGGGCCATGGGTCTGAGCGTCCGACGCTCGTGATGGCACATTTTTTTAGATCGAGTTCGAATCGTGGTTGAGACAGTTGGGTATTTTTTTTTTACGTATCTATTTCAGTTCCTGCTGTCTTTTGTATTGACACGCTTCAAATTAGTTTCCATACTTCTCTCACTGATGGGCCTCGCTCTGCCTCTTCTACTGTTGACAGCTGCCGTGCTCTCGAAGTCTCCTGAGCCAGCTGTTCTGCTAGGGTTCGGGTTGTAGTTTGTGTTTCCAGATGCGCCCCGGTTATTGGTATTGCTGGTGGTATCTGCAAACAGAATTGAGACCAAAAATATATAACTGCATGATAGGTAGTGGCGAAGGATGGAAGGTAGGCCGTGAAGCAGTGGCGAAGGGTGGAGGTAGGCTGTTAATATCAGCCATACATAGTGCACACTAAACTTTATCAGTCATAGGTATTTGTTTCCATTGAAAAATTTTACATTTAAAATTTACAGATGGCGTTGGTTAGTTTTTAAAATTCAATTAAACCCTGCGAAGCTAAGCCATAATAGATAATAGTCAAAAAACACTCGTCTATGTATAAAATATGTAAAATTATGCAATTAAACCATACATAACTTTGGATATTTTATATATAGAATAATATTTTTGTCTATTATAATTTGGTTTAGGCAGGCCTAATTAATTAAAAAAAAATAACCAACAATAAATGTGTAATAATATGTATTTTTAATCCAACGAAAACAAAGAAGTATGAATGAAAAAGTGTGCACAATTTTGTTGTATCGCCCAAGGTATACCAAAACTATTATGGTTTGGTTTAGGCAGGGTTTAATTGATATTCAAAAACTAAACAACATCATAAAATTTGTAAATTGTAGTCTTAGTTCAATAAAAACAAATACGTATGATTAACAGAGCTTAATGTGCACTATTTATGGTGGATCTAAACAGCCTACCTCCACCCTTCGCTACTGCTGTGAATATTCGACATAAATTAGTTAGTCATACTTATTTGTCTTCATTGAAATTTCCAGACACTTACTTGGTGGGTTCAGGCGCGCACACAAAAAATGGTGTAGTGAGGTCCATTTTGAAATATTATCTATATTTTTTTTTGTATTGATGAGGCGACAGGAGGGGGCAGGGTTACCAAAAATCTATCTACGTATAGCTTTTCATCACCTTTTCAGATATATTCTTCTTACCCAGAGACACTTTGAATCTAATGATGGACACCAGGGTTGCAGGTACAACAACGGGTGTTCACCTACATGTTATTGCGAGCTATTGCATCCGCAGTGGCTATCGAACGAGCATGTTATGACAGTCTTAATTATTATGATCATTAGTGTCCATTTGTGTCATCCGCGCTGTTTTGTCTTTTAGATATTAAAGCAAGCGTTAGACACCCCAGATAGTTGCATCAACTTATGAGTGCCACAAGTCTTCAAGTAGTCACAGACCTTGCGTATTGTGGAATCCCGAGAGAAGTGGAGCCAACCCATTGAGAATGCTATTTGACAGTCAAATCATAGACATGAGTCATAGTAGCGAATGGTGAAGGTAGGCTGTTAAGATCCGCCATAAATAGTGCACACTAAACCTTGTCAGTCATAGGTATTTGTTTTCATTAAACTAAGAGTATCTACTAAGACTACAATTTATAGATGGTATTGGTTAGTTTTTTAAATTCAATTAAACCCTGCCTAAACCAAACCATAATAGTGTTGGTATATTTTGGGTGATACGAAAAAATTGTGCACACTTTTTCATTCATTCTTATTTGTTTTCGTTGGATAAAGAATACTTATTATATTATCACAAAATTGTTGGTTCATTTTTTTAAATTCATTAAGCCCTGCCTTAACCAAATCATACTAGATAAAACATGTTGTTATATATATAAAATATCCAAAGTTATGTATGATTTAATTGCAAAATTTTAGATATTTTATAGACAGACGAGTATTTTTTTGGCTTATGTTAGCTTATATTATGGCTTAGTTTTCGCAGGATTGAATTTTAAAAACTAACAAAAACAATCTGTAGCTTGTAGTCTTGTTTCAATAAAAACAAATACTTATGATTGACAAAGTTTATTATGCAATATTTATGTCGGATCTTAACAGCCTACCTCCACCCTTCGCCGCTGCGTCCTGATGAAGAAAAAGAACGACGAATTTGCCATTTACCATAAAATAATTTGGTCCATGTTTGTGTTGGTGATGAATTAACTCACTTGGTCTCCGTCCAAATGCTATATTGTTGCCGAAATTCACTCCAGGATTCCTTGTGTTGGTATTCGAGGTCCTGGTGCGGTCATCATCCTGTCTACTGTTCCCATCGGCGCAGCAGATTATTTCAGAGTTACCTGAAATTGTAACAATACTAAATTGAGAGTGTGGTCGATAAACTAGATAACCCACAGCATGAACCACCGATTGTTCGGTTATCAGCCGAACGCACTACCTTTTCACCACAGTATGATACTCCAATCGTGACGATTATACAGTATAATATTATAGTTTAGAATTGTTCCGTTGCCTAGGCAGCGAATTTATTATTATCGGCCATTTGCAATTCCTTACGTAAACAAACTTTTAAACGTCATAGTGGCAGTTGTTACCATAAAAATAAAAACAACGATAAATAATTGTATAATTTAGTAATATAAGTTAAAGTGTATAGAAATAAACCAACGGCGTTCCAATGAGCGGTCCTTTTTCTTGAGTGTGTAATTTAACAAGTTATTTAAGAGCTAGTCGAAGAATCTAGTTTATCACAAGTTTTGTTACGCCAAAGAAGTATAACTTCTAACGCTTGTACATAAGTACACACACCGATTTTTTAAACTTAACTGCTTTATTGAGTAAAGAATATTAGTTTTTAAATACTTTATTTTAGTTAAAACATTATATGAGAAGATGACAGTTTAATACACAAAGATAAATTTCACATTTAATCACTTGAAACTACATTAGAAAAACAACACAAACCCGAACAAGATGGCCGCTGGAAGGGATTCTTGAGAGATTTACAAGAATTCAAACTTCAATATTCAATAAATTTATATGATTTTTGTGGAAAAAACTGGGACAGTCCCGGGTTGAAACCGGGGAACTGAAATACCTAACTGATGTGGAGAAACAGGCAACCCATCTCAAATGTGGAAGAATATGGGATAAACTTAAACACGTGTCAAGAATACGTAATTCTAAACTTGTCCTTTTATTTAAGGTTAATAATAATTAATACTTTTATTTAAGATTCATAAATAGAATTCCGATAGGCTATATTCAATGACATTATTAATGGACAACGCACTCAATACAGTACGTAGCAAGTAAATTCGCGCATAGCGACATTCGCAGAGGTAGACGTCACGCAATTTCCATTATGCGATATCACGCATCGGGAATTTATAGCAATATCACCTTTATTGTAATGGCGTTCGAACAGTGTTTCTAGAGTCAATGTTCATTTGAGCGAACCCGTTCGAACCGAACCATTCGGCAGACGCGACAAAAAGCATCGGGAATTTATAGCAATATCACCTTTATTGTAATGGCGTTAGAACAGATTATGCCATTCGGCAGACCCGACAAAAAAGTGAGTGTCTTTTTTTTCCAGATGTCCATATTAATGTCATTGGCTATATTCAATACACTACAATTTAACTCAGAGTTTTGAATGTGTGAGTGTCCTACAAAAATGAACCACGCATTATAGACGTGCAATAGTATGTGTAATACACCAATAATGAACGTCAATGCATAAACCGACAGCAGTTGTCAGTATTCGACGTATAACGTATTCTTGACACGTGTTTAAGTTTATCCCGTATTCTTCCTTACTCAAGATCGTTTGCATGCTTCTCCTTACCCGTTAGGTATTTCAGTTCCCGTTATTTCAGAGTTCCCTGAATAAGACGAATATTTTGACTCACCATCGAAACCGCAACGCGTGGGTCTGACTCTCGAGTATCTGTACTGCTGAGCTGATGGACAATCCCTGGCTAACTTGCACACGCCCTGCGTCGATGAACCAGGAATACTGCATCTGTCGTTTTCTGGAACAGAAGAATATACTATATTAATTATTATCTGTGATAATATTCACGTCCTGGTACCTACATAATTTTACATGGAATGTGATTGTGGGGCTGACATCACTGTGTGGATTCAACATGGCCCCCACATCCTGACGCGGGCCTGCAGGCTAGAATTTTTGGCAGGTCCCCCTACCTATCGCTAAGGTTAAAGGCAATCTGACGCTATACAGTGGCGTTTTCCAAATAGTGTTCGAGGTCAAATAAAATTCAGTATATTTTTAGCAATTTTTTATACATCGAATTATGGAGTTGTCGAGTATCAACACACAACAAACAAAAATAGCATCGTAAAACCTTATATTTGGTAATAAATGGTAATAACTCCGGAATAAAATAGTACCGCAGGCGACTTTTTTTACTATTAGAGCAGATTTAAGATGTGTGTTTATCTCATTTATCAGGTCGACCCGCTACGCCGCCCCCCCTTGAGCCCGGGCCCCTAGGCTAGACGCCTGTCAGCCCTCCCCCCTTCATCATCATCTCTTTCCGATAAAAAAAAAACTCACGGCGAACAGCGCCACGGTGAAATTTTAATGTTTTATGTACAATTTACATGTAACCATGCAAAGCATTACCCGCCTACCCCCACGGTAGTTGTACGTAAAACATTTCACCGTGGCACAGTTCCCCGTGAGCTTTCTATCGGAAAGAGATGACCGTATACTATACGGTCTCCAATTTTATTAGATTCAATATGAACATTAATTCAATTTTCATATCTGATTTTGGCAAAATTTATGAATTCAAGAATGAAAATCTAACCTAACCTAACAAATAATTCAGTAGATATATCGGCTATTTTCAAAATTTGTTTGCTGCCGGTTTCCTGTAAAGTGTAAACCGACAAGAATGGTGTTTTATTTAGACATGAATTTTATGTCAGTACTATACGATCCACAGAGGTTGGACAGTCTTTAATATACAGCCATATATTAATTACTTCACGGTGAAATGTGATACGGCAAACTGCATACGTACAAGTTTCCGGACACGCTACATGGGTTAGTATTTCTTCTAATCGTAATTGCAATAATTATCAACAGCATTTTCTCGAGAGATTTGAAATTGAATTTAAATGTCACAGTCGTATCGTCAAGGATTTCTACATTATTAGAACACGTAATTATACTTTGGTAACAGATAAACTTACCTATTAATAAATAAACAAATCTCTGAGAAATCCATATTATTTGAAAAAAATCAATCTATCGCATGACGTGACTAAAATACTTTACATTCTTGATCATTTTCTGATATAGACTTGTCAATAACGTCATAATATTATACAGCGACGAAGAGTGGAGGTAGGCTGTTGAGATCCTACATAAATAGTGCACGCAAAACTTTGCCAGTCATAAGTATTATTTGTTTTCATTTAACTAAGATTACAATTTACAGATGGTATTGGTTAGTTTTACAATTCAATTAAGCCCTGCGAAACCAAGCCATAATAGATAATAGTAAAAAAATACTCGTCTATCTATAAAATATCTAAAATTATGCAATTAAATCATACATGACTTTGGATATTTTATAGATAGAATAACATGTTTTATTTAGTATAGTTTGGTTGAGGCAGGGCTTAATGAATTAAAAAAAAGGAACCAACAATTTTGTAATAATACAATAAGTATTCTTTATCCAACGAAAACAAATAAGTATGAATGAAAAAGTGTGCACAATTTTTTCGTATCGCCCAAAATATACCAAAACTATTATGGTTTGGTTTGGGCAGGGTTTAATTGAATTTAAAAACTATTCAATACCATCTGTAAATAATTGTAGTCTTAGTAGATACTCTTAGTTTAATGAAAACAAATACATATGACTGAAAAAGTTTAGTGTGCACTATTTATGGCGGATCTTAATAGCCTACCTTCACCCTTCGCTACTGTGACTCATGTCTATGATTTGACTGTCAAACAGCCTTCTCAACGGGTTGGCTCCACTCCTCTCGGCATTCCGCGACACGCAAAGCCTGTGACTACTTGAAGACCCGTGGCACTCGTAAATTGATGCAACTATCTGGGATTCTAATGCTTGCTTTAATGTCTAAAAGACAAAACACCGCGGATGACACAAATGGACACTAGCGATCGTATTAATTAAGACTGTCATAACATGCTCGTTCGATAACCACTTGCGGATGCAACAGCTCGCAATAACATGTAGGTGAACACCCGTTGTTGTACCTGCAAGCCAGGTGTCTATCGCTAGATTCAATTATGCAATTAAATCATACGTAGTTTTGGATATTTTATAAATAGAATAATATTTGTATCTATTATAGTTTGATTTAGGCAGAGCCTAATGAATTTAAAAATAGAACCAACAATATGGACAATACTCGTGTAATATGTTTTTAATCCAACGAAAACAAATAAGTATGAATGAAAAAGTGTGCATAATTTTGTCATATCGCCCAAAGTATACCAGAACTATTATGGTTTGGTTTAGACAGGGTTTAATTGATTTTTCAAAACTAACCAACATCATCTTTAAATAAAATTGTAGATGTCAATAAAAGCAAATACGTAGACTAACAAAGTTTAATGTGTAGCTATAGTATTTATGGCTGATCTTATCAGCCTACCTCCACCCTTCGCCACTGATATACAGTTGCGATGAGTGGAGGTAGGTTGTTGAGATCCGATATAAATAGTGCACGCAAAAGACTACAAATGTCAAAAAATATTCGTCTGTACGATTTAATCAATGGCATGATTTTAGATATTTTATAGTCTGCATGTCGTTGAATCCAACCATTGGCTTCTAATGCGTTATGACAATCAATGAGATTATGGTAGATGGGTAACAGTGGCGAAGGGTGGAGGAGGTATGCTGTTGAGATCCGACATAAATAATGCAGTAAATTTGTCAGCCAAATGATTTTTTTTTCACTGAACTGAGACTACAACATGTAGATAGTATTTGTGAGTTTTTAAAAATCAATTAAACCCTGCCATAGTCGATAATAGTGACTCCAGACCATTGGACTTCTCAGTTCTTAACCGGACACGGTGGTTTTGCCTCCAAGCTCTGTCAGCTTGGCCTAATAGAATCTACGACTTGTTTATGTGGCGAATTGCAGGACGCCGATCACATCCTCTGAGTGTGTCCCCATATGTCGGTTGCAAGGGAAGAGCATCTCAAGTCGGTTCGACCCTCAGTTGGACCGGTCGGCCATTGCGACTTGGTATCTACGAGGGAAAAATTCTCAGCTTTTAAAAAGTTTGCGGCATTATACGGCGAGCGAGAAGGTCTTTTCTCATCGAGAATTGACCGTAATACATTATATGGAATTAGGGATCACGCACACTCTAGTGCACGCCAACCAAGGTCTTGGAAAGTTGCTCCTGGGACACTTTCGGCACAAATTTGAACAGCGCCTATCGTTCGTTACGCCACGGTATACGCCTGCATAACGGGTATGGAGACGTGGCGGGTGGTGGAGGGAAAAGCAAGCAAATAGATAATAGTCAAAAAATATTTGTTTATCTATAAACTATATAATATAATTATTCCATTACCCCATACATAATTTCAGATATAATACTATTTTTTATCGATTATGGTTTAGTATAGGCAGGGCTTAATACATTTTAAAAAACTAACCAACTCCATCTGTAATATTATGTATTCTCAATTCAGCGAATAAGTATAACTGAAAAATTGTGCACCTTTTTTCTCGGATCGCCCATAGCATACCTAAACTATTATGGTTTGGTTTAGGCAGGGTTTAATTGAATTTTAAAAAACTAACCCAATATCATCTGCAATTTGTATTGTTTGTTTAATGATAATATGACCGACAAAGTTTAGTGTGCATTATGCATGTCGGATCTTAACAGCCCACCTCCACCCATCGCAAATTGTATTAATTTATACATTTGAAAAAACTATCACTCAAAAAAGATTGGACAGCCCAGCCCTATTATATAATATACCTACAGGATAAAACATCACTTTTTCCTTAATGCTAATCACTTGGTAAAACATGTGTATTATATTTACAAAGAAAAACTATACATCGCATTATTTACCTTTTACAACATTGCATCGCAGGGTTTTCCCTTACATTTTTTTTATTGAATCTATTGAATATGTATGAAATTATTGTTTACTTTCAGTATTAATACACATTGTATTAACGGTTTATCGTACAGCAATTTTTTTTCACAAGAGTGCCTCCAAACTTGTCAATGTCACAGACCTCTACGTATCCTAATACCATCACTGTTTGAGAGTATGTTACGTGGAAATGCTCATATTCAAGGTAAGTAGATATACACCTAACAAATTTTCGGACAATTTTAAACTAAAAATGAAAAGCCATTCTAAGTCTAAGTTTAGTAAGACATCACTGGATCGATCCACTGCTGGATGAAGGTTTCCTCTCAGTCCTTCTACTCTTCTCAATCCTTGGTTCTTCGCTGCCACGTACATCTTTACGAATTTTACGAGATCGTATATGCAGCGGGTCTTAGTGCACTGTATGGAAGGCAATTATCCAGCCCATTGCCATTTAATCTACTCAGTGACGTCAGTACGCAGCAGATTGAGCATCGCTTGGGGGCGGCAGTTACCCAAAGGGCGGCAAATCGAAGAGAATCATTAGGTGTATATATAGCTACCTACATAATCTTAGTAAGTCGAACAGTACCCTTAGTAATAACGGAAATATCTTTCCATTAAAAAAATAGCGCATTGGTTGAAAACAAAATGTATTTATCAGGTAGGTACTATAAAAGTTTTAACAGAACTTTTTTTGTCGGGTTCGCGATGTCTAGTTTACTTCCGTTGTCCTTGGACATCATGTTCTTGGTGAACAGCAATGACACGTGCATACCTAATTTAAAATTTATCCAAATATGTTTGCCAGTCTCTCGCGAGTTTTGGAAGTTGTTAGGTGTATTTTTAAGTATACCTATCCGTGCACCCGCGATGGCTGCGTGGCGTAAGCGCCGGTCTATAGTGTCGAGGGTCCCGGGTTCGAATCCTGGGTCTGGCAAAAATTAAACATATTGTTTTTCAATTTGTGTATGAGTCAGAGTATGGACCTAATAGGTTGAGCAAGTGGCTGACATCCATTTCTCGTAAAAAAAAATCTGTTAATACAAACCTCCTCTCTGTGGAGGCCCATATGATCCTATTAGGATCGGACATGGTCGAAAGAAGAATCTGAAACCGTAGACTCGCAATATTGTATATTGAAGCACAGATGGAATTTAAATTAGATTTAGTGGTTCAAGTGGTAAAAGTACTGTATTAAAAAAATGTGGCGGCATTTTGACACTGCTCAGGGGCGGCATTTTGTCTAGGGACGTCACTGAATCTACTTAGCAATATATATATCGCGTACTCTTGTCTGCTTCCTTATCCAGTGGTTTCTTTTGTGGTCTTCTAGAGTTCTTTCCATGGCACGTTGCGTTGGTTGAAATTTTTGGATTTGTCTTACATTAAGGTAGCGTATCGTATAGGTATACTGCGTTACTGTCAGTAAATTTGTGATTGAATAGCATTGATATCCATCGACCCCTAATCGACCCCCTAGATCGGATAGACCCCTAATTATTATATCGACCCCTAGGGTTGCGCTTGCTGCTCTTAAGATGAAGCTGGTTCCACTCGCGTGTCATCTTACACGGAAGCTTTGAATGAATCTATTATTAATAATTACCGTACCTACAATAATACCTAGTAAGATATGTTTTTTTATGTTTTGATTGTTCTTAAAATTTTCATGGAAAACCTCCATTGCTCTCAAACGTGATATTTTAGCATTAGTTCCTTTATTCGCCGTCCTTTATGATGTGCACAGAGAGAGTGGCGAAGGGTGGAGGTAGGCTGTTAAGATTCGCCATAAATAGTGCACACTAAACTTTGTCAGTCATACGTATTTGCTTTCATTGAAATAAGACTACAATTTACAGATGGTGCCGGTTAGTTTGTAAAATTAAATTAAACCCTGCCAAACCAAGCCATAATAGATAACAGTCAAAAAATACTCGTCTAGCCATAAAATATTTTAAATTATGCAATTAAATCATACATAACTTTGAATATTTTATAGATAGAGGGCTTAATGAATTTATTCTTAATCCAACGAAAAAAATAAGTATGAATGAAAAAATGTGCACAATTTTGTTGTATGTTCCAAAATATACCAAAACTATTATGGTTTAGTTAGGCAGAGTTTAATTGATTTTTAAAAACTAATCAATACCATTTGTAAATAATTGCAGTCTTCGTTCAATAAAAATAAATGCGTATGACTAACAAAGTTTAATGTGCACTATTTATGGTGGAACAACTTACCTCCACCCTTTGTTACTGTGTTCCACTCATATGCAGCGCACGACCTGTCTATCACCATATGATGTCACAAAATCAACCCAAGACCTGAACAAAAACGATGTATAAGTGCGAGTGAGAAAGTATTCGGTACCCTTATAATCTCTGCGACACACGCTAGAGTAAGATAAAAGGTTTACAGATCTGGGAGATGTTTTGCTACGGTGTAGCCGGCAAATCTTTGTTTATTGCATAACTAAGCGTCCATAACCGTGTTGCTAAAATTGCTATTATTTGTGTTAAACATAAAGTCAGTCGTAAATATTTTTAGTTAATTAAGTAGAAAACATGGTTCCGTGTATTAAAATATGGTAGCCGTACTGATAAGCAAGAAGATGGTATTACGTTTCATAGGAAAGTTGATACATGTTCGTGATAATTTATTTGTATATTATTATATATTTTAATACCAGTGACCTAGTGTTTCTTTAAAATAACTTAAATTGTGGATATCTTTACCTAATGGTTGCATTTTGACCGCTTAAAAATACTATATAACGTAAAAAAATAGAAAATTATATTTTAATTTTGAGCGTCTAGTGCGAGCACTTTGGGGAAGCACTAGCGAAATGGTCTCGAACATTTGTAGACGAATGCGTACGCTCACCCACAAACCAAACGCACGGCACGCGGCTTCATTTAGCAATGCAACGGGTGGCGTCTAGATGTATATATAGTCTATGGATCAACCCCTTTCTCTTCCTGGCACCTTGTATTAAAGTAAATTCTTTAAACTCAGTCAGAGCTCACCTTGCGCGTAGCAACGTCAGTGTTGGGTATTTTCTCCCAGGGCATTCCCAGGCAAAATTGAAATAGATGCTTCACATCGCCACTGTAGGGTCCCGTGATACGCTCGATTAAGACCGAGTGTGGTGCGGGCGGGTTTTGGTTTGGAGGGATTAACTTCAATGTTGATAATGGCAGCGCTCGAAATGGATTTTTATTATCTAATTTTTTATGTGTGTTTTACAAAGAGAAGTGTTAGATTTTTCGTTATAGGTATAGCCATTCTAGCGCAAACGGTAAAATTATTTTTTCTACGAAACTGGGCGACAATGTTGCCGATTTTACGACCTGGAACGGCGCTCCGGTCCATTTCAAGCCCTGGATAATGGATAATAAAAAAAATCTCACCATACTGCTGAGCACTAGCTGGACTTATAAATAGGAAAATTGTTAACAACACTGTCACAAAAACACTGTGGAATCTGTATTCCATTTTATATAACATTAACACCTTCTCTAGTTTGCAAATTGTGTAATTTAACACCTGTTCACTGTAAAAAAATAATGAAATATCTCTACACCAGTTCAAATATAGATTCATCCAAGCGATGATCAAAATGAACTCATTGATTATGAACGACTATTACTAGGAAAACTAGCAGATAAAATAATTAATATTAAAACCTGTCCTGTAATAAATTAATTGCACTAGGACAGGTGGCGAACCTGTGGTACGCGAGATCATTTTGCATGGCACGCGAATGTTTTATTTATTTTTGAAGAGAAAAAAATACGCATAAACCTGCGACTATAGCGCCGTGTGTCCCAGGTTCGAATCCTAGGTCTGATAAATACACATATTGTTTTTCAACTTTTGTTTGAGTCAGAGTATGGACCTAATAGGTTGAGCAAGTGGCTGACATCCATTTCTTGTAAAAACAAAATCTGTTAATACATTGGACGCTAAAGACGCGCTGGCGTAACGATTAAGGTGACCATTCGATATAATTAGCGTACTATTTAGATGTGGTAATTAAAAAGTAATTATCTAGTCAGGCCCATATGATCTTATTAGGATCGGACATGGTCGGAACTAAAATAATAATTGACAGATCGCATTTTATAAAAAATAGCAGACAAAAATACTCTTCAAGGATAATCATTACATTTAATGTAATTAATATATAATTGTACCTATAGATCGGGTCTTAGGCTTTATGCGTCACATGAAATATTATCGCACTAATCTCATCAGGCGGCGGGGAAGGCGTGCTGCGAATTTCTAATTTTGGTCGATTTACAATGCTTGAGTCCACTGTAGCGAGAGAATGCCTTATCTGATCGGAGCAATTCTACTGTCAATTTGTACGTAAAGAACCAACATTAATAATACAGAACAAACAATTTTATTTCTATCCACAAAAATGGCTGTACCGAATAAGAAACAAGAGCTTGTACTGTCCAACAAGATCTTCTTGGCTATGTGTTAAAACTGTGAACTAGCTCCTCCTATTCAGTCGACGACAGCGCATTCCAGTTTGTGCCTAAATCTTCAGTTTCAGTCGGCAGACAGTTTCAAAATTGGTGGACCGAAATGTATGGCGTACTTAATTGAAAAAATGCTAAAGTTATATTATGTATGCTATGTTCTATGAGTGGTATCTATAACATTATCATTTTGTTAAATAGAATTCTTTAAAACTATCGTTCCCCCAAGAAAAACTGCTCGGCACGTCAGACAGTCAAAAAATAATATTTTGGGAAATTTTGGCACGCGTACGTAAAAAGGTTCGCCAACCCTGTATGAATGTTAAAAATAAATAGAATCTCGCCTGTTTGATGCTGCCATTCTGACAGTGCTGTTTTACGGTAGCGAGTCATGGCACTTTTCGAAAGGTCAGAGAGAAGGCATAAGCATGCGTTGCATATGGGCGGCGAATGAAAGAATGGATATAAATAATATGAGAGTAGTCACTTCACTGGAAAATATCGACATCTTGGTTTAAAAAATAGTCGAGGGATAACTTTATTATGTGTAATACGTCATATTGTAATGGTGATTTATCACACAGGTTAAAATTCTACAAGGATGCCTCCAAACCTGTCGGTAGGTTTTAATGAAAATGCTCCAATAATGACGTGTATGTGTGTATGTCCTATTCGACAACTCAATCGAGGGCATTCAAGAGACAGTCGACAGGTTTCATAACGACTCATCTCGCGTTGGTTTGAAAACTAGCGCGAAGAAAACCAACGTTTTGTGTAATAGCACCTGTCCTGATCCAGATTTCCCTCTGATTAGCGACGGACAAAACATCGAGAGCGTCGACAGCTTCAAGTACCTGGGGTACACATCACGGGAGATGCATTTTGCAGAAAGAGCTCGCTATCTGAATGGGAATGGCTGGAGCAACATTCAACTCGATGCAGAGAGTCTGGGACTCACGATTGTACTCGGTCAAAACCAAATGCGGCCTATTCGACTCTTGCATTCTGACGGTTCTGCTTTACGCTAGCGAATCATGGCACCTTATGAAGGCTCAGAGCAACCTTATACTGAGTTTCAAAAACAGATGTTTGCGACAGTATGACTTTAGGAGCAACGAGGAGATGATATAACTCACCAAGCAGCCTCTTATCACGCTGAGAGTGAAGAGGCGACGTTGGACCTGGCTCGGCCTCGTGCTGCGGATGCCAGAAGAGAACCTCAACCTGGCCTGCCTGTTCTTCAAGCCGACCGGATTCCGGCGTCCTGGAAGGCCGCTAAATACTATCTATAGAGTGTATACGGCGGAAGCAAGAAGACTGGCTAGCGATATGGAATATTTGAGGCACCGCGCGGTGTCCATATGCTCCAACTAAGGGGCGGATATGGCCGAAGAAGAAGAAATTAAAAGATTTTTGGTGTATTGGTGTACGATTTCCGAAAATAAATAATAAAATAGGTACTTAACGAATTTAAAGGCAATTTTAAAACTACCCAGAGGGCCCGGCGTGGCGGGTCGACCAGCTAAGTAAGATAAACACACATCACAAATTTGATCTAATAGTAAAAAATAGTCTATACTTGAATGATATTAAGACTATAAAATGATTTTTAATATTATGATTGATATAAGTACCTACTTAAATGATAATAATTCACAATATGTAGAATTTGTGAAACGCTAATGTAGTGCATAACACTGACCCTAAGCCCCCTAACCTTAGCGATATAGGGAGCATGGCCCCCACATCCTGAAGCGGGCCCCAGGCTAGGACCTTTGGCGGGTCCTACTACCTATCGCTATGGATAAAGGCAGTGTGACGTTCTACAGTAGCGTTTTCCAAATGGTGTACGCGATAAAATTAATGTGTATATTTAGTGTTTTTTTGTATATTTTAATACATTCATTTTTGTGTCACTTTTTAATACATGACTTTTTTTTATTATTAAAGCAAATTATTTGTGACGTGTGTTTATCTCACTTATCTGGTCGACTCGCTTCGCTGGGCCCTTCCTGAGCCCTGTCAGCCCCCCCCCTTATGGGGGCCATGGTAGGGAGGCCCATCAAATCAATATCCTTACCTGGAGGCCTGCTCCAAGATCTGGGGGACATGGTGCATCTCCTATGCAGTACATGACGTTACTGCTTGAATGGTTAGGTATCTGCAATCCTTGTGATATTGACTCCACCACCAACAATTCACCAAGTCGGTTACATTGACAACATTGTCGTAAATATAAAAAAGAAACTGCGACTATCTGTTGACGTCTTTAGTTAGACGAGATTCTGATTACGATCTATAACACGGTTGGATAATAATATTTACATAATTATACGGGTTTTTACAATAAATTTCACATAATTTATAATATTATAAAATATTAATAATTATATTTGTTGTTTATCCTTGTAGGAAGGCCATTAATTAGTAAAAATATATAAGTAAATCGTCTGCATGCACTCACACTGTTATGTCACGTGTTCTTTGCGTGTTGACTTGTGGTTACGGGTTCAGGTCCCGTAGGGCCTCGTATTTTTATAAAAAAAAAGTTTCTCTAGTAGGTTTTTTCAAATTATGTAATACATCCAATATTATAATATATAATGTTACATTCTCAAATCTTGTGAATTATTCGCTGAATAAAATAAACGGCTTGTTAAATAAAATTATCAATTTGTCATAAATATGCAGCGTTTTATAGATTTTTGTATAATTTTATTACTGATTTGAACTGATTGGAGTTTTCGTTTAAATTTTCCGACGAATCGGTTGCGTCATTTGCGTCGAAGAAAATAAACGTTGCGAAAACATATTATCATCATAATATTATTATAAACATTGATGTCATATTCGCTTGACCTCTAGATTAAATCTTACATCACACATGTGATAAACTCCCTTGATTGTTTGATTTTATTGAATTTCTAAGGTCATGTCACAGTTACCTATAGATATTGCAAAAGGACAGTCAGATAATAACATTGTTTATTTCTTAATAATAAAATATGAAATCATAAGTCAATTTAATTAAGTACTAAAATAGAAAAATGGTTTAGTAGGGGTCCATTATGAAGAAATACCTATCCATTATATTTGTTTTATTAAGGTGATACATCAGTGAAACGGCAAATAATTTTCAACTGTTGTAGGCGCGACGAAATTTTGGACTCGCTCGCGGTGTAGCCATGTCTACTGAAATTTCAGTAGATCTACTGAAATTTTGGTCAGGAAAAGAAGAAATTATGATATTTGTGATGAATAAAAGTCACTTTTTCATGATTTCTTAAAAGGCACTTGTGAGATTATGTCAATATGCACGCTTTCACCAAAAACACAATAGTTGAATTTCATACATTTTTGTCAATCTACTGATATTTTGAAGAAAAAATCAAAAAATCTACTGAATTTTGAAAATTTTAGTTGGCAACACTGCTCGCTCGCATTCTGAGAGAGAATGTCAAGCTGGAAACACGTCACTTTGTTTCGTGATGGCGACGGGCGTGTTAATTCTTAAATCGTGTAAAGATGACTAAAAACGTTACCCATTCTTTAAAAAGATAACATGTCAGTGAATATATTATTATTGTTACTAATAGAATGATAAACAGAACATAAAATGGACGTATGTTGGGTTTATATGACAAATTATATTTCGCTTGGCATGCGTCATTTGCACCCGCGACCCGCAATCCGCGCATCGCCTAGCCACGATCTTTTTAGACCGTGCCTCAACTGAGATGCAACCTTGGGTTAAAAAATCTAGCAAGACTTTCATATTTACCCTGCCTGCGACATATTATAACAGCTTATCGTCGCTTCAAACGAGGAATACTACACTTTTCTAGGTATGTTCTCCATATCAGGATACTTCATACTTTGAATAGCGATCAACACCAGGCCAGCGTCACATCCACAAGTGACTCCAAGCGACACTCCTTTATTTGAGGTTATATGGATACTATCCGTGGCTTTCGCTTAGGTATGCTTACATCATCATCATCAGCCTGAATCTATCCACTGCTGGATGAAGATCTCTCCAAGCTGATTCCATTTCTCTCGGTCATGTACGTTGCCACCTACTTCCGCAGAACTTTATCATTTCATCGATCCAGCGGTCTCTAGGTCTACCTTGCGGACGTTTTGTACCTCTTGGATACCACCGAATTACTAAATTTGTCCGATTGACAAACAATGCTTACATACTGTAGTTTAAATGCTAGAAGATAATCAATATTTGGCCACATATTTTTTTCGACTTATACATGGTTTAAATGAGAACTCTGTCATTATTGTAAGTATTGACTTGTGTGTCACTGATGACTAGGGAATCCAATCCCGAGCCAAAATTCTGATCCCGGGATTTCGGGATTACAATTTGACAATCCCGGGATTGGCATTTTTTTCCATTGTTAATATAAAATGTTTATATTTACAAATAACATTGATAAAATCGGTCAAAAATAAATCTAGTATAATTTATACTATTTAAGACATTTATTGTTAATATTGTATACGTTCATTCTTGGAAATACACAAGTTTAATGAAGTAAATAATAATGTGAATTTAATACGAGATTGCTGTTTCTGATAGTAAAGACATAATGAATGGATTAGCGAGATTTAAAATAGTAAAGCAAATAATCATGGCGTACTTATGGCCTTTCCGCATCATAAATCTAATTTTTCGACCATGTCCGATCCTAATAGGATCAGTGGGTCTATTCTATACTTATCGAACACTAAATTGATAAATAGTATCAAAGTTAGGGTAGGTTTGTATCAAAATATTAGCACTTATTGTAACAATTACACGTAGCCGGTTTTTATTGTTGCAATAAGTGCGATATTTTAACAGCAGCAAGATAGGTGCTGTTAAAATATAGCACTTATTGCAACAATAAAAACCGGCTACGTGTAATTGTTACAATAAGTGCTAATATTTTGATACAAACCTACCCTAAGTTTGATAATATTTTTCACTTTATCACTTTAGCGGTCGATAAGCATAGAATAGACCCACATATGGGCCTACACAGAGTAGAATTTTGTTTTTTTTTACGAGAAATGGATGTCAGCTACTTGCTCAACCTGCAAAATCTAATTAGTCAGCCAAATATGAAACTGCCGTAAAACGTATGATATCATGGTGGAATTACTTTGTTAAATGTGCGAAGCATTGTTTTTTTCCAATCTTTCTCATTTTTAATAATTCATGTGAAAAAATAAAATGAATCGGCAACCTACACATGGGTATAAATCAAACTTCATTCAAACTCAGTTTATTTCTAATGTAGTTATTTTTTATTAAAAGTATTTTTTTCTGTTTTATTTTCGCTTTTATTTTATTTTCCATAAAAATTGATATATAAAATCAATCCCGAAATCCCGGGATTATGTTTATCAATCCCGGGATTCATAGGTATCGAAAATAGCGCGGGATCCCGGGATTGGAATCTCTACTGATGACTATCTTAGAAATCGGGAGCATCAGTTGTTTGATCTCCCAAGGTGCATAACTAATCTGCTATTGGTGATACCAATTGGGAGGGCAATAACTCTGTTCAACCAAATCGCTTCGGATGTTGATATATTTCACTTACTTGACGTATGATGTTTTATACATAATATACTTACATAAAATAATAATATATTCACATTCACATAACACTACAATAGACCATAATGTCCCAATGACAGAAGTATAGTGAAACAGTAGTGTAATTACTAATAGAAGTGAATCAATCACTAACTCTCAGGCTTTGAGAAAATCACATAAATATATTGTGACCTCACCAGGATCGAACCCGGAGTCCAAAGTCTAGCGCCTTACGCACTGTACCTACTACGAAAGCCTCCTCCCCTATCAAACGACATTTTGTTCCCACAGAATACAGCCTTGACCATGAGACTCCAAGTTGGCTGAATGCAGATCTCGCCATACCCATGCGGATTCTAAGTTCACTTTAAAGACCGCCATCGTCGGTAGCTCTGGCACCTAAGTATTTGAACCTGCTCACCAGCTCAACAGGCAGACCGGAAACCCACAGAGTGTCAGCGTCTATGCATGCAGCACTGCACGTCGATTTGGTCTTCGCCGCATTCAGACGAAGACCTTTACACACAGAGTCCGAGTTCTACAAGCTGGTGTACACGTCATCACGGTTCTTTTATGAAGTAATGGAAATTAATTCCTAAATTCCCCCGCTTCAGCATCTTAACACTGCATTACGTCCGCCCCCCGCCAATTCCATCGTCATCGCGTCGCTAGCGTACGCCAGCTTATAGAAATCGGAGTCTAGTTCGAGTTAATGGCGAATCTGTTCTCACTTACCTCCAACCATTCGATCGTCGAGTAAAACATACTGTACTTATATAAGTTTTTTCTATGACTACCAATGACACACATTGAAAATCGTCTTGTCTGGAATAGGTCATAAATCAAAATTGGGCATAATGTTGCAAGTGTCTTCCGTGTGCATAAGCGAGGCCATACTGAGACAGTAATGAGTAATGACACGCGGTAGGCAGAAATAAATGCAAAAGCAAGCTCTGCACATGTGCCAGTGTGACATTTTATATTTTTACCTGTGCATGTTGATTAAAATTTGTTGCTTGCAACACCAGCTGCTTTTTTCAAACTAAAATGTCGCATTCAGTGTGCGGAGGTACATTAGGTTACATGTGTTTTGTGAATACTAGCAAAATCACATCCGACTCGGCTTAAATTTCACTGAGAATTGTCTATCTCCTGAGATTCTTGAGGAATCAATGAACCAATCACAAATTTTCGAAAAAATAAATATTTTTGAATAATATTCTCAAATGTGGATAAATCACAAGCAAGACAACTGAATAACCTTAAAATTAATAATTGATGATTGCTGTCTTGAAGAAGTGAATGAATTTATGTAAGTACTTAACCGGATGGCTACCAATGACGTCTTAAGACCCAAACTGAAAAAATGACATCTATAGACGTCCCGCTTTAAACAGGATTTTACGTAAAAGTTTAACATAAATCAATTATTTTAAACATACAAATATGTCGAACACACAACGACATATCGCACCATCGCAACTAAACTGCCACAATCCAAAAACGTCAAACAGAGAAAATCAGCTTTGAAGTTTTTACCTTTAGCATTTTTGTACTGTGTTTTTGAAAATATATGTTTAGATATTGAATGAAGTTTTGACTTAGAGATATTAAATTTTCAGTACATATACTATGAACAATAGACAATGAAACGTAGTAATTAACTCAAAACACGTAAATTTGGACTTGTGGCGGTTTAGTTGCGAGGGTGCGATATATTTGGAATATCGTCACATACTCAGAATTGAAACAGAATTCGCTTTACCAATTGAAATGTAAATTGATTTTTGCAATCAAATTCGCGGCGTGCAAGGTACTGCCATACATACACCTACCGGCAGTAAAAAGGTTAAAGTTCATTAATAAATCGTTACCTTACTTTGAAAAGATTCTAATTGCACTTGACCATGTTTTGGGCTATGAGCGTTTGAAATTTGGAATTGTCATAATTTTCAATATAAAAAGACATGTAGATAGAACTCCGGCATACTGTTAATTCCCATATTTGACAATAGATGACTCTGAAATGAACGTATATGATAGAATATGGCTAATTTTAGGCTAAAATGTCAATAAGAACCTTTTCAAAGTAAGGTAACGAAATGTAGAAATATTTATGATTCAATTATCACAAAATATGATTTCGTGGCTTCAGTCCATTGGGATTCAGAACCACCTATATTATATAGAAGGTTTCCATCGATATCGCTATAATAAACAAATAAATAAATAAAAACATCAACAAATATAATTCTTCGCTAGACTATTTATTAAATTTACATAATATTACGACATTTAAACATCACATAGGTAATCTATATTATACTAAAAATACATTTTATGTTAACCATACACACTTATTCTTTTTGCCTGGGGCGACATTCAACTCAATGCAGAATGTCTTGAGACTCACGGCATCAAACATTAGTGGTGAGGCTTGGAAGTAAGCTGGTAAGATTCGACATAATTAGTGCACACTAAACTTTGTCAGTCACACTTATTTGTTTTCGTTAAACTAAGAATACAATTTGCAGATGATGCTGGTTACTTTTTAAAAATTAATTAAACCCTGCCTAAACCAAACCATAATCGATAAAAAAATATTCTTGCATCTATAAAATATTTAAAATTATGTATGATTTAATGGCACAATACATGATTACCTATTATGGCTTAGTTTACGCAGGTTTTAATTGAATTTTAAAAACTAACCAACACCATCTGTAAATAATTATTGTTATCTTAGTTCAACGAAAACATGTGAAGTGTGCAATATTTATGTAGGATCTTAACTCATTTAGTGCTGACAACGCGACTGGCGCGTTTGCATTAGATGGCCATTCGATACAATTAGCATAATTAAATAGTAATGAACTGGTCAGCAGTGAATAAGAATAGCCTACCTCCACCCTTAGCCACTTATATAATATTCAAAGCTTAGCACGAAAGGGATTAATTTCTAGTTAAAACTCTTCTCATGACTGGACTAGGGCAGCTGCTCCGAAGAAACAAAGTCTGTTACCATGAATGGCATGCATCTGGAGTGAGGAATTCTCATCTGATGACAGATACGTGAAATAAGTCAGTACCTAAGTATGTTGAATTTTTTAAAATTCTCACATATTTTTGAGCCATATACATGAGTCCTGATGATTGAAGTCTGTCCAAATCGTGATTAATATATTCTCAGTCACATAAACATAGCTTTGGCAATTTCTACAATTTCAAAAATAAAATGTTAAAATATGTTACAGAGTGAAAATAATGATAGGAAACTACTTAGTTTCAATTTAGTAGACAAAAAATGAAGATCATATTTTAAAAGCTTTTGAATGCTGAACGATACATCGTTGTTCATAATACCGGCGAGAAATGCCAACCACGATCGTTGTTGATGCCAAAATGCTTAGAATGGTTTGGTAATTCCGTACTACACCAATATAAAACTGGTTTTTATTAGGTTAGGTTTGCACATTTAAGGACATTTTTAACACTTCTTTTGCGGGTTCCATGGGCAAATCAATTTATGTATCTACAGTGGCGAGGGGTGGAGGTAGGCTGTCCACATTTTACATAAATAATGCACACTTAATTTTGTCAGTCATACTTGATGTGTAGATAGTGTTTGCTAGTTTTTAAAACTCAATTTAACCCTGCCCAATCGCTTATGGCCTGACAAATTGATGCTTTCGAAATGTGGTGTTGGCGCCGAATCCTTCGTATTTCTTGGACAGAGCACAGGACGAACCAGTCAATCAACCAGATACCGCAGATAAAGAAACGGCTTTGGAAAATATCTTTTTACAATACTTTTGTGCCGGATAAGCTGGCGAGACTGATGGTAACCTCCAGGAAAGGCAAAGCAGAGGAAGAGCGTCGGCGCGCTGGAGCAACTGAGTGAAGGAGCTTGCCGGTGCAGCATTCACTCTGCCCTGAGAGAAGCAGAGGATCGAGTCTTCGTCGCTCAAAAGACGAGAAAACGATCAAGAAGAAGAATGAACCATTATTGTTCACCAATCTTACGACATACCTATTATTATTATTCTTGTGTAGTATTCTGAATAATACAATCAAAACATATAGAAATGAAGTCAATAATCTGAGGTTATTGGCAATTATTATAATGGTCGGAATTAATACTCCCAAAATTATTTTCATTTTTAAATGGTTCCGCTGACCTTCAAAGAAACTTTCGAAGTCAAGCGGATAGATAATGCATGTGTGACAAATTATAAAAACATATTAGCATTTCTAACTGGAATTTTGAAACATCGTAACAACGAAAAGGTAAATATCATACATGTAAAGTCATATATTTACATCACTCGGGGACTGCGAATTGTTTCGCAAATAATCGACAGCCTTAAAAGACCCTTTGCACAATTTAAAACCTAGTCAAAGACAGACGTCTATTATCCTGCGCCTCGTACAAATTAGACCTGGCGTTAAGCTCGGCAACAGCTTCTCCGATAGGCCTCCCGTGGCTGATGAACATTCCCAACGTCGCCTGATTACCTGTACCATCTTCGCCGACCTTCTCGTGCGACTTCAAATGAAAGTTCAAGTGAGAGCTCTGTTTGAACCGCCGATGACAGACATTGCAAGAGAACGGCTCAATCTTTGTGTGCACTCGCATGTGCTGACTCAAATGGGCAGACTGCGTGAAAGCTTTACCGCACACGACGCAAGCGAAAGGTTTAACTTTGCTGTGAATCCTCACATGTTGATCCAGCCCCGCCTTTTGTGTGAAACTCTTATGACATATTTCACACACAAACGGTTTAACACCGGAATGCGTTTTCATATGCTGGCTTAATCCTGTCGGTTGCGAGAAGCGTTTATGGCAAATGTTGCACTGGTACGGTCTAGGACCGGTCCCGTGATTGATTCTGCGGTGTTTTTCCAGCCACGCGGCGTCCGGAAGACTCTTCCCGCAGAGATTGCACGAAAACGGGGCGATCGTCTCGCCTTTAGGATGCACAAACAGTCCCAGTATCGGATCGAGGTCCGTATCGAAACGTTTCTCGCATATCTGACAACGCTGTATAGCTTTGCGCCGCTTGGCATGTGACTGATGAAAGTGACGCGAGTATTCGCAGCACGTTTCGTAGACCTCCGGACACTGCACGCAACAAAACGGGCCAGTCACATCTGCTGATTTAGCCATGGCTTCCGATTTTACACTAATCCTACTCTCGTACGGTTTTCTCGGTTTAGTTTCCACTTTTCTCGACCGTCTGTAAGCGCCGTTGCTCACAAAATTGTCAGATTCTGGTTCCGTTTTAATAATAATATAGCTGATTTCGCCTTTCCTCTGTTCCGACGGTGATGGGGCTATGAACGTGGAGTCTACTATCTGGTACTGGCTCCCGATCGGCATGCTAGACTCGCCCATGTTGTTGTTCTGTGATTCCTGCGCTTCGTCGCCCACTTTACCAATTCTCTCATAGCAGTTTCCGTTGTCTTCGATATCCCTATCGGTGTCTGCAGTCCCCGTGTCAGGGTTTGTGTTATCGATGCCTGAATGTTCCACCCGAAGATGATTGCCTGAAATCAAACAAATTTCATCACATTATTGGCTTCGGACAAGGTCACTTCATCGATTGAAATACAGTTATCTTCAGTAACAATTAAGATTATAAAATTACTAATTGTTTATTCAACGCTACATAAACGCAAGATTTAACTCTTCAAGTGCCACAAGCAAGTTTCAGTGAACTAAAACTACAAATTCAATTTAACCCTGCGTAAACCAAGCCATGTCCGATCTTAAGAAGATCCTAAGAAATATGGGCCTCCACAAAGTATTAACAGATTTTTGTTTTTATTAGAAATGGATGTTAGCCGCTTGCTCTATTGGGTCCATACTCCAAACAGACACTGAAAACAATATGTGTGTTTGCCAGACCCTGGATTCGAACCTGGGACCCACTCCATCATAAACCGATGCGTCAGCCAATCGGCCATCGTAGGTATCATATAATTTTATCATACCATCCCCTGGCGGAGGTCAGCCACCATCAGAGTGTTTGCCTTCATCATATAATAAGACATATTTAATATTGCTGGTCATTCATATTTGCATATTTAATCGATACTCAACATAAATAAAACCAATATCACGCTAGTTAGCGAGGCGTCACACTTGTGATATCAATCTGACACATGATTGTACAGAAGTCTTGCGGAGTAATGCTAAGTATACACACATGTTCTTGCTCGATGGTTTTACGCTCAATGTATGTACTATCCGCTCGATGCTTTTTTGTTCAATATCGAGCAAATGGCTCGATGCGAAAAAGATTCAAGGACCGTAATTCTTGCTCAATGTTAGACAGAAATTTCATGGCTCGAGACACTGGCTGAGCGTCTTGTGTCGAGCTGCTCGAGCATGTGGACACAACGGCGAGTATGCTTCCAAGTCAACATGTTCAAGAATGTACGTGTGTACTTAGCATATTTTAAATAAAAATAGTCCCGGCATGAGAAACTCACTATGCAAGAATACCGCTCAAGGAACGGTTGCTTGCGAATATGTACTTTTACTGGGTCTGCACAATGTAATTCCGACACTGTTGTCCATATGCTCCACCTACAGACCACACATAAACAAAGACACGAAGAAAAATACTGAAAAAGCTAACCTAGAGCGATATTATTGGCGAATGATTTGTTGCAGTGCCCGCACGTCGCAAACTTCACTCCCGTGAGTCCTTTGCAGAAAGGGGCCCTTATGATGGCGGGGCATTTGGGCAAGTCAGGCACCTCCGTGTGCATCTGCAATGTGTTGCCGAAGGAGTCCATTGTGGAGATGCTCTTCACAACGAAGCCCTTCTGCGCCAGATAGGCTGCCAAGTCCTTTCCGTCCATTTTGGACAAGTAACTTAATCGGCAGAATTCTTCCGCATGCCGTTCCGAATCTGAAAAATAAACGAAAGCATAACCATTTGAGACTTTCACATTATTTACATATCGAAACTGTGATAACTATCTTTTTTGTGATATTACAAACAAACTAGGTACTGAAGGAGGTCTAGGAATTTCTTTGATGCCAGGGCTGATTCTAGCAGCACGGTATCTATATTGTCTTCAAATGTGAAGACACTGCACACACATCAAAACTCATCTCATTTGCAACGTGTCGAATACGTTGATGTGACGTCATCATCATTCACAAATGGAGCTCCGCAGATCGGTCGAATGCGACTTTTTAGTTTGAAAAAAACATCTAGTGCTGCTATCAACAAATCGCATGACTCTAGTGCAGTAAGTCGAAGATGCCAGAATGCATACGGACACCTACGAATTGGTCATTTCTATACCGGCTCGCTGGTCGCCGCATCCAAATATCTATACGTTTCGAGAGGTTACGTGCAGCTGTCGCTAGGTAGATGTGTGCGGTCTTCATATGCAACATCGGATCGATGTTCCTAGAAGGTTTGATTTATGGCTGTGCGGGAGACCAAGCGAGTTTAGATGTGAGAGCCGGCATACGTGAACATAACTGCAGGCAGGTGTAGGTACAGTATAGAGCAGTGTCTGAGTGTGGGGAATATATCCAGAAAATTAGAGGGGTCCACAGTTATAGCGGTGAGAATCTATTAGTAGTAGAGGGGAAAGTAACCAGTGGCAGCAACAAGACTTTGTTTAGGCCCCCGTCCCGTAAGGCAGCCGTAAAAATCAATAATGAATTGTTGTAATTTACAAATTGGACCGACCCATTCTGTTTCTTTGTGTGTGCGCCTGCACATATATGAATACTCGTAAGACTGATATAATTAATTATTAACAATGTGTTAAATTGCCAATAACGAAATAATCTACATTTATATAACAATGACTTCGATTGATATGATAGTATTGTAAGGCTTCTAAAAAAACATATCAATTGTTTTTAAAACAGTACCTATCTAGCAACCAATATTGAGAACAAGTGAGAATTTCCAAGAATTACCGGTATAATTCAGAGTAACAAGATAAAAAATATAATATCATCACATGAACATCATTTTAAGCGATGAACAATTGTTTTATTTATGTAATATCATCAAAATCTAAATAGACCGAAAAAATAAGAAAATAAAAAAGCCATAACATAGCAGAGGCATATACGCACCTTGATAAAATCAACTATTTTGACGTCACCTTCAGTCCATTTTTAATTAAATATGAAAATATGATAGATGAAATATGTGTGAATGTTTTTAAACAATTTTTACGGCTTGTTTCTTTCAATAAATATGTATTTAAGACACTGTAAAAATGTTAATTATGGGCGTACCGCCATAACGACCATTTTTATTGTTATTGAAACGTCAAGTCAAATAATTTTGTTCGATAATAGACAATAATTTAAATATGTAATAGCATTATTGTTTTTGGAAATATTGTAAAAAAATATTTTTGGAAAAAATATACAAATAGCACGTTTAAATTTAAAAAATAATACAGTACGAATATAGTGCCAATAAATAAGATAACATAATGTTTTTATAGAATGCCTTAGCAATTTGCGAATCTATTTACCTAGTGCATTATTTCATTACTGACCTAGGTACCTACGACCTATCTCTTGTACTTACCTAACTTACCATTACGCGATGACGTTGTATTTTTTTATTAAATTATCCGAACCTATATTATTATACATAAATGAATACCTAATCTAAAATCTTTTGAATTTTCCGACTAAAATTAAAAAGGGTGGGAATTAATCGCACAATGCAATAGGTAATCAAAATTCACAAAAAAAAAATAACTTTAACATTTGGAAAGTAGTTTTCACATATATTAAATGATTTCACAAATAAATAGATGAAATCACATAAAATAGTTTGTTTCACAAAACAAAAATCATAAATCACTCATTGTAAATATAAATTCACTCAATTTTGACATCTGCAGACATTTGTAAAATTGTTTTCACCGACAAATAATATATCGCACAAAGAAAAAGTCGAAATTCACAAAATGTCAAACTAATAATTGTAGCAGCAATACAATTAATTAGAAGGCAATCGCAAAAATGATGCTTAGGTGTCAATATAATTAATGTTTAACGCAGTAATATAAAAAATATGTGTATATTCGTGCTGCTATTGTTCATATATTATTTGATGTAAATCTACAACCAAATAACACCAACTAGGTATATCTTTTTCGGTTCATCGATATAAATTTTGGTAAATGTGGCGCAGATGCCGTCATGAGATTGTATAAGTATCATTTTTGAACTAAACCTAACGTAACCTATTCTTACGTAATCTAACCTAATATAACTTAACCTAACCTAACCCAACTTAACCTAACCTAACCCATCCTAACCTGACCTGACCTAACCTAACCTAACCTAACCTGACCTAACCTAACCCAACCTAACCTAATATTAGGTACCTAATAATATAATCTTAGATTGTGATAATGAAGTATCAAAATCTATGAGCATTTCAAATTTTAAATTAACAATTATTTGATTGAAAAACCTATGTGCCGACAGAAAAAGGTATTTATTATAATTGTCCACTGGAATAAACTGTTTTCGTAAAAAAAATTATAAAAGCTCATGATGGCATCTGCGGCACAATTACCTAAGTTTTAATTAACGTCACTTTCTAAATAGGTATTTATCAAAGTATTTATAGTATTATTTGAATCTGAAAGTAGGTACCTAATACATACTTATGTTTTGCCAAAATATTGTTTAAAATCATTAAACCTAATTTTCATAGTGTTTGTATTCTTTTACGATTAATTGGTTACAATAGTATATTGATTCGTGAAGACTACTTTTTCCTTAGTGCAAATCGATCATTTGAGTGTTGTAGTTGATTTGTGAATATCATCCATTTCCGATTTGACGAACATCTTTTTAAATGTGGTCAGCGCTTTGTGAAAACAGTCTATTCAATTGTGCGAATAGATATTCCCCAATTAAAAATATTGCCAATATACCTACACAAGTCTGCGTTCACTCCGGAACATTGTTCTTTGTCTATGGTTTATAAAATCATAATATCCAAAATTCTTTTTGGATGTTTGTTTACTTTCGTAAAATGAATATTCCCGGCATTTTTCTTTTCTTTCGAACACGAAAACTTCAAGGATGTCCTCTCTCAAAACGTTATTAGCTCGACATTTATACCAAGCATTGGAAAAACGTAAGTATTACTAAAATAAAATATCCCAGCGTAGTAATCTTGAAGTTATAATAATATGTCTGTTAAATCTTCATTTTGAAATAGAAAATAAACGTCAAACTGACGCAGGTGTCATTATTTGTTCCAAAACAAATCGAGATAGCCAATGGATAATAATTTATTATAGGTATTGCAATCTAATTGTTTATGCTACATAATGATTGATTTAATATTAAATCTGTGATGGTTGTTAGCTAGTTTATTTAGAAACCGAGTTCCTTTAAAAAATAATTAAGTGCTAGGTATTTGAAATTCAAAATGAAAAACTTCGAATAGATGACATTATTTGCTTTTAACAGAGCAGAGTTCCAGACATTCTTGCATTGAGTTGAATATTCCTCCAGCCATTACCATTCAGATAGCGAGGTCTCTTTGTCAAGTACCATCTTCCATGATGTACACCCCTGTATTTAAAGCTGTTAACGCTCTCGGTGGTTTCTACTTCTTCCTGGCGCTAGGTACTACAACTCTATGTGGATCTCGGCCTCCTCCAGCATCTGTCTCCATCCAGGTCTGTCCAAAGTCGCTTACCGCCAGTTTAGGATGCCTAAAGTCTTTAAGTCCAAATCGACACTATCCCTCCATCTTGTACGAGGTCAACTGGTTATTTGTTTGCCTTCTGGCTTCCCGAATGTCAGTATCTTTGTCATGCGTGACTCGTCCCTGTGTACATGGCCATCTAAGGCAACCCAATTTGATGGACAGATAAATCTCGGTTTACCTGATTTCCTTCTGATTAGCGACGGGCAAAACATTCAGGGTGTCGACAGCTTTAAATGCATCGAGGTGCATATAACGAGAAATGACACTTTGCAAAGACAGCTTGCTAATGGGAATCAAATCAAATCAAATCAAATCAAATCAAATTTATTTGTTTTACATATAATGAACATAACGAATTATAAATTCAAATTGTTCACGACATGACATAAAATAAATGTTAATAATTTTAAAAAATAAAAATACAGAGAAAAGTAGATGTAGATGGAAGCACACAGAGTGAATTTTGATAGACCCTATCTTAAAAACTTATAAAACAACGTCCACCTAAATTCACCCTCACGTAAGTGGAATATATCAATATCCGAAGCGATTTCATTAAACATGGTTATGTTATTGCCCTCAACAACATTCAAGCGACATTCAACTCGATTCACGAGTGTACTCGGTTAAAACCAAATGCCGCTTATTCGACACTTTTCTGACAGTGCTGCTGGCAGAGAGTCGTGGTGAAAATAGATATTTGCGATGGATATTTGGTATGCGGGTGGTAAAATTTCAGGCAGTGGCAAAGGGTGGAGGTAGACTGTTAAGATCTGACATAAATAGTGGACACCAAACTTTGTCAGTCAAACACATTTGTTTTCATTGAACTAAGAATACAAATCGCAGATAGTGTTAGTTAGGTGTGACCTGTGTGGATGTAAGAAGGCTGAAGAGTGACAAGGATTCTTGGAAGCGCCGTGCGGTGGCCAGATGCTGTAACATGTGCACGTAGGATTTCTTCATGTTGACTTTTTAACCAATGCGAGACGAAATGTTATCCAGCCTGTCGATTGTCTCTCGAATGTCCTAGATTGAGTTGTCAAAAAGGACAGCTTCATCGGCGTACTCCAGAACACAGAGTTTTGTTTATATAATAAGTGAAGTTAGCTGTATAAATTAAATGAACGCACTTGTTTTTAAAATTTTTAGATGACCTGAAAACGCCAGAACAAATCATCATGAAGTCAGATTATGAGCTACTGCGGTGTGGAAATTGGACGATGGACGACATTACTCTCATCAAAGATGCAGCGTCAAGTCTGCTTCTTCCTGGTGGCTTCACAAACGGTGAACGATATAAATAACCTTGAAGTCCATAATCCGCATCTCTATCCAGGACACAGCTAGCGACCGACAACTATGTATTACGAAGTATTAGTTCTTCAAACTGCCTCACGTCAAGTTATAGTTGTCGGCCTCTACTACCCAGTGGCGAAGGCTGCCTGTTGAAGGAAGGTAGCTTGTGGTAGATAACTGAAAAAAAATCCTAGGATATCCATATTTACAGTACGAACTTGAATTTGAATTTTTTTCATCTTCTGTAGTGAACAAAAATACATTATTTTTAGACCAATGTTTCTTAACTTTTTTACATCCGCGGACCACAAAAAAATCAAAAGCTGTTTTGCGAACCATCAACAATTGTCGAAATATAAAACAACCTCACTTCAAACGATTTATGACTATATACAATAGTGTCATTCATACCGGATATGACTTGTTAATTCATTGTGAACCCTTGTAGGTGCACGAGTTCTGAAAGATGTTTTATTACTTGAAATTTAATATAAGCTTTTAAAAATGTATACTAACTATTTTTGAACTGCAGAAAATTTTGCGGCCCACCCAAAAGTCTTCGCCGACCTCCGGTTAAGAAACTATGATTTAGACAACAGGCACCGAAGTAGATATATTTTTTAAATTTACTACAATTCTATGTGGATCTGGGCCGCCTCACGAAAAGGTTTCTTAATAGTTTTCTTTTTACAAGAAATGGATGTCAGCCGCTTGCTCAACCTATTAGGTCCATAATCTAATACACATTGAAAAACAATTTGCCAGGCCTGGGTTAGAACCCGGGACCCACAACATTATAAGCCTGATGCGGAACCGCTCGGCCATGGTGGGTGTAACCAAACAATAGTAAATAAAAAATAATCTTTTAACTATAAAATATGTAAAATTATGTATGATTTAATGTCACAGGTACAGATAATTTATAGATAGAAGAATATTTTCTATCTTTCATATTCCTTTTATTTCTTTTAACACTACAACAGGCCTAGGGGCCCAATGACAGTAGTGTAGTTTAACAGTAGTGTGTTTAGTAATAGAAATGAAACAATTGCAAACACCCAGGCTTTGAGAAAATCACATAAATATATTGTGTCCTCAACGGGAACAAACCCAGAGCTCCCGGATGAAAAGCCAGCGCCTTACGCATTGCACCACGAGAGCCATGTCTATTATGGTGTGGTTAAGGCAGGGTTTCATTGAATTTGAAAAACTAACAAACACTATCTGCAATTTGAATTGTTAGTTCAAAAAAAATGTTAAGAAAATGAAAACAAAAATGTTAAGTATGACTGACAAAGTTTAGAGTGTAATATTTATGTCAGATCTTAACAGCCTACCTCCACCCTTCGCCACTGAGATATGGAGACGAGGTGTATGCGTTAATTTTATGTATGCATTAATGATTGCAGCGTACGATTTGAATCTTAAAGAAGAAAAGTTGGGAAAATTGACGACAGGATGTTCAGTTATTGATGAGACGTTGTTGAATGGTGGATTTAGACGAAGATCAGTGATAGAAATCAGCGGCGAGAGCGGATGCGGCAAGACGCAGATCGCACTGCAGACCGCGACTAGAGCGTGGAAAGAAGGTTAGCCATCAAAGGTTGAGTTAAATTTTTTGACATGCTATAAGTTGTTCTAGGGGTCCACGGTCGGATGCTACTAATGTCTCAAAAGAGGCCTAAGTAGTGTTATCATATCGAAAGAAAAAACATTGAATCGGAAGAAATGTATCCATAGGTATCAAACGGTTTTGGATAGGCAAAAGCTTAACCTGGCCAGTGATCCCTTTAAGCCAACCGGATTCCCAGCACCGAACCCCGACTCCCTTCATCACAAACGTGCAACTTCACTGATATCATTGTTTAAAACTGATATTGTTCAATAGGGATAAACGGTGCTGTTCGGTTATCAGGAATACAGTGAAAAACACATTTTGAAAATACCCGATATACTGGATTATTTGTTAGTTTGGCTTAGTTTAGGTTGGGTTAGGTTAGGTTAGGTTAGGTTAACCTAACAAATAATCCAGTTTATCGGCTATTTTCAAAATGTTTTTTTCGCTGTATTCCTGATAACCGAACAGTACCGGATAAACTAGTATCTTCATCTGGTATTACCACGGAACACAGAATTAATGGGAACTGAAATACCTAACAGGTGTGGAGTAACAGGCAACCGATCTCGAGTGTGGAAGAATATCGAATAAACTTAAACACATGTCAGAAGTACGTCATTCTAAGGTTTTCCTTCTTTCTGACAACTGTTCTCGGTTTATGCACCGACGCGCATTTATTACGACGTGTATTTGAAGGTTACAACACAATTTATTGAATGTTTGTAATCTGTGTTTCATTTTCGTACGACTATATTTATTAATCTGTTAGTGTTACTCTGTAGAAGTCACGTAACCCAACTTATTTTTTGGATTTGCTCCTTGATCTATGGTTATCTTTATATTTTCACAGGTGCCGTTTATATCTGCACCGAAGACGCGTTCCCATCGAATCGACTGCAGCAGATGTTTAGTTTCATGAAGACACTAAACCCGGTGAAATCGGAGTTCCCCGACGATTGTTCCGATGTCTCCAAGTTCGGGGAGAAGATATTCGTCATGCACATTACGGAAATCGTAAGCAAACGGATATTATTTCAATCATTTGCTGTCAGTCAACGTCACTGGAATAATATGATCGGATGGGATTATTCAAAATTTATATTATATTCTACTGCACTTTCGGGATTTAATCGCAATTGCCAAAGCGTACATTTTCAAAACCTTTGATGGAAGGTTTGTTTTTTTGAAAATGTGTTTAAGTCTTCTTTTTGTTGGTTATGTATTCCAGGAGGATTTGAAGAGATGCATCGCCGTTCGCCTGCCGAAGCTTTTGGAGTCAACGAAGGGAATCTCTCTGGTCGTGGTGGACTCCATCGCGGCCCCGTTCAGAGGGGAAAACCAAGACGGTGAGTCGCGCACACATTTTTTGACCAATCGCTATTTGCCCACATGAAGGTATCTGCGAGTCTATCACTGCATTACTGTGCATCCCACCAAAGCTCACGGAGCTATTTTAGTTTCGCCCACGTAACACAATATTTACGCATAAAACTACATGACGCTATAGCAAAAGTGAAGCTACTTACATCATTTAATTCAAATTCAAATTTTATTTATTTTTACATAAAGTGAACATTACAATTAATTAATAATTTAAGACGTTCACAACATGACATTTAGAAGAAAAGAAATATTAATAAAACAGTGTTATATTTGAGGTGTCTAATTACAAAAAGCGACAAGTCCACAATTCGATATTTGCAGGAAACAACGTTTTTATGTTTCAATCTTCAATTATTTGTTTTAACGTTAGATTATTTTTTCCGTTGTATTTTATGTCGAAATTATAACCAAATGGCAATTTGTTTCAGCCGATTAACTCTTAAATGTAATAAATATAGGCAAAGTAAAATTGGACATAGCGCTACTTGTACCTCACTTTTTAATTTATTCCGCATAAGGCACATATTTCCGTGGCAGTCATGAGTTTACCAGATGCTACAGCATGGGAGACGCCATTTACAATATTGAACGTTCCCCATTGGTTGACTTAAATACGCGCGAAATCAACCAAGCTTTAAATAATATGAAACACGGATTTGGCGCTTTTTGTAATAAATCGAGACTTCAAATATTTTGAATCGCGTTTTGGAATTTATAGATCAATACGTATTGTGTAAAATTATACAAAGGTTACGTGCGTATTTTTTTCTCGATGTTGACCAAATGTGGACTTATCGCTTTTTGGAATTAGACGCCTCATTTAAAAACAGTAGAAAAGTGTAAATACAAAAATTACTTCGATAATTTATTAAATTAGATCGAATATATATGAGCTAAGCAGACCCTATTTTAAGAATTTATAAAACAAAGCCGCATTGGTTGAACACTAAGTTCAATTCCCTTAAGGATACTGACACATACCTGTTATCAACAGGCTTTTGTTGATTTTTAAATAAAAGATGGGCTGAACCGCAACCCTGATCTCTATAAACAATTGAATAAAACACCTGATCTGGTTCCCTGCTCAACTACGTAAAAATTTATTTATGAGTAAAGGCCTTCGTCCGGTGCGTGAAAATCACTTACTGGGCAAAGGTGTAATTAAGATAGATTTTAAAGTATAAATGATGATGGATAAAAAAAATAATTTTAAGACTAAATATAAGTATTCAAATATAATAAATTTTGCCGCGCATTGCGCAGCGGTAAAATCTCCGCGCGCCTGCGCCGAGGTGGTCTTCGTGATTCGTCAAATCAAAAGGATCATGCGAGCAGATTTGGCCAATCACGAGTCCTTTTTACTGGTCGACGCGGGTACGAGGAATTTGAAAAGAAGAAAAAAAAGTCAGTAAGCGTCCCTTGAAAACTATGTACGGACCTGCGAAACTTATTGTAAAAACAAAATATATAAACCTGTAAGGAAAATTTAAAATATAAGATAATACCAAGTTACGCACGAGACAGACGTGGTTTCATTTAATTTCTCCTCAATTTAAAATACCTTTTTTTGTGAATCCGGGGTTTGATGGACACCTGAGCTAGCCGCTGGAACCCTGGAACCCTGGATATCTCAATACTGTTCATGCGCAGAGATAAAAACACCATACCTCGTATTGCATACCTACATTGTTTCCGACAGGTCTCTCTGATATGGCAGTGCGGGCGACGCACCTCAAAGAGATCGGCATGAAGTTGCTGGAGCTAGCAAAGGCTTTCGACATGGCGGTCGTGTGCATCAACCAAGTGAGTGTATTGCACGTAACGAGCTTATAGGTTAACCAAGGAGTCTTCATCCAAAAGAAAATTCATAGTCGGAACGAAATGCTATTAACAAATTCCTTCGATGCCATCTTTATTATGACTATCGATTCAACCTATATCTATGTGAGAGAATGTTGTATTGTGAAGAGGGGCTTTTACGGACTTCTCTTAATGCATGAATGTGCTGCACCATACATTTCAACGCATAATTCAATCTTGCAGGTGTCGTCAGCGTTTGACGCGGCCACGAGCGCAGACACAGTGCCGTGCCTGGGCCTGGCGTGGTCCAAAATGGTGACCACACGGATCCACCTCAACAAAACTGACTCCTATTGCCGACCCGATGAAGTCTGCGTGAAGAATTTCCGAATTTCCACAACGGGATCCACCCTCGCCGGAATCAGGGAGATGAGGGTCGTTTACTCGCCGGAACTGCCGTCGGACTGTATTGTCAAATATGTGATCACTTCTGACGGTGTATTTGGTGTGAATGTTGACTGATTTGAATGTGTCGGTATTATTACAAAATCAGGATCTAGTGGGGACTCAGACAAGGCTGTGTATGCGTATTGTTCAATGTCCAATAAACAGCCAACATTGTGTTCCGGCTTGGGATATATACCCAGATAATTATTGATAACACGGATAAATTCAAAAGCTTATTAAAGAAAATCGGTGTGTACTTATGTACGCGCGTTAGAAGTTATACTTCTTTGGCGTAACAAAATAAAATAATCGCACACCGCGTTAGTCAAAATTCACATCAACCAAACATATTCAAACAGAAAATACTTTTCACATAAACTAAATAAATGTAATACCAAACAAAAGTAACGTACCTATCACACTTAAAAATATTAAGCTTAGTTTTGACAGCTAATCACATATAAAAAGGAGTAGGTACAATTCACAACGCGAAAGAATATTTTTCACCAAGCAAAATAATCCATACTCCTTATTCTATGCTCACTATGGTCGGCTATGATCATCATTGCGCGATATGTCATGTTTCAGATCTTTCAAATAATAAAGTATGATATAAGATAGAATTGATGTTTTAATAGCCCCATATCAATAAAAACTAGATTAAAGGAGGGCCACTTATTGGAGTGCCGCTGGTTTATTTCTAGACACTTTAACTTATATCACTAAATAAATTATTTCTCGTTGTTTTTATTTTATTTTGGCCAACAATAATAAATTCGTTTCCTAGGCAACGGAACAATTCTTCGTACATATAATAATAAATTCGCTGCCTAGGTAACGGAACAATTCTAAACTATAATATTATACTGTATAATCGTCACGATTGCATTATCCTACTGTGGTATAAAGGCAGTGCGTTCGGCTGATAACCGGACAATCGTGGATCAAATCCAACCGAGTGCGATTTTTTCGTGTGAAAAAATAAATTATGTCTCACATGTCACACGCCAAAAATACACTCTGATCTGATTTTCCAAATGCGCCTAAAGAAGTATAACTTCAAAAATCTATTACTTAGATACTTACTGTGATATTAAAGATAACATTACAATTGGTATCTACAATTTGATGTGGAACTTGGCCGTCTCACGAAGAGGTTTTTGTTTTACAAGAAATGGATGTTAGTCAATCTATTGTGTCCATGATCGGGGTCCAAACACACATTGAAAAAACAGCATGTGATTTTGCCAGACCCAGAATTCGCAAGCAATTGACCATATGTCTCACTCCAAATAATGTTTAATAACACACATTGGAATGTCTCCTTCATAAATTTCAATGATTTGTGTTCTCAGCCAATTAGATGTGTTATACAAGTGGAATTTTTCTTTTAATCCGATACTGAATAATTTAGGAACCATAAAGTAAGCAAAGACAATATATATTTATAATTGTTTGGTTTAGGCAGGGCTTAATGAATTTAAAAAGAGTAACCAACATCATCAGTGTAATTTGTTTCTTAATTAAACGAAAACAAATAAGTATGGCTGAAAAATTGTGCATTATTTTTGTCAGATCGCCCATAGCATACATAAACTATCATGATTTGGTTTAGGTTTAGTTCAGCACCATCCGTACATTATGTACTTAGTTCAATAAAAACAAATAAGTGAGACTGACAAAGCCTACCTCCACCTTCGCTGCTGATCGTTAGTGATAAATAAAAAACTATATTTGTGGTTTTTATATATATTTTTATTATTATTCAATAACATACTTGATTATTGTAATTTATAAAAGAAATATATCTTTTTTTAATTAAATAGAAAAAATGCAATTAGATCATAATATTATTCTTTAACAATATCGACTGTAAAATGCCTCATGTCTTCAAATATTTAAGGCTATATTCTGAGAACATCTTTATCGTCAGGGATGCCATCTTGGTTTGGATGAAAATTAGTTATACATTCTCCTTTTTTACATTTATCCTGTGACCGTCATCAGATCCGTGTGATTATTTGTTTGGTTAGTTTTCATTCTTGAATTCATGAGTTTTGCCAAAATCAGCGATGACCGTATAGTATACGATCATCTCTTTCCGATAAGAAAGCTCACAGCGAACTGTGCTACGGTGAAATGTAATAAGTACATGTAACCATTCTTCAATATATTCGGTTTGTACCAATAAAATTTTATTTCGTAATTGTTACTAAAAATGCCCTTTTGCATAAAAATGACGTCAGTTCGAACATACACGGCTGTATTGACAGTTAAATAAAACCTCATGGAATGCACACTGACTTCGTAAGAATCGGTGGCCCAGAATGTCGAAATTATGTTCAATTTCATTTTGCTTATATTGGCGTTGTGTATCTAATGTAAAAATATAAAAAAAGACACTCACATTAAACTTGATACATTGTATATATATCTTTGAATTTAAAAAAATTCAAGATGGTATCCCGAAAGATAAATACAATAAAAGAATTTTCCCAAATTTTGACAAAACAATACTTATAAAAGAACAGTAATTATTTAAAAAACAAACATTATTTTACAGACAACCTACAAATAATAAAATAAAATTATAATACAGTGGAGCCGCGATTTTACGTGACCGCAATTGACGTTTTACCATTATTTAGCCGGCTCTCACATCAAAACTCGTCTCGCCTAAAACGTGTCGAATACATCGATGTGACGTCATCGTTATTCAACACAAACAACCTCAGATTGGTCGAATGCGACTGTTTTGTTTGAAAAAAAACATTTGCTGTTGCAATTGACAAGTTGCATCCTTCTTGGGCTTCGATTCGAAGGGTCGAAGTCACATACAAACACCTACGAATTGATCATTCCTATACCGGCTCGCCGATCACCGCATTCAAATATCTATACGTTTAGAAGGCTACGCGCGACCGTCGCTAGGTAGATGTGCGCAGTTTTTACGAGCAAAACTGGATCTCAGTTCTCGGAAGGTTTGTTTGGCACACAAGACAAGTTTTGATGTGAGAGCCGGCTTACGTGTAGTTTCTGCAGTTCTGTTTCATTTCAGTATATTTTATTTCCCGCAATTTCATGTCCGAAATATTCTTAATTCTATTTAAATGACATAAGTATTATTAATTTATTTGAACACATTCGATTCAATGCATGACAACATTGAAATGAACTCATGACTGCAGCGTCCAAAACCAAGGTTAGGTTAGGTTAAGTTTTTTTGTTTACAACCATTCAAATAATTTAATAAACTATTTCCTTTTATTCAACGAATAAGACACAAGGTTTGAGAATGTAACATTCTATATCTACTGATGCACACTAGAAAAACTCATTCAGCAGATACAGGTTCCAGAGTCCCGTCGGTTGTCTCAGCAAAGAAAAGAAACATTCTAGAAAGGGTGAAAGAACACCTCCACATAATATGCTCCAAATCAATTCATACAATTTTCAATAAATTTCGATTAACGTTTTTTTGTCAATCCCTTAAAAAATGTAAAATCGCGACTTCACTGTATATGCACAATTTAAAAAAACACATTGTGCGCGCTGCTAACATAGAGATCATAGAAGATTAATTGATGTACACCATTCAAAACCAGTGTTTCCTAAACATTCGCACGCGGCAGACCAAATAATAAAACGAGGCGTTTTAAGTCCCGCCCACTCACTCAGCGCAGGATTTACAAGACACTTGTAAAACCTATGCTCACCTACGCCTTGGAAACCTGGACGTTAACTCTGTGAAATGATGAGCATTAAATATGTATCCATTTGAAGAGTCTTCTGATGCGATTAGATCTTTAAAAATAATACATAAAAAACAACAAAAATTTGATCACCGCTGTGTTAAATATAATATCTTTTAATTGAGACAAGATTTTGCATTAAAAAAATAATGCAAGCAAGACAAAACATAATACATAATATTACATTCGGTTATATAGTTTAAAATATTTTTACAACCCAGATTTATCTGACGCCCGTAAAATACTTCAAATTATAGACTGGCCGAGAGATCATGGTTGAAACGTCACGGTAATTACAACTACAAGACTGAAAATCCGTAAAGGAGCAACATGCCTTCAAGTTACCATAGTTGATAAGGAAAACAACTCAAAAAACCTTGTTCGAACATACTGGCGTTTGAAATTTTTACACAAATATGCACTTATTTCAATTTTAAAGCGTTATACCCGTTTACACGTGAATGGATTTACTGTTGACAGTAAGTATTGTCGCAGCCATAACAAGAAAATGTATGGGTAAACATGTATTATCCTGCAGTTGGCAAGATTGCATGCATGATCAAAAAAGTTTGGAAGCTTCAGAATTATCATGCGACAGTAGAACGATAGTGGCGAACCTGCCGGCAAAACAACAAACTACGAACGAATTTTCAGGTTGACCAATTTTCACTATATGTCAAATAGTACGATAAAATGACAACATCACGTCTCGCTCACTCAAAGAATGACTTGGAGAGACAGTCAGCATTTTTACGTCTAAACTAAACAGTTATTGTCATGATAGTTTAAAATACTCACTATTGCTGCCAATAAATCCATGCACGTGTACAGGCGCTATTAGTCTTTGGAAATTTTGCAATGTACAATAAAACTTTATAGTTTAACAAAGAATAAACCCAGACCTTCTCGTATATAATTGAATTAATGTTTAATCCCAGATTCAATTTTGTGAGTCAGCTTTGTCGCGTCGCAGCCATAATCTTTTAGTCCGTCTATAACCAGTGTCTTCTTCAACAGATAGATCCCAACAGACAACATATTTATCGAAATAAACATGTCGATACGGTCTTGAAAATATAACATTACACATAAGTTGACTCTCGATTTACGGGGGATCGTATTAACCTAGCAGCTGGATTAACCATAAACAAAACTTCCATTGCAAACATATTATATATCAGTGTTTCTCAACCGGTGGTCGGCAAATTTTTGGCGTCCAAATACCTATCTTTAAAATTACAATAAAATTTTCAAAACCTGTGCGCCAACTGCAAGTCTTTGTGAATTGTTTTTGTTTTTGAAATAGATTAATGGTTTTACGTCGCGAAATAAACCACGATCAAACATTATCATACGTTACTACAGTGGCGAAGTTTGGAGGTAGGCTCTTAAGATCCGCATTAAATAATGCACATTAAACTTTGTCAGTCATACGTATATGTTTTCAAAAGTATAATACGATTTCATAAATGGAAACTTATCACACTTTGAAATGCTGTTTCTCTTATGTTGTTTTGAGAAATCTTATAATCATTGAATATACCGAGATTTTGTAAAATTCTTGAGTGTTATTTTCAATTTAGTTATTTGGTTTAGGCAGAGTTTAATTGATTTTAAAAAAACTAACCAACACCATCTGTAAATTATTGTAGTCTTAGTTCAAGAAAAACAAATACGTATGACTAACAAAAGTTAAAGTGCACTATTTATGTCGGATCTTAACAGCCTACCTCCACGCTTCGCTACTGCGTTACTATATAAATAATATTTTTAACAGTCCGCAAAACATTTCTCTTATTTTCAGCGGTTCACAGGTGTAAAAAGGTTGAGAATCGTCATCGATTTCATACCTCAAACCAAAGGCCTTCATAAACTACCATGCCCATACAATCGTAGTCCGTAAACAATAATAAACAGATAAATACAGATGAAAGTGGTTGAAAAATAAGCTTTACCTACACATTATAATATTTAATGCATTCATTTCTTTACATCATTATTATCCCATTCTGCTAATGCGTCTATCTACAGCAGTATTGTAAAAATTATCATCACATGTCTTTGATGTCTCAATGTGAACTGCGGCTATGCGGTATGGACTAGCCGTCATAGCCAGCGAAGGACCTGATCCGGCAAATCGAGAGTCAACTGCATATTGAAATGGAAAAAAAAACAAAATAACTTAAATTCTAAGTATCGATTACGCTATTGTAATGATAATTGAAAACTTCCCACTGTCGAATGACAATCTACGCAGCCATATGCTCCACTTGGGAGCTGAATATATATATTATACTTATTCCCAATGCATGTCTTCAATAGTGGAAAAACTTCAATCATCGCATTCCATTGATATATTAAGGATTAATTACATATTTATTACATAAAGCCATAAACAAATCCATTTCTTAAAAACGATTCTTTAGATGCCATAGACCAGCGACATTAAACATAACCTTATCTCCGAAACGGTTAAAAATCAAGATTCTTTTTTTTATATTCCTTCTATATTATATATATTGACCATGTCCGATCTTAATAAGATCATATGGGCCCTCCACAGAGTGGAGGGCGGTATTAACAGAATTTTGTTTTTACGAGAAATGCATGTCAGTCACTTGCTCAAACTATTAAGTCCATACTCTGACTCCAAACGCAAATTGAAAAACAATATTTGTATTTTGACATTATAAGCAGACGCGTAAGCCGCTCGGCCATCGTGGGGCCGTAGTGTATTTAGTAATAGAGGTGAAACAATCAAACGATCATATTGTGACCTTATCAGGAACCAAACCCGGCATATAATCCAGCATAAAACATTGTATTGGGAGTTTGTAATTGATGTGTGATTTGGAAGAAATTTTAATATCAATATTTGCAATGATAGATAGTGTTGTTGTATAATAAAGAAATAAATTAATTATTTTGGAACTGGAACCCTTGATTACGAATCTTGAGAACCCTGAACCGGAACCCTTTGAAAATGGGGAGTTTTTTTTTTTTAATTTTTTTATATGAATCATTTTTTGGTCATCAATCACTCTGCTGGAGCCTACAAAATATAGTGTCTAGATATGAGTTTTAAACTAAAATATTTTGAGAAAAAAAACCTACTCAGCTTTAGAATACTGAAAATTTTAAAGCTATTTGCAGTATCGAAAAACACTAGATTTAACGCCAGATACATATTTTATAAGCTAGATGTGTACTCAAAAATATTAGATCTGGCAAGAAAAACGCTGTCTATAACTAACTAGAAAGAACCGAAAACACCCTGAAACCGAGGTTCTGATTTTATGAAACCGCAACTTATAACCGATTCTATGCCTTCAGCGAGTTGTCTCGCCCGACTTTAAACCCAAATTACTAGCCACTGTAGATTGATTTGCATAATCTAAAAAATTAAACATACAGTGACATCTGTTTGAATAATTATGAAATACTATGCCACAAATTATCATTATTAGTGATTTAAGTAAGAGCTTTGCTCTACATTCAACGTGTGTCATTAAAAATCTGCGGCCTGTCAGATACTGCTATAGTAATATGTACCATGAGTCATAGAAAGGTTAAAAAAAAAAATGGTGATTTTTGCAGCTCCTTGTCAGTTCAACAAAATCAATTTTATACATTGTAGTATCATAATTTCAAAATGAACACTGAGAAAATTAACAATTATTTATTAAGTCAGTAACATATCAATGGAGTGTTGAGTATACGCTTGTACGAGATTACAAATTTTGTTTAAATCAGTCGACGAGTAAGCTCGCACTCGCGTAGCTAACGGAAGAGTCTTGCATGGTGCGGCACTGCGATGACTGAGCGTACCTCAGGAACTTCAGCGATACCTGCCGCTGACGAGCGAGGGGGCCGCATGCCTGTAACACCAAAAGATTTCCATTAATTAAAATAAAGCGATATTTGACATAATTGGGATATCACACACAATGCATACTGTCACACTATGATTTATAGTCTGTTTATACGTGCGTGGATGTACTGCCGAGAGAGCGGCCATAACAAGAAAATGCAAGTGTAAACACGTATTATCGTGCAAGTTGCAAGAGTGCATGCACGAATCAAAAAAGTTCAGCGACAATCACGCGATAATTTGAACTCGCATAACATATGTGCATGCGCAGTAGAACGATAGTGGTGAACCTGCCGAAAAAAATACAAACTAAACCGTGGAGAGCATTTTGAGGTTTACACATTTTCAGCGTGACCAGACATTCCACATCGAATTGACAGTGGCTAGGCTCAATCTATTCAGAGAAAGTTTCCTTCAACGTCTTTATATGTATGTTATTTTGAGATGGTTTCGAATCCATGTTTCACCAACAACTGTTAAAACTAAAAAGTTTATGTGTATCTCGAACAGCGTTGCCAGAAGTCCCGATTTTTGCGGGACATCCAGCTTTTCAAGCAAAAATAGATTGTCAATTAAATTCACGATTGTTCAACATATACAAGACGTTTAGGTTAAGACAAAAGAACGCGATGGATGCGTGATGCACACGTGTTTACACACTAATTTCATTTATTTTGAACATACTAACATCTATTTGCTATACTGAATGGGTATTTTCTCAGATGAATTTAAAATGGTCAGGTGCAAGAAACTGATGTTCTATTGAGTTGATAATACCGGAATTACTTGTTCAATCCAAGAATACGATATACTCGTGTGCTGAATTGGACATTAAGCAGCAGAAAGAAACTCTTCAGGAAGTAAAATCTTCAGCTAAGTACAAATAGGTGAGTGTCAGGAAAAAATATTGTTCAATATTTATTTTGTAGTGTCATTTATGATTGATATTATAGAAATAAACATTAGAAATATTGAACTAAGTATGCGTCTTTTAGGTTGTCCCGTTTCTTGCTCCTAAATCTCGATTTTTTTATTACACATGGTAAAATTCCCGATTTGGTAAAATAATTATCCGGCAACGCTGACCTCGGTTGATAAGTCAAAGTGTAAACAGACCTGCAGCAGTACAGCAATAGGGTGTCGCCCGCAAATCGTGTTGCCGAATTTATTCAAGTACGACGTAAACAGCTGCGGATTAAGTGTCTCTATTATGTCCATACCCTGGAAATAAAATATAATATTTTAAATACATACGGCTAGAGTTATTTAAGAATGGAGTCGTGCCGGAAACTTGTACGTATGGAGTTTGCCGTATCACACTTCACTGTGAAATGTTGTATCGGAAATATATGGCCGTATATTAAAAACCGTCCAACCTCTTTAGCACGTACAGTACTGGCATAAAATTGATGTCTAAATAAAACACTGTTCTTGTCGGTTTACACTTTACAGGAAGCCAGCAGAAAACAAATTTTGAAAATAGCGATATAGTGGATTATTTGTTGGGTTAGGTTAGGTTTTCATTCTTGAATTCATGAATTTTGCCAAATTTAGCTATCAGAATCTAATAAAATTGTAGACCGTATAGTATATGGTCATTTCTTTCTGATAGAAAGCTCACGGCGAAATATTTTACGTACATTTTACATGTAACTGCTAAGAGTTGGGATTTCTTTACAAGAGGCAAGTGCTAAATCATAACACAGCTTTCTTTATCGCGCCAGTCGTATCCTTTAATGTAAGCACTCATTAGAAACACTACAACAAAACGTATCATGGTGTTATACAATGGAAGCCTGATTTTACAAAAGACGCGTGGCTAGAAGTAGGGCTTAATATCTCCCCATGCCTCCGAACAATAAAGATGCCTGGTTAAATCTTCGACCTTAAGTTAACAAAATATTTATTTTTTTTATTGATGTAATATTTTAAAAACTTAAGTCAGAACTCCTCAACTTTGGTAATTTACATATTGTCGAATCTTATTTTCACAATCTCCATATAACTTGTCTACCCTTATATGGAGAAGGGTTTCTTCATTGCCTTTGGTCAGACACCACAGCTCTATTCAAATTCAAATTTCATTTATTTTTTTACATGTGAACATTACAAATTATCAATTTAAAAACGTTCACAACATGACATTTAGAAACAAAGAAATATTATATAAAAGTTATTAAAGAGTAGAAAAGTGTAAATAATAAAAAAAATATATATATAAATTAGATACAAGGAAGTACACCGAATGATCTAAGCAGACCCTATTTTAGGAATTTATAAAACAATGCCCACCTATACTCATCCTCACACAGGTGGAATATGTCAATATCCGAAGTAATTTGGTTGAATAGACTTATTGCCCTCCCAATTGGCATTACCAATGGCAGGTTAGATCTGCACTTTGGGAGAACAAACAACTGATGCTCCTAGCTCTAGCTAATGTATTTCAATGGCGGCTCGCTGGTAAGACTGGAATCTCTCAGTTTCAAAACGTCCACAGTCCGAAACCGAAGAGACGCGATATGCTAGTCTCACAGTCTCGCAGCTTCCAGTCACCCATAAAACAGTGGTACCAATATCAATAGATTCAATGAAAAATCATATTTTCTTACCAAAATTGGTAATTCTTATTAACCACAAGCAATAACACGTCAAGACGTCAAAAGTTAAAGATGGGCGAACCGATTTTTAATTTTAAATATGTGGCAGATGTTGAGAAATACTCCTGCCTGTATAATTACAGCTTAGAATGAAGTAGGAAAGACAATCGGTTTGACAATTTGAGGTTATGAGATTATCAGGTTTCAGTAGCGCCGTGTGCGAAGCATCAGTCACTGGTCAGTTTATGAATTCCATCGCCAACCAGTTCGTCAGACTTAAGTTTTTGCGTGAGCGGATGGTTTGATCAGGGACACACAAGTCAATGCTAACCAAGAATGGCAGAGTTTTCATTTTCATTGCGTATACGTCGGAAAAAATACGTGGCCAAATATAAATATCGTCTAGTGTTTAAACTGTAGTATATAAACATACCTAAGAGGAAGTCAGTTGGATAAAGCCACGGATAGTACCCGTACAACCTCAAGTGACGTAGTCCGGTTCAATTAAATTGTGTACAACTGACGTACCTGTTTGTCGAGCTTCTCGATGCTCTGATGAATGTGTCCGCATTCCTTATCGTAGTGGGTGTATCGGAACCTGGTGCCCCAGTGGCAGAAATCGGAAGACACCACAAACAGATTCTGAGGGTCGGCCAGGTACGGTGCCAGAAGGCTGCCATATCTGAAAAATATTTCTTAACATCAATAATTGAATAAATTAAAGAATTTGGACTCTAGATAGAGTCAGATCAGATAGAGATAGATTATAATAAATTATATAATAGTAGAAGTGTTAAGTGCTCTTCAAATGAATCTGCAATATGAAGTCAATCGTAACTAGCTTAATCAGTAGACCGGAGGTGGTCTTTTTTTTGCTTCAATACATTTAGGGTTCATCTCTTCAGAAGAAGGCTTTTTCAACATCTTTGGTGCAACCCTTATTACTTCTTCTTCTTCCTTCTTTGTCCATGTCTCTTTCCTAAGTAGAGCCAGTATTAAAATAGATGACTCGACTGCAGCAACTACACGTAAATAGCGAGAAAACGTGAATTCTGAGCATGTAAAATCAAGCAGTTACATGTTTGAATCCTTTCCTTTGAAGTAGGCTGTGGAGATTCGACATAAACAGTGCACACTAAACGATGTCAGTCATACTTAATTGTTTTAATTGAATTAAAAGTACAAATAGTAATATGGTGTTGATTAGTTTTTAAAATTCAATTAAACCCTGCCTAACCGAACCATAATAGTTTAGGTATGTAGATGATTTATTTATGGATAAATCCACGCCGGCATGAAGATTTTGGTGTAATTTTGTGTTGAAATCATCGAAACAGATTCTTTACCCGGCAACATGAAATCGAAATGAAATGCCATAAATCAAACCATAACAGATAAAAAATATTCTTCTATCAATAAAATATCTCTCATCTATTATGACTTGGTCTACACAGAGTTTAATTGAAATTAAAAAATAACCAACATCTGCAATTTGAATTGCTAATTCAATGAAAACAAATGAGTATGATTGACCAAGTTTAGTGTGCACTATTTATGTCAGATCTCCATACTCCACAGTCTACCTCCACCCTGGAGAAAACTGTGTCCTCTTTTTCTCATTACATTAGCGGAAGGATTAAGGTTTAGTCAAAGACTTAATTAGTTGCTTACTTGGCTTCCTTATCAGGCGTCAAGGACCCGACGAGAATCGGTATAATTGTGAATCCATTTTTGTAGCTGAAATAACAAAAAAAATACACATAATTAATGGTCACAATATGTAAATTGTATGTATTACATTTTGCCGTAATACAGTTCACCGTAATTTTTAGTACTGGAAAGTGATGGCCATAGTGGCCCTCGTAGTCCGGTGCATAAGGCTCTGGCCTTTCATCCGGGGGTTCCGGATTCAATTTATTTATATCGCGATTTTCTCAAAAGCCTGGGTGTTTGTGATTGTTACATTTGTATTACTGATTAAGTGATTAGACTACTGTTCGACTACACTGCTATCATTGGGCCTTACGGCTTGTTGTAGACTTAATAACAATACATTATACCATTGAAATTATTACACAAAATTCCATACATATTGTTCATGGAGCATTGCGGGACAGTAATGTTCACATTTTCAATACGAACATTAATTTGAAATGGATTGGTATCAAATAGCTGATAATAATGGATACATGTAAATTGTACGTAAAACATTTCACCGTGGCACAGTTCGCCGTGAGCTTTCTTATCTGGTAGAGATGACCGTATACTGTACATATATCGGACTGTGAGTGTAAAACCAAGGCATCTGCAAATATTTCAATTTCGAGATTAAATGCAAAACAACTGCAAAAGTCGTGAACTTGATAATGTAAAAGTGAAGTAACAGAAAAAACATGCAATATAATGTAGATATAAACCAAATATTATGGTTTTTTTTAGAAACTCTATTTCTCCTAACAAAACGAAGACTTCAAACCCTAATATATCCAAAATATGTCTTTTGCAGATGCCTTGGTTTTAAACTCACGGTGCAATATGGTCTCCAATTTTATTAGATTCAATATGAACATTAATTCAATTTTCATAGTTGATTTTGGCAAAATTCATGAATTCAAGAATGAAAACCTAACCTAACCTAACAAATAATCCAGTATATCGGCTATTTTCAACATTTGTTCGCTGCTGGCTTCCTGTTAAGTGTAAACCGACAAGAACCGTGTTTTATTTAGACATGAATTTTATGTCAGTACTATACGACCCAAAGAGGTTGGACGGTCTTTATTATGCGGCCATATATTTCCGATACAACATTTCATGGTGAAGTGTGATACAGTGAACTGCATACGTACAAGTTTCTGGACACGAGAATTATGTACATACATATTGATCACAGAGCATTGCAGACAGTAATGTTGAAATTTTATTAGACCTAGGATAAACATTAATAAGAACATTAACACAATCACTGCTGAACTTTTAATTACCACATTTAAATATAACACATTAATCTAATGGCCAAGTACTCCAAATGCGCCAGTCGCGGTGTTAGCACTAAATGAGAGTATCAAATAGCTAATAAAAAACACCGTCATTATTATCAGATATTATTGCTAGGTACGACTTGGTAACCCACTTTTGAATCATTCGAAATTTTATATAAATACAAACGATGTGATTGTAATTCTAATTTACTTACCTAGGTACCTATTTTCTTGTATTTCCCTTATATTCTGGTGATTTTTAAAGTGTTTTATTTAGACATGAATTTCATCCATCGCCATCAATCATTCTGATACATCTCACGATGAACTATGTTACGGCCAACTGTACATACAATTCAAACACGATAATTAATAATGCAAACATAACAGCGATACACAAATTGACAAAGCCTCTTTGCAGTTTCTACAATGAAGCTGGGATTAAATTATATATTCAGTGCACCCCCAATGTACTGAATTTTGGTAACCACCTGACGCCACTGTTCAGTAAGTAAAATAGGTATATAATTATTAATACGAGTACTGGAAATGGAGCCGGAATCGAACCCTTAAATCAACACATTAATTTTTCTTGAGCCGGGACTGGAAACCTTGATTTCAATTCTTGATAATACCAAACTGGAACCCCTTAAAAATCTGTTTGTTAAAAATTTCATTGTTTTAATTTCTGAAAACGATTGCACATGTACAATACCCTCCCTCTATAGTGTTCTAACTCTGAGGTCACAGCAATTTTCAAATGTGACGACAAACAGAAGAGGGCAATAATTGTACTCACTCCTCCATGACTTTGGCGATGTACGGCAGATGCATTTCAATAGAATGCTCATCCTCGTCGGTCCCCATGTCCATCCATTCGAACTCGCCTGTGCTCTCGAGCTCCGTGTAGACTGGAACAGGATAACGATCCATCATTGAGGATATCGCCGAAATAACAAACACGGCAATGCAAAAAACCATAGCTAACGTCTTGTGAAAATAATGTACACAATACCAAATTAGCACATTCTAATTAGGTCGGTATTAGACAGTAAAAGATCTTTGACAATGATGTTTTTCAAAAGTTTTATAGCATTTCTTTTAAGACCATTCTTTTATAAAACACGAGCAGTGGCGAAGACTCCATACTAGGTGATTATTTTAAAGCCTACCTACATTGAGAAGACCTACGAGTACTTAAGGGTAAGATACCTAGGAAACATTTTGGCACGTAACTACATTCAAGATCAACACTGTCTTTAACCGGTTCAATGCCTTTAGCAAGTTATCTCGCTCTATGAGGCCGTGATCCGACAGGCTGCACATAGAAATTTCATTGAGTTATCTCATCCGACTTTAAGCTCAAATTACTAGCCACTGTCGATTGATTTACATAATCTAAAAAATTAAACACACAGTGACATCTGTTTGAATAATTATGAAATATGTACTAAGCGACAAATTATCAGTATTACAATGATTTTAGTAAGAGCTTCGCTCTACATTCAACATGTGTCATTAAAAATCTGCGGCCTGTCAGATACTGCCATGGTAATATCGTGAAGCTTAGAAAAGGTTAAGTAGATGGAAACCAACATCTCCCAAAAGAATGAGATGAGCCGAAAGCGTAAAAGGGAGGTCATGTGTTACACGAGTCCACGACGATTCCAGTGCAGTTCAGTCAATGAAGATTGGGAGACCGAACATGTACAAAACTACTGTCCGACAACAGGATCTCGTCGATAACCGGAAGTCGCTGTAATCAAATAGGGAAGACTTCTCAGCGACGTAACTGTCATGGCGGCGACGCGTGTTTAAATAATGTATCGACTCTCTTTTTAGAAGCTACTCCTTTTCTTATTCGCAATAAATCAAAAATTTACTAATAATAATTTTAATATCACTCCTGATCGCATCAAATTACATAAATTGATAGATCCGTACACCACGTACATTTGGGGGCGTTCTTCATTTGAAAACGGAAGTACCATTAACTGCATAGGAGGGCTTGTTAGTTCACAGTTTTAAAACGTAGACAAGAAGTTCTTGTTCGACAATAAAGGCACGCTTCACAAAACATACCCTGTAAAATCTGTGCTCAGTTACGCCTCGGAAACCTCGACATAAAAGGTGCGAAATGAACGACTCGTAAATATTTTCAAAAAAAAATTTGCGTTGATTTAATATTACTTACTTTGTCTGTCGATGTGCAGGTCATATAACGGTGTCTTGTATCTGTCCGCTTGGGAAAGGGCGCAACCCGACAACCTGACATGATGACTAGGTCCAAGGATGAAGATTCTCTTACTGGAAGCATCAAACGAACGAAATTTAGATGAATTTGACATTCGGACAACACAAGCGAAAAAGGGCACTAAACACTAACTTCAGTTTTTGATATTTTTTAATATGAAAATTGGTGGGTTGAGTGTCACCAACCGTACTATAATTATAGTACAATACTCTAATCTCAGCTCAAATCTATACAGCCATCTCTTTCTGGTACGACAGATCACAAAGAACTGTGATACGGCGAAATGTGATACGTACAATGTATAGGGTGTTTTTTTAACTTTAAAATGAAATAAAACTCATAAAAATGGTGATAATGGCCATGGTGTGGGCTTTATTGGAAAGATAATTTTATGCCATTAGTGTTTAAATATGATTTCAGGCATATGGGCTAGCTCGAAGAAAGCGCAATCTGGAAGTCCAATTTCCGACCACTTTTTGCAGTAGCTGGGGATATCGGCAATTTATTGTGGCGCGCGCTATGTGGCATGTTGCGCCGTCTCGTTGAAACCACAGCACTTCCACATTAATGCCATTCAATTGGGGAACGAAAAAGTTAGAAATCATGGAACTATAGCGCTTGACTGTAACGTTCTGGCCGGCATAATTTTTGTCATCATCGGTAAGTTTCGCAAACCGAACCACGATTTTCGTAATAAATTTGCACAAATTGCAAGCATTGTTCGGGCATAAGTGGTGAAATGGCAAACCAAACTGAGCACTAATCAGCTGTCAGCTATCAAATTGGCTGCCGCTGGAAAAAGTGTTGCCAATTCAAAAAACAAACCTCTAAAAAAAACACCACATCTAACCCACGCATATTTAATTTTGAAGGTGATTTACACACCTCAGTTACTTATGTAAACGAATATCTTAAATCTGTTAAAGTTTATTATTAAATTGAAGAATTTTATCCGATATCCCACAAAATACTCCAAAGAAGTTTTTAACGGGATGCCGGCTGGATTCTTTTAGTGATTCTACGCTCCACTTAGGGAACAGATAAAGGAGGAAAAAGAAGTAATAGGGGTTGAACTTACACTACAACTGGGCTGACTTGTCGGTACGCAAACGCTGCACATGCCCCACAGTAAGAATAACCAGCATGCCTGCAAATAACAGAAATTCATTATCAATCACTCCATGTAATTTCTACTATACAATAAGGCAAAGAGCATTATTATCGAGGACGACGATCACCTAAATCACAGGCATTCGATTTCCTTTAATTTGGCGGGATATCGCGACATCCGGAAGGCGTCCCTGCCCTCTCGGAATCTTTGTGGCGCAGACCAGCGGTAAAGACTCCTTAGAGCTAAGACCTTCGACGCAGGCTACGGTGACACAACATAGGTCCAATTTTGCTTAATTCAAAAAGGATCCAATGAGAATCAAGTAGGAACCGTTACAATATGCGCCAATTTGTTATAAATTAATTGCAACGCTGTGTACCGATTTTGCTTAAAAAATATATTTTTTAATTGTCAATGTGTAGCGATGGAGACTATAGCAGTGGCGAAGGGTGGAGGTAGGCTGTTAAGACCCGACATAAATAATAATGGACACTAAACATTGTCAGTCATACTTATTTGTTTCTATTGAACTAAGAATACAATTTGCAGATGGTGCTGATTAGTTTTTAAATTCAATTAAACCCTGCCTGAACCAAACTATAATAGTTAAGGTATGCATATTAGTAAGTGTAAATGCACATTCATGCTCGATGGTTTAACGCTGATTCTAACATGTCTCAACGTGTGTACCATCTGGCTCGATGGTTTTTTGTTCGACATCGAACAAATTCCGCTATCTGCAAAAGATTGAAAGTCTGTAATTCTTGCGCGAAGTGATTTGAGTGAGGACGCACCGGCAAGGCTAGTGTGGCCTCGCTCTCACTCGTGGTCGAAGTCGTGGCGTCTTGTGTCGAGTTGCTCGACTGTGTGGACGCAACGACGAGCATGCTTCCAAGTCAACATGCTCGATCGAGCAAAACCGTCGAGCAAGAACGTGCGTGGGTACTAGGCTTACGGCTACACTAGTGCAAAAGCCAGCTCTCAAGTTATAATTAATTATATTAATACTATCGACCGAAGGTACTTGATGGAATTTGAATTTAAATTTAAGTAATGGAATAGTACAAAACTTATATCCATTAGAATTTTATAATTAATTGTCGGTCTCTAGTTATGAATACTTACGGAGCTATAATCGCTCTTGCGGGGCCGTGGGTTAAGTCTGCCTTCGATAGCCAGGCATCCAATTGGCGGGTCAGCTCGGCACCTGGTGAAAATAAGAAAAAAAAATATGTCAAGTGAATGCATGGATTCCTATATAAGAAATAAATTCATGTCCAAAAGCAACTTCTGGCTTGAATTAAAATGGTTTTTATGTATAATTATGATTACTTTATATTGTTGGAAGGAAATATACTCTGTAAGGTAGGGGATGCTAGACTACTCAAAAGGGGCAAAGAAATTAAATTATTCCCCACTGTATGTATGAAGCGTTTTAAATAAATAAAATCATTGATTTTTCACCAGAATGTGTCATTTTGTGTTTTTAAGTGGCAATACATTCCACTTGTGTAAGGACAGGAATAATTATTAACACGTTGGCTGCGCAAAAAATATCGCATGCTTTACAGAGAACCTGAAAAATACCTACCTTACGAAACCACAAAACTCTATTAAATATTAGAAACTATTATTATATTTTATCTCAGTTCTGTCGCTTGCAGTGTCATTTACACAAAATACATCTGTGCAGCACATGTATTTGCATTGTTTACCTACCAGATATCGAAACACGTGCGGCATTTATTGATGTCGCGCCGTATGAAATGCGCTAAAGGCAAGTTCACACTAACATAATATTTTGTGTTTATATACATTTTATTTTGAACGGAATTTTATCTTACCTTTTTTACTCCATGTTTTGTTTTACAGCAATTTATTCAACTTCAAATGTTGATAATATTTCTTATTGTTGAAAAAGTTCACAAAAAAGACACTATGATATAAAAATAGTTGAAACGTAATTTACACTATCACAATACACTACAATATATGATATTACTTTGAAAGAACGTTGGAATGTTAGATTCACATTTGTTTATGTACATTTAAAAAAATCTTTGAAGATACATATAAATCGAGACAAAAAACGTATTATGACTTGTATATATTTATAGAATAAATTCTGATTCACTCTGACAAAAACTAAATTTGTTCGTGATACAGTCGAAAACAGGGTTCTAAACACAACCCAGGTTTATTCGGGCAATCAGGACAATGGAACAACGAAACTTTTCGTTGCTTGGTAGTATTCCAGCAATGTTTACACCTTCGCCTCTTGGTGTTTCCTGCACTATCCTTTTCGCAGAAACTTGGTAAGTGAATTTTTGTTTTAGGTTGTTTCGGCAAGGTAAGCGGAGGTGGGCCAAGTAGTTTTCTAATTACCGAAAGTCTGAAATCGTACAAGGAAATTTTTGGATTTTCGGAATTATATAGATAATGCGCATTCAAAAGTATTGTTTGTAATAAATGAATGCCCAATTTCTTGTACCACCTTATAGTTTTACGTTGACACGGGTAATATGCCAACATCTGATCATGATAGTCGATTCCACTCATATAACGGTTGTACTCAATTACCATCTTCGGTTTTTTACATAACTTTCCAAATCTATTAGACGTGTTAGTTATATCACCATCGAATTCTGATGATATGGTAACTACTTCTCGACGATCTTTCCATTTTGTAACGCATATACCCATATCCGTGTACTGGCTAATACATTCACCAGTTTTAAGTTTTTTATTGACAACCGTATCAGGATTACCCTTTCTATTGCTCCTTAGGGTTCCCGTGACAAATGTCTTATCTTGGAGTAAAGCCTCAGTCAGTGGAACACTATTATAGTAGTTGTCCATGAAAATAGAATGACCGATTCCTGTTTTACCTTCAATTAATTTTTGGACAACTTTTTTGGTATGGTCTTTCCCCCCCAATTCCGTATCTGCTGATCCGCCATAAACAATAAGTTTTAGAGCCAAACCACCAGACTCTCCGAGCATGTAAAGTTTGATGCCATATTTTGCTTTTTTGCCTTTCATGTATTGCCGAATAATTAGGCGACCGCGCCATAAAACCAACGATTCGTCGATTGATAAATTTTTTTTCGGCACATATATGGTGTCCATCCTTTCATTGAACAGATCAATCAATGGTTGTATTTTACCTAAACTGGAACTGTCTTCTTCATTGCAATTGAAATGCAAAGATCTCATTATCAGTAAAAATCTGTCTCGGGACATAAACTGCGAAAATACAGTCAAATTGAAGAGGTAGTCTTTTTTCCAGTAGTCACTTAGACGATTCGAACGTATCGTTCCTGTATGAAACAGAAGTCCCAACCATAGTTTGAAATCGTCAATTGTGATGTCTTTCCATTGAGTGATTCGACTTCTATCGCCCTCTGTTTGAGCTAGAATGTCGACTGCATACGCATTTGTCTGGTCTACGATGTAGTTATAAAATTTCTCATCAGCTATAAGATGAAAATAATCGATAGGATCTTTTCCACTCATGTCGATTTTTATGCCAGGCGTAGCCGAAAATTGAATAGATGTGACTTGTTTTTTTTCAGACGACCACTTTTCAGGTACAACGTTTGTTCTTGCAATTGATTGTAAAAATATGTCATCATCACTTTCCCAATCCGATTCACTATCAAAGTTTGTTCTTGCAATTGATTGTAAAAATATGTCATCATCACTTTCCCAATCTGATTCACTATCAATGTTATAATCACATACAATATTATCAAAATCACTTCCGTCACTGTCGTGCATTTGGTCATCGCTTTCTTCTACTCTTTGTCTTTTTGAACACGATGGCCGATCCATTGTCAGTGGGGTAAAAAATGAAAATCACTATCTCTAAAACACAAGGGATCACATGTACTAAAACGTCGGAAAAAGTTTATATTCACATAGAATTTAGAAAAAAATATACACTCGGTATAAAAAATACATAATTTACAAAATAATAAAAAAAAGTGATTAAATAAAACCAATTTACAACTGTAAACAATATTTCAACAAAATATTATAAGTCGTTTGATGTACGTATTCCGATTACACTAGTGTGAACAAGCCTTTACATGAGAGTTTCAATGAAATGTCCCGAAACGACCGAACCGTGGCAAGTACTTACTAACACTGAAAGATTTTGTACAGTGCTAAGGGTCCTAAGAATAAATAACAACAATTGTAGACATGCTGTAAAATATTTGGTTAATAACATTGAAAGCAACACATGAACACGGCTGCCGTGGCCGACGCGGGGCTACAATTTTTGTATGGACACGGGAGCCGTGTCCGACGCACCGAACATGTTAAATAACAGGAAAATGGTGTATGTAATAAGAATACAATCTCAATTTTTTTCAAATGTGTTCTTGCACCCACGGAGGCAAAATAGTAAAGTGATCATCTGTGAAACCGTTGGTTGCCAGTTCGCATAACATGGTCATTAGCCATCTGCCCAACAAAAATTGTGTTTTTATCATAAGCCTGGGTCGATCCACTGATAGATGAAAGCCTCCCCATACTCCCTCCACTCTTCTCCTACATCCACCAAACTTTATGAGTTCGTCTTTAGGGTGTCCCTGTGGAAGCGCCGCTTGACTACCACTGTATTTGGACAGCATTTGTCCAGTCAATTGCCATTCCATTCGCATACCAACCTCTATCACATCACGTATTCTTGTCTACTTCTTTTTCCACTGGTTTCTTGTGATCTTTACGCATTATGCCCAACATGCACATTTCCATGCCACGCATGTTTATATAATGTCTATTCCTATTCATTATCTACACAATTTGAACACTTGTTCTGACTTATAAGCGACGAGTTGAAAATGTCCCACTGAGGCGGACGAAACCGGTCCTAATATATTAATTAAAGTGGAATAAGTACTATAAAAAAATTACGTTTTATTAAATAAAAACAACAATACAATGCAGTTCCACCATGAATTGACAGTTAACAAAATAAAAGCAGTTGTATGTTTTTATTTTCCGTTATTTACGTCTGAAATACATTTATTCATAATTCAATTAAAATTAATATTTGGCGGTCTCATGTAGAGGGACGAGACCGCTGTAGTGGAAAGGCCAGGAGGAGAGATGAGAATTTGAGATCAGGCGGTTGCTCCGATGGCTGGAGGAGCGAGTTTTTTTTGCAGCGTAAACAGTCGGTACAAGAGTTATGATATCGTTCCGAGGTCCGAGGCTCATGCCGTGTGGAGCGATACAAAAACTGAGATACTGACAGTCCGAGAAGTTAGGTTAGAGTGGCCTGTCCAATCAATTATGATCCGCTATTTATTGACGAACGCACTATTGAATAATATGTTGAAATGACTGTTTAAATTGAGAATCAGTTATTTTATTGAGTGTGTGATAATTGGACATTTCGCTGACTATCGTTGAAATGAATATGAAGAAATAATATTATCCCAATTGACCGTTTTCGTTGACTATTTTTCATTTCGCTTCCGTAGAATTGTTTATACAGACCTTTCAGTCGCGTCGCTTTGTTTGCCTCGCATCTCGTAACCATAGTCGCAAATAAAATACCCCCCATGAAGAAAACTAGAACTCTAGCTGAGAAACTGAAAATAATTCAAGACGTTGAAAAAAATCCAAGAGAAAAACGAGTTTTATTTAAAAAAAAATATATATATATCCCGCATTTATCATTCTTTTTTTAGGGTCCCTTGAAAACCATAGAATCGGGGTTTCACTGTAATTGAGATCAGTTCGCTTTGGTCAGGGTCACCACTAGACGTAAAAAAAATTGATTTTGCATTTTTTTTCTCGGAAATAAAACAAGAGTATCATTTAATACGCATACTATTTGATTCAATATGATATCTCTAGTCACCACACTCACTCGTTTTGGCTCGAATATCAGTCGCTCGTTACTGACATTTTTATGTTTTTTTTAGTAGTCTCTTCAAAAATGTTAAGTCGGAGGGGCGCCGCATGCAACTTTCATCCGTGCGCATAGGCGAAGCCATGCCGGAACAGTGACGTTACACGGCAAGCCAAAATGAATGACAAAGTGTGACATTTTGGAATTATGCTACGTTGCATGTCGGGTGAAATTTGTTGCATGCGACACCAACTAAAAGGTTGCAATCATGCGATGGTGCAGTTAGTTAAATGTGTTTTGTGAATATCAACAAAATCATCACATTGACTTATTCAACGTGTCGCAGTCGAGACGAGTTTAGATGTGCGAGCCGGCTCGAGTTTCCCCAAACGACCGCTCACTTCTCAAATGTGTAAGTGCATTTTTTTTGCGATGATAAAAAGTAAAAGATAGAATAATATTTTATAGATACAATATTATTTTTTATCTATCACTAGTTGAAGTACCCGGCTTCGCACAGGGTCGCTTCGTGGTTATATTTATCTTAGATATTTAAAAAATAATGAGAGGTAATTATTTTTTTAATTTTAAAATATCTGTATAATACAATATGGCAATGAATGAAAATAATTCTAATAGGAGTAAAGGTCAAACAAAAGAACACTAAATTAAAATCGAATCCAAAATATGCAAACGTTATTAATGTTATTAATATGTAGTAAAAAAAATCAAAATTGGATTGAACAAACAAACAATAAACTTTGTATTTTATATAATACTAATTTAGAAACCTTCGCAGGTGTGCGCACAACAACTGACAAAAGTTTCATCGCAATCGGATGAACGGTATAGGAACGCATACGAATAGAAGAAGAAGATGGTTGTACTAATTCAGAAACCTTCGCGGGCGTGCGCACAACAACTGGTCAAAATTTCATCGCAATCGGATGAATGGTATAAGAACGCATACAAATAGAAGAAGATAGAATAGAAGAAAAAGGTTGTATCAATTCAGAAACCTTGCGGGCCATGAGCACAACACTTGATCAAAATTTCATTGCAATCGGATGAATGGAATAGGAAGGCATACGAATAGAAGAAGAAGGTTGTACTAATTCAGAAACCTTTGCGGGTGTTACCACAAAAACTGACGAAGGTTTCATCGCAATCGGATGAATGGTATAGAAACCATACGAATAAAAGAAGATATAATGAAGAAGAAGAAGATGGTTTTACTAATTCAGAAACCTTCGTGGGTGTTGGCACAACCACTGATGAAAGTTTCATCGCAATATCGCATGAATGGTATAGGGACCATAAGAATAAAAGAAGATAGAATGAAGAAGAAGACGGTTGTACTAATTCAGAAACCTTTGCGGGCGTTACCACAACAACTGACGAAGGTTTCGTTGCAATCGGATGAATGGTATAGGAACCATACATATTAAAAAAAATAGAATGAAGAAGATGATCTAATTCAGAAACCTTCACGGGTGTGCATACAACCACTTACCAAAATTTCATCGCAATCGGATGAATGGTATAGAAACGCATACGGGACAGACATTCATTTTTATATATAAGATATAGCCTATACTCTTCGCGCAAGTGCAAGCAATAAGTTTTATCGCAATCGGATGAACGGTATGGCAGCGCATAACATACAAACAAACAAACAAATATCGATTTTTATATATTAGATAGTTTGATTTAGGCAGGGCTAATGAAAATGAATGAAAATGAAATGAATGAAACTGAACCAACAATATGTGTAATAATAATTTATGTATTCTTAATCCAACGAAAACAAATAACTATGAATGAAAAAGGGTGCACAATTTTGCCAAAATATACCAAAACTATTATGGTTTGGCTGAGGCAGGGTTTAATTGATTTTTAAAAACTAACCAATACATTTTAAAACAGCGAATTGAAAAAATGGTCACAAACAGACAAACCAACAAAGGCCAAAAGAAATTTACGTTTGCTAAATTTTCCGAAAAATAAAACAATCAACTGACATTCGACAATCGTAATTCTAAATTGGTAAATATGGTGCGTAGTGTGTGTTCGAAATTGATGTACATAAACGTATGTAATGGCGTTCATAAATAAATCACGGGTAAAAAAGAGGGAAAGCATTGCCGACTCAAGTAGAAAGCCGTACATTCACAACGACTGGTCCTACCTTTTCTGCCCCTCCCGTTGTTGTCTATGGATGACCTATCATTGTTCTATAGAGTGCTCATACAGACGCGTCTGTCGTGTTCACATAGGGAATGGTTTGATTTGGATAGATAAGTTACATGATAAATAATACACTAGCATTAACACACCTACAAATGTAATGAGATCAATGCTACATATTTTTTGGAAATCGATATTAACACCGGTTTTTGTGTGAACGACTAGTCTGACTTTGACAGGGAATGTATAATATTATTTATAAATAACACTGATAGTTAATATATTTCAGTTGAGTATTTTTTATAATTCAATTTGAAACGAGAAAGGGTGAATCAATATGTGAAGCAATCTGGGATCTGATATTGACAGCTGAACAGTGGACCACTCGTTGCTTGTGCAAAAAGATATGCTCAGGCTTTATTAATCTAAAGATGGCGCTGGGAAAAGGAACACATAAATCATTATCTATATGAAGTTTTTAATAATAAAAAAAATATTCTACGCTAATTACAGCCAGAGATAATTATTATGATTGTCCGGCGATTCTGCAATAATCGAACACAGCAGTGTTGCCAAGTCAAAATTTAAAATTTCAGTAGATTTTGACAAAAAATTCAGTAGATTTCATAAAATATCAGTAGATTTTGAAAAATGTGGTTTATTAGATGTGATTTAAAACTAATAAGAATAACAATAACTAATAATATTAATTTATTGTAAGCAATGATGATATTAATGGGTAAAATGGCGCACTTGGGTAGAGTTACAATGCTTTTTATGTCAATTTAGAAGTGTATAACATCAAAAAAGGTCATGCGTAAATCATTACAAGTTTATTATTAAAAGAATCATCAGTTAATTTACAATTATGGAGAAACACAAATATCAGTAGATTTCTTGAATTTCGAAAAAAAATATCAGTTGATCTACTGAAATTTCAGTAGACATGGCAACACTGGAACACAGTGGAAAAAATGTAGTCAAGTGGGCAACCGTATTAATGAATGATGACAACAGAGATATTTTCATTAAAAAAAATATTTAAATATATTATTTTTAGATCAGAAAATTGTAAAATAATATTATTCTCGGGAATTGTATAGTACAATTATTGCAATGAAAAAGGAAAATATTGTAACGTTAGTTTTTTTTTTAATCTGCCTAATAAAGGTCAAAGGCCCCAGAAGAGAAAATTTTTCAGGTTTTAATCTACACAATAATATATTTAAGTGTAAATTATACAAATAAGGATGAATTAGAATGTGTTACATATTTTTAGATCATTGAAGAAATTCGATTATTTCATTGCACTTATGAAATATTATATTGATAATATAAAAATATCAATGAGAACAGCTGATGGATGTTGCTACTTACCATTTTCGTTGTACCAGCTCCCTGCGTGCGAAGCGCGTCTAGAAGGCATTGAGAATGATTTATCAATCACTGATATTAATAACAGAACTTAATTATTTACCTTTAAGGTATTTTTTATGAGTTTTCACAGTTTTACCAAATATGCTGACAACAAAGAGATGACACTTGTACGCGTACCGTGAAGTCAACTAGAGACAGTGTTCATAAATTGAATGCATTTTCAGTGTTACTATAAAAATTAATAAGTAAAAAATCTTATTTCATAATTTTCAACTTGCGGTATGAAGTTTCAAATTATAAAAATAGCCACCGATTAGACCCGAGAAGAAAAGGGACAACTTTTGATTGAAAAGATTGAAGTATATAATAATTATTATTGTTAAAATTATTACAAGTATAAATAGTATACCTACTTTAAATTTGACCTATCAATAGAAATGGCAATACTGGCAATACTGTTCGTCAAAAAATGACAACATGCATGAAGTGAAAGCAATCTGATAAGGCGGCCGGTGAATCTTTAATTAAAAATAATACTAATTAAACATTGATAATTTGAATTAATAAACTTAAAACAGTTATAGAAAATGAGTGCCAACGCGAGGTCGTGCTTTATCAGGCTCGGTATGTATATAAATCTCATTAATATTATGCTTTCGATAACTGACGTGACGTTTTTTTTTATTAAAAATACTGTTATGTCACTTGCATACTAATTACACATCGAAATCAAGATAATAATTAATAAATGCAATGCTATTAACAAATCCACGCTTTGTGATTATTTATATGTTTTATGAGAAAAATAGCTAGGCACTGATTTGGTTTTTGATAAAATATAAATGCCAGTTTTAAGTCTTATGTCCTTAAAGAAGACCGTTAGCGTGTTATATTAGGTATACTCTTATTAGTCAACTTCCTCATGAATGTGGATCGTGATCACTGTACAATACTGTATTTCTTCCTTAAACAAGTTCCCATTATAATCATTCTCCTACGGCCTGTAGATGTCCACTGCTGCATGTAGATCTGCACTATTATCCTCCACTGCGTACGGTCCTGTGCTTTTCGAATATAACTCAGTCCGGCGCCACTCCTGATAGGTTTAAGACAATTATTCCTTGGACAAAAACCCCCGGACATTAACCTGCCTGGTAATAACTTCTTGTGTAAAAAATACCCGGATAATTAAGTATAAAAATAAAAACTCTTTAAATATAATAACTTCGACATAAAAAATTTTGGGTCTTTTTACTGGTTCTCCGCCACCGGCCGCTGTCCTCTGTCAGTGAGCGCAGTGTTGCCAACCGAACTATAATTATAGTACATTTTGGTTCGCGTACTATTCGAAAAGTTACATTTTCGTCAGCGTACTATTAAAAAAGTATAGTACGTCAAAACCACAATTTTCATTAATTGAATTCGCCGGTTTGGTTAGGGGTGTGAAGCGAGGGACGGTGTATAATATAAATAATATAAGATCTCAGTGTGCGATATTAGTCTATGGACGTGGTTTTGTGTTGTATACCTACTCTAAAAAACTAACGTGACAGTTAATGACGGCGGCCGGTGTTAGCATTTTTCGGTCGTAAGAGGTGTTATAATTAAGCAGGGCATCGGAATTTCTCGAATTATCCGTTATGTTTATGTGACAAACAAAAAAACTTTCATTTTCTACACGTCCTATAATTTTTGCTGTAATACTATAATGGCTTGGACCGCGTACTATAATTCGATGACAAAAAGATAGCTAAAATTCAAAATGGCGACTGACAGATTACGATGACGGAGAACCAGTAAAAAGCACCAAAATTTTAAATTACACCTTATAATGTGTACATTTCTAAAATATTCAAACGGTTTAATATTATATCCCCTGTGAATGGATTTACTGACATCAATAGTCTTTAAATTAAACTATCGCGATAATAACTGTTCACAGGCAAAAGTGCTAGCTATCTCGCCAATCCCATTCTTCAAGCGTAAGCAAGACGCGGTGCGGTGTTGTCATTGTATGGTGCTATTTGACAGGTTGTGAAAATTGGTAAATGTCGAAATCGTTCTATTGCGCAGACGTCATGCAAGCTGCAACTATCGCGTGAAAATTCTTTTGATCCATGCATACAATCTTGCAACTTGCACGATAATACGTGTTTACAATTAAATTTTCTTGTAGCCGCGATAATACGGACACAGTCAGCCAGTGGCGAAGGGTGGAGGTAGGCTGTTAAGATCCGCCATAATAATAAGTACAATTTACAGATGGTGCTATTATGGCTTGGTTTAGACACGGTTTAATTGGTTTTTGAAAACTAACCTTCACCATCTGTAAATTATAGTCTTATTTATGGTGGATGTTAACAGCTTACTTCCACCCTACGCCGCTGATACCTATATACAATATCATTCATAAGATAAGATAAGAGGTCGGTTTTTGCAGGGTTTAATTGAATTTTAAATACTAGCCAACCTCATCTGTAAATTGTAGTCTTAGTTCAATAAAAACAAATATTTATGACTAACAAAGTTTAATGTGCACTATTTATGGTGCATCTTAACAGCCTACCTCCACCCTTCGCCACTGGTATCTACTGATAGTAGGTAGAGAGCATTGTTTTCCACCTTCTGAAAATTGCTAAATCCGCCACTGCATAGGCGGCAGAATAATATCTTCAAAACTCATTATTTTAACAATGTAAATTATTACATAATCTAATTAGTATATAAATTGTACAGATAAAAATATCCGTCTATAGAAAAATGTTTTTAATTAAAATATCATTTTTTTTAATGACAATAATTTAATTACATAATACCTTATAAATGCCATGTTTATCAGTTACATAATATTATAATAGATTATTTTTAACTCAAAAGTCGGTGTTACTCATTTGAACAAATAATTAAATTTGTTTAAAAAATTAGGCAAATATTTATGTTGCTGAATCATTTATTTGAGGCGTCCACATCAATGACATTAATATGGACGAAGCATCTAGAAAATAAAATGACACTCACTTTGTGTCGGGTCTCCCGGATGGCGAAATTCATATTTTAATATCGGTATCCTACGCTCAAATGAACATTCTGCTTGCAAGCGGTCTGGCGACACCGCTGGGTCTGCCCATACAAAATTTCTGACTGTCAGGTTTCGACTCCACCGTTATTATTATGTTACAAAATGCCAATGTGCCTAGTTAAAAATTGTAAAAAAATCTACTAAACACTCCAAGAAAGATGGGATATCACTTTGCATGTGTTAGTATTATTTATTATTTATAAAATGCCATTTTAAGATATTGATGAATGTTTATTCAATGCAATTGAATGACAGGAACCATTGGACAGTCAGTCGCCTGTGATTCGCTAGGCTCGCTTGCGTCTAATCTCCGAGAAGTCGTAAGTAACCGAGAATCTGTTTCTAACGCAATGAGTCATGCCACTAATACGCCATTACAATAAAGGTTATATTACTATAAATTCTCGAAGCTTGTATCGCATAATGGAAACGGATACGTCAATGGTCACGTGACATCTACCTATACATCTGTGAATGACTTTCATGGACAATTTCTCGTGCGCGCCGGGTATGAAGTGAGTCGTCCATTTAATATGTCATTGGTCCACATTTGGTCAAAATCGAGAAAAAAATACGCACGTATTCTTTGTATAATTTTACACAATATGTATTGATCTATAAATTCCAAAACGCGACATAACCCTTCGAAAAAAAATATTTTAAGTCTCGATTTATTACAAAAAGCGCCAAGTCCGTGTTTCATATTATTTAAAGCTTGGTTGATTTCGCGCGTGTTTAAGTCAACCAATAAGGGAACGTTCAATATTGTAAAGGGCGTCTCCCATGCTGTAGCATCTGGTAAACTCATGACAGTGCCATGGAAATATGTGCCTTATGCGGGGTAAATTAAAAAGTGAAGTACAAATAGCGCTACGCCCAATTTTATTTTGCCTATATTTATTACATTTAAGAGTATCGGCTGAAACAAATTGCCATTTGGTTCTAATTTTGACATAGAATACAATGGAAAAAATTATCTCACGTTAAAACAAATAATTGAAGCTTGAAACATAAAAACGTTGTTTCCCGAAAATATTGAATTGTGGACTTGTCGCTTTTTGTAATTAGACGTCTCATTTATTTATTTAAGAATACAAAACATCGTGGACATAACAAATCTAAATTCAAGACGTACACAACATGAGATTTACATTATAACAAATATTGATAATAATATGTCATAATAACAGAAAAACAAATTAAATCAAAACACACTTAAGTACAATTTAATACAGAAAAATAAAATTTTGAAAACAAAAAACTTACAATTTTACACAGAAAAATAATGTTTCAAAAACAAAATGCAAAGTACATCACTGAAAATGTCTATGTCTTTAGGGAGCGCATTTACTAATCCTTCACCCCTCACTAATGGTGCCTGATAGGCTTTAAACGAGGAAACGTAGGTAATTGGCAGGCGCATGTAAATTCAAATTTATTAGGACACCAGGATTGGAAACCATCCTTCGCGCTAACAAGCAAAAGTGTTTCAAGAGAAGAAGAGACCAACGAGATTCAAGAGAGTGAAAAGTAAGCATGCCTTGTAGAAAGGCAGTCGGAAAATAATCATTCGACGAATTATTGAAAGAAAAATAGTTAAATGTCTTAAAATAAAGACATCGAAGAAATTTCTTCTGGACGCGTTCTTAAATATGCTTATAGGAAACCTCATAAGGACACCAGATGATCAACCTCGATCATGTTGACATGCACAATGTGGAGACGTCTTTAGCTTTTTTGTGACAATAGATTGTTGGTTAATGTGTTGTTGAACGCTTCCAACTGCAAACCGATTCACAACATTGAAATGAATCCGCCGCTTTTCTTGCCAGATCGCATCTTAAATTTGTAGAATAAAAATCTAATTATATATTTTCTTTCTTTTTGTCTTTCACAGCTAAGAGCAGCTTGACTGGTCAGGGCAGAGCAGAAAATCAGTCAATTGTGTCGTTAGCGACACAGAGGCGTTTCGCAACAGCCCAAGTGTCCAAACCAAAGACCGCGGTCGTCATGATCAACATGGGAGGGCCGCAGACCACGGACCAAGTCCACGATTATCTACTGAGGATCATGACTGATCGAGATATGATACAGTTGCCGGTGCAGAGGTAAGGAAACCCTCATAGTCACAGACATACTCGAAAGTTATGAGACTGGTTGGTGCCGACAACTCAATAATTCAAATGGATTTATTTAAAAATACATGGAATACTTACTTTTAATTTTACCTGGCGTAACCGTTGGGTTCTGCAAAATACCATTTGGGAAACACTGCTGTAGAGCATTACACAGGCACTAACCTTAGCGATAGCTAGAGGACCCCAGCAAATATCGTGAAATGAGGGCCCACTTCAGGATGTTGGGGCCAAGGGACTGAATTGCGAGGGTAGTACTAGTTATTGATAAATTGCGTTTTAACCTGTTCACAGTAAATGAAGATTTTTGACTGAATATTTATTAATATATTACCATTTTCTGCAAACGGTTCGTCGCATTGCATTCGAAGAGTAAGCAATAATAGCACTGCGAGCTAAATTCACAACTTCATGCCTCGACCTAAATATAGTCAATACAGACCTAATCCTTTGTATTGTTTCAAATTTTAAATACAATATTTTTAATTTTGTCCAGTCGTCTAGGGCCGTGGATAGCCAAGCGGCGGACGGAAGAGGTACAGAAGAAGTACGAAGAGATCGGTGGAGGTTCTCCCATTCTCAAATGGACCGAGAAGCAAGGCGCTGCCCTCTGCAAGAGCTTGGACGTGGCTAGCCCCACCACCGCCCCTCACAAACCCTACGTCCTCTTCAGATATGTGTCCCCGATGACTGGAGAAGCTCTGGATCTCGTCGAGAAGTAAGTATGATTTCACGATTGGGCGTTCTGCATCCATAAAATTATCATGATGCTCTTTTCTTGTCATATAATACTTCTTATACCACATTTACACGTGCATGGATTTACTGCTGACAGTATGTATTATCAGGGCCATAACAAGAAAATGCATGTGTAAAGACGTAATATCGTGCAAGTTGCAAAATTGCAAGCATGGATCAAAAAAATTCAGAAGCTTCTGAATCTTCACGTGATATTTGGAACTTGCATGGTGTATGCACATGCGCAGTAAAACGATAGTGGCAAACCTGCCATAAATAATTATAATTACACCGCGCAAAGAATTTTTGATGTTTACCAATTGTCACAACCTGTCAAATACCACCATACAATGACAACATCGCGTCTCGCTTACGAATAAAGAATGAGATTGCCGAGATAATTAGCACTTTTGCATGTAAACAGTTACTATCGCGATAGTTTTATTTACACACAATTGGTAAATAAGTAAATCCATGCACGTGTACATGCGCTATTACACATTATGACCTGTAGTGTAAAATATTATGACATCTGGCAATATACATTAAAATCTACAAAATTTTCAACTTTGCAGGAGATCGTAATATCCAGTGGTAATCCAATTTCCGCTATGTGTACACAGTTTCTGCAATTCTGTTTCATTTTAGTATGTTTAATTCCCGGTTTTATGTTTTTATTTCCCCCGTTTTACATCTGCAAGATTCAAAATGCTATTAAAATTAAAAAATAAAACACTTTCAATTCAATGACTGGCTACCATTAAAATGAATTCAATATGTGCATTTTATTCATAGACATATTTATACACAATGCGATTGTTTAAGTTCATTTGTTTTGTGTTTACACCCATTCGATTAAGAGCTTGTCCAGATGGCGTGTGTCTCACTGTATACTGGGTCCACATACCGCTTTTCTTACGAGTCCCTACGCTCCATTTTGCAAAAAAAATAACAATGCCATACTTACCTTGACCAACAAAACACACTGATAGTTACTGAGTGCAATCATTGCCACCACAGCACCTCGACTCGTGCATACTCGAGAGACTGGCGATACACCACGAGTACATGTGGACAGGCATCTGTACCTCGGAAGTGCTTGAGTGTTAAATCGCGTCATTTTGGGCAGGCTCTAAGTTTCGGCAGAGAAAGACGAAAGAAAAGTTCAACATTCTCGAAAAATAGTGAAAGACACGTTGACATAATAAATATGCTCCAAACATCTTCCGAAAACAAAGTTGTTTGGAATGTTTTAGGTTTACAAGATAGACCGATGGTATCTATGACCCAAAAAGCTTTCATCCATTACACTACACAGCGCTATTAAATCGCAACCATAAAATGATAATTTAAATTACATTAATAAGATAATATTTATGGGTTTGTTTTCAGAGAGGGCGCCGAGAATGTGGTTCTTTTCTCCCAATATCCACAGTACAGCTGTGCCACGTCCGGTTCCAGCTTCAATGCCATCTTCGACCACTACAAGTCCCGGTAAAATATTGATAATTTATCAAAAATAATGATAACATCTAGGCTTCTTTTTAATTTATTGTCCTGTTTTTGTGTTCTGTGATGATGGCTTTATTTTAAGACATATACTATTTTTCTTTTGATAATCCGTCAAACAATTACTTTCCGACTGCCTTTCTACAAGGCTTTTCACTCTCTTGAATCTCGTAGTTCACTTCTGCTCTTGAAACATTTTTGCCTGCTGTCACGACGGACGGTTTCTAATCCTGGCGTCCTAAAGAATTAAAATTTATATGTGCCTGTCAATTACCTATGTGGTCGCAGCCATGACTTATTCTGGGTCAGAACTGTTTCCTCGAGTCGAGCCTATCAGACACCATTAGCGATGGGTGCAAGACGAGTAAACGCACCCCCCAAAGACATTTTCATTAATGTACTTTGCATTTTGTGTCTATTTTTTTTATTTTTTTCTTCTCTCTTGTGAGAGTAATATTTGTTATAATGTAAATCTCATGTCTCATCACGGGAGATGGCATTTTGCAGAGAGAGCTCGCTATCCGAATGGGAATGGCTCGAGCAACATTCAACTCGATGCGGAATGTCTGGTACTCACGATTGTACTCGGTCAAAACCAAATGCCGCCTATTCGACGCTTGCATTCTGACGGTGCTGCTTTACAGTAGCGAATCATGGCACCTTACGAAGACTCAGAGCACTTGTATACTGAGCTTCGAAAACATGTTTGCGACGGATAATGGGTGTGCGGTGGTATGACTCTCATCACGCTGAGAGTGAAGAGGCGACGTTGGACCTGACTCGGCTTTGTGCTGCGGATGCCAGAAGAGAACCTCAACCTGGCTTGCCTATTCTTCAAGGCAACCGGATACCGGCGTCCTGGAAGGCCGCTAAATACTATCTATAGAGTGTATATGGCGGAGCTACGGGATGCTGGTTTGACCTAGAACGAAGCAAGAAGACTGGCGAGCGACAGGGATTCTTGGAGCCGCCGTGTGGTGTCCATATGCTCCAATTAAGGGGCGGATATGGCCGAAGAAGAAATCTCATGTGATCGTCCTGAATTTTGATTTGTTATGTCCACAATGTTTTTTTTTCTTAAATAAATAAACATGAATTCGACATTCCTATAAAATTTGATTTATGGCTGTGGCGCAGATGAGACGAGTTGAGACGTGCGAGCCTGCTCTGAAGCCTCGAAGTTGAATCGATACAGTGGATGTCAGTAGATAATTTTTTTTAGTGAGGTTTCAACAGTGATGTCCCGTGAGGGTAGGCAGATTGACCGTCGCTTGGGGGCGGCAGTTACTCGAAGGGTGGCAAATCGAGGAGAATCATTTGGTATATTTATAGAAATAACTACCTAAACTTAGTAATAACGAAAATATCTTTAAAAAATCGGCACACTGGTTGGAAACAAAATGTATTAATTAACATAAAAGGTTTAACAGGACTGTAATTTCTTTGTCGGGTCGCGATGTCCGTTGGTAACCAGAAATCGATTTAATAATGTCTAATAGGGTGTTCATCCAAAATTTTCGAATGCGATTTTACGCCAGATATATAATACGCCCGTATAATTGCGTTCATCCAAATTTAGTACATAAGCATCTCGCCGAACCCGAACACCTAATGCCCCTCTACCATAAAATTAGCGAACCGATTGCTAAATTCGGCAGAGTCCATTTTTGACAGATCGCAACTGACAGCCCGCGTTTGTTGATAATTGTCATAGGTACTTGTTTTCTTCCGTATTTCATTATGATTCAGTGTATTATTTTGATTATTGTCTAATGGTACTATCTATTTTACAATTGATTCTATAATTGGTGCTTCATTTTATTCAATCATGAATGCTTTATTTATAGGTAGTAAACTTTGCTTTCGTAGATAAAGCTAATCTACAATGCCGCAAATTTCGTAAAAGAGGCGACACTTTCAAATTTAAGAGTCTCGTTAGTAAATACACATCAGACGCAGATTCATGAAATCAAATAAATACAAGTAATATAATATTTTGAACAACTCAATTCACATGATTATGCTGGAATCGATTTATGCATAATAATTATATGGTAGGTAGGTATACTATCACGATAACCATTTACTTTCATTTGTTTATATTGTAATGATTATTTATTCAATAACATTTATTCGGCATTCGGATTATCCGGCCATAATGTAGTATTAATCGAAAAATAAAAGAAATAATATGAAAGTAAATGTAATAGCGAGTTCAAAATATATGGACCACTAGGGATATCTAGCGGCAAAATGTGAGAAATTGTCATTTATTTGACAGTTAAGTGCCCATAGACATCAAAAACTGACCATAGAGAAAAAAAAAATTTTCTGTTTTAATATAAGGAATACTTGTTTCAAATAGACGCGCATTTACAAACACCGTTATTTGAATGGAGCATAATGGAACACGGCGGCGCCCGTATATACAAATCCGAAGATAAGTGGGTGAACACTCGACAAGTTTTATTACGGCAATAAACGGTTTCGGCGTAAGGTGAGACCGTCATAAACCATTCGGTTCGGCTTATTTCCATGGAAACCCTATAAACCTTTGCGATCTAAGGCTAAAAATAGCATTACAAATGTTGCTAAATTTTGTGAAGAAGAAAAACCACACTGATCGCCCTTAATTCACCAAGACAGAACAAATTAATGTATCGCAAAAATGAAATGTAAGAAGTTACTGTATTACCAACGTCAAAATATATTTATAAAATTAATTTGGTATGTATTAGTGGTATATATTTTGTTAGTAATGTATCCATACAACACATTTCTTAGCTATTGTCAAGAAAGAATGATAAAAAATACTGTATAAAAAAAATGGGGCGGCATTTTGTCTAGGGATGTCACTGGGTTGTAAATCAAACCACTCGAGTAATTATCTGACTGCAAGCTTTATTAACTAATAACTTGAATGAGTAATCTCTACGTTTGTTATTCTATGGCTTGTGTTCTTATTGATAGGGCGGCACCGAAGGGCGTGAAATTCAGCGTGATAGATAGATGGGCCAATCACCCGATGCTGGCTGCCGTGGTTGCCGAGAGGATCAAGGAACAGCTGGCCAAGTTCCCAGAAGACAAGAGGAATGACGTCATCATCATGTACAGCGCCCACAGTCTGCCACTCAAGGTATACTTATTCAAGCTACTTTCTTTGATGGCGTTAAGGCTATGACCGGTTTTACATTTTTATTTCCTGCAATTTACGTCTTAAAATTACGTGTTAAAAGTTAAGTTTATATAAAGATGATCAATTCAATGGCATGACATCATTGAAATGAATTCAAGACGAGCGTTGTACAGTCGAACTTGGTTATTACGAGGAAGATGGAATCCGACTGAATTTGCTCGTTATAAGCATTACTCGTTATATTTATAACATTTTTCGCGCCACGTTCTATTTAAGCATTTTTTTTTTCGACCATGTCCGATCCTAATAGGATCATATGGGCCTCTACAGAGTAGAGGTTTGTATTAACAGATTTTGTTTTTTTTTTTTTACGAGAAATGGATGTCAGCCACTTGCTCAACCTATTAGGTCCATACCCTGTCTCACACACAAATTAAAAAACAATATGTGTACTTGCCAGACCCAGGATTCGAACCTGAGACCCATGGCGTGATAGTCCAACGCTTAAGCCGCGTGGCCACCGTGGGTGTCAAATAGCTAAGCTAGATAAGCATAGAACATAAAAAATCTGAAAACCATCGTAAAAATCCCCGAAACAAGCATAGCATTCATAAACTACAAAATAAGTTGTTTATTGTAATGAAGTGCTGAGCCGCCGGTGCTGGTAGGTACCTACTGACTTCACAAAGATTGGATTTTTTAGAAGCAATTTCAACCATATGCGTGTCATACTGTTTCAATGTTGTCGGCGAAAACACCAATTAGGTACTTGGACACTTAACTAGTGTCATAAACGTAATCCGATCCCGGCGGCATCGGTCTAGTTAACTGCCCGGTCGGATTTTATTGCTTAGGGTCGAAAATGTTGTTTTTAAACGATCGACACATTAACAGTTTTGCTCTGTATACCCGAGAAGTAGCTCGTTATAAAAGTGAATTAATGTATAGAGAAAATCATAAATTGAAATGTCAACGAATGTTTCCTCATTACATCCGAGATCTCGCTATTTCCATGATCGTAATAACCAAGTTCGACTGTATTTATTTTTGCATACACCCATTCCAATTATGTCTCGGCAAAGAAAATCATTGCCAGTTCAAAAAAAAAAAGGAAACATTCTTATAAAGGGGTGGAAGAACGCGTTGACATACTTTATTTACATAATGTAAATAAAGTTAATTTTACCGTATTTTTAAAATATGTAAGATATATTATAATCATGTACATAGATTGATTTACTCAACCTTGTTACCTATGCAATATTTTTCCTTTTCAGGCCGTAAGCAGGGGTGACAATTATCCCAGCGAAGTGGCCTCCAGTGTCCACTCAACAGTGGCCACACTGAGGACGATGGGCATCGACAATCCCTACCAACTGGTGTGGCAGTCCAAGGTCGGCCCGCTTCCCTGGCTTGAGCCCTACACTGACGACGCGATCAGGGTAAATTGAACCTGTCTTTAATGAGAACATCAAGAATAGCCAGTATTGACGTAATTTAAAAACACCTCAGCGCATCTATTCTATACACGAGGCTGCTAGCGATGGCTATCGAGGGTAATTTGTCATATTTGTATTGGGGCAGTTAATTGTTAAAATAAGTTAACCGTCTGAACTGTCAAAAAGTGCTATGTTTTAACAGCACCTCTTTTGGCTGTGTTAACTTTTAAAGCGAATTTTGAGGACTAACTTATTGTAACAATTATAGTACGTAAATATGATATACTACCATCGATAGCCACTGATAGCAGCCTTGTGTATATAATAGATGCGCTGGTAGTGTAGTTATTGGGTAATATCTACAAGGTTGACAGTTAGGTCAGTACTTAATGGTTAAAGCCATCACCTAGCAATTAAAAAACATGTGTTCTAATCCCGCTTGAACCAAAATTTCAGGATTGTTTTGTATATTTATAAATAATTTTTGGCTTATTATGCATTTTAAAATGGGCGACAATACTATTTGTGGACTGGCAATTGGGAAACACTGCTGTAAACAATGTGTGTGAACCTGGTCAGCCGTCGATATCGATGTCGGCACGCAAGATATAAAGCCAATGTTCAGAGTGACGGATATGCTTGTCACCTACAACAACAGGTGAGTGCCCGGGGTCCTGTATTCCCACCTTCACTACTCCAATGCGTGTGCGGATCGTAACGCTTGGATACCTATATCATGTTGGCAGGAGTTGTAGGTAAAGTGTTAAGTTGCCTTTTGTGAATTTTAACTAAATTACATTGATCCACTTGACGAGTTGTACTGACCAATGGCATTGTTGTATGTTGCAGGGTTACGTGAGGCAGGGCCGCAAGAACTTCATACTGGTACCGATCGCCTTCGTGAACGAGCACATTGAGACACTCCACGAGATGGACATAGAGTACTGCAAGGATTTAGGAAAAGAGGTGTGCTAAATCTCGTCATGTTTGTTCACCTTTTACGCAGACCACACAGACACCATGTGACACCTATAGGAATCCCAGCCTTTTGCCAATCATGCTCGAATTGAATTTTAAAAACTGACCAACACCATCTGTAAATTGTAGTCTTATTTCAATGAAAACAAATACGTATGACTGACAAAGTGCACTATTTATGGCGGATCTTAACAGCCTACCTCCACTCTTCGCCATTGACCCACGTAGGTTATGTAAACAAAGCAACAAGGTTCAATCCACCATTTTGTTTTTGGGGCTGCCAATAGAAGAAAAAAATAATGAAGTTGTTACCAACACAACAGTTACAATAATTATTGTTCTATTGAAAAGTTGAACCTCCTTCAAAATTCCTAAAACGAATTCTTTGATAGGTATAAACACATTTTATAAATTGGTGTTTTTCTGTTTCAAGCTGGGAGTCGAGCAAATCGAAAGAGCATCGGCTCCGAACGACCATCCTCTGTTCATCGAGGCCATGACTGACATCGTATCGAAGCATTTAGCATCTGGAAAGAGACTAGGCTCCCAATTTACCAACAGGTACGGCACAAGAAACTACCTTTGCAGACAATTGACAGCATACTATATATTTTGATTCCGGTTTTTTTAACTTGGTTGTATTAAAACCAATTGTATATAGTTATTTGCGATGAGACCAAGTGGTAAATCTAAGTTGTAATTAATTTTAGACACTGCTAGCGCCGAAGTTAATGTGTGTAAGATATTTTATGTCAATCCATTCCAGCGCCTTTAGTGTACCAGTGTACCCATTAGAGGTGGGAAAACTGGTCGATTTTAAAGACTACTTAAGTATACTTACTACCACTACTTAGTATCGAAACTTGTTCCAAAATACTTGCTAGTATTTGGAATACTATATAGAGCGTTTGGCGTGCGTATACGACATAAGTCGCATACTCAACTGGAACTAAAACTAACTATGTACATATTAGTATTTGAAATATCTGCTTCAATAGAATCGCTAAAAATATACTGAGCTGGGCTTTTTGAAATGTCCCATTTATTATTTGTAAATTTTGTACGCCCACGGTGGCCGCGCGGCATAAGCGTTGGACTATCATGCCGTGGGTCCCAGGTTCAAATCATGGGTCTGGCAAGTACACATATTGTTTTTCAATATGTGTGTGAGTCAGGGTATGGACCTAATAGGTTGAGCAAGTGGCTGACATCCATTTCTCGTAAAAAAAAAAAAAAACAAAATCTGTTAATACAAACCTCTACTCTGTGGAGGCCCATATGATCCTATTAGGATCGGACATGGTCGAAGAAGAAGATTTATTATAAAATTTTAAACACAATTTAAATTTATGAGTTGTTTTTATGTTAGGTTATAAATATGTATAATATTCTTGAATGAATGATTTTTTTTTATTTGAAACATGTTTTGAGCTGTCATCAACTCATCAGTCATCATAATAAGCCTGTGCCGTCACCATATTCCCGAAAGAATGTGGTCCAACGATATTGATGAAAATCAAAAAAAAAAAAAAATTTTAATATTTTTCCCCCATACATTTCATAATTCGTAATTCGAATTTTTTTTCAATTTTCGGTCACGTGGAATTCGTAGTAACGAGGTTTTACTGTAATAGTCGAAACCATACCGATCAAATATTCCAATAGTACATAATTAATAACTTAGGCCATGGCCCCCACAAGGGGGGGGGCTTACAGGGCTCTAGCCGTGGGGCCCGGGCTCAGGAGGGGCCCGGCAAGGCGAGATAAGTGAGATAAACACACATCACAAATATGCTTTAATAGTAAAAAAAATATCCTGCGGTACTATTTTCCTTCAGTAATATTTTTATTTAAAATTATGTGGTTGTACGATACAATTTTTAATTGTGTATCAATACTCGACAACTCCATAATTCAAATGGATGTATTAAAACATACAAAAAATCACTAATATACACATTAATTTTACCGTGTACACGATTTGGAAAACGCTGCCTTTATCCTTAGCGATAGGTAGGGGGGCCCGCCAAACATCCGAGCTTGGGGGCCATGACTTAGGCTGTCGATGTATTAAATAAAAGACAGTTTATTATCATTGGGGAGATATCATAGAGAGGAGATTTATGCATACATAACATTACTAATGGCAACATTATTTCTTTAGGTGTCCGCACTGCGTCAACCAAAGATGCGTCCAGACGAAAAAATGGTTCAAAGAACTGTGCAGCTCGTAGTAACTAGGAATAAACCGTTATCGAAGACCTGAATAATCCTGCCCCGCTACTAGATGGAATACAGCACCAATAACGTTCCTGAAGTGTATACAAAATTTCTCCGAACAATACTGGTCCATACGAGCTCTTGTACATTTGTGTCGTATGTCGGGCAGCTATTGTACATCACGAATCGTACCGGGGTGGCTAAACGTCTCATTTTTAGTTGTGTTGTAGTGAAGACTCCTTATTGGATGGAGGTGAATGATTATAATAAATAAAAAAAAATACAATACATAGTTAGGACGGTTATATGTAAATTGTACGTAAAATATTCACCGCGGCACCGTTCGCCGTGAGCTTTCTTATCGGAAAAAGATGACCGTATAATATACGGTCACCAATTTTATTAGATTAGATTCAATATTCATAGCAGATTTTGGCAAAATTCATGAATTTAAAAATGAAAACCTAACCTAACCTAACAAATAATCCAGTGTATCGGCTATTTTCAAAATTTGTTTGCTGCTGGCTTCCTGTAAAGTGTACACCGACAAGAACCGTGTTTTATTTAGACATGAATTTTATGTCGGTACTATACGACCATATGGTCTCTGTTCTGGCACACACCTAACTGGAGAATACTAGTTTTGATTAATTTGACTTTGAAGTTGTTAAAATGTTTGAAATAATGGTCTATCATGTGACTTTATTAAATAATCGTAAAAAGGATGACTTTAAAATAAAGACTGTTTATTTATTAAAAAGGTTTCCAGACGGTAAAGTTTGAAATAAGGAACATTTTGGTACTAACTCAATATTTCATTTTTTCGAATTAGTATTTTCTGCCAGAACAGTGACGATATATTTCCGATACAACATTTCACAGTGAAGTGTGATACGGTGAACTGCATACGTACAAATTTCCGGACACGAGTTAGCTCAGTGCACAAGGTTTTTTTTTTATATAGAATTTATATAAATAGGCAAACCCTGATTTTACGTTTTATACATTAAAAAAAAGGGAAAACGTTATTAAAAATCATACAAATCGGTTTGGAGCATACTATGTCAACTTGTTCATTCTCCTTTTCGACAATGTTCCTTTTCTCTTCTTCTTCTTGAACCAATAAAGTTTTTATTCGCTGAGGTGTAAACAAAAATAAAAGGTTAGCATTGTGTAACCTTAGTCTCGGGTACTGCTGACATGTCTATAAATAGAAACGCACACATGCATCTGGCAGTTGCGAGGGGTAGGCTGTTAAGATTCGACATAAATAGTGCACGCTAAGCCGGCTCACACATCACAACTCGCCTCGTGTGCCCGACAGCCATAAATCAAAACTTCCGAGACCGGCCGGCCAGTGTTGCATGACACAACCTCGCACATCTATCTAGCGACAGTCGCGCGTAGCCTTCGAAACGTATTAATATTTGAATGCGGTGATCGGCGAGCTTGTATAGGAATGACCAATTCGTAGGTGTTTCTTTGTGACTTCGACCCTCTAACTCGGAGCCCAAGAAGGATGCAACATGTCGATTGCAACAGCCAGATGTTTTTTTCAGACGAAACAGTTGCATTCGATCAATCTGCGAAGCTCCATTTGGCAACATGTGATTTGTTGTTTCGTTAAATAACGATGACGTCACATCGACGTATTCGACATGTTTTAGACGAGACGAGTTCTGATATGCGAGCCGGCTAAACTTTGTCAGTCATACTTATTTTTTTTCATTGAACTAAGAATACAGTTTGCAAATGGTGCTGCTTAGTTTTTAAAATTAAATTAAACCCTGCCTAAACCAAACCATAATAGTTTAGGTATGGTATGGGCGATACGACAAAATTGTGCACCCTTTTTCATTCATAGTTATTTGTTTTCGTTGAATTAAGAATACATTTTACAGATGGTGTTGGTCAGTTTTTTAAAATTCATTAAGCGTCAGCCTATAGTATTGTGGGTCCCAGGTTCGAATCCTGGGTCTGACAAATACACATATTGTTTTTCAATTTGTGGTTGAGTCAGAGTATGGACCTAATAGGTCTCATTTCATTTCATTCAAGCCATAATCAATAAAAAATATTCTTCCATCTATGAAATATCTACAATAATTTAAGGATGAATGATATAATTTTAGATAGACTAATATTTTTTACTATTTATTATGACTTGGTTATGCAGGGTTTAATTGAATTTTAAAAACTCACCAACACTAGAATTTGTAGTCTTAGTTCAATGAATACAAGGTATGCATTCGCCTCTGGCGTCTGGGATTCCAACGAGTGCCATCCATTGAATTTAATGTGTTCAAATAAATAATTTTAATAAGAATTTGAATTGAATATTTCAGACGACAATTGCGGGAAATGAAAATGTAAAACTGGGAATTAATTTACTAGAATGTAACGGGAATGCACAAAATACATGCAAATAGTGGGAAAACGGCGGGATTCCGGGAATGTAAAATCAGGGTTCCACTAATACCTACATATAGAATATTTAGAATATACTGAATAATAATAAGTTTAATTTTTAAATATTAATTTTGTGTATAAACTTCTGAATCTTTCTTTTTTCATCAAAGTGTGGCGCTGGTTATTTTCATTAAAAAATAAGTTACAATTACTGACCAATAATTTCAAACTATCTAAAGACATCGCTAGTTACTCATTCGTTGTAATTTCATTACTTTTAGATGTATGTATTAATAAATCAATAAAATTCACTGCACTATTGATTGCACAAATACTGGCGCTGTTGGTTTCAAAGTCAGTAACCTCTGAGTCTAATTAAAAATCATTTTTAAAGTTGGATCGTGAAATATAAAAAATGGCGGCTGATTCTATTTAATCCGTTCTATGCCTTCAGCGAGTTTTCTCGCACTTAGGCCGTGATCAATAGGCCATGCAAATTTTGCGAGTTATCTCGTCCGACTTTAAACTCAAATTACTAGCTACTGTCGATTGATTTGCATAATTTAAAAAATTAAACATACAGTAACATCTGTTTAAATAATTATGAAATACTAAGCCACAAATTATCGGAATTACAGTGATTTTAATAAGAGAAGTGTGTCCTTAAAAACCCGTCACCGCCATAGTAATATCGTGAAGCATAGAAAAAGTTCACTGACAAACACAGCTGAATTTGATATTTTATGAATATACATACATACGATGGAAAAGTACTATGTTAATCTGGGCGTAATTGGTCGGCGTGGTTTTACGCATTTAAAGCCGAAATACATGGGATGTCACGAAATTGCTACATGCTATTTATTGTCTGTTTAATGAATAGCGAAAAAAACATGTGTGAAGACACTAGTGATGGGTGACATCTGTCAGTTCTTCTATACACTTTCAATTTCAAACATCAGTTTTACACAGTTCTTTACGTAGTATGTAATAAGGTTTGTTTTATTGTGTTAATTTGTTATATAAACGAGAATTAACTGTATTTTGTGTCGGTGTGCATTTACCATTGGTGAGTGCATGAAGATCGGATGGTAAAAATGTCTCAAATTGAATTGTACAAACGATGAATCTATTAGAATTTAAATTCGTGACATTCTACGTACCTCGGCCTTATTTATTAATGAATCAGTTTTTGTTTTTGTTTTTGCCGGCAGGTAAAGATGGGTTTGAGTTGTTATTTTAAGAGGCTACTTTTAATTTGTTATGGTAACACTTTTTAATTATTTATACTTTATTTTTCGAAAATGTTATAAATACCTATTTTTGTTAATTATATGTATATTATGGATGATAATTAAATAATAAAATTGTTATATATCTTTTTTAATTAATCATTTTTTATTCAATGAATAATACAAAAGATTTCAGAATGCAACGTTCTTCATCGAACATACAATATAACCCCGATATTGGAAGAATAATTTGGACTCCAGCGCATCTATTCTATACACAAGACTGCTATCGAGGGTAGGTATTATAATTGTTACAATAAGTGCTATGTTTTAACAGCACCTCTCTTGGCCATAGTAACTTTTAGAGTGTGACAGACAGCTAACTTATTGTAATGATTATAAAAACTCATTACATAAATATACTAAACTACCCTCGATAGCAGTCTTATGTATAGAATAGATGCGCAGGAGGGCAATTTTTGTATGAAGCAATATAAGACGAACATTTATGGTCACGTGAGAGTTTGTATTATATTTTTGTCTATGCTCACATAATAGCCAATGACAGATCAAGTCAACATGTAAACAAGAAAATAACCTAAAATATGCTAATGACATGATCATATTTTATCAGTAACCGTTTATAGCAGCATTAATAAAGCGGATTATTGTTAAAGTATATAGCTAATTATTAATCCTTAGAGAAACTACATACGTTAAATATTTGCCTTATAATATTGATATTACAATATTAAATACGAGAATGTACTTTACAAAACTGATATGTATGTACCTATATTATATTTAAATACAAAGGAACACTTCAAATGATCATATTTAAAAGACAAAAAACAATAAAAACATTAGATGACGATATTCTGTCAAAATTAAAATAGACAACCGCCAGTCGCAGTGACAAACTAGCGCCTCTACCGGGGAAGCGTGTGAAACTCAAAAGCGTCCGCAACTTAGATTCTTTTGTAAAATTTAATGCAGAAATAAATTTTCTCATACAAAATCGAAGCAGGCTGCTTGAATAGCGTAGTTAGATACTGCTTCGTTCAAAAATTGCCCTCCAGAAATCGTCGGTGTTTTGTAAAAAGGGCGAATCAACCGTTTTGGCGAAATTGAGATTTTAATGAAAATGCAATATGTACCCCACTAGCTTTGTTGTGTATAAACGGCGAATTTGTATGTCCACAGGAAAGTACATAAAAACGATAATCGACTAAAATTAAATTAATTAAAATTACGAATAAAAAGCGAATGTGACATATTAGGCCTTTTAAAATATTATATAATAATGCCTATTATAATGACAGTATTCTTTCTAAGCTTTATTATAAATTTGTTAGATATTTATAATCATCCACAGTTCATAAACAAATAAATGTCAATAGTTAAAAATCCTCCTGTAAAATAGCATTTTGGTTAATTCGCCCTTTTTACAAAACACCGACGATGTAGATCCACCAATATAAGTTATCCGCTGAGTGAGGGCGCCACATGCTAACATTTGACATATCATTCAATACTTTTTATACTGTAAAGAGCGTAGTTCTAAATTCATTCAAATGAAGAAATCTTATAAGCATTCAGTATTACAAATTTTGAAGGCAGTCCAATTTTCGAATCAAACGACTGTATGTGTTGTTATACTGGTAACACTCACCATGTCCGATCCTAATAAGATCATATGGGCCTCCACAGGTTTGTATTAACAGATTTTTGTTTTTTTTACGAGAAATGGATATTAGCCACTTGTACAAACTAGTAGAGTCATATTGTGGCTCCAAACACAAATTTAAAAACAATACATGTATTTGCCAGATCCAGTATTCGAACCTGGGACCAATAATGTTATAGGCTGACGCTTTAGCTGCTCGGCCATCATGAGCGCATAAAAATAACAATTTCAATAGTTTTTATTTCTTTTATATGCAAAGTTTTTACAATATTTTTATTCAATCAGTAGATAAGTACGGTAGAATCTCACTAATCCATCACTATCTGGAGACATTTTGGTTTTGCGTTAATTATCACCGTTTTGCAGACGACATTGTTGAACTGACTGAAAGATTTCCAGGACAGGATGCAGAAGCTTACAAATGAAAGTCACAAAGTAGATTTAAAGGAAAATGTCAGCTGAATGCAGAACTATTCTAACTTACATTTAAAATTTTTGAGGAGAGTTTTTTGAAACAACTTACTGAAATTATTTATTATCTTTATGGATAAATGGATGCATCATATTTTAGTAGGATTATTGATGAAAAAAATGGTGCATACACTTGTCCATATAAATAATAAATAACTGAAGTAGGCTGTTTCAAAAAACTCTTCTGCAAAATATTTCAAATGTGAGTTAGAATAGTTCTGCATTCAGCTGACGAAACGTAATGACAAACTTCTCTGATGAACCAAACGCTATCCTCATCAATGGCACTCAAATTGAACGGGTCAACATCTACGTCTATCTTGGACAACAGATGTGGATTAACGGAGGTATGAACGTTAAGATTGCTCGCAGACCTAAACTGGCATAGTGCACATGAATACTATCTTCAAAAGTGAACTCCCAATGTGTGCTATCAGCGCTCACAATAGCATGTGAAACATGGAACCTTAATGTACAAAGAGGAATCTAAAAACTTAGAGTAGCGCAACGTGCCATGTTGGGTATAACATGGAATAAATAAAAGAAACCAACAACTTGCAAATAATATTATCAAATTAAATGTTGTTTGGACAGTCGACATAGTAAAAATTAGTGTTTCAATCAAAACAATAATGACATTTATAGCTGTTTCGCACTATAAACCTATCTTCAGAACAGTCGAGTCAGTAAATGACCCAATTAAAGTAGAATTAACAAAAATAACTTTGTATCATTATAATTGAGTTTTACAACGTAAACGTCAGTTAAATTAATAATAATGACATAAACAAATTAAAACATAATACAAAAAAATTGATGAGGCCACTCGATCGATGAAATGATTACGTTCTGCGGAAGTACATGGCAGCGCAACGCACAGGACTGAGAGAAATGGAATCAGCTTAGAGAGGTCTTCATCAAGCAGTAGATAGATTCAGGCTGATGATGATACAAACTAACTCAGTTTATTAGTTTTTTATAAATTATATTTAGAAGACGTAGAGTATACATATAGAGAATATACAATGTACCTTATTAAATATGGCAAAACCCTAGAATGGTGATGGGCCGGACACAGCTTGTTGAGAGGGTAGTCGATAGATGAAGATGATGATCCAGCAGTAGCCGAGGGTAGAAGCCCAATTATTTTATAAAATACATCTGCCAGGTAAGTGCTGATGCATATTATGCGCATTCCTTCTTTGTAGATACGGCTGTGGCGTACAAACCAACTTTATACAATGGAGCAGGTTCTACTTTAACCAGTGTGGGCGCAAGATATAAGTCATTCTCCGGTTTGGCGCCAACATTACGGTCACATTTTTATTGTTTACATCATTTTTACGTTTTGTTTAAGTTGTTTTGTGTTTGAAATTATTCAATCATAAGTGCATGAATATATAGATCGCTCAGTTGCCATTTCAATTTTATTACATGCAACTGTGGCCATTTTTTATGTTCATTACAATTACATACTCAAAACGATTTTAAACAAGTTTTTCATGATTTTTCAACTAAATAATAACGCTACACGCGTGTGGGCCTACTGCGTCTGCGCAGTAACAACCTCCCGGTAAAAAAACGAACTACGTTCTGTCAAAATAGTCACTGGCTTGTGGCTTCTCAGCGAATGGAAAGTTTTGTGTGTCATCATCACAATCGCACTAGCTGACTCGCACGCTTTTAATTTTGCCAACAAGCAGCTTGTAAAGTAGCTCAATGTTATCGAGCCTTAATTTAAATAAAGCTTATTACGTCTCCTGCAACAGAATATATTGCTGATTAACAGGATCGAAGAGAATCTGCGAGGAATCGATAATATTAATTTTATTCGGCTGCTGCTCTGCGGCCTTCATAAAGTGAGACATCTTCAAATAAACCTTCCTACGTTCCGCCTCATTAGAAGTGATCCTCTGAATGACCAGCTTCGTCTTGACCTTCTTGATGGTGGCGGTTTTCTTATTATTCTTCTTGATCAACTTCGGCATGTCTTGCGGAGAAACCCTCGTCAAACTGCAGATAGCTCTTATAACTTTTTCGCCGTCGTTCAAAGTGATAGGCACGCGGCACGTTTTCAATTTAAAATCATTACGTGCATAATTTTCTTGCTTTTTTATCGTTACGGTATTAAGCGGGGGCGGCATCACCCGAGGCTTCTGGATGACGGGACCCCGTATCCGCCTCAATTGACCGAGACGTATTATCATATTACCCAAATTGCAATTCGTACTTTTTAGCGTGTTGGCAAAACTAAATTTGCGAATGTTCCAAGCGTCGTATTCGTATTCCGTATCTTGTATCTGTGTCACTTTTAAAACTTTGGAATTGTAAGATAGTAAAGGATTCGAATCGGGGTCTGCATTCGGGTTTGATTGATTCAGCCAATCGCTCCCGTCCAATTCCACTTGTATAGTTTTACCGTCAGTCGTAGCGATTTTGACGCCCGACACTAATAACCCGCCATCCAATACGCCAGACTTTAACAAATCCGCCATCTTCGGATCAAATATCTGCAGTTTTGCATCTTCGACATATCCTCCGGATTTCGCCTTTTTTATTGCTTCGTACACCATTTTAGTAAGTTCAGATTTTTGTCTTTTAATAACTCTGGTATGCACCGTTCTGTAATGTTCCTTGTATTTAATTTTAGAAGTAAATTTATCACCGCATTCGCAAACTTTCGGATTTCTCTCGGAGAATTTCTTCGAACCGATATTTTTTCTATCTAAAAATTTCTTCATATCTACTTTTTTCCCAGTGTGCAATCTATTAAAACTTTCTTTCTCTTTAATATCGTTAACAATCTTTTCCGTTATACGTCCTTTATTTTTCTGCAAATGCATCATAATAGTTTTACTCATGGCTTCCAATTCGATTGTCACTTTTTTCAGTTTATATTTAGAATGCATCTTCAAATCTTTCCGACTCTCCACTACGGCAAACTTCTGACGTTTCTTCCTAATTCTCTTTACTCGTTTAGTTTCTTTCCGAGTGCTCAACGGGTCCATGGACAATTTAGCCGCCTCGATCAGCCGCCGCTTCAAATTGACTCTGTCATCTAAGCTCATCACCCGATTACTGTGCGCCGATTGCTTGTGCTTTGTTAACTCGTCGGAGGTGGCGAATTTCACCCCGCACGAACACAGATTCGGGTCGTTCCTAAAATGCATCTGGACATGCCTGTGAAACCTGCCCTCATGATGATTAGTGTGAGAACAGAGATGACATTTAAATCTCTTCTGTTTATTTATTTTACTCGCCAACGGTGCTTCTGTTTTATTATCATTTTCCAAACTCAAATCGATGGTTTCAATTGTTTTTTTCATTTGCATATATTTTCTTTTTGTAAGGCCGACTTTCAGTTGTTTTTTCAAATTCATTTTTATTTTCAAACTCGCAAGAGAGAGCCTCTTACTCTTACGAGCCTTTATTCTGTTTTCTGTATTTTTTCCAGTCTCTTCTACGGACATATCGATGTCATCTGTTTCGACAACTCTGTCTTGTTCGGAATTTATACTCTCCGTGTCAAGTTGAACACCTCCATCTATAAAAACCTGATGTAAATTATTACTGTCACGGTCATTTGATTCAATATCTTCATTTTCATCCAAACAAAAAATAGTTACTTCTACCATATTATCTTTGTCACCACTGCAAATGACATCCTTATCAACAGAAATTTCTTTGTTTATCCCAATGTCTTTATTTACTATATTGCTTTTATCTGCGAGACTTTCATCAAAATTTTCAACATCCTTCATTGGCATATCTTCATGCCTCTTCATTTTGTCGTTATCTTCAGATATTTCATTCTGAACATCTTCCTTTAGTCTATTATATTCAATGATACTTACATTATTTTGATCTGAGATATCTTCCATTGTAACACATTCTCTAGTATCACATATTTTATTAACACTGGTAACATCTGTATCACTTTTCATATTATTTTCATTTCCACTGTAATTCTCCATAGTAATACTTAATACCGTTATTTTGAATTTCGAATGTTGTTTTCCTAACACCAGTTTTATCAAAAAACCAAATGTCAATACTTTTTTTTAGGTTAAACGTTAAAGTGACTTTAAATCAACTGTATTGTTCGAATTTGGTCTAGAAAATATATTTCTTGTCTGTTTACATATGACTTTCATGGTATAATATAATATTATAAAGTCTTTTAGTCAATAAAAAGATGCAACTGAATATTAATTCAACATTTTCAATATGCATTGAAGATGAAAGCTTCGCTTAATTTCAACATCGTTAAATAAAATTTGATAGGTCACACCACTATAATTGACAACGTTTAATTCAAATATATTTTGTTTGCTTTAATTATTTGAATATTATTAATTGATGAGACGATAATAATAATATTAACACAGAAAATATTATTGGCTGTCAGTCTGTGTCAAAACAAGGTTGTCGTCTTGTGGTATTGCCAGCGTAAGCCGTAATTTAAGTTAAGTAAGTTTACGTAAGAATACTGAGTATTATGGAAATTTTTAAGGTAATCCACAGCCATGACGTATAAAAGACAACCCATTATTTTTTTATTTAGATTATTTATATTCTCAAAATTTAAACCAACGGGTATATTCTCATATTATGTAATAAGTTGTGCGATACAATATGCTGGAGATAAATGTTTTTTTATTGCAATATACCTATAAGAAACTTAAAAGTAAACCGAATGCCAGTTTGTATGAAATATTACTCACTGAGAGACAAGCTCATTTTAGGTAGGTAGGTAGGTATATAGTTATCACAGTGAGCTCCAAAAAATATGAGTTGATTCATCTCTTGGAGTTGTTTTACTAAAATATAATATTTTTTAAATAATAGAATATTCCACCATCTGGCAACACAGCACAATCATATGTGTGCGTGAAGTCGTTTGTTGTGGCGAGTCACTTTTATCTTTAATCTGGCAATTAAATTTAATCATCACGAAATTTAATTTAAACAACACGAATTGGATAAAGAAGAACATAATAAATGGCCGATTGTTATTTTAAGGTATTTATCGTTGAAAACTATCAATATATAGCGACATTATGAGCTTCATTCGATTCGCTCCACTAATTTGCAGTACCCACTAACCTTGCCCGTCATTCATTCTACACGAGTTTTTATCGAATTATTTCACTACAAACAACTCTAAAGTGACGTAAATTTGTTTATTAGTTCACGTACTTCTACTTCTCAATACAACATTGCGTGTATTTTGTGTGATTTCGTGTATTTTCCGTATTCTTTGTTGTTTTTTTTCTGTGCCGAACGATCACAGAGTAAAGGTAATTAGTGATTATTTACTACAGTTGGCTGGTTTTTGTGTTTTGTTTTAATGCCCAACGGTAAATAACGCCTTGGGTAGTCAATAGTCATTAGGAAAGCCGGCGTTTTTTTGTATCGCGCAGAAAATTGCCATTTATAAACTGTGTTAGCAATAATTGCATTTGAAGTTATTCTTGCACACCAAGATTTTGCAGATAATATTATTATTGATAGAGGCTAATAATTTTTGAGGTGCTGGATATTAATAGGAGTACACGTGACATAATATAAATATAAAATGAGGGTATTGGTGTCGCAGATGACTTTTATAACTTTCTTTTTAGACCAAACCCAACCTAACCTAACCAACCCCTACCTAACTTAACCTAACCCAACCTTAGTGTGTGATAATGATGCATCGAAATGTATGAAAATATCAAACTTTAAATTAACAATTATTGGATCGAAAAGCTTCTTCGCCGACAGAAAAAGGGATTTAATATCGTCACTGTTCTGGCAGAAGACACTAATTCGAAAAAATGACATATTGAGTTAGTTATACCAAATTGTTCCTTATTTCAAACTTTACCGTCTGGAAACCTTCTTAATAAACAAACAGTCTTTATTTTATAGTCATCCTTTTTACGATTACTTAATAAACTCACATGATAGACCATTTCAAACATTTTAAAAGCTTCAGAGTCAAATTACTCAAAACTAGTATTCTCCAGTTAGTGTGTTCTGCCAGAACAGAGACGATATAATTGTCTTCATTGGACTGTTTCTGTTTCTGCCAAAAAAATGATAAATGGTCATGCGGTCATCTGCGGCACTATAACCAAAATGAGTTGTAGACAGTATTTAAGAAGTTATAAGCGTTTTAAGTGCGAGATATATTGAGATGCATGTCGCTTACTATCACGTGACGTCACAGTAACCTACCGCTACGGGAAACAAGCGTGTAATGCTGTTTTTATTGGTGTTTAAACGATTAGACGATTTATTATACGCTTATCGAGTGTATTATTAGTGATAAGGTAGGGGTTTTTGAAGTTATACTTCTTTTGGCGCATTTGGGAAATCAGATCAGAGTGTATTTTTGGTGTGTGACATGTAGCACATAATTTATTTTTTCACACGAAAAAAAACGCACTCGATTGGATTCGAACCACCGGTTGTTCGGTTATCAGCCGAACGCACTACCTTTATGCCACAGTATGATACTGCAATCGTGACGATTTTACAGTATAATATTATAGTTTAGAATTGTTCCATTGCCTAGGCAGCGAATTTATTATTGTCGGCCATTTGCAATTCCTTACGTAAACCAACGATTAAACGTCAGAGTGACAGTTGGTACTTTAAAAATAAAAACAACGAGAAACGATTATATAAGTAATTTAGTAATATAAGTTAAAGTGTATGGAAATAAACCAACGGCGTTCCAATAAGCGGTCCTTTTTCTTGAGTGTGTAATTAAACAAGATAATTAAGAGCTAGTCAAAGAATCTAGTTTATCACAAGTTTTGTTTTTGTTTTGTTACGCCAAAGAAGTATAACTTCTAACGTGCGTACATAAGTACACAAACCGATTTTTTTACAAACACTTCAACTAGGTATTCATAATTTGCTTGTTATATTTTTTATTGTGATACTTGACTTGTTTTTACCTACTTTATTGTATTAATTTGCTATAGGTATAAGTTAGAGTATTCATTGTCAGTGTGTATTTGCCTTTTGGTGAGTGCACATAGTGCCTGAAGATGCCGAAGGGTGAAACCCGGGTCGCAAAAATGACTCAAATGAAATAGTACAAAACTTAAATCCATTAGAATTTAAATTCAAATTCTATTAAGTACCTTCGGACAATAGTATTAGGTAATATTACAATATTTTGTGTTGAACCTTGGTCTATGATGATGACTCAGTAACCGTGGGTTAATCATTAAAAATTTAAATGTACCAATCTCGGCTGATAATAACGATGTCATAATACCTACCGTAATAATTATAATGATGTAATGAGGAAACGTTTTCTTTGTTCAATTGATTTTTAACTATTGCGTTTCATTTTTGTTTCAGATGACCGGGTACTGACTGATTCTACATTGCTGATCGTTGCTTTATCAAAATTAAATTATTAGATTAATTTACAATGTCTTTCTATATTTTAGTATAGAAAAAAAAATATTAATTATATTCTAAGATGGATGAAAAAATCAATATTTCTGATAAGGAGAAATGCAGTGGAATCGACGTAGTTAACAGTAATATTATACTGAATGAATCTGTCGTCATGGCGACACTGGGTGTCATAGACAATAAACAAGACAATGCCTCCGCAAATGCAAGCCTACAAAAGTCTGATGTCACCGACTCGACGTTTTCCAGTATAGACAAAGAAAACAATTCGACGAATTTAAACGATAGCAATGCGTCTTCCGATAGTATTTTAAAAATCGATGTTTCTTCCAATAGTGATACAAAAAATGTGATACTGGATAATTCGGCCAATAAAAATGATGCAATCAACAATAATGCCAATGTGACCAATACGGCAATGTTAAATTCGACTGAGACAAAACAAATGAACGATAATGTTTCAAATATAAACAATGTTCAAGTAAAAATTATAAATCAGGATAATATTAAACTTCCTACAAACAGTGTAGATAATTCGGCCATTAGAAATGACGCAGAGAATTTAAAACAGATGAGGTCAACGAGTGTTCAAATTGTTCCGAATTCAAATATTAGAACAATTTCCGATTCTAATATTCAAACTGTTCCAAATCCGAATATTCGAACAGTTCCGAATTCAAATATTCAAATCGTTCCAAATGTTCAGACTGTACCGAATCCGAATATGCAACGTCCAAATATACAGCCGTTGAATTCTCTGCCTGGACAACCGATACGAAGCCCAGCTCCCCAACCGTTATCAAGAAATCCACCACTGATTCCAATAATCGGTTACGAAGTAATGGAAGAACGTGCCAGATTTACGATTTATAAACTGCGCGTCGACGACCCTCGTACCGCATTATCGTGGCTGGTCTTCAGGCGTTACACGGATTTCGTACGTCTGCATTCGAAGCTAAAATCACGTAGAAATATACTGTTTCCGCTGCCTGAAAAACGTCTGTTCAAAGACAACTTCGATCCTGCGTTTTTGGACAATCGTGCACGCGGCTTGCAGGCGTTTGTCAACGCCGTGATGAAAGCGCTGCCGAACGACACGTGTGTGAGAGAATTCTTCTGCTTGGACGAGCCGCCCCCGGCCGTTGGCGATTCGGAACCTGAGGCCCAGGCGCTTTTTGGCGTTCTAGAGGACACCGTGGGAGCCTTAAGAGACCAGATACGACAGAAGGAAGAAGCCCTCGAATACTTGCGTCGTAAAGTGTTCTATCTTGAAGAACGTTCAAGGAGCTGCGGGACTTGCAATCCTACAGTTGGCAGTCCTGATTCCTCAGGGTCCAGTAACGGTAGTTAGATGTTTTATGAACCAATGATTTTTTAACGCGTGATCAAGATAGTCATCCTAATCAGATTGTAATCCTCTCATGAATCATTTTATAGGTATCAGAAAATTATGCATTTATGGATCAAGCAATTCACTGTTACTTTGAGAGAGTTATGAATTATATGCCGTTACATCGATTGCATTTATATTTAAGAGAATTCTTGTAAAACTCATAAATCTTCTTCTTTCTTCCGCTACAACCCTATGTGGCCTTTGCTTCCGCCAGAATCTGCCTCCATCCAGGTCTGTCCGAAGCCGCTTCCAAATTAAATTCTTCATATTATATTTCGCCGTATGACAGTTTACTGTGAGCTGCTATCCCGGAAAGAGATGGCCGTTTAGCGTTTAGATCAATAAATGACGCGTTGTTCGTGGAGCATTGCAGACAGTAATGTTCCAATTTTATTAGATTCAATTTAATACTTAGGAGCACCTACTTGCTTCATTCACTGCTGACCAGTTAATTACCACATTTAAATATCATGTTAATTATATCTAATGGCCAACTACTGCAAACCGCCAGTCGCGTTGTTAGCACTAAAACAATATGATTGTAATTCTAATTTAGTTACCTTGTTTTGTTTTTTGAATTTGATCAAAATGCTATACAGCCGTCAGTTTCTGATACAAAATCTCTTTGTGAACTGTGATATGGCTAACTGTACATGTACAATTTTCCAGACACTAGCCGCGGATATGTATATTATTATATTATATGGCAGTATAGTAATTTTAGATAATATTGAAATAAATTTAAATATATGTGGCTAGAGGTCTGGACATCGATTACCGATTCGGAAGGTGTACTCCATACCCTGTTACGATTGAGGATTGCTTTGCGTAATGAGTATTTCTTTAACGGGAAAATGTTGCATATTATGATGAAGGATTCCCTTGCCCTACTGAACGTTGATTCTTTCGTTGGTGATTTTCTAATCCCAAGTGAATGAATGTCCCAAGTGTGGGGTGATATAGTGCCGAATGGTGATATGGCCTTATTTTTACGACAGTGTCTTTTGTGACTGATTTTTAAAATCAATGAAGGAATTGTTAAAATTATTATTAAGATAATTTGTTCGTCGATTTAAGTTATTTTAAATATTGTTATTTATTATTGAAACATTGTGAATTAGTTGTTTAAGTAGTTTTTATCGAATGACAACTGTTAATGGATCCATTAAATTAATTGCGCCCACGATGGCGAATCCAGAGTATGAGCCTGATAGGTTGAGCAAGTGGCTAACATACATTTCTCGTATAAACAAAAATCTGTTGAGTGATACAACCTCCGCTTGGTGGAGGCCCATATTGGCCTCGATCGAACATCAGTGGCAAAGGGTAGACTGTTAAAATCCTACAAATAAACAGTGCACACTAAACTTTGACAATCATACTTATTTGTTTTCATTGAACTAAGAATACAAATTGCAGATAGTGTTGGTTCATTTTTAAAAATCAATTATACCCTGCCTATATCAAACCATAATAGTATGCTATAAGCGATCCGACAAAAATAGTGCATACTTTTTCAGTCATAATTATTTGTTTTCGTTGAATTAAAAATACATAATACAGAAAAAAAAATTAAATGCATCAAGCCCTGTCTAAACCAAACAATATTCTTATATCTATAAGATATTATGATTAACTAATGGCATGATTTTGGATTAGTTAGTTAAATGACTATTATCTATTATGGCTTGGTTTACGCAGGGTTTAATTGAATTTTAGAAACTAACCAACTCTATCTACAATTTGTAGTCTTAGTTCAATGAAAACAAATATGTATGGGTGATAATGTTCAGATCTTAACAGCCAACCTCCACCCTTCACCACTGTCGATTATTATAAAAAGATAAAAGAAATTGAAATGTAGAATTTACTGAGAAAACGTGAATTCCATGCACGTAAAATCGGCATTTCGCTATTCGTACAATAAAGCAGTGTTATGGAGTTACGTAGCCGATCGTCTACAAATTTTCATACAAATTACTACACTGGAACTGCTATGAAAATTTTGATAGGGAAACCATTTGATAAGCGCCGGCTAGACGGCAGCGACTTGCCTGCACTTTTCGGTTTTTGCGAGCTACAGTTTTCCCGTCCACACTCACAGGCCTCTCGATACAAAGTGGTTTGCGCAGGTAAGCTTGTGGTTAAGCATGAGCGTCTAGCCGGCGCTATAAAGGAATAATTCAGTAGTTGTGAATATTTTAAACATTTAAATTCGTCTACGGTTGTGAGCCGAGTTGTGATATTGCCGTCATGTGACGTTCACTTGTTTTCGGTGCACGTAATAATTAATCATCGTCATTTAAACACAACGTGTTGTCTAAATTGTTCACTTTGCATTGTGAAAAGTTGTGTTCGCTCCCCCATCATTGTTACAATAATACAAGATTTTAAAAATAATTATACTATTGAATGTTGTGCTCGTTGCCGCATTCTCATGTGGCGATTTTTTGTTGAATATTCAATAAGCAATCGTAAAGAACGTTCCCACGTATAGATTCAAGTCGAGTTGTTGATCGCCTCGGTTACTTCAGGCAACTAGTTGGCTCGAACGATGATTTAAGGTCCTTTTAAACGTCAGTTCTTTAGTCTGTTCAGTCGAGGTTTCAGTTGCCAGGTCAGTTCGGAGTCAGCGTTATACGTTTACATAGTTTTTACCCACTAAAAATGAATATTATTTTTATAATAATTACTTTCTAAACATTTTTTTTTTTTTTTAGAATTATTAATAACCATGTCCTTGCTTTTTCGTACAAGGTGGTTTGTTAGTAATTTTGAACAATCACAAACAGCCAGGCTTTGAGAAAACATATTGGTTGGTGTAATGCAAATCAAAATTAGAAAAGTGGTGTTAAAAATATGACAATATACTAATTTACTTTGTCAATTTGACTGGCAACTCTAAAAATGGATTCGATTACTGATAGAAAATCCAAATCAGTTTAACGGACAGCTCGACGGAGACTGATTGGATAGCAAAACTGATTGTTTAAAAGCACTTTTACCGTTGAATCGGCAAAATAGACAGGAACTCATCTTCGTTCAATTGAATTTACAAGTTGATCAACTTTGGATTACAAAAATTAACACGTTCGAACGCAGCACAACTCTATCTGGTTTTTTATCGACTGCTTCAGTTGGTTGCTTGCGAAACTGTGCTGTCTTGAATTAAATGGCTGATATATATCGATCAGTCCTTTGTTTTTTGATTGTGTTACTATAGTATAATAATGTTAATATTAATAAATGAATTGTACCAATTATGAAATTATTTATTGTATAAAATATAATATTTAATAATTATTACTATACGTACTTCTCGGAACAGGTTACTTTGTCTATCAGTATAACTTTGAACCTGTGGCGACAGCGTGTGTGACAGCGGCAACTGCAAAAAATTAACAACAAAAGACGGTTGCCACTGTTGACAGAATTTATACGTTACAGTTACGGCTTTATACGTAGGAGGTGTCGATATACATTCATTTAGCCACGCTGGACTCTATTTTAAATGGTCTCACTGTCAAAAAGTTCAATTATCGTGACATTAAAACTTTCCAACCTAAGTTCGAATCGCAGTTATGGATCTGTTTTAGTGCCTGTTGTTTTTTCTCCGTGAAATATCTGTTGTAAAAGGGTAAATTACAATATTTTTTGTTCAGTGAAATAGTGAATATGAACCAAATTCAAATTGAAGTCATGTAAATGTTCTAGAACTTTCTGTTAAATAGCCTACCAATCTTCAATAAGCACCCTCCGCTTCTGGTATGGAGTCTTCGTCACTGATAGATTGATGGGTCGTTAACCGACAGATGGACAAAGATACCTGAATTGGAGAGTATCGTGAAATGATTACCAAAAAATGCCTTCTGATTGTTATATAAATGAAATAATATTGTATCATACGTTAAGTATAAGTTGAAGGTGTAAAAGAGAAAGATCCCGTTGATTATTTAAAGCAGCGGCGAAGGGTGGATGTAGGCTGTGGAGATTAGACGTCAATAGTGCACTCTAAACTTTGTTAGTCGTTCTTATTTGTTTTCATTGAACTAATAAAAATTGTAGAAGGTATTTGTTAGTTTTTAAAATTCAATGAAACCCTGTCTAAAGCAAATCATAATAGTAGAGATAGACTGACAAAAATAATGCACTCTTTGTCAGTCATACTTATTTGCTTTCATTGAACTTATAGCGCCTGTACACTATATGCCTATATACAATAGTGTGTATTTTAAAATATCGCGATAATAACTGTTTACACGCAAAAGTGCTGCCTCCAATCTCATTCTTGTGAGACGCTATGTTATCATCGTATGGTGCTATTTGACAGATTCAAACAGGCTCGGACATGTTCGTAGATATTCGGTAGACGTCAACATATTCTATGCAGTTTAGTTCATATTTCTTCCGGCAGGTTCGCCGCTATCGTTCTACTGCGCATGGGCACCGCCATGTAATTAACCATTATTGCGTGAAAATTCAGAAGCTTCTGCTTTGCAACTTGCACGATAATACCTGTTTACACATGTATTTTCTTGTTATGGCCGCGATAATACGTACCGTCAGCAGTAAATCCATGCACGTGTAAACGGGGTAAAAGAATACAAATTGCAGGTAATTTTTAAAGTTCGATAAAACCCTGCCTAGACCAAACCATAATAGATAAAAATTATCTAAAATTATGTATGATTTAATGGCATGATTTTAGATATCTATTATGATTTGGTTTAGGCAGGGCTTAATTGAATTTTAATAACTAACCAATACCATCCGCAATATGTATTGTTAGTTCAATGAAGACAAATACGTATGACTGGCAAAGTTTAGTATGCACTATTTATGTCGGATCTTAACAGCCTACATCCACCCTTTGCCACTGTCATCTGTAATAATATGTAAGAGGCAGATACCAGAGGAATTTGTTATTATTCTTCGACTTGGCAATAATTTTTAAACCAAAACACCACTGTTGACAATCCACACCTACGACCAAGACCTCCAGTGCCAATTTCTTGTATATCTGGATATGAGGCGTCTATTACCGAAACCCGTTCAGACCAAAGAGTTTATACTATAAATAGAAGGAGCCTTATAACGTTACTTCTATGACATTTGAAATTGTTTAGTAAACTAATGAAGGTTGGTTAAGACGGTAAACTCTACAAATATTATCATCGCTCGGAACATTGCAATTTTATTTTCTTACTCACTACGGCAGCCATTTTTTTTATTTGTGATTACTTATTCAAATGCGGTTAAAGATGTCTTGACACACATTTTACAAGATTTTTCAACTAAATGATAATACCCTGTTTACACTTGCTTCGATTTACTGTTGACAGTAGTATTATCGCGGCCATAACAAGAAAATGTATGGGTAAACATGTATTATCCTGCAGTTGCAAGCTTGCATGCATGAATCAAAAAAGTTTGGAAGCTTCTGAATTTTCCTGCGACAGTAGGGATGTTTTCCATCTGCGCCTGCGCAGTAGAACGATACTGGCGAACCTGCCGGCAAAAAAAAAGAACTATACTCATTTTGGAGTTAACCGATTTTGACTACCTGTAAAATGACAACATTGCGTCTCGCTTACTCTTGAAGAATGAGATTGGAGAGACAGTCAGTACTTTTACGTGTAAATAGGTTATTGCCACGATAGTTTAAAATACGCACTATTGCTGCCAGTAAATCCATGCACGTGTACAGGCGCTATAATGCTGATGTGTAGTATTATTGGCTGCTTATCTACTCATCATGATGCTTTACCATTTTTATACTCCTTGCAAATGAACCTGTAATGCGAAGTCACTTGTAGTTAACTTAATCGGTGGACCAGAGGTTCTTTTTTGTTTTAATTTCATACATTTATCTATGGAAGAAGGTTTTTTGTAAAGGAACATCTAAATATAGAAATTGTAATAGTTGAAGTATGCTATGGGCGATCGGACAAAAATAATGCACACTTTTTCAATCATACATATTTGTTTTCGTTGAATTAAGAATACTAATAATTACATACAGATGGTGTTGGTTATTTTTTATAAATTCATTAAGCCCTGCCGAACCAATTCTTCTATCTATAAAATGTCTAAAATTATGTGTTTTAATGGCATAATACTATTATCTACTATGGCTTGGATTAGGCAGGGTTTAATTGAATTTTAAAAACTAACAAACAATATCTACACATTGTAGTATTTATTCAATGAAAACAAATACGTTTGACTGACTAAATTTAGTGCGCACTATTTATGTCGGATCTTAACAGCCTACCTCCACCCTTCGCCACTGCCGAATAATGTTGTATACTAAAAATATTAAATTAGGAACGTATTAGTTTTTGGTAATAGACACCTCGTATTATAAAATGCTGACTCTGTTTTATCACCTCTGTGTCTGCAACCAATCAGTTCACTGTTAGTATGGACCGATGCGAGGTTCCAGACTTCAGTGGATTTTTACCGAATATAAATAAACAGAAATAATGTTTCCATTATATATGATATTAAGTTATATGTATTTTTCCTAAAAATATCTTTACCTGGGTATCAATTAACTGTTAATTTATATACATGTTTATATAAATAATAACAGACTTTAGGTACCTAACAACTAGTATATAAGCGATACATAACTACTATTTATATAATATTAATTTTATACTGAATAACTCATTAGTTTTTAATAAAAATATACCAATATTATATTAAAAAAAAAAAAAACAATTTGTTTTATTTTAAAGCCTCTCACACACTCTCTAGTGCACGGGTTCTCAATCTATGGGTCGTGACCTCAAAGGGAAATTGCTCACACAATTATTCTGGTGTGGTATGTATCATTCATACCCAAATGTGACGATGCTTGCCTTTCGAATTTTAGTTCCATTTGTGTCTACATATCTCTGCGAGAGTGGATTTTCAAATGAACATATATATTAAAAGTTGAGAATGACATGAGGTTGGCAAACTCACCCGCGAATTTTGAGGCTGGTTAATAACATGCATTTTCAACCATCGAATTGAATTAATTATTAAACATAATTAAAATTAAAATTATACTAAAAAAAAATATTTTCGTTTTTTTAATTAGGTACCTTATTAAAAATGCCATTTTCAATTGCATCGGGGTCGCGGGTCACATGGTTTTTATAGAAAGGGGTCGCCACTCGAAAAAGGTTGGGAACCTGTGGTCTAGCGGTCTCTGGCGATTATGGTTACCAGAAACCTGAAAGTGAGTGACCAACGGGGTTGTCTAGGGAATACAGAATTTATGGGAACTGAAATACCTAATGGCCTTCCGCTCATGAGAATACTCAAAAACGACGAAACTAAAATTTCAGCCAGTATTTAGGTAGCTAATGTTTTTCAATGGCCGCTCGCTCACGGCCTGACTGGAATCTCAAATCAAAAAGTTCGCAACTAAAGTGAAGAGACGCAATATGCTAGTCTCTCAGTTTCCAGTCCCCCATAAAACAGTCGTGCCAATATCAGTAGATTCGATGAAAAGTCATATTATTTTCATACCGAAATTGGTAGCACTGAACAAGCAATAACAAGTCAAGATGTGAAAAGTTAACGATGGGCGAAATTAGCGATTTTTAATTTAGAATTTGTGGCAGAAGTTGAGAAATACCCTGTATAATTATGGGCTGCCAGAATATTCCCGTAAAGATAATATGACGGTAAAAGCTTGGAATGAAGTAGGAAAGACAATGAGATTGTTAGGTTTCAGTATGGCCGTGTGCAAAGCATCAGTCCTTGGTCAGTTTATGAGTTCCATCAGCAATCAGTTTGTCGGATTCTAATTTTTCCACGAGCGAAAGGCCCAACAGGCAACCGATCTCGAGAGTGGAAGAATATGGGGTAAACTTAAACACGTGTCAAGAATACGTCACTCCTTAGTTCTGACAACTGCTCTCTGTTTATCCACTGACGCTCATTCAATATTGATGTATTTAAAGGTTGCAACACACTATTGAATGTCTATAATGTGTTTCATTTTCGTAGGATACTCACACATTCAAAACCCTGCTTCAAAATGTAGTGTAGGTATTGGGGTATAGCCTATCTGAATTCTATTTATTAATCTGTTCTGTGGGACTGTCATATTGATACCAGGTATCAGCAACGAAGGGTGGATGTAGGCTGTAGAGATCCGATATAAATAGTGCACACTAAACTTTGTCAGTCATACTTATTTGCTTTCATTGAACTAAGAATCCAATTTACAGATGGTGCTGGTTAGTTTTTAATTTATATATTTTTGTCTATGTAAGTATTGATGGTAAAACTCTTTGGTTCATTTAATTTTGCTTCACACAAGTGGAATTTGTCGAAGTCAGAAGATATCTATATTTGGCTACGTACTTTTTCCGGCATACGGGATACAAATGTGAACTCTGCCATCCTCGGTAATATTGACCTGTCTATCCATGATAAACTATCTTAGAAGCAGAACTAACCTGTCATTGGCAATACCAATTTGTTTCAGCAATTAATCAAATCACTTCAGATAAATTCCACCTACGTTGTTTTATAAATCCTTAAAATACGGTCTATTCAACTCATTCAGTGTACTTCCATATTATAAGTGCTTCATAACAATTAATAATTATTGTATTGACTAGAAAAACATACTAGGTGAGAGTGCCACCTGTCAGCAACATCTGTCAAACAATTATAAAAGTATCCTGTCATTTGTTTTCTTTCCCGATTGAAATAAACAATTCTTTATTTTCATGTCTAGCATATTTTTCAAATATAGATTTGGCATTTACGTATTTTCACCCACCTTCCGTCCGTCTTCATATGACGTCACACGATTTTTATTATTTTTAAGTTTGCGGGAGGGGGCAGGGTTAACAAAAACTAGCAAATGCCATTACCCCTGCCCACGGAATAGCAAACTTTTCCAGGTACATTCACCATACCCGGACACTTTGAGTTTAGCGATACACATCTGACCTAAGGGTGTTCATCTACGAGGTATTGCGAGCCGTCGCATCCACAAGTGATTATCAAATGTGCATGACTTAGCGGTCATAATTATTATTATTAGGATCATTAGTGTCCGTTTGTATCGTCCTCGCCGTCATGTCTTTAAGATATGCCGCATCTGGGTATTAAAGAAAACGTTATTTATTGTGATGTCGTACCTACATAATTACACTAATAATTATTCATAAACGACACACCCTTCCACTGACAAAGGCCTTGCGTGTCATAGAATACCGAGAGGAGTCGGGTCAGTCCGTTGAGAAGCAAATCATCCAGTTCCTGATCCTCAGCCATGTGGTCCTAACGAAAAATAAGAAGTAATTCTTCTTCTTTCAACCATGTCCGATCCTAATTTTTGTTTTTACGAGAAATGGATGTCAGCCACTTGCTCAACCTATTAGGTCCATACTCTGACTCATACACACAGTGACGTCCCGTGGGTGTGGGCAGATTGAGCGTCGCTTGGGGACGGCAAATCGAGGAGAATCATTTGGTTAATATATAAATAGCTACCTAAACTTAGTAATAACGAAAATGTCTTTCCATTAAATAATTCAGCATTCATAGATACCCGTGCACGGTCGATACAAAATACTGTATAAAGAAATGGGGCGACATTTTGGCGCTGCCCAGGGGCGGCATTTTGTCTAGGGACGTCACTGCACCAGCGCTCGAAATGAAAAAGTTTACGAACCGGAGCGCTCGACAAATTTTCTGAAGATATTTACATAGTTATGAAATCGTATGTGTATTTTATAAAAATAAGTGTGTCATATTTTCTATTATATGGCCTATCTAGCTCAGACGGTCAACATATTTTTTACACGAGACGAAGCGATAATTTTAAAAATTTCACGAGCCGGAACGGCGCTCCGGTGCGTTCCGTTCCATTTCGTACCCTGCACTGCACACAAATTGAAAAACAATATGTGTACTTGCCAGACCCAGAATCCGAACCTGGGACCTACGACGCTATAGGCCGACGCTTAAGGGGCCGCTGAAGAGCTCGACATTCAAATATAATTCAGTATGAAAAGGACCTCGGCGTCGTAACTACGTTAATTTAAATCGATCTTTTCGCAAAAAGCACTAATCATCGGAGATTTTATTTCAAGAACATTATTATTATTACTGATATTGTCTGCCGCGCGGAGCATTATTATTATTTTATGAACACCTGCGAGATGAAGCCGATCAGAAAACAGGGCTGTCAAAATAATATTAAGCATTAATATTTTTAAAATGTTAATTTCATCATAGTTTTTAATCAAACCTGTGCAAGTACGTACTGATAACTTGGGTGGATTTTGTAGCAAACATACTATTGATATATATACGGGTATATTAGTATTATAACCCAATTCAAATTGAACATAGGTTGATACTCAAATACTATTATAGTATGTTTATGATTTCGAGAAAATAATACGATGGTATAATTAATCCATATCAATTATTTGAAAACATTACATTCGCACTTTGCAAAGATAACATCAAAATGTGTATATACTTATCTAAATGACGAATGACATGCATGAGTGAGCACGGCTGAAAGCTTGGAAATGTGTTTTTTTCTATTTCAAAATCTTTTAATTGTGTATTATTTTATAAAAAATTCAATGCCAACTTCATATAACTAATAAAAAATACTGTTTGTTTCTACGAATAACAAAAGACAGGAAGGAAGATGTGTACAAATCACGGCAATCAGCCGGCAAATATGGCCGACAATGCGTGATACACAAACATAAAATACACAAAATTACAAACACATTCGAAATTCGCCGCACACGTACAGACCACGTGATATTTGTTTACGCAAAATCGTCGCTTTTCAAAATGGCGAATTTGATTGCCAGATTTTACTGCGATGAATCAGTATGTTCCTTCTTGTCTTTTTTTATTCGTAGGTTTGTTTACTATGTACACCGAGAAATTTCCATTTATAAAATCGGAAACGAATTTTAAAGAAGAGTTTTGGAATAGGTATAATGCAACCAAAACTGGAAAAAATTCTATCATGGGTGTTGACTTCCTGAATTAGTTAACCCCAGGTCCATGCCACTACGTGAACCACAGTGGATATTAAGCCATTTCTACACTGGCAACAAGTTGCTGGCAACCTCATTAAATTTTACGATGCTTACCATAATTGCTTAAGAAATTTTACGATAATCATCATAATTATCGTAAAATCTAACGAGGTTGCCAGCAACTTAACTTGTTGCCAGTGTGGACCCGGCATTAGATGCACAAAACTTAAATAATACATATTATAAATAAAAATTTAAAATTATAATTATTTATGATTTATGTCTTCGACAGCCCTGATGAAATAAATGTGAAATATGAGTCTGATCAGTCATAGAGCAAATTTATTGACACAAACAACTTTCACACGACCTTTTTATATTAACTAGTAGACCAGATATTATGGACCACATGTTAAAAAATCATATTTTCAATTCTCAAGGCCAATTCTGTAGAACGTCCTCTTAAATAATTTATATTTTTTCCATTTCTGGGGGCGGTCCAGATCCGAAAACCTACCCCCTTGTGTGCGCTCCTACTTCCACCTAGTAATATTAGCTATTAAAATAATATACAGCAAATAGGATAACGCCTTCAGAAGAAAAGTATGTTCCAGCAGTGTTGAAAAAGTGATAAATTTGATATTATGTCACAGTATTCGGGCAGTCAATTATCCCAGGAAGTTAATTAATATTGTAGGCGTGATATTTTTTAACACGGTCGCCCATGATCACGTTGACCGCACGTGCCAAATAATGCCGTTGTGTAACACAGTAAACACGATGTTTTATTTGATTCCAATGCATCCTATTAAAAACAAATAAGACGTGTTAACTTTGCTAATAATTATTATTATTGTAGATAACCAGTGATGTCCCGTGGGGGCAGGCAGATTGAGCGTCGCTTGGGGCGGCAGTTACTCGAAGGGCGGCAAATCGAGGAAAATTATTTGGAATATATAGAAATAGCTACCTAAATTTAGTATGTAATAACGAAAATATCTTTACATTAAAAAATGAGCTCACTGGTTTTGTCGGGTTCGCGATATCTAGTTTACTTCCTTCGACGTCCTTGGTGACCAGAAACGACACGTGCAGATTTGCGAATAATTAGTTTGATATTTTGTTAGTAACCATACAACACATTTCTTAGATATTGAACGCTTCAAAGGATGATAAAAATACTGTATAAAAAATGAGGAGGCATTTTGGCGCTGGTTAGGGGCGGCACACTATCTAGGGATGTCACTGTAGATAACCGCCTTGTTTATGGAATTTCTCCGAGTGTTATCCGTGTTAGTTTAGAGCAATAAATAAACGGAAACATATTGTGGACATTACAAATTTTACGTTTTACCGTGTTGATTACCTATTTAGAATAGTCTTGCTAGATTGTTTAATAATAGGTACCTACCTACTGGTATTTTTATTTTATTTTGGTTGTTCGAAGGATGGCGCTGTATCCGGTCATATCTTCCAGTGGAGGGTGGAGGTAGGCTGTTGAGATCCGACATATAAGACTAGAATGTGTAGACAATGTTTGTTAGTTTTTAAAATTCATTAAACCTGCCAAGCCATAGTAGAAATATTGTCAAAAAATATTCGTTTATTTATAAAATAGCTAAAATGATTTGAAATTTTAAATATTTATAGATAGAAGAATATTTTTTATCGATTATGGTTTGGTATAGGAAGAGCTGTATTATGTATTTCATGGCCCCCACATCCTGAAGAGGGCCCCAAGGTTTGAATCTTTGGCGAGCCCCCATCCCCAAATGGTATTCCGCGGAACTCCAAGGTTCCATGTAAAATAAATGGAATTCCGTTTCCGTATAATATGATTAGCGATGTTTGATTTTAAATAAATCCACTGAATTGTCAGCACCCAGCGTCATAATAATGTTTGATGAACAACTGATCACGACCCCCCTTTTGTGGTAGCAAAGTTATATGTGACCCTTCGCCATATTGGATAAATAGTGGTTTTTATTAGTCGGGAAACACGCTAAAAATAATTATAAAATAAAGTTCTACTAGTGAAATAACTCCGCAGGCGACTTTTTTCCTGTTATATCAACTTTGTGATGTGTGATCTCACTTAACTGGTTTGCCCACCACCACGCCGGGTCCCTCTTAAGCACGTGCCCCCAGGCTAAAGCCCTGTCAGCCCCCTTGTAGGGGCCATGTATATAACAGAACATGAATAAACAGAACGGTGACCAAACAGAACTATGACATTTCAAGAAAAATATAACAATTAATATGGGGGCCGACTTTACGATCGTGACTACGCAACGCGAAGATTGTGCAAATGACGTGTGCAGAACAAAACATAATTTGTCATAAAAAGTCAACATGCGTCCATTTAATGTTATGTTTATTGTTCTATTACTAATAATAATAATACTTATATTCATTGACATGTTTTCTTTTTCAAGTAAATGAGTAATGTTTTTTAGTCATCTTTACACGATTTAAGAATTAATTCCCCCGTCGCAATCACAAAACAAATTGACGTGTTCACAGCTCGACTTTCGCTCTCCGACTGCCAGCCAGTCCAAAATTTCGTCGCACCTATTTGCTGTTTCACTGAAGTACCGTCTTAATTGAACGTAAACAAATACCTAGGTACAGTAAAAACGAAACAATTATGCGGATGGTCGATAGTGTGCGTGCGTATGGGGAGTCGTAATAAATACCTGGCAGCCGATGACCGCGTATTCGTACTTATACGTACGCAATTACGCATACAATCGACGAACCGCATCATTGTTTCGTTTTTACTGTACCTAAGTGTGACTGAAAAAGTATGCACTATTTTATCGGATCGCCACTATTATGATTTGGGTATAGAAGCAAAGGCTATAATCTTGGAAAAATTGGCAAAATAACCTATGAATGCAGAAATATAGAGCTGCTCACTATGCACATGGTAAAACAATATTATTCGAGGCGTTGTATTTTTTCAGACAAAAATTCCTTCAAAAATTCACATTAGAAAATTACATGACAAAATGGCCGCTCGGTGTACTATTTGAGAGCAAACACAGCAAACTTTCAATTAGTTACACGCAAAACCAGCAATCTTGACTTTTATTATTAAAATAATAATAAAGTGTAGCGAAATTACTGATTTTTTTTTCGACCATGTCCGATCCTAATAGAATCATATGGGCCTCCACAGAGTAGAGGTTTGTATTAACAGATTTTGTTTTTTACGAGAAATGGATGTCAGCCACTTTCTCAACCTATTAGGTCCATGCCCTGACTCACACACAAATTGAAAAACGATATGTGTACTTGCCAGACACAGGATTCGAACCTGAGACCCACGGCGTGATAGTCCAACGCTTAAGGCGCGCGGCCACAGTGGGTGTAAATTGGGTTTTAACACACCCTCAATAGCACGACACAAATCTGGCTAGCTCACTTGTTAGTGCACGTACCATAGGGTGGTTATTAAATGTTTATAGTTTTTTTTGGAAATGTATACAATGTGAATTAAAGTCTTAAAGAAAATATTAAAATCTGTTTATTTATTTATTTTGCTATAACACGGTTTTTATCATTTAAAACATTTCAGGGTTTATACATCTAATTTTTAACTTTATATAAAAAGGATTATTTATTTAGGAACTTATTTTTTAATATTCAATTGATAATTTTTACTTATTTAGTTATTAACTGGCACGCCATAAAGGAGCGTGGGTTTTATACTATAATCCTATAGGAGCCGAATCGAACTCAACTATCTTGTTAGAAGAGCGAAATCGTACTACATTACTACCTTATTAGAAGGACAGAATCGAACTGATCACACTACTTCTATTTCGGGAGAAGACCTATTTTTTAAAGCCTGTCCCCCTTCAGAGGCACCACCTAATTAGCAGTGCGATCGCGCGTATTATTCCTTAACATTTAATTTGTTATAAACTCTTATTCTAATCTATAAACAATTAGGTAAAATTATTTAAAACATAATTACGGAAAAAAGCTATGTAGAAAGTTAAGTATTTAAGAAGTTATTTCAATTTCCAAATTATAAAAACATATCTCCCGCCGAAAATTGTCTCTTTGTTTAGAATCGGTGTGAGCGGTGCACACACACTATCAAAATAGTCCCGATTCACGCATATCGAGTGATTGACAGAATACGCAGTGCAGTGCGTGTATTATTTTAAATTTACAGATTTTATTTAAACACGTTATTTATTTTAAATTATAAAATGCAGCTACTGAATTTAATTATACAAAACAAAACTACTGAGTTTAATAGTAACCCTCTTCGGTAATTTTGCTATACATATTATTATATTTTAATCCTCGCTTACATTTATTTATCTCAATTCTCATTTACTCCGGCATTCATCTCCTTTATAGTATAACAATTTTACATCTTCCTCACATACCAGTATACATATTTATTATTAAGATATTTCTTTATTTAAAACTTACGTGCTAGGTACATACCGTATTATTGGTAAACATAATTAAACAATTTAAATATTTACTTAATCTATTGACTCCATTCGTCACCTCGCATACTTGTTTCAATTTCTTCCCACCTAGTGTACACCAGTGCATACACAGGCGAGGACTTAAACTGAAAATAGAAAGATAATTTGACGATTTTCCAAGGGATTTTAGTTACGAGTTTTATAAAGCCGCCGGGGTAAAGATTAGGTGACAATGTTTGGGCCATCAAATATATATTATATTATCATAGATATTTAAACGGTATTTTATGTTGGTGTTAATTCGCCCCTAATTTTTGATGCACAAACGTCGATCCCAATCTCACGGCCACGTACTTTGTCCTTTGGACGATCGTCAATACATGTTAAGGTGCATACATTTACATTTTATTAGTTATACGATTCAAACTTTAAAGTAACTTAAAAGACTTGTATTAGCCTACAATCCTGATAGGTTATTGTGGAATCTGGTTATATGTTTTTGTTAAGCCGGTTATTTTTTTTTGATCAGGCGACTTGTACAAACCGTCAGAATTTAGAAAGTGTAGGCACCAGTTAAAGAGCGGGTGTAGGGATCGGCAAAACAAAATGTCCCCCCTTTCAGCGATTTGTACGTTCACCCTGATTTCTCAGCCATATTCCCGATTCCTCAATAATTCGTTCAGTGTATATTTTAATGCTTACATGTTTAAAACCTTATTTATTAAAATTTTCGTTCAACAATTCTCTTTATTACCATCTTTTTTTTTTTGTTTACCTTATTACCGTTTCATCTTTACACTTTCGCAGATATGACGTAATTGGTTACGTTGTCAAAAGCGTTAGAACTTACTTTCGTTATTCATTTTATTTTGTTAATTGTTTACTTCTAGTCATCTCCTCAAAACGCCGTTGTGCGGGATTATTGAGTGTGCTAGGTATATTTATTTTATTTTCCAGTCATCCACTCAAGACGTCGTTGTGCGAGATCATTGAGTTTTGCTGGGTATATGTTTTTCGTATTGATGTCTAGAATATCAATCGTTTTTAGTTTTCTTTTTATTTTATTTTATTTCTTTTTGAGCGTCGGTCGCGTCTTTTGTCCACGTCGAGCTCATCTTTTCACTGGGTGAATAAGTGTTGTGTCATGAGGGACTGTACCCGTCGGTACAGTGGTTGTCCTCTGGCGAGAGGCGTCTAAGGCAATTTTCACCTCACTAAGCGGTATATCATCGTCAGTCAATCCTTCTACGTCAGGTACCTTTGTCAAGGAGAGATTATGGTTAGTTGTCCCGGTTTCGAACCCGGTTACCTGCCCCTCTTCCCCACAAGATTCCGAGGACGTTTCTGGAGTCCCGATTCTTTTCCAATTTCTCACTACTTTGTCACTTTTTGACGTCGACGCTTCACATGTCCTTCCAGTTGCATCATCATGTCCCAGGGACAAATCATTTGTAGACTCGTCACGATACGGCGACGCAGGCGTGGAGTGTACAGTTCCCTGCGCTATGTCGTGTTCAGTGGTCGTGTCTCGTCTTGTAACGATGTCCTGAGTATCAGGTACTTCCTGAAGGGATGTGTTCGGTGCCTCCGTGTTATCTTCCTCTTCTTCTTCATCGGTATTAATATGCTCCAGTTCTGGTACAATCGGCGGGTAATACTTGCGTAAGTGGTCCACGTGGAACTTAAAAGGTCTGCCCCGACGCAATACGTAGTACGATACCCGACCTACCTTCCATATAATTTTATGAGGCCCCGACCAACGAGGGTCAAGGCCCGAATTCGCCCCTGGCCTCGTCTTTGGAAATTCTTATATTTCACACTTTTATTTCCTATATTCTTTACATGTACGCCACTGTCAATTTTCTCAATATGTACCAACACTGCTATTATATTAGATTATAATATCGTCACCGTTCAGGCAAAAGTCACCAACCCTAAAAACATAGTTTTGAGATATCGCAATTTGAAAGTTTGAAAATGCAGGAAAAATCAGATTTTAATGTTTTTATGGTTTTATCTACATTAAATTATTTTCTCATATCTTCTTAATAATTTCTTTAAGGTACTTTTACTTTTTGATGCTAATTAAAACATCTGGACGGTTTTAACGGAGGCAAGGTAGCTCAAATTATGGTTTGGTGACTTTTGCTTGTTAATAATCTGAACAATGTTAGCCAAAAGAAGCATCAGTAAAACTCACCATCCATAGTATAGTGACTTTTGCTTGTATATTTATAATGAAGGATTTTTTTTTATAGAGTCAATAATGTCTATTCACCTATAATGACTTTTGCTTGTTAAGATTTTATCGAAAGTCATTTAGTGAAAAACAAATAATTCGGATTTAAGCAAAATTTTACTAACTAATGTACCGAGGTGAGTTTTGCATCTTAAAGAACATAATTTTACGCTTGGGGTGACATACTCAACTCAAAACTGCCATTTTCAGGGTTGGTGACTTTTGCCTGAACGGTGACGATATTATCTATATCAGATGCCGTTGCATCATTCTAGAATAATGTCAAGCACGTTATGTTATTTTATTATCCTTTTCTTGAAACCAGCCGATGGTAACGTAATTGTTTTATTTTTATATTTAATAGCTATATGGCGTCATATACAAAGACAAATTTAATTGTTCTCGACTTGTAATATTTCGTAAGTCACGCATTTCACGCGATGACCCGCCACTAATATCTAGATGCGTAACATTTTTATGCGTTGATTTATCGAACGATGACATTTTCGATGTTTTGTTTGTAGTCTTGTTATCTTGAATATTTCCACATTTATTATGGACATAACAATTTTTATATACATCTATTTTATTAGAATTTATTACCTGAAAGGTTTTCAAAGGATTATACTTAAAGTATTTATTCAACTTTGCATAAGACATTTTTATATTCTGTGTAGGACAAAGAGAATATTTGTTTACAGTTTCGTAAGGCGTTTCAAAATTTTTACGCGCCATAATATGAGATGGTTTTTCTAATTTTATTAGCTCAGTCTCGGTATTTAAACAATAACTTACTGTTTTTCTGTGGGAATTCTCTCCAACGGCCGCATCGTGGAAGTCACGTACACCATTTTTTTCTGACATTCTACATTCATTCAACCTTTCACACTTATTAATATTTTTATCTTTAAGTAACTTATTATTTAAACAAACGTCGGCGAGCAATGCCTGTGATTTTACATTTCTTTCTTTTAAATTTACTTTATTATTTTTAAAATAGGTATTGGCATTGTCCGTCGAAGTATTGTTTCTATTTTCTAAAATACCACTTAACTTCACAGGCTTTTTAAGAAAGTTACTATGACACTTTACACTAGTAGACTTTGGAAGAAAGTTCTCAAACGTATCGCCGTCATGTGGGGAGACATCAGCAGCGTCCGGGCTCCTAACCTTGACTCGGAGGCGGTGACCAGGCGCTGCGTCGTCTCCTCATTGTTGTGACTGGTCTTCTCGTCTTGATGCTTCCTGGTTCCTTCTCCAGGGTGGATAGTCCGGGCACGTGTAATACTCGTAGTACCCGTTCCTGCAGATTTGGCACGGCCGGGTTCCACACTCGCAAGGCATTCGAGGTCTGCCACTTAAGAATCCCCTTCCTCCAATCTCCATAAATCCTTCGAAATCGGACCAGCCAGATTGGCCCACTCGTAACTGGTCTCCTTCATTTAGAAGCTCGATGGTCTGATGTCCAGTGATAGCGGAACAGTTCCTAATTTTGAAATAAGAGTCAGCACCTCCTCCTCCAAAAGGTTGGGGTCCTCCGAATTATTTTTGGCCATGGTGCGAGTCTTGGAGCGCGTTAGCATTTATACACATTTATTATTATTATATATTAAAAAAAAATGATTTTTTTAATATTTGTGTTTTATCAGGTCATGGTTCCGGAAGAAGCCATGCACTTCCTCAGCCCCACGTTGGGCGCCAAAATAACACACCCTCAATAGCACGACACAAATCTGGCTAGCTCACTTGTTAGTGCACGTACCATAGGGTGGTTATTAAATGTTTATAGTTTTTTTTGGAAATGTATACAATGTGAATTAAAGTCTTAAAGAAAATATTAAAATCTGTTTATTTATTTATTTTGTTATAACACGGTTTTTATCATTTAAAACATTTCAGGGTTTATACATCTAATTTTTAACTTTATATAAAAAGGATTATTTATTTAGGAACTTATTTTTTAATATTCAATTGATAATTTTTACTTATTTAGTTATTAACTGGCACGCCATAAAGGAGCGTGGGTTTTATACTATAATCCTATAGGAGCCGAATCGAACTCAACTATCTTGTTAGAAGAGCGAAATCGTACTACATTACTACCTTATTAGAAGGACAGAATCGAACTGATCACACTACTTCTATTTCGGGAGAAGACCTATTTTTTAAAGCCTGTCCCCCTTCAGAGGCACCACCTAATTAGCAGTGCGATCGCGCGTATTATTCCTTAACATTTAATTTGTTATAAACTCTTATTCTAATCTATAAACAATTAGGTAAAATTATTTAAAGCATAATTACGGAAAAAAGCTATGTAGAAAGTTTAGTATTTAAGAAGTTATTTCAATTTCCAAATTATAAAAACATATCTCCCGCCGAAAATTGTCTCTTTGTTTAGAATCGGTGTGAGCGGTGCACACACACTATCAAAATAGTCCCGATTCACGCATATCGAGTGATTGACAGAATACGCAGTGCAGTGCGTGTATTATTTTAAATTTACAGATTTTATTTAAACACGTTATTTATTTTAAATTATAAAATGCAGCTACTGAATTTAATTATACAAAACAAAACTACTGAGTTTAATAGTAACCCTCTTCGGTAATTTTGCTATACATATTATTATATTTTAATCCTCGCTTACATTTATTTATCTCAATTCTCATTTACTCCGGCATTCATCTCCTTTATAGTATAACAATTTTACATCTTCCTCACATACCAGTATACATATTTATTATTAAGATATTTCTTTATTTAAAACTTACGTGCTAGGTACATACCGTATTATTGGTAAACATAATTAAACAATTTAAATATTTACTTAATCTATTGACTCCATTCGTCACCTCGCATACTTGTTTCAATTTCTTCCCACCTAGTGTACACCAGTGCATACACAGGCGAGGACTTAAACTGAAAATAGAAAGATAATTTGACGATTTTCCAAGGGATTTTAGTTACGAGTTTTATAAAGCCGCCGGGGTAAAGATTAGGTGACAATGTTTGGGCCATCAAATATATATTATATTATCATAGATATTTAAACGGTATTTTATGTTGGTGTTAGTTTATTATACGGATTATCATTTTTTGAATAAAAAAAACAAAAAGTTCTGCAATAAACTTATCTGTCTTAAATTACTTTATTAGCTTTTTCTCCATAACAGTGTTGTGGAGAAAGCTGCCTTTGCTTTTATACCCCTCAATTTAATTTTAAAAACTAACCAGCACCATCTGCAAATTTATTGTATTCAGTTCAATGAAAACAAATAAGCATGACTGACATAGTTGAGTGCACAATTTATGTCAAATCTTACCAGTGACGTTCCTAGACAGAATGCCGCCCCTAGGCAGCACCAAAATGCCGCCTCATTCTTTACACAGTATTTTTTATCATCCTTTCATGACTCCAATATCTAAGAAATGTGTTGTATGGATAAATTACTAACAAAATTTAAAATATAGACAGTAATTATTCGCAAATCTGCTCGAGTCGTTTATGGTCACCAAGGACGCCGAAGGGAAACGGAAGTAAACTAGACATCGCGAACCCAACAAAAAAAATACAGTCCTGTTCAACGTTTTATGTTAATTAATAAATTATGTTTCCAATCAGTAAGCTGAATTTTTAATCGAAAGATATTTCCGTTATTAAGTTTTGGTCGCTATTTCTCCTCGATTTGCCGCCCTTCGAGTAACTGCCGCCCCCAAGCGACGCTCAATCTGCCTACCCCCACGGAACGTCACTGAATCTTACCACCCCGCGCCATTAGTATCTTCACTACTGAAGATCACAATCTGGCCCGTTTCATTAAAACAGTACGCACGCCCATCGTGTATTTTTATTCACGTAAAAAATACTGGTTATTTTCACCTAACTAGTTTACCAGTTCGTAACGGATAATAATAGGTAACATTACTGATGATGATGATAATTTAGATGACGTCATGTTCATTTTTATAAGACAGCATTCCTAAATATCACTTCCGAAATAAAAGTAAAAATACAACAAAATAATAAAATGTTTGAGAACAAAATCCAAATGTCCAATGATTAGCAGTATGTTGGGCTTATAATTTTTACGAAACACTTCGGTTTTTGACACAGAAAGGCACTCGCAAAACGTAGTGTGCTATCGTACATTTTATTAAATATTTTTGGAGCTTACGGGCAGCGTTGATAAGTCAGTTCACATGGTGACGTCCATAGCCCCCACATCCTGAAGCGGGCCCCCAGGCCATGATGCTTGGTGCCCCCCACCAACATATCTTTAAGATTAAGGACAGTATAATATTCTACAGTAATGTACAGAAGTGTTCCTCAAATGGTATTCCGCGGAACTCCAAGGTTACGTGTAAAAATAAATTGTGTTTACCTAATGTAATTTTAGCGATTTTTTGGTAGTTTTAAATAAAACCACTTTAATTATTGTCGGCACTTGGCATAATAATAATATTATGAAGCACTGATCGCAACCCCCTTTTGTGATAGCCACGTGACATGCGACCCTTCGCCATATTGGATAAATTGTTATTTTTATTAGTCAGGAAAGACACTAAAAATAATTATAAAATAGAATTCTACCTGTGCAATAGCGATGCAGGTGATTTTTTTACTGTTACAGAAAATGTCTGGTGTGTGTTTATCTCACTTAACCGCCACTCTAAGCCCCGCCCTAAGCCCTGACCCCCAGGCTAGAGCCCTGTGAGCGTCCCCCTTGTGGGGGGCATAGTGACGTCCCTAGGCAAAGTGCCGCCCTTAAGCAGAGTTATAATGCCATCCCCTTTCATTTTTAGTTTCGAATTGTCTGCAAATTTGTTAGGATACACCAAAAACCTTTATATTGATAAACCTACACACAAACAAACGATAATTAGAGCATTTCCACGATACCTACTCTTCAACCGTGGAGGTTTGTGACCTTGACAGGTTTGGAGGCACCTCATGTGAAAATTTTGCTTGAGCGATAAATCGCCATTACAATATATTACATGTACCTATTACAATACTGAATACAACACTAGTTATGTTGTCAGGATTTTTTATGCTTCTATTATTTTTTAATCTAAGATGTAGATACTTTATAACGAACCGACCGCATCATATGCTTTACAGAAAATCGACACTGCTCTCAAAACTTGTAATATTTATATTTGTTATATTATTCGCTGCCCTTGTAATGTGCAGCTTCTATGCAAAGTATAACCTGCCTACCCCCATGGGACGTCAGTGGGTTCACACCACAGAGGAACACTAACATTGACCCCTACAAACTAACACAGCACACTCGTTTTTAATCGGGTATATCACTGGACCCTATGAATGTGAAGCATCAGTAGTCTGTTGCGCCTGGGAATGTCCCAGGAGCAGTTACCCAAGAATTAAGTCAGCATACACCCAAGTGTGCTTTGACTGAATTTACATGACATTAAGTTAACAGTACCCATGGGCTCCTCACATATAGAGCAAGAGTAAAAATTGTCGTTAGTAACAAAAGCTAATATAAAATTGCCAAACAAATAAAAAGAAGGATCTTCACACTTAATTCGAGTGGATTTATTTAAAAATACTAAAAATACACGTAATGCCCTTAATTTTATCTTGTGAAATCCTGAGTTCAATATAATACCATTTAGGGAACACTACTGTAGAACATCACACTGCCCTTAACCTTAGTGATAGGTAGGGGGGCCGCCTCAGGATGGTTATTTGGAGGCCATGGTTATATCATTTTCTATTTATACGCATATCTATTCTATATACAAGACTGCTATCGGCAGCTATCGAGGGTAGTTTTTCATGTTTGTATCGAAGTATTATAATTGTTACAATAAGTTAGCCGTCTAAATAGTCAAAACTGTCTCGCTCTAAAATTTATCACACCCAATATAGCACTTATTGTAACAATTACAACTAACTTATTGTAATTGTTAGAAAGTGGTTAGATACAAACATATGAAAAACTACCCTCGATAGCTGCCGAAAGCGGCCGATAGCAGTCTCGTGTAAGTATTTATAATAGATACGCACGGAACCCAATTTAGATAGCCGAAAATAAATAATAGAATGCGTACATATTTATGCCTGTCACAATTTTTAAGACAATTTGAAACTAAAAATTAATGGGGACGTCACTGAATCCGCCTGATAGGGGTGGGAAATATACTTAAAATAAAGAATTACAATTATTAGGATATCTTCATTGATTTTAATGAAGTATGCATTTAGAACAACGAGTTTTTAAACTGTAAATGGCCTCAGTGTATAAACATGGTGACATCATCCGCGTGGAAGAATACTAAGCTATAAAAACAAAAATATTACTTACACATTCATTTATTTTTATAGATACTTTCACTTCGACATTGATCTACTTTTTATGTGGTTATATGATTATTACTATGTTATAATATATAGACAGTTAGATATTATTTAACGTTCGATCACAACGTAATTTTAGGTGGGTCACTTGATACAAGTGCATAGAAAATGTAATTCCGGGATTCTGGGCAAAGTTCGTGGAATTTCAATATGAGTCCCCTGCGGGTAAGCTGGTCATGCGTTGCACAGGGGCCTCACATTATAAAGGGCGGCGAACGAAAGAACGTATACGATCATTACAACTTTAGGAAACAGTGTCGGTTTTCTATGAAGTGGAAAGTTCTTAGTTTTAAAATATTACAAGGGGGCCTCCATACTTGTCTCTCAGCGATGGCTGCTGTCAATTCGTCAGAAAGTTTCGATATCCCAGTTTAAAGAATTATCTAAGTATACAACATTAAAAAATCGTTGAGCCACGTGCATTTTTGATGATCACTTGTGGATGCGACTGCTCGCGATAACTCGTAGGTGAACATCACTTTAGTTAAGTGTCACTTGAGTGTCTGGGTATACGAAATGTACCTACTTGGAAAATTGCGGTATTCCGCGGTTGAAGCGATTAGAATCTAATGGTAAATATGAGTATTTTGCAACCATAGTAAACCAAGTGCATTCTGGTTGTTTTTGAGTAAGCTAGGTTCAAACATAATATTTGAGTAGGTATTAACTTAAATGTACTCAAAATAACACTTAATAATAAATTATAATCATACCCCTTACAGAATTAGAAATACTCGAATATTATGTTTGAACCTAGCTTACTCAAAAATAACCAGAATGGACTCGGTTCACTATGCTTGTGAAACACTCATTTATATAAGTCAGTGGCTTCTACTAGATTTTGTTAACCCTACCCCCTCCAGTTACCCATTTTTCTTTGTGTGCGCCTGACCTAATTAGACTATCAACCCTTTCATGCAAATAGATTAAATTTATTCATTAATCAAATCATTTTATTATATCACTAAGATGTGACATCGATTCTCAAACAAGTCAAGACCTAATATGTTACGTCACAGAGATAGGTACAGGAGCACTGGTAGCACGCATGCGTATAACATCCACGTGGCTTTAAGTAGGCTGAGTGCGTACACCATCGTTTTAATAGTGATGGTTTTTATAAGGATACACCTGCCACAGGATGAATACCTAAACCGAATCATGCGAAGAAAGAGTTTGTGGTTCGGAGTTTGCTGATGACGTCGTCATCATTGTATTGATTGGTGATCACCGTGGACAGTCTCGTTGAGAACTCAAACCATGTAGGTCTTCACCTGAATGTAGCGAAGACCAAATCCTTTGAGCTAGTGACCTAGTTTAAATATTTAGGTACTTAGGTGTATAGCGATGTTACTATTAAATTTTGAACTGCATGGCCATAGTCAGGTGTGCCATAATATAAATACCACAGCACAAATACATCAATAGAAATGTGAAGCCAGTCACCATAGAGCAAGAATTTGTAAAATCTGTCTATAGCACCACACGTCAACAACACGTATCGATTATGCTTGAAAAATTATATAGGCGAGATAGTCAGAAGATTTGCGTGTAAACACTGTAAACAGTACATCGCAATAGTTTAATTTACATACTATTGGTGCCTGTAAATCCATGTACGTGTACAAGCACTATTAATTTCTGTACCGCAATATGTTTATTGTAAATGGTATGTACCAACGTAGCACAGAACAGATTGATAATATAAAAATGAAATAGACAGTCAGTCGCCATGGACCAAGACTTTGAAAATGCAGATTTGATTTTATGACTCCATTACGGTCAGGCCATAAAACCAGAGAAATACAAAGTTTCTGGTATGTCATCAAATATTACCAATATTGTATGTGCGTTTCGTATACATAACAAACTTTAACGCATGTTATAATACGGACATAACAATATTATTGAACATAACACATTCTTTCCCACGTTTTTAAGTGTAGGTATCCCATATTTTTCCACACTCGAGAATTAAGCCTTGTTTCAGCCTCACGCAGAAGGCAACTCACTTCACATAATTTCTGTGTTTCCTATTTAATACGTAGGTATTTTAAAATTACGTGCCCCTATTTCGGTGCTCTAGAGATGGTGGAAGGGGTACCAAAAGAGAACAAGTCGATACAACAAGCGCGATTTAAATATTGTCAGCGATAGTGCATAATCACATACAATAAACACATTAACCCGCGCATATTATGTGTAAGCAAACTTTGCGGTCACAAGTAGAGCTTGTGATTTCTCGACTTTTTTTCATTTCTCGAGAATAATTATTCGATTTTCGATTTCTCGAGAAATCGCGAGACATCGACATTATTACAAAAATAATATTTTTTTAAACTGTGATGTTTAATAAATTCCCTTTAGAATCAATGTCAAGGCCTTTTTTACAGAGAAATCTTCAAAGTTTCTTGAGAAATAGTTACAATACAATTACATTTTTAAATTCCAGTTGCAGTCGGCAGCTTATCTTAAGGCGATACTTCAGTAAAACGGCAACTATAGGCGCGACGAAATTTTGGACTCGCTGGCAGTCTGAGAGCAAACGTCGAGGTGTCAATACGTAAATTTGTTTCGTGATGGCGACAGGGGTATTAATTCTTAAATCGTATAAAGATGACTAAAAACGTTACCCATTTACATTAAAAATAAAACATGTCAATGAATATATTATTATTGTTACTAATATAACAATAAACAGAACATTAAATGGACGAATGTTGGATTTATATGACAAATTATATTTCAGTCGGCATGGGTCATTTGCACACGGAACCCGCAATCCGCGCATCGCCTAGCCACGATCTTTTTAGACCATGCTTCAACTGAGGTAGGTATACCTAGCCTTAATGATAATTTCTCGAGAATTTCGTTCATGATTTCTTGAGAATTGAGAATTAGTGAAAATTCGGAAAGTTTGTTTCTCGATCACAACCTCCCCAGTGGCTCTCACGTTTTATGTTAATTAATAAATTTTGTCTCCAACCAGTGGGTTGAATTTTTTTAAGGAAAGATATTTCCGATATTACTAAGTTAAGGTACCTATTTCTATATATGCCTAATGGCTCTCCTCGATTTGCCGCCCTTCCAGTAACTGCTGCCCCCAAGCGACGCTCAATCTGCCTACCCCTGCGGGACGTCACTGAGAACCACTGCTCTAGTCACAACGTGAACGATTGTTCGGCGGTATTCGGTAATATTATCGTAGACGCAGCCCAATATTAATAATTATTGTACTTACAGTATCCTACCTCTCGAATTATTTATTTAAATCGGAATCGCCGCGAAAAAAAAATGTTTAGATTTTCGTCAGTACAGAAATAATTCTATCGAAACGCTAAAAAAATATTTCCCTCTCCGTTCACGGTTCAAAATTTTTGATTTTCACTTAGCGAACAGGCGCAACCTCGAACGGTCGCTCTGTGGAAAAATTCTAATTCGCTGTGAATTCACTCTCCGCCATTGGAAATAAAATTAATCCGGGCATGTGCCGAACGGAAATATTATTTTAAATATTAATAATAGCCGCCCTTTTTAATGTCAAACATCGAATTGTTCCTAATTTGAATTTTAAGTTAGTGATAGAAAGTGTTGTCATTAAAATAATAATAATAAAAGTATTACCTACAATATTACCTACCTATCAATTTAATTTAATAATAATATAATAAATATAATTATTAAAAGCGAAGTGTTGTGAATAATAATTATTATCTTACCTACATCGCGGAGAATTCTATCAAAATAGCTGAATTTGATAACAAGGTAAGCGATCAATACGTATACATAGTTATTTTATATTTACCTACCTATGTTTGTTCTATAAATAAACCTGACAGTTTTATATTTTGCAATGGTCACGATGGCATGACATAACCTCAAAATATGATTATGCCGGCATCTAGGTAGGTAATAATAATAAAATTGAATGTAATGATTTATCAAATTTACCTAATTTTAATGTAATTACGTTTCTCCTTACACAATATCAGATATTACAATAAAAATACGTATATTATATTACTGTTGTCATAATAGGTAGGTAACGAAAAAAATATTTTACATGGCAAATACAAAGTGGATACTATTTTTAAATTATTGACAACGACGAAACACGTGTTGTGCATCCGGTGTTGCTATTAGAATCGTCTATTTTCGTTGTCGTGATGTAATAATATAGAGTGCAGGTTGGTTATGAATTTTTATTTGTACACTACGACGTCATTTTTGTGTACTTTCTTTTTATGCAATCTCATAATATAGGTAGTCGACCACTGCAATAGATTGTTATAATCAGAAATCATCTGACGCAGGGCTCTGGGTTGAAATCTTGTTTCATTAAAAAATTTCGAAATAAGTATCTTATATTTTTTAATAATATGCCATGTAATTTTTTTTATTATTATTATTTTGTGTTGACGCCCTCGGTCTGGGCTATGTGATCTCTTGAATGTTTAACAATCATTCTCGTAAAATAGCCTGATAATGCTCGTTTCTGACGATATTTTTCATTAAGATAATTAAGTCTTTTAGAGTTCATATTATAACGATCTACATATTATAATCTAGGTCTGAAGTAATAAAATTAATGTTGTAAAAATAAAATATTAAAAATCATTATTTTTTAAACATTTCTACATAGGTAGGTACTTCATTGATATTGGTATTCATGCTTGATAAAGTTAACAATGTAAACAAAACACGTGTCGTATAATACCTATCATGAATACAATTTCATAATAATATTATGCGATGAATACCAAGTGAAACAACACATTCACAAACGATTTTATCAATTAATATTAAGAGTGGTTCCCAACATGTCATACCTACGTTAATTTTGTTAAATATATTGACAGCATTCTGATGTAGCAGATAAATAATTCGGACCAAAAGCTTGGGTGGACGCGTTGTAGAATCAGTGACGTCCCGTGCGGTTAGGCAGGCCATGCGTTGCTTAGGGGCGGCAAACGAAATAACGAATATTATAACTTTTGAGAGCTGTGGCGATTTTCAGTGAAGCAGACGATGCCGTTAATTCGTTGAATTGTAGCGTTCTTCGTTGGAGTCGTATGTTTTCTAAAAATTGTAAGCCCTTTTCAATTGAGATGAGACCTTCTGTCAAGCTTGCAATTATTGTCATGTGGTTTTCTGGTGGAACAGGGCTCTAGCCTGGAGGCCCGGGCTCAGGAAGGGCCCGGCGTGGCGAGTCGACCAGGTAAGTGATATAAACACACATCGCAAAATCTCTCTAATATTAAGAACATACATAAATGAAACGGCAAATAATTTCCAACAGTGGTTGAGACGAAATTTCGCACTTGTCGCCAATCGGAGACCGACAGTCGAGGTGTGAGCACATCAATTTGTTTTGTGATGGCGTCGGAAGAATATATTCTTAAATCGTGTAAAGATGACTAAAAACGTTACGCATAAACATAACATCAAATGGCGCATGTTGAATTTTTATGACAAATTATATTTCGTTCGGCACGCGTCATTTGCACAATCCACGCATCGCCTAGTCACGATATTTTATATTATATAAGCATAGCCTTAAAAAAAGTCGCCTGCGGCGGTATATTTCTTCAATAATGTTAATATTTAACTTATGTGGTTGTACGACACAATTTTAAATTGTGTATCGATATTCGACAACTCCATAATTCAGATGGATGTATTAAAATATGCGAAAAAAACACTATATACCTATACACATAAATTTTACCGCGTACACCATTTGGAAAACGCCACACATTGTCTTTATCTTTACCGATGGGTAGGAGGGCCCGCCATAGATTCTAGTCTGGGGGCCTGCTTCAGGATGTGGGGGCCATGGAACTGGGTCTGAAATGTTGGATAAAGAACCGCATAACTCCGAGTTTGCGTTCTCTGTTCCTTGTTTTTCTCTGCCACGTACTTCCACCAAACCTGATAAGTTCGTCAATCCAGCGGGTTTTGGGGCGGCCCATGGTGTCCGGCCGTGCGATGTGTCCCGCCCACCGCCATTTCATCAATTTGGTGACCTCTATCACATCTCTCACTCTTGTTTGCTTTCTTATCCATTGGTTTCTTCTGCGGTCCTTACGCGTTATTTACGTAGTTACGCAACTCTCAATTTTACGCAAGCATACGTTAGCACTGGTAGCACATATTGGTTGAACACTTTACGCTTCAGGCATATTGGAAGGTCGCTCTGTTACTGTATATTTAGTGAAATGTGAATAGGTATCTAAATACGATTAATTCTCGTAATTGTCAAACGAAACCCGGCGGTCAAGATCTACGTCGGATTGTGTAGCCAGTGTAAAAAAAGGTTGGACTTATCCGGAAATGCACCCATTTACGATTGCGATATTACTGATATAATATAAATTTTATATTATATCAGTTCTGAAGCGGATGTGAGATATAATAATTCGTCGTGTTTTGTTTTGTTTTGACCATGATTGTGTGGAGATAATAAAAAAAATATAGGTATACAGGCCAGAGCAGAGCTTCTCAACCGGTGTGAGGCAAGCAGGGCCGCGCCAAGGGTAGTCGCCGCCATGGTGCAGCGGCGCGTTTCTTGTACGCAAAGCGGCAAATGACACATCCGATTCATCATAAAATTTAAAAGGGGGCTTCCAAAAACCCAAGGGTTAAAACCAGCTATAAAGTGATTAAAATAAATATTGAAATTATAAAAATATATACCTACTTACGTACTTCTCACAAGTTGAGTGTTTTGAGGGATGATTTTCACCCGTGAATTTTGCTAAACAATATCTATATTATACGGATAATTTACTTGAAAAAAGCCTTTATATTTACTGGACCAATGACGTCCCGTAGGGGTAGGCAGGCCATAGGTTGCTTAGGGGCATCAAATTAAGGCATGAATACTATCTTTAGAAATTACCTACATTTTAGTTTAAATAAATCACAATGGCGCTGTCTCAGACCTATACGTACCTACATAAAACCATCGCTGCTTCACAGTAAAAGCGTAATGCATAGTGCTGTTTTCTCAAGAATAATATGCACAACACGTCACACGTTTTCTCTCTCTCCCACTTGGGCATTCTACTAAGAATAATACCTATATGGTTTTCTGTATTCTCACTAAACGTAGGTCGCCAAAATTGGCGTCTTTAAGTTAGGCCTTGTTTCTGCATCGCGCTCTAGGTTTCGTAGAAATGATTAACTCATTGGTAGATAATACAGAACAGATAATAATATATAATTCCGATAGGCACGTGACGTCCCGTGAGGGTAGGCAGATTGAGCGTCGCTTGGGCGCGGCAGTTACCCAAAGGGCGGCAAATCGAGGAAAATTACTAGGTATATAAGTATAGAAATAGCTACTCGTACCTAAACTTAGTAATACAGGAAATATCTTTCCATTACAAAAATCAGCTCACTGATTGGAAACAAAATGTATTAATTATGTACCTACCTACTATAAAAGTTTTAACAGGATTTTGTGTCGGTTTCACGATGTCTAGTTTACTTCCGTCGTCCTTGGACGTCACGTTCTTGGTGAACAGCAATGACACGTGCACACCTAATTTAAAATTTATCCAAATATGGTTTCAGTCACTCGCGAGTTTTGGAAGTTGTCAAGTGTATTTTTAAATGTAGATACCTATCTGAAACCGTAGACTCGCAATATTGTCTATTGGAGCAGAGATGGCATTTAAATTCGATTTAGTGGTATATATCTTGTTGGTAACGTATCCATACAACACATTTCTTAGATATTGGAGTCAAGAAAGGATGATAAAAAGTAGATACTGTATAAAAAAATGTGGCGGCATTTTGTCTAGGGGCGTCACTGGATAGGCAATATTCAATACACTAGGTACATTTTGATGCAGGGTTTTGAATGTGTGAGTGTCCTACGAAAATGAAACACGCATTATGCACGTGCAATAGTGTGTATAATACACCAATATTAAATTCGCGGCAATGCATAAACCGAGAGCAGTTGTCAGTATTCGACGTATGGCGTATTCTTGTTTATCCCGGATTATTCCTTACTCGACATCGGTTACCTGCTTCTATATTTATACCTATAGGTAAGTACGTAATTTTTTTCAAGGTTTTTGTTGCATTTGCCAGTTTAAGATAGTAAGATAGTATGCACCTAATAAACAGTGATTTGAGACTTAATAATTACAAGATAAAAAGAACTTTTTATATAAAGTATTAATAAAAAACTTTGTATTGTACTTGATAGAAATACTGAATAAATATTATAGAATACAGAAATGCCATTTTGGCATTTCATATTGATTTCCACAGTAACGCACGTGTATATTAATAATTTAGTTGCTACGACCCCCTTAGCAATCAATAATAGTGAGTAGTAAATATTACTTTTAACGATTTTTTTCCGAAACATACCTACAAAACAGAATTAACTGAAAATAAATTCAATTCTGCTTAAAGATGGCCAAAAGTATTAAACGAATGCATTGTCGTCGTGTTCTGAAATATTCTAAAAGTTTCAAATGTATAGCTAGTCAGGAAGTTATTTAAAAATCTTGGACAAACAAGAAAAAATTTGTACTGCACAAGAAAAAATCTGTACCGTACAAACAAGAATACGAGCTAATAAAAACGTGGTAAAATGAAAGGGGAGGCATTATATGTCTGTCTAAGGGCGGCTCTTTGCCTAGGGTTCATCACTGTATTGAACATTACGATACTATATCAGAACTGCTTACCGAATCAACATGCTAAAATATTCCTCTACGTTTTTGTCACAAAATCATTGATATTTTTTTTTTTAACATTTTCTGACTACAGCAGCTATGTATTCACCGTGGCACATTTTGCTGCCATGTTTCTATCGGAAAGAGATGATCGTATAGGTACTATACGTTCTCTACTATACTTAGGTTAGGTTCCCTAGACTCCACCAAAGAGTATTATTAACGATTTGGCACTATTGATTGGACGCCAGAACAATTATTGGACCCCGGGATAACTGTCATTTAGGCACCGCATTTCATGGTTACATGTAAATGTACGTAAAATATTTCACCGTAGCACTGTTGGCCGTGAGCTTTTTATCGGAAAGAGTTGACCGTATACTAAACAGTCTCCAATTTTATTAGATTCACTATGAACATTAATCCAATTTTCATAGCTGATTTTGGCAAAATTCATGAATTATTCAAGAATGAAAACCTAACCTAACAAATAATCAAGTAGGTATATCGGCGATTTTCAAAATTTGTTTGCTGCTGGCTTCCTGTAAAGTGTAAAACGACAAGAACCGTGTTTTATTTAGACATGAATTTTACATCAGTTATTATACGACCCAAAGAGGTTGTACGGTCTTAAATATATACAGCGCTCGAAATGGAAAATTTTACGAACCGGAGCGCTCGACAAATTTTCTGAAGATATTTACATAGTCATCAAATCGTATGTGTATTTTATAAAAATAAATGTGTCAGATTTTCTATTCTATGGCCTATCTAGCTCAGGTGGTCAACATATTTTTTCCACGAGACGGAGCGATAATTTTACAAATTTCACGAGCCGGAACGGCGCTCCGGTGCGTTCCGTTCCATGTCGAGTCCTGAATATACGGCCATATATTATTTCCGATACAACATTTCACGGAATTGGTAATAGGTACCTAGTATGTGTATTCAAAAAACGCATATTTCTTTATAGTTTTTTTTATTTATTAATGAAAAGAACGGGAATGAATATGTTAAAATAAATAAATCTTATCGAGGTCTTATATTTTTCTGAAGAACGAAGTATATTTCAATTTTGATTTCAAATTAGAATGAAATTCTTGACAGGACTTCTTAAAATTTACTTTGGTAATTATAACTGCGACTTGCAACTGTATTTTTCTTAAATAAGAGAAAAGACCTTAGACCAATGATACTCAACCTTTTTTTTCTTCGGGCCAAATACATATATTTCTAAAGTAACGCGGGCCGCATCACTACTGGTGTGACGAAAAAAATCATGAAATCCCCCCTTTTTTAAAAAACATTTTTGAGATTTAAAAAATTATGCGTGTTTTTTAAATTAATCGTGTGCAATAGCAACACTCTTATACCAGATCCTGTGCGTCAAAGTCGAAACGAATCTCAAGATATACGAAATTCCTGATAATAAATGTGTTTCGGGCCGCACATAAAAGCTTAAAGGGCCGCATGTTGAGTATCGCTGCAATAGATGAAAAGACCCTTTCTACCGGTGTTTTTTCTATCGATTATTTGATTTTTCGCTCATTTTTTTTTAAATTGTTTCTATGGGCTGCTCTCTCTCTTAAAACGGGACGTTTGGTCACACGTTATTTATACCTCTACCGATTGGAACTGGTTTAAAAAATTAAATTTACATTATACTTTTTGTTTTTTCTTTCTTTCCTAAAGTGTAACAAATTACCTGTTTAACAAACATAAATATAATTCCAATTCCATCAAATTTAACACCAATAATATAATATTAGGTCAATGTTGTTATTTTCTCGCAATGTGTTTACACAAATGCAAAAAACGAGTGTATCTATTGTAAAATCAATTTGAAGTGAGAGGGAAGCCATTTATTAATGTTTGTTACGCAAATAACTCACTTCGCAGTCGGCTTATGTTGATGCGCTCTTTAGAATTTTCTTTTTTCACCGATGACGCGAGCATGTCTCAGTCAGAGGCGTAACTATAGTCGTATTCAGTGTTAGGTACCAACTGCCATTGATAATTATAGCAATCTGCCATATAGGTAAACAAGTAACCAAGTTTACTGAAAAAAAATGCTTGGATTGTCTCAAAACGTTGTATATTATAATGACAAGGAACTCAGCAATAATGGGAACTGAAATACCTATGTGTGTAGAAGTAGGCAACCGATCTCGAGTGTAGAAGAATATGGGATAAACGATAAACTTGAACATATGTCAAGAATACGGGTTCGCATTCGTTCTGACAACACTGTTCTCGTTTTGTTCACTGACGCTCATTCAATATTGGTGTATAACAAACTCTATCTCACGTCTATAATGTGTGGTTCATTTTCGTAGCACATTCACATATTCAAAACCCTGTGTAAAAATGTAGTGTATTGGGATATAGCTTATCGGAATTCTATTTATTAATCTGTTCTGTGATACTAACAGTAGCGAATTTAAGGGGCCGAAGGACTCACATACAATTAAAACCATAAATTCTAAGTATCATTATCATTATATAGTAAAAACAACAAAGTACCTATCTCTTTCCTATACTTACTAATTTTTCTGGCGATCGGGTCAGACGGTCCGATGTGTACAATAGCTTGGTTGAACCGACTTGATCAGCTCTTCCCTTTGCGTACACATTTTAGCACATTCCCAGAGGATGTGGTTTGCATCCAGTATTTTCTCTGTCATGTCACATTGAAAATATGTTGAACGGGTAGCAAGACCAAGCTCATAGAGCCTGCCGGCGAAGCCACCATGTCCAGTGGGATCAGATCAGCAAAGCCTTGGACATTGAACTACGTACGGAGGTTGAGAATCTTCTTTTGACCACGCTTGTGCTGGCGTCTACCTTTCTTGCATTATGAGCTGAACTAAGGCCATCCGTTCACGGAGAAACTAAAATCTGACGAAGTGGTTGATGATGGAACTCATAAACTGGCCAGTGACTGATGCTTCGCACACGGCGCTACTGAAACCTAATAATCTCATAACCTCAAACTGTCAAATCCATTGTCTTTCCTACTTCATTCTAAGTTTTTCCCGTAATATCTTTACGGGAATATTCTGGCAGCCCGTAATTATATAGATAGTACAGATTTCTCAACATCTGCCACATAGGTATTTTAAATTAAAAATCGGTTCGCCCATCTTTAACTTTTGAAGTCTTGATTTGTTGTTGCTTGCTTAGTTCAGTGCTACCAATTTTGGTAATAAAATATGATTTTTCATCGAATCTACTGATATTGGTACCACTGTTTAATGGATGACTGGCAACTGAGAGACTGTGAGACTAGTATGTCGCGTCTCTTCGCGACCGTTTTGAAACTGAGAGACTGACGTCAGCGAGCCGCCATTGACATACATTAGCTAGATACTGGAGTTTCAGTCTCGTCTTTTTTGACTTTTCACGTGAGCGGATTGTCTAAATGCCCTAAATCATACGAATGATGCAGGCTCAAATTAAATACTGCAGTACCACCTAAATACCAATTATATCTAAATGATTATAAAATTCTAATTTATCAACAACCGGTTCGCATACCTGTGAAAACTCCAACAATCGACTCACGCAAATGGAACCAACGTGCGTAGGTATATAATATGCATATAAGTATATAAGTAGATATTGTCATGTAATAATATGTAAGGAATACCGACTTATGTCATGTTTATGTAGGCATAATGATCACGTCAGCCATACGTTTTGAGAATGACATCATTCCTATCGAATTAGAAACATACCACGCCTTCTCAAACTGTGACTATATCCTAATAATATTTCTTTTTTTAATATCTATTTTTAGTCCAGTCGTATAATGTCAAATTAACCTCTCTCGCGTCATGATTTTCCTAAGGCTGCGCGCAGACGGCAAAGCGAAGTTTCGGATTCATCCGCCAAACATCGTTTGCGGGTCGAATGCGTTTCGTTTCCGGGCCGCTTGCGTTTCACTTGCGTCGATATCTCGACGATGCTGTCCAAACATCTGGACAGAGAAAACACAGTTTTCAAGGGGATTCATAAACGCCTTTTTTTTGAAACTGCACCCTGCTGCGAGAGTATTTATCTTTCATTACAGTGGCGTACAAGGGTAAATAAATCAATATAAAATCAGTACATAATATTGCATTATACGAGGGTGGGTCAATAAGTCCTTAGAAAAGCCGACAGGTGGCGCGACTAGTACTGTAAGCGGTTTGTTTTCATGCAGCGGCACTACCGATTCAGTATGCTGCGAAGTTTCAATCAGATTGGTCGGGTTGTTGTGTGTTTCTCGTACATTTAAAAAAAAAATTTGCTTGTGGAAAATGGAAAAATGGAAAATGGAGAAAATTGAGTTGAGAGCTGTTATTAAACATTTTAATATAAAAGGGTTAACAGCAAAGGAAATAAAAAATGAGTTGGATTTAGTTCACGGCATATCTGCTCCTTCACTTGCAACTATTTATAACTGGTTAAATGAATTTAAACGTGGTCGTACATCAACAAAGGATGAACCACGCTCAGGACGTCCTGTAGAGGTGACTACACCAGAAATGATCAATAAAATCCACGATATGGTGTTAAGTGACCGAAGATTAAAGTTGAGTGAGATAATTGAGGTTACAGGGATCTCAAAAGGTAGCGTCATTTCTATTTTACATGACAAATTGGGCATGAAAAAGATTTCTGCAAGATGGGTGCCGCGTTTGCTCACAGTCGACAAAAAACGCAATAGGGTGGTGGCCTCTAAAGCCCTGTTGTCGCTCATGCAACGCGATCCGGATGAATTTTTTCGTCGCTTTGTGACTGTAGATGAAACATGGATACACCACTATACTCCCGAGACGAAAGAACAGTCAAAGCAGTGGATTGCGAAAGGCGAACCATGTCCAAAGAAGGCGAAAACCGTAAAATCAGCTGGTAAGGTTATGGCTACTGTATTTTGGGATGCACGTGGAATTATTTTCGTTGACTATTTGGAAAAAGGAAAAACAATAACAGGGGATTATTATGCATCTTTATTGGACCAGCTAAAAAACAAAATTGAAGAAAAACGGCCTCATTTAAACAGGAAAAAAATCCTCTTTCATCAGGACAATGCCCGTGTTCACACATGTTTACGATCAATGGCTAAAATTGAAGAATTGAAGTTCGAATTGGTCGACCACCCACCGTATTCGCCAGATTTAGCCCCCAGTGACTTTTTCCTTTTCCCAAACTTAAAAAAATGGCTAAGTGGACAACGTTTTTTTTCAAATGAAGAAGTCATCGATCGGACAAATGCTTATTTTGAGGACCTTCCGAAAACTTATTTTTCTGACGGTTTAAAAAAAATTGAGAAACGTCTAACCAAGTGTATTGAGCTCCAAGGAGATTATGTTGAGAAATAAAAAAAAATACAAAAATCAAAACTGTTTTAATGCTTTTTTCTAAGGAATTATTGACCCACCCTCGTACCTACATTTATTTTCCCACTATTGCTTCTTTTGGAGCTGGACTGTTTTATATCGAAAGCGTTTTGAAAATTACCTATTGTTGAGCCTATTATGTACCATCATCAATACTATCGACCGAGGGTACTTGATGGAGTTTGAATTTAAATTCTAATTGATTTACGTTTTGTACTATTATTATTTATTAATACAATAAAAAAAGATTATAACTACTATAAAGAAACTGCATTATGCATAGTGCTCAACGGTGCTTTCCTTCCATGCAAATGAGGTAATCGATTCGTCAGAAAAATTTAAAGGCACCCTCCAAATAAACTAACTATAAAATTGTTAAATTTTACAAAATTCTATATATATCTATCTATTCTATTTAATAATATAAGTTTTCGATTTCACAGAAAAAAAACACTGATCAATTCTAAAATCAGTGACGTCTGTGGTATGTCCATGTATTTTAGATACCTATGCCGCATTGCAACATATCAAAAAAGCAAACATTGAATGCCCAGATCACAGAACCGACTGATTAATATAATTCAGATATGCTATACCCTAATACACAACATTTTGACGCAGAGTTTTGAATGTGTGAGTGTCCTATGAAAATGAAGTAGGTACACATTATATACCTACATGCAATAGTGTGTGTTGCAACCTTCGAATACACCAATATTGAATAAGCGTCGGTGCATTAACCGAAAGTAGTTATCAGAACGAAGGAAAAGTTTAGAATGACGTATTCGTGACACGTGTTTATGTTTATCCTATTTCTTCCACACTCGAGATCAGTTACCTGTTATTCCACACCTGTTAAGTATTTCAGTTCCCATTAATTTTGTGTTCCCTGTCCCAGATGCATCAATTATTTATAAGTGCCACCTGTTTTCCAGTAGTCATAGGTATTGTGTGTCCTAGAATTGCGAGAGTAGAGGGGATAACTAGTTGAGAGAACTGTTTGACATACACAAAGTAATAGGTACTCCATTTAATTATGATATGGTTATAACAAAACTGTGTGTTTTTACAATTTCTCAATGGAGAAATGTGGTGATCATGGCCCCCACAAGGGGGGGGGCTAACAGGGTTCTAGCCTGGGGGCCCGGTGTGACGGATCGACCTGATAAGTGAGTTGTGTAAACACACATCACAAATTTTCCATAATGGGAAAAAAGTCGCCTGCGGCGCTATTTTATTTGTAGGGTCTTAACATCTTAAAATGTCTAGTTATGTGATGCAATTTTTGAGAACTGTGTCGATATTCGACAAGTGGATTTATTCAACAATGCAAAAATGTCGCTATAAATACACCTATTTTTTTTACCTGAAACAACATTTAGAAAACGATCCTGTAAACGTAAAGTGTATGCGCTATGGTCGCGCGGCTTAAGTGTCGGCCTATAGCGTCGTGGGTCCCAGGTTCGAACCTGGATCTGGCAAGTACGCAATATATTGTTTTTCAATTTGTTTATGAGTCAGAGTATGGACCTAATAGGTTGAACAAGTGGCTGACATCCATTCTCGTAAAAACAAAACCTGTTAATACAAACCTCCACTCAGTGGAGGCCCATAATGATCGTATTTTTTTTCGACCATGTCCAATCCTAATACGATCATATTGGCCTCCACAGAGTAGAGGTTTGTATTAACAGATTTTATTTTTTACGAGAAATGGATGTCAGCCACTTGCTCAACCTATTAGGTCCATACCCTGACTCACACACAAATTGAAATACAATATGTCAATGATCCTATTAGCCGCCTTTAACTCTAGCGATGGGTAGGAGGGCCCGCCAAAGATCCTCGCTTGGGGAGCCCGCTTCAAGATGTGAGGGCCATATTCGGCGGTGATCGTATTAATTATTTATAGAAAGGCTCCCATGGAGTAAAATTTTGACAATCGCGCCGGATTCAGAAGTCCATTTCGGCTAGTTCAGAAATAACGTTAATCGATTATGCTAAACTATGCGTGACCTATCAACCGGCGATTTTATCTCGTTAGGAACTACCACAAAGTATCCACATATCTCAAACTTAAATTGACTGTAAATTCAGCCGTGGGAAATTTGCTTTAAAATAGGTATTGAATGTAAACCAAAAATATTATTCTGGATCGTTTATTTATCGTCATTGTCACCTCTGATTATTGAGACGCAGTTCCGCGGGGGCAGGCAACAGTTGCGAAGGGTGGAGGTAGGCTGTTAAGGCTATACTTCAGCTGAGGCATGGTCTAAAAAGATCGTGACTACACGATGCGCAGATTATGCAAACGACGCATGCGGAACAAAACATAAGGCCCGTTTCAGACGGGACACCGGTGTCGCGCTCGTATATAATAAGGAGGCCTTTGTATTCGAATAAAGGGGACTTCGTATTATGTTTCATTCTCAAGCCGCCGATGCACTTGTTTTTATTACCGCAGCCAGTTTTATGTTCTAATTTATAACGCGAAATTATGCATTGACTCATTAGCTCTGGGGCGTTTATAAACATAATACTCGTACAATGGCCCGTTTATTCGAATACAAAGGCCTCCTATATTATATCGAGCGCGACACCAGTGTCCCGTCTGAAACGGGCCTAAGTTGTCATAAAAATTCAACATGCGTCTATTTAATGTTATGTATATTGTCATATTAGTAATAATAATATATTCACTGACATGTTTTCTTTTTCTAGTAAATGCGTCACGTTTTTTAGTCATCTTTAAACGATTTAAGAATATATTCCTCCGACGCCATCGCAAAACAAATTGACGTGCTCACAACTCGATTAACGCTCTCCGATTGGCAACGACTGCGAAATGTTGTTCCACCTATTGTTGAAAACTATTTGCCGTTTCACTGATGTATGCTCTTAAGACCTGACATAAATAGTGGACACTAGACTTTTTCAGTTAAACGTAGGTATTTATTTTTATTGAACTAAGACTACAATGACGTGTTCTGCCCAAGGTCATAGATACTAGATAATAATCAAAAAATATTCGTTTATCTATAAAATATCTATTTAAAATTATGCCATTAAACTGTACATACCTAATTTTACATATTTTTGTAGATAGAAGAATATTTTTACAACGTTTTTCTTAGCTCGTGTTCTTATTTGTCTGGTGGCTATTTATCCGGTACAAATCTTGCAATCGATTTTTAACTAACTTCTTAATTGCAATAATATGCACCTAAGTAGTTTTAGCAAGGCTTATAGTTAACGCGGCACCTAATGAGTGTCCGTTATTTTTATTGCTCTAAAATAACATGGATATCACTCAGAGCAATTCCATAACAAGGCGGTTATCTACAATAATTATTTGCACAGTTAACACGTCTTTCTTGATTTTAATAGAATGCATTGGGATTAAAAACTAACTAACACCATTAGATTAGTAGTTCAATAAAAACAAATAAGTGCAACTGTCATAGTTTAGTGTGCACTATTTATGTGGAATCTTAACAGCCTACCTCCACCCCTCGCGACTGCTATAATGGCCGGTTTATCACATAGGTAACATTTTGGCAAAAGTGGCTCCAAACCTGTCTAAAACCGCCATTGTTTGAGAGTAGGTTTCGTGGAAATGTCCTAATGGTGTATATGTCAATTTAAAGATTTATGGTGTATTAGTCTGTTAAGATAACCTAACCTCGTGTCCGGAAACTTGCACGTATGCAGTTCGCCGTATCACACTTCACCGTGAAATGTTGTATCGGAAATATATGGCCGTATATTAAAGACCGTCCAAACTCTTTGGGTCGTATAGTACTGACATAAAATCAGGTCTAAATAAAACACGGTTCTTGTCATTTTACACTTTACATTACACTTTACAGGAAGCAAGCAGCAAATAAATTTTGAAAATAGCCGACTGGATTATTTTGTTAGGTTAGGTTTTCATTCTTGAATTCATGAATTTTGCCAAAATAAGCTATGGAAATTGAATTATTGTTCATATTGAGGCTATAATTCAGGCTTGGTCTAAAAAGATCGTGGCTAGGCGATGCGCGGTTTGTGCAAATGACACGTGTCGAACGAAATATAATAATTTGTCATAAAAATCAAACATGCGTCCATTTAATGTTATTTTTATTGTTATATTACTAATAATAATAGTATATTCATTGTCATATTTTCTTTTTTAAGTACATACGTAAAGTTTTTTAGTCATCTTTACACGATTTAAGAATATTTTCATCCGACGCCATGACAAAACAAATCGACATGCGCACACCTCGACCGTCGGTCTCCGATTGGCGACGTGTGAGAAATTTCGTCGCACCTACTGTTGAAAATTATTTGCCGTTTCACTGAAGTACGCTCTTAATAACATTGGAGACCGTATAGTAGCATACGGTCATCTTTTTCCGAGAAGAAATCTCACGGCGAACTGTGTCACGGTGAAATGTTTTACGTACAATTTACATGTAACCAACTTAGCCTAGCTTGCTTAAGGGCGGCACTTTGCCTAGGGACGCGACTGTCTTCGACAATAATTTTATTATTCTTTTTCGTTTCCTAGGTATAAACGTGAAAGTTTGATGGAATAATAAAAATCAATAACATTAAAAACCAATTCAAAATAAAATAAATCACAATGATCTCACCTAATTTCAATGACTCCTTGAACTTTTACAGATTACAATAATTATTGTTGCGATAGCCGGAAATGAGTCATTAACAGGTCCGCCTTTTCTATATGTGCAAAATGTGCATTGCGCGAGGGCGCCGAATTTAAAGGGCGGCGAAATATCCATTTTTTTTTCACTTAACTTTAATTATTAATATCTTGGTTACCAAAACCCTTCACAACGGCATACTCACAGTCATTCGTAATAAACACTTAAGGAGTGGTAAAAAAACTATCTATTTTATATATAGATACAATATTTTAACACTAGGCCCAATGACAGCAGTGTAGTGAAACAGTATTTAATAATATAAGAAAAACATTGAAGTTAATGGCACCACTAAACCACACCCAGTCTTAATCGGACGTATCACGATACCCTACGTTTGATGTGAAGCATCATTTTTTTTATGACGTAATATCTCAGGAGCAGTTACCCGAGACTGAGGTCGCCATGCACTCAAATATGCTTTGACTGAATTTTCATGACTTAGTTATGAGTACCCATGGGACAGAGGAGCACACGTAGAGACAATATTAAAAATCGTAGTAATTAATAAAACTGCCAAACAATCTTAAGTGAAGAGATTTTCACGTTGGCAATATGACGTCGCAAATTTTCTTAATGCAACAAAATTGGCCTTTGTGGTAACTAGGTCAAACGTTCCAATGGGCCCGACAGCTGGTTGAACAGAATGGGCAGCTCTTCTCTTTCCGTACACATTTTAGGATATTCCCAGAGGATACGGCTTGCAATATTCGTCATATAAGCGAAACCATCACATACACCCAGGTATAATATATTGTGACCTCACCGATAATCGAACTCGGGGCCCCGGAAGCGCCTTACGCACTGGTCTACGAGGTCGACCTTTAGACACTGAGAGATGGCATGATTTTCGTATGCAATATTCTGATTTACACTAAAACGCCATGGTTTGCCCTTACGTGAAAAAATATGAGTGTATATTTTAATTGGGAAGGGGACGTCTCTTTGTGATTTCTCCCATTGGAACGGGTCTGGTTATCCGTAAAAATATATCAACTATAATGTATCAATTAGCACTTGTATTAGTAGGGATAAAATTTTAACTCACTTTAAATACAGCTATGATTCAGGTACCAATTAGATTGTCTCGACGCTTATTGATAATTGTGTTTTCTATTTGTTTCAGAATTTAGAATAAGTCATCCTAATACATCTTAAAAATGGGTAAAGAATCAGAGAAAAAGGAAGACACCGGCTTTGGTTTCAAAGACAAGGCGAAGGCGTTGGAGACCATAGAGCTGTTGAAGAGCCACGACCAATCGTACCAGAGACTAACGGTGCGAGGGTTACTCGGCAGAGCCAAAAGAGTTCTTACACGTAAGCAACAATATAATCTATTACTTTTGTAAGGAATATATTATATGAGAATAGCTGATGTGTGTGTTTATTAGGTTGGTAGTACTTGCTTTTCCTCCACCACATGCCAAAACTCCACACCCGTTATATGGACATATGCGTAGTCTATCGAACGTTACGACACCAAAAATTGTACTGAGTGTCCCAGGAGTAATTTCCCAAGACCTTACGATTGATCCTCGATGAGAAAAGACCTTTTCGCTCGCTGTAAAATGGCGCAAACTTTTTAAAAACTGAGAAATTTTCCCCATAGATACCAAGTTGTAATGGCCGACCAGTCCAACTGAGAATCGGACCGACTTGAGAAACTCTCCCGTTTTAATTGACATGGGGATACTCTCAGAGGAATATGATTGACATCAAGCAATTTCGCCACATATACAAGTCGGAGATTCTATTAGTATTAGGCCAAGCTGATGGAGCGTTCTCTCTTTTATATTTTGTGAATTAGTAAATATTATATTTGGTTTCACTTTACCATTCTTTGTTTGTTTACTGGCAAACATTACACTTCATGTTCGATCTTAAGAAAATCATATGGGTCTCCACCATTGATTGACCATATTGGATAAGCGTTTAGCTAAATTCACATAAATTTGATGCATACACATTATCTGATAGTTCGTATTCGTATTAAATGGTATGTAGCCAATGAGGGATTGACTGATTATTATGGAATGGTTTTCACCCAATGAGATTTTTTATCGGGTTTGCCAAAACTGAAGGTGGGCAATGTACGATTTTCGTTTGTGAGAATGTCATTATAAGCGCAGCGAAAAAATTAAACCTCATTGGCCTCCGCAGAGTGGAGGTTTGTATTAACAGATTTTTGTTTTTACGAGAAATGGATGTTAGCCACTTTGTTTAATCTATTAGGTCCATACTCTGACTCTAAACACATATTAAAAAAACTATATGTGTGCCAGATCCAGGGTTCGAACCTGCACGACATTAGCCGACGCGTTAGCTACTCGGCCATCGTGGGCGTATATAGACTTTATTTAGTCTCTTGAAAAGTAATTTTTATCCTTTTTTTACGGTAACTATTATTATTATTGTCAGTTATAGAAGTAGGAAACACACTCACTCTAGTGCAGGGTTGGCGAACCTTTTTACGTACGCGTGCCAAAATTTCCCAATTATTACTTTTTGACTGTCTCAACGTGCCGAGCAGTTTTTCATAATGATAAAATAGCTGTACCAATTCCATTAAAAAAGTTCAAAATTTATAAATATCGAGTCCTTGAGTATTACTTGGGTTGGTTCTTTACGCACAAAGTGACTCCAGAACTCGCTACAGTGGTCTCAAGCATTGTAAAATGATTGCAAATCAGTCAAAATGAGAGGGTTGCAGTGCGGTTACCCCCGCCGCCTGTTGAGGTCAGGGCGATAATATTATGTGTGTCGCATAAAAACTAAGGGCCGACCCATGCAAATGCATGCATGATGCAAAAATCATCTCGCGTACTATAGGTTCGCCATCCCTGCTCTAGTGCATGCCGACCAAGGTCTTGGGAAGTTACTCCTGCAACATTTTCGACACAACTTTGAAGAGCCCCTAACGTTAGTTACACCACCATATACACCTGCATAACGGTTGGTGGAGGGAAAAGCAAGTTATTGTTGGAAAAATATGTATATTTTCATTCAGTAACCAAGATTCTGGGATTTTTGCTATTCTATTGGGATTTACACGCTTTCTTTTTTCATTTTCCACAGTAACAAAAGCAGAAGACAAACTAAAGAACATCAAAGAAGCAATGGCCGTGTTCGAGGACTGGCTGCAGAACTACGAGAAAGACAATCCTCCCAAATCCGGCTCGAAATCGTCATCGTCCTCTTCTTCCTCCAAGAAAGAAAAAGAAAGAAAGAAGTCTTCCAGCAGCGAGGGCGAAGACAAGAGCGACGATAGAAAAGAGAAGGAAAAAGAAAAGTCCAAAGATGACGCTCCGTCCGATTCCGTCCAAGGACTGGGCTTCAAGGATAAAGATAAGGCATTGGAGACCATCAAACTGCTGGATGGGCGCGATCCCGATTACCAGAAGCTGGCCGTCAAAGGACTGGTGGGCAGAGCCAAGCGGGTTTTGACATGTGAGTTATTACATTCTTATTATAGTTGGTCCTCAATCGGAGTATATCCTTTGTGGGGTTAGAACACTTGCAGGCCTTTTCAACAAATGGCTGGAAGATATTTATATGGAACTAGATAAAAATTTATCAGGTGACAGTGCTATCTGTCAACGTTCTTGGATGTGGCTTAGTCCTACATCTGTCCTAAAATCCCATAAATTCCTAAAAACAGGGTCTATTCAACTCATTCGGTGTATATACCAGAAAAATACAAGGTGGTAGTGCCGCCTGTCATCATTCTCAGTCATCTCAAACTTTTATGAGAGTATCCCATCATTTGTTTTCTTTCACGGCCTGATTAAAATAAACGATTGCTTTATTTTCGTGTTTAGCTTATTTTTCAAATCTAGATTTTGCAGTTACGTGTATCTTTCACCATACCCCATTTAATACATCTTTTCCCTGTCTCTTTCTCCCCCACACACGTTTACATCACTTCATCGTAATTATGTAGGACGCCCGTAGCATAATTGGTATAGCACGTTGGCACAGTCCCGTCGGAAGTCGTATTTTTTTTTTCTAGTAGGTATATATCTGAGGTGTTTTCAAATTATGTATATTTATTATGTTTACGCTCATGGGTTACAGATAAATCGAAAAAAAAAGACAAAACATATTATGCAAGATAATTTATAAATTACGAATGATATTATTAGATTAACCACTAAAGCTTAACGCCTGGATTGCAATGGTTGTGGGTACAAGTCCCATCCCAATTGACTTCAATCCTTGTAGCAAATGTCAAGAAATGATAATATTACTCTTTGGTTTCGTTGTTTTTAGGTACAAGGGACAAAGACAAGGTTCAATGCATCAAGGACGCGATGGAAGTGTTCGAAAATTTCTTGGACGACTTTGACAAAATGAACATGTCAAAAAAGAATATGTCGTACCTTCCGCTGTCCGTGGTGGAGTCCTGCGCAGCGCTCGCCAAGCAGAGAAACCTCTCGTTCGGATCCCGCTGCGATAATTTCATTGCGGCTTACAAGACTGTCCATGGAGAATACAAGAAGCTTAGGACCGTTGTCGACAAGACATCCGACGGAATTTCGTGGGACATTGTGAGGAATAAAGAGCTGGAAGGACTGAAGAAAAAGGTATTATTTTAATTGTCATATTTTTACTTTTACTGGAGAAATACTCATTTATAACAAGAGTCATTATAATATAACAATCGAGGTACCTACTGAGGATTATATTAGTATATCGAGGGTATACTGACAGAACGCATTATTTCAGTTTTTGCCGTTTTTCTGTTTTAAATGCCAAAATGTATACAATTTTACGTTCTACGTCCTGGTAAAACGCACAAAGGCATAGGATATAATGGCGAGAAAATAGAAACATTATTAAATTATATTGTTATTTTTTTATTCTGATAGAAAGCATGATAATGACCTAATGCGTTCTGTGTATACAAAATACAGGACTTGTAACATGTCGTATATTGTGTTTTCCATAAAGGGTAGTCTTTATAATGTAGAAAAAATGTTTTTAAATCATAAAAAAAACTACATGGGACAACGCTTTGAAAAAAAAATTAAAGTCCGTTTTGCAATTATCTCAGAACTTGTTTTAATGAGTTAATGCTTTCTGTCAGTATACCCTCGATATGAAGTAATTAAAAAATTGGGAGCAGTTATCACATACCAGTGCCAAAGGTTGGAGGTAGCACTGTGCGAAGGGTGGGGTTAGGCTGTTGAGATCCAACATAAATAGTGCACACTAAACTTTGTCAGTCATATGTTTTTATTTTCATTGAACTAAGACTACAATTATTTACAGATGGTGTTAGTTAGTTTTTAAAAATCAATTAAAACCTGCCTAAACCAAACCGTAATGGTTTTGGTCTCCTATGGGCGATTCGACAAAATAGTGCACAATTTTTCAGTCATGCTTATTTCTTTTCGTTTATTACACATGATATTTGTAGGTTTTTTAAAATCAATTAAACCCTACCCAAACCATAATAGATAAAATAATATATCATTCTATCTATAAAATATCCAAAATAATGTGTGATTTAATGGCAGAATTTTGGATATTTTATAAATGGACAAGTATTTTTTGAGAATTGAGAAGTGTGCACTATTTATGGCCGATCTTAACAGCCTACCTCTACCCATCGCCACTGGGAGGTAGGTTGCTGAGGTTAGTGTTGAATGGTTTCCCCTTCTCATCTCAATGAAATAATATGAATACGTGTATTAATTAAGGCTCTAAGTACCAAAAAGTAGTATTGCCTGTAGTTACAAAATATCGAGTCATTGCAGTAAAATTTCATGAACCAGACCTTTTGAAAAATGTGGTTTTACAGTGTGAAGCAATCACGGCAGCTTCTATAATTTTAGGTATTAAGAACTCGAAAGTATCAACACACCATCGTCAGCCATTTTATATTGAATGAGGTTGACCACTGTAGTGCTATTTACACCATTATAAATAAAACAGGCCAACGGACTTACAACAGCGACAAGTTTAAATATTTTGCTGTATTTTTTTGACTTGCTTGAGGCACTTAGACCATAGTTGAAGTTATTGGCGTTAGTATGTAGAACACTTTTCTATAAAAATGTCAGTTTTTTTGTTTTTGGTACTTAGCGCCTTAATTAATACACGTATTCATACTATATTACAACTGAATGTACCTACATGCGTTTTACATTTTCATGACTTAATTCCTATAATGCAATTGACCAAACAACGCGTTGGACATGCCTGCCCTATACAATCACCGGAGATTGTACAATCAGGTACAACGTGTTGTTAGTTTCCTCTGCAATGGTTTTCAGGACAATGCGAGTCAGGTTGTTATGCACCTTGTCAATTTTATCGTGTCATGAATGCCTTTAAGAGAATTGTCGAATATGACAGCACCATCGGCCTAATCCAGCTCACTTTGATTTTACACAATGAGTGAGAGCTATGCCTTGTTCACGCTGTACGTCTGTAGTTATTAATTATTTGAATTTATTCTTTTAGGTCGGCGACTCAAAACTGTTTGACGACAACGGCAACCCTTCCAGCGATCATCTGAAGCTGATAATGTGGGCGTACAGCGTCGAAGATCACAGGCTCAAGAAACTGAAGGTCAAGGAAGAGAATGGCGGTGACGTCGAGATGAAAGAAGACACCAAATCCTCGGCAAATGGAGACAAGATGAACAAAGAGGCAGAGTCCAAGAGAAAAAGGAAACACAGCGAGAGCGATTCCAAGTCTTCATCAGAATCCGATTCGGAAGACGAGACGCCTACTAAGAAGAAGAAGTAGACAAATCAATAAGACTTGACTATTTTCAATGATTCATTTTGTATTAAACGGAATGTACCAATTATAAAATTAAGCAAATCTAATGTCAGTTTAACTGATAATAATTTTCTCTTTGTAGAACGCTGTTATGTATGAATTATCAACGTGTACCTCGTAAATTGTTTATAATTTATAAAAGTACCGGTGCATTATGCTGCCCGATTAATTTCGGTATATTTTCATAACATGCTACATGGCAACATAGACACAGTACCAACTGCAGAAACTGAAATGTCAAAAATCGACTGAAAAAAAAACAAAAACTAACTCAACTGAACAAGTAAATCAGAGGTTTCACCTTGAAGCTCTGATATTTGAAAATTCAAATAACCCCAGGCACTCTTAATAGATTTGTCTGCTTTCCAAAATTAGCATACTGCTTTTACCTTATTGCAGGCATTACACGTGGAGTCGAAATCGTAAATGACATCACTTCCTTCCCTCTATTTGCTGAACGGTCATATAAAAAATATTATCACACAACGTCATTTCTGCGCATCTATTCTATACACAAGACGGCTTTCGGCCACTACGGCAGCTATCTATGGTAGGTTTGTAATGAAGTATTAATACTTATTGTAACAATAATTACAATAAGTTAGCCGTCTAAACAGTCAAAACTGTCTATCTCACTCTAAAATTTACCACAGCCAAAAGAGGTGCTGTTAAAACATAGCATTTATTGTAACAATTACAAATAACCTATTGTAATTGTTACAATAAGTGCTAATACTTCGATAGAAAACTACCCTAGATAGCTGCCGTATCAGCTGAAAGCAGTCAGAACAGGGAATGATGGTAGCTATGTCTCGTTTGTATCCAAAATGTTAGAAATTGTGTGGAAAAAAGCAGACTAATGCATCCCACCAATTATTGGAATTTCTTTATTTATCATCATAAGCGGAGAATATAATTAAGCCTCCACAGAGTGTAGGTTATGTTAACAGTTTTTTATGAGTAATGGTTGTTGGCCGTTTGGCCAAGGAATTAGATGCTTGTTCTGTATAAATACACTGAAAAAAACCCAGAATAATGATGCGAGATCTAAAAACCTTGCATTACAAAGAATTTACCAGGGTGTTTACAAGGCGGTTTCATAGGCCCTGGCCGAATTCAAATTAGCAATACCCGATGCGGGTAGAATAGTTTTCAATAAAGCATATTTCTCAGCCGGCACAATTTTCATTTGACTAGCATCAAGTAGAGTAGTTTGCGTGCCAAAGTCCTTGAAGAAACCTCGATAGTTAATGCGAGGTATCCACAAAGGCATCTTGGAACAAAAAAAAACTATGCATCCACGGTTTCTACGCTCTACCAATAAAATTGTTTAGTTACATCAGATGCCTTGTTATGTTGGTATGACATATTACTATTTGTCGAATTTATGTTTAAAGTGTTTGCAGTTGGTAGCTTGTATGTGTTGCCATGTGGCAGGTTTATTAAGTCGGACCGCACAAAAAAACACTGAAATTTCTTGGACTGCATAATACGCAAGTACCCTTATAAGAAAATCATAATATGGTACATTTTACCTCTATAGTACTTAAGGAGAATGCGAATTAAATTACCTACTGTATGTAAGTCAATATTTTTCCATTGTTACATGTTTCATTATTGTTTTGTTTTGAAATAATAAAATTTTTATCTACTAAAATAAATAATATACACAAAGATAACGTTCATTCTGATTGTTGCATTATTTTATAATATGTCAATCATGGTCCCCACATCGTGAAGCGGGCCCCCCTACCTATCGCTAAGGATAAAGGCAGTGTGACGCTCTACAGTAGCGTTTTCCAAATGGTGTACACGGTAAAATTAATGTGTATATTTAGTGTTTTTTTGTATATTATAATACATCCATTTGAATTATGGAGTTGTCGAGTATTGATACATAATTAAAAACTGTATCGTACAACCACATAATTTTCAGGAGACTTTTTTTACTATTAAATCAAATTTGTGATGTGTGTTTACCCCACTTATCTGGTCGACTCGCCTCGCCGGGCCCCCAGGCTAGAGCCCTGTCAGCCCCCCCTTGTGGGGGTCATGATGTTAATACTATGTCGTCACTGTACAGGCCAATTGGAGTAGGTAACCCTCACTTTTCATTGAAGTGACATTTTGATGGCAATGGAATTATTGCATGTACACCTACACGAACTGGCCAACAATCATAAATCCCAAAATTAATTCAAAACTATTTTTTAAGCCATTTGTAACTTGGACAAAAAATATTCCAGCCAAATACTGTAACCCTCTAAAACAGGGGTAGTCAACCTGTCCCTACCGCCCACTAGTGGGCGTTCCAGCTATCATGGTGGGCGGTTGGGGTTTTAAAAACATTTTCATTATGTTTTCATAAAATTCCCCGTGACAATTTAAATTTCAGAAAATATACTACAGTCGATCTTGTTGATTACTCACGGATATAGTGAGATCTCGGATGTAACGAGGAAACATTCGTAGACATTTTAGTTTATGATTTTCTCCATACATATATTCACTTTTATAACAAGCTACTTATCGGATATACCGTCAAAATATTTCTTAAAACTGTAAACACAATCACTGTCGACCCGTTAATGAATATTTAATTACCATATTTAAATATCATGTTAATTATATCTTATGGCCAACCAACGCGCCAGTCACGGTGTCAGTACTAAATGAGTTAATGTGTCAAAGTGAGATACCCGGGGTTCCAGCGGCTAGCTCAGCTGTCCATCGAACCCCGGATTCAAAAAAAAAGATATTAACGATTGGAGTGTAAATAAAACACGGTCTTTCGTGCTCGTAACGTGGTCTTCTTATATTTTACATTTTCTTTAAACGTTTACATATTTTGTTTTAACAATAAGTTTCGCAGGTCCGTACATGTTGAAAAAGGGACGCTCACTAACTTTTTTTTCTTTTTCAAACTTCGCGTACCCACGCCATTCTACAAAAAGGACTCTCGTGATTGGCCAAATTTTATCGCATGATGTTTTTTGATTTGACGAATCACGAGGACCACCCCGGCGCAGGCGCGTGGAAATTTGGACGTTGCCGACAAGCGCGGCAAAATTTATTATATGAATACTTATATTTAGTCTTAAAATTATCTCTTTCATCCATCATCATTTATACTTTTTAAATTAAATTAAATGTATCTTAATTGCACCTCCGCCCAATATGTGATCTTCACACACCGGACGAAGGCCTTTACTTATGAATAAAAAATACTTACGTGGTTGAGCAAGGAATCAGATTAGATGTTTTATGAAGCCGTTTCTAGAGGTCAGGGTTACGTTTCGACTTATAGCTACTAAATGATTATTTTACACCGGGAGAAGCCCGCCTGTAACAGGGGTGTATCAAAAGCAATAAAATCACCACCAAAAAGACCAGACAGGATGCCGCCGGGATCGGATTACGTTCATGACACGTCTGGTTAAGTGTCAGGTACCTACCTAATTTGGTGTTTTCGCCGACAATAATATTGAAAAAGTATCCACGCATTTGGACTAATACAGATTGAAATCGCAGGAGAGAGGGATGTTGTTTTTTAAACTGGTTTATTGAAACACAATAGAAATAACAAAGATGAGTATAATATTTCTTTGATTATCTACACAGCGCGTGTGTGGGAAAAAAGTATTTAGTGAAGAACGTATTATTGTCTTAGTTCGACAGGGAAGCCGGAACTGACTTCAAACAAAATTCAGTTCAAATGAGGGTGAATGGACCTTGGGGATCGTTACCCAAAATTTGTGACAAATTGGTTTTTACGAGATAGCGCAGGTGGGAGACAGACTCAGGAGGTGTCAGTTAATATCATGGCCCCCACAAGGGAGGGGAGCTGACAGGGCTCTAGCCTGGGGGCCCGGCGTGGTGGGTTGACTGACATACGAATACAAATTCGCTCTAGTAGTAAAAAAAGTCGCCTGCGGTGCTATTTCACGAATAGAATTTTATTTTATAATTATTGTTAGTGTTTCCTGGCTAATAAAAGTGACTATTTTATTCGATATGGCGAAGGTCGCATTTTACTTGGCTATCACAAAAGGAGACAATTAGAGTGGATATATTTAAAAATGCAAAAAATCTTTAAAAATATACAACCCTGGAGTTCATTATATGGCAGAGGAAGACGCTATTTTTTACGAATCTTCATGATTGCTATAAGTGGAGGTTTACCGTGTCAGCCAGCAGACGATAAATTTAAGTTTGCCCTGGTGAATGGCACAAGAAGTAGACATTTTTTGATAAATTTACATGGAATCATGATGTAATAGAAATTATTCGTCGATTGAAGGTTTTTTGTAAATAATAAATATTCATTTGTATGGCAGCACCATTCTATCAATCACAAAAACAACATGGCCGCCAAACTGTCAATGACATCGGTGAATGTAAACAATAAAAAATATACCCAAACGATCCGAAAGCTTACAAAAAATAGCATAAAATAACGAGCCGGCCTTTATAAGTATTCCTAAAATAAGCCTAATTTTATAATCGTGCATTATTATTCATAAAAAACACTATTTTACATCACAAGACTGTTAATTAAGTAGATATTATGGAAAGTGTAAATATTTGAAAACTTTTTTAGATATTGTGAACGATTTGTACAATAAAAACAATTGGATTTGTTATTAAACAGTGAATGATTGATGTTATTTAGTAATTTTTTCGTTGATTTAGTAATATTTGACGCAACATTGTCTTAAATAAAAAGCAATAAAAACATTGTGTCATTATAAACATCGATTAACCCAGAGGGGTGTGAGATGCCGGCCTAATTTTAGACAACAATGGCTTTTAAAACCGAGAGTCGTTAAAGTTTTTTATCGCTAAATGGCACTCAGCAGTGCTTTAAGTGTGCATCGATCGGATTTTGGTTGAATATAGTGATAGTCTCGGTGTTTGAAGTATTTTTAGGTTATGTGTGCTCTTTTGGATTGATCATGTCTGGCATGCCTTTCGACGATTCTCTCAGCGAGACGAGCTCGGTGGCTGATGAGGAGAGGGTCAGGAAGCTTTTCCAGGCATGCGATTACAATGGAGACGGCTATATTGACAGGTAATTTGGCAATTGATAATAATACAATGAAATCACTCCGTCAGCTGAATGCAGAACTATTCTAACTCACATTTGAAATATTTTATTTAAGTTATTTATTATTTATATAGACACATTTATACATAACTAGCAAAATCACCCGGCACTGCCCGGGAGTGGAATGGTTTAATATTAAATTTGAAAATAAAAATTCTAACGAGTGCAAAGGATTTTAAAAAGTAAAAAAATATAATTTTAGAGATTTTTTTTGCATTTAAATATCTTAAAAAGTAGTACATATTTAATTTATTATTTTAAGGCTTTTCTATATAATATAAATACCCATCCATAATATAAATATCCAATCCATCACTCTAGGGCTTTTTGATATACAATATTTGTGGCTTTTCCATTTGGTGCCAAAATATATAGATTTATACGACTCCTCTTGATGCTGCTACATACTATAATTATTGTCCGTGAGTGAAGCATTCCCATCTAATGTGGCAGCACTGCGTCCCCCGCACCAACCTGCCGATTACCGATTCTAATAACACAATAATTTGCATCTAACTTTGCCATTTGACCTCCGATTGAGTTGAAATAAACGCCAATATTTTTTAAATGTACACATTCTAGTGACATTTTCAATAAAAAATGGGGGTTGCAGCATTAACTTCCACGTTTCAAGGACCTGTTCCGCAAAAACTGTAAAACTGTCCCCGGGGTGCAACGGGTTAAATCTGAAATTCGAGACCCCGACCACGCACTCCGGCTCGTCGGTCTCCGTCTACTGTCCAAATTTTGTTGAAATCTGAATGCGCGTGTGGATTTGTATAAAGAAAAACCGAAGGACGTACAAACATACAAACATTCAAATATATTCTTCAAATTATAATATAGATTTTTCATGAATAGTGCTACTAAAATATGATGTAGGTACCTGTACATTTATTTAAGTACAGTACTCTCTCAGAAACATATATTATCCTGCAGTTGGCAAGATCGCATGCATGAATCAAAAAGTTTGGAAGCTTCTGAATTTTCATGCGACAGTAGGATTTTTTCAATCTGTGCCTGCGCAATAGAACGATAGTGGCGAACCTGCCGGCAAAAAAACGAACTACGAACGAATTTTCAGGTTGACCGATTTTCACTATCTGTCAAATAGTACGAAATAGTACCAAAAAATGACAACATCGTGTCTTGTTCACTCCTAAAGAATGAATTGGAGAGACAGTTAGCACTTTTACGTATAAACAGTTATTGTCACGATAGTTAAAATACTCACTATTGCTGCCAGTAAATCCATGCACGTGTACAGGCGCTATTAATCTACCAACAAGTACAATAGTTAAACTATAATCATATTTTAAAACACAGATTTTGGTTATAGCCAAATAGGTATACATTGTGTCAAGATTGTACCTCAGTTGAGGCACGGTCTAAAAAGATCGTGGTTAGGCGATGCGCGGATTGCGGGTCGCGGGTGCAAATGACGCATGCCGAACAAAATTTAATTTGTCATATACTCAAATCCAACATACGTCCATTTTATGTTCTGTTGATTGTTTTATTAGTAACAATAGTAATATATTCATTGACATGTTTTCTTTTTAAAGTAAATGGGTAACGTTTTTAGTCATCTTTACACGATTTAAGAATTAATACGCCCGTCGCTATCACGAAACAAAGTGACGTGTTTCCAGCTCTACATTCTCTCTCCGAATGAGAGCGAGTGCAAAATTTCGTCGCGCCTATGGTTGAAAATTATTTGCCGTTTCACTGATGAATCACCTTAAAGAATGAATTGGAGAGATAGTCGTAAATTACGTGTAAACAGTTATTGTGACAATAGTTAAAATACTCACTAGTGCTGCCAGTAAATCTATGCACGTGTACAGGCGCTATTAATCTACCTACAAGTACAATAGCTTAACTATAATCGTTGTTTAAAACACTGATTTTGGTTACAGCCAAATAGGTATACATTGTGGTTAATATTTTCATTTTTTTCTTTTATTGTGTTAACTGTGAATTCATGGTGGAACTGCATTGTATTATTGATTAATTTAATAAAATTCAGTTGAAAATGTCCCGTTGAAACCGGTCCAAATTTATTAAATAATAAAAGTGGAATATTGCGTTTTATCAAATTAATCAATAATATAATATTTCCATATTCAGTTCAGATCTGGAGACAGTCTGCCGGGAGTTGGAACTGGGGCAATGCGTACAAGAGTTGCTGAGTGAACTGGGAGCTGATCGCAGCGGGAGAGTCTCCTATAAGGACTTCCTCAGCAGAAGACGGGCACTGCGGTAAGAAAAATACATTCAATATGCAAACAATTATTGTGGCTGAATGGATGACTAATGTAGAACCACCCAGATTGCGATAGCTGTGGGTTCAAGTCCCATTCAATGCAAATATTTTTGATTTGTATTTCGTATCATCAAAGAAAACAAATTATGTATTGTCAAAGACTCATTTCAACAATATTTATTAATCCTTAATTTTCTTGTTTCAAATATATGTTAGCGCTTCCTTCTTTGGTTTTGTATTGTGTTGTCAAAAGAAATAATTACAAGATAAAAAGAACTTTTTATATACGTTTTTAAATTTTCTGTTGAATCATATAAACTTGACTTGACTAGCTTAAACGATCATCGATCAATGTCATTTTGACATTTCATATTGATTTCCATAGTAACGCACGTATATGTTAATAATTTAGTTGCTAGGACCCCAGACCCCTAGCAACCAGTAATAGTGGATTGTATTACGGATTTCTTCCGAAATAACTTTTCATACAAAATAGAATTAACTGAAAATGAATTCAATTCTACTTAAAGATGGCTAAAAGTATTAAAAGAATGCATTGGCATCGTGTTCTGATATATTCTAAAAGTTTCAAATGTCTAGCTAGTCGGGAAGTTAGTTAAAAATCGATTGCAAGATTTGTACTGGATAAACAACCACCGGACAAATAAGAATACGACCTGATAAAAATGTAAAATGAAATTATTTTCTATTTTCAAATTACTTATGTATATTTTGTATCTGTTGACAATGTCCCATTGAATTGGACGAAACCTGTCACGGTTATTATTAAACTATCTAGAATAAGTGAATATTGTATTTATTTAATAAATTATTTTATTTAATAGAAAGTCTTCAACATAGGTCAAAAAGCACCGGGCACACAAAATCAATGGGAACTGGCTTACCCTATCGGGTGTAGATAACAGGCTTCGGATATCTAGTGTGGAAAAATATGGGATAAACATAGACATACGTCAAAGAATATATTTTCAATAGTTATGTATGTATGATAGTAATATGCATTAAAGTTTGTCATGTAAATGTAACATGCATCCAATAATGAGGGCAGCCAGCACGCTTTGTTATACGTGAGTTTTATGGGCTGGCCATCATAAAGCACCCTGCTTCAAAACCTTAGTCAATGACGATGGATTTTACATTTCTATTTATTAATCTGTTCTGTGTCAAAAAGCTTGCAATATTAGTGTATTCGTAGTAAGTGGTGTAGCCATCTATGAACTCTATAATTATATTGTACTGATGCACCCTTGATAATTGTGTATTCCTTGCAGATGCGAGATAGCGGCCCTGAAGGAGGCTGATGCAGGCCACAGTGGAGGGGGATCCTCTCAAGACCTTCCTGCAACAGCCAGCAACAATAGTGGCAACAGTTTCAGTAAGTTTATACCAATGAAGCATTACTTTTTCAATCAAGAAAACCAACGTTTTGTGCAATGTACTAGTTTGTCTTGTCCTGGTCTAGATTTACCGTTGATTAGCGATCTTGGAGTGCAAATCACAGAGAGTTTGTTATTCGAATGGGGATGGCTAAAGCGACATTCAACTTTTCAATCACTAGGGTCTCAAAGACAGAATTCAAATTTAAATAAATTCAAAGCGTTCATGACATAAAAGATAAGTGTTAACAATATTGAAATAAAAATACAGGGTAATATATTTTGCAAACAAATAAATAAAGTACATGTAAGGACACCCACGATGGCCACGCTAGTTTTTGACGGAGAGATGGAGATAGTGAGATGGGGAGAAGACGTATGAGAATGTTGATATTTGCTAGTTCATCATCATCAGCTGGGGTCGATCCACTGCTGGATGAAGGCTTCCCCTAGCTCTCCTCACTCTTCTCGGTCTTTAGTTCTTTGCTGCCACGTACATCCACCGAACTTTGTGAGCTAGTCTATCCAGCGGATTTACAAATGTTGAGTTATTAAAAAATGGCAACATTGCCCTGTTATTGATTGTTTTGTTAAATCGTAATTAGTTTCACATAATGTCAATGTATGCAATAATTAATTTTTATGTGTGTTTTCGTTGTTGTATTACAAAAGATTTTTTTTTCCATAGCCAAGCAAGAACTATGGGAGTGGGATTCCGGCGCCAGAGATCTCAGTCCCGAACCGAGCAAGCCTTCAAAGCCTCCGGCGGCAACCGACGCCATGGCCGAGCTGGCCAGTACTGTAAGTAAACACAGAATTAATTAATCATAATTATCATAGTTGTTGAGATCACGGTTTTGATTTTTTTTGCCCACTCGTTGTACTAATTGTCAAACTATTCTCCCACTGTGCAAAGAGCCTACTGCCTGACGGTAAGGGGAAACTACGCCTCAGTTTAAAGCGTGGAGATTTATATTGTCTCTTTTTCTCACTCTTTCAGCAGACCGTGAGTGATTCAATTCGAATCATGTGATACATCGAGGTCATGTAGGCTCCCTCATGGTTAATTTTAAAACGGTTTTCAAGTAAGTTGGTTAAGGAAAGTAATAATAGTTAATACTTTCCCTCCAAAACCTTAATAAAATTATATTATAATATTACAAGTGGATGTAGAATAGGTACACACGTTTTACATTTTCACAACTCATTTCTTATGGGCCTATGGTATGATCAACCAAAATAAGTCCCGTGATCGACGCATTGGACTTGCCTGATAATATGTACAATTGAGTAATGATCGAAGACAATATTCTCAATAAAGCCCCGTTCACATGATTCACTTTTGACGTGGAGGAATCATCGAAAGTGATCATCCAGAATCAAAAATGAATGAAGTTCAACTGGTTCTACTTTTTAATCATTTTTTCATCACTGCGGATGATTACAAAAATGCTGCGCATATGCACTACATCCCTGAGTACTGTCATCATATTCCCCATGATATTAAGTCAAATTACCCATGTATATTAGTATATTAGTCTATGGTTTTATCCACCAACGACTCTTTTTCCTATTCCTCTTTCTCTCGATGAAATTCCTGCATTCATATAAGAATCACAAATTGTTTGAATTCCAACCTGCAGCGCAATTTCACTAGACGCCATTTTGGAATGAATTGAGTATTTCACTTTCGGTGACACGTGTAAACAAGAAATGAACGCCTGCAGTGACTCGTCTAAATGAACCTTAAGACAGGAATCTGCCTCATTCTAGGATGAAAGAAACTGGTAAGGCTACGGTCTTGAACAAATGCAAGGTGATTTACCAATGATGCCTAAAAATTATGAAACTTCAAAACATGCAAATGCAGCGATCAAAATGCACTCAGTTTTTTCCGACTCTCTGTTGGTATTTGGCTTTTGAAAAGAATTGACTGATATCGTAACTGGGAAAATCAGATTGTGCAAAAAAAATTCATTATTTTTTTCATTGGTTGTCGATCGGGCTAACCTTCTAACAGCAGCAAATTATACTCCAAAGCCTAGAAGCAGTGGACGAGGTTGTATATCTGTAATCGACCATTAGTGGAAAAGGCGGATGTGAAGCAGAGATAAGAAGGCGCACACGGGTTGCGAAAAATACGATGACATATATTACCACTATATGGAAGGATCGCGGCCACAAAAATGATGCTTGTGGTATTAGTGTTCTCCATATTTTTACACCCATGGTGGTCGCATGGCTTAAGCGTTGGACTATCATGCCGTGGGTCTCAGGTTCGAATCCTGGGTCTGGCAAGTACACATATTGTTTTTCAATTTGTGTGTGAGTCAGGGTATGGACCTAATAGGTTGAGCAAATGGCTGACATCCATTTCTCGTAAAAAACAAAATCTGTTAATACAAACCTCTACTCTGTGGAGGCTCATATGATCCTATTAGGATCGGACATGGTCGGAAAAAAAATATTTTTATACGGTGTCGAGTCATGGATCCTGAAGGCAAGGGAGCAGTGTGGTGTTGGCGCTAAATGTTTCATGTTTTCGTGGACAGAACACAAATGACGAACAAGTCAATCATCCGCAGATAAAGGAATGGCTCTCGACAATATGTCTGAGTGTTACATGTAAATTGTACGTAAAACATTTCACCGTAGCGCAGTTTGCCGTGAGCTTTCTATCGCAAAGAGATGACCGTATACTATACGGTCTCCAATTTTATTAGATTCAATATGAACATTAATTCATTTTTCATGACGGGTTTTGGCAAAATTCATGAATTCAAGAATGAAAACCTAACCTAACCTAACAAATAATCCAGTATATCGGCTATTTTCAAAATTTGTTTGCTGCTGGCTTCCTGTAAACCGACAACGACCGTGTTTTATTTAGACATGAATTTAAGTCAGTACTATACGACTTAAAGAGGTTGGACCGTTTTATACGGCCACATATTTCCGATACAACATTTCACATTGAAAAAATTTTGATTCGAAAATATTTGTCGTACCTAGGTATATCCCATGTCAATTTATTTATTAGCGGTTGGTTTATAATAATTGAAGACAATAATAATTATTATGTTTTATCACAAAAACCAATATCACGTTTCAGTTAAACCATTAAATAGGCTATGTTTTACATTTGATTTGTATTAAATTATTATTAACGAAAATAGTTGTACAGTCATCTTTTTAAGCAAAGATGGTCGAAATAGCGGTTTGCTAAATTTTTCAAACACAGGTTTTGAGATTTTTTTCTTCCAAAGTAAGTACATTCTGCAATAATATGATTTATTCACATACATAATATTATATCGATAAAATACCCTTGAGACCGAAATGAATATAATCATAATAACATGCCAATAAAATTTGATTTTTTATTAATTCATCATGGGCATTTCTGAATTGATTATAACAGCTGTACCTATGGGAAAGTTGAGTTTTGGGCCAATACAATAATTATTTGTTTTGTTACGCCAACGAAGTATAACTTCTAACACGCGTTCATAAGTACTTATACCGATTTTTTTTTATATATTCCGCATTTATCGTTTTTTAGGGTCCCTTGAAAACCGTAGAATCGGGGTTTCACTGTAGGGTACATGAAAAGTTGCGATATGGAACAGTAGAAATAGAAATTCTAAAGAAAAACCCTGGCGAACCTAAAAGCAGGAAGTACAAGCTAGGTTGTTGATAATAAAATATTACTCTTTTAAAATGCAATTTTATGTATCCATAAAATAATATTTAAAACTGAATGCGATCGCCTGTGTCCCATATAAATTTTATTTTATCTCTTCCTCCCATTCTAAAAATATCATTATTTATGGTTTTTGCCGCGTAATTTTAGTGCCTCGGCCCCTATGGATTAGTTCGGACGTTTCCGGAATAGTTCGGCGAACTTCGAACGAATCCGCTATCGTTCGGGCACGCTTTGACCTTCGGCCTTTCGCGTCTCTGTAATGCGTAAGATTGCCAACCTTTTGGTTGTGAACATTTTCACAATAATTTAAATCTCTATCGCTGTGATAATAAATAAATAAATTTGGTCGTTTCTGTCTATTACTACACGTTTTAACCGGATGTCTTGAAATTAAGCGCTCTACCTAATTGGAAGTCTATTCCTACGAATTCCACTCGACGAAATGCATTCAAACGAAAATGACATTCGTCCTCTCTTGTTTAGTCCAAACATAAATATAAATTATGCTCGCATGCAAACTATACAATGCTTGCTGTAAACTTTTGCCGCTATACAAATGTACATGCACAGTTATTTGTTTAAAAGTTTTAAAACTCAATTCTTGTCCATACTTGCAAACATTGATAACAAATCAAATGTAGTACAACTCTAGTATAACTCTACACCTCACCTCAGCGGGAAAACTGACGTGTACGGCCTGGGTGGACAGCGTTCGGCGGGGCGTGAGCGGCGTGCGCAACTCAAACGTATAACTGTGTATGAAATGTTAGTAGAAAATGTCTTTTTTTGTTATACGTTTATACGGTTATACGTTTGAGTTGCACGCCCCGCCGAACGCTATCCACTCAGGCCGTACACGTCAGTTTTCCCGCTTTAATAAAAAAAAACACTCCACTCTCATGCAGTGACGTCCCTAGACAAAATGCCGCCCCTAGGCAGGGCCAAAATGCCACCCCATTTTTTATACAGTATTTTTTAATCATCCTTTCATGACTAAAATATCTAAGAAATGGGTTGTATGGATACCTTATTAACAAAATAAATATACCACACAATCTAATTTAAATGCCATCCTACTTCAATAGATAATCTTGCGAGTCCACTGTTTCAGATACATTTAAAAATACACCTGACAACTTTCAAAACTCGCGAATGACTGGCAAATATATTTTTTGATAAATTAATTAAATAAGTATGTACCTACCTATAATTCAAATATAATTCGCAAATCTGCATGTGTCATTGCTGGTCATAAAGGATGTGATGTCCAAGGACAAGGAAAGTAAACTAGACATCGCGAACTCGACAAAAAAGTTACAGTCCTGTGAAAGTTAAACCTTTTCTGTTAATTAATACATTTTTCGTTTCCAACCAGTGAGCTCAATTTTTTAATGATATCTAATAATTCTCCTCAATTTGCCGCCCCTCGAGTAACTGCCGCCCCCAAGCGACGCTCAATCTGCCTGCCCCCACGGGACGTCACTGAGTCTCATGGTATTCCACGTATCGCTGCTTCCGATGAAACAGTAAACAAATCCTCCAATAATATGAGCTCACTTTTTGTATATGCAATAATTGCACATATTTAATACAAAAGTAAACACCGGCATTTGTCAAATTTCTACGATTTGTCTGTCTACGATTTGACTGTCCATATTGCATTCAATTTAATAGTTATGTTTTCATGTGTTGAGTTTTGAAACAATTAATGATTGTGAATTTGTGCAGTGGCAATAGTTAACACACGTTTAGATAAATTATTTATGAGCATAATATTATGTATATTGGTCTCAACTAGACCTAATGATAAGTGTCACGCCTAGGTGCTTCTGGTTAAACATTAGTTTACCGAAAAAATATAACATAATATATACTGATACCAAATATCATAATGCCTAAATCCCCTATCAAAAATCCTCCAATCGACAGAGTTGGGAATATAATGATATTATTATAGATATATTATTGTAATATATGTATTGTAATATATTGTATATAATATATATTATTGTAAATGTAAATGAGTCAAGGCTAGACCAGGATGCACAGCGAAACAAACAAAAAGAAAGATACCTACCGTTATCTGTTTCTGGGCAGACAAAGATCTAGAGTAGATACGGTCAGTCGGTAACCTACCCTTGAGCGTCGCCTCTAAATACGATTTGCCACCTTTTTGCGTCAAAGCGTGCGTTTACAAATGTTATGAATGATTAATTGTGACTTGTCAAGCGAAGTATACTTACGTAATACCTACTTAATGTCCCTGAATCTGTGTTTTTAATAAGTGGAAAAGTATAAATCAACACCCTACGTAAACCCATACCCATCAATACGTATTTGAAAAGATTTATATTTAGTTATTTTCATTACTCGCTTGCTATGCGAAAAAGTGTCTACACAGAGTCAGGGCTCGGAATAGACCGGAGCGCTGTTCCGGTTCATGAAATCTCCAAAATTATTGCTCCGTCTCGTTGAAAAAATATTTTGACCGATTGATCTAGATAGGCCATATCACAAAAAACCTAACACCTACACTTATTTTTAAAAATATACATTACTATGTAAATATTTTCGAAAAAATTAACGCTCCGGTTCGTAAAATTTACCATTTTGAGCGCTTTACATAGTTCAAACCGTGTTGTTTTTTTATGTAAAAAGTAAACTACTGTGATCGATCCATGGCGGACCATATGGGCCTCCGCAGAATGAAGACATACCATTTTTACGAGACATAAGTAGTTGTTAGTCATTCGCCCAATCATTGCCGACTCAAGTAGAAAGCCGATACATTCACAACGACTGGTCCTACTTTTTCCACCCCTCCCGTTGTTGTATATTTATGAACTGTCATTGCCTATCATTGTTCTATAGAGTGCTCATACTGACGCGTCTGTCGTGTTCACACAGGAAATGGTTTGATTTGAATAGATAAGTTACATGATAAATAATACACTAGCATTAACACACCTACAAATGTAATGCATAGATCAATGCTACATATTTTTTGGAAATCGAAATAACCACCGGTTTTTGTGTGGACTAGTCTAACTTCACATTGCTGATGAATAACAGGAATGTATATTATTTATTAATACCACTGATAGTTAATATATTTGATTTGAGAATTTTTATAAGTACTTAATTCAATTTGAAACGAGAAAGGGCGAATCAATATGTCAAGCAATCTGGGATCTGATTTTGACAGCTGAAAAGTGGACCACTTGTTGCTTGTGCAAAAAGTTATGCTCAGGCTTTATTAATCAAAAGATGGCGGTGGCCCAACCCATCGGGCCCTTGAAACCATTGAAAAAAATAACCCACGTTTTTTAACCAGCCGCGGGTTCGATCTTGCGACCCACGGTTTCGTATTTATTTAAAGACTACGCTCTAGGCCAAAGTAGGTGCATGTTAATTTGTAACACGTGTGCGATATCATTTTCTCGTGTACGGTTTTTATCTATCAGAATCATTTTTCCGTGTTCATCCAAACGAAATTGCATTAAAAATGTTGTCGATAGCTTATGTTCGCGCCAATTCGGTCATTTCCGGATTTCTTCGTACATTTCCGCTGCACATCCGAGTCGATCGCCCTGCGAACCACCCGTAACTAACTTCACTTCATTCTTTGCGCATTACAACACCACTAGAGATGGGGTAGCGAATTTATGGAGTCATGTCACTGAATCACGGATTCTTTTTATGGCTCACATGGAGCACTCTACTGTAGAAAGGCTAATTTTAACAAGAACACTGAGCTACGGAAAATATCTAATAGAAACACCTTTTAATGTATTCAATTGTATTTCTTTATATTATTGTATTGTGAAATTATATCATGAAACTAGCGACACTACTTAATTTTATTACGGCGAAAAGTTGTATTTTTAAATCTTATGCCGATTGCTAAAACCCATTTTCCTTAAAGCATAAATACCATATCTTTCATTCCGTGGAGACCCACATGCTTCATTCATGAGAAAAAAACTGGCAAATCTCTCTTTTTACACAGACTATAAGTTCGTAATATAAAAAAAACCTTTACAATTATATCATGAGTAAGTATACAAAATGAGTCAGTGTTTAACACAGACATGTATGCTGCATATTAAATCTGTCGTAATGTATTAATAAAATGTAATTAATTCATTGTTTTACGCTATCTACGTGTATATTACTAAATCAACGTGAGATTACAATATAATTTTGCAAGTAAAATTTCTTTTGGCGCAGGTAAGTAACAAAATATGAGACCGAAATCCGTTAAAAATTGTCAAAACGTTTGAGGGTTATTATTATTATGTATGCTATGCGAGGAAGTAAAAACAACCAATAATATAAATTTAAAATATATTGGAGTATTCCAAACAAGTGAAATTAACTTTCTTGATTATTGATAAACGAATTGATTATTTTAAGAAAAAGTATAATAAATTTTTTCATTGCTTTTGTTGGTACGTATTTGTGATTTTGTCGTATTTTAAAATGTTTTAAATTATTAATTTGTTCTTTAATCAGCATTGTTAAGTGGTACGTATTGGTAAATTAGTATACAGTGGCACCATGTGCACTGTCAAAGTGGCTTGCAGTTGTAGTGGTATTGTTTGATAGCATTGCAGCTAATAATTCCAATACACATGCATATCGCCTATGGTGCCACTGTAGAATGATTCACCTATATCTTCTCCGTGCGCGGAAACAACGCACGTTTTGTTGTATCTTTTATGAACTGAACGAACGAATCGTTTCGTTCGAATCATTTTTCGAAAACGACTCAGTCGTCTCTAGTGCCTTTGAATCACAAAACGCACCGCCGCGCTCTACATAAACACGTCGCCCCCCACTTTCGATTCCAAAACGCAGTTACAGAATGAAAATAATCTATAAAGAGGTTTTTTATTTATAAATAATTCACAAAATAAATAAAATAATAAACTGTCACTGGCCGGTTTGATTATCGCGATTGATTCTCGCCGGCCGTGTTCGATTTTCGAAATTAAATCAAAATATATTACACATAGCTGACATTTTTATTATGTCAATACATTGACGAATTAATAATGTGTTAAAAATAGCTCGCCGCTAACTGACAATGCTTCCGATCGATAATTCGGTGTTTTCTCTGTGATTTTGTGTATTTTTTACGCAGCTTTATTTACAAATTCCCTGTTTAAAGTGAGTGTAAAAATGTTCCGTGTCAAGTGTCAGTGCGGCTAGGAGGCCGTACGAATGTTTAGTTTTTAACGCAATCCGGCGCAGTCGAGTGAAATATGCGTGCATTCTGTGTTTTAAAAATAATCACGGCCCCTCAATGCACGGCTTGTGTTATTTTTTAGATGCGTTTTCGGATTGATCTGACGAAAATTGGGTCGCATTATTTAGTGCGGAAGATTCGATTTCAAAATGTTCATGACATTATCGGATTCTGACGTATGACTAATTATTTGGCCTATTTTAGTGCATTGCTGCATACAGCGCTTCAATGTTTCATTTACTTTATAACTGTTTATTTATCCGTTTAAAACACTTTTAAAATGTCCCTTTTCATTCATTATTACGCAGAAAAACAATTAATTAAATTAATTGATTCCTCACCCCCTTGTATTTAACTACCGATTCAGTCGACACATTAATACTACTTGCATCTAAATTCCAATTAGAATCTTACTATAATATTGTAGTTTTACCATATTTAGGCTATAAATACATGATAATATACATATTATTTACAGTAATCAACGATAGTTTTTATATTAAACATTGCTTCGTAATATTATTTAATAAAGATATTCTTCTAAAAATGTCAAAGAATCCCTTATTTAAAAGATGCAGCAGAAAACGATTTAAATTGAAACTGAAAACGAAAGAATTGAGAGCATGAGCCCCACAAGGAGGGAGCTGACAGAGCTCTCCTGGGGGGGCGCGTCTACCTTATGAGTAAGATAAACACACATAAGACACATAAGAAAAAATCACAAATTCGTTTTAATCGTAAAAATCGTAAAAAAGTCGCCTGCTGCGCTATTTTAGTTTAAAAATATTAACATTTTAAAATAGGTATGTGATTGTTGGTAGGTATAATTTAAATTTTGATTATTGTGTGGCGATATTCGAAAATTTTATTACTCAAGTGGATTTATTGAAGAATACAAATACCTACCATGGAAAACCATTTGGGAATAAATAAAATTAAACTTTTTCAGTTATACGTATTTGTTTTCATTGAAATAAAACTACAATTTACAGATGGTGGATGGTGTTGGTTAGTTTTTAAAATTAAATTGAACCCTGCGAAAACAAGCCATAATGGACAATAGTCAAAAAACACTCGTCTATCTATAAAATATCTAAAATGAACAGTTAACATACTAAAATACGAAAGTAAATTAGGTACCTACTTACTGACCATTTTCTTTCAAGAGCTATGAATGCACTGTGAGCCCCCCCCCAGAGTTGTGATTGCAATTAAATCATACATAACTTTGGATATTTTATAGATAGAATAAAATATATTATAATTTGGTTTCTTCTTATTATTGTGCCATCCCCTAGCGGAGGTCGGCCACCATCAAGGCGATCTTATCTTTGTCGTCTGCTACCCGGAACAGTTCGGTGAAGCTGCACCCGTACCAATCACGGAGGTTCTTAAGCCACGAAATGCGGCGCCGTCCTCTGCTACACTTCCCATTGATCTTTCCTTGAATGGCAAGTTGGGGAATGCTGTAATTTTGTCCTCTCGTAATGTGGCCGAGGTGTTGTAGTTTCCTGGTTTTGATACTACGTAGAACTTCTCGGTCCTTCCCCATTCGATTGAGAACTTCAACATTTGTCACCCGGTCAGTCCAAGGAATTTTGAGGATGCGTCTATACAGCCACATCTCGAAAGCTTCAAGTCTCCGTGACATCTCTTGGTTTAGCGTCCATACTTCCATACCATAGAAGGTTGGTTTTTATGTAGAAATTTGGTTCAGGCAGGGCTTAATGAATTTAAAAAAAATGCACCAACAATATGTGTGATAGTATTCTTAATCAAACGAAGTATGAATGAAAAAGTGTGCACAAATTTGTCGTATAGCTTAAAATTACCAAAATTATTATGGTGTGGTTAGGCAGGGTTTAATTGAATTTTAAAAACTAACCAGCACCATCTGTATAAATAATTGTAGACTTCGTTCAATAAAAACAAATACGTATGACTAACAAAGTTTAATGTGTACTATTTTATGTCGGATCGTAACAGCCTACCTCCACCGTTCGCCACTGCCGTATAGCATTGAGACGCTTGTATTTGTCAGACGTGGGACTCGAATCCGCGATCACGGCTTCTATAGTGGACACTATCCTTCATAGCTACATCGCGGGCGTTATGTACCTATATCATGGCCCCCACATCCTGAAGCGGGCCCCCAGGCTAAGATCTTTGGCCGACCTCCCTACCTATCGCTAAAGATAAAGGCAATGTGACGCTCTACAGTATGTGAACCAAATGGTGTACGCGATATAATTAATGTATGTACTTAATATTTTTTTGTATATTTTAAGACATCCATTTGAATTATGGAGTTGTCGAGTATCGATACACAATTAAAAATTAATTGCTACAACCACGTAATTTTAAATAATAGCAATATTGAGGAATAATAGCGCCGCAGGCGATTTTTTTATATTAGAGAGAATTTGTGATGTGTGTTTATATCACTTTATTTGGTCGACTCGCCACGCCGGGCCTCTAGGCTAGAGCCCTGCCAGCCCCCCCTTTGTGGGGGCTATGACCTATACCTATTATATTTCGTAAAAATACTTGAAGAGCGTACATAAGTGAAACGGCAAATAATTTTCAACACCATGTGGAACGAAATTTTGTGGCGCGTTGCCATTCGGAGAGATTTAGTCGACCTGTTCGCACGTCAATTTCTTTTGTGATGGAGTCGGATGAAAATATTCTTAAATCGTGTAAAGATGACTAAAAAACGTTCCGCATGTAATTGAAAAAGAAAACATATCAATGAATATACTATTAGATATTATTACGAATATAATAATAAACATAACATAAAAAGGACGCATGTTGAACTTTTATAATAAATTATATTTCGTTCGGTTTGCGTCATTTGCACCCGCGACCCGCAATCCGCGCATCGCCTGGTCACGATCTTTTTAGACCATGCCTCAGCTGAGGTATAGCCTTTTTATACCTATATCACAAGGCATTGAATACAATAAATACTTACTATTAGAGTAATCATCATTCAATAGTCTTTTAAATTTTTTAAAATTAACTAATAGGTAATCCCAATGAATATACACCTACTTAGATGGGCATGCGAATTTTATTTTTGTCACACAATGGTTGTTAATTTAATGTGTGTGTGTGTTTGGTAGTTTTAGCGCAATTTAGAAGCCCACCCACGTACATACTAAGCATAATAATTCGTATACTTAAATCAGTGGCACACAACCCCGCGTCGCGGGGGGCACTCCATGCCATCATTTGCGGCCAACAGACCAAGCGAAATATGCGACCGATTATGCCTTCTGCACGGCGTCTCCAAGACGGTCTAGGACAGTGGTTCTCGTGTGCGGGCCACCAGCGCTTTACAGAATAATATTTCAAAAATTTATTTATAAAATTATGAAATTGGTGACTTGTGACACATGACTTGTCTTAAATTTCTTTCCACGCTCAAATGATCCTACTACTTTATACGATTTTTCCTACTACAGTATACTGTGAAAGATCATTCAGTGTAATGCACTCAATGACATTATTAATGGACAGCGCACTCAGTACAGATGCTAGCAAGTAAATTCGCGCATAGCGACATTCGCACATGACGTATTTTATTAGACGGGAATTTATAGCAATATCACCTTTATTGTAATGGCATTAGAACAGTGTTTCTAGTGTCAATGATCATTTGAGCGAGCGATATTGATATTAATATATGAATTATGCCATTCGGCAGACCCGACAAAAAAGTGAGCGTCATTTATTTTTCCAGATGCTTTGTCCATATTAATGTCATTGAATGCACTTCATAAAAAACAAATATCTAAGCCAGTTGACAGTAATGTAAACTTAGAAGCAGCCATGCGGCTCGCATTGGAAAAAAAGGAGTATTGAAGAATTTCCATTTGCATTATTTTTAAATAAATAGATATGTAAGTACTAAAATGTTAAAATGTCTTTTATTAAATGGACTTGTCTATAAATAAATTGATTTTTTAGTAATTTTTATTTACTTTTTTTTACTTTAATAAAATTTAGCTTTATTTTTTCAATCACAGAAAAAGTTAAATTTGTTGCGGCCACCAGACGTTTCCATGGAACTCTCAATGTCAATTGTGCGGCCACAGTTAAATTTCACGTGAGAACCACTGGTTCAGGCGGATAATTTATTGTAACAATTGACCGCCTCATTACATAAATATAATTAGCTACCCTCGATAGCAGCCTTGTGTATAGAATAGATGCGCTGGTTAGAATAATATCATTATTATCCTCGCTGCTAACGTGTACACTGCGGCCTGCGAACAATTATTAGAAAATCATTAAGTTACATTGGATCCTACTGAAAATGTTGTGTATCACTGACTTAAATGAATATTCACTCACATGCCCAAATCGGACGGCTCTATCCAGCGGTGTATCCAAAGAGATGAATTCTGAACGGCGGCTGTTGGCCTTGAACAGTGGCGAAGGGTGGAGGTAGGCTGTTAAGATTTGTCATAAATAGTGCACACTAAACTTTGTCAGTCATACATATTTGTTTTCATTGAATTAAGACTACAATTTACAGGTTGTGTTGGTTAGTTTTTAAAATTCAATTAAACCCTGCCTAACCAAACCATAATAGATTAGGTATATTAAAAAATATTCTTCTATCTATAAAATATCAAAAATTATGCCATTTAAACCATACATAATTTTGAATATTTTATAGATAGAAGAATATTTTTTTATCGATTATGGTTTGGTATAGGCACGGCTTAATGCATTTAAAAAAATCAACCAACACCATCTGCAAGATGTATTCTTAATTCAACGATAAGTTTAGTATGACTGAAAAAGTGTGCACTAGTTTATCGGATCGCCCATAACATACCACAACTATTATGGTTTGGTTTAGGAAGCGCTTAATTGATTTTTAAAAAGTTACCAACACCATCTATAAATTGTAGTTTTGGTTCAATAAAAACAAATACATAAAACTAACATAAGTAGTTTCTATAATGTCATTAATATACTTTTAACTAATTCATAGTTTAAATATTTTTTTATATTTATTTTAAAAAACATCGATTTTTATAAAAATATAAATGTGTATAACTTGAAATCCTTTTTAATTATATAAAATCAAGCTTCAATATTGGGACCATACGGTTAAAATCAAGTTGTCATTGTATATAAAATAAACATAATATCAAATAATTGCAAGATAAAAAGAACTTTTTATATACAACGTTTTTAAATTTTCTGTTGAACTATTATGCTTAATATGCTCAAACTTGTCCTTGATATGAAGTAAATAAAAAACAATCAAACAAACAAAATATAGAATACTGAAATGTCATTTTGACATTTCATTTTGACTTCCATAGTAACGCACGTATATATTTATAATTTAGTTGCTAGGACCACCCTCTTAGCAACCAATAATAGTATTTTACTTTTTACGGATTTTTCTGAAATAACTTTCCATACAAAACAGAATTAACTGAAAATGAATTCAATTCTGCTTAAAGATGGCTAAACGTATTAATAAAAAATGCATTGACATCGTGTTCTGATGTATTCTAAAAGTTTCAAATATCTAGCTAGTCGGGAAGTTAGTTAAAAATCGAATGCAAGATTTGTACTGAACAAACAACCACCGGACAAACAAGAAAACGAGCTAATAAAAACGTTTAATACATAGATAGGAATTTTTCACTGGTGACGTATTTTATATCTTAGTAATGCAGAGATATCAGTTAGGTAAGTTTACTTAATATTGTTGTATTAGTAAATATGTTTTGCACTATAATGTAAATCAGTGCTCCGCAACCTTTTCTCACCCACGGCACACTAAAGGTCTTCCCAAAATACCGCGCCATACCACACGTAAAACAATTCATACTCCAAAACATGGACCCCCACATACTCTAAAATAGTGATTTTTAAATGGTGATCGACGGAAAATTAATGGTATTGACTGTATGCTTAGCATTTTTTTTGTATTTATTAATACATCCATTCGAATTATGGTTAGTTGTCGGTCTAAGAATAATAATTATTTGTTAAGTATGGCGACTTTTTTTACTATTGCGGCACATTTTTAATTTCTTTTTATATCACTTATCTGTTGACCTGCCACGCCGCCCCCCCCCCCCTGAGCCTGGGTCCCCAGGTTAGAGTCCTGTCAGCCCCCCCTTGTGGGGATCATGCACCAAAATTACATTAATTTATGTTTTTTTATTTGATGAATAATTAAATATACAAACAACATAACACACGACGAAAAACTGAATATAAGTACATATTTCCATGTATTTGTATTATCAATATAAAAACTACTAGATATGTCGTAGAAAATGGGAGCTGAACTACGATAGCCTTGTCGGAAATCCGAATCTCCCAACGGAACATCGGCGAAATTCAGTTTTAGCATCCCGTCGTTTCTCAATTCCCTTCGAATTTATAGCGGAAGCGCTTCTACAAAATTTTTGGCATTGGTTGCAAAAGGGGTTCGAATACAGTCGTATTAAAAGTAATGATTAAATTTCTTTCACAGAAAAGTTGAATGTTTTTGAGACGGATCCAAAATTAATTATTTGTTTTCAATGGTGGTCTGGTAGGTCCTTTGGTACATTTGCAGAGATCTTAACTCCTTCTAATTTATCAGAGCACGTCAATATATTTTCATTCTCAAATATATTACAAGACATATACGCAAATTTGGCTATTAAAGGTTCAAATAGACTATATGACGATCGGGCACATATATGCTAAGAGCGTTTTAGTGTCTATGATCAAATCTATGCCATTCCGACAGTGACGTCCGTGGGGGTAGGCAGATTGAGCGTCGCTTGGGGGCGGCAGTTACTCGAAGGGCGACAAATCGAGGAGAATCTTTTGGTATATCGCTCATGAGAAAGCAATACCTCGTATGCCACATGACACTTTTTGTGGATGAGATGAAAAAATATGAATATTCTCTATGATTCCATCAAATTTATTACGTATTTTTCGTAGTTGTGATATACAAAAAATTAAGAATTTTTACGCCTTGATAGTGGCTAGAAAGAGTTTCCTTCATCTCGTGTTTTGTGGCATACGAGGTATTGTTTTCTCATGAGCGATATATATAAATAGCTACCTAAACTGAGTACTAAATAACGAAAATATCTTTCATTCAAAAAAATCAGCTCACTGGTTGGAAACAAAATGCATTAATTAACATAAAACGTTTAACAGGGCTGTATTGGTTCGTGATGTCTAGTTTACTTCCGTTTCCCTTCGACGTCCTTGGTGACCAGAAACGAAACGAACACGGATGATAAAAAATATTTTATACAATAATGGGGCGGCATTTTGTCTAGGGACGTCACTGCATTCCGACATTTATACATACATATTGTATGACAGCTATGACATCGTATTTACACTCTGTGACACCCTGTGACACAGGACGCCAACATAAGAAACGGGTTTTTCGACATATATGTGACCGATCGTCATATAGTGTATTTGAAGCATTAGTAAGTAGTATAAAAAAAATATTGTATAGTATACAAAATTATTTGTGTTTTTTTTTTTTGAAGCGATGCACCGCGGCACACCTAGCGTCGTCTCGCGGCACACCGGTTGCGGAGCACTGATGTAAATGATAGTTACCTACATAGGTAGGTAGGTTACTTATCAAAGAAGTTACTTATACCTACCTATGTTTTTTTTTATTTGAACAGTTGGTTTATTTCTTAGGAAGCATGTTTGTGCCAGTCATGATAACTAGAGTTGAAAACGATTATAAATGGGTGAGCAACCTTAGTACTGCGTTAATAACATATGCTTTTTTTTAGATCGATTAAGAACGGCAGTTTAATTATAAAATTTGGGAATTAAGGCTATACTTCAGCTGGGGCACGGTCTAAAACGATCGTGACTGTGCGACGCGAAGATTGTGCAAATGACGCGTGCAGAACAAAACATAATTTGTCATCATGCGTCCATTTAATGTTATATTTATTACTCTATCACTAATAATAATGATATATTCATTGACATGTTTTCTTTTTCATGTAAATGGGTAACGTTTTTTAGTCATCTTTACACGATTTAAGAGTTAATTCCCCCGTCGTCATCACAAAACAAATTGACCTATTCACAGCTCGACTTTCGCTCTCTGATTACCAGCCAGTCCGAAATTTCGTCACACCTGGTGCCCTATGTTATAACTTGTGACATGAAGTCACCCGACGACATGACGTCATTGTGATGTAAGCTCAATACGCGCATCGAGGCGAGCTGCCCAAGCACACGGCTCACTATAGGTATTATTATGCTGAAACACTTATTTGTGTATGGGGACAATGAATAACGCCAGTATTTGAGTAGCGTTAATTTCTCGAATGCTATTATCACTCCGGTAGTACGTCACAATGATGTCATATGACGTTATGTCGACCGGGCGACTTCAACTCGCAAGTTACAACATAAGGCCCCTGTAGTTGAAAATTATTTGCCGTTTCACTGAAGTACCGTCTTAAAGAATTCGTTGAAGCACAATGTATTGCCTGAGTTGAGCCGTGTAGCGTGTAAATCGGTCTGGTAACATCGCTGCAATATAGTGAAAAAACAATTATACATATTGTAGAAGTTCATAGAAGTACAACGAGTTTATTAACGAGACCCTAGTTTAATAATTTATAAAATAGCGTCCACCTAAACTCACCCTCACGCATGTGGAATATATCAACACCCGAAGGAATTTGGTTGAACATAGTTATCGCCCTCCCAATTGGCATCACCAGGGCCAGGTTGGTTCTGCACCTTGGGGAACTAAACAACTGGTGCTCCCTATTTCTAAGATGGTTATCAGGGACACACAAGTCAACACTATCCAGAATGGCAGAGTTCTCATTTATACCTCGTATAAGTCGAAAAAAATACGTAGCTAAAGTGCATAAAAACCGAGAGCAGTTCTCATAACGAAGGACAAGCTTAGAATAACGTATTCTTGACACGTGTTTAAGTTTATCCCATATTCTTCCACACTCGAGATCGGTTGCATGTCACTCCATATCCGTTAGGTATTTTTGTTCGTCCACAAATCGTCCAGAAACGAAACCACCATAGAAATGGATTGAGACATCATAATATCGAACCATATGCAGTTTCAAATAATATTGTTTTGTATGACATAATATTGTGTAGGTATATTGGCCTGTTCTGTTCTAGTATCCACATTCGGTTATTTTTTTTTCTAGTTAGGTACATACAAGCCAACACTAGGTATATGTACCTATACACACTGTGGGAGGGTACAATTTCCACATATTTGTCGAAGGGGTATCGATTCGCCCACCCTTGACCGATTCATATTACATTTTCATGAAGTCCTTCTTTATTCAGCGAATCCATACGGTACACTCTCTATTATGCAGTACAATACGTCGCGCCCGTTCTTCGCACGGGGCACACGCCGAATCCATTGTGTTTTGTGATTACGTTAACATCAGCTTGAGTTTTCTCCACTGCTGAATACATCTACAAGCTAATTCCACTCATTTCAGTTATTTACATTGCATTATTACGTACTTCCTCAGAACTTATATCTACCTTTCATGGCCCCCACATCCTGAAGCGGGACCCAGGCTAGGATCTTTGGAGGGCCCCCTACCTATCTCTAAGGATAAAGGGAGTGTGATGCTCTACAGTAGCGTCTTCCAAATGGTGTTTGCGGTAAAATTAATAATATAGCAAGTATTTTTTGTGTATTTCAATATGCACCTACATCCATTTGAATTATGGAGTTGTCGGGTATCGATACACAATTAAAAATTGCATCGTCCAACACATAATTTAAAATAATAACATTATTGAAGGAGAATAGCGCCATTTTTTTGCTATTAGAGCAAATTTGTGATAATTGTGTTTATCACTTATTTGGTCGAGTTGTCACGCCGGGTCCCTCCTGAGCTCGGGCCCCCAGGCTAGATCCCTGTCAGCTCCCCCCCCTTGTGGGGGCCATGCTACCTTTACAAATGTTTTATAATTATCTATTGGATACTAATGGATGGCAAGATTTGTCCAGCGAGTTTCACCTCTTCGAGCTATGTGTGCAGTCCGTTTCTATTTGAGGTACCTACCTACTATCTTTGGTTTAATTTTGCGTGTCCGGAAACTTGTACGTATGCAGTTCGCCGTATCACACTTCACCATGAAATGTTATATCGGAAATATATGGCCGTATATTAAAGACCGTACAACCTCTTTGGGTCGTATAGTACCTACTGACATAAAATTCATGTCTAAATAAATACGGCTCTCGTCGGTTTACACTTTACATGAAGCCAGCAGCAAACAGTTTTTGAAAATAGCCGATATACTGGATTATTTGTTAGGTTATGTTTGGTTAGGTTTTCATTCTTGAATTCATGAACTTTGCCAAAATCAGCTATGAATATTGAATTAATTTTCATATTGAATCTCATAAAATTAGAGACCGTATAGTATACGGCCATCTCTTTCCGATAAGAAAGCTCACGGCGAACTGTGCCACGGTGAAATGTTTTACGTACAATTTACATGTAACCTTAATTTTGGCGATAACTTGAGTATCACGGGATGGTTAGATTAATTTTGACACCGCTCATCAAATCCTTTCGAGACTGCGATACGGCCATCTGTTCACAGCTCACGGTGAACTGTGGTACGGGAGATTTTTATATAATTTAATAATTGTATGACTGCTTTGAACTGTTTCCGACCAACATGTCTACGTGGAGGAGAACTACAGGATGCATACCACATCATCTCGAAATGTTCGAGAATTTGCTCCGAAAGGGAAAAGATGCTCAAGTCAGTTCGACCCGTGACAAGTTTAGTGTTGGGCCAATCGGGCCGTCCAACCTGGTCGCCACAAAGGCCAATTTTGTTTCGTTTGAAAAAATGCAGCGTCTTATTGTGGATGTGAATATTTCTTCACGTGCTCCTCTCTTCCATGGGCACTTTTAATTAAAAAGTCTTTGTAAATTCAGTCGAACCATACTTGAGTGCGTAGCGATCTCAGTCTTGAGATATTCTCAGGAGTAAAAACTGCTGATGCTTCACATCTAAACGTAGGGCCTTGTGATACGCTCAATTATTAAGACCGAGTGTGGTGCGGGGTGGGTTGGTTTGACGAAGTCGATGTTTGTGTTGTTTCAAGGCCTCTCTTTAAGTCTTCTGACAAATCGATTACACCATCTGCGTCAAATAAAATCGCCGCTGTCGGTACTCTGGACTGGCTCCGGAGGAAGTCAAACTGACGTTGACTTGTCACTAAAGTTCGCGCGCTTTCTGGAGTTGTTACTACTTTTTTATCTGACATCAAACTGCAGAATAATTTTAAGAATACTATCTAAGAGAGAGCTGTTGTATGCATTCGAAACGTCGGCAGACCTTAGCTTAAAATTAACGCTAGCACTTTCTCTATCAGTGGCGAGGAGTGGAGGTAGGCACTTAAGATCCGACAGTACAACACTTTCAGTAATACTTATTATTGTTTTGATTGAACTATTAATAGATACAAATTGCAAATGATGCTGGTTAGTTTTTAAAATTCAATTAAACCCTGCCTAAATCAATCATCATAGTCTGGGTATGCTATGGGCGATCCGACAAAAAAAGTGCACACCTTTTCAGTCATACTTAGCTTTGTTTTCGCCGAATTAAGAATACTTATTACAAATAATGGTTTTGGTTAGTTTTTTTAAAATCCATTGAGGGGGGACGTGCGCCGCGTAGGTCAAAATTGAGCTTTTATTGTATTTTCAAAGCATGATCCTGGACATTCATTAAACGTTGTAGATAGTCTATTTACATAATTTTGAAGCCTTATTATCCTTTATATTTATTATAAACATTTGATAACTGCATAAAGTATTTTTATTACTTTATACTTAAATATATATTTAAATTATAAAACAATCATTATTCGTGGGATGTTTATCAAACTTGAATGGTCAAAGACATAGCTTATAATCAGTGTCTTTAGAATTATCTTCAAATGTGTAAATCTTCCCCATTTTTTGAATAATAAAATGCCTAATTCTTGTCAAATTTGGGATCACAGAGATTATCAATATAATTTTTTATCGTAAATATTTCACTATATTCATGTCGATATAAATTATACTGATGGTTTTATAAATGCGTTTAAAAATTAATAAATGTAAAAAATCTTAACACCACTGCACATTTATGTACTGAAATATGACTATATTCTAAAACATTAGAGCGAGAGGTTTAAAAGAATACTATTTTATGTAATAAAAATACTTTATGCAGTCATCAAATGTTTAAAATAAATATAAAATATAATAACGCTTCAAAATTATATAAATAGATTATCTACAACGTTTAAGGAATGTCCAGGATCATGCTCTGAAAATAGCATAAAATCTTCATTTTGACGTACGCTGAGCATGTGGGCCGTTATGTATTTTTGTTACATAAAATAGTATTCTTTTAAACCTATATATATATGTATATTTTTGAGTGTTATCTATCATAGCTTGGTTTGTGCAGGGTTTAATTGAATTTTAAAAACTAACCAACAAAATCTGCAATTTGTAGTACCTACTTAAATGAAAACAAATACGTATGACTTATATGACTGACGAAGTTTTGTGTGCACTATTTATGTCGGAAATTAACAGCCTACATCCACCCTTCGCCACTGTTCTCTATATAGCGAACTGTAGCCGAATTCAATCACATCAACTATGCATTCGGCGAATGGAGGTGTTGTTGTCCTTTTTCTGTCGCAGCCATGTTGATTATTAATTCATTTATAAATTGTGGTGTTTTCAAACCCACCCTTGTCTCATTTTTTGCCGTACTTATCCTGTCCGAAGTTAAGTTATTTTTTTGTAATGGTAACATTTTTCATTCGACGCCCAATATGGCCGTGGGTCTCGAATCTCGGTTCCGGCAAATTCACATCTTATTTTTCAGTGTGTGCTTGGACCAGAGTATGGACGTGGAATAGGTTGAGCAAGTGGCTAACATCCACGTCTCATGAAAACAAAAATATGTCAATTTAATACAACATCCACTCTGTAAAGGCCCATACTATTATGGTCATCTTATGATTGCACATTTTTTCAAGTAAAGTGGCACATTGTAATTAACAGGTCTGTTTCGACAGTGGTTTTCAAATTGTCGTTCTAAAAATGGGTGTTCTACAACAGCCAATTTGTAATAATTGACATATAATATGGAAACGCCTCATAAAGTCTTAAACATACTAATTAAATACTATGTTATATTTTTTTTTTATTTAATATTGAATATACACGAAGCTTTAAGAATGTTTGATTCTTTATTGTAGACTATATAATTTGGAAAAGCCTCAGAAACATACATATTAGAAAAAATGAGCTATTGATCCGTCTATGATTCATTCGAATTATTTCTTATATTTACGTTCAAACTGAGGTAGGTACCTTCTTCAAATTTCGCCATACAGATTCGCAATCTGCTTTGTGATCAATTAAGGTAAATGACATTACTAAGTTAATTGCAGCGGCGAAGGGTGGAGGTAGGCTGTTAAGATCCGCATTAAATAGTACACAGTAACCTTTGTCAGGCATACCTATTAGTTTTCATTGAAATAAGGCTACAGTTCAATAAAAACAAATGCGTATGACTAATAAAGATTAATGTGCATTATTTATGGCGGATACAGCCTAACTTCACCCTTCGCTACTGCTTAATTGTAACAGTCGTCTGGGCGCTAGCCACGTATTTAGCTTAAAGGCCAAATCACTCGTCCGGAAAGTGAATTTCTAATTTCTAATTTCTAATACATATGTGTGTTTCTGAGGTTTTTCAAAATTATGTTATTTCTATAATAATTATGTAGATACATATTAGAAAATATGTTTGAAAAAAAATGGTGCCGGGCAGGACCATCAGATCCTTGCCAATGTGCTTTGCCAGTGCGGTTTTGAGTCACTAAATACGATAAGATTGAGAAATGGGTAAAACAGGGAACTCAGAAATAATGGGAACTGAAATACCTAACTGGTAAGGAGTATCAGGTAACCGATCTCGAGTAAGCCAAAATCCGGGATAAACATACGTCATACGTCGAATACTGACAAACTACTCTCTCATTGTGTGCAATACACACACTTTTGCACGTGCATAATGCGTGTTTTATTTTCGTAGGACACTCACACATTCAAAACCCTGCATCAAAATGTAGAGTATTGAATATAGCTTTGGCGAAGGGTGGGGGTAGGCTGTTAAGATCCGACATAAATAGTGCACAACCAAACTTTGTCAGTCAAACAAATTTGCTTTCATTAAACTAAGGTACAGACACACGGTATTGCAGTGGACGTGTGTCTGCGCCCTAAGACTGCAATGAGTTGATGGCGTTTGTTAGTTTTTAAAATTCAATTAAACCCTGCATAATCCAAGCCATAGTAGATAATAGTAAAAAAATATTCATTTATCTATAAAATATCTAAAATTATCCAATTAAAATATACATAATTTTGAATATTTCTTAGATAGAAGAATATTTTAATCGATGATGGTTTGTTTTTTTTTTTTTTTTTTTTTTTTTTTCGACCATGTCCGATCCTGATAGGATCATATGGGCCTCCACAGAGTGGAGGTTTGTATTGACAGATTTTGTTTTTTACGAGAAATGGATGTCAGCCACTTGCTCAACCTATTAGGTCCATACCCTGACACACACAAATTGAAAAACAATTTTTGTACTTGCCAGACCCAGGATTCGAACCTGGGACCCACGGCTTTGTAGTCCAACGCTTATGCCGCGCGGCCACCGTAGGCAGGGCTTAATGAATTTAAAAAATAAACTAAGTAATACCATCTGTAATATGTAGATTCAATTCAACGAGAACATAATATAAAAAATATGACTGAAAAAGTGTGCACTATTTTTGTCGGATCGCCCATGCCCCCTATGTTAGAACTTGCGAGTGCCAGCTGCCCGGTCGACATGACGTCATATGACATCATTGTGACGTACTACCGGAGTGATAATAGCATTCGAGAAAATAACGCTACGCAGACAGTGGCGCTATTCATTGTCACCATACACATATAGGTGTTTCATCGTATTAATATCTATGGTGAGCACTGTGCGCTGGGCGGCATGCCTCGAGCGTGTATTGGCTGACGTCACAATTACGTCATGTCGTCTGGTGCCACACGAGTCGATAGTTAGGAAATCGCGGTGCATAGCATACATAAACTATTATGGTTTGGTTTTGGCATGGTTTAATTGATTTTTTTAAAACTCACCAGCACCATCCACATATTGTATAGTTCAGTGAAAATAAATAAGTATGATTGAAAAAGTTTAGTGTGCACTATTTATGTCGAATCTTAACATTCTACCAGTCCTACCACCACCCCTCGCCACTGGAATATAGCCTATCGGAATTCTATTTATTATCTGTTCCGTGGGGTAACGTTTAGATGATTACCTATCTCAGTGTTGCTAGACTCGTAAATGCATAGGGGGTCTTATCGCCGCCGTGTTTGTGGCAAGTCCATGTAAGTAGCTCTGCTAAAGGCTTCGCGCGTTGGATAGCGGTCAAGGGCGCCGCGGATCGATCGCGCTCCATTCCCAAGACGCTCCAAGAAGTCGGGCGAAGCGTGCACCCGATTCCGTGGCCTCCTTCCAATAAAATGGCCCCATTGTTTGCAAGGGGCGTAACCAACTATTGGGTATCGTCATTTCCTGATTTATTGTGAGTATCGTGACAAGCAGTGGTGGCCGGTGGATTTCGTGGTAGAATTTGATGGGAGTGCAAAGTACTGAAAAAAAGAAGATTAATAGAGTTGCCTAAAGTCATAAACCCGCGATGGCCGCGCGGCTTAAGCGTCGGCCTATAGTGTTTTGGGTCCCAGATTCGAATCTGGCAAATACACGTCATATTGTTTTTCAATAAAAATCGTGTATGAGTCAGAGTTGGGCCTAATATGTTGAGCAAGTGGCTGACATCCATTTCTCGTAAAAACAAAATCTGTTAAGTAATACAAACCTCCACTCCGTGGAGGCCCATATGATCCTATTATGGTCAGAAAAAGAGTCATAGCACAAATATTCAAAAAATCGAGTTTCGAGATAATCGCAAACAACCACCAGAGCACTGTTGAGCAAAAGGGTATTGAACTCCCTTCAATATTAATGAGTGAGTCGATTTTTTTAAAATATGTATATACCTATAGTATAATACTCCTAAAGCGTCAATTACATTGAGCTACTTTACGAGCTGTTTGTTGGCGAATTTACAATCTGCCTGTAAAGTCGCCCAGTGTAATCATCGAACAAGCTAACAAGCAGATTGTGAACACTCTACCAAGAAAAGTTGAAAGCCGGCCAACTTTACACACTACACGCCGGCGTGTGGGCCTACTGCGTCTGCGCAGTAGAGCGCAGTAGCAACCTCCCGGTAAAAAACGAACTACGTTCTGTCAAAATAGTCGCTGGCTTGTGGCTTCTCAGCGAATGGAAAATTTTGTGTGCCATCATCATAATCGCAGTAGCTGAATCGCCCGCTATTAAATTCGCCAACAAACAGCTCGTAAAGTAGCTCAATGTAATTGACGCTTAAAGCTGAAGACACACAGCATACTAATGGGGAAATAGAGCTTCCTGATTGGTTAGAAATGCAGAACGATTTTCACATGGTATAAAATGACTTTTGATACCTGACTATTTTTCTTTAGATTAAAATGTCTTTAGAATCACTTGCGCAATGCAGTTCCGCCACTGGTGTTTGTATGTATGAGTTGCGTTTTCAAATTGTGTGCCCACCCCCCTGATTACTATCTGAATTCGCTAGTATAGAGGGAAAGCATGTTATTTCGAACTATTGTCCCATTAACTTCTCTGTAACATTATCAAATCTCATGCATTCGCACCAAATACTGTATTTTTTTACGTAACACAATTTTACAATGCAGTTAAAATTGAAATCAAGGTTTTTAAAGTACTTATTTAGATACCTACATAATATTATCGTCCTCTCAAAATCAAAAGGGCACTTGTGACATTTTTACAGTTTTGAGTTATGAATGTGTTTTTGTTCGTAATTTTTTTCTCTACTCTCTTCTTCTTCTTGGTCGTGCACTCATGGCTGAGGATCGTGACCACATTGTTAAATGAAAAATAACATCCGACCACCATTTAACACTGTTATCCAAGCTATGTGGATAACAGGCACCGCTAGCTCAGGGTACTGGGTTTCCACACTATCTCTCTGATGAATTCCAATCCTGTTACGGAAAGGACCATCGAAATCAATTGGTATTCGATGGATAACGTTTACCATACCGCTGCAGGAGTTAATTGCGAGCACTGAAAACTTGACTCTATTGGACGCCAAAGCCTTTTCTATGAAAGAAAAGAACATAAAAAAACATAATATTATGGGATACAATTAAATTAAATGAAACACCGTGATAGTTTAACCTCACTGTATTTAAAGAAAATGTAATTAAAAGTCAATGGTACAAAAATGGCGACATGATGCCATAGAAAAATCACCACCGTTCACAAACGACGATGTTATAATACATAAATATTTACGTTATACAAAAGACACAATATCAGCGTCTGCAAACTAAAATTTTAACACAATAAGTTCTCAGCAACTAACTTAAACTTAAACCAAAATATCCACATGTGAGTGAGGTTATAATTAAAACAAAAACTTAAAATTAATTAATACTAAAAAAATTAAATTGAAATGTATTTACAGCCGCTTGGCAAATTGCCAAGCGGGAATAGCTCCTCCCAACGTCCTCTCGTTCCCAAGGGTCAACCAGAAAAGGAAGGAGATCCAAACAAAATTCGATCGCCTGACATCGATCCCCCCACCACTCATCCAACCCGGAAGCTTGAAGTGCCAACCGCAGGATTTTAGTGTTGCCCGCGAGAGAAAAACCTCTCCACTAATTATGATTGTTAATTAGCCCGTTGGTGACGTCTGCAACGTCACAACATTTAAATTTCGCCATCCTTTGAGCGACCAAGACTTTCCCACCTTCTCGATCTTCTGCTTCTCTCAGGGCAGAATGGATGGTGCCCCCAGTCAGCTCTTTCACTTGGTCGCTCCATCGCGCAGACGCTCTTCCTCTGCTTCGCCTTCCCTGGAGGCTACCCAAAACTACCAGTCTCTCCAGGTTGTCCGGTCCGCGCCTGACAATATGTCCAAAAAAACTGCAGAATTCTTCTCAGACATATCGTCGAGAGCCGTTCCTTTACCTTCAGTCTCTGGGTGATTGACTGGTTCGTCCTGTGTTCCGTCCAAGAAATGCAAAGCATTCGGCGCCATCACCACATCTCAAAGGCATCAATTGCCTTCCGTTCTCTTGCCTTCAGGGTCCACGACTCGACTCCGTATAGAAATATCGAGAACACTAATGTTTGCACAAGCATCATTTTTGTGGCAATCGAAATTCCCCGATCCTTCCATATAGTGGTAAGGCGTGTCATCGCATTTTTTTCAATCTGTGTGCATTATAGGCAAAAAAATCCATAAAATGAAATCACAATTTACGAAAGAAAATAATGGTCAGTTGTGTATTTTGTAAACTAATCTTCAATTAAACGTAAGAACAAGAAGGTAACAATATCTACACGATGTTGCCAGTATGTATATTGTCGTTGTTTTGTAAAAAGGGCGAATTAACCAAAATGCTATTTTACAGGAGGAGGGTTTTTAACTTTTGGCATTTGTTTATTAATTACCTGTGGATGATTGTAAATGTCTGACGAGTTTACAAATATAGCTTAGAAAGAAAACTGTCTTTCAAATAATCTTTATAATAATATTAATACTTTCGACCGAAGGTACTTGATGGAATTTGAATTTAAATTCTAATGGATTCAAGCTCTGTACTATTCCATTTAAGTCGTTTCTCGCGACCCGGGTTTCGCCTTTCTGCATCTTCAGGCGTCGTGTAAACTCACCAAAGGCAAACACACACTGACAACGAACACTCTTAACTCTACCTTATATAGTAAATCAATACAATAAAGTAGGTATTTTAAAAGGCCTAATATGTCACATTCGCTTTTTATTCGTAACACTAATTGTTTTTACATTTTTAAATCTTGTTAATTATTCGTTGAATAAAAAAAATAGTTAATTAAAAATTATTAGCAAGTTCAAGTAAGTTACAATACAAAAATATCTTGGAGTGATCCGTGACGTTGGTTAGTAATTAAGTAATACCTAATTTGATTTAAAATTAAAATAATTACTTACAAGATAAAAAGAACTTTTTACATACCACGTTTTTAAATTTTCTGTTCAATGATATAATCTTGACAATTCTATGTACTTATTAATAATTTAGGACAAATAAGGCAATAATTGTCAACAAATCATTTTTTTTTGCTATTTTGCAACAAACAAACAAATATAGGATACTGAAATGTCATTTTAATTTCCATAGTAACGCACGTATATATTAATAATTTAGTTGCTGGGACCACCTCTTTAGCAACCTATAATAGTGGATTGGATTACGGATTTCTTCCGAAATAACTTTTCATACAAAACAGAATTAACTGAAAATGAATTCAATTCTACTTAAATATGACTAAAAGTATTAAGAGAATGCATTGGCATCGTGTTCTGATATATTCTAAAAGTTTCAAATGTCTAGCTAGTCGGGAAGTCAGTTAAAAAATCGATTGCAAGATGTGTACTAGATAAACAACCACCGGACAAACAAGAATACGAGCTAAGAAAAACGTGGTAAAATACTTGTACCGAAAAAGGCACTATGTGTGATTAATAATTTTAAAATGTGTAAGGCATAAAGCCCACCAAAGCGGCGCTCGGTGCACTCACTACTGGGTAGGCTCCCTCCCACCCGCGCATTACCCTTCACCTATGTAATAACGGGCCCAAGAAGCACAAAATAATTATTATTATCAGCGTCTCTCATAACAAAGCAATAAAAATATTATATTATTTCTCGGGGCTTGTAATTAATATTCACGATGACATCATTCTACCAGCAAAATATCGGACACGCAATAACTAAACAATAAGTTCACTGTTATTGAATAATGGCTTCTCGCCCGTCTATCGACGACGCTTCCAGCAGCGTGATTTTGCTTGCCGTGTTCAATAAATGGACTACGTTGTATTTTCGTTAATTCGTGCCGCTGAGAAGCCACACGACGGTGACTCATGGGGCAGGCGGGCACAATGCGTCGTCAAATCCAGTGTGCGCTGGCGTATTTGATTACGTTGTATTTTCGATGATTTACGCGCTACTTGTGGAATTTTGCGCGAGCGCCCCACTCGCTGCGTTAAGTGAGTTTTACGCCTAAAGGCCTATGTACAAAAAAATAAAGATTTTAATGCAGATAAAGGGCCCTTGTGACGAAAATTGTCGAGTAAGATTATTTTAATCAGACTAAATAAATACTAGCGTTTATAAGGTAAAATAAGAACATGTTGCTCTCAGGAAATGCTAAACAATTAAGATAAGACTCGAGACTACAGAATATAAAATATTATGTCAAATGTATTGACACTGTACAGCAGTGGTGGCGAACCTATGGTACGCGAGATGATTTTGCATGGCACGCGTTTGATGAGAAAAAATATCTATGATAATAATAAATGACAGATCGCATTGTATAATAATTACAAAATAAAAAGAACTTTTTGTATACAACGTTTTAAAATTTTCTGTTTAATCACATAAACTTGACTTGACTAGCTTAAACGATCAAAAAAAAATTGTACTTGATAGAAATAATACTGAAATGTCATTTTGACATGTCATATTGATTTCCATAGTAACGCACGTATATATTAATAATTTAGTTACTAGGACCCCAGACCCCCCTAGCAACCAATAATGGTGTCGAAATAACTTTTCATACAAAACAGAATTAACTGAAAATGAATTCAATTCTACTTGAAGATGGCTAAAAGTATTTAAAAAAAATGCATTGGCATCGTGTTCTGATATATTCTAAAAGTTTCAAATGTCTAGCTAGTCGGGAAGTTCGTTAAAAATCGATTGCAAGATTTGTACCGGACAAATAAGAATACGACCTAATAAAAACGTTGTAAAAAATAGCAGGCAAATACTCTTCATGAATAAGCATTACGTTTAATGTAAATATATAATTGCATATTATGTCGGTCTTAAGGCTTGATGCGTCATGTATATAAGTACATAATATTATCGCATTAACCTCATGAGGCGGCGGGGATGCCGTGCCGCGAACATTTAATTTTGATCGATTTACAATTCTTGAGACCAATGTAGCGAGAGAATGCCTGATCTGATCGGAGCAATTCTGGTGTCAATTTGAACCAAACTAATTAATACACTAACAAACAATTTCATTTATACCCATAAAAAATGGCTGCACCAAATAAGAAACAAAGCTAGTAGTAGTAATTCTGGCAGACAGTATCAAAATTTGTCTACCGAAATGTATGGCGTAATTGAAAAAAGTGATAGAGCTATATGCGTGCTATTTTCTGTGAGTGGTATCTAGAACATCGTCATTTTTAAATAGGATTTTTAAAAACTATTTTTCCCATAAAAAAACTGCTCGGTACGTCAGACAGTCGGAAAATAATATTTGGGAAATTTTGGCATGCGTACGTAAAAAGGTTTGCGATCCCTGCTGTACAGTATTCACGAAGTCATAATATTATAGCGATGCTAACGACGTACGTACTGTAAAAATACACGATACCTACTTATTATGTGTTTTTTTAACCTTCCGTTTACGAAGCTAATAAATTTCGTCCGTTCCGGTGATATCACCTTGGGTTACCGTGTGAGATTGACAATATTAAATACAGCAGTGGCGAAGGGTGGAGGTAGGCTGTAAATATCCGCCATAAATAGTGCACACTAAACTATGTCAGTCGTACGTATTTGTTTTCATTGAAATAAGACTACAATTATTTACAGATGGTGTTGGTTAGTTTTTAAAAATCAATTACACCCTGCCTAAACCAAACCACAATTTAATAATGTTCAATTGTATGAAAAAATAATTTAGATATATGGGTGGTTCACAATGATTATGGATCAAGTCCATCAAAATGGATCCTGATATATTTGGACCTAAAGCTAAAACTCCTTATGTAAAATTGAGGAATGTTTTCACTACTGTACGAAAACATCTTCTTGGCTACGTTTCCAGGCGCTTTTGTTTACTAAATGGGAAGGAGCTTATAATGGAATTGCGGTTAAAAATGGGCGGAACATGTTAGTTCAAAGTTTTAACACGTAGCCAAGAAAATGTTTTCGTACAGTATATATAGATAGTACATGGATCAATTTAAATAAATAGTCGAAACATAAAGTATATTCAGAAAATTCTCATATTATATTTATTAATGGATTTAAGTTTTGTACTATTCCATTTGAGTCGTTTTTTGCGACCCGGGATTCGCCTTTCGGCATCTTCAATCACTGTACACTCACCAAAAGGTAAATACGCACTGGTCGAATCATTATGTTAGTGACGTGTACCTATCTACCTGCCCGTGTGTATTTGCCTTTTGGTGAGTGTACACGGTGCCTGAAGATGACGAAAGGCGAAACCCGGGCCGCAAAAAACGACTCAAATGGAATAGTACAAAACTTAAATCCATTAATAAATATAATATGCGATATGATCGTGTTTCTAATTTTATTTACTTACCCACCTACTTATTTTTTTCTGTCTTATGTATTCCGGTAGTTTTTGAAGACATGAATTTGATTTTAATGATATACGGCCATCTGTGTATATGTTGACACGGCGAGCAGCGTGTGGCACCTGTTGTGTTGTGATATACCGGTCGTGAAGCTCTGTTTAAAGTTTAAATTAAATCATAAACTCATACGATTATCTTAAAAAATATCTAATTTATTATGATATAATATTTCATTTGCTCTCATCCCTTGTACGGATTCCCCGTGTCGATTTATTATAAGCGTGAACAGGAAGCCATTTTAATATAAGGCGACATCCGGCGGAAATGCAGCGCTCAAAATGGCGGGTGTTCCGAGTGAAAAAGGCGCGAAACTGAATTTATTATTTATATCTTATCTTACGCAAGCGGTCGGTATCTCTTTTGACAAATAGATAGGCAGGCAACCCACCGTATATTCTGTGAAACCCAACATTGTTACATAGTGGATTAATCCAGTGGTTTTCAAACTGTTCCGTTTGACGGCGCCATGTATTTTATATTATCGTGATTCACATCAAACATTTTTCCATTTTTAACAGTATAATATACCTAAATCATTTCTACGAAGTCTAGTAAAAAACTTCTATTTGTCACAGGCAACACAGAATTAATGGGAACTGAAATACTCAACGGGTGTGGAGTAACAGGCAACCGATCTCGAGTGTGGAAGAATATGGGATAAACTTAGACACGTGTCAAGAATACGTCATTCTAACTTTGTCCTTCGTTCTGACAACTGCTCTTGGTTTATACACTGACACTCATTTTATAAAAATATCCAATCTATCAAACAAGTGCATTTTTTTTAATTTGCCGATAATACGTGTTTAATCCTAATCCGATAGTGTCCATCCTTCAGTTATATTGCAGTGGCGAAGGGTGGAGGTAGGCTGTTAAGATCCGCCATAAATAGTGCACACTAAACAGTCGTACGCTTGCATTGAAATAAGACTACAATTATTTACAGATAGTGTTGGTTAGTTTTTCAAATTCAATTAAACCCTGCGAAAACACCAAGCCATAATCGATAAAACTTAAAAAATACTGGTATATCTATAAAATATCTCAAATTATGTAATTAAATCATACATAACTTTGAATATTTTATAGAAGAATAATATTATTTATCTATTATAGTTTGGTTTCGGCAGGGCTTAATGATTTTTTAAAAAAATGAATCAACAATATGTGTAATATGTATCTATTCTTAATCCAACGAAAACAAATAAGTATGAATGAAAAAGTGTGCACAATTTTGTCGTATCGCCGAAAATATACTTTTTAAAAACTAACCAATAACATCTGTAAACAAATCGTAGTCTTAGTTCAATAAAAATAAATACGTACTTATGACTAACAAAAGTTTATTTCGCTGTGTCAAATGTCATTCCATATTGATTTCCATAGTAACGCACGTATATATTATTAATAATTTAGTTGCTAGGACCCCCTAGCAAACAATAATGGTATCGAAATAACTTTTCATACAAAACAGAATTAACTAAAAAATAATTCAATTCTACTTAAAGATGGCTAAAAAAAAGTATTAAAAAATCGTGTTCTGATATATTCTAAAAGTTTCAAATGTCTAGCTAGTCGGGAAGTTAGTTAAAAATCGATTGCAAGATTTGTACGGGACAAACAGCCACCGGACAAATAAGAATACGACCTAATAAAAACGTTTCAAAAATAAAAATTGTTTTGCCGGCAATGTCCGGGCGGTTTTGTCGGGACCCCATATTTTACTAATGTTTATATTTTCTTTCGATATAATTTAGGATATTTTTGAATACTAAATTGTCACCATGAATCAGTCGTATTATTTATTTATAAACAAAAATAAATAATAAAAAAATAATCGGCCAATCCAACTTGAGAAGCTGTATTATAACATAAAGAAACCATGTGACCTTTCAAACGGTTGCCGTTATTTCGCACGCGGCTCGATAGTTTAGTAAGAAGTGAACGTTATCCAATCGAGCCTCCGCAAAAGGGGGCCGGGCCCCCTGATGTCGGGGCCCGCCGCGGCCCGGGGCCCCTACTACTACGGCGACCTCAACAAGGGCCAACAGGTCCCCGGGGTCCACAGGAGACACAGCACGAACCGACGCGACGAGGACGCCTCCAATCAGGCGTTGGAAAACTGCAGACCGCGACGCAGGACCAACACCTATGAAGGCGCCAGGAGGAATATTGCCGTCGACGTCCCGGTCAGAAACGGCAACAGTGATGGAGAAAGCGATCTTGACTTCGATCTGGTCAAGAATAACGACAGGGAAATAATAAAGTGCGATCAAAATGAGGTTATGTTCAACGCTCAGGGACACGGGTTCAGGCTCGATCTCGGAGACGACTTGTCCAATAAGCGAGCCGGGAGAATCGTCAGTGTGTTCGCCGTTGACGATTCAATTCCTCGCGGTGATGTGGATGACGGTTCGGGCGACGTGAAGAAACCTCACGACCTCATGAAGGAAGATCAGCATATTACGGCTGACAACGATGAACTGGACGTATTGAAGAAAGGTAAATTCGTCGACGCGTTCGAGAAGGATGACTGTCTGCCGGAAGTCGACGGATTCTTCGCGTCCTTCGAAGACAACGGGATAAATTCTCCTCTTCTCTCCACGGCCATCTACCAACAGAGACACTGTCCTGTCGCTCTGGCCGATAGATCGAAAGCGTATTTAGGTAAAAATCTTGATCTAGAAGACGAAATCGACTTTAATGTGAGGACGAGGAAGAAACATCAGAATCATCACCGCGACTCGGTGACTTACGACGAGCCGAGGGTCAGCTCGTATTCGACGGCCGGGACTTTCCCGATGCCCGACAGGAGCGCGAGAAATGGGGATTTTATCATCGGTAACGGTCCGAACAACACGACCTCCGACGGGGAGCTGCCCTGCAGGTGGTACGACGAGCCGGACCCCGGCAACGTGGGAGTCACGAGGAGCGGCAGCTGGTACCTGTGCTGTCCGGGCGGAGGGAACGGAAACGGCGCCGGAGGGAATGGAGTGCGTGATGTTCACGCTGGTGTTCTGCAGCCACCGCCCGTCACCAGCCCACCGCAGCCCGGGGAGGGGCAATATGTAAGATTTACAGACACATGTGCTCCTTTCCAAATATCCTTTCATTCATCAAATACACCCTTGCCAATAAACCATCTTCTTCTAATCGCGCCATCTCCTGATGGAGGTTATCTTCTATCACGACGATCTTTGCTCTATCATCTTCTTATCCTCTGGAGCAGCTGCACAATGAAATGCGACATCGTCCTCTGCTACATTTACCATTGAACTTTCCTTGGATGTTGGTAAATGCTGTACTTTTGTCTCCACGTAATGTGGCCGAGGTACTGTAGTTATACTAGGCAGATTTTCTCGGTCATTTCCCATTTGTTTTGAGAACGTCAACATTTGTCAACCAGTCCGTCAATTTTGAGGATACGTCTATACTCTTTTCTTCTCTTCAACCATGTCCGATCCTAATAGGATCATATGGGCCTCCACAGGGTGGAGGTTTGTATTAACAGATTTTGTTTTTACGAGAAATGGATGTCAGCCACTTGCTCAACCTATTAGGTCCATACTCTGACCCATACACAAATTGCAAAACAATATGTGTAGTCCAGCAATCCAATAGGGCGTAGAAGAAGAGGCAGACCAAAGATTCGCTGGTTGGATGGAGCTGTCAGTGACTGCCGTATTCTGGGGGTACCGAATTGGAAAGCGGCCACACTGGATAGGGACAGGTGGAGGGAGCTGTTGGAGGAGGCCAAGACCCACACCGGGTTGTCGTGATGATGATGATGAATTCAAAACTGCCGAACAATTAATGTAAAGAGATTTTCACGTATGACACCGTCAGTTAGTGCAACATGTCGCAACAACTGATAGGTGGGCATCACCACGGGTGGTTGGCTGCGTTTGTATCTGCCGGTCACGTGTCTCTGGAGGCACCGTGCGTACCATTTCTGAGCCTCATGCTTTATCTATATGTGAGCGGCAAGTACAAAGACACGACGAGGAATAAAGTTACCTTGGGTCAGTCAAATCAATTATTGAACATCTTGCGGTTGCACCAAAATTTGAAACCCGTTTCCATTAATTTCTCATTTACCCATTATGTGACCATGACGCTTATTAGAGAACTTACCTTCAAAGTGTCCAGCTTTCTTGCATATGTGCCAAGACAATGACAGGCAGTTATCAGTGGTTATGTTGGTTTATTCCTCAACGTAGCGTCTCTTCATTGGCAACATGATGAGATTTTCGATGAACATCGTAATATTGATAAAATGTATTATTTTTTCCAGTTGCATCTTGCGGCGGTATCTTCTCTGAAAAACGAAGTGTTGGAGCTTTCGGCCAGGTTGCACGCAGCGCAGCGAGATAGAGATTCAGCCAGAGACGCCCTCTGCACGGCTCAGGTATTTATCTCCAGTTTCTCATTTTTAATGCCTATACTGACCGAGCTACTTACGCATCTGCATATAATGCCGTAGGTCCCAGGCTCGAATCCTGGGTCTGGTAGATACACATGTGCTTGGAGTCAGAATAAGGACCAGGAAACTTGGAAATAATGGGAACTGAAATGAGTGTGGAGTAAGAGGCAACCGGTCTCGAGTGTGGAAGAATATGGGATAAACTTAAACACTCTCTGTCATTCTGACCAGTGCGTTGAAGCGGAGCTTGGTGTGGGCACTCGGAGCAGGACCACGGAGCAGTAGAGCAATAGGGTTGGGGTATAGCCTATCGGAATTCTATTTATTAATCTGCTCTGTGGTATGGACCTAATAGGTTGAGCAAGTGGCTAGAAATCTGTTAATAACAACCACCACTCGGTGGAGGTCCATCTGATCTTAGGATTGAACATAATAAATGAAAGAAATCGCAAGAAATTAAAATATAACAACCGGGAATTGAATGTGTATTTCTGTAATCTGATTACCGTATCTACGCAACTTGCTCACTCTCATGTATCTTGTATCTTCAGTATTCAGGTTTACACCGTGTTTTTTGTCGGTTTATGTAAATAATTAATATTCCTTCAATTCAATCTATCATTTTTCTTCAAAGGTTGCGATAGTGATCGATTGATTTTCTTTGTAGAACGAATGCTCGAGGCTCAGGTCTTGTCTGGCATCGCAGGGCAGAGCGTCAGAAGAACGGCTGACCGAGTTGCACGGGGTCATTGCCGAGCTGCGGAGGGCCGGAGCCGCTCGCGACAGGTCCGCCATTCCTGAACTGAGAGAGGATGAATCAGGTACGGTCGAGTCGCAGTTACTTGACTCATTCGGCATTGTAGATTCATTCGTTGTATGAGATTTAAGTTATGCTTCAAATACATTATCATCGCGTTACGTGCTGTCACAGTAAGCTGCCGCTACGTGAAAAAAATGTATAAAGTCGTTTTTCTTGGTATCTATTTAAAATATGTTCCCATCCCGTAGCACATTTTGAACCTTTAAACGAATATTGTCAGCAACATCAGCAAAATCGCCAGAACAACAATGAGGTCACCTCACGTATATCACGCTACATCACATCTACATTATACTAGTCAGTGAATTTTTTTTTCTATTTTCTGCAGTCCTACACATTTTCGACTCATGTCAAAATCGCGTGTTCTTTGTTTTTAGTGGTTTTCTCTGTTGATTTTCTTTTAAATTATTATCTGTGTCTGGTGTTTATGTCTATTATCTATGGTCTGCTGGTTGGATTTTGTTCAAAATATTATCTACGGGTGCTATATCGCAAGTAATTTTAGCATACGCACATGTAGAAACTTAAAATTAATTGAAATTACCATGAATAATGAATAATAATACAAAATTATAAAACATTAGAGTTGGCACTCTCCATCATTAAATTTATATAGATAGTGATCGTTCTAAATATTCTACGGTATGACGAAATTATAGACAAAATTTTTCACGTGACAGCACGTGACGTGATCATAATGTAATCGCCTCTTTAGTGTTTCAACCGTTGATTTATCGTCTAGGATAGGTAGTCCTTTATTTCGCATAGGCTTAAAGCATTCTTGATATTTCGTCAAACATTTGAGACTGTTTATTGATCGGCTCATTTGTATTATAATCCAGTGGCTATGTTTAAAATTATGAAAATTGGCATGGTGAATAAAATGGGGCAAGGGTTAAGGGCAAAATTTACCTAAGAGCCCTTCAATTTCAAAATGTTGAAGAAAAGTTTAGCTTCGAATCAGTATTTAGCACTAGTCAGCCTAGTCTAGACTGACATATTTTATATTGTAAATAAATTGGTGGCGCTTTTAGCAGTGGACTGTATATATGGTGGATTGGTGGTTTACATATCTGGGGGGGGGTACACGATAACACCAGGCACTGACTTTTGATGTTAAGAGGGCTGGCGCGCACTGGAACTGGTTCGGTGTTCACGCGCTCACACACTGGTAAACGGACGATACACTTTTGGATGGATGATATTATATGAGGGTGATGAATGATGATGATAAGTTCAGGATGGATGTTATAGACACGACGTTTGCTCAAACTGTATCAGATTTAGCGTAAGAAGGTCGAACAGATATGTTTTGAGTTTACTTTTGAATCACTTTGTATAATGTGGTGGGGCAACATGTACCAGTTCGTTCTTGAGCTTACTCACGCGTGACGGCTATCTTGAAGTGACTGAAGGTAGCGACGGTAAAGTTATAACATACTTGCCCATGTCCGCTTGCTGCATATCATTTGAGCTAACTGCCTTATTCGCAATCACGGTCGTCTTATGACTCGTATTTGCTCATCATCTGGTCTTTGAGTAGGTGGGGACTAAGAATGACTGCAATCACAATTTGGTCTAACCATAAAACAAATTAATGCCCACCGATCAAGATTATTGATGTGTGTCATTTTTCAGAGCTGGAGACGTCGTGCCGTGAAAACTCAGTGACGGGCGGTGCGGGCAGTGAACAGACCACCTCGCCGGGAGACGCCGACGAGACCGCATCTCTCCAAGATCATCAGGTTTGAACACTACAAACCTTTGCCAACCGTACTATAATTGAGATGCTGAGGATTAAATGAGTCTGTAGTATTGACTGGTACAATATTTATTGAGCCTTCAATTTACCTCTGCGTCTTTATTCCAATCGCGCTGTGATTCGCGAGTAGTTATCACTTTGGTTACTTAACGCATTTTGAATCTATGCCACGGTAACGTATCGCGGGAAGATCCACTGATGTTGTAACAGAGTATATTAGTTGCACAACTTCTCTTATACATGCGCATGCGCATTCTAACAAATTAATTATGACTTTTTGTAATGCTCATGCGCACTAGAGAATACGAAACGTCATTGGGTTATTACATTATTGCAAATATGTATCTAAGACCATGAATTCCTATTTTATATTATACAGTCGAACTTGGTTATTACGATCATGGAAATAGCGAGATCTCAGATATAATGAGGAAACATTCGTTGATATTTTAGTTTATGATTTTCTCCATACATTTATTTACGTATATAACGAGCTACTTCTCGGGTATACCTACCGAGCAAAACTGTTAATGTTTCGATCGTTTAAAAACAACATTTTCGAACCTAAGCAATAAAATCTGACCGAGCAGTTAACTAGACCGATGCCGCCGGGATCGGATTACGTTTATGACACTAGTTAAGTGTCTTAAGTACCTAATTGGTGTTTTCGCCGACAACATTGAAAAATTATCCACGCATTTGGTTGAAATTGCATGTAAAAAATCCAAGCTTTGTGAAGTCAGTAGGTACGCGCCGGTAGCGCAGCACTTCATTACAATAAAAAACTTCTTTTGTAGTTTATGAATGCCATGCTTGTTTCGGGGATTTTTACGATGGTTTTCAGATTTTTTATTTTCGACTTTTTTGTGATGTGACTGCTCATTTAAAAATACCTATTCTCTGATGTAACGAGTACCGCTTATAAGGAGCAAATTCAGTCGGTCCCATCTTCCTCGTAATAACCAAGTTCGACTGTATAATATTTTAAAAGGCAAAATATGTAAAAACCTCCGAAACAAGCATGCCCTTCATAAACTACAAAAGAAGTTGTTTATTGTAATGAACGCTGGTAGGTACCTACGGACTTCACAAACATTGGATTTTTCAACCATGTGCGTGGATACTTTTTCATTATTGTCGGCAAAAACAATAATTAGACACTTAACTAGTGTCATAAACGTAATCCGTCCCCAGCGGCATCCTGTCCGATCGGATTTTATTGCGTAGGGTCGAAATGTTTTTAAACGATCGACACATTAACAGTATTTTAGCTCGGTATATCCGATAAGTTGCTCGTTATAACAGTGAATAAATGTATGGAGAAAATCGTAAACCAAATGTCACGAATGTTTTCTCATTACATCCGAGATCTCGCTATGTCCGAGATAGTAATAACCGAGTTCGATTGTATTATAAAGCCTATCATAAAGGCAGTATTCTTTCTAAGCTTTATTATAAACTTGTTAGACATTTATCATCCACAGGTAATTAATAAATTAATGTCAAAAGTTAAAACTCCTGTAAAATAGCATTTTGATTAATTCGTCCTTTTTACAAAATACCGATGATATTTTGGAACACTCGCGGGAAAATGTGAATAATAATGCTGCTGGTGTAATCAAACGTTGTTGTTCCAGGATATGGAACTGCAAAGCCCGTCGAGTCCCGCAGCCCTGCCCATCCCGGGCGGTGGTGAATTCCTGCCGAGGAGACACGAGGGCAGAAGCCTGGCGTCGGCCGACTCTCCTAGAGTCCACCGCGCGACCAATAACACCAACTGCGCGAACAATAACTTCGATTCCACTTCGCTGGAGGACGACACACTCGAGATCGACCGAAGGTTTGTAATGAATCTAATTCTTTTCTTCATACTCCAGACTTTTGGTAGACTGCAATCAAACAGTTTGTATATTTTGATATGTATGTATATCATTATCACGTATGGTGCGTGCAGGGGTTACTCCAGTGGCAGACGGCGGCGAAGGGCGTCTCCACGGGCATCGTGCGAGGGTGACGTGACGGCGGCCAGCGCGGACGACGAGGCGTGCGACGGAGCGACTCATCACTCCCAGAACAGGGTCCGCAGTGTGCACAGATCTCCCAGGACAAGAGGTATGTATTCACTGCTCCCTTTTACACTGTTATCTTCCGTATATAATATCAAAGTGTATGTAAATGTTGTTACTAACGCAATGCAATTTTTGGAACAAGCAAAGTTCGACTCAAAATTGACTGACGCCTTTCTAATCGCAGAGGGTCAACTTGCCTGACTGCCCTAGTTTTTTTTTTTTTGTAGTCGACTGTGGGATGGACAGTAAAATTTTTGATGATTTATTTTGTTTAAAGGCTAGAGAAACGTTCAACGACACTCTTCGCCCCCCTTCCATCAGTGAATAAGCTTCTGTTTATGTAAAAAAAATATGTTCGGTGAGATTTCTTTCAACTGTGTTTGAATTTGTTATCATTTACCACTCCACTCCCTTGAAATAAAATCCCAATTCGTAGCTCTTTGTTGTACAATGCGTAAAGCGTTGGCCTTCCTGGTTTCGATTCTCGCTGAGGTCACAATGTATTTATGTGATTTTCTCAAAGGCTTTGTGATTGTTTCACTTCTATTACTAAATACACTACTGTTTCACTGCACTAATGTCATTGGGACTCATGGCCTGTTGTGATCTTGAAAAGAATATATACGTGCTTATTTATGAAGCGCCTAGTTTCGCTGGTTAGTACCCTTTAAACCGTTTGTTTAAATTCTTTGAGTTGGATATGTATTTAGATGGATATTTTTGTTACCTATATGATGGCCAAAGATTGAACTTTTAATCCGTCAATACGTATGATCAAAAATTAGGATAAATTTCAAATAGCAGCTGAAATGGTTGGGTGTGCTTTTCATATACATACCCCTAAAATGGATAACCCAAAATACTCTTGTGAACGTACAATGTACAAATTAAATAACAAATACATAAAGTTAGATACGAGTTTTTCTCAAAACTACCTAAAATCGTTTTTGGGGGTTTTGAAACTAGGAGCTTCAAATTATATTATTTTTACTTAATAAAATAAAAACCCGCAGTCGAAAGGTTACATTGTGTGTAATGAAAAGCATAGCAATACATATTTGGACAGTCAGACCCTGCGCGATGGCCGAGCGGCTTAAGCTTCGGTTTATAACGTTGTGGGTCCCAGGTTCGAATCCTGGGTTTGGCAAGTACACAGTATGTTTTTCAATTTGTGTCTGAGTCAGAGTATGGACCTAATAGGTTGAGCAAGTGGCTGACATCCATTTCTCATAAAAACAACACTCTGTGGAGGCTCATATGATCTTACTAGGATCTGACATGGTCAAAAACAAAAAAAAACTCACGCCAATTTGTTCAGGTTTATTTGATTGAACTCGAAAGTAAAAGTGTTTATGAATCTTTTCTCTCCGCAGTTCTGTCATGCAATTGACTGTTGTTTTGTTCGAAGGAGTAGTGGGCAGCGGCGCAATGATAGGCAGCTCGTCTCCACAGAGCAAGATGGCTTCCAGGGTGCGACTGAGGCGGACCCACGAGGACGCCCGTCTGACGGGAAAAGACATCTGCCAAGAGGGGGTGAGTCACACGCCCAGTATATTCTCCTTGCAAACGCTATCACTGTTCATTTACAATCTGCATTAGCAATTCGGCAAATGGGTCTCAGGTGACCACTGCAATTCCTAGTAATTAAATGGTTTCCAAAATTTTCTATTGTATAAAAAAGGATTAAAATAGGATGAGGATTAATTTTTGAAATGATTGGACTTTTATGTAAAAGTAGACATTCAATAATAGCTAACGATGATTTTCATTTGATGTATTTTAAAAGATATATCACTTCATATTGTGCTCGACTATTATTAAACAGGGTTTCGACTATAAAAAGGTTGGGAAACAGTTGCAATAAAAGGTATGGACGGCTATGGGTTGTGCAGTAAACACATGTGAAGAATCATTTTTTTTTATGACTCAATGTCTCAGGACTGGCCGCAAAACTGTGGTCGCCATGCACTCGAATGTGCTTTGACTAGATTTACATGACTTCAAGTTAAGAGTACCCATGGGAGAGAGCAGCATGTGGAATTGTCAAAAGCTAATACATACAAAACTGCTGAACAATAGCCGTGTTCGCAGTATGACGCCGCAAATTTTCTAAATGCAACCAAATTGGCCTTGGCGGCAACCAGACCGACCTGAGCAGCTCTACCCTTTCCGTATACATTTTAGGACATTCCCAGAGGAATGATAGGTGTCACATCTCGATATTGTGCATTATGCGTGCGCCGAGTGTTAGAAAAGTGTCCGCAGCGCTTGCTAGAAGAAACCTATTGATGGTTTTTGGGTTGTTGGTGGCATGGCGGGCAAGGTATTAATCCTCATAGCGTTCTTATCAGACACTCCGATGATGCTGAAGATGACCCGTTGCTGTAAAGAAAACCATTTTAAAAAATGAATGTTCGTGACTGTATTTTTCCTTCCGTTCTTGGAATCCTAGATTATTAGTACCAACTGAAACTGCATTTTATGTTTTTTTGAAGTGTTGTAACCAAAGAATTTGAAATATAAATAGGAGTCTTTTTCTGTTGACATTTGAAATTATTTAGCATAAACATGAAGCATGGTTAGGTCTAGGGATCCCGGGATCCCGAGCTATTTTCGATACCTATGAATCCCGGGATTGATAAACATAATCCCGGGATTTCGGGATCGATTTTTTTTTATCAATTTTATGGAGAATAAAATAAAAGCGAAAATAAAACAGAAAAAATACTTTTAATAAAAAAATAACTATATTAGAAATAAACTGAGTTTGAATGAAGTTTGATTTAGACCCATGTGTAGGTTGCGGATTCATTTTATTTTTTCACATGAATTATTAAAAATGAGAAAGATTGGAAAAAAACAATGCTTCGCACTTTTAACAAAGTAATTCCACCATGATATCATACTTTTACGGCAGTTTCATATTTGGCTGACTAATTAGATTTTGCAGGTTGAGCAAGTGGCTGACAGCCATTTCTCGTAAAAAAAAAACAAAATCTGATAATATAAACCTCTACTCTGTGGAGGCCCATATGATCCTATTAGGATCGGACATGGTCGAAAAATTAGATTTATGATGCGGAAAGGCCATAAGTACGCCATGATTATTTGCTTTACTATTTTAAATCTCGCTAATCCATTCATTATGTCTTTACTATCAGAAACAGCAATCTCATATTAAATTCACATTATTATTTATATTACAATATTATTTACTTCATTAAACTTGTGTATTTCCAAGATTGAATGTATACAATATTAACAATAAATATCTTAAATAGTATAAATTAATTATACTAGATTTATTTTTGACCGATTTTATCAATGTTATTTGTAAATATAAACATTTTATATTAACAATGGAAAAAATGCCAATCCCGGGACCAGTCCCGGGATCCCGGGATTGTCAAATTGTAATCCCGAAATCCCGGGATCAGAATTTTGGCTCGGGATTGGATTCCCTAGTTAGGTCGGTGTACAAATATAGACATTCCGATTTTATGACACACGCTATGGCGGACATTTCTTATGTCCATTGTGATTACTTACTCGAGTGCAGTTATAAACAGTTTTACACAAATTTTAGATGATTTTTCAGCTAAATAATAATGCCAAAGTGTAGTTTTATTGGTTGCATATCTACACATTGTGACAGATTGTCTTTTTGCGCACCGTGCAAATTGGTAAATAGATGTCATAAGAGTAGTGTGAAGTACTCTACGAATGAACCTGCAATGTGAAGTCACTTGTTGCTAACTTAACAAGTGTATCAGTGCAGCTATTCTTAATAGTTAGCATTTTAGCATGTTTCCATTATTTTCATTGGTCCAAGTTAACACGTAAGGCATTCCATACACAAGGCGGTTATCGGCGGCTATTGACTATACTCCAATAATTGGTAAATTCGTAATACGGTGAAAATTTAGGTTGGTAGTCATGTCGGTCGAATTCGGGTGTGTTCGTGGTAGTGTATACACCCGAACCCCAAAATATTGTATTGAAACATCAAAGATATCAACATAACCTACAATTATTTTATTAGTCATCTCATTGCGATTGCAGTATGTAGTCAAACAAATATTATGTCACTAATATACCCACGATGGCCGCGCGGCTTGCGTCTGCCTATAGCGTCGTCCCAAGTTCGAATCCTACAAATACACATATTGTTTCTCAATTTGTGTATGAGTCAGAGTATTGGCCTAATAGGTTGAGCAAGTGGCTAACATCCATTTCTCGTAAAAACAATATGTGGAGGCCCATATGATCTTATTAGGATCGGACATGGTCGGAAAAAAAAAATTAATCACTCGATATTATTTGACAGCTCCTTCCAGTCCCTTTTTTGTTTCAATTTCATACATTTAGGCTCTATCTCTATAGAGCAGGTTTATTTTCAACATCTTTGTTGTCAATGAATGCATCATTCTGAACTCGGCCGAGTGTTTGGTGATGTACAGCGGTGGTCCCCAACCCTCGGTCCGTGGATCAAATGATACCGGGCCGCCCAAGGAACATTAAATTATTTCCATTTTATTTAGTATGGTGTATTTCTCTCTGGTTTGTGCAACTTTCCTGGTAAGGAATGGATCCACGACCCATTTGTCAACAAACCAGGCGAATCTAGCATGTCTGTGCAAGAAGATCAACTGCTGGAGAGAGATGATGGCAGCCTTGAAACTACGTTCGAGACAACAACTCTGCCGGTGTTCTAGATTAAAGTCATGGCTGAATACCCTGACATTACCACCACAGCATTTAAATCCCTATTGCCATTTCCGACATCCTATCTCTGTGAAGCGGGGTTTTCTGCAATGACAGCAACCAAAACAAAACAACGGAATAAACTGGACATGAGCAACACACTTCGGGTGTTATTGTCTCCTATTACCCCCAGATGGAACCGTCTCCTTGCAAAGAAACAAGCTCAGGGTTCTCATTGATTTAGCGTTCTATTGAGTTAAAATGTTAAATCACTTTATATTAATTTTTTGGTGTAACTGTATTTTATTTTGAAGGCATGTTTAAATACAATTAAATTAAAATTATTAAATCAAAACAATCTAAAATATAAACAATCAACGTCCCCCCCTCAGCGGGCCGCGGTAAAATTACCAAACGTTGACCGGTCCGCGGCGATAAAAAGGTTGGCGACCATTGATGTACAGTATGAAAGAAGTTATATAGCTTGAAGTAAATTTGATAAACTGAATTCAATGTTAACGAAAGGTATCAAATGTACGAGTATAGTTTAATGGGATATGGGTGCCAATTCTAGTTTTAGGAAGCCAGAACATGAATAGGCGGGTGAAGAATTAATTAATGAAACAATAGTTGATAGAGTGAAGTAAACTTTATTCAGAATTAAACGGTTATGATTACACGGTGAGAAATATAATATCTATATATATAAAAGAAAGTCGGGTTAGTTACACTATTTATAACTCGAGAACGGCTGGACCGATTTTTACGATCTTTGCATTGTTGGATTTGTCTCAGCCCCGAATAGCAGAATAACTATTAAAACATCGGAAAATTTCACGGGAAAAAAATTATGAAGACAATTAATTTTGTCATACATTTTGTATCGAACGGCTTTTGATTGATATCGATGAATTTAAACGATGGAGCTCGCGCATTCAAAAACAAAAGAAAATCACAAAACATTTAAATCCGTATACAACGCCATCTCTGATACATGACAGTAACAATAAAGAAGAAACAAACAAACAAAAGAAAGAATGATAGTCGAAATGTCTAACTGTCAATGGTGTATGGTGTAGTGTGCCCAACATTTCGTGTTTCATGTCAACAGCTCAATTTGATTGAAAACGATACTCATTGGGATTTGACAATCGCTGAAGCAATTGTTTCTGCATCTCCAAGTCAGATACGCACATTATTTGATATCATTATTTCGACATGCTTCCCATCGAATCCACCTACATCGAATTTGTGTCAGTTCAGGGAATCCCGATCTCGAGGAGAATGAGGAGACACATAACCAGGCTTTGCTTTTGATCGAATACATGTGTTACCTCATGTGCGGCAGTTTTTTAGTCAAGTTAGGAATGCCAACGCCACATCGTGGAATGAACGACGCTTTCAATCGAGAATTGGAACGTGATCGTGAATATGATCGAGATGCATTGAACCAATCAGTTCGAACGACAGAAGGAAGTGTACGATACGTTAATGAAGGCAATTGATGATGGAAATGGTGGCTTATTTTTCCTCGATGTGCCCGATGGAACTGGGAAGACATTCCTCATGTCATTTATTTTGGCTACTGTTCGTGCGAGATCCAAAAATGCTGTAGCAGTTGCTTCTTCTGGGATAGCGGCCACGTTGTTAGAAGGATGCCGAACGCCTCATTCAACGTTGAAATTGCCGACTGAACAACCGACATGCAACATTGCGAAACACTCAGTAATGGCCAAAGTTTTGTTAGCAAGTAAAATCATCACCTGGGATGGATGCAAAATGGCGCACAAACGCGCATTGAAAGCACTCAATCGAACTATGAAAGATCTGCGCAATGACTCAAGAAGTTTTGGAGGCGCAATGATTCTACTATCTGGCGATTTTCGCCAAACACTACCAGTCATTCCAAGATCGACCGCTGCTGATGAAATAAATACTTGCCTCAAATCATCGGCTCTGTGGTACTATGTTAAGACACTTCAGCTGACGACAAACATGCGAGTTGCATTGCTAAACGATCCATCTGCCGAAGATTTTTCCAAGCAATTGCTGACTATCGGTAACGGCCGTGTTCCTGTCGATGAATCGAGCGGATTGATTTCGTTTCCGCTGAATTTTTCCAATTTCGTCTCAACTAAGGATGAACTCATCAACAAAGTGTTACCGAACATCATTGCTAATCACAAACATGACAATTGGTTGAGTGAACGAGCATTCTTGCGGTAAAGAACAAAGATGTGGATCACTTAAACTTCACAATTCAAAATGAAATCGTTGGTCCACTGCATTCCTTCAAATCTATCGACTGTGTAGCAAACGAAGACGAAGCAACCAACTATCCAACTGAATTTTTAAACTCATTGGATCTGCCTGGCTTGCCACCGCACAATTTACGACTGAAGGTTGGCTCGGTAGTCATCATTGAATTGAAATTGAATTACAATATGTGAACTTACCAGACCCAGGATTCGAACATGGGACCCTCGACACTATAGACCGGCGCTTAATCCACGTGGTCATCGTGTGTGTACAGTGTGTACAGTTCAATATAATTAAAATACTTTTCATTTTGATATGATTTTTGCACATTTATTGATTATGATTTTATGATTATGATTATGATCACATTTATATATTAATTCAGCTAATAAGTTAACACAAGATTATTGATTCTGAGGCGGTACGAAGTTTGCCGGGTCAGCTAGTATAGATATAAATTTCCAATTTTTATTTACTCCATATATAATAACATAATTTACACTAGAAAATATCATTTAGTAGAAAAAATATGACACCCGATGGGACTTGAACCTGTATCTGCTGGATTCGCGCCAGGATGCATTGTACTTAACCCATCGCGCCCTATCGGCGTCAATTTGGCCGGTGTTACAGGACGCAGACCATGATGAAAATCAAAAATTTTAATCATATTTTGATTATTTTTTAAGTTGAAATTCCTTAATAATAGATGTAGCATTTTATGATGTTAGTTATATACAGTCCAATATATTTTTTAAGAAATATTTGATTTATAAAATCAAATTTTTATTTAAATTTGTCAAAATAATGATCAGTTCGCTAGGTATGAGGTGTTTGAGACAGTAATAAACATAAAATGGCCCTCCATCTTCTAAATATCTTGAAGAGTATTATATTTAGCTGCTCCAGTTTTAGTTTATCTTCCTTTTATTATTTACTTCTATTATGGACTTTTTATGTCATTTTGTATAAAAAAATGGCTAAAAATACCAAAAAAACTATATTTGACATGTTTTTTTCATTCCACTTATACACAAAGTTTACTTAAAATGTAACTACTTAATAGAAAAATTCAAAATCTATAAATATTTAAAAGATTTATTTGAATTGAATGAATAATACATGAGTTATATCAATTTTAGTAATCAGTGTGCCTTTTTAAGTGTTCCTGAAAAATTAATTCTGTCTGCAATGGGTTAATTATGACGGTTTTAACTAGTAGTTGTTACATGAAATGCTTATCAAATTGCGTTATATATATATTTAGATAGGTATCAATTAATTTCTTGTTACCCGACGTCATTCATGAGATGTTTTCAAATTTAACTATGTTCAGTATATAGAATGTTACATTCTCAAATATTGTCTTATTCGTTGAATAAAAGAAAATGTTATATTGCATTTTCAGTATAATAACAATCAATACTGAACACTCATAATATTTTATTACAACGTTTTTATTAGCTCGTATTCTTGTTTGTCCGTTGGTTGTTTGTCCAGTATAAATCTTGCAATCGATTTTTAACTAACTCCCCAACTAGCCTAAACATTTGAAACTTTTAGAATATATTAGAACACGATGCCAATGCATTTTTTTAATACTTTTAGCCATCTTTAAGTAGAATTGAATTCATTTTTAGATAATTCTGTTTTGTATGAAAAGTTATTTTGATACCATTATTGGTTGCGAGGTGGTCCTAGCAGCTAAATTATTAATATATACGTGCGTTACTATGGAAATCAAAATGAAATGTCAAAATGACATTTCAGTATTCTATATTTGTTTGTTTGTTTGTTTTTTATTTACTTCATATCAAGTACACAGTTTGAGCATAATAATTCAACAGAAAATTTAAAAACGTTGTATATAAAAAGTTCTTTTTATCTTGTAATTATTTTCTCGATAACTTTGTTATTTAAAATCGATTTTTAAACATCAGATATCGTCACCGTTCAGGCATAAGTCACGTCATCAACCCTCAAAAAGGCAGTTTTGAGTTAAGTATGTCACCCGAAGCGTAAAATTATGTTTTTTAAAACCAGTTCTATGCCTTCAGCGAGTTTTCTCGCTCTATGAGGTCATGATCGGCAGGCAGCATATACAAATTTCGCAAGTTATCCCGTCCCTTGAAACTCAAAGTACTAGCCACTGTCAATTGATTTGCATAATCTAAAAAAATTAAACACAGTACTAATTATGAAATACTAAGCCACAAACTATTGGTATTGCAGCGATTGTAGTAAGAGCTTTGCTCTACATTCAACGTGAACTATTAAAACACATAAAAAACACAAGCGTAATAACTCACAGTCGTCAACTGTCACTTTCAATCCCACACTCCTACGCTATTTCCATCTTGCTTTCACATCTTTTTCTTTTCTACACGTGTCACAATTAAATCCATTTTAGTCCCGGTTTTAGCGGATTCGCTTACCCTTGGATAACGAGGACCCCCCATATATATTTCTCTTGAGATATTTTCAAATAATGTATAAATTCAATATTCAATAAAGAATGTTACATTCTCAAATCTTTCAATAGTTTGTTGAATGGACAAGAAATCTGATTTGTCTCGTGATTCGCGTTTTATTTGAAACACACAAATGCAATTACGCCATACAAAAAAAGTACGGCTAGATAATTTTTTTTACGTAAACAAATTCCAATGCATCGAAGCCAATATTTTCTTAGGCAGGTATCGCTTGAGGAAGGCGCACCCTCAATATTTATGATAGTCGGTTTTGTGATTTTATTTTTTTTCCCGTTTTCTCTATTGATACTGTTTGAGTTACTCTGTGCACCGTCCGAGTCATCGAGAGGCTCTACCGATATCGAATCGACCATGAATTTCATTGATCTCATTTTCAATTTTTTACTGTGTAATTTTGTAAAGATATCAGATGAATCACTGTGTTCTTTAATACGCTGTCGCAGCTGGTTGTTTCCGAAGGTTTTGTCTGAAAAAATCACACCCTGTTCTGTATGCACGATGTTCGATTGTACGGTTTCATGATCGATATGTATGATGGTCGATTGCACGATTTCATTTTCTTTTCCGTATTCTTGGAATGTATATTTCTTTGCATTGCCAATTGTGTCGCTTTGCGTATCGGCAGTGTACGCTCCGTCAACGGGATATATTGAGAATATCTCATCTCTGAAATGCAATGATTGTATTTTCACTCTTTTTGGAAAGAAATCTGGTGAATAGCCGTGCTCTTCAAAGCGCTGTCGCAACAGTCTGTTCTTACCGATATGGCCAAAGAAACTCTTGTCCTGAATTTCATTATTTGCGACGATTGAATCTTCTTTATTTTTTGTATCATTTTCTTCATTTTCCGTTTCAATAGTATCTGAGTCACTCTCTGAATCGGTACTCTCCGAGTATTCATTATGTGCTTTAATCATTTCTAAGGTATTGTCTGGATAGGTATTGTCCGAGACGTCAATGGGCCCTATGGAGAATGTATCGTTGATGAATTGCAGTGACCTTGTATCCAATGTTTTTCTGTGCTGCGTTATTAATTCTTTAATGCGCTGTCGCAACTCGTCGTTTTCGCAGATGTCTTCCAAAGAAGTCTCGTCCTGAGTTTCATCGTCTATGTAGGTTGTATTATTATCTGCATTGTATTCGTTAAATATATAACAATATTCTGCGTCGATACGTTTTAAGTCACTGCGTGTATTGGTACTGCAGGATGCGTCACCGGAATCTGTCAATAATGAAACGATCATGTCATCAGCCATCTTTGATGATTACTGCCGGTGTGCATCTTTGCAGGGGGTCTGAAACAGAAACGTGATATTCACACACAACTCTATGATTATATACCCCGCTTACACATGCACGGATTTACTGCTGACAGTACGTATTATCGCGGCCATAACAAAAACACGTACTATCGTACAAATTGCAAGATTGCATGCATGGATCAAAAAGGTTCAGAACTCGGGATGGAGATTCAGTTACAAAAGCAGTACAGTAGCTACAGTCCATCAAATCGGGATACGGCGGCCCGTGTCCGGAAACCGGAAGGCAAACGATGCTTTGGTCGACCTCGTACAAGATTGAGACATAGTGTAGAGTTGGATTTAGGGCGTCCTAAACTGGAAGGAAGCGGCTGGTGCTGTAGGAGGCCTACTCCCATATACGGTTGTAGCGCCATGAAGAAAAAGAACAGTTCTGACTGTGGATGCGACTTCCATGACATCTGGCTCCAGAATGATTTGCAAATGAAATACAATTGCACTCAAACTCACCGTGACGTCGTTTCTTGAAAATATTTTGAAATATATCCCCTGAGGTGCCCCTTTATACAATTTCTCAATACAACTCCTTTACACATTCAATTGTGATTATTGAAGAATCTCATGTCTAATAATATATTATTTTATCTGGCATTGTTATGATAACAATATCGTCATTTTAATATAATCAGATAATAAAAAATTGATAAAAGATGTCAACAACGAATTAATACTCTCTACTACCCAATTATTCAGAGCGAAAAGGGAAAAACAACCAGTTCTATGCCGTGTTAAACATTCTTATTTGGAGAAATAATCGGCCGCACAGATCTGAACCGACTCTTATGAAGATTGCTGGAGCTTTTTACCGTCAACTGCAGGCAAGTTCGTATCTTGCCATTGTCAAGGTGAACGATTTTGGCCGGAAGAGATTAAAACTAATGTCAACTTCATAACATTTATCAATGACCTGCCGTATGCTACACAATTGGTCAGTTGCCGATCGTTACTTTCGTAACTCATAATGATATTCTCTCGATATTATATCAATATTGCTTTCTGCATATTCCAAGAGACATTGATTAGTGTATACTTTGACATGCCCGATCCTAATAAGATCTAATATGTGCCTTCGCAGAGTAGGTAGAGGTTTTTATTAAGAGATTTTACGAGAAATGGACGATAGCCACTTGCTCAATCTATCAGTGGCGAAGGATGAAGGTTGGCTGTTAAGACGATACTTCAGTGAAACGGCAAATAATTTTCAACTATAAGTGCGATGAAATTTTGGACTCGCTGGCAGTCTGAGAGCAAACGTCGAGGTGTCAATACATCAATTTGTTTCGTGATGGCGACAGGGGTATTAATTCTTAAATCGTGTAAAGATGACTAGAAACGTTACCCATTTACTTTAAAAAGAAAACATGTCAATGAATATATTATTATTGTTACTAATAGAACAATAAACAACATTAAATGGACGCATGTTGGATTTATATGACAATTATATTTCGGTCGGCATGCGTCATTTGCACCTGCGATCCGCAATCCGCGCATCGCGTAGCCACGATCTTTTTAGACCATGCCTCAACTGAGGTATAGCCTTAAGACCCGACATAAATTATGCACACTAAACTTTGTCAGTCAAGCGTATTTGTTTTCATTGAACTAAGAATACAATGTGTAATTGAAATTACCTACCATGAATAATGATTAATAATTCAAAATACTAATACATTAGAGTTGGCACTTTCAATAATTGAACTTAAAGAGATAGTGATCATTCAAAATATTCTGCGGAATGACGAAACCGTAGACTAAATTTGTCGCCGTGCCAGCATGTGACATCATGTGACGTGAATCACAATGCAAAGCGCGATGCACATTGAGGTGTATGTCGCAGACTATCACGTGAACTCACGGCGATAAAAATGTCTATGATTTCGTCATTTCGCAGAATATTTTGAACGTGCACCATCTCGTAAATTCACTGAATAATGACACTGATGAAAAGTGCCAACTATAATGTAATAGTAATTTGAATTATTATTAATTATTCATGCTAATTTTAACAGTTTCTACGTGTGCGTACGTTAAAATACATGTGGCATGACATTCATAGATAATAGAACACAACCTGCAGACCATAGATAATAGACAACATTCTCATAGAAACTACATAGTGCCAACTGCTAAAAACAAAAAAGAACGTCAGTCTGACAGTGTGACGTGACAGACGAAAAGTGTTGGCATGTGGAATATGATAAAAACGTTCAATTGTCGTTCATTGAATCATGCAGGTGCCGATGCAGTGCAGTTCAACGGGAAGTGCACTAATTCTTGTTTTATGGCAGATTTTGCCGACTGATAATGTTCGTTTAAAGGTTCAAAATGTGCTACGGGATGGGAGCATCAGTCTGACAGCCCGTGACAGCAGGCGACAAGCACCGTGACATGCATCTCAATGTGGGTGGCGATTAATCGCAGCATAAGAATAGTCAGTTCATGACAACCAACATAATATTACTTATCGATAAATAATTGTTGCCCTGTACTCAATTTTTTTTTTTTTCACGCTAGGTGCACTGATAAATTTCAAAGTGCTACTTACTTTTTGGTGTGGGTGCCTATATAGTTTATATAAGCTATAAAGTTTTAAGTCTCGTAATTCGATTTTTAATTGTATATAACAAGTATAATCACAAAATACAAAGAAAATACAACTAGGTACACTTTTTTGGCTGCACACTTTTCATTAATTACTCTCATAAATTCAACACACTGAAGCCAACATTTTCTTAGGTAGGTATCGCTTGAGGAGGGCACACCTTCAATATGTATGACAGTTGATTTTATGATTTCATTCGCTTTCCCGTTTTCATTAAATGTATATTTTGTTTCAACACTCTTTAAATCAGTTTGTGTATCGGTACTGGCTGAGGCGTTGATCCACTTCTTCGACAATGGATTAACCGTCGATTTCATATGGAAATTTGCTTCAGTCTCTGCCAAAAATATGTTTCCTCCGTTCAGTCCTGTATTCTTCAAGTACAATCGATAATGATTTAAGACCATGTCATAATCTTTTTCATCGAGACGTTCGCGGTGTTGTAAGGTGTATTCAAACAGATCCACACCTATTTGAAGTGGGTCTTCTGGAGAGGTTTTGAAATAGGGATGTTTTACTATTCTAGCCATATGAAGATTATCGCTTGCAGTGATATTTTTCAATCTAAGCGGACCATCTGTGCATTGAATACTCAATGTTTCTGTCGGTCGGTATGTTTCCAGGCCGACAAAACTTTCTTTGCCGCTTATTACCCATTGCAGCCAGTCGTTTGAATCTTCTTTGTTTGAGTCTGAAACACAAAAAAACTTCATCAATAATAGGTGTTATAATGGGTGCCTCTAAAGGCACCTCGGATCCTCAAGTCGGTAACCTTATAAGAAATATTCAACTTTTAGTCTTAACAAGACGTGTTTAAGGCCCAATGCACACTGAAATTCGTCTCGACACCGACATGGCCATAAATCATAACTGCCCATAACGTTGAAAGTCTGTCCTGCGCACAAACATTGTATATCCGTAGAAGAAACAGTGATTATGTTTAACGAAATGAGAAACCGGGAAATATTGGTTACATTAATGGTCCATTAGAAATAGCGAATGCACTAATTGTTGGAAGGATGTCGGTGACTTTCATCTTACGCCGCCTCGATAGTGTAAAACTATTCATGAGGAAGCGGACGATCTGTCTAATGAGGCTGGATGCGGCGTTAAAGACCTACCAGAAAAAATAGGATGCCTCCACCAAAGGCAGGCATACATATATATTTTTTCAAATATCAAATGGTGAATGGAGATAACTGCTTTGACTCCAGATCATTACACCAGTCGATTCTAGACTGGACATAGTGGCTTCGCAGGCAGGCTCTTTAAGCTTGGTCTAGTTACCCGTTCAACATACTTGTCCATGCAGTGAAGAAATACAGGATGCAAACCACATCCTCTGGGAATGTCCTAAAATGTGTACGGAAAGGGAAGAGCTGCTCAAGTCGGTTCAACCAGCTGTTGGGCTCATCAGGCAGTCCAACCTGGTCGCCACAAAGACCAATTTTATTGCATTTTGAAAATTTGCGGCGTCATTTTATCGGCGTGTTTTTATCAAACTAAAAAAACGCATTCCACCAATGTGCGGAGCTCCATTTGGCAACGTGTGTTCTGTGAATACGATGATGTCACATCGACGTATTCGACACGTTGCAGATGAGACGAGTGTAAATGTGCGAGCTGGCTAAGAGTTTCACTCTACATTCGACGTGTGTCGTTATTGCAGAGTTATCACACTATTTAGAATAAACAAAGAGGATTCCTCTTTCAATAACTGGTACATTTTTCATTGAGGTATCATATTTTGCAGGTTGAATACTGTGATTTTATAGTCTATTTCTTTCCCATGTGTTTTTAAATCATTACTTGCAAAAAGAAAATTGCATATTTAATAAATAACAACATTATTACGGAAATTCTTCGGTGCGTTTACTTGTTTTATACCTATCTGCAATTGTGCAGTTTGTGTCATCGGTCTGTGTTTGTGTATTTCATAAAATGTTCGCGTGAAGTTTTGTGGAAACACTGACGTTTTTAAACGTGTTTTTGTGCACAACTGGCGGTACAAACGACACATTGTGTATTTATTAAGTAAGTCCATATGACATAGAGTCTGTCTTCTATAAGCTGCCGTGCCGGTTTCCCCCCCGCTTCAGCATCCATCTCGTTACCTCCCATTAAAAACTTGCAACAGTCGAACGCGATGGCACGATGCTTTCCGTGTGACGTGTACGCCAGTTTATAGAATACAGACTAGGTATGTACGTTCAGTACAGAAAAGGTTAATAATGTTTTTATTTGGTGTGCCACGAAACAAATTCCCGAACATCATTGTGCCGTCAGGTAAAAAAGATTGACAGACACTGCCCAAAGTAATAAAAAAAATCTGACCAATCGCTTCTCTTGTAATCGAAAGAAAAATTTGTGTGTAACATAATATTGATGAGAGCACTCTGGCCCTACTACAACAAGGATCCTCGCGCTAATGTGGTAATTTAAAGTTTAATCCTCGGCACGTTAATTACACTAAAACTTACCATCAATATTTGGAAAGGTTATCTTCCTAACCACAGGTGGTTCCATGGTTCAGTGGTAAATATTTTGTAACACACACCTTCACAGATTAAATGGAGAATTTTGAACGCTAAATAAACATTGTTTAAAAAAAAAAACTTATTTTTTATCTCATAAATGATAGCATTATCATGTTATTAAAAAATAAATCAGATAAGACGAAATTGATTAATATTACAAAGTCCAATCAATTTGTGTATTTTAATAGGAAACACGAGATAGCACTGTCTTTGATAACATACATCTTATCAATCAAACAAAATATAATTCCATCAAAATACTGGCATAGTGCTGAAGGGTGGAGGTAAGTTTTTAAGATCCAACATAAATAATGCACACTAAACTTTGTCAGTCAAACGTATTCGTTTTCATTGAAATAATACTACAATTTACAGATGCTGTTGGTTAGTTTTTAAAACCTTGCGTAAACCGAGCCATAATAGATAATAGTCAAACAATATTCATCGGTCTATAAAATAGGCGGAGATAAATGAATTTAAAATAAGTAACCAACGCCATCTGTAATATGTATTCTTAATTCAACAAAATATTGAACATAAATAACTTAAGATATACCTATACCCACTAAAAAAAGTCATATTTGAAAAAAAATACAAACCTCGACGAGATTTGAACCCGTATAACCAGTTTTCTAGTTGGTATATGTCTGAAGTGTTTTCAAGTTATGTATGCTCAATATATTATTGAATGTTACATTCTCAAAGTCTTGTGAATTATTCATTTGAATTATTAAGTATGACTGAAAAAGTGTGCACCATTTTTGTGATAGTTGGTCACGATGGTTCTTTCTTCTTATAAACAGATCGTTGTTTGTTTTGCAGGTGTTCAGCAGTGCGGTGGCAGAGCACCTGTCGCTGCGCGGCGCTCTCGGGAGCCGGCAGGAGGACGGGGACGGCGACACGGCGGAGAGATTGGCCGCCACAATTGACCGGTTGGAGGCCGACAACACGCTACTGTCCGCAACCCTCAGGGAGTCCAAGGAACACGCGGACAGGTGACATTCCAACATATTACAATATTCTCTGTTAAGAGGGGTAATATGTGATTGTGTTTTCACTTCTATCAACAGGAATACAGGTTGTTATATCGCGATTGATTATTAATAATATTGTTTTTGTCGTGCAAGTGTTTTCATATAACTCGCTTAACTGCCAAACCCGCTCTGGGCGATTTTTCAATAAAATTAGTTTTGATTGTACATATGTGCTATATCAGTGGTGGCCAAACCGTGGCTCATTGCATCTTTGCGCCTACTTATTCTTTTGGCGTCATAACCGAATACATCTTCATATTTTCAACACCTGAGTGCTCTCAGTTTAAGTCATACAGCCTTCTTACCCATCAGTTCGTGGACAGCTTTGACAGTGAAAAAATCAAGATATTGCAAGGGTCATTTTCATGATTTTGATAAAGAAGAAAACTGCATGCTCGCATTTATAAACCCATTTTCACTCAGTGAACAAAAAATGTAATGGAGATGCCTAGTAACATACAAATGGAACTGATTGATTTAAAAACAAATTCATTATTGAAAATTAAATTTGATGAACTCTTTCCAGATCAAAACGCTTCCGACATAATTAATTTCCGGCGTTCATTACCCTGTGAACATTTCACAGAGCTAAAAAAATTTGCAAAAAGTTATATATGTCGCTTTGGTTCGACATACGGATGTGAACAAGCATTTTCATCCATGACATTGATTAAAAGCAAAACAAGGTCGCCAATAACTGATTCAAATTTGAAGAATTCTCTGCTGCTCTCAGTAACAAATTTAACACTGAACATTGAAAGACTAGCGAAATCCTAACGCTCATAAGCTCTCAGTGCTCCATCCCGCTCCGAGCTCTCTCTCTCTATTATCACACCTAACAACTGTGGTCCAAAGTTATAATATTAACCAAACGAGACTCTCCGGCAGCTGTAGCACCATCAGCGGGGTCTACGACAGCGATCACACTCTCGTCCAAGAGATCATTTCTGACTATTTGTAGATTGGTGCTCCAATAAACGTGTGTTTTTTGAACTGGCATAAATTAATTAATTTAATTGCGTGATTGAGTTATTCCTTTTCCTCCCCTAAGCGAAACAGATCCTACCCCTATCCCTATTTTCCAACCCCAACCGTGAACGTAAGAAGGTAGAAAAGGTGCTTGAGTTGTATGGCGCATCTTAACTCGTCTGTGAAAAAAATTGGCGCATGGTATGCAAAAGGTTGGCCACTATATCGCATGGTCTATCAGCCTATCGAGGTGCGAGTTATAAATTCCGCCGTTTCTTCAAAAAATCTAAATTAATATTGACTTGAGCCGCCAAAACCGCTCTAAAGCTAAATAACATGTTACTAAATCCGCTCTACATAGCCGACCAATCAGACGTCATGATTCAAACCATGATTTTTAGGATACGTTTCAATCGCTATACAAACATCACCACTACTAGTATCAACATTATCGTAAATGCACAAAACAGTTAAAAACCACCAGAGCGGGTTTAGTGACTAAGCGACTCATAATTTAAAATGTTTTGTTTTTCAAATACCACATTGATTGCAAAATTTCACTTATCGTGACCACGTCCAAAATACATTCGACTTGAACTGTATTTTGACAACTTTTAAAAGTTTAGTTAATGTGTAGAGATTTTTCACTTAGGTTTTCAGACTTACAAGTGTAATTAGTGACACGGTGTCTTGTTGGAGTTACAGATTGTCTCTGGCGTGCGCGCAGTGCTCTGCAGAGGCGGGAGCCTTGCGGGTGGCCTTGGCCGCCACCGATCGAGCCGTGGAGGCCTACGACGTGCTGCTCGCTTTGGCCGAGACGTCGACCCACCAGCAGGTAACAATGCATACTGACGCTGACTTGATCAAGTCGGTTATAGAGTTTTTACGAGATCAACAATTTTTAGTATCTGCGACCGTCCATTAATGGCGAGAGTAGTCTAGAAATCGAATTTGAAAGAAGAACAGTGCTAGATAACAAATTCTCACTCACAAAAAAAGCACTCGATTGTCGATCGTCCGTTGGTCAGTAGCAGAGCATAGACAAATCGGACAACTTATTGTCCTAGGACTTATGGCTCGACAATGGAGCGCCTGCATAAGCGTTCACAACTCTATGGAAGCAGTTATGGGCAGAAATGGACTGAAACAGATGCCTGAGAGAATGCATTTTTATTGAATTTCAGGAGTCGAGCGCGTCGCATTCGGCAAAGCTGCGTAACGCGTCAGAACGCGTGGCCCGCCAGCTACTGGGACGGCTGGAGTGTGAGGCGTCGGGGCCACTTCGGCCCGGGGCGCAGGCCGGTCCCGGGCCCTGGGCTGACGTCATGCTCTATCACACTGCCAACAGGTCAGTAGGTTAATACATCGTGCATTGATCAATAACGGTAAATTTGGGGCTTAGACCTGAAACTTATCGGAGAGATGTTTGTGTCATTATAAATGCCCCAATCTTTCTCATCACACCTCTTTGCTTATTCACCGCTATTTAAATTAATGATTATGAATGAATCACTCACAAAGGCTGTAAAACAGAAAGACACATTCAAGAGACGGTCGTTTAAAAGAGATAAATCTTAGACGTTATGTTAGTGTGCACAACTTTGAAGTGCACCCAATATTCGTTACGCCACGGTATACAGGTGGTGAAAAAAATTAATCAACATGGTGATAGAAATTCAATTAAGTTCAAGATTATTCTGTACTTGTGGGCAATGTCCCATCTTATATTCTGCTCAAAATTTTGATTACTGATAAAAGTTAAATTATATTATCCAGTGGTAACTCGGCCGTCGGAGGTTGGACAGCTGACGAAGAGGAAAGACTGCGCGGTCACGTTTCCCGGCTCAAGAGGGAGCGGACCATAGCCGCGTCGGGGGCACACCCGGCGCCGTGGCCACTGCAAGGTGAGTACTTCTGTGGAATTAATAAGGAGATGAGCCAACATTTTGCTTCATTACTAACGAAAGTGATCACTTAAATTACAGGCTCCTTTCCTCCGTTGATCTTATTGCTTCGTTCACTTTCTTGATTATGTCGCTACAATCGGAAGGCGCACGCAATCACGCACCATTTACAGGTGGCCGAGAAGTGCATGATGAAAAAAACCAACATTCTATAAGTCAGACAGAAAACGAAGACTCTGTTGACCTCGTACAAGATCGGGGCAAGATCAACAAGAGAGGTGCTGTTAAAATATAGCACTTATTGCAACAATTATAACCAACTTATTGTAATTGTTACAATAAGTGCTAATACTTTGATACAAACCTACCCTAGTTAGCCGTCGTATTTATCACTTTAGCGGTTGATAAGTATAGAATAGACCCCCTGATCTGGAAAAGGATTTGAGAAAATCGGACACAAACACACGACGAAAGAGGTATCGCAAAAAAACAAATAGTGTGAGCTCGATCATAATATATCTCCATATGTTTTCAATGACGGAACCGTCTTTTTACCTTATTCCGCATTTGCAATTTCTTGAGAAAACCGTATGTCACATTCGGACGGATTCATTATTTTTCACGATTCGTAAAGCTGTAGACGTGTGTGAACTTACTCGTAGAAGTTCTTAAGCCACTTAAAATAAAAAATACTTTATAAATCACGATACTGGAAAAAAGACGAATCGTCGCTGTGTGAACAGGACGGGCCTTAAGGTTGATATTCTGTGGAAATCAGGAATGTTTTTAAATTTTAGTTTGCTGAGAATTTACAAACGTTTTACTTAAATTTAAAATCGTCCAAAAACATAATATGATCTGATTTCCCACGTAATACCAACAGTACAAAGAGTTGCCTTGAGATGTCCCTTGATTGCCCTTGATGTTTTTAGGCTTATCAACATATTCAGATTCCATCTAGTAGAGAAGGTTTTATTCCCAATGCCTTTAGCTTTGGTATAAACTCTCATTGCATGGTTTTTTCTGTTTGTTTCCGCAGAAGAGGATTGCGGGGAAGACGGCGGTTTGTCGAGGAATTGCTACGACAGGCCCAAGTGTCTGGACCCCGTTGACGCCCGGAGACTGGACATGGAGACAGCCGTTCTCATGCAGGTAACCACAACTCGCCATTTGTTGCCGTCTGTTCAATATATTAGATCGGGCATACCTAACGCGTCGATCGGACCATATGAACAGAATTGAGTCGTGAAAATGTACAAAGTGATTTTGAAGGGGCATTAACCATTTGTATTTTTATTTCCTTAAATCGGCTTATGTGACTGTGAAGTTTTCAAATTCATATCACGAGGAAGACCGTGTGACCTCATCGTGTCACTTGATACGTATTGCATCATTCACGACCCGCCGCATGAGTTAGAGAAAGATAGTATGCGAATCCCCGCGCTTTAAACTGATGCGAAGTTTCATCTTACAGTCACGCAGTAGAGTCATTGCACAGCAGTGGCGAAGGGTGGAGGTAGGCTGTTAAGATCCGACATAAATAGTGCACACTAAACTTTATCGGTCATACTTATTTGTTTTCATTGAACTAAGAATACAAAATGCAGATAGTGTTTGTCAGTTTTTAAAATTCAATTAAACCCTGCCCAATCCAAAAGCATTAGTAGATAATAGTCTAAAAATATTCGTCTATCTATAAAATATCTAAAATTATACCGTTAAATCATACAGAATTTTAGATATTTTATAGATAGAAGAATATTTTTTATCGATAATGGTTTGGTATAAGCAGGGCATAATGAATTTAAAAAAAACTAACTAATTCCATCTAAAATATTATGTATTCTTAATTCAACGAAAACAAATAATTATGACTGAAAAGGTGTGCACTATTTTTGTCAGAACGCCCATAGCATACCTAAACTATTATGGTTCGGTTTAGGCAGACTTTAATTGAATTTAAAAACTAACCCAACACTATCTGCAATTTGTATTCTTAGTTCAATGAAAACATAAGTAGGACTGACTAAGGTGTAGTGTGCTATATGTATGTCGAATCTCCACAGCCTACCTCCGCCCTTCGCCACCGGTTGACATTCTTATAGCAGAGAAATTGTTAAATGGAGTTTGGCAGCAAATGTTTGACGCAGCATTGCTACAAGGTTGAACCACAGGGGTTATGTAAAGGAACTAGGTTAATACATGAGTTAACAACATTATGAAATTTCAGGAGGTGATGAGTCTGAGAGAAGAGAGAGCAGAATTGCGCGCCAGGCTGAGGGCCATAAGACCTCCTGGTTCTAGACAGGTACACCATATTCTTTCTTCTTCTTTTTCCGAAGTTAATTTTTGGATCAATTATACGATTGCAGAACCTTTTTGTAATGGTTGAATCGATGACTGGAAATTTTAATATTTTCTGTGTTGACAGTTAAGTTCTGATCAAATTGAGGTGCATGTCGTCTACTGTCACGCTATCGCGGCGACAAATTTAGTCTATGGTTTCGTCATTTTGCAAAATATTTTGAACGATCAATATCTCTATAAATTCAATGATGGAGAGTGCCAACTCTAATGTAATAGTATTTTGAAATAGCTAAACGCAATTAATTTTAACATTTTTCTACGTATGCGTACATTAAAATTACTTGCAACATGACATCCATAGATAATATTTTGAACAGAATCCAACCTGCAAACCATAAATAGACAACATTCTTTTAGAAAATACATAGTGCCAACGGCTAAAAACAAAATTACGTGATTTTGACATGATGTTGGTTTGCAGATTGAGCATTCAATATTGAAATCATTGTTCTCCAACTATTTTGATAATTGCAGACGAATAGCTCAAGTGGCGGAGAGGAAGGGGAGAGCGAGCGGAGGCTTTTGGAAGCGCTGGCGCGGGAGAATACCCTCAAGACAAGGCTGCAGAGACTAATGGCTTCGGTTCACCAGGTCAGTCGACACGGTGCTGTAATATACTATTGTACTCATACAGGTATGCGGCGCATCTACAATGTTCCTCTAATGCGAGGATTTCATCTCCACATTTCCATCTAATGATGCTGGATGCGGTGTTAAAGACCTATCAAAAAATAATGGTATGCCTCCACTAAAGGCATACACACTTTTTTACAAATATCAAATGGAGATAACCACTTTGACTCCGGACCATTACATCAGTTAATTATTCTTGACTGTAGACATGGTGGCTTCGCTGGCAGGCTCTATGAGCGTGGTCATGTTACCTGTTCAACATGGACATGCGGAGAAATACTGGGTGCAAACCACATTCTATGGGAATATCCTGAAATGTGTATGGAATTGGAGAGCTGCTCAAAACTGTTGGACCCATTGGACCGTCCGACCTGGTCGCCATAGAGACCAATTGTGGCCAGCTTTTGTTTACAAAGTTTAATTTTAATGATGCCATGGGAATCATACAAATTAATGTATATTATATCTGGTGGAGTCTATCCGATAATGTTCCTACATCCATTCCCCATGTCCAGACAGTTTGTGCAATGAACATCTATCTGGCCTGCGATTTAAACTATTGTCAACATCAACACGTTACGATCTACGATCTGTTGCCCTTTTATATGGTTATTGTAGTGTGGCCTTTTTTATATAATGTATCGCAGGACACGGCGGAATTAACCATGTTTTCTGTTTCCGCAATTCCGCTCGCCGATTCCGATTTGGTTACAATCTCTGCTGTGGCTAAGCCGTCAGGTAAAGCAAGTGTTAGCAGTTATCGTTAAAATATTTTGCATATTTGCAGGCTGGTCGAGGCAATGAAAACGCGGATGATATGCGCAGGTCATGTCCGAGGTGCGGACCGCATAATAGGTGAGTAATACTATACATACTCCAGTGGTGAAGGGTGGATGTAGGCTTTGGAGATCCAATAAAAATAAGTGCACACTGTCCAAAAACAACGATGCTTACAATATGTAATACTTTTTAATGGCATTAAAATATGTACAGTGGAACCCCAATCTACTGTTCTCCCATAAATCGTTTTCCCGCACGGATCGTTCATTTTTGAAAGCCAATGTGCATTAACCGTTCCCCGATTTATCGTTTACCTCGATCTATCATCTAAATATTATGGTCCCGTCACAAATATTATCTCGATTGACCGTTTTTGTTGAATATTTTTCATTTCACTTTCGTAGAATTATTTATGATACATACAGACCTTTCGGTCGCGTCGCTTTGTTTGCACAGGTCGGTCGGCGCTCAGGCTTGCCTCGGATCTTGTATCACGAATTTTTATAAGTCGCAACTAAAATGCTCCCCATGAAGAAAACTAGAATCGGGATTTCACTGTAATATTATGTTATGTGTATGGATTATCGATTTCTAGAATGAGAAAAGACTGAGAATCGTAATGACATAATGTGTCATACCTTTCCAACAAATTTTACAGATTATTCAAACATAGGTCCTAATGATACTCCAAATTCTTAATTTTTGACCTTCATACAGCACATGGGCCAGATGAGACTGGTCAGCTAGAGACAGATGTTTGGAATCTAAATGAACCTGCGAGTCCCATAATCAGAGACTAATTCAAAATTCAAGATTAACTCTTCCTTATTTGCTTTCTCCAGATGACAGAACCAAATCAAGAATGCGACGGCTTTTCCACTGACAGTGCTCAGTTTGATGAAGAATACCAACAAGGATGGAGAAGGCTGTCAGACGACCAAATTATCCGAGTCACAATCTTCAGTTTACTTGATGATATTTGCATGTGTTTTAAAATGGCTAACAGCATTCTGTTTGTCTGTCGTCACAGGAACACCCCCCCTCTGGCGATCGAGAAGGAAGTGTCCGCGAGCCAAGACTCGAACCCCAACCTGAACGTCTCCCAAACTTCCGCAAAGAACGACTCGACCGGCGATCGCTCCCTCTCAAACGCTAATTGATTATTATTTTTTAAGAAATGGTTCTCAATACGCTACACGAAATTTCATCGCTGGCACGTCGATCTATAACGCGTGGATGAAACGTCTTGTGGTTTCACCGTAGGATATACCCGCTTGAATTTGGTAACACGTGAAAGAGACAGCTTGACAGTATGTCTTTCGTTTGGCAGGATAGATCACTATGCCAGTCGGTTGTTTTTATTTTAATTTAAGAAATGCTATCGCAGAGTGCCACATTTTTAATCCACGCAATCAAAAACGGCCGTGTCCGGCAAAACAGAAAATTATATTTCGACAGCCGATTTTGAGTCGACGAATTATTTACGACATGGAGAAATACGTGAAACATATCACGACGTATCCGCTGCCATTTTGGATTTCGTGGATGATAAATCAGTCGCTTCATAGCAGCAATGTTACCTTGATAGAGTATTAATTGAGGAACTGAGGATTAGCGAGGTATAAGTGACTTACGAGTAAAAAGTATATCATGCGTTGAATACGTGTTTATAAATATTTTGGTTTGTATGTCCGTGCAACTACACCGGTTGTACGCAGATTTCTACGATAAGATGTACGGTTGTGAAACCTTGTGACCATATGAAATAAGAATTATATCATTCGTAAAGTTGTTGTTCGTAAAAAAATGTGACACTTTCATGTGACACCTTAAATTAAATAGAACTGGAATCATTACATAATATAATATATTATTTGGTTTATATTTAACCATGTCCGATTCTAAGAAGATCACATTATTATGGGTCTCAACAGATTGGAGGATGTATTAACAGATTTCTTTTTTTTTTTTACGAGAAATGAATGTTAGCTACTAAACTATTTGGTTCAAACACAAATATTAATTTGCCAGACACGGCTTTCGATCTTGGGACCCGCAACATTATAAATGAACTCAATAGTCGCTCGGCCATCGTGGGATCTTTCGGGTCCCAGCGTGTACGCTCTCAGTGTCAGGCCAGTGGTGACGGTAGCCGGCCACGACCGTCTTGCTCGGACCGCAATGTGCGTTCAAAATAATTGATCAAGGATGGGTGATTTTGATCCAGTGGATTATTTTGCCATCTTCTTGCAGCGGTCATTACATAAACTCAATACAAAATGCCTCGTTCAGTTTTTTTTCCTCATCTGCTGTAATGTTGGTTATTTTGTAATTATGGATATCAAACTTTGAAGTCGATTTGCTCAACTCGATAAACGGTCCCGTTAATCTTCAGGTCCTCAGTTTGCTGCCATAATTTACCGCATACCCTTGCTTAGTTATTTAATTAGAAGAGAGAGCACAGCATCGTCCGTAATTCGACTCGCATGAGACCACTTTATTATTTTGGAAACGGCTGCTAAATTTTGTTTAAATGCATTTACACAAATGTGTAAAAGATGCCGGCAAAAGGCAGTCGTTTTTCTTTTCTATGCCTCACGATATTACTATGGCAGTATCTGACAGGCTGCAGATTTTTAACGACACACGTTGAATATAGAGCGAAGTTCTTACTACAATCGCTGTAATACCGATAATTTGTGGCTTAGTATTTCATAATTATTCAAACACATGTCCACTGTGTGTTTAATTTTTTAAATTATGCAAATCATTTGACAGTGACTAGTAATTTGAGTTTAAAGTCGGACGAGATAACTCGCGAGATTTGTATGTGCGGCCTGTCATGATCGATCGATGACCGTGATCGGTTACATGTAAATCATACGTAAAACATTTCACCGTAGCACAGTTCGCCGTGAGCTTTCTATCGGAAAGAGATGTCCGTATATTATATGGTCTCCAATTTTATTAGATTCAATATGAACATTAATTGACCGATTTTGGCAAAATTAATGAATTAAAGAATGATAACCTAACAAATAATCCAGTATATCGCCTATTTTCAAAATTTGTTTACCGCTGGCTTCCTGTAAACCGATAAGAACCGTGTTTTATTTAGACATGAATTTTAACCTCAGTACTATACGACCCACAGAGGTTGGGCAGTCTTAAATATACGGCCATATATTTTTGATACTACATTTCACGGTGAAGTGTGATACGGCGAACTGCATACGTACAAATTTCCAAACACAGTCAATCACGGCCTCAGAGCGAGAAAACTCGCTGAAGGCATAGAACCGGTTTCAAATATGCAAGTAATGAAAATTTAAATAGTCAATACAAATCCGCGGTACATTGAGGTGGTTTTGGAATGAATTATTGTCGTCACGTCGACTGCATGCGTATCGTTTGAAGCCGATTACATATCTCGGTTTGACAAAAATGATGTTTTGTCTACAATTCTACTGGGAATCAAACCCATACACCGCAGTTTGCTAGTTCAACATAATCTTCAAGATATTATATATTATACTATATTATGCATAATGTAAACAATTAAAATGATGTACAAAATACAAATTGATTTGTGTTAAATTTTAAATTCTCTAATAATATTAGAATTGTTTTTCTTTTATACTTATTTATTTTAATTTCTAATTATTTTTATTGTAAATATATCTTTTTTTACAATTCTTTTTTAAAAAATTGTTGTAATGAATTTTATGCGTGCTTGCTTGTTGAATTCCTCCATATAATTTTATTATTCCTTGTACTAGTTTTTCTCTCCACCGGGTTTTGGTGTCCGCTGTGTGAATGTATTATTTCTCTATTGCTCGACGACACGTCCAACTTATTCCCGTGCCGTCAGATTAAAAAATTGAGAACAATCCATCGCGGCATCGAAACGTGCATGTCGCAGAAAGAGCTCAAAAGAAACATATTGTAATATATTATAAAATGAAATATCGTCAGTTTATCTTGTGAAACATGTAAATCCCATTTTGTTATTATCGAATATCGGGGGCTTAAAATCACAGGGACCTATCTACAATAATATAGCAATAACGCAATTTGTTACTATGAAATGATAAAGTAATAAATATCGAAACCGGGGTTAACTCAAAACACATATTTTAATGGTTAGGCCTTTGTGGTCCTATATCTCAGATATCTACCTATGTGTGTATGTATATATTATAATACATGGCCGAGTAGCTTACGCGTCAGCTTATAATGTCGTAGGTCCCAAGTTCGAATCCTCGGTCTGACAAAATACACATATTGTTTGAGTTAGTGTGTGGACCTGATTGGTTGAGCAAGTGGCTGACATCCATTTCTCGTAAAAACAAACCTCCTCTCTGTGGCGGCCCTTATAATCTTATTTGGATCGAAAATGCTCAAAAAGTTTAATCACAAATATCTTGTAGCCTGTGTTTATACAACGGAACAATTTTTCATATTACGTTTAAATCATTTTTAAAATTTCGACATTCAATTTAAAACAAAAATTTGATGGTTTATACGTCTGAATTTACGAGATATACAAGATAGTCTGACGATATATTAAACATTTGCTGTCTATGTTAATAAAACAAAGGGGAGACAAACACCGAAGACACAGGCAATAGTAAAAGAAATACATATTCTTCTTCTTTATGTACTTTTTTTCTAAATCGGGCATGTCCAATTTCAGAATGCTTGATTCTACTATCGATAGTATCATGACTGACATTGATCGAACTACTCTCTCCCATTGTCATTGATCAATTTGAACAAATGTATTATAATTGGCTGAGCTTATGGTAAATGACTGAGAATGTCTCAGAAACAGTTACCCAAGATCGATGTTACCACGCACTCAAATGTGCTTTAACCGAATTTGAAGTACCCATGGCAGAAAGGGACATGTGGAGACAAAAATTAAAAATTGTAATAAGTAACACACTGTCAAACAATCTAAGTGAAGAGATCTTCACATTGGCAGTACATACAATAAAAAATACTAGGAATTTGAAGTTAATTTATTCAAACTGGTCACACATGTATTCGTTTGAACCTCAGGTCACTGCTACGAATAGTGCACATTCAATTATTAGTGAGAACAATATGAAATCGTTGCTTGTTTCTACGGTGTTGCCGTTTCACTTAAATCCCACCAAAATTTTTAAACCAATCCCCAACGAAATTAAGAATATAACACAAAAATATAATATAAGTAAAAAATAGTGCATATTTGTTATCCAGTAGTAATACGGCATTATAAAAACGTATATTTGAAGTCTTTGGTCAATTTGTGACAAGTGCGAAATTGATATTTTTCATTGCGAGAGTTTGAATCTTTAATTTCTTCCTGTAAACTGAGAAATCGCACTGTTCTATCAAATAAAGTGTTATCCAAGTTCTCGTACGAATTTGTTTTTTACAAAAGCCAATGTTTCACGAGGTGTATGGCATGTGGCCCCATCCTGTTGGAACACATGTTTTCTAAATCGTCACAAAATGTCAGTTATCATTTGCCTATAGCGAACGCCGTTGACCGTAACGCCTGCAGCCTAAAAACCGCACCACACAGTGACTTTCGCAGCATCTAACGGCCTATTACTTGTGGATTTTCCTCGTCCCAAATACGGTAAAATTTGCTTATCAATGTACCCATTGAGATGAAAATGTGTCTCATCACTGAAAATGATTTTTTTGAAAAACCATCATCGCTTGCCTGGTCTTCCAAGGCCTGATCTGCGATGCTACCCGTGGTACGTCGGCTTTATTTTAGAGCCATATGAAAGGCCAAGTTGCTTCGATCTTCTCGGAATCGAGATTTCTGGCTCTTAGGCCACACTTTTGGGTACAGCAGCAATGTTTTCACATGAACGGGCTAAACTAACATATACAGGTATCAGGCGATCCAAAACACTATTATTTTCTCCAAATTTTAATCGCCTTGTGAATACAGCCTGGGCAATGATTTCGATCTAATTCTGATCTTAATTTGTCCCTGAAGATTTCCCATTTTCATAGTATTATTATGCGTTGCACGGTAGAGAAACAACTCTTTGTGTTAAATGTCAATTTGCCTAAAAATATGCGTTAAATATTTGACAGGACTGAAATTGATACGACGAGTTAGATAAACCCATACAAAGTCATTATTTCAACATCTTCGATTGACCAAATAAAAACGCCCTCAAAAAAACTAACAATTTTGCACTTGTCAAAAAACAGCCGAAGATCGCATTATATAAATTTTACAGCAAGACCATAATATTTGTCTTTTTCATGAAATCTTAACATTCAATATCGAAGATTATGGAGAAATGTTTTTTGTTTGGATGAGTTGTGGCCCTTCCGTCGGACCTTTACAATCTCAAAGTAGACTTCTCCATTCTGCTCGGTGTGCTGCTTTTCTCCAATTTATGACTCTTTGGCAAGTCTCTTTGAAAGAAGTCTTATCTCATCGACACTCATATCACGCATCACATTATTATCAATATGATGACACTGTGTTTTCGAATCCAGGTCACATAATATAGACCCAATAATTGAGTGAATGGCTAAGAACCATTCCTTATTAAAAGTTTATCAATTGACTTCCGCATTATGGAGATTTTTTGTCTGTATTGGAGATAATATAACAATCTATCCTATCTGATGACACGTTACGTAAGATTTTTATCTACTTATTACAAAGTATCCAGTTTTGATCGGATGTGATTTATGTGTACCTATTTAATATTCCATAGGCGCATCCTTTTTTTTTCTTTTGAGCTTATGAAATGTTAAAATTCAATTATCTCGAAAAGTAAATCGATGACGCTCATTTTTTTTTTTTTTTGTATTTCTTTCTGGAAACTGACTGAATTTATCGTTGAAGGTTTCAGATAGCATCGTTTAGTGTTTTTGAAGATACGGTGACCTATCTTTGGAGCACCAGACAAGTTTACTAAATTGGTACTGACAATGTAGAGTCAAGTTTCATCAAAATTGGTCTTGTAGTTTTTCAGTGTTATAACCACGAATAAATAGTATAAATTTTACTGCCGTTGAATGTTAATATTTCTCCGATTAAGCAATTTCAGCGCAACGTATTTTAGACACGATATCCGCTTCTAAGTTCTTTAAGTGTGAAATAATTATAATGTTCTATTGAAAAAACAAGATGCCTCCGAGTGAATGTATTGTAAAAACATGTACCTGCTAAAAATACCACATAATCACGAATATAATCAGTTTTCTGTCTCTATCATTGACCATAGAGAATATAATACGTATTATTAAGGATTGCAATACCAGTTTTTAAAATCAGATAATACCGAAAGTGGAAAAAAAATGTGTTAATTAACATAGACAGTTTAGCATGACTGTATTTTTTTGTCAGGTTACGTGATGTCTGGTTTACTTCTGTTGCCCTTCAAAGCCCTTGGATACCGTGCTATAAAATATATATATTTTAAAGAGATTTTTATAATATATATTATATTATTTATTGGTAGATACTTCTTTTTTTCCCATATATTTCACGAATACCGGAATTAACACTGGTATTCAATAGGAAATATCGGTATTTGTATTTTCATTTGGTATTGCAATTCCTTCGCCGTACGATTATATTAATGATCTATTCATTCTTTAACCTCGTCTATGCCACAATTAGTTAATTGGTAGTAATTAACGTAAGAATTGGTGTAATTACGGCGAGTAAGTTTGCTTTCGGCAGTTAACCAGTTAAATCGAACTCCAGTAACGTAAAAGGCAATTTTACAAATTAATTCCTCTAATAAAGAATTTCACTTCGTAGATCTCTAGCACTTATCGATATTGGAGTTCCGGTGTTCCCGCTTCTTCACATTTATCCTGTCAGATGTTTAGTTTTTACTATAAATAGAAGAACTCTTATATGTTATTTCTGTTATGATATTTGAAATTATTTAGCAAATGCATGAAGCATTGTTAGGTTGGTAAACTCGACAAATGTTAACATCACACATTTGGCATTCTGATTTTCTTAGTGACGCAATGGTTGCCATTTTGTATGTTCATTGTGATTACATACTTAATCGAGTGCAGCTATAAAAGTTTTAAAACTAAATTAATAATGCCGAAGTATAGTATTTGCTTAATCTACTTATTGTAACAGATGTCTTTTTATACACCCTGCAAATTGGCAAATAAATGTCAGCAGTGGTGTGAGAAGTTCTTTACTGCAATGCAAAATCATTTGTGACCAACTTAATTAGTGGTCCATTTTTTTTTACATTTAGAAGTATTTACTTCTCTATAGAAGGTTTCGTTGTCATCTAATAATATTATTATAATTCATACAAGAATTAATTCTATGCGTTAGAACAATTACTCTATCATCTATTTTGGTAAATAAATGGTCAACTGATTATATTATTTTGATGTATGTGGTATTTAAAATTTATAACTAAGCATAAAAAGTGTTTTAAATATTCGTCAGCCATAAAAATGTTAATTTATGAATAAATAATTTTGAATGTATTGGAAAAGTGTTCTATTTTTAAATTATTCACAATGTGGTCGGGTGCAAACTGTAACTGGTCAGTTGAATTGTTAATAGCTATGTTTTTTTTTTTTTTAAGACAGTGAATTGGAAAAAAATGCAATTTTAATATGCCTTATATGTGATATATACAAAAAATGATGTGCTTACATTTTTCAATTATGATTAATTTACATATTGTATTTGCATTATGGTTTTACGATGATGAAAAAATTGTTACATAAAGAAATATATATTATTATTAAAGAATTACATAATTAAAAGATATGCAATGGAAATAAATGATTTGTTTTATTTTTATCCTATTTTTGATATCAACAATATAGAAAAAAACAAGGTAATTGTGCCGCAGATGGCCCGCATGAGCTTTTATAACTTTCTTTTTAGATCAAACCCAACCTAACTACCCCAACTTAATATAATCTTAGTGTGTAATAAAAATTTAAAATTAACAATTATTGGATCGAAAAGCATCTGCGCCGACAGAAAAAGGTATTTAATATAAAGTCTACATGGAATACCTATTGTTTTCGTAATTTTTTTTTTATAAAAGCTCATGCAGGCATCTGCGGCATATTTACCAAAGACAATATTAACTTGAGGTTCAGCAGCAGCGCTTGTGTGTCGTGAGAGAGTATTATGAGGACAACATGATATTATTCTCCATTCGTTTGATAAACATTACAGCAATTTGTTGGGATATTTGCAGTTATAAATGGTGACATTAAAATGTCAGAGCATACCTATCATCGCCGCAACTCTTCGTCAACCTTCTTTATGGGCAGAATGAGTCATTTTCCTTTGTCACAGTAGAACTCATAATCTTCATATAACACAGTCTAATTGACTTACGAAACACAAATAAGAGACGTCAAGGGAACAAATAGGGAAACTGTAAAGATTACTTCGAACTGTGAAGCTGTTCTATACACAAGGCTGCTATTGACAGCTAAAGTGATAAATATTATCATATTTATGTATTGAGGCGATTAATTGTTACAATAAGTTAACCATCAAAACTGTCTATTTCACTTTAAAAGTTAACACAGCCGGGAGGACAATTTTTGAATGAAGCGCTATGACCTGTTGCGCACACCTACTTCGGTTGAAGTACCAAAATTGCGCAAGCCTTCTTCGATTGCAGTTTGAATGTTTAAATCCTCATTTAAGTATTTATTATGATTTTTTAGAGTAAACAACATGTTTGTTTGCTAAATACAACGGAAATGCCATGTGTAATATTGTGATATTCCATCTTGACATTTTATTGACACGCTATCTTACTCTAACGCAGGGTTTCCCCTAACTTTTTCTGCAATGGAACACTTCGCAAACCTGGAAATTTTAACGGAACACTTAGTTTATTTTATAGGTTATTTATTAGCGCAGCTAACCATTCTGCCAATTTTAGCAAGTGTCGTTAAACTGACAAGACTTGTCAGCCGGTCAGTTAAAAACAATATACCCCATCTTTTTAATGCGCACGATGTGAGAAAAGATGGTCCTCCGTCTGTACCTAGATCAATGCCCCCACATCCCGAAGCGGGCCCCCAGGCTAGAATCTTTGGCGGGCCCCTACTTACCGCTAAGGTTAAAGGCACAGAAAAGAAAAATCTGAGTTCCCTGGTGACAATCTACAGTTGCATATTCCAAATGGTGTTCGAGGTAAAATTTAGGGTATTTTTAGCGATTTTTAATACACCCACTTTTATGTTGATATGCACAATTATGGACATGTCAAATATTGACAATAATCAAAAATTGTAAGTGTGGTAAAACCACATATTATTAACCCTTTATGATGTTGTGCAAAATCCGGTCGAAGATTGCTACCAATAATTGTCCAGTATTGTATTATTTTTAGACACCTTACCACTCTAATTTATTCTGCGAAATCGGAATATTATGAAAACACGTTTTGTAATTAGTTTATCGTTTTGAATAGATAATGAGGCTATTAGATATTCCCCGCTTCGTCTGCCTTTAAAATTAATTGAAATTCTCTTTCTCGCTTTATCATACTGACGACCACGTGTGCGAGCGAAACGAACTATCGAGTTTTTATTTTTAACAGCTATTGAAAACAATTGGTTGTGAAAAAGGTCTTCATGGTGTTTGCTTATCGGAACATTTAAAATATTGCAAATGATTTTTATTTCATTATTTTTTTTATAAATGAAATTGTTTTTATATAGTATAAATCCACTTTAATTTAATAGAAAATCTACGGTCCCTTCAGGGAGTCACACGTTTATAGCGTCATGGAAAGCGGCTGTGCAAACATGACGGGTGGTGGTGGGAACCTAGATAGTAGGTTGTCATCGATTTCCCCATTAGTCTTGATATGTGTGACTGCCAGTCAATTTTTACTGAGTGGACACTTGCGGTTAATAATTATTTGTAAAAAATTACCAAATCAACATGTTTCTCGAGTTAATCGTGAATATTTTCACACTAAAATTGTTAAATTGTTTAGAAAATATACACAAACAGTTTATTCAAAGTTATGACGTTTACAAAAACGCACGAGTTAACTCGTCCATGGCCTGAAGCGACATACATGCTTTGACGAGTTAACTCGGCCCTGGATAAGTAAGACAGCTGAATGATTTTCCACATTCCGAGCGTACCTGTTTGTTATCGTCATGTGTCAATCGCTCGTGTATCCTCATATTAGAATTAGAAACAAAATACTTCAGACACAATTCACATTGGAAACGTCTGGACCCATGACATTATAAGTCAACGCTCAAGCTGCTCGGCCATCGTGGGTGGAAAATTTAAGCTATCAAATTAGCCTTTTTGGCAACCGGGTGGGACAACCCAATGGGTCCAAAAGCTGGTTGGACTGACTTGAGGATTTCTTCCCTTCGGAACACATTCTCGGACATTCCCAGAGGATGTGGCTTGCATCCTGTTGTTCTCTACCACATGATCCACTATGGCCAGTCAAGAACAGTGGTCAGGAGTCAGCTTGGTTATCTCCAATCGCCATTGTAAGTCTATCAGGCCAGAGTAATTCCGGCCCCGGCCTGCCCTAAGACTTTTTTTCAGTCGCCTACCGCAACTTACCTTTCTTCCTTCAACAGGCATTTTTCGCCACTGCGTATTTATAATACGAGAGGTGTAAAATTTAAAAAAAAAACAAGAGCATTCGGTGTTTTGTAATTTTTATTGTTTTTTTATTTAGAAAAAAATTTACACGCAATATGCACCGTTCGTCGCCTTAAAAACTAACTAAAACAAAAAAGAAAAAAAACCTTTATATTATACTTAGAAGTTATACAATCTATTATATTTCTATAGTTCTATACATAACACATAAAAAAACTCAAGAGTACCACCTTAGCAATAATTATTATTAAATATTTTTACAAACAGCAGTTTTTCTTTGCAGTAGTGCCAACACAAGGTAATTAATTTATAATATCATTTTTTTTTCAACAAAATAATAAAAAATCAATCTTCGTCGGCACTCTTAAGCACCATTTCATGTTAAAAACCATTTATTTTAAATATAACACTACAATTATTTAATATGAATTTTACTATCGGTGATTTTAGGAACGTCTAATTCTGTGTAAAAATCAAAATGGCAGCATTAACACTCCCGTTACTGTTATATCACCTCAGGTTACCCAGCCAATCAATTTCAATTAAGATGCATATCGTCATCTTCATATTTTAGTTATTCCAAGAATCGTCAATATTACATATAATTAAAATGGTATTGTATTCAAAATCGATAGCATTATCCAGTAAATACATACAATTGATAGATATCCGTCCAATTTCATTTACCTGTCATACATTATAAATGCACATTGGAAACAGAACATCGCATTCTATATCGAACAAAAGAGGTATATCTAAAAGTATATGTGACAAAGAGAGATATACTCAATTATATGAAAGGGTGAGATCAAAATAGCATTGACTTGTAGACTGTATGTAAGAATGTATAGAAATACTAGTATGATTATAATTAGGTATTGATAATTTTATAGATTAAATGGTAAATAATGATGATGTAACCTTATTAGACCTATGATGCGAAAATAGGCATTATCCTTTTGTCTACTGTAATATTATCAATCTCGTATGGTAGCCGAAGGTGACATCACCGGAACGGACGGAATTTATTAGCATCGTAAAGAGAAGGTTAATGTCCTGTACGTGCCGAAAACCATTTGTCACATATCGTACTGGGCAGTGATGTATCGTATTGCTTTAGCAAAGTGACATAAAATGTGACATCAGCGCATCTATTATATATACAAGGCGGCTATCGAGAGTAGTTTATCATATTTATGTATTGAGGCAGTTAATTGTTACAATAAGTTAACCGTCTGAACTCTTGGCTGTGTCAACTTTAAAGTTTTGACAGCTAACTTATTGTAACAATTATAATACCTCAATCCATAAATAAGATAAAACTACCCTTGATAGCCTCTCCGGAAACTTGTACGTATGCAGTTCGCCATATCACACTTCATCATGAAATGTTGTATCGGAAATATATGGTTGTATATTAAAGACCGTCCAACCTCTTTGGGTTGTATAGTACCTACTGACATACAATTCATGTCTAAATAAAACACGGTTCTTGTCAGTTTACACTTTATAGGAAGCCAGTAGCAAAAATTTTTTGAGAATAGCCGATATAGTGGATTATTTTAGGTTTTCTTTCTTGAATTCATGAATTTTGCCAAAATCAGCTATAAAAATTGAATCTAATAAAATTGGAGACCGTATAGTTTACGGTCATCTCTTTCCGATAAGAAAGCTCACTGTGAACTGTGCCACGGTGAAATGTTTTACGTATAATTTACAAGTAACTCCTTGATAACTGCATTGTGTATAGAATAGAATAGAGGCGCTGATGCCTGACCTAAACTAAGTACAGTTATACGCAAACAATGTTTTCCATCCGCGGCAGAATACATTTTAGATCATTTTTAATGTGGATAGAAATGTTTGTTTACAATTTTTATACAGCGTTCAATTATCGTTTCTGTTTACACAAATATATCATCCTATAGGATGCGACATAATAAAAAATTGACAAATGGCTGATCGTATTGATACGGAACCGCAAATGTTATATTGGTACAAATTTGCCTGTCCATAGTGTGTAACACACATTGTTATAAACATTTAACAAATGGGTTAGTGTAAACATATTCTATGTCCATTTTTCATCAAGATGGTGTCATTATACATACACAAAATGCCTGTCTGCATCGTATCGATATCCTGTAAAAATATTGTCTGATTCAAATACATAATATAGACGATTCCGCTTAATTGAGCCAAATCCTAAACAACGGAAACCAAACCGAGGTACCAACAGTAATATATATTGCTCAACTGGGACAGTAAACTAAAAAAAACTGCAATACATAATATTATGCAGTGTGAGGTTGTTGATTCGACATAAATAGTGCACACTAAACATTGTCAGTCATTGAACTAAGAATACAATTTGCAAATGGTGCTGCTACGTTTTTAAAATTCAATTAAACTCTGCCTAACCGAACCATACTAATTTTATTATGTTGTCTGTTTCGTCTTTGATTTTCTTAAAACAGTACAGTATAAAGACACATCTGTACACAAACTCTATCAATATATTTGTTGAAAAATTGTCTTAGGCCCCTTACGCAGTATCAGCAACCATGAAGCATAAGGAAATCAGCATTTACGCATGTGGTTGGGGCAACCATGGTTGCAGGAGATCTGTCGACAGTGCGTAAGAGGCCTTAATCTATCCATTTTTACTTTTTTACTCAGGGTCACGGTTAAAAAAAATGTTATTTTTATCAAATCGTTCAGATACACAATTGGTTCGAACGAATCCCAAACAACCAAACCTTTAGTCTGTTAAAACACACTGACTTAGATCAGAAATGGTAATATTCTTAATTAGTATCAGAAAGCGTATAATGTAATATACAGTTGCCTTGTTGGGTTTTATTAACGATATTATCTTGCGGTTCTCAAAGTGTCATTCAATTAAACAAGCTTAAGATTAACTAGTGAGTTCTCAGCTTACGACGAACGTAAAAATCATGGTGTGCAGGAAACAGTGTCAGACTTGACACGAGAACTTAAATTATCTCTAATATTTAAAGGAGAGTAACAACTCTACCCAAAATTTGAATGCAAGCTCCGGCTGATTTGCAAGGTTTAAAAAACGTGAAAGCTGTCAATAATGTGAAGATACATTGAAACAGAAGCTAAATGCATGCCCGGTTTTAAAGCATGTATGTATGTCCGGAAATTTGTACATATGCAGTTCGCCGTATCACACTTCACCGTGAAATGTTGTATCAGAAATATATGGTTGTATATTAAAGACCGTCCAACCTCTTTGGGTCGTATAGTACTGACATAAAATTCATGTCTAAATAAAACACGGTTCTTGTCGGTTTACAGGAAGCCAGCGGCAAACAAATTTAAAAAATAGCCGATATACTAAATTATTTGTTAGGTTAGATTAGGTTTTCATTCTTGAATTCATAAATTTTGCCAAAATCGGCTATGAAAATTTAATTAATGTTCATTATTGAATCTAATAAAATTGGAGATCGTATGGTATACGGCGAACTATACTACGGTGAAATGTTTTACGTACAATTTACATGTAACCGATAATGTCGCCGGTTATAAACTGAAGTCATTTTTGATTTATCATTCTAAAAATCCAAGAGTTGAAGGGAATCGATAAATCTAGTTTTTCCGACCATGTCCGATTCTAATAAGATCATATGGGCCTCCATGGAGTGGAGGTTTGTATTAACAGGTTTTGTTTTTACGAGAAATGGATGTCAGCCACTTGCTCAACCTACTAGGTCCATACTCTGACTCATACACAAATTGAAAAACAATGTGTACTTGCCAGACCCAGGATTCGAACCTGGGACCCAAGACAATATAGCCCGATAGAGGCTATCGTGTCGTATAGATATAAAGGCTATCGTGGGTCAACTTATCTACTTTACTGCAACATTATCATTTTAATACAGGAAATATTGTAACGAAAGACATTTTTCTTTTAAATTCCAGTCTAATCGTTCAGCTTTCTTGAACAGAGGGTGTCTATGTAATGAAATCTGTCTTCAGCATACTTACCTGTATTAAAATGTGTTTCCAAATTATCATTGTATTTCAATCCAATATGTATTTCCCACCGTTCACTTCTCCACCAATAATTATTGATGACACAGAGATCATAGCATTATAGGTCACATGTTTATTGTACATAAAACATTTCACCGTGAGCTTTCTTGGTCTCCAATTTTATTAGATTCAATAAGAACATTAATTCAATTTTCATAGCTGATTTTGGCAAAATTCAAGAATGAAAATCTAACCTAACCTAACCAACAATCCGGTATATCGGCTATTTTCAATATTTGTTTGCAGCCGGCTTCCTGTTAAGTGTAATCCGACAAGAACCGTGTTTTATTTAGACATAAATTTTATGTCAGTAATATAGGACCCAGAGGTTGGACGGTCTTTAATATACGGCCATATATTTTCAAAACAATTCACGGTGAAGTGTGATACGGCAAACTGCATACGTACAAGTCTCCAGAGACGAGTATTACACACTCCAATTAATTGTTGCCTTTATGTCGGGCGGGTAAAAATTTACCATGAGCCACATAAAATAATGCTCAATTCTGAACACTCTCAAAGTGAAGTTTTCAAAGCAGATAGCAGTTGAGAACTCATGTGTTTTGGACATTACATTATTATATTACCATTTCGCCTCGAATGCCGAGTCCAGAGGCATCTAAACAGACTATTTTCAAGAGAACGGATTTTATTATTCGCCGCAGTGTTTTAGCCTCCGATCTACTGTAGCTGCTAGCAGTGGCGAGGGTGGAGGTAGGTTGTTAAGATTCGACATAAACAGTGCACACTAAACTTTGTCAGCCATACTTATTTGTTTTCATTGATCTAAGAAAACAATTTGCAAATGGTACTTGTTAGTTTTTTAAAATTCATTAAGCCCTGCCTAAAAACCAAACAAGAATAGATAAAAAAATATTCAATGCAAAATTATGTATGCTTTAATGGCATAATTTAAGATATATTATAGATAAACGAATATTTTTTGACTATTCGCGAGTGGAGAACTACAAGGTTCTAAGTGTTTGTCCTTGGAGAAACAAAAGTAACAATGAGGTAGCTTAGAATACTACTTCTTTGTTGGGTTTGTTTTTTCAAGGACGAACACTTAGAACCTTGTAGTATTAGGCTCACGTATTATCTACTATGGCTTGGATTAGGCAGTATTTAATTGAAATTAAAAATTAACAAGCACTATCTACACATTGTAGTGTTAACTCAATGAAAACAATTACGTTTGACTGACAAAGTTTAGTGTGCACTATTTATATCGGATGTTAACAGCCACCTCCACCCTTCGCAACAATATTTATAACAGAATGGCTTCCGACGAATCAAATTTTAACGCAATAATTTAAAAAGAAACATTATAATTCCATTTTTAATGTATTTATTTTGAGCATCAAACGAGTTTTTATATAATTATAGTATAATTCTAAAAAAAAAAAAAACTGCAGATTCCTTATATAAAAAAACAATATTATTTATATAAAAAAAAACAGGTTACATAATATTATCTATTTTATACAACATTATTAACAATATATAATTATAAAAAAACCAATCACCGATAGTCATTTAGTTGAAACCTTCTCAGGGGTTATAAAAACAAAAAAAATTTCGTGCCATTTGACAATCGAACAAAAAAAAATGCATTAATGGATAAAAAAATAAATTACTCATAACCCATTGCATTATAGAGAAACTTATATAATATTATGTGAATCTGTGGCGTTCAACTGTGTGTTTCTAGTGATCAAAATGTCAATATACTGATAAGCGTCATGCATCATATAAATACCCAACGTCTATAAGGAGACAAATCAAAATTTCAAGGTTTTGAGTTAATAACGCAATTCAATGTAGAAAGAGAGAAAAAATAATCAAAAATTTCTTCAACGGGTCACAAAATCGAATAAACCCTTGTTGGGATTAATTACTAATTCAATTATAAACAGGAATGTCTGGATTGATTATTGGTTAAACTTTTCATTTTAACTAAATAAATTTAATTAAATAATCAAGGCTTTAAACATTGAAATACCATTATCTTAGAACAAGAGTTATTTCCGTATAGAAGAAGTTGGGTATTGCTATATATGTATAAAAACAAAGTATTGAAATATTTAAATGCGTTTTATTTTTAAATTTGCACGTGTTTTATATCAATCTCCTAAATTTTGTAAAACTACAATTACGTGACAGTTTTTGATGGAATTATAGCTTGTTTACACTTGCGTGGATTTACTGCTGACGGTACGTATTATCGCAGCCATAAGATTGCATGCATGGATCAATTCAGCGGTTTCTGAATTTTTACGTGATAGTGTGAACTTATGCGATATAGAACCGGCCGGAATATTTAGACTTTAACCAATTTCCACAACCTGTCCCAATAGCACCCTACAATGATAACAACGCGTCTCATTTACGTTTGAAGAATGAGATTGGTGAGACAGTCGGCACTTTTATTATCGTTATTACACTGTGCCAGTAAATCCATGCACATGTACAGGCACTATTACGGTAACCATAGCATTATGCATCCATAGATCAAGTGACATTTTACATTTGGATAGTTATGATCTTAAAAAATATATACACTCGTCCATCCATATCATACCTTAAGAAAACGCACCTAAATTGGACATTGGTGCACACATTTTGATACAGTGAACGGTTTTGTCTCCTGAACCGACAGAACGATGTCACAGTTGAAATTCGCAATCGTGTCAGAGAATAAAAACAATTTACACCTCGGAAACACGGAAGCGAAATGAACAAACCATAAAAATTATCTATGGTCTAATAAGGGACGGTAACATTGGAGAAGACAATAATGCCGAGCTTTAAGGCATGTAGGAAGTTCCGGTACGGTTCAATGAACGCCATATAGATACTTTGAGTACTGAATTGGAAACCAGCCATTATAGATAATTTTCTGTAGTCACGTGATACATTAATGCATAATGCAGTTCATATGATGTATATATCAAGTAGCTCCTAATTACACTTTGAATACATTTTAAAGGGACGAAGGGTATGCCACAAATGAAAACCAATATGTGACAAAATTCATCATACAACGCGCGTCATAAAAGCCGCTATTTCGATATAATTTTACGTACATGCATACAGGTAATCGTTTTACGCACGCGTTCGATGAAATTGGGACCTGATGAAAAACTAAAAAAATTATTGCTTGAACTTAATTTGATAGAAGTTAGAATTTTTATAACTCCATTTTCAAGATGCAACCAAATGAACGTTGGAAAATGTTTAGTTTAGTTTGGACTGCAGCTAGGAGTCTTGGTTGAACTAGGGCTAGAAGAAAATTTACTATTTTGCACATTGCCGCATTGAAATACGGTAGCTATAAACTTCTCCGTATAGCGCCACCATCCGTGACCTGTTCTAACGTTTCGTTATTATATTATGTATGATATTCACAATTTTTTAGTAATTGTTCATCTGAATATTCAAAATAACGATGATTCGGTATATTTGGCTACTTATTTATGACGCAGTATGCCTTTTTACGGGCTTATAATGTGAATGTTTTGATTTCAGTACAAGTCGACTATATTGTTAGCGAAATGAAAACAATATCATCCATTCTCAACAAAATCAAATTTCACGATTTATATCTGCACTATCTGCCACAAGTGAATCTAAAATTGTGTCAAAATACTTGATATTTTTGCCAGTTGCGGCAGATGAAAACAGTGAAGTATGCTACGAACGAATCTGCAATACGAAATGAGATGCAGCCAATTTAATACAAGTGACCTTTTTTCGATTTCTTCAGTGCCTTTATGTTAGTTACTGTCTACATTGAGATCATAGACCTGACATCGGATTTCGCTGAAAGATCCGGAGAGAAGAAACAAAAAATATATAGCCAGCGACAGATATGGAGGACGCCTTGCGAAAAAAAATCCAGATCGCTACAAATATTGCAATAATTCTGTGGCCAAGATTTTTTTACAATCGTATTGCAAAAAATGTGTGTTTTAAAGATATCCATATATTTTGACAAAGCAATCACTGTCAACGCATCTATTCTATACACAAGACTGCTATCGAGGGTAGTATATCATATTTATGTTTTGAGGTGGTTAATTGTTACAATAAGTTAATCATGTGAACTGTCAAAAATTGCTATGTTTTAACAGCACCTCTCTTGGTTGTGTTAACTTTTAGACAGTTTAGATGGTTAACTTATTGTAATAATACCTTAATACGTAAATATGATAAACTACCCTTCATAGCAGTGTATAGAATAGATGCGCAGAGGGGGAGGTTTAAATTAGCTACGATCATGGGTCGAACCGTAATATCACATTAGTTAGAGGGTCACATCGACGCCTCCTACGGATAAGTCCGTAACTGCAAAATGGTACTTTTCAGTAGTAAGATTTTAATAAATTTTAATGACACAACTTTAATTTTTAATGCTGAAATCGTAATCGTAATTATTTAATAAAAGGCAATCAAGTCAAAATAGCCAAAACCGCAGTTACGGCCTTTTTGGTAGGAGGTGTCAACATATCGGGACATATCTATATAGAAGGAATATGAGACTGCACCGATTACAAGGTGACTGGGTACCCCCGATCATGCCCTGGAAACAGACGATGTACAGCGAAATAAAAATTTTGATATTGGCGATAATTTAGTCTCAAATTAATAATTGGATTTTCGGTTAATCTCTCATTTTAGTTATTACAATTATATATTGGCATAGGAGGTGTTTCCAAACTAGTAAAAAAATAGCTATATTTCGAAATGATTTACCAATGGCAGTGTCATAATTATATATAATATAGTTACTTATTACATAAGTCTATTTACAAATGAAATATACGACTGTCGAAATCACTCGCATTTGATTGGTCGGCTTCCACTATCGCAGTCGTGTATTCAAGTAGACAATAAGTACGGTATTTAGAACAGTAAAAATATTTAACGTAAAAACAGGGCTTCGAAACACGCGCATTAACATTATTTTAAAAATTATGGCTATGATCATGCGGTGCAGCATAACCAATGGTTTCAGAGCGTGGCGCCGGACTATCATACAAGTACAATAAAATGTTTTATATTATGGTAGAAAATAAATTTTTAATACAAATAAAAACATTTAAAAAAACAATCACCCGAATATATTTGTTTACTTGAATCAGAACAAAAATAACGGTTCGAAGCCCTGCGTAAAAAAGCCGACCAAATAAAAACGACATAATTACGAAACACACACACTTAGGCATTTAATCGACAGAATTAAACACACTTTATTCTTTTTTTCAGTGAAATTGTGTAAACAATAATTACAAACAAAGTTAACACCAATCTGGAATTAGATTTGCTTTCTCGGTTAATAAAAAAAGTCTTGGCTTTCTAAATTACGGAGAATTACAGGAAAGCAGTGTGGTCAATAAACTGAAACGGAATTCAAACATGTAACTATGGAAAGATACAAAAACATTTAATTCCCAATAATATAGTGCATGTTTCCTTCATTCATCCTTCTCTTGAGTTGCAAATTCACGATCGATTTACAATACTATTTTTGTCCCGCACTTATTTTGACATGTGCCACGTGCCAGAAATTGTCGTGAGTAGAATTACACGCCTACAATCGAACCGTTTGACATAATAAGTGCAGACAGAGCCGAACATGGATGGAGATTCTTTTTAACAATGTTGAACAAAATGAATGATATTTCATTTGGTTAAAAAACATTTTCATATTTTGCCTGACCGTGTAAAAAAGGTGTTTTTTAATTTACTAATTTACAATCCTGTGTGAATCTGGGGCGCGCTACACGAAGAGGTTTCTAAATAGATTTTTGTTTTACGAGAAATGAATGTTGGGCATTTGCCCAACCTATTAGGTTAATGCTCGGGGTCCAACACACATCTGAGACACACTACCACCTGTCCCAGTTGCAGTTGTAATATTTCAATCTTAACCGCCTCAATTATTAATATGATCGGACAATTCAAACCTTGCATTTACCACGGTTTCATAAACACTGAATTATGGGATCAAGGAACAATGAATTATGAATGCCATCTGCTGGTAAAACCATCAAATTAAACGGCAAACATTGAAAGAAGCAAGAACACACATTCTTGTTAATTTGAGAGTTTTGAATAAAAGATCATTTGTCAACAATATGCCAGTCTTTTAAATTAGCAACCATAGTTTGAATAAATAATATTATATATGACATGTTCACTTCAATCGAGAAGCGTTTGAATAGCATCTTCATAAGTGACCTCAGATTGTGCCTGAAGAATTAGGTATTCAATCACTGCCAGACAATGGCCTGTTTAAATAAAAAAGATTGGTCATACACGACATTACAGATGTCGCCGAACTGTTGGAATGGCAACGCTCGGCGAGCGTTTAAATACTGTCATTCCCACCGGATCGAGGCGTCTTCCGATTGGAAAGTCTTCAATTGGATTTATTAGCATTTGAATAACGATGAAAATAATTAATTAAGACGCATCGCTTTCAACGCATAGCACACGAATGACACGTCATTTTAAAATAAATTGAGATATAAATTCTGCTAACTAAATGCCAGGGTGAAATCGTACATTTCGCTTAATATTATTCCGAAAACTAATTTTAGTAGGTCAATTCCTTTCACATAGAAAACCGTTCAGTTAGTTTGCTACAATCACTAGACAGAACTGACACCTAAAACTATGCGTTATTTATAATATATATATATATGTTTAGAATATAACCATTTTTACATAGTAATCAATAATAATTGTGTGTTAGAACAATAATTACATATTTTTATTTATCTCAGACACGAACCGATGCGAGCATCTATATTTTTACTCACAAACTAATTCAAGAAACTAAATGTAGTCGATAGAACATCATAAAGATGGCAGTGTGCGACAGAATAAAATAAATTTAATAATTCTATTTCAATCTAATCGTACGGAGTATATATTTTTTAGAGTCGTTCTATCTATAATGGTGTAGAACCAGGCTAAACCTGAGATAATATAAAATAAAAAATAAGCAAAGTTTCAAACACCGCCAAACTAAATTATCTAAAAAAAAATAAAAATGCACTATACATTATGTTATAAATAGTATGCCAGCAAATGAAGCCGTTTTGCTAATTATTGATAAATTCTATTGACTATGTATTTTGTCTCACTTTTATGTTTAGAATTCATATATATATATGTCCGTCTCTTTCGCTAAGCGTTCCGTCGCAATCTCATTCACTACGTCGAATTCTATCATAATTCTCACAGTAATACAATACGGCAGTCCCATTCCGGCACGTTTGGTGCAATTTTCACTATACACTACGTTAGCTGTCTCCATTCATCATATATATATACTTGTGTGTCATATCTACCTGTCTATATTAAGTTTCTGTTCAATATATTGCAAATTACACTAAAAATGCAAAACATAGTGGATCATTCCCTCCCTCGCCAGATATACAGTAGATGATGCAATTTTTCAGTGTTTATTACGTTAATAAAAAAAAATTGTAAAATACAACGATCTATATCGCAGAATAACAAGAGGATAGAATGTCAATTGACTATACTGATGCTGTCGCCGGTCTTCGGTTCAGAAAAAGCACGAAGGTTGGACATGGGACCAACGAAACCATCAGCAAAACAGAATGAGTCAAAACATAGATCAGTTGAGGATGATTACAGCAGATAGAGTCTCCTGGAAGTCTGCCGGCATCGTTGAGTGTGTAGTGAAGTAAAACAACAACACCGAATGTGGTGATTATAAAAGTATTAATCATAACATATAATGCTATCAAACATATATGGGAAAAACAACTGATACTGTCGTAAGAAAAAAACAATATTCTATTTTACTAGCTATAATTGCTTTCCATCGAGAAATAATGGTAAACAAAATCAATAATAATATTACCATGAGAATATGATTGTACAACACTGCACTTGCGCGCGTCACCGCATTGACAACCGGCTTCAAAAATCAAACGTTACCATTCTACGCTTTCATTATGCCTGTCTTTTGAGTGTTTCGAGATGCGCACGTCACCGTCCGCCTCTGCCGATAGTGACAAAGCCGGAATAGGCGGAAACCGAAGCCCCGCACGCGCGTATAGAACAACTTAACATACGCGTAATATATTAGAATCTAAATGTTACCTCTCCGCGATTTATTTTAATTACCAATATTTATTTAAAAATTACAAATATTTAACAAAAAAAAAATATCAAGTCAATAAATCATAATTTTAAATATTAGTTACCATTTTAAAAAACTAAACTATGCACTTTTATAATAATATTTATTCAATTTACAAAGGCTTCAGGATGCTCGCTTATGAGTTATTTTTCTATATATATATATCATTTTTTTATCATTATTTTTAATTTTTATTTATTACATATTATTAAAAAAAAAAAAAAAAGATTGTGTATGAAAAAAAAACAAGCTTATAATATAACAAGATGTATTATTTTTAAACATATGCAGTGTTTTCTAGTAGACAGATTAATGCATATTTATCGATCCATATAAATATTAACCCTTAATTCCATGGTGTAACATTCGTGTGAATGTAATTTTAATTTAAAAACTTGCAGTTCTCTGCAGTGGAGAAACTGTAATTACAAAATAGTTATAGTTTTTATTCACAGATGTCACTGCTAAATTATTTATAATAATATCAAACGTAAAATGTGATTGATTAAAAAAGTAATTTAGGACACATAGGATTGTCATCATGCATTTAAGGGATAACATAAACTATGTATACATGTATATGACTCAAAACTAGTACAAATTAAACTTAAGAGTTGATGTTTCCGGAAAAAAATGATTATATTCTTTAAAAAACGCATTTATTTATTATTACGAACATGTCTTCTAAAAAAAAATTATGAATTATGCATAATTCGAATTACTTTTACAAATTATGTCTTCATTAATAATTGTAGAAACACTTGTTTTCATTCTGGATTTGCACGCATAGGTACGAAAACTATATGGAACTGTCTCAAACTAGTTTGTGATGGATAGCGTAAACATGCCTGGCATTTATAACCGGCAGAAATTCGTAAATTCAAAATAAAATTACAATGATCCTTCAAATTCAGTTTTGTATTTTAAAGATTGTACGTCATATTCGTTCGGAAAAATAACTCAAAGGTAGATTTGCACCGCCGACAAATACGCATTAATTACAATAATTTTATTACTTTCAGCAATATGCATAATTCGCTTGACGATATGGTAAAACAGACTATATCCCGAAATATACAATGACAACATCAAATTATATATAATATAACCGACATTATGTTCAGAGAACCGATAACGAAACACCAAATAACATAATAATTAATGTATCGCATCGAAATAAATGCACCGAAACGTGTTAAGTATACAATATAATATATATCGGTTTATATCAGTTATACAATATGCATCAGCTATTATAAAATGTACACAAGTTATATTGACATATATATATGTTATGTAAGTATACAAAGTTGGCGCAAATTTCTTTGAATATGCACAAGTATACACCACCTAAACAGCTATCTATCAAAACTAATATACATATATCATAAAATATTATATATACATAGCGTTATAGCTTAGAATGTAAGACATTGTAGTGATGCGGGTAAGCCGCCATGTCACGTGCTTAAAATCTTATAGAAAAAACAAAAAACATTCCTCGCTCCGCGAAAATATTAATTTAAAGAATATTTAGTAGTGTGTTGAAAATTCAAGTGACAAATGGCAGTATATATAAATATATTTCAGAACACAAAAAATAACTACTTAGGGGTCAGCGCGCCGCACAGATAATTGCGGGAACTAAAAATCGCACGTATCATTGTAGATCAATGATGCAACAACCTTTAAAGCAGTGGGGCCATTCTTTTCGTTTTGTAATAGTAATATATTATATTCTTGTCATCCTTGAAAGAAAAAATACTCAAAACTACGCACTGCAGTCTTGTGACGGATGACTGAAATAAATGGCACAGCAGATTGTGTACCACTGGTATAGACAAACGCCACACGATTGTTGGCACTGACAAAATTTCTGCGCCTGTCATCTGTGACGTTTGCTAAATACGTAGTCGTGTTCAATACTGACGAATTTACAATAAAGGTATACAGAGACTTTGTATTGGATTCACATTTTATACAGATATATACTTTCCCCAAGTCTATAAAAATACCCTTCATAAAGAAAAATTAGCTGGGACACACCGAAATAAATATACTTACAAAAAGAATCTCACAGATGTCAGTGAAGATTTATTTTAATTAAATTTTTCAAGCCGATTTCAATTATATTATTTTGATTCCAAAGCTATATATATTTTTTTTTTCTCTTCTAATAGTCGTCACCGCTAGTTGTCTGCTATATTGCAAGATGAAGGCCTCCCATATGATGCTCCGTAGCATTTTTTTTCTCAAATCCTAGGAACGAATTATTACTTTTTAAACACTAAAGAAACCAAAAAAAAAAAAAAAAAACCCACACGTACAACAGAAAATGCATAATAACTACCTAACTACCATTTTTTTTAAAGTTAAATCTTTTAAAAACTTACATATTAATATTAACAACAGATTTTCACATAGATATATAATAATTACATTTGCGTGTTAAAACTATATATATATGTATATATGCATATATATGTATTATATAACAACATAATATATTTAGTAGTACATAGCACTGTCAAATTATACATGTCCATCGATAATTTCACGTCAGGAGTCTATTTTAAAAACGGATTTCCACTCGTAAGCGTTTGTAAAATTCGTAATTTGAAACTGAACATAATATTTTATTATAACCGTCCAAACATCCAAAATTGGTCACTTCTTTCATTTTAAATATATTTATAAAAAAACAAACAAACTTTATTGTCACAGCATTGACGTAAACGTGTCCATTTCACAACAGGCTGCCATCTTTGACGTTGCTTCAATCGACAGGATATTTGGCACCGGGTCAGTTTCGAAAAGAAAGTGAACAGTGGTCGAAAAAAAATTCACTAATTTACTTGGAACCGGGGTGCGTTGCGAAGACATACTATATCACCGTCTACGGAAACGTTGGAAAATATTTCTCACTTCTTCCGAGGAGATGCTAGCGTCTCGTAGCTCCGCCGAGTACGCTCTTCGGTTGTTATTTAGCACGATGCCATAATTCAGTTGATTTCAAGCCAGGTCCATTCGGTAACTAATTATGAACCGACCGTTGCTCTTTCATACTAATCGTTCCGCCCCGAGTTGGTTTCTGTTTATATCACATTCAGCTACGATGATCCGATCGATGTCCCGGTCACCAAATATCCCGTCACGATGAAGCAAAGCCGGTGTTATAAGCATATTACCTTCTAGATAATTAATGTACAGCTGTCCAATTCTGCAAGACAATAAAAGAAAAAAATTAGGAATTTATAGGAACGTCCGCAAAACAATAGCATATTTCGAAAGAAGGAATAAGGGCCCACCAGTTACGATCCTAAACAGTCATCTCCGGAAAATTGTAATAGATGGCTGTATAGTATTGAGATCAAATTCATGTCCAAGTAAAATACGTAAATAACACATTATAAAAACCACCAGGTCAATCCTAAAGGGCGAAATTTAGATGTAACCTAACGGAATAGATTCAGTGTTGGTATCTAAACGTTCCTTTAGCGTACATCTGGTCTAGGGTTCACAGTGACGTGCCCCCATTGCATGTAGGCCCCCTACTCAATTTGAGTGCACCCTAGCAAACAATCTCCGAGCATAACTAATGTTGGCTTGCCACAAATGAGTTTGCAATGCGTACATGCAGTTAATTTAATCATTAGCCTTAATAACCACATTCTCAGTTTCATAAAAGAAGTTTCTCAACATCTTTGATTTTATATACATAATTTAGAATGCACTCTAAAACATACTTATTAGAGAAATCCAATGACATTATTAATGGACGACGCACTCAATACAGTAGCTAGCAAGTAAATTCGCATGTATAGGTAGACGTCGCAATTTCCATAATGCGATATCACGCATCGGGAATTTATAGCAATATGATCTTTATTGTAATGGCGTTAGAGCAGTGTTTCTAATGTCAATGTTCATTTGAGCGAACCCGTTCGAACCGAACCATTCGGCAGACCCAACAAAAAGCATCAGGAATTTATAGCAATATCACCTTTATTGTAATGGCGTTAGAACAGATTATGCCATTCGGCAGACCCGACAATAAAGTGAGTGTCATTTTCTTTTCCAGATGATTCGTCCATATTAATGTCATTGGAGAAATCATAGTAAAAAATTGGACCGAGTGGGCTATCTTTCACAGTCCGGACGGATGCTCATGACCACTAATTTATCGATTATCTATAATGTCTACAAACTAATATCTACGCCAACTGAGGGTTCTTTGAATATGTTTCAATCTCACCTATATATCTACAATATGGCGCGGCGTCTCTCATTTACCAGGGATGGCCGTATCGTCCACTTTCCTCTTGTCCTTGGTTTTGGCACCCTCCTTTCCCAGCTCTTTGCTCTTTCCCGTTGACGGTTCCTTCGCTTCCTTGGGCGCAGAGTTTACTCTGGAGCTGTCCTTCCCAGACACCCTAGCGCCGCTGACCAGAGGTTTTGACGCCTCCTTCGACTGCACATTCTTACTGTTCGCATTTTGACCGATGTCTTTGTTCTCTTTCGTGTTTGACTTGGTTTTCTGTTCTTTCGGCGCCTTCTTGGACGCTTGGTCTTGTTTCGTCGTGTCTTTAACTGTCTGTCCCTGTTTTATATTGCTCGATGCTTGATTGTCTTTTGCGTTGGTCGATGTTTGACTGATTTTGCCAGCGGTCGAAGATGTTTGGCTTTGTTTCGCGTCCTTGTTTTGAGGTGGGTTTCCAATTTCAGGTTTAGTTAGCTGGGCATTAGTAAGTCTTGTAGCTCCTAGAAAAAAATATTCACCAACAATTAGGAATGATAAAACTTCAATTATTAGTATATAGATAAATGAGTTCCAGACACTCCTCGTCGAGTTATATGTCGCACCAGGAGTCAATCTTAACCAGGAAATGGTGTTCTTGCACAAAACGTTGGTTTTCCTCGTGTTTCCTTAATTAAGTTATCAAATAGGACTGCATCATCACTCGGTTATAATCAAATACTGTCTATTTGACGCTTACATTCTGACAGTGCCGCTTTACGTTAGCGAACCATGGCACCTTACGAAGGCTCAAAGCAACCGTATATGTACTGAACTTCAAGAACAGATGTTTGCGACAAATACTGGATGTACTATGACTTAAGGAGATAAGAAAGCGAACTGAGCAGCCCTATTAGAGCGTTAAATACAATCTGCAGAGTGTATGTGACGGAGCTACGGGTTGCTGGCATGACCTGGAATGGCGCAAAAAGACTGCCGAGCGACACGGATTCTTTTATACTTTAATTACATCTAAGTTTCAAACCAAACGTTTACAGCAGAAAACCAATACCACCGTTGGCAGATTGTAATTTTTATACAATTATATATTTGGAAACGCAGTTTAGTTTTTGATGGCAACCCGTTGATACATTACATTACATTATTTATTACACCCGTACATACATTTTTAACTCATCAATTATGCTTGTCATAATCCAGATTCCACTGAAATTAGATAGGATATCACTGTACGTAATAAATTTAAAGAAGCATTATTTTTAGATTAGTTTAGTTTACCTTGCTCGTGGTCTCTCCGAGGAACCTTCCCCGGCGGTCTAAGTCCCGAGCCGAATGAGCCGGCGCGAACCCGCGATGAGTTTGCCATGCCGCCCATCCCTCGGACGACTGCTCCACTCCAAGAGGTGCCGAGCAATCTGCGAAAACGCGTTAGATAATTTACGGTCAAATCAATTGTTGATTGACAACTGTTATACAACTAACTTTTGTTGAAATAATCATCGGTGGCTTAACAATGCTGGGTGGAGGCTAGCCTTCTCCATCTCCTCCTATCCTGAGCCAGCGTCCTCCGGGTGCGCCATTCAACAATCAAGTTGACTCCCGACCGTCCAAAATACCCAGAAAGTTTGCGACAAATGGATCTACAATGCAAAATGGTTTTTCACCCTTTGATTTCTCAATTTTACATAAATCTGTAAGTACCTCCTTCGGAAACGGCTTAAATAAGACAAGATAAGAGTGTCATGCACAGCATGTTTGTAAAGGGTTAGATAATTAAAATCAAGTCACCTGGAATCTGCTTGGTTGGCGGTCATGACCTGGTCGGATTCGGAGACACTCCTCGTTCTGGAGGGTCCACAGGGAGTCCTCCGGGCCAGCGGTTGTCCCGATCCCTCGCGCGCCCTGCCCAGCAGTTCATTCAGCTGTGGCTATGCACAAAATATACTATTATAATAGACATATTATTATATGTAGTCACTTCAGTTATAACTTTTTGATAGCAGTGGCGGCCGGCGCTTTCTATCACTCTTTGAAGTTATTTTTCGAAAAAGCCAGATCTTTTGTTTTGTCAAAACTAGAGTAATTTACATAATATCATCACATAATATCTGTGTGCGAAAGGAAGAAGGCGTTAATAGGTTCGGAACATGTTAAGACCGGCAGAGGACTCGCAGCCTTTGGACTCGGCAGGTGTGTTAGTTGTCAGTTAAGCTGTCGCAGATACCTGAAAAAGTATATAGACCAAACTTCTCAAAACGGTATAAAGCGTGTGATTGAACACGAGAGGGCATACCGACTTAAACACTACACGATGTCAGCAATTGCTGAGTACTCGATGGATACAGGACACAAATTTGACTTCGAAAACAAGATACTGGGTCGGAATAAAGGACATTTTGCACGATTGGTAAAGGAGGCCATCGAAATCCATAGAAACCTTGAAAATATTAATAGGGATGATGGTTTACAGTTAAAAACGTCATGGCTTCCGGCACTGACAGCAAGATCCAATATTCGATCCGGTATCTCTGGTCGTAACGATTGACACATTACTCTGAGCAACGTTTGCTCTTAGCTAATCAGATTCCTTTTGGCATTCTTAGAGCGACGTTTGCATTCATACACCTACACTACACTTCATCATAACACATATCACCTCTTGATAATGGCCTCTGCAACGAGCCCGAAACGTTGAGGCAAGAAGGAAGAAGTACGCACGGTGGAAACCCAAAAATCTATTACGATACAGTATTTCAAATCTACATATCATATCAAGTTGAGCTAGTCAAATCTGCCTGAAACCCATTCTGGCAGACAGACAATTGCGTCCACTGAAACGATTGAAATGCATCTCACCTCGACGACGCGGAAGTCTTCGATGGTCTTGAACTTGTGAAGGTGGTCCCGGAGCCTGTCTTCCACCTGAAGACTCTCGGCGTGCTTGTAGTACTTCTGGAATGCCCAGAATTTCTCCAAGCCGTACAATTGCCCTGGAAACAAGAAATAAATCCATTACGCAAACTGTCATTGATAATATGTTAAGACGAAATCATGTATCAAATCTATCCAATTAACCATTTGGTACAATTCAAAACTTATTATTACTGTTAATTAAAATTTATCTCAATTAACTTACTCAAATATACAGGAAACCGGTCATAGACTATGTACAAGTCAAAATCGGCCTAAATCAGGAATGTGATAACCTGGAGTGGATGCTGGTTTCCTCTAACAGCTCTCTCCACCTGTCTATCTCTTGTAGCATTTTTCTTACAAAAATATGCAGGAAATTTGACCTAAATAATGTCATAATATTCCGTTTTGGGAATTTTGAAGGCAATTCTATTTTCGAATTACGATTTTTTGTGTGGTTGTGTTGGTAATAAGGTCGTTATTTTTCTTCTTCTATTGGCAGCCCCGAAAACAAATTGGCGGCACACTCTGTTTTGAAGCTTTGTTTACTAAACCTACTTACACATTCCTCGGTGTTTTACGTGATTATTCATATTATAAATAATGCTCGATGTATTGCTTTTGGCTGCCTACATAATTGACGAGGGAGTTTCTTTCCACAAGTATTTATAGCTGAATTTTAAATTTAAACGTCTGCTTTGATAAGGTATTATATGAGATTAGGCTCTATCTTTTCAACATCTTTGCTTGCAGCTACAATTACAAACTTTTACCTTTCTCGAAGTCATTGATAGTCTCCGTCTGGAAGTCAGCGTAGAGGTGCGGCCGGAATTTCTTCTCCAGACCGTAGGAGAAGAAGCGGAAGAGGCACTCCAGACCGTAGCGGTAGCCTTCGGATGCGTCCTCCAGCGCCAGTATTCTGCAATGCCACACCAAATTAATATTGATATATTCAAAAAGTCTGGTCTGACAACGTTAGATGTTTCTAACGGACACGGTCGTAAATGACATTCTTTCCATGAATCGGCTTGTTTTGAAATTTTTTAATTATATTGCAATAATAAATGTATTCGGTAAACAATAGACATTTAACCTATTGAAGACAGATTTAAAAGGAGATAAAAGTGGAAGAAAAACCATATTGAATTTTGTAGTAAATTATTTGAAAAAAGGTTGAAGGAATTGAATCACCTCAATTTATACGCCTTATGTAAATTTGTAAGGTTACAAGAGATACCTAAATTAACCATTTTTACCAAGAACAAGTGGCGTCAATTGGTTAAAATTTGATTGAAATATATTGGAGTCGTTGAAAAGTTATATACTTTTAATTTTGCGATCGACATTTGTTGATTTTTATTCAATATTGACCGTAATCTCTCTACTTAGTGTTAATACATTGATCGTACACCATAGAAGTAAAGAAGTAATACGAAAAAACGGATGTCAACTAACTTGAATTCGGTGTACATGGTCTTGTTAAAGTTGTCTCTGAGGAAGAAGGACCAGAAACGGAAGAGGGTGTTCATCTCCTGCGATTGGCCGATGCCTAGCCTCTTGCGCTCTGCAAAAAACACAACAAATTATTTAAAATTAACACATTTACTTCTGAGCAAAGTTGAGCCTATATTAATAACCAAAGAATTTAGACTATAAATATAAGGAGTCTAGTGGCTCTTGATGGTTCCATGAGAACAGTGTCAGCAGAATCCATGACATACGAATCGCTTTCAAATTAATGTTATTCATTTAATTATTTATTAGTATGTGCAATTTCTTTGTATATGTTACGCCGAATGTGCGAAATTGAATATTACATGAAATGGGCAAAATTTTGCCTAAATCATGAAAAATGCAAGCCCGTTGCCTTATTCGTGAATTAGACAAAATATCTGAAGAGTGCGTGAATTCGGCAGTAATTTTTCTGCCTAGTTCATGTATTGGACAAATTAGATAGTAGCGGCGCTACGGTGGTATTTTTTGCAACTAAACTAAATGTATCAAATGCTCATGCATTGGTCAAAATGTACATATATTATCTATGGTCAAAATAGATGATCGCGCTCCGGTGGTGTTTTTTGCAACTAATCAAACTAAACAAATGTGTCAAATGTCATTGATTATAATATAAAAATATACCAATCAATAACTACAATGACGTTCATATCCATTCACTATGCGCAAAAAAAATCTAGAACTATAATATGATAACGGAAGAATTTTATTGAAAAGTATTTTCGCGATTTGATTCGTGCTTGGGTATCAAACGTGCAATGGTCGATTGAATGTTTGTGATAGTTTGTTGACACTTGTAGCTAACCTCAAAATGGACATTCAGTTGAATAATTTAATTCAGAATTACAAAACCTAACCTAACCTAATAATAATAATATTATATTGTGTCCAATTTATAACTAATAAAACCATCCGTATTAAATTTACTTTTTCTTCTGTCATGTTGACAGTTCAAGAATTCCATACCCTGGCGAATTCATGTACTCAGCAGAAAATTTACCTAATTCATGAACAAGGCAACAGGCTTGACTATTACATGAATTAGCCAAAATTTTGCCCATTTCATGTAATAGTTAATTTCGCACATTCGGTGTAACATATACATTTTTCACACAATCGAATTACTACTTGGTAAGCACTTTGTTAAACTCAGCGATGTTAATTATTTTCAAAATGTATTTTCTCACCAAATACCTGAGATAGGTACTGAGTGTAAGCATTTCCATAGTGACAGGTTCAATAAAAGGCTATCGCGATGGAACGAATCACTCACTCGTAATATTCACTTCGTAAAGTCACTCCGATATACTCACTCGACATTCTCACATATCTCAATCATGTAATATTGTTATTATTATATACTTCCAATAAACACCCAATCTACATAAACATCGGACTTCAATTCTTCACTCCTCCATCGTCAACATCCAGCACCTCACCTACATCTGAAGCCTTATGCCTTATACGTGATTTCTGTTTTGACATTTGAAATTATTAAGCAAACACATGACGCATGGTTAAGTTAGGAAACTTCACAAATATTAACATCGCTCAGTTGCCATTCCAATTCTCTTACGCACATAATAGCTGTCATTTTTTTATGTTCATTATGATTATTTTTCGAGTGTAGCTATAGACAAACGGTTTATCAATCAATCGTGATACATTGTCTTTTTATATGCCCTACAAATCGGCAAATAAATGTCATAGTATAGCGTGAAGTTCTCTGCAAATGAACAAGTCACTTGTATCTAACTTAAATCAGTGAAACAGGTCTTTTTTTCGCTTCAATTTCACACATTTAGGCATAGAAGAAACATCTATGGGGGGGTTTGAGCTAAGATGTTTACACAATAACATGTGAATTTATCAGATGCGGGTTCGAAGCAGCTATTTATGACTTTAAAAGCAAACGATATGTCGACATAACTGACCTTTGAGACAGCGCGAGTGGTATTTGTGATACAGCTGCTGAGTGAAGTGATTCTCCTTGAGCAGACTGTGGCTGGGGTGCTGGAAGGCGGGCAGGGAGCGGCCCGTGGAGCCCCACGAACTCGCCCCTGACTCGCACGGCGACGTACCCAACGAAGATCTAAAATAAAACACCATTAAATATAATTAAGAAATGTGAAATTTAAAATGCACTATGTATGTTGTTTAGGTTAATGTAACTCACCCTAAGCTGTGTGTTCGGGGTCTGTGTTCCCTTGAGTCCATGATCCATCCGACGTGGTGTTCCACGGGCGGGTCTAGACTGTGACGCGTCTTGCGTTTTCTGCCGCTCCTGTAACGGACCAATAATCAAAATGTCAATTCCATTTCCTCTCACTATGATTCCAGAGGCATAATAAAATCGTACATTTGCATTGACATACTATAACAATATAAAATCTCATTGGTTGAAAACCACTCCATATCAATAAGGGCGTAATGCTCAATTTATACTTACCACAAACTTACAGTAAAATTGGTAAATAGCCGAAATCCTTCTGTTAACTATAGATTATAGAGATAAGGAATCCTTAACCATAGACTACTTTTGTTATGAACTCGCCCCCTTCTGTATTACCATTTACCACTGACAGCTGCTGTCAAAATAAATGTACGTGTCTATAAACAGCCCATACACTCAAATTCATTTAACAATTGATCTCAATATGGGTATTGAACAACTATTAAATATCCGTGACATTTAATACGACATATTTTCCTTTACTTTCGTTGATTCTGTACATGTCTTAATTTAGTAAAACCGATTATCGAATTGAAATGTCAGTGTCAATGAATTATGAATTAACTTTTCTTATTCGGATTTAGATATTTATGTAATATTAAACCAATAGATAGGTAGTTAAAATATATAAGTACTTAGTTACCTACACACCAACATGGTAATATTAGTTTTAACCTTTCTAACGCGGCAACTGACTTAAGTCAGCCTATACGCGCAAGTCATCCGCGCGTCAGCTGACTAAAGTCATTTCGATTTTCGTTTGCCTAGTACTGCTTTCGGCCAGGCGCGAAAAAATCTAATATTGATTTAATTTATTCAGAAATCATCCTTCTCTTGACATCTGTCAATGAATAGCCTAAACTTTTGTTCTATCTAATTTAAATAAATATTTTTCGGGAGCGTGTCTTGGATAAAAAAATATCAGTCATCGGGCCAATTCAAACTTGCCGGGTATATAGTGTCTTATCGCTTCTTAGTGCATGTGCGCCGAAGATATTTGACTGACGCGTTTGTAGCGATACGAATTCGCGATATAATATGTTATATTGTTTTTTAGTGATTGAAAAACTATTTGGTGCATAAACTGTTATATAGAATATGAGAAAGTTACATTGATCAAAGTGAATTTACAAAACATTTTACAAAAGGAATGCTTTTTGAGATTGCATTCATTCGTCTACCTGCTAGTATATTATCCGCGAGTTAATAGTTTCGGAAAATAATTTGAACAAGGTGTAATTTAAATATAAGAGTCCGCGATTCAATATTTCTCTTTCTTTATTGTTGATTAACATTTTTAAATACTATTTTCTGATTATACTAATAGGTAAAACGGACAAAAGTTGTTTATTTACCTTAATTATCAGTCATTTATAAAGAAAAGATATGTTAAGTAAATAAACATTTTCACACAATTGAAAATTTCTGTATCGGAAAAATTAAAAACATTTTGTGATAGCATATTGTGTGTGGTCGATATTTTGTCATTATTTTAAAATGGATATCCCTGGTAATTTGAGCGATGAAATGGGAGAAGCAATTCATGATCCTGATTCAGATTATGAATTGAGTGAAAATGAGTACTACGATGATTCAGATACTTCCAGTGCCCCATCAGAAAGTGCTGCTGCCGCCGCCTCTAATTTAAATGTAAATCGTAATGTTGACGATCTGTCTTCGTGGACTACTGGACCTTTCATACCAGTTGTTCACGAATTTGATGATTTCTTTTCTGGAGTCAGCCCGCACACAAATTTATCAGATAGCTCTAAAGAAATAGAATTTTTTGAGCATTTTTTGAATTCAAATATAATGGACAGAATCGTAATCGAAACAAATAACTATTATACAGAAGACATTAGAAGACAAGAACCATCGCCGAAATCACGAATGCATAAGTGGGTCAACACAGACGTCCCAGAAATGTACATTTTTTTTGCTGTAAGTATGTTGATGACTAGAAATCGTCACATCACAATAGAGGAACATTGGTCAACCGATCCACTCTTATCCAGCCAAATGTTCGGGAAAGTAATGCCAAGAGACAGATATACTTTGCTTTTGAGGATGTTGCACTTTTCGGATCCCATACTCAAATTCCTGGAGATAAATTACATAAAATTAAAATTCTGATCGACCATTGCCGAGAAATATTCAAAAAAACAATGATGCCGCACGAGAACTTATGTATCGACGAAAGCATAATTGTTTTCAAAGGTAGATTGCTGTTTAAACAGTACATTCCTTCAAAACGCCACCGTTTCGGCATAAAAATGTTCGTTCTTTGCAATGTGATGACTGGTTATATATTAGATTTCATAATATATTGCGGGGAAGGAACAGATATTGTCGATGAGCAGGGACTTGGCATTTCGGGAGCTGTGGTAACGACATTAATGAACGAATATTTCGGTAAAGGTCATACTATGTGGACTGACAACTGGTATTCAAGCCCAGACTTATTTAAACATCTTCACGAAAAAAAAACAAATGCTTGCGGAACAGTCCGAAAAAATCGAAGAAATATGCCAACATTTAGGAAGCTCAAGAAAGGAGAAGTGGAGTCAAAAAATAGTAGCTCGCTATTGGCTATAAAATGGCACGACCGGCGCGAAGTCCATATGTTGACTACATTGCACAATGATTCATTTACACCCACAGGAAAATTCAATAGGCAGACCGGAGAGCCTATACTGAAACCTACGTGTGTTATCCAATATAATAAATGTATGGGATCTGTAGATAAAGCTGATATGATGTTAAGTACACTAAGTTGTATGCGAAAATCAATAAAATGGTACAAAAAGGTGGCTTTCCATATCATAGATCTGTTTTTATTAAATTCATATATTCTGTTTAGTACTATCACAGGCAAAAAAACAGGTCTAGCTCATTTTCAGTTAAAAGTAATCAGGCAAATATTTGAAAAATATCAAGTTCCAGCCACATCCCGCGCACAGCAACCCGTCGACCATCCACTGCGCTTATCAGCTAGAGCGATGGCAAAGCATATGCCGGACATAATTCCTCCCGCAAATAAACGGATAAATCCTTGCAGAGTTTGTCATCTTTGTGCGAATACAAAAAAAAAGCCGAAAACCAAAAAATATTCCAGATACATGTGTTCCGAGTGTAACGTGCCATTATGCGTGTATCCGTGCTTTAGAGAATACCATGAAAAGGTGAACTATTAAAATATTTAAGTGTTTCAAAAATACTAAAATGACCTACCTACATATCAGACGATGTTGAAATTTATAAATTAATAACATTTGAAACTATGTGGATTATGTGTTCTGTTTAGTGAATAGTGTATTGTCATGTTATCAAAATAAACCATTAATATTATCAAGTGGGGTGTAAAAAAGGATTTCTCATAATTTATTAAGTGGTCTGGGATTACGGTTGCATTAACTCTGAAGTTTTGAACATAATTCTGTCATCGACGCACTTGTCCGGAGCCGACACGTCAACAAAATGGCGACTGAAACGTAAGTCACACGCTTTTTGTATAACGCGGCTTGTTCGTCATTCTTTATCATAATCAGGGCACAAATGTTTATTTTTAAGATCGTTAAAAATATTACGACTATTCATAATCACCGTTGAACACTTAAAATATTTTTGATGACTGTATTTGTACATGTTTGACTGACATTTATTGTGATTTATCAATACTTGAAATCATGACGCGCTCTATTGTATTAAAGCGGTATTCTTGACGCTTTGAAAGGGTTAATCACTCTATATAATTATTCATATCATGGCATATTGTAATAATTGTAAATGACAAAATCTGACATTTCAACGGCAAGTGTTACCGTATCGGGAAAAACATGGGTCAAAAAATAACTTATATTATTCACTAATTGCGGAGACATTTAATCATTTTAATTAAATATTAATTGTGTATTTATAGTTATTGAATTTATTGTGTATATTTTTCATATTTTTGTCATCGTTTAACAATTACAAAATAATTTACCTAAATTATGAAAAAGAGAATTTTTATATATGGTATTATTTTCAATAGAAAAACAGAACGAAGCTATTGCAGATCTGGTGGACCATAGACAACTCGATCATAACTATGAAAGGCTTTCTGGATAGTGTTTTGTTGTAATTTTGTTGTAATTATGACAGACGATTGAGCATCGCGCTCTAAGTCAATACCTCATGGGCTGCATAACATCTAATACGATGACCAATGAATGGCTCTGAAAGGTTTACGTACCATCAAAAATTGTGTACGCATTAAACTATGGCATGAATATAGGTAAAGATGTATCCTATATATCAGGGGTTGGCACACTTTTTTTGACTGACCTCAAATCTGTGGTGTGGGGGTCTTTGCTGACGGCATAGAAGCGAGCCTTCCGTGGGTCCTTTCTTCCTTGCTGTTCCTCACCTTGTTCCACGCGGGCAAACTGAAAACCAGTAAAGACCACCATATTGAATCAACCTAAATGAGTGCTATTATAAGTTATATGTAACATTTTGCCAATTATTCTCGAATACAGGGGTAGTCACCTTTTTATACCTACCGCCCACTTTTGTATCTCTGTTAGTAATATTTTCTAACCACCCATCGGTTCCACAGTAATGGTGATTTATAAAGTAGGGAAGTAACTTTACTTTATAAAATTTATAAAGCAGACTTACAGCAAGTTTAAGCATTATAATATTAATTACTTACCAAATACTTTATGTCAGACTTTCGCTAAGAGTGGCAGAATAAATCTTTATAAAACAACTTACTGTAGTTAAATCCATTTTTTTTATTTATACTTTGCATACATAGAAGCATGAAGTCTAATGAAATTCCTGAGGCTGATGGCTGATGCTGCGAAACTAAATTCTGGACATATGGCTCAATTTTTGTGTGGAACAAACGAAGGTCTCCTCTTTCGGAAATATTCAGGCGGTATATACACCTTCAATTTCAACCCTACCGCCCAACATGAAAACTGGAACGCCCACTAGTGGGCGGCAGGGACAGACTGACTACCCCTGCTCTAATATGTCAGAAGTCTACAACAGATTTCTTGGATTTTTGTATGTAAGGACATATGTAAAGAATCTTTCCTTACAATAATGAGAACCAAAAGAATTTTAATGTAATCCCTGTTCACCTGAAGACAGCTTCTGTGTACAGGAGTTGGAAACTGTGTGGACAAATTTTCTTACAAGCGTACACACTTTATAGAAGAAATGTTGCTAGTGTCTACCTACTTCTTTAATTGTTTTTTTTTTTTTTTGTATTCATGCTAATATAGACGACTCACGTAAGAGGCAGGCGGGGGAGGCGGAGGCGTCTCCTGTTGCCTTATCCTTTGCTCCGATTGTTCCTGCTCGAGGCTCAGTTGCTCCGAGCGGGCCAGCTCCCGTTGTCTCCGATTCCGCTCCTGGAAAAAAATATTTATTCATATGATCGCACAGAGTTGGAAGTGGGCATTTTCCAAACGAGTATCATTTAGCCGTGTGGCAATGAAAAAAGCCGATACCAGCGGTTCGGTTTCCGTCTCCAATATTTGTACTTCTGTAACTCCTTACATACCTTTTCTCATCAAAGGGTTTAATTTAATTTTATAAACTAACCAGCACCATTTGCAATTTATATTCTTGGTTCAATAAAAATAAATAAGTATGACTGACAAAGTTTAGCATGCCATATTTATGTCGGATCTCCATAGCCTACCTCCACCCTTCGCCACTGATACTCGGTATCTATCGATGTGATCTTAGCGATGGTAAATCATCGACAGCATTAAATAACTATGGGTGAACATCACGGGAGGTGACACTTTGTAAGGAGAGTTCAGTATCCGGATGGGAATGGCTGAAGCAAGATTCAACTCAATGCGGAATGTCTGGGACTCACGATTATATTCAGTTAAAACCAAAAATATCACCTATTCAACGCTTGCATTCTGATGGTAGTCATGGCAGCTTATGAAGGCTCAGCAGCATTATACTGAGCTTCGAGAACAGATTCTTGCAGCGGACACTGGTATAACTTTATAAGGACCGAGGAAATATGAGAGCGGACCAAGCGGTTTCTTATCGTCTGAGAGTGAAGAGATGATGTTGGACCTGGCTGGAACACATGCTGCGGATACCTCAAGAGAATTTTAACCTGGCTCTCCTGTTATTCAAACCAACCGGATTCTGGTGTCATTGGGGGCAGAGCTACGGGATGCTGGCATGGTGCAAGAAGACTGCCGAGCGACAGGGATTCTAAGAGGTGCAGTGTGGTGTACATGCTCTGAGGAGCGGATATGGTCAAAGAAGAAGATGGCTATTATGAGGTTATGAAGTGTCAAGTCACGATATTGTACAAAACACACCAAAGTGTAATACCCCGTTTACAATGGATTTACTGCTGACAGTTCGTATAATCACGGCCATAACAAGAAAATGCCGGCTCTATAAAACCGTCATACGCACAGTCGTTGCATACGGGTGCGAGCCATGGACGCTAAATGTGAAAGCAGCTGAAATGGTGGATTGCTTTGAGAGAAAGATCCTGAGGCGGATATACGGACCCATGAATGATGGTGAGGAGTGGAGAATTAAGTACAACACGGAACTATACCGCTTATACCAAGATTCAAAACTCTCCACCTTCATAAAACTCCAGAGGCTAAACTGGGCAGGCCATGTCCAGCGCATGCCTGAGTCACGGATACCGAAGAAGATCCTCGAAGGAAACCCAGGGGGGAAAAGGCCAGTGAGAAAGCCACGCACACGATGGGGTGACAACATTACAAAAGATGCCAACCAGCTGCTAAAAATCATGAACTGGAAAAGACACGTGGAGGACCGTTCCGGCTGAAGGACGGCGGTGGAGGAGGCCAGGGCTCGACTTGAGCTGTAGCGCCATCGAAGAAGAAGATAACAAGAAAATGCACGTGTAAACACATTTTATCGTGCAAGTTGCAAGATTGCATGTATGGATCAAATGTTCAGAAGCTTATGAATTTTCACGCGATATTTGCAACTCGTGTGATATCAGTGCGCAGTAGATCGACAATGGCAATCCGACGGGAAAAAATATGAACCAGACTGTGCAGAGCATTTTTGACATTTACCAAAATATTCACAACCAGACAAAATATAGATAACACCATTAAATGATGTGTCTAGCTTACACTTGAAGAATGAGATTGGTGAGACAGTCAGCACTTTTACATATAAACAGTTATTATTGCAATAGTTGAATTTACACACTAGTGCCAGTAAATCCATGCACTTATACAGGCGCTATTAACATCGTTAATATCAAACGGAAGTCAGCGGAAAACTACGAAGGTTAACTCACATAATCTGTCTCAGTCCATAAGTCTTCTTCGTAGAAATATAATCCGTCGCTGATGGCCTGCTCCATGTCCCTGGACATTTTGACTCGGCTCTCCCAGCGGGCGGTGCCCGTCCTGTCGCGGCCCTCATGCTTCTGCATCCCGGCGCCCATCCGGGTGGAGGGGGCGTGCTGCGAAGTGACCGAGGAAACGGACGAGGCGTTGGAATGGTGATTGTGGTGATGGGAGGCGTGGTTGCCGGCCGTCTGGGTCACGATCACCAGCTTGTTGATGTCGCGGTCGGCAAAATCGCAATCCGATTCGTCGCCGTCAGACCTGTAAATTGAACAAGCATTTATTTTCAGCAGATCAAAGCTGAGTTGGATTTGGTTTGCATGAACTCCAATGGTGATAACTGTTCATTTTATGATAAATAAGTTTGAACGTGGCTGCACTACCCACCCGAGATGAATAATTGCATTCTGGACCACAAATATAAAAAAATAATTCTCAGGCGTGGGAGAAGATTTCTTACTAAGCGATTATTAAAATCCTACATTAGTTAGTAACAATAAATTTTATAACACATAATATCAGAAACAGACCAACAGAGGCATAGATACGTAATATCGTCACCGTTCAGGCAAAAGTCACCAACCCTGAAAATGGCAGTTTTGAGTTGAGTATGTCACCCGAAGCGTAAAATTATGTTCTTCAAGATGCAAAACTCACCACGGTACATTAGTTAGTAAAATTTTGCTTAAATCCGAATTATTTGTTTTTCACTAAATGGCTTTCGATAAAATCTTAACAAGCAAAAGTCATTATAGGTGAATAGACATTATTGACTATATAAAAAAAATAAATCCTTTGTTATAAATATACAAGCAAAAGTCACTGTACTATGGATGGTGAGTTTTACTGATCCTTCTTTTGGCTAACATTGTTCAGATTATTAACAAGCAAAAGGCACCAAACCATAATTGAGCTACCTTGCCTCCTTCAAAACCTTCCAGATGTTTTAATTAGCATCAAAAAGTAAAATTACTTCAAAGAAATTATTAAGACATGAAAAAATAATTTAATGTAGATAAAACCTTAAAAACATTAAAATCTGATTTTTCCTGCATTTTCAAACTTTCAAATTGCGATATCTCAAAACTATGTTTTTAGGGTTGGTGACTTTTGCCTGAACGGTGACGATATAATGTAATACTTGTCACAATATATTATTACTTATCGTTTATTTACCACTGACTTCCTGTGTTCAAAGGCTGTAATAGCCTATATGTAAATATATCATGTTTTTGTTCATGTTCAGAATACCGTGACTTCTAACGACAAATTATCATAACAAATCGGCAAACAATTAAAAATTAGATCATTTTCGAATTAACCGTGTCAGTATTAAGGCCATTGGACCCGTTTTTTCCTGTCTTCTCAGAATCGTGGAAATGGCAAGGACGTTTAACACAAATCGACACATAATAAACACTTTATTTATTTAAAATCTAATAAATAATATTCAAATAACACTTTTTGTGTCATTAAAATTTTCTGATTCGCTTTACTTTTTAAAATAAATGACAAATAGTCGGTCCTGTTTTCGAAATTGGCCAAAACGACTGTCACGCCACAGTGACTTTTTGAACTTAATAATGGTTTTGCAGGTATATATTGTATGAAAGAAATGGGTAAAACAATACATTTCATTGATTAACTCATGTACTTTTTTTAATTTCAGAAAAATAAAGATTTTAAAGCCATTTTAGTTTGAGTATACATCAGCCAATTTTGAATGATTTTTCCTCACAAAATAATATATACTGCACAATAAAAATATTTTTTTATTATAATATAACATTTCCGTAATACTATAAATAATAATTAACAATGAAAAAATAAATAAAACCCTATAAATTCGGTACAATTAGTGACGCTATATTACCAAAACACGTCGTACGTTTTCATGTATTTATCCTATTTTCAGACAATTTAGATATATAATTATTTTGCAAAATTAACAAAAAGAGACCATTTGATCGATTGATCCATATAGTTTTTCTAATTTCTCATTTCTAACCTTAGTAGGCTTCTGAATTTCAAAGGGTGAGGACGTCTTTTTTTTCCAAAATTTTATCCGTCGCGAACAGTATTTTAATTCATAGAAAAATGACCTTTACTCGCATTGCAGTAACAATCAAATTGGCAAGACCACATGACGTAGACCAGGTGTTATAATTTGTGTTGACAAATCAAACATCATAAAATACCAGTGAATGTCAAACTGAGAAAAATGTAGTTATATTATATTATTTATTATCTTGTAATACAAATGGTTGCAGCATGTGAGATATTGTAAGATAATTGAATCTTATAACCACGATGGCTACAAAGAAGTCCTAAAGGTATTCGTTCGGTGCAACATTTATAAAAAAAAATATTTTGGACTTGAGCAGTTTAGATAAAATATAGGTGGACTTTAATTATTTTGATAAATACCTACTTGGTTGGGCTTTAAACGATTTGAAAAACTTTGCATGTACTTAATACAGTTTTTATGTACCTGGGTCGCCATGTTTTGTTATTTTCAAAGGGACGTATCCAGGAGTATGTTTATTGGCATTATCAATAGAAACAAAATAATATTATTTTTCAAGGTCTATTTATTATCGATCTTAAGTGGTTTATGTCACAAATAGTAAATTTGTAGAAAATTTAAAGTAAAATACGTTTTCGAATGCTGTCATAGTAATGGCCACTGAAACATGTGTCATAATTTTCCTAATCGTCAAAATAATAATAAAATAAGTGTTTTGGGGCAGAAAATCACGTATATGTTTTATGATGTATGTATTTTTCAGATGGTTTGTGGTAAAATCTTTTTTTTTCATACTGCCACAATTCAACTATTCATAATTAATTGTTTGTTAAATTTTTCATTGTGCACTTTGACTTAATAGGTAGGTGATAAAGTTTTTACCTTACTTTATTGTATTAATTTATTGTTAAGTGAGAATTAGCTGCTTTCGTTGTCAGTGTGTATTTGATGAGTGCGCATAGTGCCTGACGATGTCGAAAGGCGAAACCAGGATCGCATAAAACGACTCAAATGAAATAGTACAAAACTTAAATCCATTAGAATTTAATATATTTAATGCCGAGTTGAATTGAATGGAATCACCTTAGGCATTTATTAGTAATTATTTAACACAAGTAAAAAATATATTGAGGTAAGAACCTAGTTCATTGAATAATAAAAACAATATTACTCTTTACATCACAACTGACAAGATTTATATGAATTATTGTATATTGCCTGAACTCATTGATCCTAGACTAACACGGTCGATGGATATAAGAAACCCTCAATATCATAATTATATTAGATGCTATCAATAGAAAAGAAAAAAAAATAAAAAATAATAATTTATAATAGTTATTCTAATACATTACATACCGTTAAGCCTGTACACTAATTAAAGAACCAATTATTAATTTTCTATACACACTAATGTTCCGAAATCCTCCGCGGCGACCAAAACGTACTGCCGTCAAATACACGTTATTATAATAATGGTTTCTTAAATCTTGATTGTTGCGTAATAAATTTAAAAAAAATTGTACCTCGACAAATATTCATTGAATTGCTTTCTTTTATGAGTCATGTTTTTATAATTCAATAAAAACGCAATAATAAGAGAAATCTTTTATGCATCTTGTGAATGTTTTAAACTTATAATTTGTAATGTGAGCTCATGAAAAAATGAATAACTTTTGTATTCATACACACCGATATATATAAATAATATACCAATTTGAAACACCTCAGAAACATACATAAGTATTAGATTTTTTTTTGAAAAATATTTGAATTTGAACCCACAATATGATAGGTTCAAGAAAAGGTGTCACTTCACAAATTCAGCATATCAATAATATGAGGTTCTTATTTAGAGGTCTACTATTTTTATTCTTATAATTTATTCTACCGACTACAAAAATGTTTATAAAATTTGTTAGGAAAAAAATATTATTAATTCAACACTTTTAACGATTTTTGTTTTTTTACGCTTCGAGCATTGTTATTTTTCATGGCGCTTACGTCAAATTTGATTCTTGCGAATAAACCCATACGCCTTAATGAGGTTTTACTGTACTTCGAAAAGTACTCTTCACCACTGGTCTGACGAATATGCAACACAACATGTACGAGGCCTACACATTGCCATGGCAATACTAATCAATTGAGTCACAATTTTTTTTAGGCCGCAACACACTCACGTTTGCGCTTACTAAATGTATAAGAATATCACAAGATGAAAAGTTTACCATTCGGTAAATGTGTTCTGACGGGGTGGCGGCAGATTGTGGTCTAACTCCTCGTCGAACTGAAAGTCCAGCTCCTCGCGGGGGTCGGCAACCACCGTGCCGCGGGACATGTTGAGGGGAGCACTGGCACTGCCGGCGCCACCTGCCCCCGTTCCTGTCACCACCGTCTTCTCCTTTGAGCCGCCTTTCGAGCGTCTCTTCACCTGCAACAAATAATATGTCATTATGCTACAGTATGCAACCCTGCTATTCTGATGTTTTTCAAAATCCCAGCGAGAAATGCTACCATTTATAATAATTATTGTTGATAAAAGTCACAATAGCCCTGCAGAAATATATTTTGACACATCGCAAAATTTGATCTGAAAGAAATTCAAATAGATCATTCACCACCCGGGCGAGTTCTTTGTGTTTCAAATTATGTGTTAACACATTCGCGGACACATGTTAGCTAATTAGTGATATGACACATTAAATTATTCATTTTTTAAATTTTCTATTGAAGTATATAGAAATAAGTGAAGTCTTAAGGGGGGACATGCTCGTCAAAGGTCAAAATTGAGTTTTTATTGTATTTTCAAACCATGATCCTGGACACTCCTTAAACGTTGTAGATAATCTATTTATATAATTTTGAAGCCTTATTATCCTTTATAGTTATTTTAAACATTTGAGGACTGCATGAAGTATTTTTGTTACATAAAATAGTATTCTTTTAAACCTCTCGCTCTAATGTTTTAGAATATAGTCATATTTCGGTACAGAACTGTGCAGTGGTGTTAAGATTTTTTACATTTATTAATTTTTAAACGCATTTATAAAACCATTAGTATAATTTATTACGAGATAATTTTTGTAAAATATTCACGATAAAAAATTATTTTGATAATCTCTGTGATCCCAAATTTGACAAGAATTAGGCATTTTATTATTCAAAAAATCGGCAAGATTAACACATTTGAAGATGATTCTAAAGATATTTATTATAAGCTATGTCTTTGACCATTCATGTAACAAAAATACTTCATGCAGTCATCAAATGTTTAAAATAACTATAAAGGATAATAAGGCTTCAAAATTATATAAATAGATTATCTACAACGTTTAAGGAGTGTCCAGGATCATGGTTTGAAAATACAATAAAAACTCAATTTTGACCTTCGACGAGCATGTCCCCCCTTAAGATACGACACTATCTAATGGAAATATTATGTTCGCACCGTGAGACAAGTAGCAGGAAACATATTATTGTTTTAATCCAAAATACGACTTCTAGAAACGTCATATCGTATTCCGTTCCACAGTACATGACGTCAATAGACTGTCATATCACATCTCACAAAACACGACATTTATAGACGTCATGTCCGCGAATGTGTTAATATATACTATTTGTGTCCGTTCAAACAGCACGCCATCTGTATGTAATCATTGTATAAAAACTGTTTTCAAACATGTTTAATTTCAACGTTTAAAATGTATAGCGCCCTAGACGGAAAACATTATTCTAGATCTGAACTAAGAATGCGTTGCGTGGATGCCACACAATTTTACTTGTAAATTAATAATTTTAATCAGAAACCAGGTAATTATGAGTATAATTACGCTAGTAATATCGGTGGGCTGCGATAAATGGCTCGCTGTGTAAATAAAGTGTCCAGGTGGCAAACTAACCTCAGTCCAGATGTCAGAAAGCTGTCCATCAGCTTTGGCAGCGGCTGTCGCCATGGCAACGCCTTTATCAACAGCAGCACTATCCTCGCTGGCATCAGTTTCCACGCTGTCGCCACGCACTGTCCCCCTGGTGTTGCCGTCTCCCGGGACGCCGGCATCTTGAGCGAGTGGAGATTTACCGGAGGGCTCAGCGTCTTCCGGAGACTCTTCAACGTTCGCTGCAACAAAGGCAATGGGAAATAATTGCATGAAACGAAATGACAATTCAAAGGTTTATTAATTTTATTGTGACGAAATGCAATAAACCGTTTTATAGACTAATTTGTAGTGCAGTATATTTAAAATAGAAAATAAAGGGAAACTTGTTCATTTCAATATTAATAAAGAATCTATTTACATTAATTAATGTTTGGATCAAGCCGGGTTTGAAAGTGAAGGTTGGATTGAGCTGTTTCTGCAACTTAACATTTTGAATTAATCCGCCTATTCAACGAAATGACATACCACTAAAATGTTTGTCACATGACCCAAAACCTGAGCTATTGGCTAATATGAAACAAGCAGTCTTTGAAACTAAACGATTGTGGAATAAGCCACATTCGAAAGTTATGTTGATATTTTGTATGTAATAAAGCAAATATTACGAAGAAATCATTTGTAAATGTTTATTTACCGGTGTCGACATCAGTGAACAGCGCGACGGTAGGAACAAATTCAGGCACATCAGGATTCAAATGGTCTTCTGCCGGCGGTTTCACCATCACCGTTCGGAAACTCCTGGAATAATAAAACGACAATTTCACCATCAACCACAGAGCTTATGACTATAATAGAGAGAGTATTACAGCACATAATACCATTTCTAGAATGAATTTATTGTGGCAGGACTGGTAATTAATATTTTGTAAGCTAGCGTATTGAAACAATATGGCAGCTTAGAAGCATAGAAATAATTAAAAATATCTTGTCTTAAATAATGGGATTTAGCAATGCACAATGTAATTTTACAGTGTAATAAGAGACACCACCGCACTGAATTAAAATAGGATTACTCCCAGAGCCTATATTCCATTGTACCCACCTCGAGTGGAATGTATCACAATGGGATTATTGAGTTGTTATTACCTTGGTTATGACAGGTATAACATAGAGTAACCAATGTAATGACAATTTAATAATCCCACTCGCGGTGGGTACAATGGAATAAAGGTGGAGAAAAGCAGTGTCTGGGTGGAGAGAGCTTGGGATAGTGATATTTAGGTTTTACAATCAGCCATGGATCTGAATACTCTACAGCACTAGCCAAAGTTAAGATTTTGTGTATTGTCGTTCTTAGAATGTGTATTTTAAAAAATCATAATTTTTATTACCTCGGCAGTGGGGGAGGCGGCACAGCTTTGAGGGGGCCTGAGAGAGGGGCAAGCGAAGGGGGCGCCCCACCCAGACTCCTAACTGCAGCGGGGAAGAGCCCCAAGAGCGCACCGCGCCCGGTATTCCGTCCACCGGCAGGGCTGGCTCCGGCACCACTGTTGGCCCACTCGACAGTATTGGTGATGGGGTGCTGTCCAGGCTTGTGTTGCATCAGGGGGTTCATGACTCCGAAGTGTCCCGACGTGGCCTGTATCAGATGGTTGGCCATGGGAGGCTGGTGGAAGAAGTGGGAAGGTGGCGCCGCCTGGTTTTGCAGGGGAGCTATCGTAGAAGAGACGCCGTTGTTTTGGGGGACATTCGCAGATGACAGCTGAGAAAGATGCTGGCTTCTGTTGTAGAGAAACAGAAATTTCATTTAGAAAACAAATCATTAGTGACATGGAATTTTAGCTATCGATGACGGTATACAACAACAAATATGTTGGTTTTCTATCTTTCCCTCATAATATGAGCAGAGGTAAATCATATTATTGTCATTGAAACTAAAAAATGTGTAACTCCGTTTTAATCCAAAATTGACTTTGAATGCCATCTAGTAGCCGTTGTTAATTTCTACCCGTCTTGCAAATGATGTAATTCCAATAAAATTGTAACATTGTTAAATCATGGATGATGTAACTCCAAAACCAAATATCGTCACTGTTCTGGCAGAAGACACTAATTCGAAAAAATGACATATTAAGTTAGTTATACCAAAATGTTCCTTATTTCAAACTTTACTGTCTGGAAAACTTCTTAATCAAATATCGTCACTGTTCTGGCAGAAGACACTAATTCGAAAAAATGACATATTAAGTTAGTTATACCAAAATGTTCCTTATTTCAAACTTTACTGTCTGGAAAACTTCTTAATAAATAAACAGTCTTTATTTCAAAATCATCCTTTTTACGATTACTTAATAAACTCACATGATAGACCATTTCAAACATTTTAACAACTTCAGAGTCAAATTACTCAAAACTAGTATTCTCCAGTTAGTGTGTTCTGCCAGAACAGAGACGATATTATTATTTGTACATATTTGTTTTCATTGAACTATGTAGGTGTAGGTTAGTTTTTAAAATTCAATTAAACCCTGCCTGACCAAACCACAATGGAACTTACCTCATATTGTCATCCATGGACTCCAACTCGTCTTCCCTGGCGCCGTGCAGCGAGTTAACGACCGCCATTTGACTGTGGTCGTTGGGCAGCACTGCATCAGCTCCGCCCTCGCTGGCAAGGGCACCGTGGTCGGGTCCTACAGGCCCGACCGTGTGGTCAGCGCTCTCGGGGTTCGGCATGCCACCCGAGTCCAGTATCGGCCATTTTGTCGGCTCGTACAGAGTGCGCACCTGCGAGCATCATTTAATAATAGAGAACAGCTGTTAAAATAATCAAAAAAATTGATGATCTCTAAATGTTAATTGTCAACAGATAACATTTGTTAATGAAATAATAATGACTGGTATGAATATGTTTGGTTACATTACATAAATTGTACGCATCACATATATGTATGATTGTATTTCTAATTAACTTACCAACCAAAGACTACTTATACATTATTTCTGATGACATTTGAAATTATTTAGAAAACGTGTGAAGAATAGTTATGTTGGTAAACACCACAAATAATATCATCGCTCAGTTTCTTATTCACATAATATGGCAGCCAATTTATATGTTCATCGTGATCACATGATTTTACACAAAGATTTTCAAGAATATAATGCCAAAGTGTAGTTTTGTTAACCGCTTATTTATTCATCGTGACAGATTGTCTTTTCATACACCATGCAAATTGGCAAATAAATGTCATAGCAGCAGTGTGAAGTTCTCTGCAAATCTGTAGCTAACTTGATTTTTGGAACTGTGGATCTTTTTATGCTCTAATATCTTTCATTTAGGCTCCATCTCTATCTATAGAAGGAGGTTTTCAACATCTTTGTTAGCAATCTATTTTTTTTAGTCTTTCCCTTGTGTTCTTGACAATTGTTTAAATTCGCATTTGCGTCGTCGGTTGAGTAATACGGATCGTTTCAGTAATTATAATCATACCTACAACTCCTAATTTAATATCATTCTATTTTCTAAAATTTGTTTTGAATACCTGACATTTAAAGATTATCTTTAACCCCCTTCGACGTAACAGAAGAAGGCGATATAACATACCTTGTATCCGTTGATAAGTTCAATCTTGTCGGAAGCCCTAATGGCTTCCATGACGAGCGGCAGATCCACGGTGAGGGCGCGCACGCGGTGGAAAGAGGCGATGAGCGTCACTGGAATGGTACCGTCAGACGCCATCTTGCGGCGCAGGAAGAAGTCACGCATGAGGTTCTCCGGAGAGAAATAGTACTCGCTGAAAACATACACAGGGTATCGTTCAATGATGGGAAATTACTATATTAGACTCCTCCGAACACTTTCCTTTCTTTCACCTCTTGGCAATGTTCCTTTTCTCTTGTTGTTCCAATAAAAATACAATTGTGTTGTGTAATCATGGTCTTAGGCACTGCAGATATGACGTCTATAAATAAAACGAACCGGGACGTGTTCGGAATTCATTACAATATTATAGATTGAATTGAATATGTTCAATTCAATCTATAATATTGTAATGAATTCCAATAATAATTAACAGCAATAATTATAGACAGGCCAAACAGGGTTGTAGATTCTATTTTGCAACTCGTAACAAAATGAATGTTAATTTTGTAAAGTGTTATCATATTTTATATTTGCTGTTTTTGCAAATCCCCTATTGATTGCGAAATTTTGCAGTGTCAACAACGTATCCTCCACGATCAATGCGGGTTGGGTTACCTGTATTTCACACGTAAATTGCAGGAAATAAAAAATGTAAAACCGGGAATTAAATGTATTAAAATGAAACGGGACTGCAAAAATTAGCGGGAAAACGTGTATTCCGAGCATGTAAAATTGTATTATTATTTCAATAGTTCGGTTTGACCAAATGAAACACCGATCTCCGCATTACTAACATTGTACTTGTCATAATTTGACACAAAGACCACATACTTAGAGAACAAGATACAGTAAAACCTCGTTAGTAAGAACACTGATAATTCGAAATTTGCCGTAATTCGAAATTTTCCTGAAAAAAAGTCCCTTCAACATTATTTTCATATAAAACCATACCTTTAATTCGAATTTCGTAATTCGAAAAGATTTCAGAGTCCTGGCATATAAAAATATCCAATAAATCGTAATAACGTACACTATTTCATGGGCCAGTCATTGAAAATTGTGACAGACTTTCCTTAACCCGATCGCCGCGGATGGGACATATGTTGTTTTTTACATAAGCTCTGATACTGGGCGGATGTCGCAACTGTTGATATCGAAAATTGAAATGTCGGTAAAGTAGGAAATACTTCACGCATAGTATTAATTTTTGTATTGAAAAATGCTCTGATTCGTGTTCGTACCGCCATATCGATAACTCTGTCAAAAATATGTTGTTTTAATTTCATAAACATCGATCTTTCGAACCCCTTCGATCTATCGAGATTCGCCGGTCCGATTGCATCAGTTCAAATCTACGCGGTATTTTTCGCGGCTGCGCAGTAGGTATACAAAATATATTTCATTCGAGTTGAGTGTGCGCCGAGTATTTACCGTGTAAAGTTGAATTCACCGCGATTTTTACATCATGTGCGGGAATACGAAAAAGACAACCAAAAAACGAAAAGAAATTTGTCGTAATATTTCTAAAAATGTACTTGAACTTGTGTTCTGGATTATGTCATTTATTACTCATGTGTCTCCCTAATTGTTTCAAAGTCATAAATCGAGCTCATTATTGAAAGTCGTAAATATTTAGTAAAGATGCGTCCACACGGAATGAAAAAATATATATTATTATATTTTAGAGGATTGCAAGTTTTATAAATAAATTACGAATTACTATGAAGGAATATATAAAACGTATAAATTTTTGCTAAAAAAACACACGGGTAGGTATAAAATATAAATCATGGAATATTGACTTTTCAACTATATTACATATTATCTTCGCGTACAATTTAATGCTTATAAATTTTTAAAACCTTACCCAAAAAAAAAGTTTTTATAGCACTTGGAAAAATTTACGCAATTTAAAAAATAAATATTGTTTTTTTTACAAAACATAAAATGACAATCACTAACATAACACAATGCTCAATAAAACTGAAAAGTAATCTACAAAATCCAAGTTTCACTAAAAAAAAAACAAAAAAATTATTATAATATTTTCAACCAGTGTGGACTCACCTTTACGCTTAAATTATAATGGCCCATAAAACATGTAAAATGCTGACACAATCTATGCCACGAAATAAAACTGGTGACTACCGTCCAATTTTAATGGATTTGTCATCAATAAAACTTACACTAATTAACAATAATTCATAAGTCACCAATAAAAGCTATTATTTTCAATAATTTTTATGGCATTTTTAAGTGTTTTTAACACGAGTAAAATAAAATTAGTCAGTGATTAATTGTCTTCATCGGCGCACTTGTTTTGAAGTCAAGTGCTTTGTCATCGAAAATGGCTACAGAGTTTATCCGAACAAAGCAATACAGTAGTTTTGTTAAAGTAAACACAGCTAAATTCAACACTCTATTATGTGTTTTAGTGTGGCACTTGGATCCTTATGTATCTAGGCATGATAACAGTTGTAGCCACAATTTTTAACTGCCGTATTTATTATAATACAGCGAAGAATAACATTTCGAAAAACCTACCGCGGACAGCACATCTTTTGTATGGAAACTTAACGCGCCGATCGGGTTAAAACATCAAAAATTACTTATTTTATGATGGTAATTAAAATAATCCTGACATTTTATGACCCAATTCGGTAGGCACATCTATGATCAGAAACGAAATTAATAAAAATCAAAATTTTTTATATTTTTCCCCATACATTTCGTAATTCGTAATTCGTAATTTTTTTTCGATTTTCGGTCCCATGGAATTCGTATTAACGAGGTTTTACTGTAATATAAAATCTGAAGTGATACATTCTCCGCGAATCATTTGACATAATAGTATGTTAGTTATTAATGCTCACATCTGTTTCTTGATATAATCCTTCAGTGTGGGGGCGTCGAGGTTGAGGTATCCCGCCGGCCCTGCCCCATAGAAGTATGTGCCGAGGTACGGCATCAGGAATGGACCCTGCGATGGCGGCAGGGGCGGAGGAATTGGGGGAGACACCCCCGAAGCTTTGGCAGCCGCTGCAGCTGCCGCCGCTTGATACACCTGGAAACAAAGGGACACAAAATATAATGTAAGTTTTGAGGTTATGTACGTCTGCATTGATATTAAGCCGGCTCACACATCTAAACTCGACATTGTCTCCGGCACAGCCATAAATCGCACTGATGTTTCATATTGAACCACCACATACGCGCCTAGCAACAGTCTCTCTCGAAACGTCAAAATATACTCAGACTAGTGGCCGGCAAACTTGATGTCTGTGTAGAAATGACTGAATTGTAGCCTGTGTGCATGCGTGATCGCAACTCGGTCACACTGCAATATGCAGGCGAAATCACATAAAAATAGTTGCAAGCAACAACAGCTGTTTTTTTTTCAAGCTAAAATGTCGTATTTCACCAATGTGCGGAGCGCCATTTGGTAACGTATTCAACATTAGATGAGATTAGATGTGCGAGGCGCCTTAGTATTAATGTTAACAAACGTTATTTTGGATGTTTCATACCCCGTATTATATTTAGCATTTGCATCATTTTTTTCAGCGATTTCAAGGTAAGGTATTAAATATCGTGTTTTAATTTAATTAATACAGTATATTCACAAACAATCGACATCTAACACATTTGTAAGTGATTGACGATGATTGTTGAATTTACCTGTGAGTAGTCGTGTCTGTAGTCGGCAATGAGTGCCGCCGGAGGACGAGGCGTTCTGTGATGAAAGCCTCCCCTCGCGCCACGCCCCGAGAACCGACCACCACCGCGTCCTGTAACACACAAAGTATCTTTTTTAATAACATTCTCAAAAAAAAATTCTCATTGCGCGAAGAAATATGAAAATCATGATCGTAAATCACTAGCGCATTCAATTTGCATGGTATGGCAATATTAGAATATCCAGTGCGGTGGATTACCCACTCTGTGTTCATTTGGATTTTACGAATGTAATGTGTGTTGTACATATTATGGCTAATAACCATGACATCTTGGTTCTTTTTGGTTGTACAGCCTGGAGTGGACCTTGGCAGCCTCATATGGACCGGTTTATTTCTCCACATTTTTTGAATGTCTTTCAGGAAGTCATTAATCATTACGTTTTCTTTCTAGTACACTAAATATAACACGCTTTGACCGTGTTTAGCCCTGTCTACATTCGGGCATTCGCTAGATGAACGCATCGCAGTGCATGCATTACCTGCCTCAAACCAGTTTCAAAATACAACATGATACAACTAAAAGGACAATATAATAGAGATAAATTGTTTAGTGAATGGCACCAACCTGTTCTCGTGTATCGCCCTCTGGAGCCACCGCCGGCTCTCCAGTCATCTCCGTTTAAGGATTGTGAATCTGTAACAAAATAAATTACATTTTAATACAACTAAGAAATATGAATGTTGAATTATATATGCGAGCTTACTGTGACAGCACGTAACGTGGTGGTAATGTGTTCACAAAGCATATACACGTATAAGCAGCCACACATTCTATGAAATTAGCACATTAATTAGGGGAAAGTATGCTATATCGTACCGTTAGATAAATCATACCACCTCAATATCTCTAAAACTAGCCAACATTTTTTAAGACTAGTAACATTCAGAGAAGCGTAGCCAAGTTCATAGTTGACCTGTCATGTTTGACTTATGTTTAATGCACGCGTGCGTTTGTTATTTGAGTAATTTCGCTTTTTTGCATTCTTCATCTAACTTTTTCGGATTTTGCGTAAGGTGATTTCGTGGGTGAAGGTAAGTCTTTTAATTTTTTCTCAAACAATGTTTTGCTAACATGTTCATACAGTTTAATATTGAGTCACGGTAAAAATGTTTTAAATATATAGGTTATGGTTTGGGGATATTAATTTTATAAAACTCCGAGTTGGATAAATCGTACCACACATGATTTGGCAAGTCGTACCGGTACCATTTACCTTACCACAATAAAACCATTAGTTGTTTTGTGACAAACTGTTTTCATGTTATCATTTCAGATGACATCGACAAGAAAATACTACCAATGGTATTTTGCCAATTATGGCTTAACATATTTTATTTTCCTGTTTGCAAATTTGAAATGTCGAAACTAGGTACGATTTACGGACTTGTGGTACGATTTATCCTACCAGTTTGACAAATCGTACCGAAAGCTCTTTTTTTTAAACTTGATATTTTAATATGTTCCAGTTATTAAAAAGTTTTTTTTTTTAATAAAATATCTGAAATTTGATGAACTTTCATTTAAATCTTCTTTCACTTTCTAGACTCTTTTCAATCGATAAATAAAGGGAGTTAAGTACGAAGTGGTACGATATAGCATACCTTCCCCTAATGTAGTTGATTATTATATTAAATAAATGTATGGTTAACACTGCCCCATATATCACACGGTAAATGATTAAGGGAACGCCTAGTCCAGCCATAAAATCAATCTGGCACGATTAAAAGTAACACAATTGCGGTAGTTTGGCCGCTATCGTGTGGACATATCGTGCTTACAATCTAATGCTTAGTCCAGAAGACCAAGGTAGTTAGGTAGTTGAAAAGTAGTATCTGTTGTCCGCTCAGTCGAGGTTTCCATTTTGGTCCATTCAAATTGGAAATGGCGGTGTATTTAGACGATCAGTTTAGTTATCCGTCCAGTCTCAGTTGACAGTTCAGTTGGATAACGTCAATGTATATTTACGTATTTTTTATCCACTAAAAATGAAAATTATTTTTATAACTTTCCAAACATATTGGTTGGTATAATGCAGTATCTATATTTGAAGAAATAATATTGCAATCGAAATTGTCAATTTATCTGGCAACTCTAAAAACGGACACGATAACTGACGGAAAACGTTTCAGTCGGCCGCTTCAGTTTTGCGTTTACATGTCTGTTCAACTGACAGCAACTGAAGCCGGGACTGATCTGATAGCAAAACTAATCGTTTAAAAGCACCTTTTCATACCAACACAGGACGCATGCTACAGAAACTTATAAAATATTATTATAAGAAATCAATCAATTACCTCCGTCTCTGTGATGATACTGCGACGAAGAATTAACCCTGGGTGACTTGTCCTGTCGATCGGCAGCGGGACCGTCGCGTCCCCCGCCACCCTTGGCGGGCCGCGACTTGAAGTCAATGTCGATGGGCAGCCACTTGTGGCGGGCCACCTTGCCGACCGTCTTACCGTTGCCGTTGTCTTGGATGTCTCGCTTCTCCTGCGATCGGGGACGGGACTCCTGCAATCGATCCAAAGTATTTTATAACGAGTCTACCGCATACATAGCACGAGGTATAAACATACCACATAAGCGTGAAGTTCGAAAGTTTTGACAGAAAATATGACATAGTTAGAGCGAGAAAACGATGCATTACGGCTTCGTGTAAGAACAGTCAGACATAATAATAGTAACAATCATTTAAATTAGAAGAAATCACGATCTCGTCACTTTCAAGGTTAAAAGCCCACTATAATAGCCGAGACACGTTTGTCACGTGACTGGGACATGTGTTCCAGTTGCTGCCAGAGAGTGACACTTCGCACCCTTGTGGCACAAACTCGAGGATTCCATCGCCATGGCCAGCCCTCCCTCACCTTGCAGCGGTGCTACAAAAGTAATCTATGCACTGCAGGTCTGACAATTGCACGAGAGTTGGCAATGGACTGAGGGAAGTGGCACGAACTTGTGCTTGCCCTATGCCCCCGATGATGGGCGTGAAGAAAATAATGTTCTACCATTTTTTTGATTATCCAGACTGTGGTCATCACCAATTTTTCTTTTTTTGACCATTTCTGATTCTAATAAGATCATATGGGCCACTTGCTCAACCTATTAGGCCCATATGACTCCAAACACAAATTGAAAAACAATGTGTGTTTGCCAAACCCAGTATTCGAACCTGGAACCCACGACGTTATAGGCTGATATAATGTCGGCCCGCTCGGCCATCTACCAGGTTTTGCAGTAATAAAATTCACCGTGGAAGGAATGCGTAAAATCAAACTTTAAATGAAATAAACGATGGCTCACCTTCTGAGTGGTGTTGGCCATGCTGCCTTCTACGTTGAGGGGCTGCGCCAATGCGGCGCTGACCACAGGAACGGAATCCTTCATGGCCGAGCTGTCCCTGGTGCCCGGTACTGCGGTATTGTTGAGAAGCGCAGGTGCGGCGGAGCTGGTGACGCTCGAGCTCTGCGACGATGCGGTTTGAGAGCCGCTGGACGGCGGGAGGGAACCCGGAGCGCCCGCTACGCCGAGCTGGGGCCAGTCTGCCGTGTCTGTGAAGTCACTCGCCTGGAAAAAAATTATAGAGGATTGATTAATGTTATTTTAAATCAATTCAGTTGACCAGATTCTAGCTGGCATCGATAGCGAGTCAAATTTTCGTAACTTCTTGACTCGTCTACCTGATTTATGGTATTTTTGATCTCCACACCGTCGATCACAAGATTTATATCCCCCTGTTTAAATTATGTCACATTTTTGGACCCCTTCAAAATGTTGTCACTATTGACGTAACGCACATAATTCATAGCAATCTCGCGTGCATGTCGTTTTCAGTGCAGCGGAATAACCATGTCGACAATTTGATTTTGTATTAGTGACTTGTTTATTTCTGTGAATATATTGTACGTAAATATCTAACAAGTTTATAATAAAGCTTAGAAAGAATACTGACATTATAATAGGCATTATTATATAATATTTTTAAAGGCCTAATATGTAACATCCGCCTTTTATTCGTAATTTTTAATTAATTTAATTTTAATCGATTATCGTTTTTAAGTACTTTCCTGTGTAGATACAAATTCGCCGTTTTTACACAACAAAGCTAGTGGGGTACATATTGTATTTTCATTATAATCTCGATTTCGCCAAACTGGTTGATTCACCCTTTTTACAAAACACCGATGATTATCTGAGTATAAATTCTAACCGATTTAAGTTTTGTACTATTCCATTTGAGTCGTTTTTGCGACCCGGGTTTCGCCTTGCGGCAACTTCAGGCAGTGTGTGCACTCACCACAGAGTGTATTTACACATTACACATCAGTGTGTATTTACGTTTTAGTGAGTGCACATAGTGTCTGAAAATACCAAAAGGCGAAGCGTACGAGTGAATCGTTTACTATACTCTTCGTCACTTCAGAAGGCCAATTCTTGAATGAAGCAGTAAAAAACACCGCTTTAATGAAGCACGTAAAATTTTTAGTTTTACAGGAGACATTGTGTGTATAAAGCTTCGAGCGAAATGCATACGTGCGAGTGAGAAAGCATTCAGCATGCTTATACCTTATATCCATGCGTTAGAGTAAGATAGAAAGTAAACATGCCAAAACGAACCGTTTGTGAATTTCATGGAAAATAAATAACATTTTTATCCATTTTGGTAATGACTTCATATTTAATCAGTACTTACCGTTGACGTTGCATGATTAAATCATTCATTGTTGAAGTACGTAGCCAATTAATTTTTAAACAAGCTAGTTACGTCTCCAATATAACAATATCACAACACGGAATTTCCGTTGTATTTTGCAAACAAACATGTGTGTTTCTGTATTACAAAATCACAATAAATATTTAAGTGAGAATTTAAACACAAACTAATACTTTCAGCGGTAATAGTTGTGTAAAAGATAGAAAAAATAGAATAACAGCCTGCTCACTACGTACAAATTTTTCACGTTTAATAATATGTCAAAGTCAAATTGAGAGTTACTAGCGCCTCTAGCGGCAAAGCGTGTATAATTAAATTGCATACTGTAGTCGACACCACCGGTCGACTTTTAATATACTTCGTTGTAGTAGGTTTGCGCTTAGGTTGTGCAACCGGTAATACTGCTTCATTCAAGAATTGGCCTTCTGTACAGATGCCAATAAATTTGGCTGCTTCCAGTGATCAAGAATGAAACCAAATAGAGAATACACGACTGACGCATTTGAGTTTGCTTGTGGGAACTATTCCATCAAGAAGTCAAAATGGTATGTGAGGACTCACTCTGTGGTTGATCCGCTGTTTAGAAGCCTTGACGAGGGTTGGCCTGGCGGGCACAACGGGCTGACTGGGCTGGCTCTGGTGCAGATTGGGATGATGCAGGCTCTGGTGGACCGCCTGATGATGGGAAGGCAGCACTGTTGCATTCTGGTTTGAGTCTGCAATTCAATTCATTCAACACATAAATCATCGATAAAGAGAAATTGATAATATTAAAATTATAATAATATTTATAACAGAATTTGAAACCATTTCCAAATAGATGGGTAGATATTAAGGAATTAGCTGCAAGAAGAACATTTAGGTTAATAATTAGAACAATTATTAGCGTGCGTTACCTATGGCTCTGCCTTGTTGTTGCTGCTGCGGCTGTAGGGGTGCTCTTCTCTCACCCGCTGGCTGTGGGCCCCCGCTGTGGTTTCTAACCTGCAATAAAACAAAGCAAAATATTCCATTAGTAAGACGCTTAAACATGGCAACCTAGGGGCGGCAGGTTATATGAAAGTATGGTGAAGCCGGCTAGTATGGCGAAAAAGTATGGTGGGGCGGGCTGGTAATCAATTTGTGGCAAAATTTGAACGTTAACATTATATTATACATGTATGTTATAATGGACCAAAGTAAATCCTCTGTGATGCCCTGAATTTTTTTTATCGCGTCGCTATTTTTCGTTAGGTTATCGGCTATTGTTGGCCTGCTTCATTCAGCTGTATGAGAAAGCGGATTCCTTGACCCTCTTTTAATTTAATACCTCTATGATGGCAACTGTCACCCACTGACACCCACGGTGGCCGCGTGGCTTAAGCGTTGGACTATAAAGCCGTGGGTCCCAGGTTCGAATCCTGGGTCTGGCAAGTACACATATTGTTTTTCAATTTGTGTGTCAGGGTAAGGACCTAATAGGTTGAGCAAGTGGCTGACATCCATTTCTCATAAAAAACAAAAATCTGTCAATACAAACCTCCACTCTGTGGAGGCCCATATGATCCTATCAGGATCGGACATGGTCGGAAAAAAAAAATGATGGCAACTGTGCACAAAACGGATGGATAACTGTTTTCGTAGATTATAATTAGATGAAGGTATGCATTAATAGACAGATAAGCGAGATGATTGAATGTGTGACCCAATATAACAATTATTAAGGAACATGGGTCCGATGTAACCAGTCGGGAATAAAGATAGCATATGGGAAAGGACCGAGAAGACTTAATACCCCGACCATATTATGAGATGACAAAGGTACAACATTCCTCATTTCGTTATCCGAAGAAAGATCAATGGTAAAAATAGCGGAGGACGACATTGCATTGTGTGGTTTAAGTTCCTCCGTGTTTGGAATGAATACAGCTCTACCGAACTGTTTGGGTAGCAGATGATGGAGCAAAGATCGCTCTGATGATGGCTGACCTCCGTTACGGGATGGCAAGATAGGGAGATGCATAAACTATCAAGTGACAAATCCAAAGAGAATGCCATCAACTAATAAAATTTCAAATTTAAATAAGCAATATTCAAATGGACGAAGATTCTTTATAAGAATATATTACTATTGTCAAACAAGAATTTGTCTATGTAGTTAATCCTACTAGAGAATGCCTCTAAATTCATCATTTTATTTTACGCTTCCGTTGTGTACAGTTCTATCAATTTATGTAATTTGATGCTTTATATAATAAAAATATATATAAAACGATTAGGAGTGATATTAAAATTATTATTAGTAAACTTTTGTTTATTGCGAAGAAGAAAAGGAGTTGCTTCCAAAAAGAGAGTTGATACCTTATTTAAACACGCGATGCCGCCATAATAGGTACGTCACTGAGAAGTCTTCCATATGCGACTATAGCGACTTCCGGTTATCGATGAGTGTCGTACAGTATAAACATACATAAGCGTGATAGTTTTGACAAAATATATGACATAGTTAGAGCGACGCCGAGCGAGAGAAAACAATGCAAAAGGTGTCATATAAGGAGCAGTCGGAAATAACAACGTAACTATAATTAAAATTATTCAATGCAATTCGTGCGCAGTAGAAGAAATCGCTATCTACGCAATTTCATGGTTAAGTTGTTCAACTACGTGTTCGGAAATTTGTACATATCGTCACCGTTCAGGCAAAAGTCACCAACCCTAAAAACATAGTTTTGAGATATCGCAATTTGAAAGTTTGAAAATGCAGGAAAAATCAGATTTAAATGTTTTTAAGGTTTTATCTACATTACATCATTTTCTCATGTGTTCTTAATAATTTCTTTAAGGTACTTTTACTTTTTGATGCTAATTAAAACATCTAGAAGGTTTTGAAGGAGGTAAGGTAGCTCAATTATGGTTTGGTGACTTTTGCTTGTTAATAATCTCACCAAAGCGATCTTATTATAACAAGCTAAGGTAAACTATTCCTGTTTGGTTATTTTTGCGTATTTCAGACAAGTGTTACAAGTTTTCAAATGACAAATCAGTAAAACTCACCATCCATAGTATAGTGACTTTTGCTTGTATATTTATAACGAAGGATTTATTTTTTTAGAGTCAATAATGTCTATTCACCTATAATGACTTTTGCTTGTTAAGATTTTATCGAAAGTCATTTAGTGGAAAACAAATAATTCGGATTTAAGCAACATTTTACTAACTAATGTACCGTGGTGACTTTTGCATCTTAAAGAACATAATTTTACGCTTCGTGTGACATACTCAACTCAAAACTGCCATTTTCAGGGTTGGTGACTTTTGCCTGAACGGTGACGATATGCAGTTCGCCGTATCACACTTCACCAGAAATATATAGTCGTATATTAAAGACTGTCTAATCTCTTTGGGTCGTATAGTACTGAGATAAAATTCATGTTTAAATAAAACACGGTTCTTGTTGATTTATAGGAAGCCAGCGGCAAACAAATTTTGAAAATAGTCGATATAATGGATTATTTGTTAGGTTAGATTAGGTTTTCATTCTTGAAGGAACATTATTGTCTGTAATGCTCCACGAACGTGTATTTTTTCATATCGGTGCCATAGAGATGACCGTATAGTATATGGTCATCTCTTTCTGATAAGAAAACTCATGGCAAACTGTGCTACAGTGAAATGTAATGTGTACAATTTACATGTAACCATTCAACTATACAACCGATGAAGGGAAAACTTGAATTTAAATTCTAATCAATTTTATATTCTACTATTTGAATTGCTACTGTTTTTACCTTTCGCCATTGTCAATGTATTGAAATGAAAAATGTAAAAATTCTGTACTTGCGTCAATAAATTATGGTACGTAGACAAGCAACAATCGCATTTGGCGTGAATCTGAAACATCAATGACACCATTGTGTCAATGCGTCAAGTTACAAAATATTAATTTTCTGCAAACCGCACTAAAAATGTTACAGAAATCCCATCAAGAGATGTATAATTAAAAGCTTCACTCATGGCCGCTCTCCAGTTTTTTGATTATAGCATATATCCCCCCCTAAAAGGTTTGAAAGGCTGTGGCAGTGTGTATTTTATAAAACAGCTGTTCAATTAAAAAAATCCGTAATTTAAAACAGAGTACGACAGAATAGCAAAAAATATTTTTTCCTATCAGTAGTAAAACTATTATGAAGTGTCAATGCTAAATGTGACATTGCCTACTAAACAAATATCAAATGTGTTTGATCAGACGTATTGAAGATATGAATCATTATTATGGAATTTCCAACAGTGCCGAAGACTGCCTGCTGAAGGTTTTGTAAGGCAGCAAGTGAGGCCACGAATTTTTTAGCAAAAATTAACTTTTTTTTTTTTAAATATATTGAAAGTTATCATAAACACTTACCAATCATATTCTAAATATCTCATTATCACAATAAAATCATTATTTTTACGTGTGCATATTTAAATTCTAACTAAGTATTAAATGTATATTTTAAAAGTGTCTATAATTCACGAACGTTTATTTATTTTCGAATTCATTCTATTGTGTGGTGCCCAGTTGTCCAGGCGCCGGATCGTCCTGGACCCTGGCACAATAAGACGAATTAATTATAATAGAAACCGGCTGCATACAGCCTGACAAAACGCTACCTCTATAATATTTTTGCAAATTGAAATTTGTACATATTATGCAGTTCGCCGTATCACATTTCACCGTGGAACGTTGTATCGGAAATATAATATGGTCGTATATTAAAGACCGTTCAACCTCATTGGGTCGTATAATACTGACATAAAATTAATGTCTAAATAAAACACGGTTCTCGTCGGTTTACAGGAAGCCAGCGGAAAAGAAATTTTGAAAATAGCCGATCTACTGGATTATTTGTTAGGTTTGAGGTTTTCATTCTTGAAGGAACATTATTGTCTGCATTGCTCCATGAACGCGTAATTTTTTCATCTCGGTGTTATATAAATGACCGTATAGAAGTGGCGAAAGGTGGAGGTAGGCTGTAAGATCCGCCATAAATAGTCGACACTTAACTTTGTCAGTCATTCGTATTTGTTTTTATTGAAATGAGACTACACTTTACAGATGGTATCGGTTAGTTTTTAAAATTCAATTGTAAACCCTGCGAAAACCAAGCCATAATAGATAATTATAGTCAAAAAATACTCGTCGATCTATAAAATATCTAGAATTATGCAATCAAATCATACGTAACTTTGGATATTTTATACATACAATATTTTTTATCTATTATAGTTTGGTTTAGGCAGGGTTTAATGAATTTAAAAAAAATAACCAATAATAAGTGTGATATTTAACCTTAATCCAACGAAAACAAATAAGTATGGATGAAAAATGGTGCCTAATTTTGTCATATCGTTCAAAATATATCAAAACTATTATGGTTTGGCTTAGGCAGGGTTTAATTGATTTTTAAAAAATAACCAACTGTGAATAAATTGTAGTTTTTGTTCAGTAAAAACAAATGCGTATGACTGACAAAGTTTGATCTGCACTATTTATGGCGGATCTTAACAGCCTACATCCACCCTTCGCTGCTGCCGTTTAGTATACGTTCATTTCTTTCCGATAAGAAAGCTCAGTGAACTACTGTGCTACAGTGAAATGTAGTACAATTTACATGTAAACATTTTTGTTCTGATGTCACATAAAGCGAAATTAATGATCACATGTTGACAAACATTATTATTTACAATATTTTTTCAATATTATTGTTCAATGGTGCTTTGTATGTACACAATATTAATATATAACGCAAGGTCACCAATGTTATGCTCTGTTAGCAGTACATAATGCTGTCATATTGTAAATTATTATTATTTACATGTTTACGTTATGATAATTCCGCCAGTGCAAAATTTGCTGACACAGTCAAACTTGGTTATTATGAGGAGGATGGGACTTATAAGCATTACTCCTTATTTATCAGAGAATAAGTATTTTTAAATGAGCGGTCACACAACACAAAAAGTAGAAATTCAAACAAAAATACACAATTAGAATTTTTCCCCGAAACAAGTATGGCATTCATAAACTACAAAAGTTGTTTATTATATTGAACGCTGGTATGTACCTACTGACTTCACAAACCTTGAATTTTTTACATGCAATTTCAACCATATGCATGATACCTCCACGGTTATACGTGAATGGAGGACCCCTTAAGGGTAAAGTACGAGCGAAGTTATGGATGCCACATTCATGTTTCTTGTAGTCGGCCAAGCCAAAGTCCTTCTATCGCCACTCTATGAATAGGATAATTTGTATTAATTACCTATAAATGTTCAAATTACCAGATGGGGCGAGATAAAGGTTGGTCACGCGAGACAATTTTAGTTTTTAAATCGTATTAGTAAGATACCTAATGTTGTTCCTTTTGAGCCCAATCCCCTGAATTCAGTAACACGGCTACCTGACGGGAAAAAAACCCATGGCAGGTAAAGGCCGAAGGTACCCGCCGCAGGTGAGAATGATAGAGGGGTGAATGTTCAGGGGTAGATTGAGAGGCACAGCGACAGGGACGGCACGCGGTAGGTGTCCAGGCTGGCGAGGCAGTTAGCCGGAGTCTCCGAAACACGACGGACTGTGTGTCCCGTTGAACCTTAGATTTTAATTGACAGCCTACGGCGCCCATCTTTAATAAATTTAGGGCTGTTCAAAATTTATGAACCGTGTTTAACTTCATAATTGTGTTAATGTGAATTGATATTGTGTGGTGTATGTTTTTTTTTTTTGTTGTGAACCTAACTGTTAAATATAAAACTCTGTGCTACGAACCACGTGTGTTTCATTGGGAAGATTCAACATAATCAACTGTCAATCCTGCATCTTTACCTAACCTAACCTAACCTTACACTGAACGTGCTCTACCGAAACACCGAAACCCAGCTTCATTTGACCGCCCTAAACAATTTCAACCACTGAGCTAGTTGAAGGGTGGAAGCTGGTCGTGTGACTCACACGAATCGACCGACAGCACGCTAATCAGGGCTTCATTGACGCCCGGTTGACCGGAGAGTTGAGCGCGGAGGTCGGATCGGGCTGTGCGACCCCGACTCCCCTCCCTACCCGGACTTCCGGGGTGTCATGAGTATATACTTTTTCAAGGTAGGTACTTAGACACGTAACTAGTGTCATAAACGTAATCCGATCCCGGGGGGGGGGAGCATCCTGCCCAGTCGGATTATATTGCTTAGGGTCGAAAATGTTTTTAAATGATCCGACACATTAACAGTTTTAAGAAAATTTTTGACGATATTTTTGCTCGGTATACTAGAGAAGTATAGCTCGGTATAATACTAGACATATGCATATAATTCTTGTCACTTTATAAAAATGGTGTCATCTTTTTTGGCATTTGTTTTTTTATACCTTAATCAAAAATATTTACAGTTTCTGCCAAAGACTATCATGTCCGAAAGTTTGTACGTATGCAGTTCGCCGTATCACACTTCACCATGAAATGTTGAATCGGAAATATATGGTCGTATATTAAAGACCGTCCAACCTCCTTGGGTCGTATAGTACTGACATAAAATTTCTATATTTCTAAATCATTTCTAAATAGAAAACGGTTCTTGTCGGTTTACACTTTACAGGAAGCCAGCAGCAAACAAATTTTGTTTTGTTAGGTTAGGTTAGATTATCAAAATTGGCTATGAAAATTGAATTATTATTCATATTGAAACTAATAAAATTGGAACATTATTGTTTGCAATGCTCAACGAACAACTATTTAAGTAATTTTATCATCTCGGTGCAATAACGATGACCGTATCGTATAGTATACGGTCATCTCTTTCCGATAAGAAAGCTCACGGCGAACTGTGCTACGGTGAAATGTAACACAGTCGATCACGGATATAGTGAGATCTCGGATGTAACGAGGAAACGTTCCTTGACATTTTAGTTTATGATTTTCTCCATACACTTATTCACTTTTATAACAGGATACTTATCGGGTATACCGGAAATTGCATGTAAAAAATCCAAGGTTTGTGAAGTCAGTAGGTACCTACCAGCGTTCATTACAATAAACAACTTCTTTTGTAGTTTATGAATGCCATGCTTGTTTCGGGGAAAAATTCTAATTGTGTATTTTTGTTTGAATTGTGACTTTTTGTGTTATGTGACCGCTCATTTAAAAATACCTATAATACTTATTAAACGAGTAACGCTTATAACGAGCAAATTCAATCAGCCCCATCTTCCTCGTAATAACCAAGTTCGACTGTATGTTCAATTTACGTGTAACCAAAGACTATATCCTACTCAATAATCGTAAAATTCTTTTGTTATTCGACAAATGTTACAATGCAATATATTTAATAATTCCATTGACCAATTATTGACTTCAAACATTTATATACTGCAATCATTCTTTGTAATAGTATGTACATAATTCTACAGCATTATAAAAAATCATCTGCATGTTTTTAAAACATTGTTAATATTTTTGCTTGATTTGGGGACCCACTGCGAACACTCAGAGTACCGGTAGCTCCACCCTTAAATAGGGCTGTAAGCGAACTACCCTCTAAAACAACCGGTACTAATAACAAACACACTCGGAACTTCCTCGACACTCGTATCATAACGTGATCATGTAAAAAAATACTTGTTAACAATATACATAACTATTTGACTGTAAGGGGCGGCCACTGAACAGCTGTTTTTGCAGACGGAATGCATTATCAGTTCCAGCTCGAACAACTGACTGATAATAAAAACACGCCAACTAGTATTGCCTACAGAAAAAAAAACAACTATTATTTCATATTATCAATGTGTAGATAATAACACAATCATAGATATGACATATCGGTAGGTAGGCGGCATTGGCGCGGATGGTTTTTCTATTGTTATAAATCAATTTTCTTTATAAGTAATTTTTAGGTGGGTCACTTTTGAAGTGCTAAGTGCAGGATAGTTCTGCACCTTAGGAGAACAAACAACGGATGATTTCGATATCCAAGATAATTATCACAGACTGGCAAGAATGGCAGAGTTTCCATTTATGCCGCGTATAAGCTACAGTATGTAAGCATTTTTTTTTCGACCATGTCCGATCCTATCGGCCTCGGAGTGGAGATTTGTAATTGTTTGTAATTAACAGGTCAGCGGTGATTGTGTTAACACACTTGTTAAGCTGTTAATTAATTTTTAATTTTTATTAGCACATTTAAATATCATGTTAATCATATTATCTAATGGCCAAGTAACGCAAACGCACCAGTCGCGGTGTCAACACTAAATGAGTTAAAACACAATCACTGCTAACCTTTTAATTACCATATTTAAATAACACGTTAATTATATCTAATGGCCAACGCCAGTCGCAGTGGTAGCACTAAATGGGTTTGGAAGCTTCTGAATTTTCATGCGACAGTAGGGATTTTTTTCTATTTACGCCTGCGCAGTAGAACGATAGTGGCGAACCTGCCGGCAAAAAAGCGAACTACAAACGAATTTTCAGGTAGACTGATTTTATTACCTGTCAAATAGTACGAAATGCTTCAGTTTTGTATGAGAAATTTTACTTTTGTTTCTATCACCATCATCATATCAGTCGGCGTCGATCCACTACTTGGATGAAGGCCTCACCCAACTCCCTCCACTCTTGTCAATCCTTAGTTCTTCACTGCCACGTACATCCACCAAACTTTATGATTTTTTTACTCTTTCTCACTCCCGCAGTAGGCCATGAGTGATGCGATATGAATCAAATAATACAAGATGATTACGCGGATTTCCACATGGTAATATGACAATGGCTAACTGAGTTTCACTACCTGTCAAATAGTACCATAAAATTAAAACATAGCGTCTCGCTCACTCTTAAAGAATGAGATTGGAGAGACAGTCAGCACTTTTACATGGAAACAGCTATTGTCACGATAGTTTAAAATATTCGCTATTGCTACATGCACGTGTACAGGGGCTATAAGTCTAAGTAAAAAAAAAAAAAAAACACCATTTGGATCACGGCTTACTCAAAGTTAAACATGCCTGTATTACAATAATAACAGGTTGATTTCTATCACGGTCAGCATAATTATCATTGCGCTGATTGGAAATATTTCAAGTAATTATGACCTTCAGATATATTTTTTTTCATTTTGATAAGAAGTAATATTAATGTAATAACAGGTCAATCAGAAAATTATCGTAAAATATTAAAATATTGTCGAGTAGGCGTGATAAGAAATGTTTTCTTAATGCTAGCGAACAATTATTAATAATGCAGTGTTATTCTCTGATAAGACCATAAATGCTGCTAACTGTTTTACAAATTGTCACGGAAACATAGATCGGTCCAAAGTGCTGGAGCTAGAACTGAGCGGGGATCGAGGAACTCGATTGGGTATTGCCCCAACATTATGTTACTGTATAAAAAAAAAATTATAATTCCGGTGGGTCGATCGTTTGGGCACTGCATCATTAAAAATACATTACAGTGGAGCAAGCTCAGAAGAAATTTATGACACTCCTTTATTTGAGGTTGTATGGTTACCAGTGGCGAAAGGTGGAGGTAGGCCATGGCCCCCAGGCCAGGATCTTTGGCGGGCCCACCTACCTATTGCTTGGATTAAAGATAGTGTGACTGACGGTTTACACTAGCGTTTTCCAAATGGTGTTCCAGGTAAAATTAAGGGTGTTATTAAGTGTATTTTGAACGATTTTTTGTATTTTTAATAAATCCACTTGAAGTGTGTTTATCTCACTTACCTGGTTGACCGCCATGCCGAGCCCTGTTAGCCCCCGCCTGTGGGGGCATGAGATAGGCTGTTCTGTCCGGCACACTAAACTTTGTCAGTCATACTTATTTGTTTTCATTAAGACGATACTTCAGTGAAACGGTAAATAATTTTCAACTATAGGCGCGACGAAATTTTGGACTCGCTGGCATTCGTAGGGCGAACGTTGAGGTGTGAATTTCGTGATGGCGACGGGGGTATTAATTCTTAAATCGTGTAAAGATGACTAAAAACGTTACCCATTTACTTGAAAAAGAAAACATGTCAATGAATATATTATTATTGTTACTAATAGAACAATAAACAGAACATTAAATGGACGCATGTTGGATTTATGACAAATTATATTTCGTTCGGCATGCGTCATTTGCACCCGCAACCCGCAATCCGCGCATCGCCTAGCCACGATCTTTTTAGACCATGCCTCAACTGAGGTATAGCCTTAACTAAAAATACAAATTGCATTTCTTTTAATTCGATTAAACCCTTCTGTTTTATTTCACAAGAATATCAAAGTTTGTTCACGCAACAGCGACTTGGTTGCTGTACCTACTTATTCGGGGTTCAACTTATGTTACTTGTTCATAAGGGTAAAAAATTCTTGTTCACAAAGATAGGCTGTTGCAAAAGGCAGTAGCGTCTTCATCACTTTCACATGCGCAACAATAAATGATATTTTGTATGTTTAAAAATATATAGACTTTTATTTGAATTTTTAAGGAGACCATTGACAAACCCTTGACCCCTGAACCAGAGTGAGTTGTATATGCTTGATAAAAGTTTGTGACGTCTGACTTTCCGAGCTGTGCAAACGATTAATCAACGGAATCCGAATTCGGTAACGTAAGGTATTTTGTCTAGGTCAGGTCAGCGTTTATAGATGCATATAAAAAAGTTGGTACGCAGAGGTTCCCAACATTTTCCCTGTCCCACATCGCTAAGATACATTTGATTAATATTCTGACCATTTATTTTTGAATGACAGTTTTGAATAACAAAATTCTCTATCGATTCATCGATTAAATGCTTGAATTTATTAATTTTTGGCCGGTGTTTGTGTAGATAATCTGTACTCAATACAATCTTGATTGGTTCAAAACTATATACAGTAAAAACTGATTCTGAATAAGGAAATGTCCATTATATTGTAATAAGGCAAGTTTTACGAATCCGTATGTTGAAAATGACAAAAAATTGGTTAATTTATCTGTTTATGAGTATAAGAACCAGCGAACACAGAATTAATGGGAACTGAAATACCCAACCGGTGTGGAGTAACAGTCAACCGATCTCGAGTGTGGAAGAATATGGAATAAACTTAAACATGTATCAAGAATACACCCGTCCTTCGTCTGACAACTGCTCTCGGTTTATACACTCACACACATTCAATATTGGTGCATTTGGAAGTAGCAATACACAATATTTGCACGTCTATAACGTGTGGCTCATTTTCGTAGGAGACTCACACATTCATTAATATATTGAGTATTGGAATTCGATTTATTGATCTGTTCTGTGATGAGAACATTAACAATGTTCTTGAAAACCAAATAGAGTTTAAATTTTACAAAAAAATAATGATATTTAAACGTCAAATCGTGGCTGGGCGATGCGCGGATTGCGGGTCGCGGGTGCAAATGACGCCTGTCAAACGAAATATAATTTGTCATGTAAATCCAACATACTTCCATTTTATGTTCTGTTTATTGTTCTATTAGTAACAATAATAATATATTCATTGACATGTTTTCTTTTTAAAGTAAATGGGTAACGTTTTTAGTCATCTTTACACGATTTAAGAATTAATTGGCCCGTCACCATCACGAAGCAAAGTGACGTGTTTCCAGCTCGACATTCTCTCACTGAATGCGAGCGAGTCCAAAATTTCGTCGCGCCTACAATTGAAAATTATTTGCTGTTTCACTGATGGGTCACCTTAATCATTAAGGAACACAATCAGGAAAATTTGTCCATTAAATAATGTAGATTTTATTGAAGTTTTATATTTGATTTTTGTTTACAAAATTATTTGACAGCAGCCGTGACTTCTGTTTCCGCAGCAAGGCGCTGCCAGCTGTTTATCATTATGTGTTATTTCTTATTGATCAAAAAATCAGCTGACTTAACGCATAACCCCACTTTAAATGCATTGTAGCGCCTGTGCAAGTGCATGGATTTACTTGCAGCAATAGTGTGTGTTTTAAACTATCGCGATAATAACTGTTTACACATAAAAGTGCAGACTGTCTCGCCAATCTCATTCTTCAAGAGTAAGCGAGACGCGATGTTATCATTTTATAGTACTATTAGAGAGGTAGTGAAAATCGGTTAACCCCAAAATGAATCTGCGCGGTGCAGTTTGTTTTTTTACCGGCAGGTTCGCCACTATCGTTCGACTTGTGCAGGCGTGTATATCGAAAAATCCTATCGCGTGAAAATTCAGAAGCTTCTGAAACTTTTTTGATTCATGCATGCGATTTTGCAACTGCAGGATAATACATGTTTACACGTGCATTTTCTTGTTATGGCCGTGATAATACGTACCGTCAGCAGTAAATCCATGCACTTGTAAACAGGGTATTATAACTGATGGTGTTTGACCGCAGAGCAGTGCCGAAGGGTAGAGGTAGGCTGTTAATATTCGGTTGTTAGTATTGCATATTGTAAATACCCTCGCAAACTTCCATAGCCGCATCGGCGAATCAAACAAACAAAAGAAATACTTCACACGGTCGAAAATAAAACATACATTTTATAACAAGCAGAGAATGGGAAAGTTGCCAAAAGTAAAAAATTGAAATTTGCCGTGACCGCGAATTATTCTGCGTAAGTATTTTTATTTACAATTATACAATATCACTGCCTGCCTACGACACGCGCCAACGTAATAATAATAATTCACGTCACACCGTGGCAGCCAACTGTATAAACAATTAATGCTTATAACATAATCCTGACGACTATCGCTCAGTGTGTGGATGGTTAGTAATCAGGAGAAAATTGGAGCACTTTTGGCTCACATTCAGTACAGTAGAAAACCTGTGTGCGAAAGGAAGGTTTCTAAAATCACTCCTTTTCAGCGTGGCTATTCCAACAAATCACGTAACATTGAAAAAGTGCTAAATGTGATAAATATATCATATTTATCACTTTACATATTCAGTCAGTTAATTATTACAATAAGTTAACTGTCAAAAAGTACTATCTTCTAGCAGTCCCTCTCTTGGCTGTGTTAACTTTTAGAGCGAGATATAGTATGTCAATTTTACATATTGAGAATAGAGATGCAAAATACGAGTGTTTTGAAAAATAATTACATCACGGCCGCCGTATTAATTTATAGATCCCCCGCAAGCTGTCAAATATCGAGTGACTAGTAGCATCTAGTAGTAACATATTTGTTTTACTATGTGCTGCAATCGCAATGACATGAATAAAATTGTAGGTTACGTTGACGATGATGGTGACGTTGCAAGATTGCATGCATGAAGCAAAAAAGTTTGGAAGCTTCTGAATTTTCATGCGTCAGTTGGATCTAATCGATATCTGCACCTGTGCAGTAGAATGATAGTGGTGAACCTGTTGGTAAAAAAACAAACTACGACGTGCACTCATTTTGAGGTTAACTGACTTTCACTAGCTGTCAAATAGTACTATAAAATGACAACATCGCGTCTCGCTTACTCTTGAAGAATGAGATTGGCGAGACGCCCTACACTTTTACATGTAAACAGTTATTATTAGGATAGTTTAAAATACACACTATTGCTGCAAGTAAAACCATGCACGTATACAGGTGCCTATAAGTAAGAATATGATGTAGCACCTGAATGGCCTGCATCCCCCTCGAACCCCAGTTTTGACGTGTCAACAGATATTATTTTTTGAACTACGCGCTTCTTGCTATCTCAATGGTGACCTTGATGTTATGGTCAATCCAGTCTCCATGTAGACATCGCTGGCTTTTTATTTACCGACGGCCATAAAAACGGTTTTACTCAGATATCTGCATCAAGTGAATGACTATGAACCAGCAAAGGGAATAAGCGGCAAGCAGACAGAGCGATTGCCGTACAGGGTACCCAATACGATAGCGGCCATTGTCAATAGGAACGGATGGAAATAATTGTTTGAGGAAGCCGGAATGATGACTGTGGTACTTAATTGTGTCATTTGCAATATTGTGGTGAAAATCAAATTAAAAAAACCTTTCGATGATTTGTAAACAATGTGGTCAAGTATGACTTACTTCCATAAGAGTGGTTTTCAAAACTTTTCCATGTAACGGTAACTATCGCGTCAGCAGTGAATAGAACTCGGCACAAATTTGAAAAAAATACTTGAAATATCTAATTTTATGATGTTCATATATGTGTTTAACGCGTACGTGATTCCTGTGCTCCTATATGGCTATGAGACATGGCATCTAACTAAGCTTCAAGAGTCTCGGCTTTTAAGCTTTGAGAATCGATGTCTCCGCCGAATCTTAGGGGTACATTGGTATGACCGCGTTACGTACATCCGAGTTCGTGAGCAAACACAGCAGCCTTCAGTGATTGAGGTTATAACGAAGAGACGCTTTAGGTGGCTGGGACATGTATTCCGGATGCCGCCAAAGAATGCGACACTTCGTACCCTTGTACCCGTGGCCGGCCCTCCCTCACCCTGCAGCGGAGTGACCTACGTACTGCAGGTCTGACATAGCGGGAGGCGCAAGAGTTGGCGATGAACCGAGGGAAGTGGGGCGACCTTGTGCTTACCCTATGCCCCAATATTGGGTCGTGACAGGGTGGAAGAAGAAGATATGTGTTTATTAAGGTTTAAAATTTACAAACGTGTTTTTCAGTTTCACTTTCATAATAAATTTAAGACTGCTGTGTCGTTAATGGATAGGAAGATACTGCACAGCACACACCTGATAATTGCTCGCACACTTTGAATACAGCTGCTCTAAATGATAGGTAAGTAAGTATTGATAAGTCAATGACAAATTAAAAATACAAACCACACAATCTGCGGTAGACCTGTAGGAAAATGATAAAACTAATAAATAATCTACTCGAACAAAAACAGGACAATCCGGTGTGAAAAATTTTACAATCATCATCATTTTATCGCAGTGACCATTGATTATTGAGTCGCCGGAATTCAGCTGGCTTAGAGACCAGATTGAAACCCCGTATCCGTAGTACATGACCGAGACGGGCATCTTTGAGACTGTACAGTCCATACTATTCTGTTACTTCTGGCGATACATGGCATGCGTCTTTACTTCGTATACCAGTGGCGAAGGGTGGAAGTAGGCTGTTAAGATCCACCATAATATGGTATATATCATATATTGCACACTAAACTCTGTCAGTCATACTTATTTGTTATCATTGAAATAAGACTACAATTTACAGATGGTGTTGGTTAGTTTTTTTAAATTCATCAAGCCCTGCTCTAAAATATTTCAAATGTGAGTTAGAATAGTTCTGCATTCAGCTGACGAAATATTTAAATCGTGAAAATAAAGGTTTCATAAAACTAACCTGTTTGTTTTTAATAATCAGGATAATCAAGGTTCCACTATACATATACTACAGTCTTCAACAAGATAATCTTCAATAAGAAGAATTTAACATTTTTAATATTGAATAAAAAAGATGCGTAAATAAAAATGTCAATGTTATTTTCATGGCAAATTCTGTATATAATTTGAATAATTTTGCTTGCTGTGTCCTCTTTGAAACACTAAAAACGATAATAAACAAAACATAAATGATTACGAGAAATATCAATGTTATTTCTTGGAATAGTTATAAAACAACAAAACCTCATTTAAAGAATGTTGAAAACAGTTATGTAGAATTTACAGCCGCATATTTAACAAGTTAATTTATTCAAATCCGCTAACAGTGAACTTGTATTCCTTCAATCCTTAATCACATAAATATAGAAGCCCTAGATCAGGGGTTCTTAACCGCAGAGCCATTTTCGTGCGCCCCCGGCAAAGTATTAAATAACGAAGAAATTTTACTTTTTTAACTGGTGCCGATAAACTGTTTGAAGGATTTTTTAATAAGCGAGAAATTATTTCGGCAATTCAAGATGTGCAGTTATCTAATGACATAACTACTACTTACGAGAATCCAGAAGATGTTAACCGATTTAGGTTGATGTAGTCAGTTGAAAAATGTGAATGGTTCTTACTGCAACTACACGAGTCGACAGATATATTTATCTGATACAGCGCAATTGGCAGTATGCATAAGGATTGTATTCAGTGATTTTAGTGAAAAAGAAGAACTATTAAAGTTACTTCCAATGCAACAGCGAAGAGGCGAAGATATTTTTAATATCTTTAAAAATTACGTGACAGAAATTAATATGCCTTTACAAAGGCAATAATTATTACTGATGGTGCTCCAGCAATTTTTTTTTTTTTTGACCATGTCCGATCCTAATAGGATCATATGGGCCTCCACAGGTAGAGGTTTGTATTAACAGATTTTGTTTTTTACGAGAAATGGATGTCAGCCACTTGCTCAACCTATTAGGTCCATACCCTGACTCACACACAAATTGAAAAACAATATGTGTACTTGCCAGACCCAGGATTCGAACCTGGGACCCACGGCGTGATAGACCAACGCTTAACCCGCGCGGCCACCGTGGGTGCTCCAGCAATGGTGGGCTGCAATAAGGTATTCATTTCCAATTGCAAGAGAGATGAATCCTTCACGTACTTTATGAATTATCATTGTAATATTCATCAAGAAGCATTATGTGCCAAAATCTAACGCTGATGACTTTGAAAAGTTAGTGAGTGAAATGCAATGTCAAAGATCGCACTGATAGCCTGTATTATTTTTAATATTTTTTATTTCTCTTTATTGTATTCTATCTCTTTATTATTGTAAATGCACTCACAGGCGTTTAAATGTGAATAAATGTATAATCTACCGATATAATAAATGTAACACATAATAAGTATTAAAAATATGGCAACATACTAATTTACACGTCAATTTAACTGGCAATTCTCAAAATGGATACGATAACTGATAGAAAATCCATCCTGTCTCGTCTCCGTTTTGGTTTCGATCGGCAGCTTCAGTTTTGCATTTATATGTCAGTTTAACGGAAACTGATTGTTTAAAACCACCTTCAAGATATGTCCATTTTTTTTAAAAGGTGTAAATTGAGTAAAAAAAATCTAGTCTATGCATCCTACATTTCGTCATAATATCCTAACAAGCGATGATCTTCATAGAAGAAGGTCTTTCATGAACATCTTTTTCTATATATACAGCTTTTCTAAAGGTGAGAATGACGGCAGATAATTATTACTGATGGTTCGATTGTAACAAGGCACAGGTATGCCACTCCAATAGTAGTGGCAAATATCCTGGAACGGTTCCAATGCGCAACAAAGTATTCCTATCATTTTTTGACGAGTGGATTATCACCGGGTTCTACCGACTTATGGACCGCCTAATCGATCAATTGAATAAGAATCCGAGTAAACCGGCTTCGAAGTCAAATATGTGATTATAAATTTGCACATTTTTGATACTGTTCCAACACAAAAATTAGACCCCGGATGAAGATTCGGAGTTCTGTACATGATTTGCAGTTGATAAATAATACATTAGCTAAGGATTGAAGAAATACAAGTGTACCGATGACCAGTGGCGAAGGGTGGAGGTAGGCTGTTAAGGCGATACTTCAGTGAAACGGCAAATAATTACCAAATATAGGTGGGATGAAATTTTGGACTCTCTGGCAGTCTAAGAGCGAATGTCGAGGTGTGAATACGTCAATTTGTTTCGTGATGGCGACGGGGGTATTAATTCTTAAATCGTGTAAAGATGACTAAAAACGTTACCCATTTACTTTAAAAAGAAAACATGTCAATGACTATATTATTATTATTACTAATAGAACAATACACAGAACATTAAATGGGCGCATGTTGAATTTATATTTCGGTCGGCATGTGTCATTTGCACCCGCGACCCGCAATCCGCGCATCGCCTAGCCACGATCTTTTTAGACCGTGCCTCAACTGAGGTATAGCCTTAAGATCCGCCAGAAATAGTAAACACTAAACTTTGTCAGTCATATATCAAGAATACAAATTGCAGGTGGTGTTCGCTGGTTAGTTTTTAAAATTAAACTGAACTGTACTGAAACTAAACCATAATAGATAGAAAAAAATATTTTTCTATTTATAAAATAATTAAAATAATGTATGATTTGATATTAATGGCATGATTTTAGATATTATATAGATAGAAGAATATTTTTTATCTATTATGCTTTGGTTAAGCCTCAATTACATTGAGCTTCTTTACGAGCTGTTTATTGGCGAATTTAAAAGCGGGCGATTCAGCTACTGCGATTTGATGATTACACACAAAACTTTCCATTCGCTGAGAAGCCACAAGCCAGCGACTATTTTGACAGAACGTAGTTCGTTTTTTTACCGGGAGGTTGGTACTGCGCTCTACTGCACAGACGCAGTAGGCCCACACGCCGGCGTGTAGCGTGTAAAGTTGACCAGCTTTCAACTTTTCTCGGTAGAGTGTTTACAACCTGCTTATTAGCTTATTCGATGATTACACTGGGCGACTTTACAGACAGATTGTAAATTCCCCAATGAACAGCTCGTAAAGAAGCTCAATGTAATTGACGCTTTAGGCAGGGTTTAATGATGTTTAATCAAATTTTAAAAACAATCTGTAATTTATATTCAAAGTTAAATGAAAACAAATAAAAGTGTGCACTATTTATGTAGGATATCCACAGCCTACCTCCACCCTTCGTGTAATTAAGTCTGGTTCTCAAATGGTACGTCATTAATTTTTCTTTATATTAAATTGATCAGTGTTTGAAAAACAAGACAGATCGAAATGATACGTTGCTATGAAAATAACAATAATTTAAGTAAAAACAGAAGTTCAATGAACATAATACAATGTTAGGAATAGATAATAGGAAGTATAATGACATGGTTTGAATCTATTTACATGTACCGATGTGGCGATGTGAAAACAGCTCTTCATCTCCCATTTACGATGCTAATTCCGTCACCGTTACATTACCGTACGTACAAGATTGACAATATAACAGTAAGTAAAAGGTAAATTATTATTTTGGCAACATAGATAAGTCTAATAAGGTTTCATTTTCATCATTCACTATTTGCTTTAACTATATTGCATTCTTACAGACAACAAGCCTCTCTTCCTCACAATTGAGCATGTCTCTCTTTTGGATCTATCCGTTTAATTTAATTAATGACAGGTAAATGAAATCTGACAGATATCTATTAATTGTATGTATTTACTGGATAATGCTATCGATTTTGAAAATAATAACATTTTAATTAGATGTAATACAGTATACTCTCAGTAATCCGTCGCTCGATTATCCGACAACTACTATAATCCGCCGTTATTTTTACTAGTTGAAAGCACAAAATCAAGCTCTATAATTCGCCAGTATGTGATCGTCAAATTCAATAGTCCGCCGCGTACAAGTATACAAGGCAGATGAGACGGGTTTATTTTGGAAACTTTTCCTTTATGAAACGTATGTTCATCGCGAAGAAAGTAATTTACCAGGGAGGAAAGTGCCCAAGGACCGCATCACAATTATGCCGTGCTCCAATGCAACCTGGACACACAAACTGAAGATTTTGGTCATAGGGAAAGTCAGGAATCCTAGGCCATCCAAGAATATCTGCCTCACTGAACAACACTGGTTGTGTCAAGTGATTTACTGTTTAATATTTAGTTGATAAATATGTATAATTTAGTAAATACTTGATTTCGATTATAAATAAAACTGTAATTTGCTAGTACAAATTTCTCAAAAAAAATATTTTTACGAAATACCTGTTTTAATTTTTACAATATTTTGTATGTATGCACTATAATCCACCGCTTTCACTAATTGGACACTTGTCTCGTTTTTGGGGTGGCGGATTACTGAGAGGGTACTGTATTTACTGGATAATGCTATCAATTTTGAAAATAATAACAATTTAATTAGATGTAATTTTGATGATTCTAGGAACAGCCATAATATGAAGATGACGAAATGCAAATTAACTGAAATATTTGGAGTCTAATGGGTTGGGTAACCTAAGGTGACATTAATAGTAACGAGAGTGTTAAACACATTGCAATGTTTTCATTTATCTTTATAGGTTAATGTCTGTAATAATGTGAATGTCCTAAACAAATAACATATAATAATATTCATGAAAGTAAATAAATAATATTATTTTTCGTTCGTATTTTATCTCACTGTGAGGAGTGTTAATGGTTTGAAAATTAGTTTGATGACCTATAATTTACCTATCCGAGTAATTGCACAAACTTCATTTTTAATTGGGGACCTTGAAAGCGTATTAACAATATTATCATTTCTCTTACACAATGTTTTCGCGACATTGCATAATTGTAATGTGAAAACAAACAAATAATAATTATTCCCGATCACATTTATGTACGGCGAATGTATTATTCTCGGGGCATTTTCGCTGACTTAACTTCAAATTGGACCATTTCCAAAAAAATATTGATTTTTCCGCAGAGGTGGGTTAAATGATAATGAACACATGACCGGTCGAAAATATTTTTTCAGATAGCCATTATTATGACAATAAAAATCGTAAACGTCAATGTATCATTTTGTAATGCAGGTGAATGTTCCATTTTTGAAAATCATGAGTTGTATTATTTTTTTTGCCGGAACAACATATTGTAAATGTTGACTGGCAAAACGTGTCGATGTTTAAAAATCGCTCAATCACCGGATATTTTGTGCAATTATGCGGCAAATACGTAGATGTATGCTAGTTATCGACGTATTAGGCGATGAGAGTGTACGTAATGCCGATTTGGGCAAGTTATGAATGTTTTTTTCGACGTAATCATAACCTCAAATTCGCTCACCTGCCATGGGTTGACTTTGGGCAGAGGCGCCTCCACGAAACGTTTCGGCTCTTCGGGGGGGTTGCTGTTTGGCTGGGCGGGCGTACTTTGTTGTTTTTCGCCGTGCTGCTGGTTAGGAAGGGCCGGGGCCGCCGGATTGGCGTGCTGATCGTCCCTAGGCTCCCTGGTCTCGCGGGGGACGTTGCCTCCGTTGACGCGGGCCTCTTTGGAGCGGCTCCTCTTGCGGTCCGTGCGCCTCTCCTTGCGGCTGTGGGCCACCACGGCCACGAAGCCGCCCTCCCCGGTCTCCTCGGGCTCCTCCTCGCCGAGGTTCTCCTTGTTGCTGTCGCCCCCCTTGAAATTCAAAACTGCATTGGCGTACGAGGGGCCCGCCTGACTGTCCGACACGGCGGCCATCTTGAATTTAAAACGCTCGATCTGCGTTGACGAGACCGAAAACTGATCAATCGGACATTTAAAATCGCTGCGAAAGCCCTTCCGCGGTCTTTGGAAACGATTGCGTAAGCGCCGCGCGCCCTGCCCGTCCCTGAACGCGCACTTCACGACGAAACCTCACCGTCGGTACACTTCCATATTGGATCCGCGAGAACGCATGGCCGCACGATCGCGGGGCAACTCGTGCACTTCGGAGCGGCCTTCCGTCGCTCCAGATCGATGGCAGTCTCCGAAAGGCGGCGACGATCGAAGCGCGAGACTCCGGCGAGGGACCGCACTCGAAACGGGGACCGGAGCCCCCCGATTACGGCCGACAGAGCCAGTATTTGCGACGCACGTTCACACAAGCATGCACACTATTTACATCCAAGATATCACTGTTCCGAGCGCTGCGTCGCTCTAAAGGGCCGTCAGACACGCACACAAAGTAACATTTCGCATTACCGGGTCATTCGCGACGCATTTTTCGCATTTTGGATATCTTTTGCTATATTTTTAGTCAAATTTGTACATTCACTACACATGTGGTCGGACGCCGAAAAAGGGATTTTTCCACACAATATACAGAAGGCTGTGACTTCTAATTTTAAACAGTGTCAAATTTTACCGCCAGAGGCGCACACAGCGCTGCCACATTTCTACAGACCTACAAACTTATCTGAAAATTGGCCAAAAATGGAACTACGAACTACCATATGACGCCATATTGAAAAACATCACTTGAATGTCGGATTTTGCAAGTTCCGAGTCGTGATTGGGTAATAATCGACAGTGGCTCCTCCATTTCATTCTCCAGATAAGATTGTAGGTCTGCACTCGACATGACAAATCGAAACTTTATTAGGAAAAGGAAGTTTGATAATAATAACTTATTTTTATCTCAATTGTTTTAATGCAAATCCGTTACCAATTTTATTTCATTTTACATTATGCGATAAGAATTTAGCGACAATAGTCAATTGTTTGCTTCGCTGGCTTTCAAAATGCATTTTATGGCACCTGACTGCAATTCTAATTACCAATATCAAAATATATTTAAATAATATAATTCGCGTACCTACCTATGTAAACAATTTATAAAATATAAAGACCAAACCGTAATTAATAAATATCTGCATGCAATAATAAACATTAAAAAATAATTAAACTATTATTTTTTAAAATAGATTTATGACGTTTAACTTTTACCCGATTCAGCAATTTAAAACACAATTTTATTTAATTTACTTACAACATGATTGCTCGATTCATGACTTAATAACTAAATATGCAATATTCAGCGCTGACATAACAATAATAATCACAAGGCATTGAATGTTGTGTTTTCTCTAAAAATATTTTTAGAAATTTGCATCACGTGATTTCACTGATTTCATTACTTTTTAAATTCTACAGCCGCGAGCTTTTATAAACATGCTGAGGTGCCAACATCGACATATAGCTAATTGATAATCAGTGGTAAACAACCTAAGTAGAACAATTTATAAAATAAATATTATATTAAATAAATTTTATTAGTCTCTAATCCAAAAAGATTGGACGGCACCGTCCAATCTCTTGCTCTAATTTATACAATATTTATAATTAATGTACTTAACTGTTTATTTTCTTTAATAAAATAATGAATTAAAATTAGTAAAAGGCAGTCGCAAAATGTTGCTATTCGCATTATCACCCATACCAGTGGCGCACCCAAAAATATTGAAATTGAAAGCCAATAGATTAGACAAATAAAAACACGGCAAAAAAATGATTTGAAATTCTCCAGCACCCTCTAGAAAAAAATCTTAGATTTTAATTTCTAATACAAAAATTTCGAAATACTTTTTTTTAGGAACTCAATCTCTAATGGAAATGTCAAAAAATTCTCGGTGTCCACCCGAATTCCGAAGTAGTGTACACCGAGTGCAATAGACAAAAGTCCGATAAACGAGAAATTAGGATGTGTTCTGTTGGGTAGGTTTGTGTACCTATAAGTTAAATGCAATAAATAATACTTTATTTTCTATTTTCAATTAATATTTTGGAAGTTCACTATTAAAAAACCCAAAATTCGACGATAAAAATTCGGCGAAAAGTACGACTACACCCACCAGGCCACCACCATGGGCTGACAGGGCTACAGCCTGGGGGCCCGGGCTTAAGAGGGCCCGGCGTGGCGGCTCGTCTAATTGTGAGATAAACAAACCAGAAATTTGTTATACCATAAAAATATTGCATGTGGCGCTATACTACTTCATCAAAATTAACACCTGACACCCCCCAAACATGAAAATTATTAGAATGATTTTAACCATTGAAATTGAAAGCCAATAAACCTTTGGGCTTAGACAAATAAAAACACTGGCAAAAAAATGATTTGTAATTCTCCAGCACCCTATTTAGAATAATTTCTTAGATTTTAATATCTAACACAAAAATTTCGAAACACTAATGTCAGGTTTTTTTAGAAACCCAATCCCTAATAGAACTGTCAAAAATTTCTCGGTGTCCACCCGAATTCCGGAGTGGTGTAGGTCATGGCTGGGGAGGGCTGACAGGGCTCTAGCCTGGGGGCCCGGCGTGTCGGGTTCATAAATTAGCTTTAATAGTAAAAAAAGTTGCCTGCGGCGCTATTATGCTTCATGGACATGAACATTTTCAATTACTTATATAATTGTGCAATATATTTTTTGATTATTATGTGTCGATACTCGACAGCTCCATTATTAAAGTGGATGTATTGAAAATCGCCAATAATTCACTGTATAAGTACCCTTAATTTGAACTAAAACACAATTTGAAAAACGTTAATATAGTGTTTCACACTGCCTTTAATCTTAGCGGTAGGTAGGGGGCCCGCCAAATATCCTAGCCTGAGGGCCCGTTTCAGGATGTGGGGACCATGGTGTAGGTACACCGAGTGCAATAGATAACGAGAAATTAGGCTGTGAAGAAGAAAAAGAGCCTATGGGACTAATTTACATTCTCCTCCTTGGGCCCTCCCCCAATATGAAATCCTGGGTGCGCCAATGACCCATACAGTAGGTATATTAGTATAATACCCAATTTACATGTGCATGGATTTACTGTTGATAGTAAGAAAATGTATGGGTAAACATGTACCTACCTACCTACTGCAGTTGGCAAGATTACATGCATGAATCAAACAAGTTTGAAAGCTTCTGAATTTTCATGTGACGATAGTGGCGAACCTGCCGGCAAAAAAACGAATTTTCAGGTTGACCGATTTCCACTAGCTGTCAAATTGTACGAAATAGTAGGTACCTACCATAAAATGACAAGATCGCGTCTCGCTCATCTTTAAAAAATGAATTGTAGAGACAATCAGCACCTTTACGTGTAAACAGTTATTGTCATGATAGTCGAAATAAGCATTATTGCCGCCAGTAAATACATGCACGTGTACAGGCGCTATTATGATTGGTGCAGATTTATTATATAAGCCAATAAAAATACATTTTTCACCAATACATGAAGGATGACCGACGGCGGGGATTCTGATGTTATGAATTATGACTTGGATGTTTTGTGTGAAAAAAAAATAGAGAATATTATGGGGGTGTTGTATGTGTATTTAAATTATGGTTTTTGTAAAATCGTCTCTGTTCTGGCAGAACACACTAACTGAAGAATACTAGTTTTGAGTAATTTGACTTTTAAGTTGTTAAAATATTTGAAATGGTCTATCATGTGAGTTTATTAAGTAATCGTAAAAAGGATGACTTTAAAATAAAGACTGTTTATTTATTAAGAAGGTTTCCAGACGGTAAAGTTTGAAATAAGGAACATTTTGGTATAACTAACTCAATATGTATTTTTTTCGAATTAGTGTCTTCTGCCAGAACAGTGACGAAATATTCATATACCTATACCGCTCATTGTGTTATGTATGGTGAAATCTGCAGATATTACAATATTGTCAATTATTATGACATCATTCATTTGGTCAGAACATTTAAAAAATCTAAAATAATTTCAATTATATAGGTACCTACCAACCTAGGTACCAATAATAATATAAAACCAGATATTTATTTATATTTATATCCAGTATTTCAGCATAGGTACAAAAAAACAAGGTCCGCCATTTTTTTCGTTTTATCTACAATCTACATATTATACAGCGCGTAGATTGATGTTGTGGCATTGATGCAGAGGTAGGGAGGTCGTTCACGGGAGCGTGCAATCCATGCTGATTATTCCAGAGTGTCACATGCACGTGCGTTATTTTATTTTGAATTTTATGTAGACACAATTTTAATTTCCAACAGCTATTCTATAATATCTTACTTATCTGCCATAGCTATCTACAATAATTATAAATTATTTCTTAGCACTGTAAAGTGTGAAAGATAAAACAGTGATCGAAGAGTGGATATAAGTACACGAAATAGAGGGAGAATAATAAAATCATAGCTTCTATAAAATTTGAGAATACAATTGAATACGTGTATTAATTAAGGCGCTAAGTACAAAAAAACTGACATTTTTAAAGAAAAGTGTTCTACATACAAACGCCAATAACTTCAACTTACTATGGTCTAAGTACCTCAAGCAAGTCAAAAAAATACATCAAAATATTTAAACCTGTCGACGTTGTAAGTCCGTTGGCCTGTTTTATTTATAATGGTGTAAATAGCACTACAGTGGTCAACCTCATTCAATATAAAATGGCTAACGATGGTGTGTTGACACTTGCGAGTTCTTAATACCTAAAATTATAGAAGCTGCCGTGATTGCTTCACACTGAACCACATTTTTCAAAAGGTCTGCCTCATGAAAGTTTACTTCAAGGACTCGGTATTTTGTAACTACAGCCAATACGACTTATTGGTACTTAGAGCCATTCTGCATGCGGCTCTTAATAATTTATACACGTAGGTATTCAATTATTCTAAAATTAATAACTTTACTAATAATATTTCAGAATATACTTACCTAGGTAGGTACCTATCCATTTATCGTGAATCTCTTTCAATCTGTATTTTTTTTTAATAGGTATACTTAAACAATGTGAAGTAATAAAATAATCAATAAATATTGGTTTTCAAGAATAGATCGTGTTGTTTCAAGACCTGAACAAAAACGAACCATAAGTGCGAGTGAGTAAGAATACGGCACGCATCTCCTCTCTATGGGTTAGAGTAAGAAAGAATTTCTACGGCTGAATTAAATATTTTTTTGAAAAAATTGCCGGTAAATATGGATTTGACTGATTATATTCATTTAAAAACTGCGAGCATGTATTGCTGAAATTAATTGTTTTTGTGCTAATTAATATAAAGTTAGTGGTAGTTATCGATGTAATAATTTTTAGTTAGGTAGGTACTTACTAAGTTGTGCTTAAATTTGGTAGCCCTACCCACTGAGAAGCAACACGATGGTAGGTATAACGTTTCAAAGTTGATAATAATAAAATTGACGAAAAACACGGCTTCATCTTCCCGAAAAATAGGCGCTCTCTAATTACAGACCTACAAACTTATCTGCAGAATGGTCAAAAATGGAACTACGAACTACCATAGGACGCCATGTTGAAAAACGTCATTCAAAAATAAGATTTTGCCAGTTACGAGTCGTGATTAGGTAGTTTTCGATAGTGGCTCCCCAATCTCATTCTTCAGATAAGTTTGTAGGTCTGATATTATCATTACTCTGAGTGTTGTTCTGTTTGAATAACCTGTTTATTAAATTATTAATTGGATGTTTGTGCATACAAAATAGTGGTTAAAAGACAAATTTTGGCGATTCGGCGAGTTAAACAAGACGTACCTGTATAAATAATTAATATGTTTGAAATCCAATAGACCCCGTTGGCGTAATGTCACAGTACCTGTGCGGTGAATACAATGAAATGGTCATTTCTTAATAATGCTTTACAATATTTTTTTTAGGTATTTTTGAATATTTTATAAATTGTATACTTAGGTAGATTGTCTAGGTATGTGATGCTACCAATATTATTTATTATCTACGATATAAATAAATAAATCTTTCATAGGCTTTCTTAAAGTTTTATTGGTTTCTGAGATTATCAACACATAATAATATTGAAAAAAACACAATTTTATGAGATCTATTTTAATTAAAAAAATTAAATGGTATAAACACTACCTATAATTACCGAAAGTGACATTCGATAATCGTGTAGGTTTCGAACATTATGCACAAAAGGTTGCAACACTTGTTGGCATATGGTAACATATTCGAACCATCCGTATCCGTTCTTTCTATTTCTCCGTGGCATGGCGGATGGTCTTTTCCGCCGCGTATTGTGTTAAAGTGTGAAAATAGTTCGCTCAGTAAGCGAAAATGGTACGTAAATCTCACAATATGTCAAAAGTAATTCATTTTTCATCGCCCAAAAGGCAGTGCAAGCCATTTGCGTACTTAAATCCGCAGTGTTAGCTGTCAAAATGCGACAGATATGGTGCTTTTTACCCACGTGTTTGGCATGTCGGCATCAGTGTACAAACGTTATAAAATGTTATTAATTGCGTTATAACCGACTAACCATTGCTACATCTGCGAAAAGTGTTTGTTAATTGTACTAATTTAGTTGTTTTAACAGTGTTTTCACGTGTCGTTTGACAGATATCCGCACAGAATGTCCACACGAAATCAGCATGTCTGTTTCGTGTAATCAAAAGTGCCAGATTATTGTTAAAAGCGGTGGGACTAGGCGTTCCCTTCTTGATTTTTCAATATTCAGCATGGGGCAGTGCCACCGCACACCTAAATTCTATATTTCGTCCATTTGTCACGTTTTTAACCTAACTTTTGATTGGCATACAACATTTTCTACATTAGTATTTATTTAGTTTACGCGTTTGCTTCGTAGGTATATTACCTCCAGGCTATTAAATTGTCTACATAATGACATAATTCAAAGTTTTCAATATTATAACGATTGATTCGAGTTGATTTTAAGACAATTAAGCGTTTTTAAGTTGCAGTCGCAATGTCATTTTTAACCTCTACCTACATACACATTTTCTAGTATTTCCTATATATAGGTCAATATTAACCTACTGATAATAATAAGTGTATCATTCTATCATTAGCTTCCTTATTTAGAGTAAATATCCTTTACATGAGATTATTTTGAAAAAATAATCTTTAATTTGTCTCCGGCAAACAGGATAACAATGTTGTAAAATGTAAATCATGAGGCAAAAGCCCTTAGGCTTAGAACATACCAGTATATTCTTTATATTGAAAAACACAGGCGCCTTTGTATATTAGGTATGAATATTTAAATTGGAAAACTGGCCAAGTGAATTATTGTCTCCAATGATAGTCATATTTCCACTTCAGCATGTTTTCATTAGATAGGTGAATGCCAAGGTTGACTATATTCAGGCTGTGATAAAAATAGTAACTCAAATATATTAATAAATTATAAATAATATACATTCCTATTATTCATCAGCTGTCAAGGTCAGACTAGTCCTTCACACAAAAACCCGTGGTAATATTGATATCCAAAAAATATGTAGCATTGATCTATTGCATTACATTAGTAGAAAGTGTGCTAGTGTATTATTAATTATCATGTAACTCATCTATCCAAATCAAACCATTCCCTGTGTGAACACGACAGACGCGTCAGTATGAGCACTCTATAGAACAATGACAGGTCATCCATAGACAACAACGGGAGGGGCGGAAAAGGTAGAACCAGTCGTTGTGAATGTATCGGCATTCTACTAGAGTACATTGACCGTATATATTATAGAAATGCTTGTTTACAACAAGGCTAAAGTTAGAACCAATGTATCACCTAATGAAAGTTTCCAATATGGACAATGTATAATATCATCCGATTGTTGATTTGTTTCAATTGTGTTTGCAGAGTTTATCAGTAGCCCGGCCGTTAGTGTCGGTGTACAATGACAAGAGCGAGGCGGCTCCAGGTGGGATTGTTCTCCCCTCGGTGTTCCGCGCCCCCATCCGCCCGGATGTCGTCAATGAGGTGCACGTCTCGATCAGCAAGAATAGGAGACACCCCTACAGTGTAAACAAGGATGCCGGTGAGAACAAATTACTTTCTCATAAGTCCATGTCTGCTCATTATTTGAAGCATATGGAAGCACGGAATCTGCAAGAATCGCTATTCGGCAGTTTTTTCGTGTCTTTCTTGATCATACACTCTGGATGGTATCCAGTTGGTTTGTAGAAAATGGCAAGCTAGGTTGAGATTTTTAGAGTAATCTTTACGGGAGAATTATGTGACCCGGAATATGCCTTTGACTGTCTTATTCGACATGCTATCTATGCATTAACAATTTGTCTTATCTTCGCTGTATTTTAAATACCTCCTATGGGTTTATATTCTGAGATAATCGAAAAAAACTGTTTTAAAAAATAATCGTAAATGATATATATTATTATGTTTTAACATTTTTGGTGCTTTTTACTGGTTCTCCGTCATCATAATCTGTCAGTCGCCATTTTGGATTTTAGCTGTCTTTTTGTCATCGAATTATAGTACGCGGTCCAAGCCATTATAGTATTTCGGCAAAAATTATAGGACGTGTAGAAAATGAAAGTTTTTTGTTTGTCACATAAACATAACGGAGAATTCGAGAAATTCCGATGCCCTGCTTTATTATAACACCTCTTACGACCGAAAAATGCTAACACCGGCCGCCGTCATTAACTGTCACGTTAGTTTTTTAGAGTAGCTATACAACGCAAAACATGTCCGAGATCTTATATTATGCACCGTCCCTCGCTTCACGTTATTACGATTTGCTGTGATAGAAGTACAAACATTTTACGGAACTTTAAACATCGCAACATATGAACCCCTAACCAGACCGGCGAATACAATTAATAAAATTTTTCAAAATTGTGGTATCTTTGACGTACTATACTTTTTTAATAGTACGCGGACGAAAATGTAACTTTTCGAATAGTACGCGAACCAAAATGTACTATAATTATAGTTAAGTTGGCAACACTGCGCTCACTGACAGATGACAGCGAGCGGTGGCGGAGAACCAGGAAAAAGACCCACATTTTTTATTGATCCTAATCATAAATTAAAATTGGATAACCATATTTTTTTATGATATATTTATTGTTAAATGGTAAAATCATAGCTTTTTCCGTGTTTTTATCACATACGATCAAGTACGTTGAATCATCTGTAACCATGCCAATGTTCGCATACGATTATTTTAATACTGATATATTGCGGCGGACGCTCACATAGGATTAATTACGGTACGGATAATTTTGGATGCTCTCACAAAGTTTTAATTTAATATCGATTTTATTTGGTGATTTAATTTTTTATAGCACAGACGGAAGACAAAAAAAATTTGCATCACGTGGTATCAATAACTCATTTTCGTCAAAATCACCACATAGGAGGTATTAAATATACAACGACATTATCTTAAAAGTTAAAATCCTGCATTATGTCATCGGCGACTGACAGAATATAGAAAGTGACATGGGGATCACTTGATGAGAGCTTGCTATCGTAATGGAAATGGCTGGTGTAGCTTTCAACTCTATGCAGAATATTGAGGACTCTTGAGTTACGACTCAGTCGAATACAAATGACAACACTGCCTTGCGGTATTTACGAAGACAGACTATGCTGACCTTATATCATTGTCACTAAGCGTTCTTTTGCTGTCGCTATTACATGCCGATTGTGTTCAGGTCATGGTTTAGACAAAGAACAGATTAATACGATAGAAATGTAAAAGTTGGAAGGTTTTGAAGGCGGGTTGTTTTTATTATTTTATGACTCGACCGAAAGAATACAGTGCGCCACTGTTCTCAAATACAGATGTACCTATTGAAAATATCATGTTCCTTATAACGTGTTTTAAGTTTTTCCCATATTTCTCCCCACTTGAGATCTGAAGCCTGTCCCACCACACTTGGTAGGGTAAGCGGGTAAGTCGGTTCCCATTGTTTTCGACTATTACACTTAGGCCATCTGCTCACGCAGGAACTAAAATATGACGGAACTCATAAACTGGCCAGTGACTGATGCTCCGCACACTGCGCTACTGAAGCCTAATAACCTCAAACCTATTGTCTTTCCTACTTTATTCTAAGCTTTTTTTGTAATATCCTTTTCTGGCTGCCTGTAATTATACAGGGAAGAGTATTTCTCAATATCTGCCACAGATTTTAGATTACAAATCGGTTCGCCCATTTTTAACTTTTGACGTCTTGACTTGTTATTGCTTGTTTATTTCAGTTCAGTGCTACCAATTTTGGTAAGAAAATACAATCTTTCATCGAATCTACTGATATTGGCACCACTGTTTAATGGGTGACTGGCAATTGAGAGACTGGGAGACTAGCATGTCGTGTCGCCTCTAGTTTCGGACGTTTTGAAACTGGGAGATTCCAGTCGTGCCGTCAGCGAGCTGCCGTTGAAATTCATTAGCTAGATATTGGAGTTTCAGTCTCGTCTTTTTTTGAGTATTCACGTGAGCTGATAGCCTTAATGTAAGTCAGAAGAATAATTCACCATTAGTGAATTTGTCCAATTCAACCAATGACGGTCAGGGTGAGTGGAAATTGAATCTGTAGTGATTTTTCGGTGTTAGTTTTCATCATCAGCACGATCAGCGTTCAGCACATAGCGGTCAAACTGCCGCCCTTGTGTTAGTAGGTATCGTGCCAGATTGATTTTATGGCTGGACTAGGTGCACCCCTGATCATTTACCGTGTGATCCATGGGGCAGAGCTAGCCATACAATAAAATTCATAGGTCATGCAATATATTACAGTCGAACTTAGTTATTACGAGGATGATGGGACCGGCTGAATTTGCTCGGTATAAGCATTACTCGTTATATCGTTATAAACATTTCTCGCGCCATGTTCTGTTTAAGCATAGAACATTAAAAAATCTGAAAACCATCGTAAAAATCCCCGAAACAAGCATGGCATTCATAAACTACAAAAGAAGTGGTTTATTGTAATGAAGTGCTGAGCCGCTGGCGCTGGTAGGTACCCACTGACTTCACAGAGCTTGGAGTTTTTGCATGCAATTTAAACCATATGCGTGGATACTTTTTCAATGTTAGCGAAAACACCAATTAGGTACTTGGACACTTAACTTGTCATAAACGTAATCCGATCCCTGCGGCATCAGTCTAGTTAACTGCGCGGTCGGATTTTATTGCTTAGGGTCAAAAATGATGTTTTTAAACGATCGACACATTAATAGTTTTGCTCGGTATACCCGAGAAGTAGCTCATTATAAAAGTGAATAAATGTATGGAGAAAATTATGATAAAAGTCATTGGATGTTTCCTCATTACATCTGAGATCTTGATGTATCCGTGATCCTAATAACCAAGTTCGACTGTATTTATATACCAAAGCGGCCTCCCGCGTCATTGTGCTGGTGCACATAGAGTCAACCCAGATTCATAAGAATGTACTCATGAATGATAATTAAATTGTATTTTTTTTTAAAAATTCTATAGGTCACCAGACCAGTGCTGAGTCCTGGGGTACCGGCAGAGCTGTCGCCCGTATTCCTCGTGTCAGGGGAGGTGGTACTCACAGGTCAGTTTTAGCGACAATACTACTTGTATACCTTATTGTCATTTTCCTACATTGGAACGTAGGGACAAGTACGGGGTCATGCTATTTCTTTTGGGACAGCTCGTATTATCGTGTTAAGCTTGCAGCGCTGCAGAGAAGACGCGTCGCAGGATTTGGAAGGGAGGTGGAAAGCATTGCAATTAAAATTTTTGTCCCTGTGATCTTTGGGTCAACGCAAGAAGCACAAAATCTATACCTGTTATAATAGGAAAAAGTTGTTGATACTTTTTTTGACATCCCTAGGTACTGGGCGGCCTAATCCATATCGATAAACATCGATTTCTTAAGACCATAGAAACGTACCTCATTTCTCTCTATTTTACTGTACACCAAACATATGTACATTAGAGATATGTATTGAACTATCCTTTATTTGTTTGTCACAAGTCTCTTCGTTACATAACGTCATGTGTTATTCTATGTCCGGTACCATAAGTAACTTGAAATTACTATAAATTGAGATAGGGTTTCTTTGGTCCTAAACGGTTGACATAAGGTCGCTAAGTAATTATACAATGGCGTCTGATGCACAAATGCACATGCACAATCATTTGTTTGAAACTCATTGCAGTCTATACCTACAAATCAGCGGCGAAGGGTGGAGGTACGCTGTGTAGATTTGACATAAATAGTGTACACTAAACTTTGTCAATCATACTTATTTGTTTTTATTGAACTAAGAATAAAAATTGTGGAGGGTTTTTTAAAATCCGTTTATACCCTGCCTAACCAAACCATAATCGATAAAAAATTTAATTTAAAAAACTAACCAAATTGTAGTCTTATGGTACGTTTACATTTGACACTAATATCGTCATATTTATGTATGACACCATATTCACTTAAGTGTAAACAGTAAGTATATTTGTATCTGCCACTTATTTTGCGTGTGTCGACTCTCACCTACCACTTATTCAATCTACTTATATACGCAAATGTAAACACCGCGTATTCGATAAGTTCGAACTTGGAGCGATATATCACCGAAGTTGGACCACCGTCTACTTTTATGTCAAGTACCTGACACAATATTCGTAGTTTGACAGGTACCTAGTGAATTGCATATGTATATTTCTAAAACAACGGACAATCAATAATCATAGGTACACCATGAATGTATGCCCAACGTTTACGTTAATAAATGTACTGTAGCGATCTGTCAAAAATCATAGACAATGAGAAATAAATCGGATGTGCCGTGTTCTATGGATTTTGTTCGAAAATAAAATATCGCTTGTTCTCGGCACATACGATTAATTCTGATGCACTCTGTGAAGAAAAAATGCGCTTCAAATGGTATTACCTAATTCATTTTGGCCCACACCTGCACTCGTATTAGGTACGATAATATTACATTGAATATGCAATGACGATCAAGTGCTAGATATCGCAATGTTACTGTTAATCGTTCTTCTACGCATTTCTGAATTGTGTGTCTTGTTTTTTGGCAAAAGGTCCAATCTTGCAAACTAAAGTTCACAAATTGAGTTGGATCTTCGATTTTAAACTCTGACATTAAACGGAAGGCACCTAGTTCTTCTCGTCGCTGAATCCATTCCCGCACCCATCTAGACCATTTTTGCCTCCTTTTTGTTGCCAAAAGACTTAAAATAATAACACTCGCTGCTTTCTTTTTTAACATTCCCATATTGACAACTGACATAACGTTTTTGAGAAGTATACAAAATAAGTGTCCGAATAAATTACAATATCATATGTAAACACCGCATATATTTATTCCAATGTTGCCATTGAATAAAGTGTCGAGACTTTATTTCAACGAGAAGTATACCAGAATTTTATGTCAGATCCATGCAGGTGTAAACAGTAAATGAAATTTTATGTCCGACACATAAAATAAGTATAATGGTATAAGTGTCAGATGTAAACGTACCATTAGTTCAATGAAAACAAATACGTATGACTGACAAAGTTTAGTGTGCACTATTTATGGCAGATCTTAACAGCCTATCTCTAACCTTCGCCACTGCTGGATGGTGTTCTCTGGTGTAATTTGAATATAACGGCGAAATGATGGTATATCTTTTACAGAGCATTGGGTTATGAGGCTTTCAAGTCTCTGATTACTCTTTACACGTTGACTTTGTCTGAAGCCAGTCGGAGCGTATACTAGGTGCATGAGCTGTAAATGTGAAGATCTGAAGTGTTATATTTGTGTTGCAGGTCCGGCCAGGGAGCGTTCGGTAACATGTGTCGCGGAGGTCGTATGTTCGCGCCCACCAAGCCGTGGCGTCGCTGGCACAGACGTGTCAATCTAAAGCAGAGGAGATACGCCATCGCTGCTGCACTCGCGGCCAGCGGTGTCCCAGCCCTCGTCCAAGCCAAAGGTAACCTAATCAACTTGTGTTAATTCTCTTCCCTAAGTGGCTCATTCTCAAAATTCTGACGTGAATCCGGAGATGGGTGATTTGATTTCACCAATGATTTCCTGTCAGTATAATGAATTGATTAATAACAAAATTAATGCTTGTGTATCAATGTGATGGAAAATGTGACATCACAAAACCAACGAGACAAGAACATTATTTTTCTGATGCCTGCAGAGCTATTCTTAATAGTTGGCATACTAACACGTTTTCGTTATTCTTATTGCTCCAAATTGACAAAGAACCAATTCCATAGACAAGGCGGTTATCTAAAATACTTGGTAACACAGTGATAATTTGTAACACGTTGAAAATTTAACTTGGTACCAAGGCCTGAACAAAAATGAACCATAAGTGCGAGTGAGTAAACATTTAAAAGTGTTATCTTGGATGTCAGCAAAGTTTGTAAAGTAGGTTTTTAAACCCTCGGTGAACCTCATTGCTTCTTCTTTTATTGGAATATCAACCTCGTCTTCATCAGACAGTTCTTCAGAAGCGCGCGTAACTCGCATATTTTGAATATTTCCGACGTAAATCGCGGGAAATAAAAACGTAAATGCGGGTATTATGTACTGAAATACATCGGGACCGAAAAAATTACACGCAATTGCCGGGAAAACGTGAATACCGGGCACGTAAAAACGAGGTTATACTGTATCTCCGCACTATGCGTTAGAGTAAGATAGAATTTCTACGGCTGAATTAAATATTTTTTGTAAACGTCGCCGGTAAATCTGGATTTGACTGATTACGTTCATTTACAAACTGCGAGCACGTATTGCTGAAATTTATTGTTTTTGTATTAAATATAAAGTTAGTTATTTTAGTAGGAGCATATTTGCAGAACAGTTTTGCTGTCCGATCGGTCTCCGTTTCAGTCGAGCTGTCAGTTGAACTGACATGTAAACGCAAAATTGAAGCGGCCGACTGAAACCGAAACGGAGACATGGATTTTCTGTCAGTTATCGTACCCGTTTTTAGAGTTGCCACTTAAATTGACAATTTCGATTGCAATATTATTTCTTCAAATATATGTAGATAGAAATAAAGGTATTATACAAATAATATTCCTTTTTATTGGATAAAAATATGTAAATATACATTGGCATTTCCTAATTGAACTGTCAACTGAGACTGAACGGATAACTAAACTGATCGTCTAAATACACCGCTGTTTCTGTCTCAATGGACCAAAGCAGAAACCTCGACTGAGCGGACAACAGATACTACTTTTCAAACTACCTTGGTCTTCTGGACGAAGTATTAGATTGTAAGCACGATATGTCCACACGATAGCGGCCAAACTACCGCATTTGTGTTACTTTTAATCGTGCCAGATTGATTTTATGGCTGGACTAGGCGTTCCCTTAATCATTTACCGTGTGATATATGGGGCAGTGTTAACCGTACATTTATTTAATATAATAATCGACTGCAGTAATTAATGTGCTAGTTTCATAAAATGTGTGGCTGCTTGTATGTGTTATGGTATGAACACATTACCATCACGTTATGTGCTGTCAGTAAGCTCGCGTTCGGAAAAAAAAGTGTGCAATGTCATTTATCTTGGTCATTACCATTACATACATAGTTCAATTGATTATGAGTAATGACAATTTGATGCGCTTACTAAATGTTTATTGTATCCACTATGGGTTTTTACAAACCTTTTCAAATATTCAAAATTTGTTTTTATACTTGGTCTTTTGCTTAGGTAATAAGGTTCATGTTCATGAACAATGTTCACCACCTGCAGCGGAATACATTTTAGATAATTTTAAATGTGCTTATAGAAAAGGTGGTTTACAATTTTTATACAACACTTCTTCAACATATTTATTTGTTCACGCACGAGTTATAAATTGTGGTTCCATGTAAATTGTACGTTAAACATTTCACCGTAGCACAGTTCGCCGTGAGCATTCCATTGGAAAGAGATGACTGTATAGTCTCTAATTCTATTGGATTCAATATGAACATTAATTCAATTTTCCTAGCCGATTTTTGCAAAATTCAAGAATGAAAACATAACCTACTTTAACCTAACCTAACTTAACAAATGTTCAAGTATATCGGCTATTTTCAAAATTTGTTTCCTGTAAACTGTCAAGAACCGTGTTTTATTTCCCGTACCGTATATACCGTAGGTTGGACAGTCTTTAATATACGACCATATATGTCTGAAACAACATTTCATGATAAATTGTGACATACTGTGCACCTACTACTTATTGACATCTATGTAATGGCGCTGTACGCGATTACAATATTACATCACGTGCTTTTTGCATGCTAGCGGTATTGCAACGGTTTTCGTTTCAGAAACGACCGCAGTGACGTGTATGTCTGGATATAGAAGCCGCAGTCTAGTTCAAGACATTGGGGCTAGAAAATTTTGTAATAATGGCCGTCAAAATATACTGTAAATCATGTAACGTAATTTAAGGATAACCCCTTTAGTGTGAGAGTATAATTTCCTAATGCTAAACACCCACGGTGGCCGCGAGGCTTAAGCGTTGGACTATCACGCCGTGGGTCTCAGGTTCGAGACCTGGGCCTGGCAAGTACGCATATTGTTTTTCAATTTGTGTGTGAGTCAGGGTATGGACCTAATAGGTTGAGCAAGTGGCTGACATCCATTTCTCGTAAAAAACAAAATCTGTTAATACAAACCTCTACTCTGTAGAGGCCCATATGATCCTATTAGGATCGGACATGGTAGAAAAAAAAAAAACAGGAATGTTTTCTTTGTATTCAAAGGTTTTATTAATGCCTTTAACTCATGACTTTCGAATGGTTAATGTACGTTTGAATGGTTGTCATTAATGTTTTACTTCTGCCGCATCAGGGACACAATTTCTTATTTCCGTAGAGCCAATTTGTTCATTTACCAACTGTTATCTAACTGACCACACAGGGTACAATCGGCAAACATCAACAAAAATCGGCGTACAAGTGTTTGGCATCTAGTAAATTTTTAGTGTCTATGGTTTCCCAACCTACTGCCCGGTTTCTGATCTGTGTCGGTTGTTAATTCCAGGTCACGTGATCGACAACATCCCAGAGCTTCCGTTGGTGGTATCAGACAAGGTTCAAGAGCTCACCAAGACCAAACAAGCAGTCGCATTCCTCCGCAGAATCCGCGCCTGGGGTGATATCCAAAAGGTATTCCACACAGACACTTTCACATAGTATAGGTCGCCTAGACTTGTACAATAGATGTACGAACACATCGAACATAAAATCTTTAAGTGAAGGATTTTTGTGGCACCGATTCTAGTTAGTAACTATGGTGATTACTCATAAGTCACAGTGCGATTTATTACGATGGAATAAAGCTGTAGAGATCCTTTTTTTGCTTAAATTTCATACTGAGAGATTCCAGAAGATGTTTTTTTTCATCATCTTTATTTTCGATGGCTCAGTTCCATGGTTAAATTGAACTAGGAATTAGTAGTGGCCTGTAGAAAACCGGCAATAACATCGGCCCTATGAGGATAACTAGTAATTTTTTGGAGTTGTAATTTTGTGGAACTGAAGAAGAGCGATACGATTATAATGGCTAACATCACTCGAAACTTAAAAATTTTGACTTATCGTACTATAGAACTGAGCTATCGATATGGTGACTACGTGATTATGTTAGTACGTCTATAACCAATGTACATACGCACACATCTAATGTCCACTCGTTTGAAGCCATTAAGTGCTCATTCGGGTAACCATGTCACGTGCCAGATCGACGAATCTAATTCTTTGCATAACCTTTCTCTATGGTTTCTTGATTATAGGGGTGTGCTTGCTAAGGGACATTTTTTCATTATTGTTCTAATTTCTTTCCCAGCGGCCGCCATTCGGTACCCTCAAGTATTTGGTTACATTTAAATTGTACGTAAAACATTTCATGACATAAAATTCATGTCTAAATAAAACGCGGATCTTCTCGGTTTACACTTTACAGTGGCCAGCAGCAAATAAATTTTGAAAATAGCCAATATAATATACTGGATTATTTGTTAGTAGGTTAGGTTTTCATTCTTGAATTCATGAATTTTGCCAAAATCAGCTATGAAAATTGAATTAATGTTCATATTGAATCTGATAAAATAGGACACCGTATAGTATACGGTCATCTCTTTCCAATAAGAAAGTTCATGGCGAACTGTGCCACACTGAAATGTTTGATGTACAATTTACATGTAACCCTACTAGATTCCGTTTGTTCCGGTCACTACTCAAGATACAGTCGATCTTGGTTATTACGATCACGGAAATAGCGAGATCTCAGATGTAATGAGTAAACATTCGTTAACATTTTAGTTTATGATTTTCTCCATACATTTATTCACTTTTATAACGATATACTTATCGGGTATACCGAGCAAATCTGTTAATGTGTTGATCGTTTAAAAACAACATTTTCGACCGTAAGCAATAAAATCCGTCGATGCCGTCGGGATCGGATTACGTTTATGACACTATAGTTAAGTGTTTAAGTACCTAATTGGTGTTTTCGCCGACAACATTGAAAAAGTATCCACCCGTATGGTTGAAATTGCATGTAAAAAATCCAAGCTTTTTGAAGTCAGTAAGTACCTACCAGCGCCGGCGGCACAGCACTTCATTACGATAGACAACTTCTAGGTAGTTCATGAATGCCATGCTTGTTTCGTGGATTTTTACGATGGTTTTCAGGTTTTTTATGTTCTATGCTTAAATAGAACATGGCCCGAAAAATGTTTTATAAACCGAGTAATACTTATAAAGAGCAAATTCAGTCGGTCCCATCTTCCTCGTAATAACCAAGTTCGATTGTATTACAGTATGCAAATAGGAAAGCTGTTCTTGGTATGCATCAGGCATCAGATGTTGCATTTTATGTGCCTCTTCTAAATCAATACGATATATCTCTGCATGTTATGATACGCGACAAATGGATTTCGGCATTTACGGAGGACATTTACCTTCCCTTTACGATGCTAATAAACTCAGTCCGTTCCGATGATGTCGCCGTCGGCTACTGTCACGAGATTGATAATATTCCGCATCTTAGATTCGTCTAATACGGTTTCATCATCATTATTTGATATTTGTTTTACCTATAAAATTATCAGAAAGGTATCAAAACATATTTATAATCATACGAGTATTTCTATACATTCTTACAGCCTACAAGTTTAATCATAATTAGGGCCCGGATTTATATGCTAGTGCATGTTTTTTTAGGGTGTATGCAAAGCTATGAGAGTTGCACAGAAATCTGTTTTGAAAGACACAGAATCCAAAAATAAAATTTTATTGTGCATATAAATGCATATTTGAGACGTTAGAGCATATTTGAGACATTGGTGCATATTTCATAAATAAATGCATATTTTAGAGCTTTTGAATGTATAATTTTAGTTTTTTTTTTAATTATTTTATCGAAATATAACTAAGTTAGGAAGGAAGATAGTTTAGATGCACTTGCATTTTTAATGCCATCTCCGAGCTGTGGATTTATCAGTGGAAAAAGTGAAGTCAACTCGGGCACTATTATTTAAAGTTTCCCCAAGTGGACGTTGAGAGGTAGTTTTCCGCATATAAACAAAATACTGACAACTACCTATGCGGAAAAATTTAATACCAGAGCATAATATTGAAAAAAATAATGTAATTTTTTTTCTGGCAAAAAACAGAAAATAGTATTTGGGAATAGTTAAGTGTGTCGTTTTTGTTTTTTTAAGTTGGTTTACATTGCATTTATTATTCAATTATTTGTAGGTACTTGTGAAAAAACTATTTTGAAAATTGTAATTGATTAACTTTATATTCTTTGTTTGTGTTTTTTGTTCTGATATCGTATTATGTAAAAAATTATTAACTAGTTATTCGATTTTTTGTCAGTAATATTGGATAAAGTGGGTATTTACAATTTTTTCCCACAAAAAATGTCAATTTTTAACTGCATATTTCTTCGGTTTTATTGCATATTTTATTGATTTTAAGTGCATACGTGCATGCATATAATCATGTTTTTTGTTGCATACAAATCCGGGCCCTAGTCATAATACATTCGATCTTGTCCTCACGCTTTATTTTCATATCTCTTTCTCACAATTGAGTATGTCTGTCTTTGTTGCAGATCTATTTATTTTAGTAATGAAATATATTATATGAATAGGTGAATGTCTTTTCTGATGTGTTGTTTCTTTATTTGTCGAACAGGTATACAAGTCACGTCGTCTCCGCGCCGGTAAAGGTAAAATGAGGAACAGGAGACGCGTGCAGCGCAAGGGACCACTCGTCGTATATCACCGCAACCAGGTAACCAACCTAATCATTTTTTTTTAAATCCCAATTATCAATATAAGACAATCCCCAAAAAGAAATTTTAATTTTCAATCTTTATTTGGTATGCACTCTCTTCGCTATGAGAGCCTTCGGGTGGCTCGTGATTGCCAGCACAATCGGACCCAATTAATCTATTTATGCATTTGTATGATCTATTATACGCAAATATTATGAATGTTGCCGTATAATTAAAAAGAATGCTATAGAAATACTGTGACGTTGATCCTTGCATTTGGTCTTAATACCTGCGGGGGGTAAGTTCACTGTACATCTATTCATTACGCTATCTATGTTTTTTTTTTTTACGCTATATCACTTTTTCTAGTTTTAAGGCCCATTACGACATCTGGACGCAACCACAAATCGCAGAATACATTAACATTTTTATGACGATTCTGACATGAATTATTTCACGGGTGAATGCAGGGGTGTGATCGAAAGACCCGCGTCAGTACCTGTTTATTATTATTTGCGGGTGATAGCTGCCATCTTTACGGGGGCACCCCTCTGCGAAATATCTCAATAGATGAACCGTCCCAATAATGTTGTGCACCCAGACAACTGATTCCTGCGATTTAAAGTTGTGTCTAGCCATCGTAATCGGTGATGAATCTAAACCTATCTTTTGATTGTAACCTGAATATGCGGATGAGGTGGCCCCACATCTGTTATTGTTCTTGTACTGTTTGTCGGTTGTTCATTTACAGTGATTTGTCTGGCCTATTGTCGTTAACTCTTGAGGGTTGTGCTATTGCAAATAATTGACTGTTTTGTCGGCAGGGTCTGGTGAAGGCATTCCGCAACATCCCCGGCATGGAGCTGATCTCCGTTGAGAAGCTGAACCTCCTGAAGTTGGCTCCCGGTGGTCACGTCGGTCGTTTCATCATCTGGACAGAGTCTGCGTTCAAACGATTAGGTCAGTAGTTTACTAATGCTAAAAAGTAACTTTTAGACATACTTAGCTGGCGCTTGATATAAGTTGGATGGTCGTAATCGACCGTTTATTGAGTGGCGGACTTGGGAACACAAGTGTCGGCTGTCAGAATAGTCAAGTGTGCAAGGAACTTGTTCAAGTATAGTATTTTGTTTGAATTTCGTTATAAATGTAATTTAATGCTGTTTGTTTGAATTCTGACTGATATGCTACACTGTTTTGACAGATGCTATGCGTGTTTGGTAAGTTTGCCACCGTTTCGAGTCAACGTTAGTTAGGTTGATTCAACAATGGTGACATCTCTGCATCTGGCTTTATGAGTTTGAGCTAGAGAGGATACGGATGTACTTCGCACCGTGAGTGTGAAACCAAGACATGTGCAAAAGACATATTTTGGAGATATTAGGGTTTGAAGTCTTCGTTTTGTTAGGACAAATAGAGTTTCTAAAAAAAACCATAATATTTGGTTTATATCTACATTATATTGCATGTTCTTTCAGTTACTTCACTTTTACATTACGTTCACGACTTTGGCAGTTGTTTCGCATTTCATCTCGAAATCAAATTGTCTTGGTTTTACACTCACGGTGCGACTTGTACACAAAATTATATACAATGTTATCATGAGTCATGTCTTCAATAATAATTAGATAGGGAAGAGATACATTGTTGTTTTTACCAGGTTCGTTGGTTTTATTGTTTATTTTGGGAGGCTCCGAGTCGCCACTGACTGGACAAGGGAGGAATATCTGGGCTCCGGCGCATCAATTCGATATAATACAATATTATGATGATATCTTTTGGTCCGTGTTTCTGACATACGCTGACTATACCATATTTCCAATTCTGAACATTAATTGAATAGTTGAAATGAAATTATGATTGAATACCAGGAGTGATGTTTACGTTGTGTCGTGGTGGGTTTTTGCAGATAAGCTGTTTGGGTCGTGGAAGGCACCATCTCTGGAGAAGAAGGGCTTCAACCTGCCGCAGCCCCGTATGGCCTGCACTGATCTCTCCCGTCTGCTCAAGAGCGAGGAGATCAGGAAGGTGCTCCGCGCGCCAAGGTATGAACATTATACAATTGTACCACTCTGGTAATGTAGCTTTATCAAATATTTGTTATGAGATAACTAGTCAAGTCTAGTGCCTGGATTTGACTGTTTTTGAAACAAAATAATGTTTTTGTTGTCCTGTATTCGGCAGTGGCGAAGGGTGGAGGTAGGCTGTTAAGATCCGCCATAAATATTGCACACTAAACTTTGTCAGTCATACATATTTGTTTTCATTGAAATAAAACTACATTTTACAGATCGTGTTGGTTAGTTTTTAAAATTCAATTAAACCCTGCGAAAACCAAGCCATAATAGATAATAGTCAAAAAATACTCGTATATCTATAAACTATTTAAAATTATGCAATTAAATCATACATAAATTTGGATATTTTATAGATAGAATAATAATTTGTATCTATTATAGTTTGATTAAGGCAAAGCTTGATGAATTTAAAAAATAAGCCAACAATATGTGCAATACGTATTCTTAATCTAACGAAAACAAATAAGAAAGAATGAAAAAATCTGCACAATTTTGTCATATCGCCTAAAATATACCAATACTATTATGGTTTGTTTAAGGCCGTGCATTAGTTGAGGCACGGTCTAAAAAGATTGTTGCTAGGCGATGCGCGGATTGCGGGTCGCGGGTGCAAATGACGCCTGTCAAACGAAATATTATTTGTCATATAAATCCAACATACGTCCATTTTATGTTCTGTTTATTGTTCTATTAGTAACAATAATAATATGAATTAATTGGCCCGTCGCCATCACGCAGCAAAGTGACGTGTTCCTGACTCGACATTCTCTCGGTGAATGCGATAGAGTCCAAAATTTCGTCGCGCCTACAGTTAAAAATTATTTGGCGTTTCACTGATGCGTCACCTTAAGATAGGGTTTAATTGATTTTTAACACCATCTGTAAATTGTAGTCTTATGTCAATAAAAACAAATACATTTGGCTGAAAAAGGTTAATGTGCACTATTTATGGCGGATCTTAACAGCCTACCTCCACCCTTCGCCACTGGTATTCGGAACGGCTGACTTTGAAGCCGTGCATGTGGGTTCGAATCCCGCATCTTACATACATTACGTTTTGTTATCGACACATGACTAATATGAGCAAGTAACTGTCAACGATGGAATGAATTCTACGTTATGGGATTCATGCAAGTGAAGAAATGTGCTGTTCAAATGATGATATGTCTTTTCAGAGCATTGGGTTATGACTTCTGTGATTACCTTTTAACACGTTGACTTTGTCTGATGTCCCGCGCATTTTAACTATTCATCGGTATCATTCAATTATGCTTTCTTTTCACATTCATTTATTTAACTTGTTCAAATTGACACCCAACAGGAAGGCTGTGGTGCGTCGCCAACGCAAGCTCAACCCATTGACCAACGCACGTGCCCTTCTGCGGCTTAACCCGTACGCTGGAGTCCTCAAGAGACGCGCCCAGCTGGACCGCACCAGGAAGGTCCTCGACAAACAGCTCGTCGAAGCCGAGAAGAAGGGGGTGAGACATCACTGATTATTAATACATATTTTTATTTTCTAATTACACGAGGAGACGAGGAGAGGATTGTCGTGAGCTACCGTCAGTCTTAAATAATAAATACTAGACTATTAAATTAACATTTCGATGGTCTTGTCTCGTCTTGTTAAGTGACAGTTCTCAGTGGAGCCGTCTGCTTATATAATTATTTGCTTTGTACACATATCAGGATTCTATACTACACATTACTCTAATGAGAGATTTGCCAAGGCGCATGGAATGTCATGACTATTCTAGCTCAGGGTTTCCCAAACTATGTTCCGCCAAACTTGAATAGGTGTTCCGCGACCATTTGGAAAGGTTTTATACACTGTGCAAAACATTCATTTTACTTCTACTAAGCAGAAGTAAAATAAGCAAAACTAAAATGGACATAGTTATGCAGAAAGTAGCCAGTCCACAAAAAATAAAAAAATGAGATACGATATAGATCAGATGCGAGAAGGTTTTCTCTACATTCTGCTGAAAATAGCCAAGCCGCAAAGAATTTATTCTGGAAATAAAATAATTTGACATTTCACATACATTTTTAATAATCATGTTGTTATTAAAGTGCCATTATCTCAGCTCGACATTATTGTGGACTGGCTACATTCTGCTTAACTACGTTCAAATAATTAAAGAATCTACTTCATATTGATGGACGAGTGATGATCAATCTCCACTGATATTTATGACGTCAAATATCTATACAGCCATAATAATAATTTTTGATTATTGTCGATATTTGAAATGTCCATAATTGTACATATCAACATAAAAGTGGGTGTATTAAAAATACAAGAAATCGCTAAAAATACCCTTAATTTTACCTCGAACACCATTTGGAGTATGATCGTTACATTGCCTTTAACCTTAGCGATAGGTAGGGGGCCCGCCAAAGATCCTAGCCTGGGGGCTCACTTCAGGATGTGGGGGCCATGATCTAGGTACAGACGGAGGACCATCTTTTCTCACACCATGCGCATGAAAAAGATGGGGTATATTGTCTTTAACTGACCGGCTGACAAGTCTTGTCAGTTTAACGACAGTTGCCAAAATTAGCAGAACGGTTAGCTGCTCTACAAAATGAACTAAGCGTTCCGTTAAAATTTCCGGGTTTGCGAAGTGTTCCATTGCAGAAAAAGTTTGGGAAATCCTGTTTTAGCTAACCGTTAACGGCTGATTAACTCTTTTACTCCCAGCTGATTAAGCCTAGCATATGCGAAAACTCCCAAGCGTTTTTTGACAAAAAATCGTTGATTTAGTTTTTTTTAAATAACTAATTCTACACATGTTTTAAAAATTTGAAACTTTTTTTGTGTTTTCTCAATGGTGTATAAAGCAATAATAAGTAATAATATTGATAGTTTACATCAATAAAACAAAAGAAAAAAATAATGTATCAATATTTATTTAGAAATGAACGGATAAAACTATGTTTGAACAACAAAACAAGTGTGACAACATTTTTTTATTTATAATTGATTTATCAAATTTTATAATATAATCTATCCTTATGTAGTAACAGAAAAAAAAATAAACAAATTATTATTTATCTGTGAAATAGAATTTTTATAAAGTAATCAAAAAAAAAATCGTATAGTGTCCAAGGTATTCAAGAATATTATTCAATTCACGAAATCGCAAGAGAATTCGATACAGTATCGACGACTAACTGATATGGAATGAAGTAATTTCAAAAAATAAGTCTCAAAGCACTAAATCATTTATAATAATATTTATATTCATGTATTTTTTCACCATCTTACCAAAAGTACAGTGGCATCCATTGTTAGTTCAAAAATTACAAACTTCATTTTGTAATGTGATATATGAATCATAAAACAACTAAAAGAAATATCAGAATTTAAAATGTGTCATAAAAATAATGTTTTATTATTTTTATGACCCTCTTTGGTCTCAAGTTCGACAGCAGAGCAATTATGACTTGTGAGTTAATAGGGTGTGACATAATTATAAATAAAGCCGACACTAAAATAAATGTTACTCACACTCAACACACAGTGAATATAATGATTCGTCTACACGAGATGAAATATGACGGGAAAAAATTTGGAATAAATCGTAAATTTGGTTCCAAACTTTCGGCCGATGGATCGGCCCAGATGTAGTTTTTGCATAGGTATGGTGGGCCGAAATATCGGCCCCGTAGGAGTAAAAGGGTTAATGCTAGTAAACGATTTACGTGCGTATAAGAACATGCGCACGAAACACTATATAACATAACCTCGAAGTCTAACATTGTTCGTTTCATCAAAACTGCTCTTACGAGTAGGTAAAGTTGTCAGATGATCTCTGTAGAAATCTGTTTTCCTTTTCTTTCAGTTTTTCATGTGGACAGAGTCATGTGTGTCATTGTACATATTATATTGCAGTAGCGAATGGTGGAGGTAGGCTGTTATGATCTCACATAAATAGTGCACTCTAAACAAATAAGTATGTATAAAAAGTGCGCATTATTTTGTCAGATTGCCCATAGCATACTAAAACTATTATGGTTTGGGCACGGTTTAATTGATTTTTAAAAACTAACCAACACCATCTGTATATTATTGTAGTCTTTGTTCAATAAAAACAAAGATGTATGACTGACAAAATTTAGTGTGCACTATTTATGTTGGATCCTAACAGCCTACTTCCACCCTTCGCCACTGGTATATCGGAGGCGGACGATAAATCGATTGATTTTATTGGTGTGCGGTTCAAATGATGATATGTCTTTTCAGAGCATTGGGTTATGATTTCTGTGATTACCTTTTAACACGTTGACTTTGTCTGATGTTCCGCATATTTAAATTGTCCACTGATATCATTCGAATATGTGTGAGGATCTGTGTTCATGAGGGTATGACATGTTAATTTCTGCTGCGTTATCATTGTCGGTTTGCAAGAGATCCAAGGTAGACAGAACTGTCGACTGTTACTGAGTGTCAACGCGTGTGAAAGTTTATGTCATTTTCGATAGCTACATCTGCGGTCTATTCTATACTTATCGACCGCTAAAGTGATAAATATTATCACTTTAACTGTTACAATAAGTTAGCTATCTAAATAGTCAAAGCTGTCTATCTCGCTCTAAACTTAACACAGCCAAGAGAGGTGCCGTTCTAAATTTACACTGTATAGCTCGGCTAGCTTTTTGTTTTATTCACCTGTTCCTTCTTTCAGACTTCACTGAATGAATGAATTTATATTATATTTCTGATAACTTGTTATTGTTTTTACTTTGTATTCGACCCTTGCGTTCTATTCAGGTGCTCGAAACTAACTGTGGAGAGGTGCTGTTAAAACATAGCACTTATTGTAACAATTACTTGCTAATATTTCGGTACAAACCTACCCTAGATAGCTGCTGTAGAGGCCGAAAAGCAGTCTTGTGTATAGAATGGACGCGCTGTTATCACATCAGTGTATACGTACAATTTACATGTAACCGTGGGGTTAATATATTATGATAACATTTGCGTATTTGGTTTTTGTCTTTTCAGCGCTTTTATTGAATGTCAATTAATTTATGTTTGAATTTGTCACAGGTGAAACTGCCAGCGACCCACATTGCCGTCCGTGCCAAGAAGCTGCGTGAAGACCGCGCCGCTGCCATGAAAAAGTACCGCCTCGAAAAGGCCAAGAAGCCAAAGGTACCCAAGGCTGTCAAGCTCTCCAAGAGGGCCACCAAACGCGCCGCGAAAGCACCTAAGGTGCCCGTCGTCAAGCCTAAGATCGCCCCACCACCACCCAAGAAAGCAACGCCGAAGGCAGCAGCTCCCGCGGCGAAGAAGCCCGCCGCAGTGCCCCCCAAGAAGTGAAGACGTGACGTGACGAGGGTGTGTCGATGAGATAATATATGGTGTATTATGGTTACAACGTGTAAATGACTTTCTTAAATAAAACACTGACAGGTACGCCGTCAAACGCGTATCTGCGCTCGGAGAATGTACGCTTTTTTTATTTATTTCTTCATCCTTTTATCCGACTATCCTCATGGACCCATTCATGGGTCAATGAGGATAGTCAAGTATAAGATAGTATATGGAAGATAGTAGTAAAGATCCAATGCATAGTTACTGAATCGGTACATTACTGCTCAGTCAGGAAAATTTACAATGCACAAATATATCAGCAGGACGATAGGGCTTTTTTAAAAATATTTAACAAGGCAACATGTTTCTGTTATTTTTATTGCTACAGAATACCACGGATATCATTGGGAGCAATTCGTTAAAATGAAACTAACTCCAATTGGTGATTCTAATGGGATGCATTTGAAATCAAATAAGACGTGTTAACTGTGTTCCTCAACGACATTTGACGGCCGTGTTAAAAAATATCACGCCTGGCAGTTAATTTCTCGGAATAATTAACTGTCTGAATACAACATATCATATTTTACCACGTTTTTATTAGCTCGTATTCTTGTTTGTCCAGTACAAATTTTTTCTTGTTTGTCCAAGATTTGTATTGGACAATTGAAGATTATTAACTAACTTCCCGACTAGCTAGACATTTGAAACTTTTGTATTAAATGCATTCTTTTAATACTTTTAGCCATTTTTAAGGAGAATTGAATTCATTTTCAGTTAATTCTGCTTTGTATGGAAATTTATTATTGTTGGTTGCTAAGGGGTCTAGCAACTAAATTATTAATATATACGTACAAAACTATGGAAATCATTATGAAATGTCAAAATGACAAAAGATTTTATTAATACATAGAATTGTCAAGTTTATATGATTCAACAGAAAATTTAAAAACGTGGTAGGTATATAAAAAGTTCTTTTTATCTTGTAATTATTTATCACTAATTGTTATTGATTTTGGAGTTAATCGATGTGTCACTAAATTTCGAAACCCGCTACAGTAAAACCTTATTAGTAAGAACACTGATAATTCGAAATTTTCCTGAAAAAAAAGTCCCTTGAACATTATTTTCATATAAAATCATGCCTTTGATTCGAATTTCGTAATTCGAAATGATTTTAGAGTCCCTGGCATAAACATCAAAAATTACTTATTTTAATATAATAAAAATAATCCTGACATTTTATGACTCAATTCGGTAGAAACGAAATTAATGAAAAGATTTTTTTTTTTTTTTTTTTCAAAATTTTAATATTTTCCCCCCATATAATTCGTAATTCGATTTTTTTTTCGATTTTCGGTCCCATGGAATTCGTATTAACGAGGTTTTAGTGTATAACACTCAATATTTTGAGAAAATAAATAAAAACTTGAAACTAAAATGGTTTTTGAATGTTACAGTAGTTTTATAGCGCGAATTGATAGACATTGATTTTATTTCATAAATGACAGTCAATCAATCGTAGCAGATTTTGAAAGTGGCGATAAAATGTTCGTGTAGAGATTTTAAAACAAATCCATTGCTAATATCTATCTTAATTATTTCAAGAAAGTCTTCTAGCAGATTTTGAACTTTAGCAACACAATTATGTTAGAATAGCCCTGCAGAAACTACGTATGTAATATATCCGATATCAGATAAATCAAGATCAATTTCAGTTATTTTTTAAATGACCTTATATCGCACCACCGCAATTAAACTGCCACAATCCAAAAAACGTCAAACAGAAAATCAGCTTTGAAGTTTTTACCTTTCGCATTTTTGTGCTGTGTTTTATATGTTTGGATATTGAATGAAGTTTTGACTCAAATTTGATGACATATACTATGAACGATAGACAATGAAACGTAGTATTAACTCAAAACTTGTAAATTGGACTTGTGCGGTTTAGTTGCGAGGGTGCGTTATGTATATTAATTATATATTTAAAGCATGAGAGAAAACATGAAAATGTGCAACAGACGGAGACAATGTTTTAAGCAGACATTCAAACACAATTTTTAAATTTAATAAAACAGGATTCTTTTATTTCAATTGAATTTCCCGAAAGCAAACCATGATAGATATTAGATGAAAGATTCCCAAACTTATTTGGCCTACAGAAAAGATGTAGTGAACAATTTGTGTTTTATTTGTAGAGAAAACACAATTAAATACCTAACGGGTGTGGAGTAACTGGCAACCGATCTCGAGTGTGGAAGAATATGGGATAAACGTGTCGAGAATAATGTTATTTTAAGCTTGTCCTTCGTTCTGACAACTGCTCTCAGTTTATGCACTGACGCTCATTTAATATTGGTGGATTTGAAGGTTGTAACACACTATTGCACGTCTATAATGTGTGATTCATTTTCGTAGAACACTCACATTCAAAACACTTTCATCAACATGTGTATTAATTTTATTAATCTGTTCTGTGGTTTTTATCCACCGGACATTGTAAAGAAAAATATGGGGCCGTTTTGAGATAATTACACCTGATCCTCTTTTTGCACGGTTTAAAAAAAGTACTGTATTTTTTATATGCACTGATTTTTTTGGTTTTGTTTTGTTTTTTTTTTTCCGACCATGTCCGATCCTAATAGGATCATATGGGCCTCCACAGAGTAGAGGTTTGTATTAACAGATTTTGTTTTTTACGAGAAATGGATGTCAGCCACTTGCTCAACCTATTAGGTCCATACACATATATGTATTTGCCAGACCCAGGATTCGAACTTGAGACCCACTGCATGATAGTCCAACGCTTAAGTCGCGCGGCCACTGCGGGTGTTCTTTTTTGGTTTAACACGGTTTAAAAAAAGTAAAATGAATAAAAATACGTATGTAGATATTTATCAAAAAATTGCATTGCAATGGACCATACATAATAATATGTTGGCACTGGATGCTGACCAGTGGGTCTATTCTATGCTTATCGACCGCTAAAGTGATAAAGTGATAAATATTATCAAACTTAGGGTAGGTTTGTATCAAAATATGAGCACTTATTGTAACAATTACACGAAGTTGGTTTTTATTGTTGCAATAAGTGCTATATTTTAACAGCACCTATGTGATAATATTTTGATACAAACCTACCCTAAGTTTGATACTATTTATCAATTTAGTGTTCGATAAGTATAGAATAGACCCACAGACATACATACGGACATTATGACAACACTAGTCGGTCACTTCGGGTTCGATACAAGAGACGCCCTGCGTATTGTGGCGTCAGCATCATTAAATATTTCCAGTGATGAAAGTGATTTTTTGCCAGCGAAAAACAGCAGTAAACAGGCACGTTTATTGTCACGTTGCGACACTGAATGAATATATTTCTCTATACTAAATTTAATTTAAATCGAAAACTGTATTTTTATGTATAAATAATAAATAAATTCGATTTATTTTTGAGTTTAAGAATTTCGTATTTTGAGTTGATTTTAAGTAATGGAACCTATCTCTTTCTTAATCTCATCTTTTTTTGCACGGTTTTGTTTTGCACGCTAGTCTTTGGAACCTATCCCCCATGCAAAAAGAGGTTCGGGTGTATTGCAAAAATACGTCAAGCACATTAAGGACATTTTTTTATTATAGATGGTAGACGCAGACATCCAAAAATCAGCCCGGAAGAGATACGCTTTATAATTTCTGTATTGATGTGATATAAAAAATTAAAATAAGAAACGGTAACAAATGTAACAATGATTCATGCCTTTCAGATCCGATGATTGCAGTCATATAAGTTAGGATAAGTATTGATACCGCCTAAACCATGGCATCCTCAGAGGATCCAAGGGCATGAGGCCTGAATCATCATTGGGCTGATTCATGCGAACATGCGCAGATCGACTGCGAGACAAATTTCTAGCCCGTAAGCTTAGATGTAAGAAAATTTTATAGTCACCCTTTAGAAACTTGGCTAACAAAGTCTAAACTAAATAAGTATTAAGAATAATTACTTTCTCAGCATTAATAATTTTATCAGAAGCCTTGCCATTAAATTCGTCCCTAGCATAAAAAAAATCATTGACCTAGCTTATTAAAAAAGAACATCCATAAAGCACTTACCTACTTATATTAAAGTCATGCATAATAATAATTAAATACCTATAAATTCATTCATTCCAAGCCATTCAATGTCTAATGTATTTAGTTTAAAATTATGTATATTAAGATTTTATTTATAAGAATATGTCTGTTCATTTTGTTTAGATATTTCAAAATATTATGTACCTACCAAGCAAAGAAATGCAGTAGGTAATAATAATTCCAATAAATTCACAGCCCCCTTTGAAAGCATGTAAGTACCTAGAAAAGGTCTGAGATATGAGACCCAAGGTACCTACCTACAAGCCAGGTACATTATTATGCCAGAGGCTGGTTTTTTTTTGTCATTTTTTCAGTGACAGAATTTGTAGGTAATATTTTTAATTCTTGCCTAGAGTTAACCTACTCCAAAAAGGTTGATTGGCATTCGGTGTTTGGTCTCTCAGTATGCCGGCCGCGGCCGTCGGCGTCTTCCGCCATTTTTTTTTTTTTTTTTTTTAACTATTTTTTGTTATATATTTTGTAAGCTGTACTGTACTGTAACTTTGAGATCCCCGGGGTTCCAGCGGCTAGCCCAGGAGTCCATCGAACCCCGGATTCACAAAAAAAATAATTTCAACGGTCGGAGTATAAATAAAACTCGGTCTTTCGTGCTCGTAACGTGGTCTTCTTATATTTTCTTAATTTTTAGTTTTACAAATTATATTTGGGATTTTTACAGTTGTAGTCGTCAGGTCCGTACCTATCGGAAAGGGGACGCTTACTAACATCCTTTTTTCTTTCTTTTTAAATTCCTCGTACCGACGCCATCCAGCAAAAAAAGGACTCTCGTGATTGGCCAAATTTTATCGCGTGATCTTTGATTCGGCGAATCACGAGCCTGACCCTGGCGCCGGCGCGCGAGGATTTCACGCACAATGCGCGGCAAAATTTATTATATTTAAATCCTTATATTTAGTTTTAAAATTATCGCTTTCATCCATCATCATTTATACTTTCTAAATTAAATAGAAATACTTACGTGGTTGAGCAAGGAATCAGATTAGATGTTTTATGAAGCCGTTTCTAGAGGTCAGGGTTACGTTTCGACTTAAGCTACTAAATGATTATTTTACACCGGGAGAAGCCCGCCTGTAACAGGGGTGTATCAACTTACTATATTCCAAACAATAAAACGCCGTTTTCGCCAATAATTCCTCGTTGTCAATCAACATAAGCATGTCCCCGAAAGAAGAAGCAGACGATATCACCATGACCTAACATCATCAGGGGGGGGGGGTCCAGAGCGCTCATCCTACACCCCCCCCCCTTTCGGAGGTGACAGTATCTATATGCTCAGAATATCGGTCATATGCGTGATTCTATTTCCGCGGAGAAACGTGGCTATAGATTGCAGTTCCCAGTTACCAATGAATGCGATAAAATTAATACTCACATAATCACCACCGCTTGCGCTACAAATAATTTTCCAGGGTTATTGCAAGGCGGTCTCATAGGCTCTGGCCGAATTCAAATCACTAATACCAAATGTGGCTAGACAGCCCCTAACTTTTCGCCAAGTGTCCCTAACTTCACCTAAATCAATTAAACACTAGAAACTCATTGTTTTTACTATGGCACCACTTTAAGGTGACACATTAGTGAAACAGCAAATAATTTTCAACTGTAGGCGCGACGAAATTTTGGACTCGCTCGCATTCAGTGAGAGAATGTCGAGCTGGATACACGTCACTTTGCTTCGTGATGGCGACCGGCCAATTAATTCTTAAATCGTGTAAAGATGACTAAAAACGTTACCCATTTACTTTAAAAAGAAAACATGTCAATGAATATATTATTATTGTTACTAATAGAACAATAAACAGAACATAAAATGGACGTATGTTGGATTTATATGACAAATTATATTTCGTTTGACAGGCGTCATTTGCACCCCCGACCCGCAATCCGCGCATCGCCTAGCCACGATCTTTTTAGACCGTGCCTCAACTGATGTATGGCCTTAAGCCACTAAGGCGATTTTAAAGATATTAATAGTCCTGTCACCACAAAATTTTCAAACCGCCATTATTTTCGCTGTGTTTGTGTTAGTAACGTTTTTTCAAGTCCGGTTTGAAGAGACTTTTTCGGATTACCTCTGAACTTTTGCTGATTTCTACGAATCTTGTAGAGGTAGGGTCTTATTATCTTAGTAATAGTCTTATCATATTTTTTCAAAGTTTTATTAGCTCGTATTCTTGTTTATCCAGTACATGATATGATATGACATGGATATGACCTAATAAAAATGTTGTAAAAAATCAATGCGACACTTGGCACTGTAAATCTTCAGCTAACTTATTATAGTCGGGTACATAATTAGAATTACCTGTCCTTATGCAATTATAAAAGTGAGGTCTGTGAGTGTTGATTGATATTTTCATTTTAAGTACCTATTTTATGTTAGAAAACAGAGAATATGTCGTACCACAGTATCAAGATATTTTTAATGCACATTGTCCTAAATTAGAATAACTATTCTCTTCGACTAAATTCCAAAACATTTTATCTTTATAATGTGCTTTTAATATAGTGTCATTTTGTATATTTATTGTTTCTAATAATATGTTGAAATCATACTGGGTAGCTATATCATTTTCAGTAATATTAAATAGATTTATAAAAAATCCCACTACTGGTTCTAATAACAAAAATTCCTCAAATCTAGAAGAAAACTCGTCTATGAGAGTATCCATAATCTTTATACATAATGTACAAATAGGGTTTTCTTCTCCCAAATTCTCAATAATAGGTTTAAGATTTGGGAAAAGTGATAGTGATTTTTTTATTAGATCTTGAGGGCGCATCAATTATTCTCCGAGGGCGCACTGGCACCCGCGGGCGCCGATTCCTGTTGTAGAGGTAGGTTCTTCATATTGTGGTCCATTTAGCAGGAACCCCGACATTTTTGCAGTATTATGACTAACCTATCTGACTTCACATCCCGACTCACGAAATAGACGACAATCTTAACTTCAATGAAGAATGGTATCTAATTAAATACCGGGAAAGGTTTTAAAAATTTAAATGAATAAAAGAGATTTTGATGATATAAACTTATCTCTATTAAATTATTGTGCCAACAGATATACAAATTTAATGTAAATAACAGGAAGGCAATGAATGAACGAGCGAACGTTGGTGTGAAACGTTTCAGTTAGCATAAGGCTTATACAGGCGGCCTTCGACATTTCATTTAGATTTTTGTTGACAATGCAAAAACTGTACGCTTCCATGCAGTTGCTACTTTACCTCTGCCCCTATCACCTTCTCAAATAGGTATGTAAAGCGTCAATGACGTTGAGCTACTTTACGAGCTGCTTGTTGGCGAATTTACAATCTGCCTGAAAAGGTGCCCAGTGTCATCATCGAACAAGCTAATAAGCAGATTGTAAACAATCTACCGAGAAAAGTTGAAAGCCGTTCAATTTTACACACTACACGCCGACGTGTGGGCCTACTGCGTCTACGCAGTAGTGCGTAGTAGCGACCTCCCGGTAAAAAAACAAACTACGTTCTGTCAAAATTGTCACTAGCTTTTTGGCTTCTCAGCGAATGGAAAGTTTTGTGTGTCATCATCACAATCGCAGTAGCTAAATCGCCCGCTTTTAAATTCGCCAACAAACAGCTTTAGTAAAAAGTAGCTCAATGTCATTGACGCATAAGATTAAGGAACAAGGGTGGTTGGTATTCAACTACCTATCTCTTGACAAGTTTATAAAGAAAACATCTGACTGTTAGTACGCCTCGTTAACTTTATTACAAATATTTTTTTTTTTCCGACCATGTCCGATCCTGATAGGATCATATGGGCCTCCACAGAATGGAGGTTTGTATCGACAGATTTTGTTTTTTACGAGAAATGGATGTCAGCCACTTGCTCAACCTATTAGGTCCATACCCTGACACACACCAATTGAAAAATAATATGTGTACTTGCCAGACCCAGGATTCGAACCTGGGACCCACGGCTTTATAGTCCAACACTTATGCCGCGCGGCCACCGTGGGCGTTATTTTAGCACAATCGCTGCGGACCTTTAAATTACCGTATTTAAATAACATGCTAATTGGATCGATCGGCCGCTTAACGGGGACACGGCATCCGTGTCATCCGCGTTGAATGAGGAGTTAAAGTAGGTACTTACTTATAATTTTTGACGTTTTTGTTACATCCCTCTACTTTTGAACATATTAATTTCAGGAACCAATTACGAGCGAAAGTCGAGGACTGCCTGTACTAAGAAGGTTAGAATTATTACAAAATGTAAAAATAAAAATTCTCTTACACTAGGTAACTAAACTTCTATTTCAACTCAGCATAGGTACCTATTATTAATTATCTAATATATTAATTTAAAAAAAGTAGGTACCAACACATGGCCCCCACAAGGGGGGAACTGACAGGACTCTAGCCTGGGGGCCCGGGGTCAGGAGGGGCCCAGCAAGGCGAGTCGCACAGATAAGTGAAATAAACACATCACAAATTTGATTTAATAGTAAAAAAGTCGCCTGCAGCGCTATTTTCCTTCAGCAATATTATTATTTAAAATTATGTGGTTGTATGATACAATTTTTAATTGTGTATCAATACTCGACATCTCCATAATTCAAATGGATGTATTAAAATATACAATAAAACACTAAATATGTATACCCATTATTTTTTCGGCGTACACCATTTGGAAAACGTTACTGTAGAGCGTCACACTGCCTTTATCCTTAGCGATAGGTAGGGGGGGCAGCTTCACAATATGAACAGAGTAAGATGTTTTAAATCTTCTGGGTTTGGTGTACCTCTGTCAAATCCATGTCGGAAGGTACCTAGCTACCTAAAACTTCAAATTTAAAACTAATATTTTAAAGTTTAACACGTCATCTCTTCATTATTCTTCATTGTAGTCGTTCCCTCATGTTTGAGAATCATGACCATATTTTGAGCAAACAAGACATTCCACCCTACACTTCTCTCAGGGAAGAGTCAATTCTTTCAGATGGTCTTTCCAGCGCGTTAAATCCTCTGCTTCACCTTCCGGAGGGTTCCAGGTTATCCAGTTCGCGTCGAACAAAATGTCTATAATTTATTTGTAGTTTCTAGACCAGTGCTCCACAACATTTTTTCACCCACGGCACACCACGACCCCAAGTAAAAAAAATATACACCAAAATAATTACTAAATAGTAATTGAACAGACAGGAATGTCATTGAGACAGGGATGTCAGAACTGATCGCAGACATCCGGTAACGGCACAAACAGTAGAAAATAAATTGTAATGCCCCATTTTGTGTATTTTCATGTTATTGAATAAATTGTATACACAAGTAAACATAATGATCACATATTCTGGCATTCGTGGTGTACATTCATCTTACTAGATGTTATAGATAGGTAGTCGCATTGACCACGTTCAAATAGCCTGTTCATTAGAATGTGTCGTTTTGTGAACTTCAATGTGAATAGATTTTATACACGAGTAATTACAACGGTCACATTTAAATGGCTTCTTAGCAGAATGTCTCATTTTGTGTACTTTCATCTCACTAGATATTATAGATCAGGGTTGGCGAACCTTTCGACTGTCTGACGTGCCAAACAGTTTCTCATGGCGAACAAAAAAAAGTTTTTGAATTTCGTCGTTTCCGTTTGTACATCGATTGGTAAACATAATTTATGAAAAACCGAAGAAAACACGCATGGCTATGACGTTATTTTTTTTAATATAATATAAAATTAGTAACTACTTATATATTTATTTGTAAAAGGAAAATATAAAAAAACACTTTTAAATATATATAAAACAGTAATTTCGCTTCTCTTCAAAATGAAACATTCGCGTGCCATAGGTTCACCATCCCTGTTATAGATGAATGGTCACTGTTCACATTTAAACGATTTTTCACCAGAATGAATTATTTTGTGTACTTTCATTTTACTAGGCTGTACAGAGTAATCACATTGATAACATTTAAACGGCTTCTTACCAGAATGTGTCATTTTGTGTACTTTCATCTTAGTAGATGTTATAGTTGAATGGTCACGCTGATCAGATTTAAATGGTTTTTCACCAGAATGAATCATTTGGTGTCTTCTCATTTTACTAGACTGTACACATGAGTTATGACATTAGTCACATTTTACTGGCTTTTCACCGGAATGTATCATTTTGTGTACGTTTAATTTAGATGATGTTACACACGAGTAATTACATTGATCACATTTAAATGGTTTTTCACCAGAATGTTTCATCTTGTGTACTTTCATGTGATTGGATCGTTTAGACGAGTAATCACACTGATCACATTTAAAAGGCTTTTCATCAGAATGTATTACTTTATGTACTTTTATTTTAGTTGATGTTCCACACGAGTAATCACATTGATCGCATTTAAATGGCTTTTCGCCAGAATGATTCATTTTGTGTAGCTTCATTTTACTAGATGTTATACACGAGTAATCACACTGGTCACATTTCCATGGCCTTTCACTAGAATGTATCATTTTGTGAAATCTTATTTTAGTTGACGTTTCACATGAGTAGTCACATTGATCGCATTTAAATGGCTTGTCGCCAGAATGATTCATTTTGTGCAGTGTCATTTTATGAGTTGTTATACACGAGTAATCACATTGGTCACATTTACGTGGTTTTTCACCAGAATGTATCATTTTGTGTACTTTTATTTTAGTAGATGTTACACATGAGTAATCACATTGATCACATTTAAATGGCTTTTCATCAGAGTGATTCATTTTGTGCAGTTTCATTTTATTGGATGTTACACACGAGTAATCACATTGATCACATTTATATGGTTTTTCACCAGAGTGACTCATTTTGTGTAGTTTCATGGTAGCAGATCGAATGGTGAAGTAATTACACTCATTACATGTATACGGTTGTGCACTCTTAAACGTGTTTTTCGCTATTGTCTTTTTATGAAAAGTTTTGTGACGTTTCAAAAAATGTAACGATGCAAAATAATCAAAACAAATACAGCAAACAAAATTTTTGTTATAAAACGATTTTTTCTCTAATTTTATAACGGCTACTAATAAATCAGGATATTTTACGTTAGATTTTATATGATTGCCGTTAGCAGTATCACATATGGCGTCTATATAAGTAATTGTTTCATTTGTTCCGGGTTCTTTTTTGATCTCTTGTTGGTCATCAATCTGTATTTTCTTATATGGCTCTTGTATTTCTGGTATACTTCTTGACGGTTCCAGGCCAGCGATGTCAGTCAACGCAGAAGTTTCAATAATAGTCTAGAATAACATAGAGTAGGTATTATTTCAAAGTGACGACAAACATATATCAGTGATATAAAAACACGTAGACAGTTGCGAAGGATGACTTTTGGAATAATGTAGGCTGAAATTACTCACTGAAATTAAGGAATGAGTTTCAATTATGTATTTTCCTAAACATTTATAGACATCAAAAAGCATTAGATAATAATAACAAGATAAAAAGAACTTTTTATATACCAAGTTTTTAAATTTTCTGTTGAATCACATAAACTTGACAATTCTATGTAGTATTAATAATTAAGGACAATTAAGGCAATTGTCAACAAATTTTTTTTTTGCTATTTTGCAACAAACAAATATAGAATACTGAAATGTCATTTTGATTTCCATAGTAACGCACGTATCTATTAATAATTTAGTTGTTAGGACCACCCCCTTAGCAACCAATAATAGTGGATTGGATTACGGATTTCTTCCGAAATAACTTTTCATACAAAACAGAATTAACTGAAAATGAATTAAATTCTACTTAAAGATGGGTAAAAGTATTAAAAGAATGCATTGGCATCGTGTTATGATATATTCTAAAAGTTTCAAATGTATAGCTAGTCGGTAAGTTAGTTAAAAATCGATTGCAAGATTTGTAAAGGATAAACAACCACCGGACAAATAAGAATACGAGCTAAGAAAAACGTGGCAAAATTACTGATATAGCTTTCAAAATTACCTAACGAATGGCATTCATAACTCAATTTCACAAATTTTGCGAGTTACTGCCATCTTCCTTGGAAGGGTTGTATTATGGTTTGACTTGAGTAGTAGTTAACTAAACTTTAAAAACTACCCCATACATCTGCAATTTTAATAATTAGTTGAATGAACGCAAATAAATAAATGCGACTGACTAAGTAGTGTGTACCTACTATTTACGTCGGATATCCATAAAGCGTCAATGACATTGAGCGATTTTAAAAGCGGGCGTCAGCTATTGCGATTGTGATGATGACACACAAAACTTTCCACTCGCTCAGAAGCCAACAAGCTAGCGAGTTGAAACTGTCATTTTTGGTACTATTTTGACAGGACATATTGAGTAGTTCGTTTTTTTACCAGGCGGTCGCTACAATCGCTTTACTGCGCAGACGCAGTAGACCCACACGCTTTCAACTTTTCTCTGTAGATTGTTTATAATCTGCTTGTTAGCTTGTTCGATGATGACACTGGGCGAGTTTATAAGAAGATTGTAAATTTTCCAACAAGCAGCTTGTAAAGTAGCTCAATGTCATTGACGCATAACCCACTACCACTCTTTGCTACTGTACTATATTGTGTTTTAATAATTACGTAGACCTAGTATAAAAGTAAGGTTTTATTGATAAAGTTATATTTAGTGACTTCAAAAATATAATTTTTTCCTGCAATGATTCTGTGTAAGTACATTAAAAAGATTATACTATGATCATGGCCCCCACATCCTTAAGCAGGCCCCCAAGCCAGAACTTTTGGCGGGCCCCCCTACCTATCGCTAATATTAAACGCACTCTGACGCTTTACAGTGGCGATTTCTAAACGGTGTTCGAGGACAAATAAAATTCAGTGTATTTTTATCGATTTTTTAACACATTGAATTACGGGGTTGTCAAATATCAACACAAGACAACCAAAAATTGCATCGTACAACTACATATTTAAAAATGGTAATACCAAAGGAAAATAGCAACGCAGGCAATTTTTTCACTATTAGAGCAAATTTAAGATGTTTGTTTATCTCATTTATCTGGTTGACCCGGCACGCCGGCCCCTCCTGAGCCCGGGCCCCTAGGCTAGAGCTTGGTCAGCCCCCCCCTTAGAGGGGCCATGACTATGATTGTACCTACATTGATGAAGTTTCATAGAATATTGTGTAGGTACCTTATTAAGTGGTCCATTGTCCAAATAAGAGCAGCTAGGTTGCAAGTATTCGTATTCCCTCTGGCGTATAGTGTTTTCAACACACTCGTCGTTGAACTCAATTTTCTGAAGATTAATTTCCGATTTAACAAAGGATAGATTTGCTGAAGGTTTCTAAAAACAAAAATAAGTATATAATTATGAAAAATAATTACAAAATAAAAAGAACCTTTTATATACAACGTTTTTAAATTTACTGTTGAATTATTATGCTCAATATGTTCAAACTTGCACTTGATAATATCAAAGATAGGCATTATCAGACGGCGCGACGCTTCGATACAAACTAAAATCGTGTACCAGGAGCGGTAGAGCGGTAGGTGGGTCGCTCTGTAAGAGGGGGGTGGTGCATCTTTAGTTTCGACGGCCAACACAACTTCCGTGGGCACTGGTTAATAAGTCAGACTGTAATTATTCGCAAATCTGCACGTATCGTTTCTGGTCACCAAGGACGTCAAAGGTAGGCAGAAGTAAACTAGACATCGCGAACCCGACAAAAGAATTACAGCCCTGTCAAACCTTGTAGGTTAATTAATACATTTTGTTTCCAACCAATGAGCCGATTTTTTTAAAGGAAAGATATTTTCATTATTAGGTACCTAACTATTTCTATATACATTAAATGATTCTCCTCGATTTGCCGGCCTTAGAGTAACTGCCGCCCCCAAGCGACGCTCAATCTGCCTACCTGCACGGAAGGTCACTGACCATAACATTGTATTTCCTTTTATAAATTTGAAGAAAATTAATAAAACATTATTTAATAAAAAAATATTGAGTTTTACTTATTTTTACTGAAAATTTGTACCCATGTATATCAATTTATTACTTTAGTTATTATTCAGCCGAACACTAATTACTTAAAACTGCAGAGAGAATTCATACACATGTTAATGTCAGAAAACGTTATCACCTGTTAGTGTTACTATGTTCAAGTGAAGAACATTCATACTCAGTGTCAAAGGACACTAAGGGTAACCTTTCACATAAAACTATATACTCGTATCATATTTTTTTTAAACCATATCTATGAATTTTAACAATACCATAAGCAAGATAAATGTACAATACACAATAAATTATAAAATATGAACATGATGTTTTAAATAAACATCTCCTTTGTTGAGCTACAAGAAACTAAAAAAACGTTTTTTGGCTCTCCTGTAAAGTTGCACTTTTGTAGATAGTGTTGTTTGACTCTAAGACCTCGATATGAAGTAAATAAAAAAACAAATATAGAATACTGAAATGTTATTTTGACTTCCATAGTAACGCACGTATATATTAATAATTTAGTTGCTAGGACCACCCACATAGCAACCAATAATAGTGGATTGGATTACGGATTTCTTCCGAAATAACTTTTCATGCAAAACAGAATTAACTGAAAATGAATTCAATTCTACTTAAAGATGGCTAAAAGTATTTTAAGAATGGATGGCATCGTGTTCTTATATATTCTAAAAGTTTCAAATGTCTAACTAGTCGGAAAGTTAGTTAAAAATCGATTGCAAGATTTGTACCGGACAAATAAGAATAGGAGCTAATAAAAACGTTGTAAAAGAAAACAAATCCGTTGTATATTTAGGCAGTGACTTCCCGTGGGGGTGGGTAGGTCATACGTTGCATAGGGGCGGCATATTATAGAGGGCATTTATTGGCACAACTATAAATTGAGAGCAGTGGCGGTTTTACATGAAGTAGATTAGACGATGCGATTGCTACGTTATAAAATATCAATATCTTACTTTAAAAGCACAATTGAAGCATAAAAATCCGGACAACATAACTATTGTTATATATATTAGAAATAGAGAGCATCAGTTGTTTATTCTCCCAAGGTGCAGAACCAACCTGCCACTGGTAATGCCAATTGGGAGGGCGATCACTATGTCCAACGAATTTGCTGCGGGTGTTACGTGAGAATGCGTATAGGTGGACGTTGTTTTATAAATTCTTAAAATAGGGTCTGCTTAACTCATCCGGTGTACTTCCTTGTACCTATCTCATTTATATTTTTGATATTTACACATTTCTACTGTTTAATAACTTACTATCTATCTATATACTGATCTATCTCTTTTTTAGGAAATACCGTTTTATATTTGCAGCTTGTAAAGTAGCTCAATGTCATCGAGGCTTAAAGTAGGTAACCCGGCTCTCAACTTTTCTCGGTAGATTGTTTACAATCTGCTTGTTAGCTTGTTAGATGATGAGACTGGGCGAGTTTACAAACAGATTGTAAATTCGCCAACAAGCAGCTTGTAAAGTAGCTCAATGTCATTGAGGCTTAAAGTAGCCCGGCTTTCAACTTTTCTCGGGTATACAATCTGATTGTTAGATAGTTACATGATGACAATGGGCGAGTTTACAAGCAGATTGGAAATTCGCTGGCTTGTAAAGTAGCTCATTGTCACCGAGCCATAAGATTAGACGGAAAGTGTAGGCTTTTCCACGCTCGTAGTCATCACAATTCTTTCCTATTTCCACCAAAACAAAGACTATGCAGGTGAGGTGCTACATGTTGTAATATATAAGGGAAAATGCCTGAGAATTATACCATAGCCAATAGTGGCGAAATGTGGAGGAATTATATGGAGATACGATTACTAAAATTTGTCAGAAATATTTATCTGTTTACATTGAGCTAATAATAGAAATTGCAGATGGCGTAGCCCTGTCTGAACTAAACCATAATAGTGGAGGTAGGCTGTAGAGATTCCACAAAAATACTGCACACGTTGTCAGTCATAATTATTATTTGTTCTCATTGAACTAAGAATACCATTTTCAGGCGGTGTTGGATAGTTTTTAAAATTCAATTTAACCTAACCTAACCCAGTAACGTCCCAAGACAAAATGCCGCCCCATTTTTATACAGTATTTTTTATCATGCTTTCATGACTCTAATATCTAAGAAATGTATTGTATGGATACAATACTAACAAAATTTATATACCACTAAATCTAATTTAAACGCGACCTCTAACTTCCATAGACAATATTGCGAGTCCACGATTTTTTTAAAAATACACCTGACAACTTTCAAAACTCGTGAATTAAATACCTATAATTCGAAAATCTGTACGTGTCATTGCTGGTCATCAAGGACGTGACGTCCAAAGATAACAGAAGTAAACTAGATATCGCGAACCCGACAAAAAAATTACAGCCCTGTTAAACCTTTTATGTTAATTAATAGATTTTGTTTCCAATCAGTGAGCTCATTTTTTTAATGGAAAAATATTTCCATTAAGTTTCAGGTACCTATTTCTATATATACCTAATGATCCTCCTCAATTTGCCGTTCTAGTAACTGCCGCCCCCAAGCGACGCTCAATCTGCCTACCCCCACGGGACGTCACTGACCTAACCAAACTATAATAGATTAAAATTCAATTATTAATATATTGAAAATTATTTGTTAGGTTAGGTTTTCATTGATGAATTCATGAATTTTGCCAAAATCGGCTATGAAAATTTCCTAACTTATGACTTAAGCAACGATTAATTTTTTGAGGTTAGAATAACCCTTTTTTAAATTTATTTAATGTCTTAATTACACTTATTTAAAAATGTGAAATAAGTTTGTTAAGAGTTTTTCGACGATATGGATAACTGCATCTTTGCTATTATAATTCTTGTCAACTAAAACTCATAATAAATAGCTTTTAAAAAACTTACCTCGATTGTGCTGTCGATATCGTCAATTTTCTCTTGCTTTATACAAATGTTTGTGACTGTGATGTTTGGATCTAATAACGGTACATCAAACCATCGCTGATTGTCTGGATCAGTTTTGAATTCATTTGGCTCGCGTTTTACATCCATTTTATGCATTTTCACCAGGAACCTGTCACTGAATGGTGCGCTAAATTTAATAAGTAATGTATATGCATAAGTACTGACAGTGACAGCCTTGACAATAGACACAATGTCATAGACAATATTTTGGCGTTGTTATTTTTAGATTAGATTTATTTAGCAGGAACACTCAATTTTGACATTTTTGCAGTTTTATGACATACCTATCTAATTTCACATCCCGACCCACGAAATAGACGACAATCTAAACTTCAATGAAGAATGATAATTAAATACCGGGAAATGGTTTAAAAGTTCAAATGGATAAAAGAGATTTTGATGATATAGTTAAACTACCTACCTCCTTAAATACTTATCTCCATTAAATAGGTACTTATCTCCATTAAATTATGAGGCCTTCGCTAGTGCTCGCACCAGACGCTCAGAATTAAAATATAATTTTCTATTTTTTTTACGTTATATAGTATTTTTAAGCGGTCAAAATGCAACCATTAGGTAAAAATATCCATAATTTAAGTTATTTTAAAGAAACACTAGGTAACTTGATATTAAAATATATAATAATATACAAATAAATTATCACGAACATGTATCGATTTACCTAGGTACCTATCACATTTTAATACAACACACAGAACCATCTTTTCCACTTAATTAACTAAAAATATTTACCACTGTCTTTATTTTTAACACAAAAATTATTAATTTTAGTAACACGCGCTCGCAGGTTATCGACGCTTAGTTAAGCAACAAATTGCGATTTAAAATGGATCGACTCGACTAAACGATTTTACTACCTAATTTACTCAACTAAATTTACTGTTCATACGTGTTTAGTTACTAAATTACTTGTCACTCTACTAAATTACTTTACCAGTTCGAACCAGCCTTAAATCCATGCATGTGTAAACGGGGTATAAGGCTTATACAGCCGACTCTCGACTTTCATACAATTATTAACATTTTGATGTTGTTGACATGCAAAAACCGTTCCCTTCCATACAGATGCTACCTCTCCTCGGCCCCCGTTATCTTCTCAAATCAGTAAGATTAATTTATTCATTGGACGCTAAAGACGCGCCTAGCACGTAACGATTAGGTGGCCATTCGGTATAATTAGCATGCTATTTAAATGTGTTAATTAAAAAGTAATTATTTAGTCAACAGTCAATGTTTTAAGGAATAAGGGTGGCATTAAATTATCTCGTGGCAAGTTTATAAAGAGAACACCAGATTGTTAATACGCCTCGTTTCAACAAATGAAATCGAATTATTGTGTGTCTACCACAATGACATCATTAATGGACAACTCACTCAGTACAGAAGCTAGCAAGTAAATTCGCTCATAGCGACATTCGCACATGTATAGGTAGACGTCACGCAATTTCCATTATGCGATATCACGCATCGGGAATTTATAGCAATATCACCTTTATTGTAATGGCGTTAGAACAGTGTTTCTAATGTCAATGTTCATTTGAACGAACCCGTTCGAACCGAACCATTCGGCAGACCCGACAAAGAGCATCGGGAATTTATAGCAATATCACCTTTATTGTAATGGCGTTACAATAGATTATGCCATCCGGCAGACCCGACAAAAAAGTGAGTGTCATTTTTTTGTCTAGATGCTTCGTCCATATTAATGTCATTGGTCCAAGGAAATATAATATAAATATAGTAGGTACTTATCGGATCATACAATTGATGCTCTCTATTTCTTGGATAATTGTTAGGTACACAGATTAGCATGGATGGGAAGTCGGGAAGATGTATTTGAGGCCAGGAGATGATTGGATGAATTAATTGTTTAAAACTAGTCCTAATATTATGAATTGTATATTCTTTTTAACACAAAAACAGACCATATGCTTCAGTGACAATGTGTAATGGGTCTGTAGTAGAAGTAAAATACATCACAATAGAATCAATATTTTCATAAATTCATATAATTGGGGGCGTGAGGGTCTCACCACGAATCGAACGAGGAATCCCCAGATGAGAAGCCAGTTCCTTACACCATTAGACCATGCTGTCCCATATCATCATCAGCCGGGGTCAATACACTGCTGGATGAAGGCCTCCCCAAGCTTTCTCCAACTCTCTCGGTCCTGTGTCGTTCGCTGCCACGTATTTCCGCCGAACTTTACCAGTTCGTCAATCCAGCGGCTTTTAGGGCGACCCTGTGGCCGTTTCGTACCCCTTGGGTACCATTGGATGACGGAATTTGTCCAGCGGCCGTCCTTTCGGCGAGCAATGTGCCCCGCCCATCTCCATTTCAGCTGTTTGGCAACGTCTATTACATCGCGTACTTTTGTCTGCTTCCTAACCCGTTCGTTTCTCTTACGCACTTTCGCGTGATGCCCAACATGCACCTCTCCATGCCTCGCTGTGTGACTCTTAGTCTTTGGACATCTCTCGTGTTGAGGGTCCACGTCCCATATAATACGAAATAATCCCGCTTATTTTATAATACTAATAGGTATTAGACAATGTTTTTAAAAAACACAAGGCAGAAAAATAAAAAAAAATATTTCATTGTGTAATTATATATTTTTAACTAAATATACATTATTATTACTCATATTAAAGCCTATACTAAAAAATATTATTTAAATTTCTTCACCATAATATGATTATTTATGCAATTATATGTTTGAAACTAAATCCTGCAATCTAGGCTCAAGAGATGAGAGTACTCAAAGCATGTAATATCGTTGTCTGTTAATTTTTACCAATGTGTGATTGTCTTTTCAATTTACTTAATAAGCCTCAATTACATTGAGCTTCTTTACGAGCTGTTTATTGGCGAATTTAAAAGCGGGCGATTCAGCTACGGCGATTTGATGATTACACACAAAACTTTCCATTCGCTGAGAAGCCATAAGCCAGCAACTATTTTGACCAAGGCCTGAACAAAAACGATGCATGGGTGCGAGTGAGAAAGTATTCGGCACCCTTACAATCTCTGCGACACGCGCTAGAGTAAGATAAAAGGTCTACATATTTGTGAGCTAGTTTCCAAAAGTATCGCCATTAAATCGGGGCGAAACGCTTCACATAGCGTCGATAACTTGCGAGCTCGTGTTGGTAAAATTGATATTTTTTGAGTTAAACATAAAGTCAATGGTAAATATTTTTAGTTAATCAAGTAGAAAAGATGGTTCTGTGTGTTGTCTTAAAATGTGGTAGCCGTACTGATAAGCAAAAAGATGGTATTACGTTTCATAGGCAAGTTGATACATGTTCGTGATAATTGATTTGTATTTTATTATATATTTTAATATCAGTGACCTAGTGTTTCTTTAAAATAATTTAAATTATGGATATCTTTATCTAATGGTTGCATTTTGACCGCTTAAAAATAATATATAACGTAAAAAATAGAAAATTATATTTTAATTCTGAGCGTCTAGTGCCAGCACTTTGGGCGAGCACTAGCGAAATGGTTTATGGTCTCGAACATTTGTAGACGAATGCGTTCGCTCGCTCACAAACCAAACGCAAGGCACGCGGCTTCATTTAGCAATGCAACGGGTGGCGTCTAGATGTATCTATAGTCTAAGATTTTGACGGAACGTAGTTTGTTTTTTTACCGGGAGGATGGTACTGCGCTTCCACACGCCGGCGTGTAGCGTGTAAAGTTGACCGGCTTTCAACTTTTCTCGGTAGAGTGTTTACAACCTGCTTATTAGCATATTCGATGATTACACTGGGCGACTTTACAGGCAGATTGTAAATTCGCCAATAAACAGCTCGTAAAGAAGCTCAATGTAATTGAGGCTTTACCGACCTATTTTTTTTTGTCTTTCCCGTGCATTCCGGTGGTTTTGTTAGTATGTTAAGTAATTGTTACGTATTTTTTAGGTGGTTTATTTATGGAAGGAATTGATTTCAATATTATACGGCCACAAATTTAAGATACAACTCACGGTGAACTGTGTTACGTCCAACTGCATACGTACAATTTTTTTGGACACGATCTTCGCCATTCCAGTTCAGAGTGGCTCTAGCTTAATTATTGAAGGAATTATTATGGGTGATATTCCATAATACTAATTACTAATGCTCATTGCAGAAAATATTTTTTTTTATAAAATATAGGTACTTTAAAATATAGAAGCCATTTAATGAGCATGTTTAACTATATTTGGATATACCTCAAGTGAAAGTCCTTTGTAAAATTCAATTAAATTCTTATTACGATAAGATGCTCTTGTTTCCAGGTTCTCTTGCAAATTTATTCATTCAAACAGCATCCGGGTTACATGAAAAGGGATCTTGGAAAATATTACAATTCATTTGATGTTCCTTAAAATCCAAGAAGCACTTAGAAATGTACACTAACTAAATTATTCTTTCAACTCAGCATTTCTTATCTTATTATTATATTAAAAACAGTAGGCAAAGTATGAACAGAGAAACATATTTAAAACTTCTAGGTTGGTACATGTCAAATTCATGTATCCACTAAAAACTTTTGCAAATTACACATCTTTTGCTCTCGGCAGTGCATTTCATCAACGTCGCCTTACAAAAACAGACGCCGTTAATATTTTAACTCATTCACAGCTGTTGTGACCTCATTAGGGGGCCATTCGATATAATTAGCATGCTATTTAAATATGCTAATTGAATAGTATTAAAATTTAAAGTTTAACCCATCTCTTCATTGTTGATCACATTTTCACGGGGTTTCACATGAATGATTTATTTTGTGTTTTTTCATGTTATTCGATTGAACACACGAGTAATTACATTGATCACATTAAAACGGCTTCTTACCAGAATGTGTCATTTTGTGTACTTTCATCTTAGTAGATGTTATAGTTGAATGGTCACACTAATCACATTTAAATGGTTTTTCACCAGAATGAATCATTTTGTGTCTTCTCATTTTACTAAACTGCACACACGAGTAGTCACACCGGTCACATTTTATTGGCTTTTCACCGGAATGCATCATTTTGTGTACTTTTAATTTAGTCGATGTTACACACGAGTAATAACATTGATCACATTTAAATGGTTTTTCACCAGAATGATACATCTTGTGTATTTTCATGTTATTGGATTGGGTAGACGAGTAGTCACATTGATCACATTTAAATGGCTTTTCACCAGAATGAATCATTTTGTGTATTCTCATCTTACTAGGGTGTAAACATGAGTAATCGCATTGATCACATTTACAAGGCTTTTCACCAGAATGATTATTTTTGTGTACTTTCATCTTAGTAGATGTTGCACATGAGTAATCACACTGATCGCATTTAAATGGCTTTTCACCAGAATGATTCATTTTGTGTATTGTCAAGTTAATGGATTGTATACACGAGTAATCACATTGATCACATTTAAACGGCTTCTCACCAGAATGTGTCATTTTGTGTACTCTCATCTTACTGGCTGTTATGGAGGAGTGGTCACATTGGTCGCATTTAAATGGTTTTTCACCAGAATGAATCATTTTGTGTACTCTCATTTTACTAGGCTGTACACATGAGTACTCACATTGATGACATTTTAATGGATTTTCACCAGAATGATTCATTTTGTGTACTTTCATGTTATTTGATTGTATACACGAGTAATCACATTGATCACATTTAAATTGCTTTTTATCAGAATGAGTCATTTTATGTGATTTCATCCTACTAGGATGTACACATGAGTAATCACATTGATCACATTTAAATGGTTTTTCACCAGAATGACTCATTTTGTGTACTTTCATGGCAGTAGGTCGCAAGGTGAAGTAATTACATTCATTACATGTATACCGTTGTGTACTTGTAAACGTCTTTTTCACTTTTGTTTTTCTATGAAAAATTTTGTGTACTCTCATCGTACTAGCTGTTATAGAGCAATGGTCACATTGGTCACATTTAAATGGTTTTTCATCAGAATGAATCAATTTATGTACTCTCATTTTACTAGGCTGTACACATGAGAACTCACATAGATCACATTTTATTGGATTTTCACCAGAATGATTCATTTTGTGTATTTTCATATTATTTGATTGTATACACGAGTAATCACATTGATCACATTTTAATAGTTTTTCAGCAGAATGATTCATTTTGTGTAGTTTCATGGCACTAGGTCGCAAGGTGAAGTAATTACATTCATTACATGTATATCGTCGTGCACTAGTAAACGTCTTTTTCGCTATATTTTGTTTTCTATGAAAAATTCTGTGAAGCTTCAGTAAATATAACGATGCAAAAAATTCAAAACAAATACAGCAAACAAAATTTTCGTTATGAAATGACTTTTTCTCTAATTTTATAACGGCTTCTAATAAATCAGGATATTTTAAGTTAGATTTAATATTATGGTTGTCGTTGGCAGTTTCAGTGTCTGTATTAGTAATCGTTTCATTTAGCCCGAGTTCCTTTTTGATGTCTTGTTGTTCATCGATCTGTATTTTATTGTATGGCTCTTGTACTTCTGGTATACTTCTTGATGATTCGATGCCAGCGATGTCAGTTAACGTAGATGTTGGAGGAATAATCTAGAATAACATAAAGTATTAATTTAAAGTGACGACAAACATATGAGAAGATGATATAAAAGACATGTAGGAATGTTAATATCTATGGTATCTATGGTATAATTTACTTATATTTAATATCAGTGTGTACTAGAGGTGAGTTGGAAATACTGTCACCAGGGGCCTTATGTTGTAACTTGCGAGTTGAAGTCGCCCGGTCGACATGACGTCATATGACATCATTGTGAAGTACTACCGGAGTGAGTCAATAGCATTCGAGAAATTAACGCTACTCTAATACTGGGGTTATTCATTGTCCCCATACACAAATAGGTGTTTCAGCATAATAATATCTATGGTGAGCCGTGTGCATTGGGCGGCTCGCCTCGATGCGTGTATTGAGCTTATGTCACAATTACGTCATGTCGTCGGGTGACTTCATGTCACAAGTTATAATATAGGGCACCAGTTTGTGTACTCAAGTTTCGGATGAAACTACCCACATTCAGTATGTGTGGCCCAATAAACTTATTCCAAAAAACTTGTGATGATATCATCGCGAGTCGCTGTTCTGTGCACTCGCCAGTTGGTGACTTTCAATACTATTGACATTAAATACGCGCGAACGAGATACTACTTTAATATAGGTATATTTTAATTTATTAGTCTATTGCGTTCGAATGTATGAATAATAGGTCATAATTTTTGTGTCGCAGCACAGTGGTAAGATGACTCACAGGCTTAGGCTTGTTATATGACCGCTCAAAACATGTTTAAGATTAAAAAAAAATCACTGTTATTCATTTTTGTTAACAAGAATATTGTAACCTAACAGAAAAATACTCATAAGTTTAAAATGTGTTTAAAATTTTATAATAAATGGGACTATTCAACAAGCGGAGCTCAGCGTATTTTTAGCGATTCTATTGAAGCCGATACACAGTCTGAGTTCCCTGAGCCGATACGTATTTCAAATACTAATATGAGTTGGTTTTAGTTTCAGTAGAGTATGAAACTTTTGTCGCGTACGCACGCCAAACGCTCTATATAGTATTCCAAATACTAGTATTTTGGAACAAGTTTCTATACTAAGTATTTTTTATACTGGTAGTAAGTATACTTAGTCTTCAAAATCGACCAGTTTTCCCATCTCTAGTGTGTACCTATTATTCAGTGGCGGTTTTCGTTGACGAAGATGACCAAGCCCTCTAGAAATGTGATACTAATACTATATCATTCTCGAAAAATGGCACAGAAAGAAGTGAGGAAAGATTAGATGAGTGTGAATAGTTTACGTGAACCAATTTTATTGATAATGTTACTTATATTTATTTAATTACAACCAATGACATTAAATGGACAACGCACTCAGTACAGTAGCTAGCAAGTAAATTCGCGCATAGCGACATTCGCACATATATAGGTAAATGTCACGCAATTTCCATTATGCTATATCACGCATCGGGAATTTATAGCAATATTACCTTTATTGTAATGGCGATAGAACAGATTATGCCATTGGGCGACCCGACAAAAAGTGAGTGACATTTTTTTTCCAGGTGCTTCGTCCATATTAATGTCATTGGTTACTACAGATGATAATATCCTTATCACTTCAAAAACATTAATTTTTCCATCAATAATTCCGTGTAAGTAAATTAAAAAGATTATACTATGATTGTACCTACAACCCAACAAGGAGGGCCTGACAGGGCTCTAGCCTGGGGGCCCGGGCTTAGAGGGCGGGGGCGATGACGTGACAGGTTAAGTGAGATATACATACAGCAAGATTTGCTTTCACGTTAAAAAAGTCGCCTGCTTATAATATATAAAAAATATTCAAATGTGCGATGCAATTTGATGTAATATGAAGATTGTTATAGTTAAATGATAATTCATGTGTAGAATGTTATTTTATAATTATTTCTAGTGTGTTTCCTGACTAATATGTCGAAGGGTCGGATGTTACTTGGCCACCACAAAGGGGGTCGCGATTAGTGCTTCATAATATTATGATGCTGAGTGCCTTCAACTCAATAAATCCACTGGATTTATTTAAAAATACAAAATCGCTAAAAATACACGTCACACATTTAGTTTGACCTCAAAGAACCCTGGGGTTTCGCAGAATACCATCTGGGGAACACTAATGTAAAAAATGATACTACCCTTCACCATAAAGATAGGTAGGGGAGCCCACCAAACATCCTAGTCTAGGGGCCCGCTTCCGGATATGGGGGCCATGACCTACATTGTTGAAGTTTCATAGAACTATGTACACCTGATTAAGTGGTCCATTGTCCATATAAGAGCAGCTAGGTTCGTAAGCTAAGTGCTCGTATTTCATCTGGCGTATAGTGTTTTCAACATACTCGTCGTTGAACTCAATTTCCTGAAGATTAATTTCCGATTTTATGATGGGTTGATTTGCAGAAGGTTTCTGAAACATTATATAATTATGGAAAAAAATAAAATGAATCGGGCCCGGGCCCACGGGGTGACCGGCGTGGGGAGTCGACTAAATAAGTGAGATAAACACACATGTAGCTGTCAGTATATTATTGATCAAATATCTATTTTCAATGTATCAAATTATTCGACCGCAATAATAAATTTCCAGCGACTCATATTCCGGTAAACAACTTATTACATGTATCAGCAGATTAATTGGCGATATTAAATACGGTGTCGCAATGGAAAATTAGTCTAATATCCATTCCCATAGTATCAAATTATATTATGACTGTAATAATAAATAAAATGCACCATTTGGCGGTGGCCCGGTGACCCGGGGAACCGCCGGCACACCATTTGGAAAGCGCTACTGTAGGGCATCACACTGACTTTAACCTTGGTGATAAGTAGGGGGGGGCAAAGATCCTAGCCTGGGGGCCATAAGTTAGATAGTGATGGTAGATATAGGCAGGTCATACGTTGCATAGGGGCAGCATATTATAGTGAGCACTTACTGGCACAACTATTGTCAGCATTCATAGACGATTGCTTCGCCAGTAAGTACCTATCAATACCTTGGGTTAAAATACAATTGAAGCATAAAATATTCTGAATACATAGGTAACTTCTAATGGATTCAAGCTCTGTACTATTCCATTTAAGTCGTTTTTTGCGACCCGGGTTTCGCCTTTCGGCATCTTCAGGCGTCGTGTACGCTCACCAAAGGCAAACACACACTGACAACGAACACCCTTAACTCTACCTTATATAGAAAATCAATACAATAAAGTAGGTAAATTAGAATTTAAATTCAAATTCCATCAAGTACCTTCGGTCGAAAGTATTAATATAATAACATAGGTAACTATTGTTGGGCTATAGACTGCCTATAAATATGTCAGTGCCACAGACCTCCACGTACCTAAAACCATAAGCGTTTGAGAGTAGTTTTGTGCTCTAATTACCAGGCATGTGTCTGTTTATAATAATTAATAATAAAAAATATAGGCAAGTGCCAAGGTGTACCTGTCAAATTTGAATGTAAATATGAAAGGTTCTTAAGGGCGGTAGTTTGTTTAGTGACGTCACTGTATTTAGGGCGGACCCTACTAAGTACCTATTGGTAAGATCAGGTGGAAAGTGCAGGTTTTGCCATGCCCGTAGCCACTACCTTTCTTTACCCTTTCCTCCAGAACAGATTTTCAGGGAAGGTGGTAAATGTTTTGTAGGTATAGAGGGGAAAGTTACTGAAAAATACACCACAGCCAGCAATGGCGAAGTGTGGATGAATTTTGTAAATATCCGACAAAAAATGGAGGTACTAAACTTTGTCAGCCTTACTTTACAATGTTTACATTAAACTAAGAATAGAAATTGCGGATGGTGTCGGCTAGTTTTTTGAATATCATTAAGACCTGCCTCAACTAAAACATAGTCCATAGGTGTGGATGTAGGCTAAAGAGATTCCACAAGAATAGTGCACAATTTGTCTTTCTTTATTTCGACCATGTCCGATCCTAATACGGTCATATGAGCCTCCATAGAGAGGAGGTTTGTATTAACAGGTTTTATTTTTACGAGAAATGGATGTCAGCCACTTTGCTCAACCTATTAGGTCCATACTCTGACTCATATACAAATTGAAAAACAATATTTGTACTTGCCAGACCCAGGATTCGAACTTCCGACCCTCGACACTATAGGTCGGTGCTTAAGCCACGCGGCCATCGTGGGTGTGGTCAGTCATAGGTTAATTATTTGTCCTCATTGAACTAGAATACCATTTTCAGATGGATTATATAGGTATAAACTTACTAAAATTAAAATATATGATTTAATGATGTGAATGACATTTAAAAATGTAAAATACGGGCCGTGTCAAGGGTTTTTGACGAAATGAATAATTATTGTAGGTAGGTAACCTTATGTGATAAACTTACCTCGATTGTGGTGTCGACATCGTCAATTTCCTCTTGCTTAACACAAATGTTTGCGTCTGGGATGTTTGGATCTAATATCGGTACATCGAACCATTGCTGTCTGTCTGCATCAGTTATGAATTCATCTGGCTCGCGTTTTACATCCATTTTACGTATTTTTACCAAGAATCTGGCAAAAATAAATGACGTATATTGACAGCTATGATAATGGAGGTCATAGACAATTTTTTGCGTTTTCATTGGGATTAATTAATTAAACACGTTGATAATAATGTTAGCTTCCTATCAATATTAATAAACCATATTTTATTAATCATTACCTACTTAAAATCTAATATAGCTCCGTTGAGTAAAAATAGTTAGACGTACCTACAAATTCATTACTTATATAATTTTACCTAGGTAGGTATATTACCTACCAATCTACACAAATAGTTACGTACATGTCATAGTAACTTAACCTAATAATATATAGGTAGGTAGGTAATATATATTTTGATAAACTTGATAAACATAATATCTACGTAATTGGACCGAGTGGGACTCATCTTTCATTTTTCGGTTGACTGCTTTCGAAAAAGACAACAAAATCATGGACAGTGGCAATACTGTCCAGAAATATTATGTATGGTTGCAAAAGAGCTATTCACACAGTGCCGCCAATCGTGCTATAATTATAGTATTTGTACTATCAATTTGGTCCGCGTACTATATACTATATAAAACAGGTATACGTAATTAATTTTGAATTCGGAAAAAAATATGTAAAAAGTACTAAATTTTCTATATTTCCGTTCGATAAATTTGTGCAAAGTACTATAATTTCGTAATATAAGAAGTTTTGGTGTAATTGGAAAAAAAATTGGTCGAAAAATGAAATTTCTTGAATTCTTCGGTACCTAAGCATTTTTGGTTGGAAGAGGTACCTAAATAAAAAGGGGTCTCGGAGTTTTTCAAATTCTCCGTTATTTTTTTTCTGAGAAACAAAAAACCTATAAATTTTAACATCGCCCCCATAAGGGGGGCTGACAGGGCTCTAGCCTGGGGGCCCGGGCTCATGGAGGGCCCAGCGTGGCGAATTAACCAAATAACATGACAAATTTTCTGTAATAGTAAAAAAAGTCGCCTGTGGTGCTATTTTCCTTTATTAATGTTTATATTTTAAAATACCTATGTGATTGTGCGATGTAATTTTTAATTGTGTCATAGCTTGATAATTCCATTATTCAAGTGGATTTAAGTATTAAAAAGACCCTTAATTTTACCATGAACACCATTTGGAAAACGCTACTGTAGAGCATCACACTGCCTTTAACCTTGGCGATAGGTAGGGGCCCCGTCAAATATCCTAGCCCTGGGGACCGCTTCAGGATGTGGGGACCATGCATTTTCAACAGATAACAACGCGTACTATATTTTTTCCCCAAATACTATAATTTTGGAGGCTCTGTACTATAATTTCACTTTGAAAAGATGGCAACACTGGGAAGTGGTTGCAATTTTGCAAAAGAGCTTGCTATTCACACGTCTGTGATTTGCTACACAGGAACTTATTGCCACGAAAATCTCCGGTTTAAATAGTCAAAATGGACGTGAAGCGTGAACCAGATAAAGAAGATCGAAATTGGTTCGATATGCCGGTAGAAAGCCCAGGTACTCACGAGGCAGCAATATATATAAAACAAGAGAACGCCGACAATGGAAGTTACATTTTTGAGGTTAGTCTGTCAAACCACCTCCATCTTCAGATTAATAAAGCCTGAGCATAACTCTTCGCACAAGCAACGAGTGGTCCACTGCCATACTATTTATTGATAATGTACTTGCAAGCAGAGTTTGGTATTCTATAATGACTGAATAGTATAAATAAGTTATTGGTTATTGTCGTTTATAATCGACAGTCACATTGACAAACGTCCTAGTGTATTATGATATTATTATACACAAAAGAAGTTTATTTACTTTGATCGTCACTTCCAACTATTAATAACACAGAACCACTAAATCAGATGAACTCCAAGGTCTCCAAGATACGTTAAAATAATCTGAAAGAAATCTGAAACTAAGAATACTCCGACAAGTGAAGACTACAGACGCGTCAGTATGAGCACTCTATAGTATTGACAATGACGGGTAATGACAGGTCATCCATAGACAACGGGAGGGGCGAAAAGTAGGACCAGTCGTGTAATGTATCGGCTTCCTTCTTCAGTGGGCAACGTTGTTATGTTCAACGCCCATTACGCCGTCTCATGGATGTATTTGTAATAAATGTATGCGTCTTCTATTCTCCGCGCGGGCATACCGCGCCGACCGGCTTCCACATTGCTGACATCGGAAGGGTCGGCAGGAGAGCGGGCGCCCTTCCACTTATGTTGATGTTTTGTTTTTGTGTAGACGGTTTACGAGATGGAAAATGAATGGATGTAATATGTTGTTTTCCTTCATGAAATCCACGTGAGGGTGACCTCCTCATATAAAATAATAACCATGAAGATTATGGTTACATGTCAATTGTACGTAAAACATGTCACCATGGGACAGTTCACCGTGAGCATTCTTATCGGAAAGAGATGACCGTGTACTATACGGTCTCCAATTTTATTAGATTCTATATGAACATTAATTCAATTTTCATAGCTGATTTTGGCAAAATTCATGAATTCAAGAATGTAAACCTAATCTAACCTGACAAATAATCACATGGGACTACTTCCTAGTGAGCGCCCCGATTCGCCGCTTTTGGTGGGGTTTGCCCCTTAGATCAATAATTATTATAAAACAATCATTCGTAGGATGTTTATCACATTTGAATGGCCAAAGACATAGCTTATAATCAGTATCTTTAGAATTATCTTCAAATGTGTTAATCGTGCTCATTTTTTGAATAATAAAATGCCTAATTCTTGTCAAATTTGGGATCACGGAGATTATAAATATAATTTTATATCGTAAATATTTCACTATAAGTCAACATAAATTTTACTAATGGTTTCATAAATGCGTTTAAAAATTAATAAACCTAAAAAACTGCACATGGATGTACTGAAATATGACTATATTCTAAACTAATGTTATCTAAAACATTAGATCGAGAGGTTTAAAAGAATACTATTTTATGTAATAAAAATACTTTATGCAGTCATCAAATGTTTAAAATAAATATAAAGGATAATACGGCTTCAGAATTATATAAATAGATTATCCACAACGTTTAACGCATTCGCTGCTGAGTAGATAATGATTTTTTAATTAGCACCTTTAAAATGCAAGTTAATTACATCGATCGGCCGCTTGGTCATTACGCGCATGTGCGTCTTCAGCGTCCAAAGTATTAAGGAATGTCCAGGCGTATGCTCTGAAAATACCATAAAATATCCATTTTGACCTACGTGGCGCACGTGGGCCGTTAAGGTCCATATTTCACACGCATGTATGCATATTGCGTTCATATGAGGTCGGAATGGCAATTGAGTGATGTTAATATTTTTGAAGTTTACCAACATAACCATGTTTAATGTGTCTGCAAAATAATTTCAAATGCCATAACAGAGATAACGTATTATATTATAAGACTAATTCTATTTTTTAAAGTCCAAATTCTTCGATCAAACCCCACTTTATAGCAATTTGATGACGAATACATTGATGTTTCAGGACCCAGAGACTGATTCTCTGCGAGTTGATGTCAAGAAAGAGTTTATCGATGACCCAGTGGCCCCATTTAATTATGGAGATAGTAAATCTGGTTGCTCCAATACCGAATGGAAGACAGTTGGTCAGGTACACAGAACAGATATTAATAGAATTCCGAATATTAAATACACTACATGTGTTGTATGTGTGAGTGTCCTACAAAATGAAACACGCATTATGCACGTGCAATAGTGTGTGTAATATAGCAATATTAAATGAGCGTCAACGCATAACCAGAGAGCAGTTGTCAGTTTCCGACATATGACGTATTCTTGAGACGTGTTTTAGTTTATCCCATATTATTCCTTACTCGAGATCGGCTACCTGCTATTCCTTACCCGTTAGGTATTTCAGTTCCCATTATTTCTGAGTCATTATTAATGATTTCCATCATTATACCTGAGTGGTGTCAATTTGCCAATTAAATGGCAATCATTGCTGCCATTCAATGATACATGTTTGTTTAAATGTAAGCTTCTATCAGTTTCAGACATCATCGGGTCTATTCTATATAAAAGGCTGCTTTCATCCGCTAAAACCGCTAACTATGGTATGTTTGTATCTAATTATTAGCACGTAATGTAACAATTACAATTAGTTGGTATTAATTGTTGCAATAAATGCTATATTTTAACGGTATGCCCTTTGGCTGTGCTAAAATTTAGAGCATGAGCGAGAGAGAGAGACAGTTTCGACTGATTAAACGGCTAACTGACTGTTACAATAATTATAATATTTCAATACAAAATGTATGTAATAAATACTAACACATTATCACGTTAGCACGTTAGCGGTCGATAGTCGCTTTTGTATAGAATAGACCCGCTGGTGTTCCTCAGGGTTACATGTAAATTGTACGTATTACATTTAGCTATATCACAGTTCACTGTTAGGTGTCGTACTGGAAAGAGTTAGCTGTATAGCATTAAATAAAAAATGACATTTTATTAGATTCAATATTAACATTAATTTGATATTAGATTCGTATCAAATATCTGATGATGCTCTTAAAATTAAAATCAGATATTTGACAGTTAAGACTTGATACATACGAGCACTTACCAGAATGTTATACTTATAAAGCTTTACGACATTATTGTATTTATAGTTTATTTACAAATTTTCTTCCGTCTTTCTCTTGTATTTAGGACTTCGAACCGGAACTAAACCTAAAAACTGTTATCTCACCCCCACACCTACACTGAAGTAAGTAAAAATCAGCCATTTTCCTGGAGAGCCGAAACAAACTTTTTGAACCATCGTAGTCGATTTTTGGGTTTCCACCGTGTGTCCTTCCTTCTTTACTCGACGTTTCGGGCTCGTTGCAGAGGCCATTTTCAAGAGATGATGTGTTTTATGATGAAAATGTAGTGTAGGTATGTGAATGTAAACATTGCTCTAAGAATGTCAAAAGGAATCCAATTAGCTAAGAGCCAGGGATACCGGCCCGAATATTGGATTTTGCTGATAGTGCCGGAAGCCATGACGTTTTTAACCGTAATCCATCATTCTATTAATATTTTCAGAGTTTCTATGGATTCAAACATTATATATATACAAACATTTTTGAACCATGTTTATGGTACTTGATTTAATGTCTAATGACTTCCATTAATTTTTGTAGAATTGGAAAAAAATCTTTCTAGTGGCATTCATTTAAGAGTATCAGAGTTACTGGAGTGTTCTTCTCGATATTTATTTAAAATAACACTTGAGTTAGGGATATATCTCGTTAAATATATATTTTTTTAGATACGCCAGTGTTCTCCTGAGATAGAGAAAAATAAATTTAATTGAACTGGATTCATAACTCAAAACAGCAAAATTCAGACTAACGGAAGCCGGAACTGAACCGGAAAGAAAAAAAAAAAAAAAAAAAAACGATTTTTTCAGTTTTGTACATGTTCAAACACGCGCATTGATACGATCTCACTCCCCACAGTCCCCACTTTCGTTCAGTTGTCGTAAGCGCAACATATTTTACGTCTTAAGAATGTAACATTCTTGTGAATTATTCGTTGAATTAAAAAAAATCGTTAATAAGTATAGAATTATGTTTCAGAACTCTTCAACAGACCTTGTCAATATAAAATCCGAGACTGATTTTGAGCGAGTTGACATCAAGGATGAGTTTCCAATGAACTCATTCAATTATGAAGATCCTCAACCTGGCTGTTCATATTCTGAACGATTGGCAGATAATCAGGTACGTTCACCGTTATTAATATTAAATAGTTACCTACATAATGTAATGCAATTGATGGCTTCATACTTCCAGGAAAGAATAATATTAGACAGTATTTTCTATGTAAATTCTTCGAGGTCTATTTGTTTTAATAGCAGTCGTCTTACTGGTATCCATATATTACTGTGTGTATTGCTTTAGTAATTGCGATATTGCATCCATAGATAATATTTTGAACATTACCCAACCTGCAGACCATAGATAATAGACAACATTCTTATAGAAAATACATAGTACCAACCACAAAAAAACAAAAAAAACACGCGATTTTGACATGAGTCGAAAATGATAAAAAACGTTAATTGAGTTATGCGGGTGTCGATGCAGCGCGGTACGCATGAGGTGACCTCATTGTTGTTCTGGCAATTTTGGCAGATTTTGCTAACTGATAAAGTTCGTTTTAAACAGTGATTCCTAACCATGGCCCCGACAAGGGGTGGCTGACAAGGCTCTAGCCTGGGGGCCGGCGTGCTGGGTAGACTAGATAACTGAGATAAACAGACATCACAGATTTGCTCTTATAGTAAAAAAAAGTCGCCTGCGACGCTACTTTAATTCTTGACCATTAAATTTTTAAAATAACGTGACGGTACGATATAATTTTTGATTATTGTGTGTCGATACTCGACAACTCTACAATTCAAGATGATGCATTAAAAGTACAAAAAAACGCTAATAATACACTGAATAACGATACATAGAGCATCACACTGCCTTTAATCATAGCGATAGGTAGGGGGGCCGCTAAAGAAGCTAGCCTGAAAGCCCGCTTTAGGATGTGGCTGCCTTATTCCCAACCAAGGTTCCAAGGAACTCTGGGGCTCCGCGAGCATTCCTTAAAGATTCAAGAAGTACAACTTGAAACCTTTTTGATAATAGGGCTATCACAAGGTTTAACGTGGTTCTAAAACAATTGAGATGTACAGATAGATAGTCATGTTAGACTTTCCAAGGGGTCTTTAAATTTTGTATCATCCAATTAAATCATTTATCATTTTTTTAGTTTGCTGCTGCACTCACTGCGTTACCGAACGTCTCGAAACGGATGACAGAAGAAGGACCCGTTAAAGCTGAAGTCATTGAATATGACACATTGTCACACATAGACACTATAAGTTGCGCTGATAAATCCACATATTATATTCATTCTAACTCTGAATTAGTTGAGAAAACTTCTCATAAACCTAATAATTTTGTGTGCAGTATTTGTTGTGATGTTTTTGTTTCATTGGACTCACTAAAGCTTCACAAATTAATGCACAAAAAGACATTGGCGACAATAAGTCATTCGAGTGAAAGTACATTTAAATGTGGTGAATGCAGTTTTTCTTGTAAACACTCTATTAATATGATGATCCATAAGAAGACACACTCTGGTAAAAAATCGTTAGAATATGAAGAGAGTAACTGCTTATCTTCAGTGCCCGATAATTTGAAGAAACATCATGTTACTAAATCTGGTAAAAAATCTTTAAAATGTGATGAGTGTAAATACTCATGTGTAACATCTAGTAGGATGAAATTACACAAAATGACCCATTCTGGTGAAAAGCTGTTTAATTGTGATGAGTGTAGTTACTCATGCATACAGTCGAGTAACATGAAATCACACAAGAGAACCCATATCGGAGAAAAGCCTTTAAAATGTAACGAATGTGATTTTTCATGTATACAGTCTGGCAATATGAAATCTCATAAAATGACTCATTCAGGTGAAAGGCCATTCAAATGTGAAGAATGTCATTTTTCATGCATACAATCTAGTAAGATGAAATTACACAAAATGATTCATACTGGTGAAAAACCATTTAAGTGTGATGAATGTAATTACGCATGCGTACAATCCAATGCCATGAAATTGCACAAAATGAGTCATTCTGGTGAAAAGCCGTTTAAATGTGACGAATGTAGTTTTTCTTGTGCGCGTTCTGTTAATATAAAATTACATAAAATGACTCATTCTGGCGAGAAACCGCATATATGTGATGAATGTGACTTCACATGCGCACAGTCTGGTACCATGAAGAGACATAAAATGACTCACTCAGATGATAAGCCATTCAAATGTGATGAATGCACTTTTTCATGTAGGCAATCTGGGCAAATGAGGTTACACAAGATGACACACTCTGGTGAAAAACCATTTAAATGCGACGAATGTAACTATTCATGTTTACAGTCTAGCCACATGAAGTCACACAAAATGACTCATTCCGGTGAAAAGCCATATAAATGCGATCAGTGTAATTTTTCATGCATTCAAGCTAGTGGTATGAAATTACACAAAATGACCCATTCCGGCGAAAAGCCATTTAAATGTGACCAGTGTGATTACTCATGTATAAAATCTGCCTATATGAAAAAACACAAAACGACTCATTCGAGTGTCAAAACTGTGAACAGTAAAGACCTTAAATTTTGAACATATCAATACAATAAGAATTATATTTACTTGCAAACATTAATTTTGCACTAAGTACCAAGAAATCGTAACCGACTCGTTGTTAGTAAAGAAATAAATACGTAGAATAGTATGGATATCGCAGAGTGCCTTTCTTAAAATGAGATGCCTCTTTATCAATTGAGATCTGAGACTGCGTTTGGTTTGCTGGGATGTTTACTCAATCTTTTTAAGAAATCTTTAAGACTTCGGCCACATTATGAAAGTAAAAAAGCACAGCATTCCCCAACATGTCATTCGAGGAAAGATCAATGCTAAACGTAGCAGAGGACGACGTCGCATTCTGTGATTGGTACGAGTGCAGCTCCACTGAAATATTCCAGATAGCAGATAATAAGGAAAAAATCTCTCTGATGATTGTCGGCCTTCGTGAGGGGATTCCTCGACAATAACATAATTTATCCGAATAATTTAAATCTTTTAACGTTAACCGAACGTAGGTAAAGTTAATATGTAGGTATGAGTATTATAGATAAAGTATGCATAGGGTCAAAGTGTTTTTATTATCATAAACAGGGCGCATTTTAGAACACCCCTGGAAATACCTACCTACTCCAATGAGCGGGGTTCAATTGTCCATCAAGACTTACGCGTAACTTACCCCTGTACCATGTCAGCTGAAGTAATTCTCATTTCGGCTGAAACTCCATAATTCGATGCTCTTGTATAATATATGATAATATATAAGATAATATAGTATTATATATCATAATTATTATTTATCGTCGTTAATAATTCATTTAATATATCATCTGCTTTCTGTAAACCGTAATTTCAAATATATTGTGTAATTGATTTTAATGGTAAATAAAACATATATTTTTCCCTTTTTTCCGTGTTTTTGATGTTTGTTTTTATGATTTTTAAAATTAAGAGGCCATCCATGGACTGAAACCGTATGCGGTTTAGATCCGTGTGCCATACTAAACTTATGATTTTTTTAATGAACATATATTTTCACTAAATTTGTAAGTGTAAGTGTATGGTATAAACGGATACGATCAGATGCTTATAATATACTTTGTGAAAATATATTTCCATGAACAGAAAAGATAAGCTTAGTATAGCACACGGTTCGAAACCGCATACGGTTCCAGTCCATGGATGGCCTCTAAATGATGGTTTTGTATATTTTTGTAGAACAGTGCTCCGCAATCGGTGTGCCGCGATGCAATAGCCAAATTTGCGTACATGGCTAGTAATATATTTGAGCACCTGCATAAACTTAATAAAACATTGCAAGCTCAGAATGAAAATATATTGACGTGCTCTGATAAATTAGAAAAATTCAAAAATAAACTCGAACTTCGGCAGAAGAAGTTAAGACAAGGATCTCTACAAATGGTCCAAAGGAACTACCAGACCACCATTGAAAACAAGCATTCAATTTTAAGGCTATCGCAGTTCAGCTCCTATTTTCGAGTCAAAAAAAGCTATTTTACTACGTTAGTATTAATATTTTAAAACATCTGATTGTAGGATACAATTTATTATAATTGTGTAAAATACTCGACAAATAATTATATTAATATAATATAACCATACGAAAAATTGGTAAACATAAAATCAATACCATTAATTTTACATCGAATCGAACACTATTTGACAAATGCTATTTTAGAGTATCACGCTGTATATAACCTTAGCGATAGGTAGGGGGTCCCGTCAAAGATTTCAGGATGTGGGGTCCACGTTTTGGTGTATAAATTGTTTTACGTGTGTTGTGCCGCGGAATTCTGGGAAGACCTTTGGTGTGCCGTGGATGGGAAAAGGTTGCGGAGCACTGCTGTAGAAGACCAACGACAACTAGCACTACAGTCGAAATTCAGCCTTGATTCATGTACTACTAGTTTCTTAGTAAGTAGGTACCTACTACAATATTGTATTAACAATTTTATATTTCTCTTCCAATACATTTATTTTAAATTCTAATGGATTCAAGCTCTGTACTATTCCATTTAAGTCGTTTTTTGCGACCCGGGTTTCATGATTGATCAGATTGTATGGATGAGGATTTAGGTATGTATAGGTGTATAATATAGGTATTCATATATATTATATTAGGTGAGTTATATATATTATATTAAGCGAGTTTATATGTATAGTTTTTTTTAAAATAATGTTATAAAAGTAGGTACCATGTAAGAGTATTATTAAAGACTAATATCTCATTAGTTAACTACAATAATTATTTTTTTTAGAATTGGCAATTTACACCTCTTGAGTGTAGTATTTTTATTGTTTATAAAGAATAATGATCTATTATTAGGTTTTGACGATGTATTATAATATGCTAGTATTGTTATTAATAAGATAGGGTTTTTACTGACAATTCAACTCATGGCCCCCACATCCTGAAGCGGGCCCCCAGGCTAGGATCTTTGGCGGGCCCCCCTACGTATCTTTAATGATAAAGGCAGTGTGACTCTCTACAGTACCTAGCATTTTCCAAATGGTGTACGCAGTAAAATGAGTGATGTGTATATTTAGTGTTTTTTTTTTTTTGTATATTTTAATACTTACATCCATTTTAATTATTATAGAGTTGTCGAGTAAACATTGTACAGAAACTGTGTAAAAATATTATTGAAGGACAATAGCGCCGCAGGAGACTTTTTTACTATTAGAGCAAATTTATGATATGTGTTTATCTCACTTATCTGGTTAACTCGCCACGCCGGGCCCCACCTGAGCATGGGCCCCCAGGCTAAAGCCCTGTCAGCCCGCCGCTTGTGGGGGCCATGCTTCAACTATTGATAATTTGTTTATTGTATTTTTTTTGACCTCTGACTAGATAGGTAGGTAATGGAGTTTTTACCTACTTTATAGTATTGATTTGCTATATAAGGTAGAGTTAAGAGTGTTCGTTGTCAGTATGTGTTTGCCTTTGGTGAGTGTAGAAGACGCCTGAAGATGCCGAAAGGCGAAACCCGGGTCGCAAAAAACGACTTAAATGGAATAGTACAGAGCTTGAATCAATAAGAATTTAAATTCAAATTCCATCAAGTACCTTCGGTCGTCAGTATTAATTTAGTTATTTTAGTTAATTTTATTATTTCTTACTGTATTATCAACACAGTATGTATAATTGCATACCCAAATGCATATTAAAACGCTAGAAACTCAAAAGCAATTATCGTGCTTACCAAAAGTTTGGAAGAAACTTCTATAGAGACGGAGCCTAAAATATATTAAATTTAAGCGAAAAGGGACTTCTGGCTCACTTATTAAATAAGACACATATGACTTCGCATTACAGGTTTATTTGCAGATAACTTCACACTAGGTACTGCTGATATTTCTTTGTCAAATTGCATGGCATATGAAGATAGCACTTCGCGATGAGTATATAAGTAGGCAATTATTATACCACAGAACAGATTCAAACAGGTTGTGTCCTAATACACTACATTTTTAAGCAGGGTTTTGAATTTGTGGTTCTACAAAAATGTAACACACATTATAGACGTGCAATAGTGTGTTTCAACCTTCAAATACATCAAAATTTATTGAGCGTCAGTGCATAAATGCAGATGTTACAGTATTAAAAACTTTCTATAAATCTTTAGTTAGAAGCCAACTTGAAAGTGGGTCGATTGTATGGGCCAGCCATCAGTTAAAATATGACCTTATGGTGGAGCAAGCTCAAAAAATGTTTTTGAGACACATTTACTTGCCCGACTATCTATGGCTTTATCCAACTGGTTTCCTCTTAGGTATGCTTACATATTGTAGCTTTAAACTCTAACTCTAAACGATATTTATATTTTTTTTTGATCCACGATTTTAACTAGTATGAAATACTTCAAATTGCGTTATAATATAGTGTATGCATGAGATGTTTTTAAATTATGTATATTCAGTATACAGAATGTTACATTCTCAAATCCTGTGTCACGTTCGTTAAATAAATGAAATAGTTTGTTAAATAAAGCGCCTAGTTTCAAAAGCCCCTAAAACGATATTAGGTAGTTTTGAGAAAAAATCATATCTATTAAATCTGTGAATTTTATGTATTTAATTTTTAATTCGTTACATTTTAAAGAGTATTATTGCTCTTCATTTTAGGGGTATTTGAAAAGCACACCCAACCATTTAAGCGTGTTTTGAAATTTACTCAAATTTTTGATCATACGTATTGACGGTTTTTAGCGTTTTTTAAAGTTCAATCTTGGCCATCATATAGGTAACAAAAATATCCATCTTAATATATATCTCACTCAAAAATTTTCAAAAACCGTTTTAGGGGCTTTTGAAACTGGGCGCTTCAAATATAGTATGTGTAAAAATAACAATAAATATCTTGTATGAGAAAAAACTGAGAGAAATCCTGCATGTGTTTATACGATCTAAGTAAAATTGGTGGATAATTTTTAACATATTATATAATATAATTAATAATAAAAGCTTTATACATTGCACCATTATTAATTTAAAAATGATTGTCTAAATTTTAAACTGTTTTTTTGTCTCCAATAGATAATTTTGGCACATTCAAGGTTTCTGTTGTCATATTTATCATCATCCCTTGTTTTTACGAGTATGAGTCATTTTATGTTTTTTCATGTTACCAGATTGTATACATGAATAGTTGCATACGTCACATTTATATGCCTTTTCACCGGAATGCGTCATTTTGTGCTCTTTCAAACTACCAGCTATTATAGATGAGAAATTGCATTCATCACATTTAAACCGTTTTTCACCAGAATGAGTCATTTTATGTATAATCATGCTACCAGACTGAATGCAACTGTAACAACACATATCACATTTATATGGTTTTTCACCTGAATGAATCATTTTGTGTCTTTTCAGGCTGCCAGACTGTATACAGGTGAAATCACATAAATCACATATAAACGGTTTTTGACCAATATGAATCTTTTTGTGTTTGTTCATATTACCAGGTGTTGTGGTTGAGAAATTACAGTTATCACACTTAAATGGTTTTTCGCTAGAATGAGTCATTTTGTGTGACTTCATGTTACTCGATTGTCTACACGAGTAATTACATTTATCACATTTAAATGGCTTTTCATCAGAATGTGTCATTATATGTGATTTCAAACTAGAGGATCTCACAGATCACACTCGTCACATTTATATCTCCTTTCACGCGTGTTTACCACTGAATTTGTTTTTAATCCTACTGTAGCCAGTGGTGGAGAGTTATTTTTAATTAAATTACGTTTAACTATGTCGGGAATATTTTTAATGCTTTCTTTGGATTCCTTGAATTCTTTTTTAAGGCCATGTTCATCAATATGTATGTCTTCGTAAGTAACTTCTACTTCTGGCATACACCAGCTCGATTTGAGATTGGTCTCGTTAGCCAATATGGTGCCAACAGCAACAACCTAAAGTATAAGAACAGGAGAATATTATAGTGCTCATTAAAATAAAACTTTGCAAATATTGGAGATTTAATTGTAATTGCTTCTATTCCAATCCTCCTATATTTCACTATGATTTGGACATATAAATAACCTATTTCAACAGCACAAACAAAGATACCTTCTAAACCAACCCACCCCGCACCATATTCGGTCTTAATCGAGCGTATTAAGTGGCCCCACGTTTGTTGTGAAGCATCAGCAGTTTTTTTTAATGTGTTGGCGAGGAAAAAATTCTTTACATAAAATTATTACTAGATTTGTGAAATCATCCAATACAATATGATAACATTTTTTTCATATAACGGCATAAGAATATTATATAAAATTTAAAATAAAAGCACCTGATCCAGTGGCCTACACTCAGAATATGAACTACTTGGTTGAGGTTCTCCATAATTCAATGGGCACATTGGATATTCAGCAAACTCATTCTTAATGTCAACTCTCTCGGAATCAGCCTCATATTTAACACTGGTCAGATCTGTTGAAGTGTTCTGGAAAAAAATTATGACGTTGTAAAATAAACAGGCACGCACAAAAGGGAGGGGGTTTTATGGAACGGAACCCCCCCCAGGAGCGAAAAAAGTACAATATGACTTCTTCTTTTTCACCAGGACCTGATGACTGAGGATTTTGACCTGGATGATTTGACTGTCGCAAAGCCTTTTCGAAATCCTACGACACGTAAGGCCCATGTCAGTGGAGGACCCAATATGTGATAACATTTTCTTTAATATTCTAACGCGGCGTATCTAAATGACAAACGGACAATACCTATCCTAATAATTATGACTGTAAGGCCATGCATATTAGATAACCATTTGTGGATGCAACATGTCGCAATAACTCGTAGGTGAGCACCCGTAGTTGTAACTGAAGGTCAGGTGTTCACTGTTATACCTACTGAAAGTGTGGAGATTAAATCAGCATTATAAAAATATGAAATCATTGCTTTCCGTGAAATTTTTAAAAATATTTGACGTACAAGTGTAAACAATTGACGCGGTGCGTTACTTTCAGCCTAAAGCTCCGTGTTAAAATCAGAATAAAAAGTTGATGCAAACTGAAAGATGAAGTCATCAAATGAAGACATATATGTACTGTTACACTCCCAAATGGTCCCCATTTGGGGATGTCTCTGTGAATCTGGAGAAGCCCGAGTCGGTACCAAGCCAAAAATAGTAAGGGTTGATTACGAAAATAAATAATAATAAAACCGGCAATGCTGTAAATCACAGCCGTTTAAAAATATCTGTAACGTCGCCATTGTCGCCGTTTTCGACAGCGCTTTCCGCTGAAAGCGAAACATAAAATGGCGCGCAGAACGCGGCTATTGACAACATTGTTAACTCGCGCTACGCATAAAAGAAATTATAACAATGTACCAATTAGTAGATATTAACGTAAAAAAAACTCGTCGTTTCTGACCACGGTTTCGGTGTGTTATTGGTCCACCTCCAAGTCCAGAACCCAGACGAAATACCATAAAAGAATAAAAGTGACAGCATCTTTCCACTTTCGAAAATGCAGGGAGATGACATTACCTATAAAATAGATGGGTCCAAAGATACCACGCAGCACGCTCCGCTCAAATGAACCCAACACTCTTTCCATGCTTTTAGTCATGTACTATAATATCTGCAAGCCATACATGACAACTGGTCTTATTTATATTTAGAGTCATAAACTAGTCTAAGGTAAATGTCGTCAACTTTAAACAGTATACCTACGCGTAGTTTAACTAGGTAGTTGAAAATGAATGTCATCAAGACCAAACAATCACGATAATTATTAACGTAGGTAACCTAACCTCAAAAGTGTGACAGACACCATCGTTTTTCTCATTCTTTATATAAGTGTTTGGATGCAATATTGGCACGTCAAACCAATGCTCGCCTTCTGGATCGGGGTTGAATTCGTCTGGTTCCTGCTTCACATCCATTTTATTTAGGTATTTAAAATAAAAATGTGACACTCAATGTCGACATGACCTACGCAGCACGCACGAAGACAGCCGTGACGTGTTCGTGCATCATAGACAACCAGTGCTGCCATCTTTTCAAAGTGGAATTATAGTGCAGAGCCTCCAAAATTATAGTATTTGGGGAAAAATATAGTACGCGTTGTTAGCTGTTGAAAATGTATAGGTTTTTTTTTTCTCAGAAAAAAAAATAACGGAGAATTTGAGAAACTCCGAGACCCCTTTTTATTTAGGTAGGTACCTCTTCCGACCAAAAATGCTTATCGACGAATTCAAGAAATTTCTTTTTAAACCAGTCAAGGGATTTTTTTCCGTTTTTCGAGCAATATTTTTCCCAAGTTCTCCAAATCTTCCTATTTGCGAAATTTATAGTACTTTGCACCAATTTATCGAATGCAAATATCGAATTTTTAGTCCCTTTTATATATTTTTTCCGATATTCAAAATAATAGTATTTTGGGCGTACTATACCTGTTTTATATCGTACATAGTACGCGGACCAAAATTATAGTACAAATACTATAGTTATAGTATGGTTGGCAGCACTGTAGACAACACTAGGGCGTTAGAAGTACTATTGACACTTCTTTACGATACGCGATCTAAGAATAGCAGTATCAGATTATTCGATTACAATCAGGGAACACAGAATTAATAGGAACTGGAATATCTAACGGGTGTGGAGTAACAAGCAACCGATCTCGAGTGTGGAAGAATATGGGATAAACTTAAACACGTGTTATGAATAGGTAAGCTTGTCCTTCGTCTGACAACTGTATCGTAATTGAAACGTATCGTACGGCCTTTATCAGTCATAGACATTTGAAACATTTTCTGGTGTGCCTCAGGGCTCAAACTTGGGGTCATTGCTGTTCACGATTTTTGTTGGTAATTAAAAATGCTATGTTTTTGTTGTTTGCTGATGACTTGAAACTCTTCATGGAAGTTGTCACCTTGGAGGATTGTCGTCAACTCCAACTTGATATAGATACAATATTAGATTGGGGCAGGCGTAACAAACTGGACTTCAATATTGATAAATGATAAATGCAATATTTTATCGTTTACTAAAGCCTCACGAGTATTGTTTTTCCAGTATTCGATGCATGGCAGAGTTCTCTCGCGAATATCATCTGTAAGAGATCTTGGCATTACGTTTGACAGTAAATTGACGTTTAGTGGTCATGTAGATACCATTTGTAAAAAGACGCTAAAGATGTTGGGCTTTGTCTCGCGTACTTCCAGGGTCTTTTCGGATGTTACGGTACTAAAAATTCTCTATAGCTCCTTGGTTAGAAGTAGACTTGAGAGTAGGTCTATCGTTTGGGCTCCGCATCAGTTTAAGTAAGGCCTTATGGTGGAGAGTCCAAAAGAAATTTTTGAGACTCCTTTACTTTCGGCTGTATGGATATTATCCGTGGCTCTATCCGACTGACTTTCTCTTAGGTAGGTATGCTTACATAATGTAGCTTAAAATTTAGAAGGGATCTTTATTTAGCTACTCTGCCATTCTTGGTGGTGTTGGCTTGTGTGTCTCTGATAATTACCTTAGGAATCGAGGGCATCCGTTGTTTGTCTTCTCCCAAGGTGCAGAACTAACCTGCCATTAGTAATGCCAATTGGGAAGGCAATAATCATGTTTAATGACATCGCTTCAGATATTGATATATTCCACTTACGTGAGGGTGAATTTAGGTGGACGTTGTTTTATAAGTTTTTAAGATAGGGTCTATCAAAGTTCACTCTGTGTGCTTCCTTTTACTTTTGTTATTTTATTTTATTTCTTTTCTTATTTTATTTCTTATTTTATTACTTATTGTATTATTAACTCACATTTCTCTCTATTTTTATATTTTACATATTATGTAAAAAAAAATAATTTGAATTTGAAAAAACGGTTCTCGGTCGGTAAGTATATGCACTGACGCAAATTCAATATTGGTTTATTTGAAGGTTGCAACACACATTATTGAACGTTTATAATGCGTGGTTCTTTTTCATAGGACACTCACACATTCAAAACATTGCTTCAAAATGTAGTGTTTCGGGTATCTATAGCCTATCTGAATTATATTTATTAACCTGTTCTATGATTACAATGCATTAAAATATTAATTGGAAGATTTTAGTCATACCCTCTTTCCAATGTCGTTTTCTCAACAGTTTTGATCCATATGGAATATAAAAACGCTAAATAGAAAGTGCCTATTTTGTTAATAGGTGTTCTTTGTTGGTTTGCAAATAGATAAATATACCTAATTATCTTAAATAAAAGAATCCAAACCGTCCAATCTCTTTGTCGGAAATCAATAAAATGTAATTATTGACATTATTGTGCAATAATTAACTAAAAATCTACCTACCTCATTAATAATATATATGCCACACATGGAAATGAGACAATTGTGGAACTTCATAAGATTAATAGGAAAAAAGATTTTTTAGATCACTCTACTATCATTCTATTCAATTAATTATCGATCCATTATTCCATCTTTGAATATATTCATTCAATTAATCTATTCATAATATTATAACTACTATCGAACCATGTTCTATGAATTCGTTCTGATTTTGAATCTATTCAAATTATGAATCCATTTGACAATTCAACCTAGTTTTCCATTCATACTATGTTTCTATTCATTATAATATGAATCCATTCGTACTGTGAATTCATTCCTCCTATGAATCCATTCTTACGAGGATTCCATTCATACTATGATTTCATTGTATAATATGATTCCATTCAACTATGATTCCAATCAAGTATGAATTCATTCGATCTATGAATACGTTCATACGAGGATTCCGTTGATTAATATCTGTACCTCAGAGGCAAACGGATGCAACTCCATTTTTGGGGAAAATGAGTTTTTTTAAGAATCGTCATGCTAAAGGCTTTATTTATTAGAGGCCGAGAGATGCGTAGCATAAAGATGCAAATGCCATACCTACCTTAGAAGCAGAAGGATGCAAATCCAATAATCCACTAAGATAAAATTCTCTCAAACCGTCTGCAATATGTACTAGACGAGAACTAGCCAGGAGAACAAGCTTTAGAGGAGGATACAGCACTATGGACCATATCCAAGTCATCAGAGAAATCAGAGCGGTAACAGAAATATAAGCTGCCGCTATCCATGGGTGCGTTCGATTCCATAAAGAAATTTTCAATACTCTATGCACTCAGAAATCAAGGAATCCCCGGGAGCTATATAAATATTTTCAATAATATATACAGTAGCGCAACAACATCTCCATAAACCATCGCGCATTTCCTATCAGCAAAGGAGTCCGATAAGGTGATACAATTATTAGGAAACAATTTATTCATTAATTATGATATTAATCAATTAACTGACTTATTCATAGCTACATGTAATACTTGATCCCTTCAACCTAGTGTGATGGAATGTAAATAAACATATGGATAGGAAGTTATATAAATAGGTACTACCTATTCACCGTAATGCCGGCGCTCCATTAGCACGCAAGTCAGACGATTTACAGTCTTCGGACTTTTTTTTCGCGTGGAGCACCCCAGGTCTGCGGACTTTTTAATCCGCAGACCAGGCTCGTTGGATTTCAAACATGTTTGATATTTTACTCGCCGAGCCGCTGAAATTCGTACGTTCACCACGCTTTACCGTCACATTATTTATATCTATGCCGACGGACGACAGCGCCATATATTAGTCTATGAGCGCCATCATTATTTTACTGTCATTCAAAGTGTTCGGACATCGAAAACAACAATGGTAGATCTAGATCTAGAGCATTCGAAAAGTTTCTTGGAAAATTTTATTAGTTTTAAAGACAACCCGTCGTTGTGGAAGACGACCAGCCCACTATACAAGAATCGTGATGCCAAGTCCTTGGCGTATGCGGAACTTTTGGAAATATTAATCAAAGTGGAGCCGCAGGCAACGGTCAACGATGTCAAAAAGAAAATACAGACATTGAGGTCGGGTTACAGAAAGGAGAGAAATAAAGTAAGGACATCATATCGAAGCGGAGCCGGCACCAGTGTTGCCAACCGTACTATAATTATAGTATTTGTACTATAATTTTGGTCCGCGTACTATGTACGATATAAAACAGGTATAGTACGCCCAAAATACTATAATTTTGAATATCTGAAAAAAATATGTAAAAAGTACTAAAATTTCGTTATTTCCGTTCGATATATTGGTGCAAAGTACTATTATTTCGCAATATAAGAAGATTTGGAGAACTTTGAAAAAAAAATTCTCGAAAAACGTAAAAAATCCCTTGACTTTGGTTTAAAACGAAATATCTTGAATTCTTCGGTAAGCATTTTTGGTTGGATGAGGTACCGAAATAAAAAGGGGTCTCGGAGTTTCTCGAATTCTCCGTTATTTTTTTTTTCTTAGAAACAAAAAACCGATACATATTCTTTCCCCAAATACTATAATTTTGAAGACTCTGTACTATAATTTTACTTTGAAAAGATGGCACCACTGGCCGGCACAGACGCAGTATATCTACCCAAACTGTGGTACTATAAAAATTTGGAGTTCTTGAACGACCAAATGGAAGGTACGTGGGAATGCTTTAAAGCTATTTATTATACACGTGCAGATTATGAAATTGCCGTAGCTCTGAAAGTGACATCGCATTAGATTAGCTACTATTAAGCAATTAAAACATACAGCTATGAATCATTTCTAGTCACAATAAAATTACTTATTCTTTGCTGAGGTAGGTAATAAATAATAATAATAATATATAGGTACGAGGGAATGCTTTAAAGCTATTTATTATACACGTGCAGACTATGACATTGTCGTAGCTCTGAAAGTGACATCGCATTAGATTAGCAACTATTAAGCAATTAAAACATACAGCTATGAATCATTTCTAGTCACAATAAAATTACTTATTCTTTGCTGAGGTAGGTAAGAAATAATAATATATAGGTACGATCATGGCGGTGGAAGCGCGGCTTATTGAGTCGTGGTCGGGTCCCAGGTTCAAATCCTGGGTCTGACAAGTACACATTGAATTTCAATTTGTGTATGAGTCAGAGTATGGACCTAATATGTTGAGCAAGTGGCTGACATCCATTTCTCGTAAAAACAAAATCTGTCAATACAAACCTCCACTCCGTGGAGGTCCATATTATGATCGGACATGGTCGAAAGAAGAAGAAAAGAAATGATCATAAAATCAAAAATCGCTCGAGTTAGGTTCCTTCAGAGACAATCAATAAATCGTCAATCATCAATCAAAATTAATGGTACAGTTTGGTTATGAGGAATACAGCGGAAAACACATTTTGAAAATACCCGATATACTGGATTACACCAATTATACCAATATCAATATTAACCGTATGAAGGAATGGGTACTTAGGGGAGAGATAATAAAAAACAAGTTTGAGTACTTATTATGTTGTATTTTAACAATTTACATTTTGTTTTACAGAATCGAGCTCAATATCCAGCATGGTGGACGATTTGGAAAACATGTCTCCTGATGAGAGTTACTCCAACTCGTTAAACAACGAAGATTGTATTGAGGTAAAACATTTTAACTAAATTGTTACATTGGTTTAATTTATCTATTGCTTATCATACTTTCTTGCCATGTGACAGCCCCGGTAGTATTAAAATATTTTTCGAAATCTCCTCGCGCTTTCTTAGCATTGGCGGAATCTAGCAGCTAAAATGCCAAAAACATTTTCTATAATTCGCCTGGCTCTGCATGTCCGATAATTATATATTCTTTTACTGTGATTTAATTGCCTTTGTGAATACGGCTTTATGAAATCGTTACGTAATGCAAAGGCTTCATCGCCAATATAAACAAATGGCAGTGCATCAGAATTAGCAGTAGGTTTTTTTGGTGCAGGTATTTTTAATCTGCCTTCGTCTAAACGTTTGAAAAAATCAGATTTTCTCAGTACGCCTCCATCAGAAATACGTCCATTTGTTCCAACATCAACATAAATAAATTCATAATTAGCATTTGCAATCGCCATCAAAACAATGCTGTGGAAATGTTTGTAATTATAAAAGTGGGAGCCGGCGCCTGCAGGTGGCACGATTGCAATGTGTTTCCCATCAACTGCGCCCAGGCAATTTGGAAATTGCCATTTACTATTAAATTCTTCTGCAATCGTCTCCATTTCTTCGTGCGTATCATGGAACTGCAACAAAAAATAATCAACATTTTATTTACAGATAGAATATTCGCCTTCAACATCCACGTTGTCGACTACTCCAAGGTCGAATCTCAATACAGCACCAGAACCCCCATCGTTCAAACGAAAAAAATCGAATGATAGCGCCAACAAAGTGTTAGAATTAATCACCGACAAACTAAGCAAGACTGAAGATGAATTTGATGTTTTTGGCAAAATGATGGCCATGAAACTACGATCGATGTCACAGGGACAAAGATTGCTGGCCGAGAAGCTGATGCATGAAGTTGCCTTTATGGGACAAAGTGACAAAATAATGCCAGCAACTACTGTTCATACTCAACCAGTTTATCGTATATTAAGCAAAAATGTACAAAAGCCGGTATAATAAATTAATGTTTTTTGTATGAATAAATATCTTGTAAAAATATTTGTTTTTTTGTTTGTTTTTATGCCTATAAACCTTAGCTTAAGCGATACAACAAATGGTAAGTATTTGAGCTATGTTAGCAAACCTATATTATTATGTGGCCTCATTTAGAAATCAAATTCCATGCTTGCTTTTCGAAGAATATGACTAGTATTACAATACATTCAACAGGAATAATTAAGCAGCTTGCTTACAGCCTATATGGAGAGTCCTGGCTAGGTACAGCATTCTAATGGTCTATTGAATATTTAGCATGTCAACGATGGCCTTATTTGTGACTATATATATACCTATCTCAAATGCATCTTGTCTGCCATTCTTATGATGTTGCCGTCTATGATTTATATAGGTAAAACAATTCACTAAACGTTCACTTTATAAGACCAACCAATGTCTACTTGTTAATGATATATTTGTAAATTTGCCCAACTTTATTAGATGACGTATAATATAATACACACCTTGAAATATTCTCCTTTCAAAACGTCAATGATGACTTGGCAAGTTTCGGGAATTATCTTGCCCAGAGTTTGTCTTCCAATCGCAGTTCTATAATGCAAGTCAGTGAATGTTCCGCCGGCAGCCAAAAATCGCAGGGTTGCACATAATCTATCATGAGGAGAAATAGCTTCCCTCATCATAGTATTTTTTTTTTTAATAAATGGGGAGACCAAATTATACAGTTCTGTGTATACATCCTCCGACATTCGCAAATAATTGCGGAAATCGCTCGGTTGCAAACGCAATTCTCGTATTAAATTTGTGTGGGATAATGTCGTTAGTTTCCTTATCCAATGTTTCACCCAGTATTTGTGTACCCTTTGCTTCGTTATTACATTATCTGCCACCCAATAACCCAAAAAACATAAAACGTCGGTATCATTTAACGCCATCACGATTTAACTGTCAGATATACGTATATTATCTATGCTGTCAAAGTCGACTGTTTTACTCGTCAAATTAATTATATACTCGTTTCGTTGAACGTCTGTTGGCCAGTAGCAGAACGTAGAAAAATCTGAAGACTTATTGTCGTCGGACTTTTGGCTCGCCAATGGAGCGCTGGCATAATAATAGCGTTGGAGCACAATGTAGTACCATACTCCTCGGATCATCACCTGCCATATAAGACATAGACTTGTAGATTACCCTTGTAGCAATAAGGAAGTCGATCAAGCCGATGGAATCCATGCAGGAGTTCCAGAATGGTGAAATGTGTAACCCTCTTTACGGTGCAAACGTTCATTAAATACGATATTTATATTTGGCCACGTATTTTTTCCGACTTTATGCGGTGAAAATGCATAAAGTAAATGGTAGTATTGACCGGTGTGTCTCTGAAAACCATCTTAGACACCGGGACCATCAGTTGTTTGTTCTCCTAAGGTGCAGAACTAACCTGACATTTGTAATGCCAACTGGTAGGGTAGCAACTATTCAACCAAATCACTTCAGGTATTGATATATTATTATTCCACCTGCGTGAGGATGAATATAGGTGGGCATTGTTTTATGGGGTCTGCTTAGCTCATTCGGTCTAAGTACTTCCTTGTATATATTTTTTTTTGTATTTACACTTTTCAATTGCTTAATAATAATATTTAATACTGATCTATTTCTTTTTTATACCTACCTAATACTGTTTTAATAATATTTTTTATTTCTAAATGTCATGTTGTGAACGTCTTAAATTAATAATTTGTAATGTTCACTAAGTACACGTCAAAATATTAAAATGATTATATCTACTGCCAAGGACTGATCCATCAGCTCACGAATTCGAGTGTTTATACCGCGGTCGTACCACTGCATCTGTAAGATTCGGCGAAGACATCGATTCTCAAAGCTCAAGATGGTACGTCTCACAGATGGAAAGAACACAGTAGCACGCATTCTTTGATGTGGCATTACTGAGGTAAGGTAACATACAATACACAGTGACGAAGGGTGGAGGTAGGCTGTTAAGATTCGACATAAATAGTGCACGCTAAACTTTGTCAGTCAAACGCATTTGTTTTCATTGAACTAAGACTACAGTGTGTATATTATAGTGTTTGTTAGTTTTTAAAATTCAATTAAACCCTCTATAATCCGAGCCATAATAGATAATAGTCAAAAAATATCTCAAATTATGCAATTAAACCAAATATAATTTTAGATATTTTATACACAGAAGACATTTTTTTTCGATTATGGTTTGGTTAGGCAGTGTATAATGAACTTAAAAAAACAATAAAACACCATCTGTAATATTATGTATTCTTAATTCCACGAAAACAAATAAGTATGATTTCAAAAGTGATTTGGTAAGGCAGGGTTTAATTGAAGTATAAAAAATAACCAACAGAATTTGCAAATTGTATTATTAGTTCAATGAAAACAAGTAGGTATAACTGACAAAGTGTAGTGTGCACTATTTATGTTAAATCTTAATAGCCTACCTCTACCCTTCATTTAATATTTTTAGTCGCACAAAAAAAAACGTTTTTCGGTTTGGTACATGTTCAAGCACGCGCGTTTACATGATCTTACTCCCTACTTCAGTTATCGTTTGTCAATTTATGGCTACGGCCGTATGTTGTAGCTTAACCACTGGAAAATGCCAATAGAAATGGCGTATTTCAAAAAAATACTACCTTATTCTTAGGTCAATAATTTTTATAAAACAATCATTATTCGTAGGATGTTTTATTACATTTGAATGGTCAAAGACATAGCTTATAATCAGTATATTTAGAATTATCTTGAAATGTGGTAATTGTGCCTATTTTTTGAATAATACAATGCCCAATTCTTGTCAAATTTGGGATCACAGAGATTATAAATATAATTTTTTGTCGTAAACAATTTTACTAATGGTTTTATAAATGCGTTTAAAAATAATAAATCTGAACACCACTGCACATGGATGTACTGAATTATGACTATAATCTAAAACATTAGATCGAGAGGTTTAAAACAATACTATTTTATGTAATAAAAATATTTTATGCAGTCATCAAATGTTTAAAATAAATATAAAGGATAACCAGGCTTCAAAATTATATAAATAGATTATCTACAACGTTTAAGGAATGTCCAGAATTATGCTTTGAAAGTACCATAAAATCTCCATTTTGACATACGTGGCGCGTGTGGGCCTTTACGGTTCAGAGTTATGGGTTCCGGTCTCCGAGTTCTGTTTCGGTTGTGATTCCTGCTTTGATTCACCCACTTTAACAGTTTTTTTAGCAGTATGAATAATTAAATGTTTATTGAGACGACTTATATTCGTGCATTTATATGGGCATACATTGCATTGGTATGGTTTATCACCAGTATGGATTCTCCGATGTATTTTTAAATTATCTGCCCGAACGCACGCGTAAGAACAATCAACGCATTTAAACGGTTTCACACGATTATGTGTCAATTTATGTATTTTTAAGTGGTGAGCGGTTCTTCCTGCATACGTACAAATATCGCATTTAAACGGTTTTTCTCCTTTATGTATCATTTGATGTATTTTAAAATCACGCTGTAGTGAACATTTATACGAGCATAGATCGCATTCAAATGGTTTATTTCCGGTATGTATCATGAGATGTATTTTAAAGTTATACGACTGTATGCAAGAGAAAGAACATACATTACATTTGTATGGTTTTTCACCTGTATGTATCATTGAATGCCTTTTGAAATCACCATGTTGTAGACAAGTATAAGAGCACACTTTACATTCATATGGTTTTTCACCAGTGTGTGTTCTTTTATGTGCTTTTAAATGGTGAAACGTTTTACTTGTATGAGGGCATACATCGCATTTAAATTGATTGTCACTAGTAGCTAACACTTTCGGATTTTTTAGAAGTTTTTCATTTGGGATTTTTAACGTTTGATTATTATCATTGTGAACCATTCTGTGATTTTTTAGGACACTTACAGAACGAAATATTTCATTACAAACACTGCAAATAAAATAACGTGGAAAATGTATTAATCTTCTTAACTTAATTTTAACTACTTTAGAAGTATTGGCTACTAAGATCTCTTGTTTGATGTTTTGTGTATCTGTGGTTATCTGTAAATACTGTGACATCGCATCTTGGACTCCATCGTCTGTGGGTTTGAAGGTTTTGAAGATATTCTGCTTATTAAACTCATCTGAATTTATGTTATGTAGTGGACTGTCAACTGTGGACCATTGCTGAGTAGACGCCTACAAAAAGAGCAGGGTTAACATTTAGGTACTTGGTGAATGATCGTTATTAAAAACCTAATTAGAAGTTTCTTTCGTATCATGACCAACCAACCATGTCCGATCCTAATAGGCAGTGACGTCCCGAGGGGGTAGGCAGATTGAGCGTCGCTTGGGGGCGGCAGTTACTTGAAGGGCGGAAAATCGAGCAGAATCATTTGGTATATTATATAGAAATAGGTACCTAAACTTCGTAACAACGAAAATATCTTTCCATTAAAAAATCAGCTCACTGGTTGGAAACAAAATGCATTAATTATTAACATAAAAGGTTTCACAGGACTGTATTTTTTTTCGAGTTCGCGATGTCTATTTTACTTCCGTTACTTTTCGACGTCTATTGTGACCAGACCTATACGTGCATGGATGATACAAAATACTGTATTTAAAAAATGGGGCGACATTTTGGCGCTGCCCAGGGGCGGCATTTTGTCTAGGAACGTTACTGCTAATAGAATTATATGGGCCTCCATGAGGTGGAGGTTTATATTAACAGATTTTGTTTTTACGAGAAATGGATGTCAGCCACTTGCTCAACCTATTAGGTCCACAATCTGACTCATTCACAAATTTAAAAACAATATGTTCACTTGCCAGAACCAGGATTCGAACCTGGGACCCACGACGCTATACGCCGATGCTTAAGCCGTATGGCTATCGTGGGTGTCATGAGGACGTATTTATTTTATTTTATACAATAAACGTCTCTTTTTAAACTGTAAATATTCTCCTGATACTGCACTATCCATTTAATTTTAAGCACAGTCAAAAACTTTGGTTTATTTGTAATAATTCTTATTTAAAAAAAAGCGTCACTGCTCGTTAGTTCCTCGTATACGCTTTCAAAGACACTCTTAATTTCATTCAAAGTCACGTAAATTCAGTCAAAGCACACTTATGTACATATTGACTTCAGTCTTAGGTAACTGCTCCTGAAAAATTCATAGAAAAAATACTAAATACTTAACATCCAAACGAAAGGTACAGTGATGCACGATTAAGGCAGGGTGTGGTTTGGTGGGACCACTAACTTGAATGTGATTACTTCTTTTGAAATGAACGCCCATTATCCACAATACTGGCTTCATCTTAGACTTTCCACCTTACATTCCATTTTCTTACAATTTAATAGATCATAGAAACCTATCTACTATCACCATAGAAACCCATGATAGCTGAGCGGTAACGTGCTGGCTCATTTTACCCTTTACTAGGGGTAGTCAACCTGTCCCTACCATACACTAGTGGACGTTCCAGTTTTCATGGTGGGCGGTAGGGGTTTTAAAAACATTTACATTATGTTTTCATAAAATTCCCCGTGACAAAAAAAGCCAGCCTCAAATCAGCCTCAGGGTTCTCATTAATACTTTAATTAATTAAATGTAATTTCATCAGACTTTATGCTTATATGTATGCCAAGTATAAATAGAAATTTAACTACAGTTATGTCGTTTTATAAAGATTTATTCTGCCAAACTTGGCGAAAGTCTGACATAAAGTATTTGGTAAGTATTTATTATTATACGCTTCAACTTGCTGTAACTATGCTCTATAAATTGTGTAAAGTAAAGTTACTTCTCTACTTTATAAATCATCATTACTATGGAACCGCTGGGCAGTTAGAAAATTTTATTAGGTACTAACATAAATACAAAAGTGGGTGGTAGGTATAAAAAGGTCCACTATCCCTGCCTTACACTGAGTGTTGAGAAGCGGGAAGGGCGGAGAGTGTTGGTCATTAGCCAAGTCTACACTCGGGACTTTTCCGTACGTCTCACGAATTGAACACAGGGCATGCGTCATCGGCCCTCAAATCGGTTTGAAAATGGCCGCCATTTTGTGATGAAAGTACTAGCGCACTGCTATCCGACCGGCTTGGATTTCTGTTCAACACCCCAGCAGCTTCGTATTTTTTCGGTAAGATTCGGGTTGTTCGTGGAGTTGCTTGTCAATAAATATATTTATTTTAGTCTATTGGTGGTCGATGTTAAGAATAGTTGATCATATTGAATGCATATTAGTATTGAAATATTACGATTTTTTGCAAAATGTCGACTAAAATGATGACAATCAATTTTATTGAGGAGTATAGGGCACATTGCGCAACCATAAAGACTATACGAACAAACTGAAGCGCAGGTATATTATCTATGACTTTACGAAGTGAAAACTGTGATAAACGAATGTAGACAGTAAAACGGATCATCTCATCTGCGCATGCACAAAACTTCTCAGTGTAAAACCAGAATTTAAAAGTTGAAGAGGAAGTGGGTGATGAAGTAATTAAATGTGGACTTATCTAATCAAAAGATGACTGTTTTTTACGTTGGTTACAATATTCGGTCATGCAGGGAGATCATGCTAACGCAGATAAAGAAAAATGAACTAGGTATTCATTAAAATTCAAGATATAAAGAAACTTATAACTAGTCATCGTACCTGATTTGCTGACACGGATTGAGAATAAGAACATCCGGCTATAGGTATTTCATATTTGAATGGACTTAATGCAGGTTCTTCGGAATCTCCTTTGCGGTTGTCTGGCTGACAAAAGGATTCGGTCTTTATCTTAGTGAAGTCAGTCGTATGATTCTAAAAGAAATACATAACTAAATCAATATTCTGCTTATAACATTATATATTAATAAATGCTGCCTTTTAAGGCTCAGAGCAACCGTACACTGAGCGTCGAGAACGTCTGATGTTTGTGACATTGGATGTTGGACATTGGACACTTGATGGATCAAGCAGTCACTCATCACATTGGGAGTGAAAAGTCGACGTTGGACCTGGCTCGGTCACGTGGTGCAGCCGCCTGAAGAGACCTTCAACCTGACTTACATGTTCTGCAAACCAACAGGATTACTATCTACAGTATCTATATAGTGTATACGGCGGGATGCTGGCATGACCTGGAATGACGCAAGAAGACTGGCGAGTGACAGGGATTCATGGAGGCGCCGTGTGGTATCATATGGACCGTATCCGGAAATTTGTACGTAAACAGTTCACCGCAGAACACCTATTCGTGCGCCGCAGTACGTGAAACATGAGTTTGTGCAATATTTAATCAAATGACGAGTTCTTCGTTGAACATTTCACCGTGGAGTATATTTGTACGTATGCTACAACATGTAGAGATGTCTTTACTAGGTTAGTGTTAATCTAATTGGAACATTACTATTTGCAAACTATCGCCGCATTTTGTAAGAGAAGTACACATGTATTCCACGGTGAAATGTTCAACGAAGAACTTGTCATTTGATAAAATGTTATACGAACTCATGTTCCACGTATTGTGGCGCACGAATAAGTGTTCCACGATGAACTGAATACGTACAACTCACATGTAACCCAAATGGACATCATGAAGAGGATATTATTTAGCCATAAACAAAATTGCAATGAAAGATAATTATACATTATTGTAAAATTTTACTAAAATATTTTTCTTATTCAACAAATAATTCATTAAGTAAAGAGAAACATTCTTTATTATAACATGCCTAATAAAAATATGTGGTGCAGTTAGGACTCGAATTCCGGTCAATGTGCCTTTACCATTGCCGACTCAAGTAGAAAGCCGATACATTCACAACGACTGGTCCTACTTTTTCCGCCCATCCCGTTGTTGTATATGGATGACCTGTCATTGTTCTACAGACAGAGTGCTCATACTGACGCGTCTGTCGTGTTCACACAGGGAATGGTTTGATTTGAATAGATAAGTTACATGATAAATAATACACTAGCATTAACACATCTTCTACAAATGTAATGCATAGATTAATGCTACATATTTTTTGGAAATCGATATTAACACCGGTTATTGTGTGAAGGATTAGTCTGACGTTCACAGCCAATGAATAGCAGGAATGTATATTATTTATTAATAACACTGATAGTTAATAATATATTTGATTTGAGAATTTTTTATAATTTAATTTGAAACGAGAAAGGGCGAATCAATATTATGTCAAGCAATCTGTGATCTGATTTTGACAGCTGAAAAGTGGACCACTCGTTGCTTTTGCAAAAAGTTATGCTCAGGCTTTATTAATCTAAATATGGCGGTGGCCTTTACCAATTTGGCCATTTGAAAAATCTGGTAATTAGGTAGGGTACCTAATTTCAAGATTTATTCTAATTTTAATAAGTAGGTATGTTTCTTAGATATATTATGAAACTGATAGCCATTTTACCTGAATTACTCCCTTGGATTGAGAATAAGAACACCCAGCTACAGGTATTTCATATTTAAACGGACTCGTTGCGAGTTCACCGATTTCTTCTTTGAACTTATCTGGCTGGTAGAAAATTTCAGTTTTTAATTTAGTAGTGTCTCTCGTATTATCCTGAAAAATAAAACCACCAAACAAATGAGTGTTTTGTTAATAATTCAAATATAATGACGCCTGTACACGTGCATGTAATTACTGTCGGCAATTGTACTTATTTTAAGCTGTCATGACAATAACTGTTTACACGTAAAAGTGCTGACTGTGTCTTCAATCCCATTCTTCAAGAGTAAGCGAGACGCGAGGTTGTCATTTTATCTGACAGGTCGTAGGTATTGAAAATCAGAGCTCAAAATAAGTAGTTCATTTTTTTTGCCGGCATGTCCGCCCATATCGCTCTACTGCGCAGGCGCAGATCGAAAATAATCTAACTTGCGCGCAATAAATCATCACAATTTGGAATCTTCCAATCTTGTTTGATTTATGCACGCAATCTTGCCAACTGCATGATAATACATGTTTCCCCCATACATTTTCTTACTGTGCACAGTACATCCATACACGTGTAAATGGGGTATAATACAATTAATTGGGTTTTAAATTGTACCTGACTGTTTAATTACCTATATTTTTTGTTGACAATTTGGGGTTTCTGTTGTTCATAACTATTAATTTTCTTCCAATTCCTCATCATTTATTCAACTTCTGGTAATTTCTCATTATTGTAAGATTAATATTCTACAATTTAAATGCGATTATAATGTTTGTCGGTGAGCTAAATTTAATAATGATTTAAATTTAATAATTAGGTAATTTTAATTGTTTTTTAAACAGCTAATTTCTTATAATTGTTTGGAGATTAACATAATATGTCAGCAAATTGATCGGCTGACCACAATTATGATTTCCTTAATATCCATTTCCCGTAGTGTCTCGTAAAACTCAGTTTATAGCTGTCATTCTTGTAAACATGCTAAAAAAAACTAACCTCATAACTAAGCGATCGTTCTTCACTTTGACAGTCATCCGGGCTGTTTGATCGCTTTATTGGGCGATCAAGCCGATTTTCATCATCGTTCGCACGGGTTTGATCATATCCAATGTCTTCTGGTTCTCCTTTTACGTCCATTTTCCGTGTTACTTCGATTTATGTGATAGTAATCAACAAATTAACACATTACGCACAATTTTTGAATGTCATAACTCAAAAGAGAGATTCAGTCATAGACTAATAAATAATATATCAGTGTTTCCCAAAGTGTGGTACGAGAAGAGTTTTGTGGAGGTACGCGCTGCACCGGACATTGGCTGTGCCTGGTGCAACAAGCATTAGTACGAGATTTTAACATAATTCTGGTAATATGTAACATATGTATCCTGATTTAACAGAGAGAGTCCTGAAATACATCTTGTCTTTTCCAACTTCATATCTATGTGAAGTTGCTTTTTCAGCATATCCAGATATTATGTCAAAACCATATATATAATACTTTTGGATGTGGAACCGCATCTCAGATTAAAATTAACAACCAGGGAACCAAAATATAATGATCTGTGTCTTAACATAAACAATTTCATCTTTCTCATTGATTATAATGAATGTTATTTATAGGTACTGTTCGGTTATACGGAATACAGCGGAAAACGCATTTTGAAAATAACCGATAAACTGGATTATTTGTTAGTTTAACCTAACCTAACCTAACGTAACCTAACCTAACCCAACCTAACCTAAACTAACCCAAACTAACAAATAATCCAGTATATCGGGTATTTTCAAAATGTGTTTTCCATTGTATTCCGTATAACCAAACAGTAGCAAAAACAAATATATTTTGATTGTTAATAAAGTATATTATGCAATTTTTTTTATTTGACATGGGATACTCAGTGTTACGAAAATTATTGAAGGGGTGGGTACACAGATGTCGAAAGTTTGGGAAACACTGTACTATATGGTTCAGTATTGCCATCCTATCCTATGTTGATGGTGCATTCCGTCAACGTTTCCAACGGGTTGACATATCAAAATTGGCGCAATATGGCTGAAGTTTTTTTTAATTCCTAGCATAGAAAAGCTAAAAAATGACTCACAGTGTGTCATTGGAAGAAAGCTCACAATAACTTTTATAAAAAATATACAAATCTACAATTTATTTATATTAATTCTGCAATGGTTATATTTTATGGCAATACTGCTATACAGAGACTTTGTCAATGGTGCACAGCACACGTCACGTTATTCGCTAATTATTTTAGATTGGCTGACGCGAAAGTCCTGGATACCTTTACCCATTAAATATGTATGCAAAAATGGACATAAAACACGAAATTGGTGAAGAGAAATCTGAAGAAGAGGAGAACTCTTGGTTTGAAGTACCAATTGGCGATCCATACAGCACGGAAGCCCGCATTTATGTAAAGCAGGAGAATGCTGACGATTCCGGTTCTAGCTTAAAGGTTAGTTATTAGAGAATGCTTCCTATATACCTACTTATATTACCTATTATAATTGCACTATGCACCCCGGCTCTAGGATGACAATGATGTAATTTATTATAAATACAATTTTTGTAGTTATACTTCTTTAGGCGCGTTTGGAAAATCAGATCAGTGTATTTTTGGCGTGTGACATGTAACCACAGAACAGATAATAAATAGAATACCGATTGGCTATATTCAATACGCCTCATGTTGAAGCAGGGTTTTGAATGTGTGTGTCCTACAAAAATGAAGCACGCATTATGCACGTGCAATAGTGTGTGTAATACACCAACATTAAATGAGCGTAAATGCATAAACCGAGAGCAGTTTTCAGTATTCGACGTAAAACGTATTCTTGACACGTGTGTAAGCTTAACCCGGATTCTTCCTTACTCGAGTCGGTTACCTGCTATCGCCTTACCCGTTATGTATTTCAGTTCCCATTATTTCTGAGTTCCCTGCATGTAACACATTATTTATTTTTTCACACAAAAATAAACGCACTCGATTGGATTCGAACCACCGATTGTTCGGTTATCAGCCGAACGCACTACCATTACGCCACAGTATGATACTCCAATCGTGACGATTATACAGTATAATATTTAGAAATGTTCCGTTGCCTAGGCAGCGAATTAATTATTGTCGGCCATATGCAATTCCTTACGTAAACAAACTATTAAACGTCATAGTGGCAGTTGTTACTTTAAAAATAAAAACAACGATAAATAGTTATATAATTTAGTACTTAATATAAGTTAGTGTATAGAAGTGAACCAACGGCGTTCCAATAAGCGGTCCTTTTCTTGAGTGTAATTTAACAAGATAATTAAGAGCTAGTCGAAGAATCTAGGTTATCACAAGTTTTGTTTTTGTTTTGTTAGGCCAAAGAAGTATAACTTCTAACGCGCGTACATAAGTACACACACCGATTTTTTTACATAAATACTACCTATATTATCTGTATATTTATTTGTTTATTACTACATTAATACAAGTAAATATCATTTGATCTAATTTTATGCGAGGTTATCAGGTAAAGAGGCGTATAAGTGTAGTAAAAAGTGCAAAGTAATAAAGCGTATACTCTACCGAGTCTACTCCATGTAGTTTGGGACCAGAAACCAAGCCAAAACCTAACACAACCCACTGTAACTCAAACATAAGTAGGTTGTGTTGGGTTTTTAGTTTCAAAACACCTTAAAGCGTCAATTACATTGAGCTTCTTTACGAGCTGTTTGTTGGCGAATTTGTAATCTGCCTGTAAAGTCGCCCAGTGTAATCATCGAACAAGCTAACAAGCAGGTTGTAAACACTCTACCGAGAAAAGTTGGAAGCCGGTCAACTTTACACGCTACACACCGGCGTGTGGGCCTACTGCGTCTGCGCAGTAGAGCGCAGTAGCAACCTCCCGGTAAAAAAACGAACTACGTTCTGTCAAAATAGTCGCTGGTTTGTGGCTTCTTAGCGAATGGAAAGTTTTGTGTGTAATCATCAAATCGCAGTAGCTGAATCGCCCGCTTTTAAATTCGCCAACAAACAGCTCGTAAAGAAGCTCAATATAATTGACGCTTAAGGCTTTACTTCAGTTGAGGCATAATCTAAAAAGATCATGGCTAGGCGATGCGCGGATTGTTTTAATGACGCGTGCCGAACGAAATATAATTTGTCATAAAAATTCAACATACGTCCATTTAATCTTATGTTTATTGTTATATTACTAATACTAATAGTATATTCATTGACATGTTTTCTTTTTCAAGTACATAGTAAAGTTTTTTAGTCATCTTTACACGATTTAAGAATATATATTCATCCGACGCCATGACAAAACAAATCGACGTGCGCACACCTCGACTATCAGTCTCCAATTGGCGACGAGTGCCAAATTTCGTCGCACCTACTGTTGAAAGTTATTTTCCGTTTCACTGAAGTACGCTCTTATCAACAATAATAATAAGGGGGACTTACTATAAAATTATCAAAGTTTTTTTACCATTTCATAGGATTGTTTTTTTAGCGCCCTCGTTTTTGCCTTTTGGTATCTTCAATCTCAAAAAATTAAAGTATATCTAATGGATATTATAAGTGTAAAGATGAACCGAAAAAGGATCCAAAGTTCTGTCGGTTTAGGTACAGGAAGCCAGCGGAAAACAAATTTTGAAAATAGCCGATATACTGGATTACTTATTTGTAAAGTTTTATCAAGAATTCATGAATTTTGCCGAAATCGGCTATGAAAATTGTCGCTGTTCCCACCAGGCTTCCAGTAAACAGACTTGTACCTAAAGATCAACGGTAAACATAGCAGAGGACGACGCCGTATTTCATTGCTTAAGAACCTTCGCAATTGGTACGGGTGTAGTGCCATCGAACAGTTCCGGGTAGCATATAATAAGGCAGAGATCGTTCTGATGGTGCCTGACCTTCTTTCTGGGATGGAAATACGAGATAAAGAAGATTTCGGTAGATATTTGAAGGCGTCCCCCGAAAAAGGGTCAACATGTGTTACGCCGAATGTGCGAAATTGACTATTACATGAAATGGGCAAAATTTTGGCTAATTCATGTAATAGTCAAGCCTGTTGCCTTATTCATGAATTAGGTAAATTTTCTGCTGAGTACATGAATTCGCCAGGGTATGGAATTCTTAAACTGTCAACATGACAGTAGAAAAAGTAAATTGAATACGGATGGTTTTATTAGTTATAATTGGACATAATATAATATTATTATTATTAGGTTAGGTTAAGTTTTGTAATTCTGAATTATTCAACTGAATGTCCATTTTGAGGTTAACTAACAAGTGTCAACAAACTATCGCAAACATACAATCGACCATTGCACTATTGATACCCAAGCACGAATCATATCGCGAAAATACCTTTTAATAAAATTCTTCCGTTATCATAATTATTATAGTTCTAGATTTTTTTTGCGCATAGTAAATGGATATGAACGTCATTGTAGTTATTGATTGGTATATTTTTATATTATAATCAATGACATTTGACACATTTGGTTAGTTTGATTAGTTGCAAAAAACACCACCGGAGCGCGACCATCTATTTTGACCATAGATAATATACGTACATTTTGACTAATGCATGAGCATTTGACACATTTAGTTTAGTTGCAAAAAATACCACCGTAGCGCTACTATCTAATTTGTCTAATGCATAAACTAGGCAGAAAAATTACTGCCGAATTCACGCACTCGCTAGATATTTTGTCTAATTCATGAATAAGGCAACGGGCTTGCATTTTTCATGATTTAGGCAAAATTTAGCCCATTTCATGTAATAGTCAATTTCCCACATTCGGCGTAACATATGCAAAAACAAAATTGTTTAGGAGAGGAAAAAAACGTTTTATTCGATCATGCCGATTTTTGGAGTATATCTGTGATAATAATTATGTTCATGAAAACACTCTTTATAATTGTCAATTTTTTATTTATTTTTTATTTTGGATAATAAAATAATCATTATAGACCCCTCTTCTACGGTAAGCAGTTTAGTATTGCTAATATCTCAAAAACTGTGGCAGATAAAATTATAAAACTTTCCAATAACGTGAGCAATGCTATATGGCCAAGATTTCAGTCAATAAAATCACTTTTTGACATGATGCATTATATGGACCGTTTTTCGGGGGACGCCTTCATTTATTGTTTTTACGTTACTACATGTCATGGCTCCCACAATGCTCTATCCTAAGTGTCCGGGCTCTTGAAGATTATTGTGTTAATACTCGACAATTCCATACCTACTTAATACAAGTGGATGTCCCTATTAAAAATAGGAAAAAACACTAAATACCCTTAATTTGACCTCACACACTATTTGACAACTCTGCTGTAAGAGCATCACACCGATGATGGCGATCAATTCAATTTATTTATTTTATATATTGTGGACATTACAAATTATAAGTTTAAGACGTTCACAACATGACATTTTGAAACAAAGAAATATTATTAAAACAGTATTAGGTACATAACAAAAGAGATAGACGAGTATTAAGTTATTCTACAGTATACATGTGTAAATACAAAAAATATAAAGTATATAGGTACAAGGAAGTACACCGGATGAGTTAAGCAGACCCTATTTTAAGAATTTATAAAATAACGTCCACCTATACTCATCCTCACGTAGATGGAATATATCAACAGAACAGAGTTATTGCCCTCCCAATTGGCATCACCAATGGCAGGTTATAAGTACATATAATTTTTACTTTTACGTAGGTATTTATGTAATATTGCGTGTTTTTTTTCAGTGTCCTGAAACCGGTTTTATTAATATAAAATCCGAGCCTGATCTTCAGCTATCTAAGTTTAAGCATGAGATTATCAAAGACACACTGCGTCCATACGAGTTTGAAGATTCCAAAGCTGGGTGCTCGTATTTCGATGACAATTCGTTATACCAGGTAAGCCAGATAAGTGAGATAACAAATTTGCTCTAATAGTAAAAAAAAGTCGCTATTTTACTGCATTAATATTAATAAATAAAAATATTAGATGTACGATGCAATTTTTAACTGTATTTTAATGGATGTACATATTAAAAATACAGAAAATTGCTAAAAAATACACCTTAATTTTACCGCGTACATCATTTGGTAAACGCTACTGCAGCGCGTCACACTGCCTTTAACCTTAACGATAAATAGGGGGCCGGCCAAACATTTTAGCCTGGGGGCCCGCTTCAGGATGTGGAGGCCATGCTATCAGGTATACTGTTTACCTTCTCCAGACGTTTATGCATAGCGTTCGCTAGTCTCCTATTATGAAGTCTCCAACGATATCGTCTTTACGCTCTTCGTTTTTCTTTTGGTGGATTAAGTGTGAGTAATTTTGTCTGTGATTGATGGATGATCCAAACGTATCAAATGATTCTGATTGGAAAACTTTCCATCAGCACTCTCGAATGTGATTCCCGAGTGGTAAAAATAATTTGACGTTAAATGTCGCCTTTTGACAATGACTAAAATTAACAATGGTTTTGTTTTTTTTTAAATCTTCAATACACTGTATCTTTTAAGGCTATATCTCAGCTGAGGCATGGTCTAAAAAGATCGTGACTAGGCGATGTGCGGATTGTGCAAATGACGCGAGCCGAACGAAATATAATTTGTTATAAAAATCCAACATGCCTCCATTTAATGTTATGTTTATTGTTATATTACTAATAATTATAGTATATTCATTGAAATATTTTCTTTTTCAAGTACATGCGGAACGTTTTTCAGTCATCTTTACACGATTTTAAAATATTTTCCTCCGACGCCATCACAAAACAAATTGACGTGCTCACAGGTCGACTATCGCTCTCAGAATGGCAACGCGGCCGAAATTACGTCCCACATACTGTTGAAAATTATTCGCCGTTTCACTTATGTACACTCTTAAACATACTATATGCCAAAATGACACCTATTGAAATAATTAATTTTCAGCCAGTCGCCATTAAGGGCGAGCTTATTGAGGACTCGATACGCCAATTCGACTATGAAGACTCCAAACCAGGATGCAGTTATTCAGATGATGTTCCTGCAAATCAGGTAAAAGGTTTAAAATTTACCTCAAGTCTCATTGAAAATAGCAGTGACGAAGGATAGGCTGTTAATATTTGACATAAATATTGCACACTAAAATTTGGGGAATGGGACAACTGGACGCCAGGACAATTGAACGCCGCACTGTCGTAGACACGTGAACAGAACGTAGACGATGAATTTTAATTAGTTTCTATCTACTACTTAGTATTTTTAATTAATTTTACTCTTAACATAATGTTTTTTAGATTGCTCATTGAGAATTACCATGCCTAAGGCTTTATATAAAAATAAAAAAAACTCTTTTTTTGTTGGAACTTAAACATATGCACGATTAAATCATCATTTATGTGTGCATATTTAAATTCTCACCAACTAATCATAATATAATAATTTAAATATGAATAATAATATTTAATATAATTTTTTAAAAGTACTTGCGTATAAGTAACTAACGTCTATTTATTTTCGTATTGCGTGGCGTAAAGTTGTTCCGGCGCCAAATCGTCCTAGACCCAACATTTGTATTTCATATTTATTCATTTTCATTGAACTAAGAATACAATTTGCAGATGGTGCTGCTTACTTTTTCAATCATACTTATTTGTTTTTGTTGAATTTGAATACATATTATATTGTTACGGGAATGATGATAGGGGTAGGTAGGTTGACTCCAATGAATAGAAGGATTCTGCGTGATTCAAGTAATACCCAGTATATTTCCCTCAACAATACATGATACAATTTAATACAGACAGTTACAATGATAGTAAATGAGTTTGACAGTCAATATTACGAAGATGCGTCGTGAGAAAATTACTAATCGTTATATCGTGGATTCGGCTGATTGATAGAATGATTTTACTACTTGTGTGTGCAGGTCTTTCGCTCCCCAGTTTTATAGTGATTTGAGACAAAGGAAATGCCACGTTAGCTTGGGGCGAACGACCTGTAGATGCATGTCATTGTTTATTTATTTATTTATTTATTTATAAAAAAGAGTATTACGGCATTACAGCTTTTGGCCAATGCGCCATAATACATAATACATACAAATATATAAAAATATCTTAATTACAAATAACAACTAATATGACAAGAAAGTGGACAAGACAGCATGTGTAAATATTAAAGAAATATGATAATATATGCAATTATAAATTTATCCTATTTAAAACGTCTACAAACATTATATAATTAATAAAAACAAATCAACCTTTATGGTGCCATCAAATAAGCTAATTGCACGATACACAGCATCATGAAACATAACATCTGTCCTGCGACGAGGTATCTTGAAGACCGTGGAGCTGCGAGTGATATTGGTGGGAACATGAAAATTAATATTTGCCAGTATATGCGGATTGTAAATGAACCCACGAAGAAGTAAAAAGAAATGCTTTAAAAGAACAATCACTCTTCGGGTAGACAGGGATTGCATTGATAGCATACCCAGAAGAAAACGAGTCGGGAAATTCATTTTATTGTCATTATCATAAGGAAAGAACCCGTATGTTCTTAAGTAGAGAAATCTAAGAAATCTATTGTGGACTCGATCCAGCTTAATTGTGTGCATGAACCTATTAGGACTCCAAATAATGCTGGCATATTCAAGAATACTCAACACAAATGATACGTATAATGTACGTAGCACTCGGACGTTTTCGAATGATTTTGAAACCCTCATAACAAAACCAAGCATTTTGCAAGATCTAGTACTGATGTTAAGAATATGCTGATTGAAAGTGAACTTTGTATCATACAATACTCCCAAATCTTTTATCTCTGTTACCCTACTCAATATTATACCAGACAATGTGTATGGGAACAATAAGGTGTGCCTTGAACGATTGAATGAAATAATATTACATTTGGAGGTAGCGAATTCAAGTTTATTTAAGATAGACCATTGCGAGGATTTACTGCATGACCTATGCAAAGTTCATGCCCTGGTCAGCAATTCATGGAAAATGACTCTTTTTGCCTTGCGAAAATCGCATTATAAAATAATTAATAATACATTTTATTATACAAAGTTGCAAGTACTGCATTCTCAAACGATCGAGACAGGTACCTACTCAATATAACAATGATTCGTACTATTATGTTCGCATTCCGAATTATTATAAATTGTTAATTTAGCAAGAAAAATACTATGTGCTTAGATTATAGAAAAATATAGATAGAGCTATTGCGTGTGTTTGTCCTTCAAAACATGACGAACTTTTTCACGCACTTGCCTCGCCCCCTTCACGCTTCCTCCGCGACCCTTTCCTGGGTTATTCGAAAATATGTGTGATAGTGTGCGTGTCATAGTGTTGCCAGATATCGAATATTTATTCCAATGTTATAATTTTACAAGCGATGTTTTTATAAATTATATTATGGCAACACTTGCGTGTTGGCTATGCACTTGCTAAAACATTACTCACTAAAATCGGCTCATGCGGAGGGCTTGACTATGTGTTATTATGAAATCATCGTCGAGGCGGTTTACTCACCCGACTTTACTGACCTCGGGGCGTGCCGTCAACAATGATTAAAAGACATAGTTAGCAACTAGATTTCTTACAAAGTAACATAGGTTCTAAGGTACTTAAACAAATTATGATGATAACTTAAATATACATTATGATCGAAAATTCATGGTGTTTCCCACACATAGGTATTACAGATGGTGTTGGTATTTTTTAATTTAATTTAAATTAAATTTAATATAACAAACCATAATCCATAAATAATATTCTTCTATCTATAAAATATCTAAAATTATGTAAGGTTTACTGGCATAATAATAGATATTTAATAGATTAACAAATATATTTTTGAAGGCACGTTTTACGTACTATCTACACAATGTAGTCTTAGTTCAATGAAAACAAATACGTATGACTGACAAAGTTTAGTGTGCACTATTTATCTCGGACCTTAACAGCCTTCCTCCACCCTTCGCTACTGGTAAATAGCGATACCATATATTGTTAAGTCAAGAAACGATCCCAAAGACACGCTTTTAATTCCGTACTGCATTATTTTACAACGTTTTTCATAGTTCGTATTCTTATTTCTCCAGTGGTTCTTTGTCCGGTACAAATCTTGCAATCTATTTTTAACTAACTTCCCGACTAGTTAGACATTTGAAACTTTTAGAATATACCAGAACACGATGCCAATGCATTTTTTAAGTAGAATTGAATTCATTTTCAGTTAATTCTGTTTTGTATGAAAAGTTATTTCGAAACCATTATTGGTTGCTAGGGGTCTGGGGTCCTAGCAACAAAATTATTAATATATACGTGCGTTACTATGGAAATCAATATGACATGTCAAGTACATTTTTTTGATCGTTTAAACTAGTCAAGTCAAGTTTATATGATTCATAGGGCCCGGATTTGTATGCACCAAAAACATGAATATATGCATGCACATATGCGCTTAAAATCATTAAAATATGAACTAAAAACTAAAAAATATGCACTTAAAAATTGTCATTTTTATGGAAAAAAAATCTTGACCTCTATACCCAATATTACTGATAAAAATCGATTAAAAAATTAATAATTTTATTAACTAATATACAATAATAAAAAAAACACAAATAATCAATATAAAGTTACATACAATTTTATTTTCAAAATAGTTTTTTTTACAAGTACCTACCTACCTACAATTGAATACGAAATGCAATATAAACTAAATACAATTAAAAAAAAAAACAGAAACGACACACTTAACTAATTCTTAAATACTATTTATTGCTGTTTTTGGGACAATAAGTTACAATATTTTTTTCAATTTGTAAAAATCTGGTGTAAAACTTTTCCGCATTTCTGTCAGTATTTGTTTATATGCAGAAAATGACCTCTCAACATCCACAGAGGTGATTGGGATTGGGTGCATCTAAACTACCTACCTACCTAGTTAAGTTATATTTCGACAATAATAAGTTAAATAAACTAAAAATATTAATGCAAAAGCCCTAAAATAGGTATGCATTTATTTATGAAATATGCACTAATCTCCGAAATACGCTCTAACGTCTCAAATATTCATTTATATGCACAATAAAATTTTATTTTTGGATTCTGTGTGTTTCAAAATGGATTTCTGTGCAACTCTCATAGCTGTGCATATACCATAAGAAAACATGCACTAGCATATAAATCCGGGCCCTGAATTGATTCAACAGAAAATTTTAAAACGTTGTATATAAAAAGTTATTTTTATCTTGTAATTATTAATAATGATAATAAAATATAATGCACCATTTATTTGGAATCTTAACAGCCTACCTCCACCTCTCACCACTAATTTGTAGTTATTTTTTTTGCAGACATTAATGATAAACTGCGACTCTACCTCTGTTGTGGATGCTGTCCAGTCACGTCGAGAGATTGACATTCAAGAACATGACATTAAAAAGGAAACAACGTTCGTTTCTGACAAAGAAGTATGTCTTAAATTGGATAAACTTTCATTTTATGACAGAAATTTTGTATGCGATGTTTGTTTTACTTTCTTCCCTGCTGAACATATTTTAAAGGAACATAAACTAACCCACGATGTGTTAAATATTGTCAATAATGAAGTCAAATGTGACACAAAAACAACGAGCTCGAAGACATATAAAACAGTACAAGTTCGAAAAAAATCTTTCATGTGTACTCTATGTGACTACAAGTGTATGTCTCGACGCGAGTTAGAAAAACATTCAATGAATCATAACCGTATAAAACCATTTAAATGTAGTGAATGCAATTTCAGTTGTGTTACATCAAGTAATTTAAAAATACATCAAACTGTTCATAGTGAAGAAAAACCTTTTGAATGTAGTTTGTGTCATTACAAATGCAAATTAGCAGGTACATTAAAGTTACATAAAATTTTTCATAGTAGTGAAAAACCTTTTAAATGCAGCATTTGTAATTACAAATGCGTAAATTCCAGTAGCTTGAAAAAACATATAAATGTACATAGTGCTGAAAAAATTCATAAGTGCGAGTTCTGTGAATATATATGCAAAGATTCACGTTCCCTTAAAAGGCATTCAATACTTCATGCTGAAGACAAGCGTTTAAATTGTAGTCATTGTGACTATACATGTGAAAGAAAAATTGACTTAAAGAAACATATTATGCAGGTGCATACTGACGTAAAACAATATGAATGTGATTCTTGTAACTATAAATGCAAGACGTCCAGCAGTTTAAAGAGACATAAAATTGGTCATAGTGGAGAAAAACCTTTTAAGTGTGATGAATGCGATTACAGGTGCAGCGAGTATAGTGTTTTGAGAAGGCATAGAATGATTCATAGTGGCGAAAAACCGTATGAATGCGACTTATGTGATTACAAATGTTCGCAAGCATTTACACTGAAGACTCATATGTTGGTTCATTCTGGGGATAAACCTTATATGTGTGATTTGTGTGATTTTAAATGCCGCAAGGCCACTAGATTGACGTTACATAAAACTGTTCACGGTGGGGTAGAACCTTTCAAGTGTACTGAATGCAATTTTCGGTGTATAAAATCTAGTAGCATGGAAAAACATAAAATACTGAATTGTGGTAAACTTTTCAGTTGTGATCTATGTGATTATAAAAGTGAACAAGTTGGAACGCTAAAAAGACACATGTTAATTCATGGCAACGTAAAACCGTTTATGTGCAATATATGTGAATTTAAATGCAAAGATTCCGGCACATTAATTCGACATAAATTAATACACAGCGAAGAAAAACCTTTCACGTGTAGTCTTTGTGATTATAAATGTAAAAGTGTTGTCAAATTAAAAAGACACAACATCGTCCATAGTAACGAAATGCCATTTCAATGCAATATATGTGATTTTAAATTCAAACATTCCGTTAACTTGAAGAAACATAGTATGATACATAGCGGTGAAAAGCCGTATATATGTGATGTTTGTGATTACAAAACTACAACAAATAGTCACCTGAAAAGACATAAATTAGTTCATACTAGTGAAAAACGTTTCGGGTGTTCTGTATGTGACTTTAAATGCAACAGCGCTAATTACTTGAAAAAGCATAAAATGATACATGCCGGCGAACACTCATTTAAGTGCAGTTTGTGCGATTATACATGTATAAATTCTGGTAGTTGGAAGAGACATCAAATGATACATAACGGGGAAAAACCCCACCAGTGTACTTTATGCGATTATAAATGTATAAATGGATTTGATTTAAAGAAACATACGTGGGTTCATACAGGAGAAAAACCGTTTAAATGCAAATTGTGTGATTACAAATGTACAAAACGAAGATTCTTAAAGAAACATGAAAGTGTTCATTGTGTAGTGACACCGGAGTGATGTGAATATAGTTAATTTATTTGAGAAATGGAAATGACGTGTCTCTATTATTAGCGTTTTATTAATCTAGAATTCTGCAAGAACTTCCTATATCTCCCACTGTCAATAACTAGAATATTAAAACTAATGGAGTGATGCTTTTGAACCACATTTCAACATATGAAGCGTACTGTTATGTCTCAGATAATATAATGGACAAAGCTTTAGATGCTTCACAAATATATTAAATCGATATGTAGGTATAGTATATGTTGAGAGATACCCGTCTAATAGAATAATATAACAATATAATTAAGTAATATAATTAATAATATAAGAATATAGAAGTACGTGTCGAGACCTAGCACTCGCTGTGCCGATGCTAGATACCGACTATTGTTTGTAAGAGGGAGACAGATTCTACTTCCCACTATTACGCCGCACCTGTGTGTGTCGGCGTGATACTAGTATTTAGTTCTCTTCGGTTATTTGATAACGCGTGCATATAAAATGTAATCTTTCTGTATAATGATATTCATGCAGTTTAATCTAAATAAAGTTAATCGTATATTAAAACTACGTTGCTTATTTACGATCTTCAAAACAATCCACTATTCCCAACAGTATAGAATAATATTATTAACATATTTCACATTTGGATTGATTGTTATTAGGGGAATCGTGATAGATTTCCGTGTATATTTTCGTCAGGTAATAATTATCACATAACAAAAGATTTCACAGTTTTCAGAAAAAGATGAAGAATAACTTTTTCGAAGATTCTTTATTTTCAGAGGGTTGGAGCGGATCCTTTTTTGAGTTGCTCTGCTCCAGGTCCACTCCGGGACATAATACTTGGTCCAGCTCCTCTTTAGGGTCTATTCCGCTCCCGGTAAAAAGTTTGAATATGTATTCTTTAACCTATATTCTGTAACCTTTACATGAGGTTGTATGGATACTATCCGTGGCTTTATCTAACTGACTTTCTCTTAGACATGCTTATATACTGCAGTCTGCAATTTAGAAGAAACCTTTATTTAGCTACGTATTTTTTTCGACTTATACGAGGTATAAATGAGAACTCTGCCATTCTGGGCAGTGTTGACCTGTGTCCCTGATAACTATCTTAGAAATAGAGACCATCAGTTGTTTATTCTCCCAAGGTGCAGAACCAACCTGTCACTGGTAATGCCAATTGGGAGGGCGATAACTATGATATATTCCGCCTACGTGAGAATGAGTTTAGGTGGACGTTGTTTTATAAATTTTCAAAATAGGGTCTGCTTAATTCATTCGGTGTACTTCCTTGTACCTATCTAATTTATCTACTGATTATATATATATATATCTTTGTTTCTAAATGTCATGTTGTGAACGTCTTAAACTTATAATTTGTAATGTCCACAATATGTTCAAAAAATAAATAAATTGAAATTGAATCGAAATTAAATGTAGGTAGTTAATATGTTAAAAATTTAAAAAATAAGTAGTTTTAAAATAAGGTTAATTATTCGTCATTTTATTAAAGAAAATCGTCAGCAAATCGTCTTTCATTATCTCTCTTCTCACTTAGAATTAATTTTAGGCCAAAAATTTAATAATAATAAAAAAACATCCGGAGCAGTTGAGCACTAGACATTTTCGGTGCTCCGGGTAAAACTCCATTGCTCTACTACTCCGTGCTCTTGGTCCAAGCTTCGCTCCAGCACGAAATAAACAGTCGTTCTCATTCGGTAACGACAGAAAAATAACAATGACATATGTTTGTTTTCTGTTGGCTTCTATATTAATGAAGTCATTTTTCTAGAACTTCTATTTACCAAATGTTTATATTATCATAATCATAACCTGACACTGATCACGGCTGCAATCAGCAAAGGAAGGCAGAGAGTGCTTATCCCCGGAGCAACGGTAACGGCTGCCTACCGATGACCATAGCCACGTATGACGCCAGAACACTATCCAGCAACGCCAAACTTGAGGAACTTCAGCAACAACTCAGCGAAATCCACTGGGACGTCGTCGGCCTCAGCGAATTCCGACGTAAAGATGAAGCTATCACAACGGACATGTGCTCTGCTATAAAGGAACTACAAGTGGAATAGACGTTGCCAAACAGCTGAAATGGAGATGGGCGGGGCACAGCCGAAAGGACGGCCGCTGGACAAATGCTGTCATCCAGTGGTACACAAGGGGCACGAAACTGCCACAGGGTCGCCCTAAAATTCGGCGGAAATACGTGGCAGCGAACGACACAGGACCGAGAGAGTTGGAAGAAGCTTGGGGAGGCCTTCATCCAGCAGTGGATTGACCCCGGCTGATGATGATGATATGTTTAACGTTAAGGGTATTTTTCAATATATTATGTAACCATTCAAAATTAAAAAGGCATTATTCTGATTTGATTGATGTTGAAAATTATCCACACTACCACCTGCAATTTGTAGTCGTAGTTTAATGAAAACAAATAGGTACCTATGACTATGAATTTTTTTCGACCTTTCGATTTCATTAGCATATTCTCGAGTGGGCGAAGGAAGGGCGCGGGCAGCGGTGCTCGCAAATGGAAGCCTAATCCGTACTGACGGTTAGACAGTCCGATTTCAGTATTTTTCCGTTTCTGCGTCGCGCGTGATGATTTATTAACATTGTGTTAAAATTTATTTCTGCAAGCAATTTATGCAAAGTTCGTTATTTTAATTATTGATATAATCAATTGATTATATTTAATTTTGATGTTAATAGTAAAATATATACCAAATAAACATTTATTTTTATTTTTAATCAACCGCAGCACTCCTAAATATCTTATCCACGAGCCGCCACTCCCTGTTATGTCCCTACATGTGGGAATAAAAACTAGAATATTTACCAATAGGTGGGTGCTATCGGAATGTTGAATAAGTGCACACGTCATCATAAGTTAATATAAGTTTTCGATCCACCTATAAGATTTTTACCCCACTTATTGCATTTATTGGTTTTTTTAAATTTCAGCAACAGACAATCGTCTTTTCAATTTTTTTAATATAATCATTTATGCGAATCAAAATGGTTAGGTTATTAAAATTATAAAACCAAAAGTATTTAAGTAGTTTTTAATTTATTTTATTTAGCAAAACAATATTGATTATAAATATGTATAAAAATAGATTAGTGAGAAGACATTGCAAACAGGAAAGTTTCCATATATAAATTATAATAAATAGTAAAGCTTACCAAGATAGCGATAACATAAAATAGAAAAAAAAATAGAAAAAATTACAAAGAAAAATTTAATAATTTTAAATAAAAAAATTATAATAAAAGTGGAATAAGTACTACAAACATTGTGTTTTCTTAAATTAAATAATTAATAAAATATATGATTTCAATTACTGTGGGTCTGTCTGGTTTGTCGAGAATGGGTCTTTATATGTTTTTTGAGTCTTCTGACTTCCAAGCATTTAAACGAGCAAACATCGCATTGGTATAGTTTTCCACCGGTATGTCTTTTCTTATGTATTTTCAGTTCGTACAACTGCCTGCATTTAAAAGAGCAAACATTGCATTGGTGTGGTTTTTCGTCAGTATGTGTCATTTTATGTCGACTGAGATTTCCGAATTGCGCGGATTTATATGAGCAAACATCACATTGGTAAGGTTTTTCACCAGAATGTTTTCTTTTATGCGCTTTGAGATTATCGAGTTGCGAAGTTTTAAAGGAGCAAACATTACATTTGAATGGTTTTTTACCAGTATGTGTCATTTTGTGTCTAGTGAGATTAGAGCTCTGCGCGCATTTAAATGAGCAAATGTCGCATTTGTAAGGTTTTTCACCAGTATGTGTCCTTTTATGCACTTTATGAATACTAAGGTGCTTGGTTGTAAATGAGCAAAGATTGCATTTATATGGTCTTTCCTCAGTATGTGTTTTTTTATGTGTTTTGAGACTAAAAGATTGCACGCATTTATATGGGCATACGTCGCATTGGTATGGTTTTTCACCGGTATGTGTTCTCTTGTGCTTTTGCAGATCACCAAGTGCTATGGTTTTATATGGACAAACGTTGCATTTATGTGGTTTTTCACCAGTATGTGTCATTTGATGTTTCTTTAAACTATATAATTGAGAAAATCTATACGAACACACATCACATTGATATGGCTTTTCACCAGTATGCGTCATCTTATGGGCTTTGAGAGATACGAGATGTAAGCTTTTAAACGAGCATACATCGCATTTGTATCGTTTTTCACTGGTATGTATAATATTATGTCTTTTGAGATTCTCGAGCACCGTACTTGTATACGAGCAAATGTTGCATTCATATAGCTCTCCATCAATATGCGTAAGTTTATGTCTTTTAAGACAATTTGGGTGCGCGGATCTAAATAAGCAAACATCGCATTCGTATGGTTTGTCACCAGTGTGCGTTATTTTATGTTTCTTTAAAGAACCACGCGTGGAAAACTTTTGGAAACATACTTCGCATTGAAAGCGTTTTTTACCAGAATGTACCAACTGATGTGTCCTCACGTTACTGGAACTCGAGCTTCGAAACGAGCACAGATTACATTTGTACGGCTTTTCACCAGTGTGTTTCATTTTATGTGTTTTTAGATTACTGATACACGCGGTTTGAAATGAACAAACATCGCATTTGTATGGCTTTTCATTATTATTCATCGTATTATACTTTCTGCATAAAATATTGTGACTTATTAGTGCATTTGGAGTTCCGAATATTGCGTAACATTTGTTGCAAATATAATTACTAGGAAAATGTGTTACTTCTTTTAACATAATTCTGACCTCTTTCGATGTATTGAGGGATTGAAGCACTTTCCGTTTAATGTTTTGTTCAACTATAGTTATTTCTGAACACTGTCTCATCTCGTCATGTGAGGAAACATCGGATTCGTATATGTTTTCAGACTTTATGCATGAAATTCCGTGATTCTCTAGATCACTCAGGGATCCAAAAACCGTGTAACAATCACTGCAAATATAATTTCGAGCAAAATATATATCTCTCTTCAACATAATTCGCACCACTTTCGACAAATACAGCGTTTGTATTTCTAGTTTAATATTAGTGGAAACATCGGATTTAAGTGATGAGTTTTGAGATTTACCACATATTTTTTCGTGATTTTTGAGATCATTTAAGATTTCAAACAATGCATCACAAATTTTGCATATATAATTACGTGGAAAATGTCCGAGTCTTCTTAGCTTAATTTGAACTTCCTTCAGAGAATTGAGTGACTGTAGAACTTCCTGCTTGATATTTTCTTCATCAATAGTGATCTCTGAATACTGTACCATCATATCTTCGGTTTCTTCAGTTGCAGATTGAAATTCAGTGATGAGATCGTCGTTTGTATTAAATTTATCTGAAGTCATTGTATTCATTGGATGGTCAGACTCATTGTCATAATCAGTGGAACATCTCTGCGTAGAAAGCTGCAAAAATTGAAATTATGATGTTAAACGACATTACAATGAACAGTATAAATGTTTGATGTAGATCCGATCCTCTTTTTGCACGGTTTCGAAATAACACAATTAAAAAAAAAAACTAAAAAGATTAAAAATACGTATGTATGTACATATTCATCAAAAAAATGCGTTGTAATGGACCGCACACCATTGGTGCATACATAATATGTTGTCACCGGATGTCGCCTAGACATACATACAAAAATACATGGCGCCACTAGTCAGTCACTTCAGATTCGATATGAGTGACGCGCCGCGAGCTTCGGCGTTCATTAAATATTTCCATTGATGAGAGTTAATTTTTGCCAGCAGTGAGCGGGCACATTTATTGTCAAGTAGCGACACTGAATGAATATATTTCTCTATGCTAAATTTAATTGAAATCTAAAACTATGTATTTTGTGTAGCTATACATCTTTTTATGTATAAATAATAAATAAATTCGATTTATTTTTGAGTTCAAGAATTTCATATTTTGAGTTGATTTTAAGTAATGGAACCTATCTACCCCGTGCAAAAAGAGGATAGGGTGTAATACGTTACATGGCTATGTTGATAGTTTATTGTTATAAGTGGTTCGCAGCATAAGTTTTCATCCATTGATGGTAACAACAAATTAATTTCAATACAAAGAGGACCATTCCACAGACTGTAGGTTGTATTGAAAAATTTTAATTTTTGTCGTGAAATGGATATCAGCCACTTACTCAACCTATTAGGAACATACTATGGCTTCAAACACACATTGAAAAGCAATACGTGATTTTTTACAAACCCAGGGGCAACAGCATTTAATCTGATACGTTACCGCTCGGCCATTGTGGATCTGATTCGAAAAAAGATTAGCGTTGTATTATTAAGTTAAATTACATTATTATAACTGATTGTTATAATAGGTCGTATTAAGGTTTAAATAGACTATATTATGAAGATTGGGCACATATGTGCAAGAGCGTTTTAGTTTCTATGATCATAATATCTATGTCATTCCGACATATTATACATATATATTGTATGACAGCTATTACATCGTATTTACACTCTGTGACACCCTGTGACACAGGACGCCAACATAAGAAACGGGTTTTTCGGCATTTATATGACCGATCGTCATAAGAGTCTATTTGAGCCATTAATATGTCATAGTGTCAGAAATGTTTCTTTATTAACAATATCAACCAATGAACAACCGCATAAGCCAAGGATGGCGAACCTTTTTACGTAAGCGTTCCAAAATTTACAAAAAAATATTTTTCAACTGTCCGACATGCCAAACAGTTTTTTAAATGGCGAATTTTTTTTTTCAAGTTTTATAAAAAAATAGTTAATAATTCTATTAAAAAGGTTTAAAATTACAATTGAGTTTTTGATATCCGATCTTTCACCGTATTTCTAGCCGAAGGCATATCTTTTGTTCATTGAATATATTTTTGTTTGTTTTAAAATTACTCAAAGTGATCGTGGAAGCCCATATTCTCATATTCAAATCCAGATGTGTCCACAGAAAAACTAAGATCCGGCTCTATAAAACCGTCATACGCACCGCACAGCTGTTGCATACGGGTGCGAGTCATAGACGCTAAATATGAAAGCAGCTAAAATGGTAGACGGCTTTGAGAGAAACATCCTGAGGCGGATATACGGACCCATGAATGATGGTGGAGAGTGGAGAATTAGGTACAACACGGAACTATACCGCTTATACCAACACTCAAAACTCTCCACCTTCATAAAACTTTAGAGGCTAAACTGGGCAGGCCATGTCCAGCGCATGCCTGAGTCACGGAATCCGAAGAAGATCCTCGAAGGAAACCCAGGAGGGAAAAGACCAGTGGGAAAGCCACGCACACGATGGGGTGATAACATTACAAAAGATGCCAACCAGCTGCTAAAAATCAGGAACTGGAAAAGACGTGCGGAGGACCGTTCCTGCTGGAGGAGGTCCGGGCTCGACTTGAGCTGTAGCGTCATCGAAGAAGGAAAAGATCGTGGAAGCATTTAAACCACTCTTCATTCATATTATATTCTCCATCACTGAGCGGTTTTCCAATTTTTAGAGATTATGTTTGAGGTAAAATAACAAGTAGTTATTATATTTGAATGACTGCCGATAATGAATTTCATAAGGTTTTTGATTCTATATTTTTATTATTAATTCCCCGATCCTAAGGACCGACCAATGCAATCGTATACATATTTACATAAAACGTAATGATTATTCTTTAAAACGATTTGCCTGCCATTTTTTAAAGAATGCGATTTGTCATTATTTATGCCTAGATTTCGTCGTTTCCGTTTGCGAATCGATTGGTACCTAAACATAACATTTTTGTAATATTATAAATAAGCAAGTACTTAAGTATGTAGCTATATATTTATTTGTAATTTTTTATATATATATAATATAAAATAGTTATATTCTAAATTCAATTCAATTTCAAGTCAATTGAATTTATTTATTTTAAACATATTGTGGACATAACAAATTATAAGTTAAAGACGTTCACATCATGACATTTAGATACAAAGAAATATAAAACAGTATTACATAAAAAAGAGATAGTAGTATGTTATTAAACAGTAGAAATGTGTACATACAAAAAATATAAATTAGATAGGTACAAGGAAGTACACCAGGTGAGTAAGCAGACCCTATTTTAAGAATTTATAAAACAACGTCCAACTAACTCATCCTCACGTAGGTGGAATATATCAACACCCGAAGAAAATTTGTTGAACTTAGTTATCGCCCTCCCAATTTGCATTACCAGTAGCAGGTTGGTTCTGCACCTTGGGAGAATAAACAACTGATGTTCTCTATTTCTAAGATAGTTATCATTAAATGAAACATTCGCGTGCCATGCAAAATCATTGCGAGCCACTGGTGACACGCGTGCCATAGGTTCGCCATTCCTGTTACAATAGGTCGCATTAATATGTCATAGTATCACAAGTGTTTCTTTGTTAACCATATTAATCAATGAATAACCGCGTAAGCAGACGATTTGTACTCCAGCGAATCAAATTATGGAGTTCTCAAGCTGTCAAAAAGATTCAGTATCTAGTGTTAAGCTAGTCAAGTCAAGTTTATATGATTCAACAGAAAATTTAAAAACGTTGTGTATAAAAAGTTATTTTTATCTTGTAATTATATCTAGATTAAATGAAAAAGTGTAAAACAAATCATGGTCCTCCGAAAATATCGATTTTTCAATACCATACTCGTACGTGTAGGTCCAAAAGTGGGACGGTCCCCTGATGTGTTATGAAAGGTAGCAAGAAATGTCAAAAGTCAATCTTTATATTAGGTATGTATTTACAAGATGGCAGTTGGTATTTTGTATTGTGGCGTGTTTTTAATTTGTGTGCATTAAAATTGTCCGATAGAAATAATGAAAACTGCAATACAACTACCTATTGCGAATGATATAAAAAAAATGTTGTAGGTACTTCTCACCAACTCAACAACTAGGAATGTCCAAATTGTTAATTACAACTTTTGGTTTTGTGACGTCCCTTGTTTTTCCCGTGTACCCTTTATTTAAATGTTCTGTGAATATACCTACTGAGAACAAACACACATACCTATTGGTTTTGTTAAGTGCCCATACGCACTTAGACGGTACTTCTGTGAAACGGCAAATAATTTTCAACTATAGGCGCGACGAAATTTTGGACTCGCTGTCCAGCGTTGCCATGTCTACTGAAATTTCAGTAGATCTACTGATATTTTTGGCAATATACTGAATCTACTGATATTTTCTGAAATCTACTGATATTTCTCCATTTCACAAAATTCCCACCAGCCGGGAAAAAAATTAGCCATCTTTGAAAACTTGGGAACTTCGAAATTTTTCTCTTAAAAAAACGAGCCGACCATGAAAAATAGGGAACCTGCGGCCCGCGGCGAAATATTTTTCCTAAAAAAAACAAGCCGACGATGAAAATCTGGGAACCTGCGGCCCGCGGCGAAATTTCCTAAAACAGAAATCTACTGATATTTTGTCGAATCTACTGAATTTTTTTTACACATTCTACGGAAATTTAAAATTTTGACTTGGCAACACTGTCGCTGTCAGTCGGACACCGAACGTCGAGGTGTGAGTGCGTCATTTTGTTTTGTGATGGCGACAGAAGTAATAATTATTAAATCGTGTAAAGATTACTAAAAACGTTACGCATTTACTTTAAGAAGAACACATGTCAATGAATATATATTATTAACGTTACTAATAGAACAATAAACAGAACATTAAATGGACGCATGTTGAATTTATATGACAAATTATATTTCGTTCGGCATGCGTCATTTGCACCCGTGACCCGCAATCCACGCATGATCAGCCACGATCTTTTTAGACCATGCCTCAACTGCGGTATAGCCTTAACATACAAAATTTCAATGTAAAATAGCTAGTAATCAATGGACATAACTCACCGCCCTCTTCAGATTAATAAAGCCTGAGCATAACTTTTTGCACAAGCGACGAGTGGTCCACTGCCATACTATTTATTGATAACGTACTTGCAAGCAGAGTTTGATATTCTATAATGACTGAAGAGTATAAATAAGTTATTATATATTGTCGTTTAGAATCGACTGTCATTGATAAACGTCCTAGCGTATTATGATAATATTATACACAGAAGAAATTTACTAACTTTGATTATCACTTAACACATAACCACTAAATCAAATGAACTCTAAGGTCTCCAAGATACGTTAAAATAATCTGAAAGAAATCTGAAACTAAGAATACTACAAGTGAACACGACAGACGCGTCAGTATGAGCACTCTATAGATAATGACAGGTCATCCATAGACAACGGGAGGGGCGAAAAGTAGGCCGAGTCGTGTAATGTATCGGCTTCCTTTTTCAGTGGGCTATGGAAGGTCCCATAATGTGTTATGAAAGGTAGCAAGGAATGTCAAAAGTCAACTTTTATGTTATGTTTTTACCAGTTGGCAGTTGGTATTTTGCATTGTCAAATTTCGAAGTGTGCAGTCTTTTTAATTTGTGTGCATTAAAAATGTCCGGTATAAATGAACACTGCAATACCAACTGCGAAAGTTATAAAAATAGTACTTAGGTACTTCTTATACCGACTCAAAAAACTAGGAATGTCCAAATTATTAATTACAACTTTCGGTATTGTGACTTCATTGTTATGCCCGAGTAACATTTATTTAAATGTTCTGTGAATAAACCTACTGAGAACGAACACACGTACCTATTGGTTTTGTTAATATACAAAATTTCAATGTAAAATAGCTAGTAAACAATGACATAGCTACAACTCACAATAATATTGTTTTCATTGCATCTTAATCACATTCGAAACGTACAAAAATTTGACCATTATTTAGTACGTATATTATCTTTACAATTTTACATAAACAGTTGGCATTTTTGTGTTAATAATAATTGTTTCCAAGACTTTTAGGATTATAATATATATATACACAACTAACCTCAAAACTGCAATCGGATTCATCGGCAACCTCCCTTTTTATATTAGTGTGGACATCCGGGGTGTCCGACACATTGTATAGAGATGGCGTCTGATGAGATTTACCTCCATCAGGTTTACGTATTATATCCATTTTGTGTATTCAAAGAGTAAATTTGTCAACACTTGTTTAGCAAACGTTTCCACGCTCTTGCGCATACGTGGCAATCATAGACTAATATACTGTTAATAGATTGCCATCTTCAGGGTTGCCATCTTTTCAAAGTGGAATAGTACAGAGCCTCCAAAATGATAGTATTTGGGGAAAAAGTATAGTACGCATTGTCATCTATTGAAAATGTATAGGTTTTTTGTTTCTCAGAAAAAAATAACGGAGAATTTTAGAAACTACGAGAGCCTTTTTTATTTAGGTACCTCTTAAAAACGCTTACCGAAGAATTCAAAAAATTTCATTTTAAACCGAAATCAAGGATTTTTAAGTTATCCAAATCTTCTTATATTCCGAAATTATAGTACTTTGCACGAAATATCGAAAGTTTAGTACTCTTTACATAATTTTCCGATATTCAAAATTATATTATTTTGGGCGTACCTACTATACCTGTTTTATATCGTATATAGTACGTGGACCAAAAATATAGTACAAATATTATAATTATTATAGTATGGTTGGCAGCACTGGGTTGCTACCAAGTGCAGTGTTGGCATCTTGTTGTCATCGAATTATAGTACGCGGTCCAATAAATGATAGTATTTAGTAATATTTTCGAAAAAATATGGTACGACTTGTATTTTTCTTAAAAATGTAAAGGTTTTTGATTTCTCACAAAAAATATATAAATAATAATTAACGAAATTTCTAGGTTATTCTTTTAGCTAGGTAGGTATCGAACCTCTTTCGACCAAAATGCTTACCGGTTAACTCAAGAAAATTAAATTAGGATCAAAGTCAACGGCTTTTTTTACCTCTTACGAGAAAACTTTTTTTAAGCTCGTCAAATTTTCTTATAATATTATAAAATTACAGTACCCAAATATTGAAATTTTAGTATTTTTGGCCTATTTTGTAATGTTAATATTAAATATTTAAAATGCAAATACATTTTTCTCCAATATTCATAATTATTAAAGTGTTTAGGGCGTACTGTACGTTTTTAATATCGTACATAGTACGTGGATCATAAATATAGTACAAATACTATAATTATAGTACGGTTGACAGCACTGATCGAGTATCCATAACCATAAAGTATAGAGTAAAATTGATAGCTTATTATTTATTTATAAGAAAACAAAAAAAAGTGGATATAACAAATCTAAATTCAAGACGTTCACAATATGAGATTTACATTATAATAAATATTACCTACCATCAGAAGAAAATACAAAAATATATATACAGAAAAATAAAATTACGAAAGCAAAATACACATCACGTCACTGAAAATGTATATGCTTTGGGAAGCGCATTGACTAGTCTTGCATTCCTCGCTAATTGTACCAGCGCATCCATTCCATTCACAATGCTGCTATCGGTGGCTACCGATGATAGTTTATCATATTAATGTATTGAGTGGTTAATTTTTAAAATACCTAAGTTAACCGTCTAAACTGTCAAAAAGTTTAGCAGCACCGAGAAGAGCGAGGTAGATAGTTTTGATGGCTAACTTATTGTAGGTAACAATTAAAATCTCAATACATAAACATGATAAACTACCCTCGATAGCAGCCGTGTATATAGAATAGATGCGCTGATACGCTTGATTCGAGGTTCCCACCTGGAATTATAATCCTGACTGCGACCACGTAGGTACCTAGGAGATTGACAGGTTTATGTAAATTCAAATTCTTTAGGACACTAGGGGCCGTATGTATGAGATTCCCAAATTCTTTATAAGCTATTTAACCGATTTTCCATCGAATAGCTAATAACACTCTTTGTGACGTAAGCGATCTGACGTCACGCGCCATTAAAAATGGCTGCCTCAGCTAGCTGTCACTTTCAAATGTCATTTTAATTTTGCATTCATTGCAAAAAACATTTGGTTGAGGCCCTTATTCGTTTTGTAGATTCTGTAAAACATTTGCGAACTTTAAAAACAGTTCCTAGTCGTGCTGTTTACAAAATACGTATAATTTTGATCCCTAGTCTATAATCTAGATAGTAGGTAACTGATAAAATGCCTCGCTTATTTCGCCTATTTCGCTTGCAATATTTCTCATGGAGACATAAGATGGACTTACGTAAGATTACGATAAAATATCTCCGCTAAACCACCGCAAAAATATGTATCTACTGCTGTATCTCGCATTAAAATATACAATTGTAAGCATTCTGCGTTCTTCAAAATATTACGGTACCACCTACCTACCTAGTTAATTATTGTAAGATAACTGTAATAAACAAGGCACAACTCTCAAATACACTGGAAACATCAATAGTATCATACGGTGATTGGTATAAATGATAATATTATACAGAGATCATTACATATTATTGTCTTAAATCATTTGCATTTTCTGTCATTTATTCTTATTCTCTTTTGAGATCTCAATAATTGAAGTGAAGTTAGTCATAATAATATTCAGTATTGCCACCAAATGTATTCAGTGTTGCCACCAAATGGAAAAGTTTACTGGCAATACAACCTTTCGTACAGTAGAATAATTATAAAATACATGTGATAAAATAGCTGATAAATTATTTAAATTTCATAATAATTATTCATGTATAATTATCAAATTTATATGGTACCGTTCGCACACTTTCAGACACATTTACAATTTCAAAATTTTGAATTATTTATCGGGGAATGAAATTTTATAATACGAACACCATGACACATGATATGTCACATTCGTGACGTCACTTAACAGCTAATTACGTTTTTACTCATGCATACAAACGTGCAGTATATAGCCTATAAGGTTTTTGGGAATCTCATGCATACGACAGTAGGATTGGAAACCATCCCTCGCGATCAGTGACGTCCCGTGGGGTAGACAGATTGAGCGTCGCTTGAGGCGGCAGAAACTCGAAGGGCGGCAAATCGAGGAGAATCATTTGGTGTACATATACCTATAGAAATGACTAAAATTATTTTGTTTACGTGTTGTACAATAATAAAGTCGTGGGTCCCAGGTTCGAATCCTGGGTCTGGCAAATACACATATTATTGTTTTTCAATTTGTGTGTGTCAGGGTATGGACCTAATAGGTTGAGCAAGTGGCTGACATCCATTTCTCGTAAAAAACAAAATCTTTCAATACAAACCTCCACTCTGTGGAGGCCCATATGATTCTATCAGGATCGGACATGGTCGAAAAAAAAAAAAAAAAAAATGGTATGAAAATAATTAATCTGTGTATTGCTAAATGGTACAAACCAAATGTGTCGGAAATATCAACCAAATAAAACCTCAGCTCTGTTGATTTGGGTAAATGTCAAACTTATATTATGTTTATTTGGTTTTTATATCTCAATTTAATTTTGTATTTAGTGTTTCTTTTGTATATTTTAATACTTACATTCATTTGAATTATGGAGTTGTCGAATATTAAAAATCGTATCGTACAACCACATAATTTAAAATAATAAGTACTTAATATTATTAAAGGAAAATAGCCCCTCAGGCGACTTTTTTTTTGCTAGTGAAGCAAATCTGTGATGTGTGTTTATCTCACTTATCTGGTCTACTCGCCTCACCGGGCCCCTCCTGAGCCCGGACCCCCAGGCTAGGGCCCTGTCATGAACAACAGTATGGTCATAGATATTCATAAAAAAAATATCAATAGATTTCAATAGGTAACTAATATTTTTTTATGAATGATTGCCTATAATAAATTGATAATATTAGTTATCTACATTATAAAGTTTAATGAAATTTAACAAAAGTTTGATGAAAGTTAATAATAAAGTTTTTATTAGCTCGTATTCTTATTTGTCCGGTACAAATCTTGCAATCGATTTTTAACTAACTTCCCGAATAGCTAGACATTTGAAACTTTTAGAATATATCAGCACACGATGCCAATGCATTTTTTAAATACTTTTAGCTATCTTTAAGTAGAATTGAATTGATTTTCAGTTAATTCTGTTTTGTATAAAAAGTTATTTCGGAAGAAATCTGGGTGCTAGGGGGTCTGGGGTCCTGGCAACTAAATTATTAATAAATGCGTGAGTTACTATGGAAATCAATATGACATTTCAGTATTATTTCTATCAAGTACAATTTTTTTGTTCGTTTAACCTAGCAAGTCAAGTTAATATGATTACACAGAAAATTTAAAAACGTTGTACTTATATAAAAAAATTCTTTTAATCTTGTAATTATTCTAAAATTACGTCAAAATTTACGAAAAAGAAGTGTATCTTATCCTTATGATATAAACTAGACTACTAATGGGGTAATACTAAAATAATCATAGGAAAAATTAAGAAATATCACACCCCAAGATTTTTTAATACACCAGAATATCTATTAACAACCTTGATAAGTTACATGACTGTACTATTTTTCTCCTAAAAGGAACAATTTTTTTTGGCGATGATTTCATAATATTTTTTTTTTTTTGAGAAATGTGACTTATTCGTTTGAGACTACACTATCTACTGAATTATCGGTGATGCGCGATCTTCAGGAATAACACACTCGGCCGATCGCGATCGGATCGGAAATTTCGTTCATGTGCGCTTAGCTTTGGTATTTGAAAACATTCAGTCATGAAAAATTTCATATTAATAATATTATGTTACACAACTTTTGTTAGTAGCTACGACCTACGTCATAGTACATACACAACACTAAGAATTATATATCTTGTTGTAAGTAGATAGATATGTAATATGTCTAGAATGAATAATTTTATTCTATAAATTTTGTAAAGTATACTATACCTAGAGAAAGTAGGTAAGTGGATATCACATTAATTATTTTAGTGATTAGGTACAATACTTACATACTGTAATCAAAAGAAATCAAACTCCGGGTTTGTTGTTTCAATGAGGACGTTTATTTTAAATATTACTAGAAATTAACTTATATATATGAACTAAACAAGTAGATTACCAGTAATTTAAAACTGAATGCTGAAGATCAATAGATTCCAGTGGCGAAGGCTCCATACTAAGCGATTATTTAAAGCTTACCTTCTATTTTCAAGTATTTAATTTATATAAATAAATATCTATATTGTAGGACATTGTAGGTTATAATAAAAATATTGATTGCCATCTATCGTCGTTATTTATAAGTAGAGCTTTTAATTTAGTCATGTTTCGAATCAAAAATAAATGACGGAACGTCCAACGTGAGTGCTATTTTTAGAATTATTTCAACGATAATCCAAGCCGAATTTTCTACCGAAATTCAGTTGCCAACTTCATGCATGTCTGGGTTTTTGTTCGAGACTCAGAAGCGTTAACAGACAAGCTTATTCGAAATGTTGAATTGTTTATTGTCTTTGCTTATCTTTAAAAGCAAATAATAAATAATAAGGATGATTAAAAAAAATAATAGCTATTGTGTTCGATCACATATAATTTATAAATTGTTATTAAAAATAAATATTGTATTAATTCGCGATTATTATTTAGGTTACTTCAGTCATAGACAAACATAACATGCTATTCACAGTTTATGTCATTTTGACATGTCAAAGCGGTGGTAAAGGTTTATTTTATAATACAAAATTCATTGTGTTACTGTGAATGTGGATAAATTATCTCATATTGTACCGAAATCATTCGCCAGTGCTTTAAATATATAAGTATTTATTAAATTGTGTAGTGTCCCGGTAGAAAATGTGCGAACGATTGCATTTAAAAATTATCAAAGCTTGACCTTCCAAGGGTTCATTTAGATTTGAATACAGCAAAAAAACTTATATTAGACATTTTCACAACAATTTATAAATGATAAATATTTGTTTTTAACTGGCAGTTATACATTAAACAAACTTTTTTGTTGGCGATGCGTATTGTTTGGTAAAGAAAGTATGCGTGGAATTCTACTGCCATAAGTGATTTAAATAATTTGACAAATTCAGCGGTGAAACCTATGACCAGTGTGTCGTTGTCATTAGTGTGCACCTATTCATCAGTAGTAATATCGTAAGTATTATCTTCTTATTTCCCGTAATTTACCTGACAAGTGTGCTCTTTTTCTCTGATCTCCACAGCTTACCTCTTTCCAAAAGTCACCCTTCGCCACTGATAGATTCAGTCCTGTGGGGTGGTGAATAACTGAGGCCTTTGTGTTACAAATTACCCAAACAGGGTAGAATTGAGAATAACATTTTTATTAATACATATTAATAGTGAAGAGAGAATAATTATGGGCAATAATAATACATGCAAAGGGGGGAAAATAACTTGGTGTTAATTTTACCTAAGTTCTAGGGTTTGACAAGCAAAGTAATTACCTACAATTAAATAAAAAGACACAAAATGTAATTTAGGTAATTAAAGTTCATCAAAGGCACAAGAATATGAAGAAAACTTAGGGCTAGTGACACGAAAGGTTAACTAAAATAAACGGATGGTAGGTACACTATATTTTGGAGGGTGTAGGGTTTCAGGCTGTCGTGTGGGGTCTAGTCTGGATGAATAAAATATTATATTAGGTAATCCGAGCTCTAACAGTTATTTGTACGTAGGTACATATCAGTGGCGAAGGGTGACTTTTTGAGGTTGGCTGTGGAGATCTGATAAAAAGAACACACTTGTCAGGTATACTTACGAGAAATAAGAAGATAATACGATATTACTACTAATGAATAGGTACACACTAATGACAACGACACACTAATTTAATGAAACTTCAAAAACTCACTGACGACATCAAACAGACATAAAATTAAGCGATCAGCTGTTTAAATTACCTACGTATATTTTCAAAACATTTATACACATCAAAAATCATTAGATGAAAGGTCTTTTTATTTAAAAAAACAGTCTATATTTATTAATATTCGATTAAACACCATAGAAAATATTTTTTTAAATTATCAAATTATTTAGTTTTAGGCTGTGCGATAGGAGCTTACCTTAGTTCATACAATTTGATTGACTGGGTGGGGCTAGGTGACGTCGATATGAAAAAAAATTGATAATTATTTGAAACATAATCCGACTTTTATTTACGTCATGCCTAAAACCTTTGCAGATTGTTTTTTAATTACTGTGTAATACATTTCTGCACGTTGGAAAAGTCAATATTATTTAATTAAAAAATATTTTTCTTAAGAAGGTAGGATTCAAATAATCGTCTAGTATGGAGTCTTCGCCACTGGTATATATAATAGTAGATACTCATTGGCTCGCAAAGAATACACAGACTAATAGACAAAATACATAATGTTCTATCGAAAGCGTTTTTTACTTTTCTACAAATGGTGTTAATTTTAGTTAAATTATCAAAATTTATTTTCTTGGACAGGGAGAAGAATGTGAGTGATTTTAATATCAAGTTTAGCTCAAATTACAGAACGAAAAATACACGCCAATACTAAAGACATAGGTATTTATATTTTATTATAAAGAATGCAATTAAATTGTTCCAGTAAATAAAAAAAAAATATCATCAGATCTGAGACCATAAACACAACGTTATGTTATAAACTATGGGTGTCTATTCTTAACTAGGTACTTGTATTCAACTAGGTACTGAGCAAGATTGTGTCTTTTAAAATAATTTGAATTATCTGACAACTAAACGAGCAAACATCGCATATATGTTTTTTTGAACAGATTAATTTCATGTTTTGTGAATTTCCTTTGGAGAAGAAACTAAAATCTGTCGAACTGGTTGCTGATAGAACTCATAAACTGGCCAATGACTGATCCTTCGCTCACGGCGCAACAGAAACCCACTTGAAATAGTAATATTAAAACCTCAAACTGGACCTATTTCATTCCAAGCCTTTTCCGTAATATCTGTACGGGAATCTTTTGGCAGCCTGTAATTATACAGGCAAGAGTATTTCTCAACTTCTGCCACACATTTTAAATTAAAAATCGGTTCACCCATCTTTAACATTTGAAGTCTTGAATTTTTATTGCTTGTTCAGTTCAGTTCTGTGCTACTAATTTTCGTAAAAAAAACATGATTTTTCATCGAATCTACTGATAGTGGAACCACTGTTTTATGAGGAACTGGAAATTGGGAGACTAGCATGTCGCGTCTGTTTAGTTTTGTAGCGAACGTTTTGAAACAGAGATTCCAGTCTTGCCATGAGCGAGCCGCCAATGATATACATTAGCTAGATACCCGCTGAAATTTTAGTTTCAGTCTCTTCTTTTTTGATTATTCTCGTAAGCGGAAGGTCTATATTTGGAAATACGTCATTGGTGTGCTTTTTCATTCTTTTATGCTTTCCAAGATAATCCAGTGACTTACTTTTAAACGGGCAAACATTGCATTTATTTGTTTTTTCATCGGTATGGGATTTTTTATGTTTTTTGAGACTATAGGATTGCGCACATTTGTATGAGCAAACATCGCATTGGTAAGGTTTTTCACCGGTATGCGTTCTTAAATGCTTTTTGAGATCGCAAGGCGATGTGCTTTTATACGGGCAAACATTACATTTATTTTGTTTTTCACCAGTGTGTTTCATCAGATGTTTCTCTAGAGCTTTGGCATGTGAGGTTTTAAACGAGCAAACATCGCATTTATAAGGTTTCTCACCGGTGTGGGTCATCTTATGGGATTGAAGAGAAAAGACATACGAGGTTTTAAAAGTGCAAATATCACATTGGAATAGTTTTTCTTCAGAATGTATAATTTTATGTTTTTTGAGATTACCTAACTCCGCGAATTTAGATGAACAAAGATCGCATCGATATGGTTTTTCACCGGTATGTTTTCTGTTATGCCTTTTGAGGTCACCCAGCGATGTACTTTTATACGGACACACATCGCATTTGTACGGGTGTTCACCAGTGTGTTTCATCTGATGTTTCTTGAGAGACAAGACATGTGAGGTTCTAAACGAGCAAACTTCGCATTGGTAGGGTTTTTCATTAGTGTGCCTTATCTTATGTCTTTCAAGATCACATAACCTTGCGCATTTAAATGAGCAATCATTGCATTTGTGTGGTTTTTCACCTGTGTGAGTCATTTTGTGTATACTAAGCCTGCTGATTTGGGCGCATTTATATGAGCAAATATCACATTTATACGGTTTTTTACCAGTGTGCATCATCTTATGTCTTTCAAGATAAGAAAACCTTAAGCATTTAAATGAGCATTCATTGCATTTGTATGGTTTATCACCAGTATGGATCATTTTGTGTATTTTTAGCCTACTGAAATGCGCGAATTTAAATGAGCAAATATCACATTCATAAGGTTTTTCAGCAATAAATTTGCTTTCATGTAATTTGTGAACGTTCTGGTGCGCGCTATTACATGAGCAAACATCGCATTTGCATGAGTTTTCATTAGTTTTCATAACTTTGTGAGGTGTCAAATTATCATAAGTTCTGCATAAAATATTGTGACTTTTTAACGCTAAGTAACATCCAAATACTGTGTAACATCGACTGCAAATATAATTACTTGGAAAATGTGTTACTTCTTTTAACATGATTCGGACCTCTTTCGATGTATTGAGTGACTGAAACACTTCCCGTTTAATGTTTTGTTCAACTATAGTAATTTCTGAACACTGTCTCATCACGTCATATGAGGAAACATTGGATTCTATGTTTTCAGCAGAATGATTCATAATTTTCTCAGACTTCATGCATGAAATTCTGTGATTCTCAAGATCACTCATGGTTCCAAACACTGTGTTACAATCACTACAAATAAAATTTCGCGCAAAACATATGACTCTCTTTAACATAATTCGCACGACTTTTGAAATATTATATAGTGTCTGCAATTCATGTTTAAAATTTTTTTCATCTATTTTTATCTCTGAAAATTGTAACATCATATCATGGGTTTCTTCGGTTGCAGATTCTAAGCGATCCGGTGGACTCCCATACTTATCACGACATCCTGTGAAACATCGCTGCGTAGAAAGCTGTAAAAAGATTATTGTTATATTACTAGATTGAATGATGTTGCAATAGACCTATGTGGATAAGGACAAGGGTAGGTGAGGTTATAGTGATCTGAAACAGGTAAGATGCGTTTATTCTCCCACATAAAAAAATATAAATATTATGGTAATACAAGTTAATATTGAATGAGATAGCGGATCAAATTTCGTAGATTTGAAAATACGAGTACTACGAGCGGACATTTTCCTCAGGTGAGTAGGTAAAGGTTTGACTATGTCAGTATTTTAGTCGAATGGCTAATACTATTGTAACTATAATAGTCCGTTAAGCTATCTCGTCAAAGCACGTATGCCACGTCAAAGCACGTATGCCACGTCAAGCCATGGAGCCATGGACGAGTTAACTCGTCCGTTATTGTAAACGTCATTACTTCTGAATGTTCGTGTATATGTATTTTCCAAACAATATTTATCATTTTACAAGCCTTCGGTTTTTCTTTATACAGATCCACACGCGCAGTCGGAATTCGGCAAATTTGTACAGTAGACGGAGACCGACGAGCCGGAGTGCGTGGCCGGGGTCTCGAATTTCAGATTTAACCCATTGCACCCCGAGGACAGTTTTATGATTTATGAGGAAAGGCCGCCGCGTACAGGGCCTTGAAATGCGGGAGTTGTTGCTGCAACCCCAATTCTTATTGAAAATGTCGCTAGAATGTGTGCAGTTAAAAAAAATATTGGCGCTTATTTCAACTCGATCGGAGGTCAAATGGAAAAGTTAGATGCAAAAGCCACAAATATTGTATATCGAAAAGCCGTGGATGATGGATTGGATTGGATGGATGGATATGCATATTATAAAGAAAAGCCTTACAATAATAAATTGAATATGTATTACTTTTTAATTTATTTAAATGCAATATGTAAATGCACAAAAATATAGTAGATTATGTTAAAAATAAAAATCTCTAATCTTATATTTATTTACTATTTTAAATTCAATCTTTTGCACTCTACGTATTCAATTTCAAATTTTTATTTTCAAATATTAAACCATTCCACTCCCGGGCAGCGCCGGGTGATACTGCTAGTAGGTTAATAAAGCATAATGGAGTTTCACAGAATTTTTTCACCTAACTTTTATAGAGGACGCCAGCAATCCTGATATTATTACACAATATGCAACTGAACGTACCTGTTGGAGTGGACTGTAGTCTGAATACGAGCAACCAGGCACAGGGTCTGCACCATATAATTGGTGCATTGTGTCTTTATCAAACTCATGTTTGATGTCCATCGGCTGAGGGTCAGTCTTCGATTTTATGTCTGTAAGGCCGGCAGTAGGATACTGAAAGATATAATATAATAAACACGACAAATTATAAATTTAAAGCGTTCACATGATATAAAAAAAGAGTATTAACAATAATAAAACAAACAATTACAAGTTAAAAAGAACTTTTTACATACAGCGTTTTTAAATTTTCTGTTGAACCATATAAACTTGATTTGACCAGCTTAAACGATCAAAAAATTTGTACTTGACATGTCATATTGATTTCCATAGTAACGCACGTATATATTTTATAATTTAGTTGCTAGGACCCCAGACCCTAGCACCCTTTACTATAAATAATGTATACCTGTATACCAGCTAGCATTGTCAATAAATTATTATTAAGAAACTAATTGGATAATAATTATAAGATTTTATATACGTTTATAAATTTTTTGTTGAATCATATAAACTTGACTTGACTAGCTTAAACGATCAAAAAAAAATTGTACTTGATAGAAATATTACTGAAATATCAATTTGACATGTCATATTAATTTCCATAGTAACGCACGTGTATAGGTATTAATAATGTAGTTGCTAGGACCCCAGACTCCTAGCAACCGATAATGGTGTCGAAATAACTTTTCATACAAAACAGAATTAACTGAAAATGCATTGGCATCGTGTTCTGATATATTCTAAAAGTTTCAAATATCTAGCTAGTCGGAAAGTTAGTTAAATATCGATTGCAAGATTTTTACCGGACAATGAACCACCGGACAAATAAGAATACGAGCTAAGAAAAACGTTGTAAAATACAGGGTAATATGAGTAAATAATAAAAGTAAAAGTACATAATAGCAGACTGAGTGAACTAGGTTGATCGGTCCTATCTTAAAAACCAGGTAACACAAATTAATGGAAACTGAAATACCTAACGGGTGTGGAGTAACAGGTTTTCGATCTCGAGTGTGGAAGAATATGCGATAAATGAAAACACGTGTCAAGAATGTCAGTCTGCGATCTGCACTGACGCTTATTCAATATTGGTATATTTAGAGGTTGCAACAGGCACTATTGCACGTCTATAATGTGATTTATATTCGAAGGACACACATCGAAACCCTGCTTCAAAATGTAGCGTACCTATTTGGGTATAGCCTATCTGAATTATATTTATTATTCTGTTCTAAACTCACCTTCACGTAAGAAGGAATATATCAATATCAGGCAGAGGGTGTCTGGTACATAATACGACATTCGAAGTACTCCGTGAACTAAACACCGGGCAAGCCGTGATATCGGCTCTTGTGATTTAACAACTTACAAGGTGACTCATCAAACGAGTATCATTTCGAGTTTCATTGTTATCTCCAAAACCCGAGTGTACCGTGCGAGTGATAAACCGTAACAGTTGCGTACTAGTGAGTAAGTACATGACCCCGATCCAGCCAGACAACTGAAAAACATCAAGGTTGGTGTCTGGATCGACTCCCGTTTAAACCCCCCCCCCCCAAGCATCCACATTAACAATCATTCCAAATTACAGTCCACTAAAAAGCGCTGCCAGTATTAAAATAATATGACATAATACAGCACGATAATAATATGTTAATTTGGTTAGGTTATTTTTTGGCAGGATATATCATAATATATTTTGTATTTGGTTTCCCCCTTACTACAAATTAGAATAATTGTATTACAACATACCTGATAATAAACTGATAAGTGAATATCCGGAAATATAGCAAAACTAACCTCCATAGAAGCATTGTCGGCATTCTCTCGCTTTACAAAAGTAAATGTATGGCCATCTGGGCTACTTGAACATTGCATTGGGACATCAATCCAAAGAGGACATGAAGGTTTTACATCTATATCAATCTGGTCATCGTTTGGTTCCGATTTTATATCCATTTTACGGTTTTTAAATAACAACTGTCCAAGAGACGGCTCGATACTTCGCCCATAGAGAAAAGACAAATAAAACAGTGTTTCTATAATCAAAAAATAATTAAAACTGATTTTAATAATAATATTACAAGGAAAATAATTAAAGGTTTTTATTTACAGAATCCTAAACAAGATTTTTGATAACACCGATAAAAATTAAGTTTATTTCAATTATTAAAATGGATTGTTTTTTTCTGCAAAGTAAAATATTTTACTTCATTACCATCGACGGCATTAGCTTATTGTTAATTTTCATCCGGAATACAATATTTCGTGTTTCGGCAACACCAGTTTAAAAAATGATGGAGTCGCTATGTTTTATTTGTTTGTAAAATATCGTCCCTGCATATTGAATAATTACCTCATATGTGGTTTAAGTCATATTCTGAGTGGATCGTGCCAACCAACATCTGTCGCAATATAATTTGCACAGAAAAACAGTGAAATGGACTAAAAAAATATGTTTTTCTGGCTTATGATTAAGTGATGCGTCTAATTACAAATGCGACAAGTCCACAATTCAATATTTTCGGGAAACAACGTTTTTATGTTTCAAGCTTCAATTATTTGTTTTAACGTGAGATTATTTTCTCCGTTGTATTCTATGTCGAAATTAGAACTAAATGGCAATTTGTTTCAGCCGATAAACTTTTAAATGTAATAAATATAGGTAGGTAAAATAAAATTGGACGTAGCGCTATTTGTACTTCACTTTTTAATTTACTCCGAATAAGGCACATATTTCCGTTACACTGTCATGAGTTTACCAGATGCTACGGCATGGGAGACGCCCTTTTCAATATTGAACGTTCCCTTATTGGTTGACTTAAACACGCGCGAAATCAACCAAGCTTTAAATAGTATGAAACACGGACTCTTGTAATAAATCGAGACTTTAAATATTTTTTTTCATAGGGTTATGTCGCGTTTTGGAATTTATAGATTAATACATATTGTGTAAAATTATACAAAGAATACGTGCGTATTTTTTTCACGATTTTGACCAAATGTGGACTTATCGCTTTTTGGAATTAGTGAACAATTTAAGGTTCGTATCATTCAATCTGAATTGAACAAATCAAATGGCACCGTTCGGTCGAATGTTCACGGAAACGCTTTTCTGACGCTGTCATTTTAGTCTATGAACCGTCCGAATCGGTTTGACGTTTCATGTCAAACCATTTCTGATGGTCAGAGAACAGATCGATTTTCAATGAGACACTGAACCAAACGTCAAATCTCAAACCATTTCAGGTGTATTTTTTTACTCATACCTACAATTTGTACGTATATTGTCTATGGTTTAGTTTGAATGATATGAAACTTTAACTATTTTGTAAATGTAACCCTACTTGTAAGATAGATATTTATTTTTTTGTTAAGAGTAGGTATTCGCATCACTTGTCAGCAGAGAAACCGTTTTTAGAACCGAATGAATTGGTATTTGCACCCACATCATGCGGTTCGTTGGATTCGGCTTACAGATTGTCTGGAATAATGTCCAGACACACTCTGAGGGCGATTCCACCGACTGCCAAAAAGCAATATCCTTCAATGGTTTGCCTTCTGGTGTGTGCTGCACACAAGAGAATAGGAGGACGCGCTACTTTGTGAATAGTGCAATGTGCCTTTTTATAAAGAGCGTGCTGGCAAAAATAATATCATACAAAAAATAAATATTGAAAACATACACAAGAACACCATGACTTTTATTCCAATATACCCATAAAATACAGTTTTTGTAATCAACTAACATCATGTAACACCAAAAAATGAAAAAAAAAATCTGAAATCCTGCCGGTATGGTAGGGTTCTCTATTTTTTTTGCCAGTCTCGAAAGTGAAGTGAATTGAATGTGATGTACAAGCCATCACTTACAATAAAAAATGATGCAATCATTGAACATATTATTCTACATAATTTTGAAAACACTTCTGAGAAAATATATTATAACCAATAGAAAAAATCTTTTTGAAAATCGTAAGACAGCCCGCAGGAATCGAACCTGCATCTCTCGGGTATCGCGCCCATGCACATATACCACTATGTTAAAAGTGTCATACTTAATTGCGACAAATTTTAACTAATAGCTTTTAATACTCTCTGAAGCGTTTCCATGTTGAGCTACTGTTGGCGATCGGCCTTTATATTTTAAATCAAAGTAGGTATTATTTTAATTAATAAGTGTATTTATTCAACGATACAAAAAAATCGATAAGAATACATCTAATACCCTTAATTTTAACTGAAACAACATATCCAATATTTACACTGCCTTCACCCTAGCGATGGGTAGGGGGGGCCGCTTTAAGATGTGTAGGCCATGATTAATCACCACATAGGTGGTACCTACATTTTTTTGAAGAATCATGTAATGAACAAAATCTTATATTACTATGTTGCTTCAGAAGAATCGATCCATAAATTTATTTCGTTCCTAAAATTGCTATTTATAACATAATGATCTACCATTTTTACTTTTCATAAACATGTCTAGTTCCATAATTGTTCCAAAAACTGTTATTTGATAGTCATTTTCCATGAACCGTTATATTTTATAAACTTTATGAAGCGAGAAGCTATTTCAGTTCCAGAATCCGCCATATTCAAACTTAATCTTACAAAACAAGACTTAATAACAAATATATTATAATATATATACCTACGGTTGTATTCCTACCGGTAAATTCTGAATAACTACTACTTATCGTATTTTATAAATCATTTTTTTATTCAACGAATAATTGAAAGATTTGAGACTGTAACATTCTATAGATAGGAGCATGGCCCCTACAAGGGGGGGGGGAGCTGATATAGCTCTAGCCTGGGGGCCCGGCGAGGCCAGTCGATCAGATAAGTGAGATAAACACACAGCACAAATTTGTTTTAATAGTAAAAAAAAGTCTCCTGCGGCGCTATTTTCCTTCATTAATGTTATCACTTAAAATTATATGATTGTACGATAAAATTTTTAATTGTGTATCGATACCCGACAACTCCTTAATTCAAATGGATGTATTAAAATATACAACAAAAAACACTAAATATACATATTAATTTTACCGCGTACACCATTTGGAAAGCGCTACTGTAGAGTAGCGCCTTGCGCCGACAATGCCTTTATCCTTAGAGATAGGTAGGGGGGCCGCCAAGGATCCTAGCATGAGGGACCGGTTAAGGATGTGGGGGCCTTGGATAGGAGCTTATTTTTTCAACGATATGGAGTACTATAACATTACAAAAAAGTTATTTGCTATATGCCCGAAATACCTAAGTAAAAAAGAATTTCAACAATAATTTTAATAATTTATTCTATCATCAATGCATATATCACTACCCACCGTTCAACCAGTTGGATATTATTAGTACAAAACCTTCGTACAATAATGGTTCTACCTTGAAACATAATGGTATATATGAATATTATGCTGTATTTGTGATTTTTTTTACTTTTACCAACTTATACAAAAATACCTTTGTATAAGTACATTCAAAGTAAAATTTAGCTATAATTTCGAAACGTGCAAAAACAAGGTAAGCATAATTATTATCGATATGTTCTTATGTAGTACTCATAGAGGTATTAAATAAAAAGAGGGGCAAGGAATCGGCTTTCTCATACAACTGAATGAAGCAGGCCAACAATTAATGGCCGACAACTTACAAGGAATAGCGACGCGATAAAAAAATGCAGGGCATCACGGATGAATTTGGTCATTATAACGTACCCATATAATGTAATGTTAACGTGGAAATTTTGCCGCAAATTGATTACCAGCCGGCCTCACCATAGTTTTTCACCATACTTGCATGCTTTACCATACTTTCATATAACCTGCCGCCCCTAGGTAGTATACTATTGCAGCATTGTTTAAGTAAGCAATCTATCAGATAATTTGTCAAAGGTATGCATGGTTGTACCTTGAGACACTATTCTAATTTTCCCTTAGGACAAGAACTGTAAAATTTCTACGAAAGCAAAGGACTCATTTTGTATTCCCCAATGTCGCCGACAACATCGTTGGTCGCAGTGAAAGTGTCGCCAAGTCCAGAAATACGCCGCGGGGCTCATTTCTTCCATATTGTATTTCTACATAATCTTATTTTAAAATAAACTAGATAAAATAAAAAATATAACACATTATCTACCTAATAAAAAATATTTATTAATCAACCTCTGGTTCATTTGCATTATTGTCCGTTATATAGAGTAGTGATGTACGCATTGATGATAGCATAAATGATAGTTAGCTAAAAGCTACCGACAATTACTGCCTATGCATGCTAAAATGTTTTCTAACTCGAACAAAAGATGGGTGTACAATAATTAAAAAATGTCTAATATAAAACCTTTCTCCTACAATCGTCCCAAACACAAAAAATGTCACTTGTTTTAAAAACTTTTGAAACATATATTGAATATGTAACCAAATTACCAAAATTGTAAAAAAATAAAAAACAAAAATACTAATGTTAAGTACAAATAATTACAAGATAAAAAGAACTTTTTATATACAACGTTTTTAAATTCTGTTGAATCATATATACTTGACTTGCTAGCTTAAACGATCAAAAAAAAATTGTACTTGATACAAATAATATTGTAATGTCATTTTGATTTGCATAGTAACGTACGTATATATTAATAATTTAGTTGCTAGGACCATCCGCTTAGCAACCAATAATGGTGTCAAAATAACTTTTCATACAAAACAGAATTAACTAAAAATGAATTTTATTCTACTTAAAGATGACTAAAAGTATTAAAAATTGCATTGGCATCGTGTTCTGATATATTCTAAAAGTTTCAAATGTCTAACTGGTCGGGAAGTTAGTTAAGCATCGATTGAAAGATTTGTATTGGACAAAGAACCACCGGACAAATAAGAATACGAGCTAAGAAAAACGTGTAAAATATTTAAACCCAGTAATCAACACTATGAAACGTTCGATTCCTTTTCTTGAGGATCGTAACTAGCTTCAAGTGCAGTCGTTTTTTGTGCGACTAAGACTCTCCACCCCTCACGGTTGAATGCTTATCTCATAGCAGAATGAAGGCTTCCCCAGTAAGCTCCTTCACTTAGTCGTTCTAACGTGCAGGTGCCCTTGCTCTGATTTTTTAACAGTATGTACTATTTTATGTATTTTGAGATTAATAATACGTGTAAATTTTTTAAAACACACATCGCATTGGTATGGTTTTTCATTAGTGTGTGTCATTTTATGATTTTTGAGATCACAAATTCGTATGAATTTACTAAAACACACATCGCATTGATGAGGTTTTTTACCAGTATGTATCATTTTATGTGTTTTGAGTTCACCATTTCGCATGAATTTTTTCAAACACACATCGCATTTGAAACGTTTTTCATCAGTATGTGAAATTTTATGTTTTCTGAGATATCCAAGTTGCAGGAATTTTTTAAAACACACATTGCACTGATGTAGTTTTTCACCAGTATGTATCATTTCATGTGATTTAAGTTCAGCATTTCGCTTAAATTTTTTAAAACATACATTGCACTGATGTGGTTTTTCATAAGTATGTAAAATTTTATGTGCTTTAAGTTCACCATTTCGCTTGAATTTTTTAAAACACACATCGCATTGATATGGTTTTTCACCTGTATGTGTCATTTTATGTAGGTTGAGTTCACCATTTCGCATGAATTTTTTAAAACACACATCGCACTGATGTGGTTTTTCACCAGTGTGTGTCGTTTTATGTAGTTTGAGTTCATTATTTTTTACGAATTTTTTAAAACACACATCGCACTGATGTGGTTTTTCACCAGTGTGTGTCGTTTTATGTAGTTTGAGTTCATTACTTCTTATGAATTTTTTAAAACACACATCGCACTGATGTGGTTTTTCGCCAGTATGTGTCATTTTATGTAGTTTGAGCTGACCACTTTGTATGAATTTTTTAAAACACACATTACACTGTTGTGGTTTTTCACCAGTATGTGTCATTTTATGTACCTTCAGCTGACTACTTTGTTTGCATTTTTTAAAACATATATCACATTGATGTAGTTTTTCACCAGTATGCGTCTTGTGTGACTTAAAATGCTGAGACTTTGTACATGTATTGTAGTGAGTATTTAGACGATTTACAGATTCAAACACTCCATAGCAATATTGGCAAATAAAGTTGCGTGGAAAATATGTAACTCTCCTCAACTTAATTCGAACAACCTTTGGCAAGTATAATTTCTGCACTTCTTGTTTCACATTCTGCTTATGTAGACTTATGTCTAGATTCTCAATTTTATTGGTTGCATGTGCTATCAGGTTATTGTCAACTGCATCTTTTCTAATGATTTTTAGTGGTTCATTGAGACGTACTGTGGAACATTGCTGACTAGAAATCTACAAAAATAATAGGTTAGGTATATTCAATTCCATTTATAAAAAATATGATTGTGTTTTTATGATTTATATAGGTTTTTTATGAATTAACTTTTTTTTAATCATAGGTTTTCTGTGGCAAAGGTCGAATGACTTATATCAGGATTCTATCTTATGGAACAACGTAGAATCACTGATATATGCTGATAAATAAGCAATAATTGACGCCATGAAAGCTGGCTTTATTATGATTTTCGTGATACACTAGCAGTGCTCGAAAAAAGTGGCCCAAATTAAAAGCGAGTGGGCTCTTTAAAAATAGCTGCGGTTCCATATATGCACGAAATCACTTTGAAATGTAATGTATCGATTTTTCGAAAAAAAATAATTAAAAGTTAAGTTCAATTATTTTTTACAATTTCAAGTTCTATCCAGCTTTAAGAAACAACCTTTATGATTGAACGTACCTGTGGATCAGAGAATTTAAGTTGAGGATTCTCATCATTGAATTGGCTGATGCTGTCAACAAATTCTTCTTTGATGAAGACTTCCTCATAGTCATTCTCAGACTTTATATTGATCGGACTGTTTTCACGCTTCTGAAAATATCAACACTATTAATAATATGAAATTTTATCATCAATATGATCAGCCAGAGTCACTTCACTTCTGCAGAAGGTCTCCTTCGAATCTTTCTTCTGCTATCAATGGCGGCCGCAAGTGCTCAACTGCATTAAGAAAATGATTTTATACTCACCGAGCGACATTCCGGGCCAATGCCATTTAATCAGTTTAGCTGTATCACATTACAGACGAAGTTTCAGTCTTATCTAACCTGCACCATGTTATGCCATGTTATGCTGAAGCTTCGCGTATGTTTTGTTTATCGATTTTATAACACTATTCACAGATATTAATTTTCGTAAAGTCAACTGCTGCAAACTAGGGACAATGTACGAAAGAATAGAAAGAATTGAGAAATTTATTGGTCAGTAATGACCGTCACCCTACTTCACTGTGAATATTGTGTTTGTGATTGTGGCTATGTCGTCTGTTAAAGTATAGAAATAAATAATTTTCAAGTAGTTACCCAATTAGTTTCTTAATAACAATTTATTGACAATGCTAGCTGGTATACATTTTTTAAAACATTGTTCTTTAGCCAGGTAAGGTGTACTTTTAAAACCGCAGCCCTACACTGTTTTGATCAACCGGAGTATAATGGTATTTAGTGACAGTTTGTTTGACATAGCGTTGCTGTAGGATTGGTTTGTCGAATAGACCAAATGCCAAATGTTCAGGAGACGATAATGTTTTTTTATTATTCTATATTTAAATACATGGAGCTATTTAAATTGTTGTTTTTATAGCATATGAATGCTGTATTCATTACAATGCAATTTAAAGAAATGGATGGTTCTGATCCATTTAGATACAAAAAATCATTCTGCATTAAAAGGTCGATTTAGACAAAAACGGATAATCGACAAACCAATCATATAGCGACGAGAGTGCATACATATAATATAAATACCTATGTATTTTTTCCTGCACCAACGCAGATAATATGGTGTAAAACTGTTCATTTAAATATGGGTATAACCCTAGAAATTCTGCCCCTTCTGCCTTATGGATAAGGCGGTCCTAATTAAATCACAACATAATAATACCTATAGGTACTCATTTTTCATTAAACAATGTTACACACCTTTAAGGCTATACTTCAGCTGGAGCACGGTCTAAAACGGCCGTGACTACGCGACGCGAAGATTGTGGAAATGACGCGTGCAGAACAAAACATAATTTGTCATAAAAAGTCAACATGTGTCCATTTAATGTTATGTTTATTGTTTTATTACCAATAATAATAATAAATTATTCATTGACATGTTTTCTTTTTCAAGTAAATGGGTAACGGTTTTTAGTCATCTTTACACGATTTAAGAATTAATTCCCCGTCGCCATCAAAAAACAAATTGACGTGTTCACAGCTCGACTTTCGCTCGCCGATTGCCAGCCAGTCCAAATTTTCATCGCACCTATAGTTGAAAATTATTTTCCGTTTTACTGAAGTACTTACTGTCTTAAGTTTTTTTATTTAAAATTAATGACTTAAATGAAAAGAAGACGTATTAACACAAATTACATATAAAATATTTGTTTTAGTCAACTTTATTGAATATACATACTTTGAAGACACCTCCAAGTGTAAGTAATAGGTTATTACAAACATCTGGACATATCCTGACACCAGTAAGTAATTAATACTTACCTATATGATGGTTTCTATTTATTTTTCACATGGAAACACTTTGGGCTCACGATAGTCGCCAGTTATAGTATGTTATAGTATTTATAAATTCGGTTATAGTATTATTTCTGAGTTCACAGAGATTAATCAACAAAGAGATGTTTTGAAGTTAGCATTTAAAGTACAAAGGAGGTATCTACCTGATTGATTGGTCTCCACTCCGAGTAAGAACTTCCCGGTTGAGGGTTTTCATTACAGAACTGCTGCGTTGCGTCTTCAGAGAACTCGTCGTTGAGGACAACCATTTCAAAATGGGGCTCAGGTTTTATATGGGACACGTCCGCCGAAAGGTTCTTAAAAATAAAATAAATAATATGTATCAAAAGATGGTCAATCAGTCTTATCTAACCAGTAGATTATCATGTTATGTTGAAGCGCCTCGTATGTTTTGATTCTATTCACACACATTTATTTCCGTAAAGCCAGCTGCTACAAACATGGGACAATGTACATAACATGTCTGAACCTAACACAATACACTAAGACCCAGCCATTAATGTCTGCAGAAGTATGGCAAACACAATGGTTATAAAACTAACCTCAAAACGCAATGTCGTGTCGGCAATGACCCGTCCCATGCCAATGTTGGTAGATTTCGACAAATTAGGTACCTACCTACCTATTCTCTTAGGCCAGATACTCTCATATGGACCAGATAATCTCATATGAACAGACAAAAATATTGTCAATCGATTTTACAAAATAGGACCTATAAAATGTTTATAGCGGAAAATGAGGACGTTATTCGATGCAACCAGACTTAGGATCTAGTTTCATTGAAATCATCGTGGCAGCTGTTTGAGTGGAAGTCAGATCCTTGTTTTCTATTGATGATGTCAAATGTTCTCAAACTCAGACATCCATGCATTCAAAAGTATGACAAACACAAAAACTAACCTCAAAACTGCAATTGACGTCTTCGGAATTTTCGTGCTTGATAAAAGTATGTCTCTGTTCGTTTGTTGAAGGCTTTGATGGTGGATCAAACCATACCAGAGATGGGATTCCGTCTGTGCTAGAATCAGCGTGACATGGTTCGCGTTGTATGTCCATTGAACGGTTAGTCGGGCGATCAAACCAAATGAGACTAGGCATCTTCCTTTCCTCCTCTTCAACTGGTTTGCGTTTTATATCCATTTATTTTACGTTTTTAAACTGGCTAATGTCCCTAAGCATAAGCACATTAATCTGTCATTGAGTATTATATTATGTTGACCATAGACTAAATCACAAACCTAACCAACGGTATTAATTTATTAATGCAGGTGATCCATTGATGTATAAAGCGTCGGGCGCGATGTTATCAATGAATGGATGGTTTAAAATATGACTTTTATATAACTAAATAGTTGTGAATATATACCGTGATATCGTTGTGGTAATATTATCCTCGAAGAGTGTATTATTATTGGATGTAGATTTATTTTGATATGAAAAAATATAATGTAGGGTGAGAACACAAAAAACCTTACATACCTAATTCATTCGACATTGCATTATTAATTTCTTCACATACAGTGGACATTAAATTATTTAACATCGTGTTTTAATAAATTTACTAAATTCGCAACAACATTTTATTGCAGAAAATTGCGCACAGAGAGTTATTCTGCAAATAGAATTTAATTTACAATTTTTAAACCTTTTTCTAAGGCTCAGGGATTCCCAAACTTTTCTTGCGATGGATGCTGCGAAAATCCTGAAAAAAAACACCTTATTTATTTTTTAGGATAGTTAAATAATATATATAATTCATACAATCAAAATATTTATTATTTATTTAGTAGGAAATTATTTTTAAAACAACAAATACAGTTATTATACTTAAATCAATACATTTCAATGATGTGCTTGAATTGCAAATCTTCTTTATAGTATCAGGTTGGTACAATATTAGAAAGTCTAATAATTACTTAATTAATTAAAGAATAATAATTGTTCTTAAATTTTCGTTTCATTTTTGGTTACAATTATTGATAAGTTAATTTCTATTCAATAAACTAATGGTTTCGGAACCTTTTCGACTTTTTTATTTATCAAAAATACTTTTCTACCAAAGAGATTAATAAATAGATTTATTTTAAAAGCCATCGCAATGGATCAAAGTTCTGAAGCAGGGTAGCTTATTGCATGACCGCCATAAAACCCAAGTAAAAAAACCACGTCGACTTTTCCCAAAGATTATAATTACGTTACATTGACGTGACAAACTAAAATACAATATATTATTAACAATTGAAAATAGCATAATCTTTAATATGTACGTGTTTAAGTTTGCGCCATATATTTCCACACTCGAGATATTTAGCTGATTGTACCACATCCAGTAGGGAAGCCAGTTCCCATTTTTTTTGTGCTCTGGATTCAACCGAACACTATACTTTTGGCACCGCGTTATATAATTCGGTTACAATAAGATGGCCACACTGACGCGCATATGACCCCCATAAACTATCAATAGGTACCTACATCATTGACGCACCCAGGGGGGGGGGCGGCAAGGGGTCTTGCCCCCCCCCAAAAACATTGAAAGCCAATAGATTAGACAAATAAAAACATGGCAAAAAAAATGATTTGAAATTTTCCAGCACCCTCTTTAGAAAAATTTCTTAGATTTTAGTTTCGAACACAAAAATTTCGAAACACTAATGTCGGGTTTTTTCAGAAACTCAACCTCTAATGGAAATGTCAAAATTCTCGGTGTCCACCCGAATTCCGGAGTGGTGTACACCAGTGGAGCACCCAGGGGGTGCAAGGGGCCCTGGCACCCCCCAAACATGAAAATTATCAGAATGATTTTAAACATTGACATCGAAAGCCAATAAAACACGGCAAAAAATGATTTGTAATAATAAATTCTCCAGCACCCTTTTTAGAAAAAATTCTTAGATTTTAATTTCTAACACAAAAATTTCGAAACACTAATGTTAGATATTTTTAGAAACCCAATACCTAAGGGAACTGTCAAAAAATTCTCGGTGTCCACCCGAATTCCGGAGTGGTGTAGGTCATGGCTGGGGAGGGCTGACAGGGCTCTAGCCTGGGGGGCCGGGTTGTGGGGGGCCCGGCGTGTCGGGTTGACCAGATAAGTGAAATAAACACATATCATAAATTAGCTTTAATAGTAAAAAAAGTCTGAGGGCCCGTTTCAGGATGTGGGGACCATGGTATAGGTACAGGGTGCAATAGACAAAAGACCGATAAACGAGAAATTAAGCTGTGAAGAAGAAAAAGAGTCTATGGGACTAATTTACATTCTCCTCCTTGGGCCCCCCCAATATTAAATCCTGGGTGCACCACTGTCATCCCAGCTAAATCCTCAATTTTTCGTCATGAAAATGGTGAGCTTGGTCTTCTTTTGGGCAATCATTGTCAAACTATTGTCAACATTATTATTATTGTTACATCCATTTATAAGCACATAGGTACATGCTATCAATATCAAATGTCAAAAATAATACTCACTCATTCAAACCTTTATTATGTCTTAACAATATTATATTTAGGTCTACAACAATAAAATTACTATTATTAAAATTATTTATATTATGTACCCGCATGAGCGAGTGGTAAGTAGTAACATGTCACATGATCTTTTTTCAATATGTGTTTGGATCCAGAGCATGGACATGAAGGTAGGTGCAGCAAGGGGATAACAAATTGTGTCATATCTCATTGATCGAGAGGTGGCTAAAACGCACGTCTAATTGTAGAGTCAAAAAAAAATGTGCAAAAAATAATATCGACAATATTCGAAAAATCATTTTTTTTAATACGACGGTTATAACTGGTTACCCGGTTAGTTATTCGCAAAGTAACCGCAAACTGGGTAGTATTTTTCCTCCGGTTAATTGGAAGCCCTAGTCTTGACTGACAACTTGCTCTTTCAAATATCAAGCTAAATGTAAAACTTTTATTTTCATTGAAACAAGCTCATCTATCGCATTAATTAGTTATTTTCGTATAATAATTGTGTTAGGGATATTGTAAAGATATATCAGTAAATACATAATATTATAGTCATATTGATAATAAAAATACATGTAAATATGTGCATTTAGTTCTAACTCGTATATTATGTATTTCATTATTTATCAAACAAAAATATATGACACCCGCGGGACTTGAATCTGTATCTGCTGGATTCCCGCCAGTATGCTTTTCCAATGAATCTACGGGCATCTTAGTTGATTACGACGATTTTAACTAATAGTTGTTGCATAAAAGGCTTATCGAATCGCGTTATATATAATGTTGGCTATCGGTTTTAGTAGAAAATGATTTTTATAGTGTATACATGCATGAGGTATTTTCAAATTATGTTTATTTCAATATATAGAAAGTTACATTCTGAATTCTTGTGTCCCATTGTAGAATAAAAAAATAGTTTACTTAACAAATTAAATTGCCACATTTAAATGGGTCTTCGCCAGCATGTCATGTTATGTAAATTTGTATAACTAGATTTTATACATGCACCGTAAATAAATAGTCTTTCACAAGAATAAATCATTTAATGTGATTTCATGGGACAAGGTGTGATTGAATGAAAAATAACGTTGACAATTTAAGAGGTTTTTCATCGGGATGAGTAATTTTGTCGCTATATTTTCGGTAAATTCAGTGAACTGATGATATACAAGAGGATATTATTGCATTTAACATAACACGTAATTATTTTTCACTAGAATGAATCGTTTTGTGTGACTTCATCCGACTAGATTTTATACACGAGTAACCACATTGATCACATTTAAATGGCTTCTCATCAGAATGAGTCATTTTGTGGTATTTCATGTTTCCAGATGTTATACAGGAGAAATCACATTGATCACATATAAATGGCTTCTCATTTGAATGAGTCATTTTGTGTGATTGCATGTTTCCAGATGTTATACACGAGTAATCACATTGATCACATATAAATGGTTTCTCATTTGAATGAGTCATTTTGTGTGATTTCATGTTTCCAGATGTTATACAAGAGTAATCACATCGATCACATTTAAATGGCTTCTCATTTGAATGAGTCATTTTGTGTGATTTCATGTTTCCAGATGCTATACACGAGTAATCACATTGATCACATTTAAATGGTTTCTCATTTGAATGAGTCATTTTGTGTGATTTCATGTTTCCAGATGTTATACACGAGTAATCACATTGATCACATTTAAATGGCTTCTCATTTAAATGAGTCATTTTGTGTGATGTCATGTTTCCAGATGTAATACAAGAGTAATCACACTGCTGACATTTAAATGGCTTTATACCAGTATGTGTCATTATATGTAATTTCAAATAGCTAGAAGTTTTAGAAGAATAATCACATAGATTACATTTAAATGGTTTTATACTAGAATGAGTCATCTTGTGTGAATTCATATGGTAAGATGTTTTACAAGAATAATCACATTTGTCACATTTAAATGGCATACCAGTATGTGACATTATATGGAATTTCATTTGACAAGATGTTACACATGAGTAATCACATTGATCACATTTAAATAGCTTTATACCAGTATGTATCATTGTATGTCGTTTCATGTTACCAGATTTTATACATGAGTAATCGCATTTATCACATTTAAATGGTTTTATACTAGAATGAGTCATCTTGTGTGATTTCATGTTTCCAGATGTTATACACGAATAATCACATTGCTGACATTTAAATGGCTTTATACCAGTATGTGTCATTAAATGTAATTTCAAATGACTAGATGTTACACATGAGTAATCACATTGATCACATTTAAATAGCTTTATACCAGTATGAGTCATTTTATGTCGTTTCATGTCACCAGATTTTATACATGAGTAATCACATTGATCACATTTAAATGGCTTTTCTCCGGTATGCAGAAATTTAATTTTTTTCGTGTCACTAGAATAATTAGATTCAACGCTTTTAAATGGCGTTTGACAAGAGAAATTGCTTTTACTACGTTTCCATTGTTTTGCATCCATACTAGTGATTTCGTGGAATATATTTTTTTCGAGTATTGATTTAGTAACATTACGTTTAATAGCGCCACGTATTTTTTTTAAACTCTTCTTGTATTCCTCGAGTTCTTTTTTAACATCTCGTTCATCGATTTGTATGATATCATCAATTTTCTCTTCTTCCGACGATTTAAGATTTGCTGCGTTATCCTAAAAAACATGTATAATATAATTTTTAGCACCACACGATCTACACCACGTGACCATCGTCTAAACTTTCATCAGCATGTTAATAATTATCTACTGAAGTTACGCAGATTCCTAGTTGAGGTAAACGATTCGAAAATAATTTTAAAAACTTTGTTTTAAGATTCATGTAGAGAACGTGGATGTCGTTATCCTGTTGGTTGTTCGCTCTATTCCAGGTTTCAATAATTAAATCTCGATTGGAGCTGTACCTATGGTTCACTTATCATAAAAAAAAATCTGATCTGGATGTTCTAAATGATTTTTAAGGGCACTGGAGAGCAGCTCTTTAATTTCACTCTAAGTGACTTCACTACCTAAGTGTGTTTGGCATTTTTCAGAATATCAATTTGAGTTGGCCGTAGTTTACTTTATCGTGAATTAACTACTGTTTTAACTCAACCATTGTCCTATCTCTTAACTAAGTAAAAGAAGGTACCTACAACATTTTGGTAGGTACAGTAGATGAAGATTGCAAAATGAGATAGAAGGTACATTTGCTTGCGCCATTCTCCTTCTATTGAATTATATCACCCATTGGTACTGTTTATGATTGCGCCACGGCTATTTTCCGTTTTATTTTAATCGCGCGTTTAAAGATGGATATGGTGAACAAAAGAATTTCACTTAATCGACCGAAAAACAAATTTGACAGTTGATAACTTGATTCGAATTTAATATGCATCTGTTCGTGTATGTATTCAACCAACTCTGGTATAGTAGTAACCTTTTCGAAATTATCGATTTACCAAATTTATGTTTTTACGAATACTAACAATTTATATTTCTTTTTTAACGATATCCAATTATCGTCTATTCAATTCAAAACTATCCTAAACGCCAATTTTTCGAAATACGTTTTTTTACATTAATCGATTCTCTATTAAATTACCAACATTTCTGTATAAACATAAATGCATAGGGTTATATTGAATTTAAGAAACAATTATTTTTATGCCACTTCTTAAGTATCATAAGTAACATTATTTTCCAATGCTTTGAATTTTTCATAAATTTGAAATTGGTAAAAATTCCCCAAAATTTATTGTAATTTGAAACAGAAAAATGTTTTTTTCTTATTATTTCGATGTTATAGAACTAAATCGAATTAAGTATAGGTTCATAATTTATAAATTTCGCTTTCCTGCACATTTTATGACGTTTAGGATGGTTTAGATTTGAATAGACGTTATGTTCATCGCAACTGTACCTAATATTTGATCTAATTTGATTCATTAGTTACGCTATTTGTGTCCGCCATTATTAGGACCATCACATATTATTTTATACAAATTATAATTATTATTCTACTTATTCTCTGTGATTAATTTTACTGGTCAGTTTTACTAGTATTTTACTGGTACTTGTAGACTAGATACGAGAAAGAAACACAATATATTCATGTTTCTACCTACATTGTAAAGTACGTACACAGTTCAAATAAATGGATTACCTGTTTTAGTGGGCTATATTCGGAATATGAACAACTTGGTTGAGGATCTTTATAATTAATTGTATCTTCAATAAACTCTTTCTTGATGTCCACTCGCTGAAATTCGGGTTCCGATTTTATATTTACCATATCTCTCGTTTGAAGGTTCTAAAAAAACAACATATTATCATTTCATTAAATCAAGCTTACTTTTGATCACTCACTTTTAAATGATTTATAATAATAATTAGTATATTCATCGCGAAAGCATTATTTCCCATTGCAATACGATTTCTTAGGATTACAGGCGCCGAACTAAAAAATGCATGTTTTGATTTAGGCCCAGATTCGATAATGCCGTAATTGTAAATAAAACTTGATGCTGTACATAATATATCCATTTACAAGATATAGTTGAGCAAAGTATGCTTTATTTAATGAATTACATGGCAGTAAAATCTTTATTTGCGTTTATATCAAAACAATGTTATTGTAGACACTGTTATGTTTAAACTCCAAATAATGCTAACCAAATATTATATTATATGTTTCTGTAATTATTATTAATAACCATGTATTTGCTTTTTCGTACAAGGTAGATGTTAGTAATTTTGAGCAATCACAAACATGACAAATTATCGTGTCCTCACCGGGTAGGTATCAAACCCAGAGCTCCCGGATAGAAGACCAGTGCCATACGCACTGCACCACAATTGCCTTGACCAAATGGTTGGAATCTGTCAAATAATATCGGTTTCTGCATTCCGATGAATTGGATGAGCAGATCAACATATGTCTGTCTTCACGCAATCGATAGATACATATTATCATTTACTTATACCTAACCAGTAAACAATAAATAATCCAGTACCTATATCGGCTATTATCAAAATTCCAATAAGAAAAACTGACATATTAGGATAAAAATATTTCAATAATGTCAAAATATTATTATTAACTTTTTGAGCTTTTTTGTATAGAAAAAAACAATACACAAGCCAATTATTTGTAATGCCATAAGGTATCAACATATTGAAATTATTTAAGGATTTGGATACGTTTAATATAGCTAGTCTAGGTACGCGTAATTTTGCAACGCTTACAAAGAAATAAATACGTGTACGAAATTAATGTCAATGTCCGAGAACATAACCAACCCAATTGACACGTTTACGTTGCATTACATGCATGCATGAATCAAAAATGTTCGGAAGCTTCTGTATTTTCACGCGACAGTTGGATTTGTTCGATATTTGCGTCTACGCAGTCGAACGATAGTTGCGAACCTGCCGGCAAAAATACGAACTACGCCGACTTATTTTAGGGACAACCTATTTTTACGACTGTCAAACAGTACCATAAAATGACAACATAGTGTCTTGCTTACTCTTGAAGAATGAGATTGTAGATACATAAGCTTTATAAAACTAACCTTAAAAGCAATGCTGGAATCGTCGGCAATCTCTTGCTTTATATAATTATTGGTCACAGGGTTAATTTGATGGTTTAAGGGCACCTGCCATTCTGCATCAAGTTCGAATTCATCCGGCTCGCGTTTCACGTCCATCTTTTGAATCGAAAGCGTACCTACTTTGGATTATCGCAGGAGTTCAAAAACGTTCAGGTGTCAGCTGATGATATTCTTCTGACAGTTCTGCAATGGGCCACGTCTTGACGCGCTTCACCATAGACAAGAGATGATGATACTATTGCCATATAATATAATATGGCGATCATTAGGTACGCAACAGAGAAATTCAATTTGTAGGTATAAAATTATTATTATATCAGGCAACTGTGCCGGTGACGCCACGTAGGGCTAGGTATACCATGAGTTGCATAGGGTCGGCATATTATTGTATACTGTGTAGGTAGAATGAAGGAGTGAATATATTTATCAATACAACTTTTGGCAGCAGTCGCTTCATTAGAAAGAATTGACATTTTAGTTTTAAAAAAATAATCAAAGCATGAACATCCTGACATCTTAGCTATTGAAGATATTGTAATACACAATATTCCCATTGTAATACATAGGTATTAATAATGGCAGGTTATCACATCACCATAGACTAGGGTTTCGTAGGTCCCGGACAAGTCGTCTCTTTTGGGGTCAATGTCCGTGTCCGCAATCGTTTTTTTTATTTTTATCGAAAAATTACCTAATAATAATATTATGTCCTCGTTTCCGGTTACATGTAAATTGTAAGTAAAACATTTCACCGTAGTACAGTTCACAGTGAGCTTTCTACGGAAATGACCGTATACTGTACAATATGAACATTAATTCATTTTATATACCTAGCTGATTGAAAACCTAACCTGACCTAACAAATAATCCAGTACCTACCTATATCAGCTACGTGGGTATCGGCAGCAGTGGCGCACCCAAGGGAGGGGGCAAGGGGCCCAGGCACCACCCAAAAATGAAAATTATCAGAATGATTTTAAACATTGAAATTGGAAGCCAATCAACTATAAGCTTTGGGCTTAGACAAATAAAAACACGGCAAAAAAAATGATTTGTATTAATTCTCTTGCACCCTTTTTAGAAAAATTAATAAGATTTTAATTTCCAACATAAAAATTTCGAAACATGTCAGGTTTTTTTAGAAACCCAATCCCTAATGGAAATTCTCGGTGTCCACCTGAATTCCGTAGTGGTGTAGGTCATGGCTGAGGAGGGCCGACAAGACATTTGGCCTGGGGCCCGGGCTGCGGGGGGGCTGGCGTGTCAGGTTGACCAGATAAGTGAGATAAACGCACATCATAAATTAGGTTTAATAGTAAAAAAAAAATCGCCTGTGGGGCTATTATACATCATAGCCATGAACATTTTCAATTAATTATATAATTGTGCTATATATTTTTTGAATATTATGTGTCGATACTCGACAGCTCCATTATTAAAGTAGATGTATTAAAAATCGTTAATAATTGACTGTATAAGTACCCTTAATTTGAACTAAAACACAATTTTAACACTGCCTTTGATCTTAGCAGTAGGTAGGGGGTCCGCCAAATATCCTAGCCGAGGGCCCGTTTCAGGATGTGGGGACCACGGTATAGGTCACATAGTGCAATAGACAAAAGACCGATAAACGAGAGATTAGGCTGTGAAGAAAAAAAGAGCCTATGGGACTAATTTACATTCTTTTTCTTGGCCCCCCGCCAATATTAAATCCTGGGTGCGCCACGGACCTACATCGACATGAAACAACTATCGTTAATAGTCAATTCCGGATCAATCAATGCATTAGAATATTTTGCGATGTTGTTTAATAATAATGTCTAACGTCGCCATTTCACTTTCAACGTGATGAGAAGCTGCTCGGTGCGTTCTCTTAATCCTAAAGTCATACGCACATCCAGTATCTGTCGCAAACATCTGTGTTGTGTCACCACTGTGATGTTAGATGTGTGGGTTATGGTGTTGAGGATGATGATGATGATGATGAAGAAGTCGAAGATGTTTTATTTTCAGCGTAACGATCGGTACAATAGTATAAATACAATGACAGTACATATATTATTATCTAGGTACTGAGATAGTTACGAGCTGGTACTTAAATTCGAGTGACAGTTTGATAAATCATTATTCGTTATTTATACAGTCAAAGTAATACATAAACATTATATTCCCCTACATAATTATATTGAACGAATCAGCGGTTTAAATACGAGTAGCTTGTGAATTTTATTTATTACTAGCTGAAGTACCCGGCTTCGCACGGGGTCGCTTCGTGGTTATATTTATCTTAGATATTTGAAAAATAATAAGAGGTAATTATTTCTTTAATATTAAAATATCTGTGTAATACAATATGGCAATATGAAAATAATTATAATAGGAGTAAAGGTCAAACATAAGAACACTAAATTAAAATCGAATCCAAAATATGAAAACGTTATTAATGTTATAAATATGTAGTAAAAAAAATCAAAATTGGATGGAACAAACAAACAACAAACTTTGTATGTTATATAATAATAATTTAGAAACCGCACACAACTGACAAAAGTTTCATCGCAATCGGATGAATGGTATAGGAACGCATACGAATAGTAGAAGAAGATGATTTTCTAATTCAGAAACCTTCGTGGGCATGCGCATGACAACTCAAAAAAGTTTCATTGCAATCGGATTAATGGTATAGGAACGCATACGAATAGAAGAAGAAGAAGATGGTTGTACTAATTCAAAAACCTTCGCGGGCTTGCGCACAACAACTGGTCAAAATTTCATCACAATCGGATGAATGGCATAAGAACGCATACAAATAGAAGAAGAAAAAGATGATTGTAGTAATTCAGAAACCTTTGCGGGCAAGGGCACAACAACTCACCAAAGTTTCATTGCAATCGGATGAATGGTATAGGAACGCATACGAATAGAAGAAGAAGAAGATGGTTGTACTAATTCAGAACTCTTCGCGGGCGTGCTCACAACAACTGGTCAAAATTTCATCGCAATCGGATGAATGGTATAAGAACGCATACAAATAGAAGAAGATAGAATAGAAGAAAAAGAAAATAGTTGTAACAATTCAGAGACCTTTGCGGCGTGAGCACAACAGTTGATCAAAATTTCATTGCAATCGGATGAATGGTATAGGAACGCATACGAATAGAAGATAGAATAGAAGAAGAAGATGGTTGTACCAATTCAGAAACCTTCGCGGGTGTTGGCACAATTACTGACGAAAAATTTGTTGCAATCGGATGAATGGAATAGAAACGCATACGAATAGAAGAATATAGAAAAGAAGAAGAAGAAGATAGTTGTACTAATTCAAAAACCATTGCGGGTGTTACCACAACAACTGACGAAGGTTTCATCGCAATCGGATAAATGGTATAGGGACCATACGAATAAAAGATAGAATAGAAGAAGAAGATGGTTGTACCAATTCAGAAACCTTCGCGGGTGTTGGCACAATTACTGACGAAAAATTTGTTGCAATCGGATGAATGGAATAGAAACGCATACGAATAGAAGAATATAGAAAAGAAGAAGAAGAAGATAGTTGTACTAATTCAAAAACCATTGCGGGTGTTACCACAACAACTGACGAAGGTTTCATCGCAATCGGATAAATGGTATAGGGACCATACGAATAAAAGAAGATAGAATGAAGAAGAAGAAGAAGATGGTTGTACTAATTCAGAAACCTTCGCGGGTGTAGGCACAATTACTAACGAAAATTTTATTGCAATCGGATGAATGGAATAGGAACGCATACGAATAGAAGAATATAGAATAGAAGAAGAAGAAGAAGAAGAAGAAGATGGTTGTACTAATTAAAAAACCATTGCGGGTGTTACCACAACAACTGATGAAGGTTTCATTGCAATCGGATGAATGGTATAGGGACCATACGAATAAAAGAAGATAGAATGAAGAAGAAGAAGAAGAAGAAGATAGTTGTACTAATTCAGAAACCTTTGCGGGTGTTGGCACAATTACTGACGAAAATTTTATTGCAATCGGATGAATGGAATAGGAACGCATACGAATAGAAGAATATAGAATAGAAGAAGAAGAAGAAGAAGATGGTTGTACTAATTCAAAAACCATTGCGGGTGTTACCACAACAACTGATGAAGGTTTCATCGCAATCGGATGAATGGTATAGGGACCATACGAATAAAAGAAAATAGAATGAAGAAGAAGAAGAAGAAGATGATTTTTCTAGTTTAGAAACCTTTATGGGTGTGCATACAACCACTTGCCAAAATTTCATTGCAATCGGATGAATGGTATAGGAACCATACGAATAAAAGAAGATAGAATGAAGAAGAAGAAGAAGATGATGATTTTTCTAATTCAGAAACTTTTATGGGTGTGCATACAACCACTTACCAAAATTTCATTGCAATCGGATGAATGGTATAGGAACCATACGAATAAAAGAAAATATAATGAAGAAGAAGAAGAAGATGATGATTTTTCTAATTCAGAAACCTTTATGGGTATGCATACAACCACTTACCAAAATTTCATTGCAATCGGATGAATGGTATAGGAACGCATACGGGACAGACACACAGACAGACAGACATACAGACAGACAGACATTCATTTTTATATATTAGTATAGCCTATACTCTTCCCGCAAGTGCAAGCAATAAGTTTACAAAGTTTTATCGCAATCGGATGAACGGTATGGCTGCGCATTAAATACGAACAAACAAACACACAAATATTAATTTTTATATATTAGATTACAGTCATAATATAATATGATACTATGGGAAAGGATTATTCGACAAATTTTCCATTGCGATATCGTATTTCATGTCGAAAATCAATCTGTTGATCCAGCTAAACAGCAAACTTGTTTACCGTGATATGAGTCGCTGAGAAATTATTATTGTGGTCGAATAATTTGATAGGTAAATTAAAAATAGATAGGTATTTGATCGCTAATATACTGACAGCCACATCTGTTTTCGAGCCTTCGTAAGGTGCCATGATTTGGTACCTACCGTAAAGAAAGTTTCAATAATATGCTTTTGTGCAACCACCAAAGTAAAATTTAGGTCCATTTACCTGGAACACCCAATGTTAAAACTCCAACTTTTTTTGCGTGCATTTGTTTGTGCATCGTTAGTGCACGTTTGTGCACGATTTTTTTTCAATTGTGCACCTATAATAACCGAAAAATTCCAATTTCAAATTGGGTGTTCCAGCTAAACGTTGGGTCACCCAATGTTGAAATTTCAACTTTTTTCGAGTGCATTCGTTTGTGCATCGTTAGTGCACGTTTGTGCACGCGTTTTTTTCGTTTGTGCACGCACATTAAGGGGGTTATTCGCATTTCAATTTGAGTGACCCAGCTAAATGCTGGATACTTGTGTCACTAAACATGTGTTTAAATAAATTGACTACTTATACGGAGGCTCGGCACAAAATCATCTTAACGCTCATAAAACGAAACAGGAGAAAAACCATTTGCGTGTGATGAATTTTATTTTGAAAGTAAGTAGTACTTACCTAAACAAATATGTCATTTAAAAACTCATAATCGTGATGAGTTTAAATATAAATGTAAACAGATATGTAAGTAGGTACGTTGTTTAAGAACTAATAAACACACACATTCAAAAGAAAACCATTTGCGTGAAACAATTGTCGAAGCTGTCAGAGGCAATAACTTTTTAAAGAACCTACAAAACTTTATTTGATATCGATTCTGAATAGCATAATATGAAGTGACTAACACTTCTCTCCTAACATAACACCTACCAGAACTACAAGCATACGTTGCACCACCTGGAGAAACAAAGAAAAAGAAGAAGCAAATATTATTAGGAAGAGTTAAGTGCCTGCAAGTTAACCCCTTTATATAAAAAAAATATAAATGTCATTCCAATATTATCTTTTGAGGAAAATATCGTTGCATAAAAACATACCTATTGCATTTTTCAAAAGTATGCATACCTAATTGTATTCTAATAACTTAACGGTATTTATTTTTATTACAGATCATTTTAAAAAACAGTAGGTAAGTATAATTATATAATTGACTGCATTTTTCCTTATTAAACTGACATTGATCCATTCAAAATCATAAATAAATAGATAAATGTTAAGAAAGTTGAATGATTTTGTAATTTTGACACTTTTGTGTAATCAGATTGTCAATTTTGAGGTAGTCTATTATAAACCGACATAATTAGTGCACCTTACACCGTTTTGGCTATTTTGAGGAGACTCTTTTGACTGGATGTTCCAAACGGATGCGGTCGTTTTTGTTCAGGACATTTTGACGGGGTACTTAGTGAAAATGGAAAAATGCGAATTTTTCACGTAATTTAAATGGAAAAACAATAAAAACTTCATGAAAAATCATGTAATTAAATTACTCAAAGGTGTGCATTTAAAAAATGTGGAAAAAAAATGTTTGGTTTTAAAACTTGACGGCCACTCAAAATCTAATTACTAGCTTAATATAAGAGATAAATTTTTTTTAAATCGTGCTAAAAGTTAACATAAATTAACTTAATCGGATGCCCTAAACAAAAAAATTTTAAGGCAAATTTAATGGTTCAAGTATCAAGTCCCTAAAATTTAAAAAATAATATCTCTCACGATATAATCGATAAAACAAAAAAAGCACGTGCACAAACGTAAGCCAATAATAGACAAATTGATGACTTAATAAAAAGTTAAAAAAGTTTGTTGGGTGGTTCTACTTAACGATCATTAAATATTTCATATAGAATAACTCACGCACTATATGAGAAAAAAAATAAAAACGTATGCAGAATTGCGCACTAGCTAGGCAACAAGAGATTTAACTACAAAATATTTTTTTAAACCCACCCAGTCAGGTTTTGCATACAAACTTTAAAATTGAATAACGCGCTGAATATAAGTGAAAAAGCAAAACAAAATCGTGCACTAACGTTCACTACCAAGGCACAAGTGTTTACAATTTAAATTTAAGGAAAAACACATGTTTTGTGACACAAGTATCCAGCATTTAGCTGGGTCACCCAAATTGAAATGCGAATAACCCCCTTAATGTGCGTGCACAAACGAAAAAAACGCGTGCACAAACGTGCACTAACGATGCACAAACGAATGCACTCGAAAAAAGTTGAAATTTCAACATTGGGTGACCCAACGTTTAGCTGGAACACCCAATTTGAAATTGGAATTTTTCGGTTATTATAGGTGCACAAACGAAAAAAAATCGTGCACAAACGTGCACTAACGATGCACAAACAAATGCACGCAAAAAAAGTTAGAGTTTTAACATTGGGTGTTCCAGGTAAATGGACCTGTAAAATTTAGCTATCATGTCCGAAACGCATTAAAACAAGATATTGTCTTATGTAGTACTATCGCAGTACCCTATTCCGAAATAAAATGATTATCATCGAATTCGACGAGATTTTCCCAATTTCGGGCACCTTTTTTTAGTCTCGCCAAACTTTCTTTTGTTATTAATTAATTACCTATACTTACTTAGTAATTTGCATGAGAATTCTGATGACATAAATATAATTTTTGTTGAAATACTATATTCCTTGGACTGCGAACTTAAAAGGTGGCAACACTGATATTTAGCAGTGACACTCGACGTTAAGCCATTGACAGCCGATATTGTTGTTAAATTAATACCGAAGAAAATGGAGGTAAAAACCGAAATTAAGGATGAAATATTGCCTGACGATACGGCGGAGGTGATCGGACACCGTGCATACCAATGGATTGACAAAAAACACTTCAAGAGCAACGATCAATTTGACGTGTCAGTCAAACAGGAATATACAAATTGACGATGACTTTAACTCAGTAACTGGACGCTGTTGGAAAAATGACAACATTTCTGACGAAACGTATTCCAGTTATATAACGACATTTACGTTTGATTATATACTAGTCGCCCATTGATCGGAAATGTATTCACATTCAGCCAATCGTATGCTATATAAATGTCATAATTTCTACTGATAATAACATTGCCCAAAAATAGATCGAACACGATATCGATTTTATTTTATTACGAAATAACCAGAGCTTATTACATATTATAATCCTTCACCTACTCATGAATTCTTGTGGGTATGTTTATTTTTGCAAAAAATAACATGAAATGAAGATAATCTTATATTTATCTTTCTATTTATTTACTATATAAGTATGTACTAAATACGTACATACTTAATTAAGAGCAAAAATTCTAATTTATCATTAACATTTGGTATACGTAGTCAATACTTACAACATCTAATCATTCGATTTTTATTACAACTTTATCCGATATCATATTTTAGTTATTTAAAGTATTTTCATAAGTTGTTTCTTCTCCGAGGGTGACTCGCTCACTCACATGGATTTATTTATTAAAGATACTTCTTCCTTTATCTCATAGCGCTCTGACTCTTTTTCTCGCGCGTATTCAAAATATTTCGTACGCCAAAAATGATCATAATATAATGCAAAGAAGATTACAGTTATAAATTAGCTTTAGTTTACAGCATTTAGCTTATGATATCGCATAAGTTGTTCAAATAAAATTGTTTATTTTTAACCTTAAATTCTAAACTTTTCAAGTACTTAAATTTTTCGTAAACATACCATTTGGTCTGCCTGAAAAAATCATCTATAGTTCACTTTGAGTGGCTGTAAGTCACTCAGACCGAACTATGTGACTTATCACATGTTTATTTTAGCTTTGTCTCGAGGTAGGCCATGTAATTTGACGTAGAATCGACATCAACATTCGGACCAAAACAGTTGTGACGTCATAAAATCGTCGCAAAAATGCCAGCTGATGGCACGCATTTTGTGGCCGTGTCAGTAACTTATATAGGCATCACGAAATTTTACTTCAAAAAAAGCCGATACAATATGATACTTAGAGCCCAATGCACAATTCGTACTTTATTAATGTACTTTTCCTTAAGGGCCCACATGCTCAGCGTGGGTTAAAATAGAGCTTTTATGGAATTTTCAGAGCATAACCCTGGACATTCCTTAAATGTTGTAGATAATCTATTTATATTATTTGGAAGCCTTATTGTCCTTTATATTTATTTTAAACATTTGATGACTGCATAAAGTATTTTTATTACATAAAATAGTATTCTTTTAAACCTCTCGCTCTAAAGTTTTAGAATATAGTCATATTTCAGTAGGTCCATGTGAAGTGGTGATTTTTTAGATTTATTAATCTTTAAACGCATTTACAAAACCATAAGTAAAATTAAAGTTAACATTATATAGTGACATATTTATGGTAAAAAAATATATTTTACAATCTTTTTGATCCCAAATTTGACAAGAATAAAGCATTTTATTATTAAAAAATGGGCACGATTAAGACATTTGAAGATAATTCTAAAGATACTGATTATAAGCTATGTCTTCGACCACACAAGAATATTACACAAGCATTTTTTAGAGTCTACCAATTTGTATATTTTTTTTAAAACACACATCGCACTGATGTGGTTTTTCATTAGTATGTGTCTTTTTTATATGTCGATTGATGACACCAATTACTAGGATTATTTTGAACCACAATATGCATTGATTTGGGTTTTCACCAGTATCGGCCGGGTTCTTACCTCGCTTGAAGATTTTATTTGAGCGAATATTGCATTCATATAGCTTTTCACCAGTATGCGTTTTGTATGACTTGAGAAACTGAGACTTCATACATGAAAACTAATGACTATTTAGATCAATGATACTCAACCTTATTTTTCTTCGGGCCAAATACATATATTTGTAAAGTAACGCGGGCCGCATCACTACTGGTGTGACGAAAAAAAATCATGAAAACTCCCCTTTTTTACAAAACATTTTTGAGATTTTAAAAATTATGCGTTTTTTTTTAATTAATCTTGTGCAATAGCAACACTCTGATACCAGATCTGATGTGGACCATAATGATAATCTTCTTCGGGTGTCACTATCTGTGCGTCAAAGTCGAAACGAATCTCAAGATATACGAAATTCCTGATAATAAATGTGTTTCGGGCCGCACATAAAATCTTAAAGAGCCGCATACAGCCCGCAGGTTGAATATCGCTGATTTAGATGATTTACAGATTCAAACACTCCATAACCGCGGGTTTCAATCCTTCCATATTGTATTCCCACATGATCTTATTTTAAAATAAACTAGATGCAATAAAAAATGCAACATTTTATCAACCTAATAAAAATATTTATTACTCAAATTCTTGTTCATTTTTACATCATAAAAACTACAATATATATCTCAAAAAATAACCGATTGGTTCAACGGAAAGTAATGATGTGCACATTGATGATATAGTTATTGATAATTAGCTAAAAGCTGCCTAAAGTTACTACCTATGCAGGGCTGAAAAGGTTTTCTGACTTGAACAAAAGATGGGTGTACAATAATTAAAAAAAATCAAAACGTATTCTCCTACAATCGTGAGTCCCAGACATTTCTTAGACACTGCTAGTTACTTATGTTACAAAAAAGTTTTGCTTGTTTTTAAAACTTAAGCATTATATTAATTAAAAAATATATTTAATATGTAACCAAATTTCAAAATTGTAAAAAAAAAACTAATGTAAAGTACAAACAACAATATGAAATGTTATTTTCCTCATGCTTAAGTATCGTAACTGCCGTGAAGTGCAGACACTTCAACCCATCACAATCCTCTGCTTCTCTCATTGCAGAGTAAAGGTTTCCCGGTGTAAGATTCTTCAATTAGTCGTTTTAACGTGCAGGTATCCTTGTCTTGGTTTTTCACCAGTGTGTGTCATTTTATGACTTTCGAAATCAGCATTTTGTTAGATTTTTTTTAAAACTCACATCGCATTGATGTGGTTTTTAACCAGTATGAGTCATTTTATGTGTTTTAAATGTACCAATTCGCAAGCACTTTTTAAAACACACTTTACATACATACATAAGATTGATATCGTTTGTCACTAGTGCAGTGGTTCTTGACCGTGTTGTAGGTACTGACCCCCACCAGTTTCATATGCGCATTCACCGAACCCTTCTTAATTGGAAAAATAAAATATGATTTTTTTTAAATTCAAAACATAGGTATATATTTTACAGATGGTGCACAAAATGAACCGTGCATCAACATCACTGTGTTCAAAGAACAAAACCATTAAAACATGATTTTCACACAAAAACATAATAATGAATATTTACTGTAAATCAGTTTGACTTCTGCTGTTGTCTTTCAGAGACAAGAAATGCGCGACTTCACCTTGGCACAGTGGCGCACCCAGGATTTATTATTGGGGAGGGGCCCAAGGAGGAGAATGTAAATTAGTCCCATAGGCTCTTTTCTTCTTCATATAAATATTTTTACGTATTTTCACAATACACAGCGATATATTTGTACAGTTTCTCCTAGTTTTTATTAAATTGGAGGCATAGTGGCGGTAACCGTTGAGCGTGTCATCAGCGACTGGCGGATTGGAAGTGAACAGCGACCATGCTGGACATGTGTATCTAGTATGCTAAAAGATTACTTAAATAATATCGGCTGTGCTACCCGCTTGGTCTAGAGCAGTGTTTCCCAAAGTGTGGTACGCGTACCCCCTGGGGTACGCAAAGAGTTTGGTGGGGGCATGCGCTGCACCGGGTTATGGCTACGCCTGGTGCAACAAGCATTAATACAATATCCATGCTAGAAGGTTTATCGCATGCGGAAGAAGAGCAATTGTTGGAATTATTAGTCTCAGACGGATTCTTGCAAAATAAATATAAGGAGTGTACTTAAACATCATTTAGGTTGCAAGTGCAACATGTGTATCCAGTTTTAACAGAGAAATTCCTGAAATACATCTTGCCTTTTCCAACTTCATATCTATGTGAAGTTGCTTTTTCAGCATTTGTAGACATTACGTAAAAAAAGGAACAGCCTTTTGGGTGTGGAACCGCACCTAAGATTAAAATTAATAACCAATGAATGTTTTTTTTTATAATATAACTTTTATTTATATTTTATTATGAATGAATTTTATTTTTCGTTTATTATTATTTTGTTTATGTACTACAAAAGGAATATATAAATATATTTTGATTGTTATTAAAGTACTTATATGCATTTTTCTTTGACGAGGAGTACTCAGTGTTACGAAAATTATAGAAGGGGTACACAGATGTCGAAAGTTTGGGGAACACTGGTCTAGAAAGCTACAATATTTATGCCGAATTCCACCGAAAAAAATGTTCTTTTGATTTACACCACCACCGTAGTGGGTGTGGTGTAGTCGTTGTTTTCGCCGAATGTTTATCGTAGATTTTTGGTTTTTCAATATTGAGGTTCCAACATATACATCGAAAATGGACAAAAAAGTATTATTGCATTTAAAATTTACACAACCTACTCAATACAACACCGCCTAATATCTCGTTTATCGGTCTTTTGTCTATTGCACTCGGTGTACCTACACCATGACCCCCACATCCTGAAACGGGCCCTCAGGCTAGGGCAGTGGTCGGCAAACTGCGGCTCTTTGACCCCTTGAGTGCGGCTCTGCCACAGATGCTCTCTGCCATATTTGACATGGCTACAAAGAAGAAGCAAAGAAAATCGAAGAGGATAACCGTAAATGTAATGTTGAATAGACCGAGACTTCGCGTTTATTCAAAACTTAAATGGCTTACCGACCTGTATTTATGTGTCGGGAAAAATTGGCGCATTGAAATTTAGAAATATACAACTAAAAACTCGTAATTTTGCGCTAAATCTTCTGTCGATGATGCAAGGAAGAAAGCAGCTGAGGAGAAGAGTCAATAAAAAATAAGTTCTGTATTTAATTAGGTACTGAATAAAATCTGTCAACAAGTTAATATTGCAAGTTTTGTGGTTAGTAAAAAGATTTCCAAGAGAGGAAATCAAGAGTAAATTAAGAAATCGATTTATTGATGAGAACCTGGAATCGTGCTTAAAATTAAATCAACAACATATGAACCTGACTTACCCAAACTTTACAAGGAGATGCAAGGCCATTATTCACATTGAGTTTGTCAGTCATTGTCATGATTCAATTCTATGGATACCCGACTTACAATTTAATTTTTATTAATAAATAAGATCATTATTACGTATGATATTTAGTTTTATTCAGTGTACATACCTATAATTAAATTAGGACTTAATACTTTAACTAAAGTTTATTAAGTAAATTAGCAGTGTACCTACTTACTACCTACGTATATAATTTAAGTTTAAGAAATTTGGCTCTCGAAAGAAATCTCAATCGTTGTACTGTTGATATTTGGCTCTATTGACTAATGAGTTTGCCGACCACTGGCCTAGGGTATTTGACGGGCCCCCTATGCGCCGCTTAGATTAAAGGCAGTGTGAAATACTACATTAACGTTTTTCAAATTGTGTTTTAGGTCAAATTGAGGGTACTTATACAGTGAATTATTGGCGATTTTCAATACATCTACTTTAATAATGGAGCTGTCGAGTATCGACACATAATAATCATAAAATAAAATGGACAATTATATAAATTAAAATGTTCATCGTCATGAAGTATAATAGCGCCGCAGGCGACTTTTTTACTATTAAAGCTAATTTATGATGTGTGTTTATCTCACTTATCTGGTCAACCCGACACGCCAGGCCCCCCACAGCCCGGGCCCCCAGGTTAGAGCCCTGTCAACCCTCCCCAGCCATCACCTATACCACTCCAGAATTCGGATGGACACCGAGAATTTCATTAGGGAACGGGTTTCTAAAAAAACCTGACATTAGTGTTCCGAAATTTTTGTGTTAAAAATTAAAATCTAAGAAATTTTACTAAAAAGGGTGCTGGAGAATTACAAATCATTTTTTGCCGTGTTGTTTGTCTAAGCCCAATGTATAGTTTATTGGCTTTCGATTTCAATGTGTAAAAACATTCTGATGATTTTCATATTTTGGGGGGGGGCAAGGCCCCCTGGCCCCCCCCCCTGGGTGCGCTAATGCCTTGGCAAGTGCCACTCTCATGTCATTTTCGCAATAAAGTCTGTTCCTTTTCTTCGTTTTTATGTCCAGCATCCTCGAAAAGGATTGTTCGCAAAGATATGTTGTAACAAACGTGTTGACTAGGGTATTAGGTGCTAGACTAGAATTGCTCAACTTGGCATTGCAAATCATGCAGTTAGGACGCTGACTCCCATCACGTTCCGTTATAGATGTGAATCAATATTGTACATATTCGTCCCACCACCCTCTCTTTTTGCTCGACATAGTTAATATGAAGGGATTAAAATATGAAGAAAGAAATCACACGACGCACCATCATTACAGTCACAAGTCGACTACTGAGCGCACCAAATTCCCTGCAGCACAGATAGGCCACCGAAGCACAGATAGGCTCCGCCGAACCCCTGAGACTGACTCACCGAACCAGGTTAAGAACCACTGCACTAGTGTATCTTTTTATGTGCTTTAAGTGTACTAATATGCAGAAATCCTGTTAAACACACATCGCATTCATATGGTTGTTCATCAGTGTGCGATATTTTATGTATTTTAAGATTACTCAATCGAATGAACTTTTTAAAACACACATCACACTCATGTGTTTTTTCACCAGTGTGTGTAATTTTATGTCTTTTGAGATGACCGATTTGTCGGAATTTTTTAAAGCATACATCGCATTGATATGGTTTTTCACCAGTATGTGTCATTTTATGTGCTTTAAGTGTACCAATTTGCAGAAATCTTTTTAAACACACATCACATTGATATGGTTTTTTACCAGTGTGCGTCATTTTATGTATTTTAAGATTACTCATTCCCAGGAACTTTTTAAAACATACATCACATTGATGTCGTTTTTCACCGGTATGTGTCATTTTATGTGTTCTAAGTGTACTAATAAGCGGATATTTTTTAAAACACACATTGCATTGGTGTGGCCTTTCACCAGTATGTGTCACTTTATGTAATTTTAAATTACAAATCTGCGAGAACTTTTTAAGACATATATCACATTGATGTGATTTTTCAGCAGTATGCGTCTTGTATGGTTTAAGATGTTGAGACTTTGTACATATAATGTAGTGACTATTTAGATGATCTACAGATTCAAAGACTTCATAACAATTATTGCAAATAAAATTACGTGGAAAATATGCAAGTCTTCTTAACTTAATTCGAACCACCTTTGGGAGGTTTTTCTGAACTTCTTGTTTCACGTTCTGTTCATTTATAGTTATGTCTGGATTCTCAATTTTATTTTTTGCATGTTTTTTTTTCTTGTTGATCAGGTTATTGTCAAATGTATCTTTCCTAATGATGTCTAGTGGTTCACTGGGACGTACTGTGATACATTGCTGGGTAGAAATCTACAAAAAGAATAGAGTTGGTATGTTTCAATTCAACTTAATAATATAGTATAACTAGTATAACTTAATAATATAATATAGTAGGTATATAGAAATAATAAAAATATGATTGTGTTTCTTAATACTAAATAGCATAGACGAAGGCTCCATAGTAGGCGATTATTTAAAGCCTACCTTCTAAGAAAAATAGATCTTCAAGTAAACAATTTAATTTAAAAAACAAATTAACACACAGAAAAATCAATCCAATTCAGAGTCATCTATCGTCAAAATTTTGAAGTTTTATTTTATTTAATAAGGTTTCTAACCATAAACCAATACTAGCGCCGCCTGGATTCCAACTATATTATGAATTAATGTAACCCCTTTTCCAGATCTGTTTTGTATGACTTCAGTATCATGGCGCCAACCACTGTCTGGCTTTTTGTTCCGAATTCATAAGCTGTTTAGTATGCGCTTAGATCTCTAGGGAACATTTATTGAAAATAATTATTAATAAGATAATTTAAAAAATAATTTCTATGGGATTCAATCCAATATAAATATTGATTGTTAAAAATATAAAATAATTTATCTCGCGATTTTTATTTATCAGTTATTTATACCAAAGTCTGTGTTTTAAATATAGAAGTACTTTAAAATGTCTAGTTTTACGGGTTAAATTATAAATTGTTATGAAACATATTATACATAACAACGGATATTTTCAAAGATGATAGGTAAAATATTTTGAGCGTAGGTATGTTACGTTTATAAATGTTTAGGAAAATACATAATTAAACTAATTGCTTATTCATAAACTCATTATATCAAACTTATTGATCTTTTGAAATTTCATCGATTTAGTGTACCTATTCATCAGTAGTAAAATTGGGTTATCTTCTTACTTCCCGTAAATATATCTGACAAGCGTGGTAACTCCACAGCCTACCTCTTTCCAAAAGTCACCCTTCGCCACGGCTAAATAGATATTTTATGAATTTACTTAAATAAAGGATGTTTTGCAACCAACGTCGAGCGATTTGACATGGTATTCGTGATACACTAGCAGTGCTCGAAAAAGACGACCCAAAAATGTGCAGAATGGGGTGTTTAAGAATAGCTGCGGTGTCATATGCCCGTAATTACTTTGAAATGTTAATTCCATGTATTGAACTTTCGAATAAAACAAATGATTAAAAGTTAAGTTAAGTTATTTTTTATAATTTATAGTTCTATCCAGCTTAAAGAAACAACTTTTATGATTGAACGTACCTGTGGATCAGAGCATTGAAGTTGAGGATTCTCATCATTGAATTGGCTGATTGTGCTGTCAACAAATTCTTCTTTGATGAAGACGCCCTCATTGTCATTCTCAGACTTTATTTGGATCGAACTGTTTTCACGCTTCTGAAAATAACAACATTATTAATAATATGTAACGGAATCACCATTATGATTAGCCAGAGACAATTCAGTGCCAGAGAAGCTCTTCAACAGCTATTTTGTCTGCTATCGGTGGCTGCCAATGTATAACTTCTTTTGGCAAATGATTTTATACTTATCAAGCGACATTTAGGTCTAATGCCATTTAATCAGTTTAGTTGTAACATATCGCCTCATTTTGTGTGCCTTCAAAAACAAGTTTTTTCAGACTTATCTAACCTGCAGATTCTCATGTGTTGTTGAAGCTTGGAGTATGTTTTTGTTGTCTATTTTATTTCACTTTTCACCCACATTTATTTCTGTAATCTGATGCTGCAAACACGGTACTAATAATAACTAATTGCTCTTATAATGCTCTCTTAAGCGTGACGTCAGTTAGTAATTCAAGTAATACCTAGTTCGATTTAAAATACAAAAGCCGATCGCCAATAGTAGCTCAATTTAGAAAACGCATCAGAGAGTATTATAAGAGCCATTAGTTAAAATTTGTCGTAATGAAGTATGGTACCTTTAGCATTTACTTAGGTCTGAGACTGCGAATGGTACGTTGTTATGTTCTCTCAATTTTTTTCTATGGTATGGAAGTATGGACGCTAAACCAAGAGATGTCACGGAGACTTGAAGCTTTCGAGATGTGGCTGTATAGGCGCATCCCCAAAATTTCTTGGACTGACCGGGTGACAAATGTTGAAGAAGGACCGAGAAGTTCTACGTAGTATCAAAACCAGGAAACTACAGTATTCGGCCACATTATGAGAGGACAAAAATACGGCATTCCCCAAATTGTCATTCAAGGAAAGATCAATGGGAAGCGTAGCAGGGGACGGCGCCGCATTTCGTGGCGTAAAAACCTCCGTGATTGGTACGAGTGCAGCTCCACTGAACTGTTCCGGGTAGCAGACGACAAAGATAAGATTTCCTTGATGGTGGCCGACCTCCGAAGGGATGGCACAATAAGAAGAAGACCTTTAGCATAGTGATCTTCTTACGTGGGCGCAAAACCCGAGAGTCCAGGTTCGAATTCTGCGGGGTGTCTTACTTTTTTCAAATAGATTTTTGCTATTGGTTTTAATACATTTTCTCAGGAATGTTTTAAAGGTTAAAATTATGTACCTATCTTCAATATTTTTATTTTGCTTAGAAAAAATACTTTGTCAAAGGTATGCTAGGTTGTACCTTGAGACGCTATTCTAGTTTTCCCTTGGGACATGACCTGTAAAGGACTCATTTTGTATTCCCCAATGTCGACGACATTATCGTTGGTCGCAGTGGTATAGTCAGTGAAAGTATTGCCAACTCCAAGAATATAGCGCGGGTTTCATTCCTTCTATATTGTATTCCCACTTGGTCTTATTTTAAAATAAACTAGATGCAATAAAAATTTTAACATATTATCTAAGAAATAAAAAATATTTAGTACTTAAGTTCTTGTTCATTTTCCCATAATAAAAACTACAATACTCATATATACCACCATGTCCCAAGGTAGAACCATCATTGTCCCAAAAAATAATCAACTGGTTCAACGGTGAGTACCTAGTGATGTACGCATTGATGATAGCATACACGATTGTTATCTAAAAGCTACCTGCAAGTACTGCCGATGCAGGGTTAAAAGGTTTTCTACTCAAACAAAATATGGCTGTAGAATAATGCAAGAATGTCCCAAGGTAAAACCATTTCGCCTTCTATTTAAGAGGTTCGGCGACAGGCTGTTGTATTTTTAATACTAATTTTGATTTAAATATTATTATTTCTTTAAATATGTATAGGTTAAGATTAAGTAGGTATACCAACCAACATGTTTAGAAAGTTTTCTAAAGATAAGTCATTTTTAGTGAATAAAAAATACGCTTACCTAAATATACATCGCTATTTCCGAACTGACCTGTCACCTGAGACTGAACCGATAATCTAAATTTTAAATACATCGTTATTTCAAAACTGAATTGACCAAAACTGAAACGGTGACTGAACGGACAGCTGAACTGACGTCTAAAAGGACCTGTATAATTCAAGGAGTATTGACTGAACTCTTGGAATTACTCATGTTAATTATAAATCGCACAATATAATTCGTATAAGAGAATATAATATATCAGAATCAGCAATGGCTTCATATTCCAATGCCGTACGGGGTCGCCGGGTTCATTTCGCGGTGATTTCACAATATATACATGCGTTTATCACAATTTTGAGTGATTCTGCGGTGTATTATGCCACTGTAATTGAACCCGTCCAGCACCATCGTTAGATTAATACTATTTACTTGAGTCAGCAACAGTGTTGCCATGTCTACTGAAATTTCAGTAGGTCTACTGATAATTTTTGCCAATATATTGAATTTTATATATTTTTTCGAAATTTATGAAATCTACTGATATTTGTGTTTTTCCATAATTGTAAGTAAACTGATGATTAGTTTAAAAATAAACGTGAAATGATTTACGCATGCCCTTTTTTAATGTGTGACACTTCTACATTGACAAAAAAAACATTGTAACTACCCAAGAGCGCCATTTTACACACTAACATAATCATTGTTTATAAAAAATGAATATTATTAGTTATTGTTATTCTTATTAGTCTTAAATTATAACTAATATACTACATTTTCCAAAATCTAGTAATATTTTATGGAATCTACTGAAGTATTTGTAAAAATCAACTGAAATTTTAAATTTTGACTTGGCAACACTGGTCGGCAATGACTCTTCCCATGCCAATGTTGGTAGATTTCGACAAATTAGGTACCCATCTACCTATTCTCTTAGGCCAGATACTCTCATATGGACCAGATAATCTCATATGAACAGACAAAAATATTGTCAACCGATTTTACAAAATAGGACCTATAAAATGTTTATAGCGGAAAATGAGGACATTATTCGATGCAACCAGACTTAGGATCTAGTTTCATTGAAATCGTCGTGGCAGCTGTTTGAGTGGAAGTCAGATCCTTGTTTTCTATTGATGATGTCAAATGTTCTCAAACTCAGACACCCATGCATTCAAAAGTATGACAAACACAAAAACTAACCTCAAAACTGCAATTGACGTCTTAGGATCTAGTTTCATTGAAATCGTCGTGGCAGCTGTTTGAGTGGAAGTCAGATCCTTGTTTTCTATTGATGATGTCAAATGTTCTCAAACTCAGACACCCATGCATTCAAAAGAATGACAAACAAAAAAACTAACCTCAAAACTGCAATTGACGTCTTCGGGATTTTCGTGCTTGATAAAAGTATGTCTCACTTCGCCTGCTGAAGGCTTTGATGGATGATTAAACCATACCAGAGCTGGGATCCCGTCTGTGCTAAATTCGCCGTGACATGGTTCGCGTTGTATGTCCATTGAACGGTTAGTCGGGCGATCAAACCAAATGAGACTAGGCATCTTCCTTTCCTCCTCTTCAACCGGTTCGCGCTTTATATCCATTTATTTTACGTTTTTTAAACTAGGCAAAGTATTATGTAGGCACCTTGGCGTAAGCACACGAGATCAGCTGTCATAGAGATAGGTATATTTTTACTCATATACCATAGACTAAATCACTAAGACAACACCAATATTCATTTTTCAATGCATGCGATCCATCGACACTAAAAAGTGACGGATTTATCGTCGTTCTGATATTAATGAATGGACGTTTAACATAATGACTTTTTGATAGATCTAAATAGTGATCAAACATATCGTGCTGTCGTTGTGATATCCTCTATAGTGTGTTATTTGAATATAGGTATATATTATGACATACAAAATATATAAAGTATTTAATGGACACAAATAATATTTTGAAGGTAGATACCTACCTACCTAACTATAATATTGTAATTTATCTTTCACGCAAGATTTTAAAGTGTTAATATTCTCGTATTTTAATATTATTGGCGAAGTAATCATCAATAAACGCAGAAAATTGCTCACACAGAGACTTATTCTGCAAACAGAAAATAATTAATATTCAGATATAGGTAGGTACTTACCTAAATTTATCAATTTTTAAACTCTTAACCAGGGCTTCTAACAAGAACTAAACCGAAAACCGCCCTGCTTTTAACTAGGTAGTTCTTCTTCTTCTTCTTCTTATTCTTTGGCCATATCCGCCCCTTAGCTGGAGTATATGGCCACCACCCGGCGCCTCCAAGAATCCCTGTCGCTGGCCAGTCTTCTTGCTTCGTTCCAGGTCAAACCAGCATCCCGTAGCTCCGCCGTATACTCTCTCTAGATTGTATTTAGCGGCCTTTCAGGTCACCGGATTCCGGTCGGCTAGAAGAACAGGCAAACCAGGTTAAAGTTCTCTTCTGGCATCCGCAGCACGTGGCCGAGTCAGGTCCAACGTCGCCTCTTCACTTCCAGCATGATGAGAGGCTGCTTGGTGCGTTCTCTTATCTCCTCGTTGCTCCTAAAGTCATACCACCGCACACCCAGTATTCGTCGCAAACATCTGTTTTCGAAGCTCAGTATACGGTTGCTCTGAGCCTTCGTAAGGTGCCATGATTCGCTACCGTAAAGCAGCACTGTCAGAATGCAAGCGTCGAACAGGCGGCATTTGGTTTTGACCGAGTACAATCGTGAGTCCCAGACATTTCGCATCGAGTTGAATGTTGCTTTAGCCATTCCCATTCGGATAGCGAGCTCTTTCTGCAAAATGCCATCTCCCGTGATGTGTACCCCTACAGCTTCAAGTATCTGGGGGTACACAACTAGGTAGTTACCTATCCATAATCCAAGAGCAGTGATGTCCCTAGACAAAATTCCGTTCCTAGGCAGCGCCAAAATGCCGCCTCATTTTCATACAGTAGGTATTTTTTATCATCCTTTCACGACTCCAATATCGAATAAATGTGTTGTCTGGATAAATTACTAACAACATATTATAAAGGTACCTACCACTAAAACATACAAAATTAAATTTAGATATAAAAAGCTCGAGATTTGCTTTATAAAAGAGTGTGAGGTTCTATATTATGAGGTTGATATTCTGACAAATTTGGTTTGTACAGTTTAGCAATACAAAGATTTATTATTTCCACACCATTTATACTATGCTATAATTGTAGGTACAAACATGTAAACAAAACAATTTTAGCCCTGTCTATCTATAAATACCAAATGAATCTCATCGATTTGCCGCTTTTCGAATAACTGTCACCGCCAAGCGACGCTCAATCTGCCTACCCCCACGGGACGTCACTGTCAAAGAGCAATAATTATTAATACTATGATCATAGATTATAGAAAATTGGTGACAATGTCACAATATAATGGTTCGAATCACAACCGCAGTCAGACAAGGTTGTGTCATTGGCCCGTTTCTCTTTGATTTAGCATTTAGATGGTAAGAATAGTGATAGGTGATTCGGGAAAAAGATAGACTTTTACGAACGTAAAATATTACTGTTTATTCAGCGTAAAATTAAATACAAAATATTAACAGACATAGTTACGCGCGCCGTGAATCATTTAAGAATTAATAAAAGACAATAAATTTGAGCCATTGGCCCTTTTATACAGTTTATCTAAATCGGTTCATTTCTGGGACAAAGTTCGGAAATATCCAAATATTATACCCTCCATAGGGTGAGCTTAAGTGTGCGCCCTTGCAAGTATAACAATATTTTAACTGGTTTATTGACATATTAAAAATTAAGCTCAAAATCTCTAGGCACTGCCGGATGTTTACTAATTTATCAAAAGGATAATATGTGGATATTTACTCAAGTTATAATGTTGTTACTATTTCATCATCATCATCAGGGGTGCGACAACCCGGTGTGGGTCTTGGCCTCCTCCAATAGTCCCTATCCAGTGTGGCCGCTTTCCAATTTTGGCTAGAACACGGCAGTCATTGGCTGCTCCATCCAACCAGCGAATCTTTGGCCTGCCTCTTCTTCTACGCCCGATTGCCGTACATCACTCTCTTTGTCGGTTCATTGTCATTCATACGGTGCACATGACCTAGCTATCGCAGTCTCCAATCTTAGTTGATTGAACTGCGCTGAAATCTTCGTATAGCCCGTAAAGCTCAGCATTATATCTTCTCTTCCAATTGGTGCCGTACATGATCGGTCCATATATACGGCGGAGAATAAAATTGTTCTTTCAAAATTGTTCAGGGCTCGTTTATTTCGCAGAGTTAATGTCCAGGTTTCCGATGCGTAGGTGAGCACTGGCTTTACAAGTGTCTTGTAAAGAGTGCTTTTAATTCGGCGAGATAGTATGCGGTTGTTATTATTTAAAATTTCATATTAAACTTGCAAAGTTTAATAGGTAAATAGTATTGAAAATAATTAATAGGTGAAAACATATAACACCTTTGTAGACATGCACAACAGTTCGCATAACTTAGTCGGCTCCGATGGGCGAGCAAGAATGGGCAGCGTTCAACCGCAGAGGGAAATCCTGGACACCAGACCGAGCGGTTGGTACAATATAATATCTATGGCAATACTACGAAAGTCAATAGGTGATAGTGTCATAGTTTAAAGTGGGATGTCTGCTAAATACGATAAAGTTTCCTTGAAATTACTGGTCAAGTTTTTCAGTCCCGTGTATCATATTGTGTATTTTGAGACTATACATATGCGAGCATTTATATGGGCAAAGTTTGCACTCATACGGCTTTTCACCGGTATGTGTCCTTTTATGTGTTTTCAATTGTTGACTTGTCAGGCACGTATACGAACACACATCGCATTTATATCGCTTTTCCCCGGAATGTGCCATTTTATGTGTCCTAAGATTACCAAGATGGGAGCATTCAAATGAGCAAAGGTCGCATTTATACGGTTTGTCACCGGTATGTGTCCTCATATGTGATTTTAAATATTGATTCCGGTTGCACGTATAATCACACTTATCACACTTGTATGGTTTTTCGCCGGTGTGTTTCATAATATGTTGTTTTAGACCTTGAAGTAGCGAGCATGAATATGAACATTCGTTGCATTTGTATGGCTTTTCACCGGTATGTGTCATTTTATGTATTTTCAGATTATACAACATCGAACATGTATATGAGCAATCATTGCATTTGAATGGCTTTTCACCGGTATGTGTCATTTTGTGTGTTTTTAAATGCTGTGGCCGTTTGCATAGATACGAACAAATGTCGCACTTATAAGATTTTTTACCACCTTGGACGGCCTCATGTAATATTTCAATATTATTTGTTGAATTTCCTTCATCAGGTATATTAACAAATGCTTGACTATTATCAGCAGTAACATCTATATGGACAGTTCTATGATGCTTCAGGGTATTCAAGGATCCAAAGACCGTATTACAAGCACTGCAAATAAAATTTCTTGGAAAATGAGTTACTTTTCTCAAATGAATGCGTACTTCCTTCGGAAATTTTAGAAATATCGTTTCGTGTTTAATGTGTTTTTGTCCTACAACTGCAACCTCTGAATTCTGGAATCTCCCAACGGTTATACAATTAAGGGGTTTACTGAGACTTTCGTTATCAATACCCTTATTCAAAGTCGTAAAATCCAATGGATTCTCATTCATTTTGAGACGTTTTGTGAACGATCGCTGACTAGACACCTATAAAAAGAGAATCTTATCTATTACATAAGCGGTGATAATATATAAAATATAATAACGTAAGTATTTAAATACTCGCAAATATTACCAGACGACAGTGCCAACTATCAACTTTCTCACTCTCTCTCAAATGTTTACGTGTATGTTCTAGCTAGTGCAAGGTTGATGAACCTTTTTACTTACGCGTGCCAAAATTTCCTAAATATTATTTTTCAACTGTCTGACGTGCCGAGCAGTTTTTTTAATGGAAAAAATAGTTTTTAAAAATCCTATTTAAAAATGATGATGTTCTAGATACCACTCACAGAACATAGCACGCATATAGCTTTATCATTTTTTTCAATTACGCCATACATTTCGGAACACCAATTTTGAAACTGTCTGCCAGAATTACTATTATTAACTTCACAAAGTTTTTTTTTCTTATTTGGTGCAGTATTTTTTTTTTTATATAGAAATGAAATTGTTTGTTGTGATATTGTATTAAATAGGTTAATTCTTTTCCGATCAGATGAGGCATTGTCGCTGCAGTGGCCCCAAGCATTGTAAATCGATTAAAATTAGAGGTTCACCCCGCCACCTGATGAAGTTAGTGCGATAATATTAAATGTGATGAATAAATTCTAAGGACAGACCTATGCAATGATATATTTACATTAAAATGTAATGCTTATTCTTGGAGAGTATTTGCCTGCTATTTTTATACAATGCGATCTGTCATTTATTATTATTATGTATAGGTATTTTTTCTCTCTTCAAACGCGTGCCATGAAAAATCATTTGGCGTATAATCTCCATAATATGATCTTATTAGCATCGGACATGGCCAATATATAATATATAATAGTAAAAAACTGATTTCGGGGACAAATGGTGTAACCGTCGTTAATTCAGCGACAATTTTATTCTACTTACTGGCTTTTGACAATTTATAATTGCATATAATATATATGTTACGCCAAATGTGCCAAATTGACTATTACATGAAATGGGAAAAACTTTGCCTAATTCATGTAATAGTCAAGCCCGTTGCCTTATTTATGAATTAGGTAAATTATCTGCCGAGTGCGTGAATTTGCCAGGGTATGGAATTCTTAAACTGTCAACATGACAGTAGAAAAAGTAAATTTAATACAGATAGTTTTAATAGTTATAATTGGATATAATACTCGTATAATATTATTATTATTAGGTTAGGTTAGGTTTTGTAATTCTGAATTCAACTAAATGTCCATTTTGAGGTTAGCTAACAACTGCCAACATACTATCAGATCATACTAGGTATCACAAACAAACAATCGACTATTGCACGATTGATACCCAAGCACGAATCAAATCGCGAAAATACCTATCTAATTTGTTCAATGCATGAACTAGGCAGAAAAATTACTGCCGAATTCACGCACTTGGCAGATATTTTGCCTAATTCATGAATAAGGCAACGGGCTTGCATTTTTCATGATTTAGGCAAAATTTTTCCCATTTCATGTAATAGTCAATTTCGCACATTCGGCGTAACATATACACACTTCACATATTAAAAAAAAAAAGTTATAAAAATAATATTGCTATCTGAATTACCTCTTTATCATTATGAAAGACTGTCGCATTTTGACTATCATTGTCGGTTTGTTGACATGCGGTATCGACTTCAGACTTTATTTCAGTTTCAGGTTTAATGGAAACCTAAAATCAGAAAACATATCATTAGAATATTATACCAAACGCCAAGAATTTGGTTGGAGACAATAAAATATATTCCAAAGTGTTAACGTAGACATCAGAGGCGTCATTAGCGTAAGGCCTCAGAGGCAGCATTTGAGGTGCGGAGCGTGCATATTGTGTACACTTGTTTAATATGCCGATGGCCTATTGTAAATATTCCGTAAGTGACTTCTTACAAATTGTGCAGGAAACAAAGAAACTAAATATTTAATATCCAGTATCTGTTGCTTGCTCACACATGTTGATAGCATGCCAATAACCCGTGATGTAAAATGTGGTAAAGCAAAGCGCATAACGCCCAATATACCTAATGATAACATCCAATAATTGTGACATATATTATATAAAGATAAACATCCAAATTTGTTATATTACTTACTGTTTTACCTTTTAAATAATACGAACAAAGTGTGCGACACGTCATGTATATATGGTTGTTGAAACAGTAAAGTTAGCCGTCTAAACAGTTAAAACTGAATTTCTCTCAAATTCTAAAATCTCTCTTTAAAATTTAGCACACCCAGAGTGGTGCTGTTAAAACATAGCACTTATTGTAACAATTAAAACTAATTTATTGTATCTAATTGTTACAATAAGTGCTAATACTTCGACACAAAACTACCATCGATCACAGTATTGTGTATAGAAAGATGCGCTGATCTCATTAGATAAGATGGTTGACAGTGCCGTAGTAGATTTAATGGCTCTAATGAAAAATCCAATATTAGTAGAACGATGTCCCCGAAAAATGTGGCTGTGAATTTTCGGAGATTGTGGAATTTCTCTAGCAAAATATTTCGTACATTAAGGTCTTAGGAAATTGCTCATGCCCATCTATTTTATACACAAGACTGCTATCGGTGGCTATCGAAGGTAGTTTTTCATATTTTTGTATTTTTTTTTATTTATTAAACACAACAGGCCGTGAAGCCCAATAACAGTGTTAAATTCCCAGGATTGAGGAATTTACATATTAGATTATGTAAATATATTTTGCCCTCACCGGGATCGAACACAGAACTCCGGGATGGAAGGCCAGTGCCTAACGCAATGCACCACGAGAGCCGCCGTACCTATTATAATTTTTACAAGTTAGTTGTAATTGTTGCAATAAGCAGTCTTGTGTATATCGTCTCTGTTCTGGCAGAACACACTAACTGTAGAATACTAGTTTTGAGTAATTTGACTTTGAAGTTGTTAAAATGTTTGAAATGGTCTATCATGTGAGTTTATTAAGTAATCGTAAAAAGGATGACTTTAAAATAAAGACTGTTTATTTATTTATTAAGAAGGTTTCCAGACGGTAATCTTTGAAATATGGAACATTTTGGTATAACTAACTCAATATGTAATTTTTTCGAGTTAGTGTCTTCTGCCAGAACAGTGATGACATAATAGTTGTGCAGGAGCTGTTTGGTTGTGTGAGTATTGCTTTTAGACGTGTACGAGATTAATACAGTGTAAATTGATCTATTCTTCGGGATTTAATGGCAAACAAATTATTATAAATACTTACTTTTAAACGGTTCAATATAATGAGCTTTCAAAAAACCAACCTCAAATGCACAACTGGCATCGTCGGCACCTTCTTGTTTAATGTAGATGCCAGTGTCCTGACTGTTTCCAGGTTCTATGGGTACTTCGAACCAATGCTGTCGCCCTGCGTCAGATTCGCGTTTGTCCGGTTCACGTTTTTTATCCATTCTGACTATTTAAATCTTGAGTGACGTTGAGGCTTCATAAATAATGGAATAACACACGGCGATCGTGATGACAGCCTTGATAATACACAAAGATTCAGGACAATGTTGCCACAGTTCAGTGTAGCCATCTTTTCAAAGTGGAATTATAGTACAGAGCCTCCAAAATTATAGTATTTGGGGAAAAATATAGTAGGTATGCGTTGTCATCTCGTCGCTGTTGATTGGTTTGTCGAATAGACCAAATAATGTCAAATGTTCAGGAGACAAAAAACAAATTTCAATATCCTATATTTAAATACATGGACGTATTTAAATTGTTGTTTTTACAGCATATTATTATGAATGCTGTATTCATTATAATGTAATTTAAAGAAAAGGATGGTTCTGGTCCATTTAGATCAGTGGTTCTAAACCTGGGTTCGATCAAACCCCAGGGGTTCGGTGAGTCAGTCTCAGGGGTTCGGCGGAGGTCAAGACACACACCTAACTCATTTTATGATTCTGATGACACACCCCGCTTGGACATCATCATTGGCTGCAGGTGATCACGCAAGAGCTTGCAAAGTCTCTCGACGGATACTTACCTATAAGGCCTACCGCGCATGGACGATTACATAACCGGCCGGTAGCATTCGCACAATCGTTGGTTTGCTCGCGCATGATCCAAATTATTACCGGCCAGTATGTTTGAGCGCGCATGGCGTGATATAGATCGGAGGCAATGCGCGCGCACTGAAGATATGCTTCCGCACCGAAAAATGGCGGACGCAATATAAGAAACGTCAAAATGGATTTTGTAGAGCTTATATTATTAATTTATGAAGAAAGAAACTGAAAAAATGGGACTGGTACGCGCATGCAAAGCCAATAGGTACGCATCGATGAACTGTCAAGTCAATTGTGGCGGTTCGATGTATGCGTGCGCTACATACGACCGCGTCACTTGTGCGTGCATGTATGAGTGCACTCTCGGCCGGCCATGACTTGTGATGTGCGGGCTCTCATTTAAAAGCATTGCCAATGGGACCCCGGCCGGTTCGAATCGGTGTAAAATTTTGTGTCTGAACACAAATTTTCAATTCGGCCGTTCGCTCGATCGTTCATGTGCGGCGTTGCATTGCAATACGATGGTTACAACTCCTCGATTGTTGACCGTACGATAGGAAATCGTTCATGCACGGTAGGCCTAAGAGAGTCATATCCAGCATGGGTGAGACAGCCGTTCACGTTTAGTGTTGAGACAACAGATGTCAATGATGAATACCTAGATGAAATCTTTGAAATTCAGCAGAGCCAGGTTCAACAGCAACTCTTCAGAACAACAACGCTCTCAACGTTTTGGTGTCAACAAATGGTAACGTACCTACCTACCCTGTTATTGCTAAGAAAGCTCTGGAGATTTTCAAACCGTTTGTTACAACATATCTTTGCGAGTAATCCTTTTTGAGGATGTTGGACATAAAAACGAAGAAAAGGGACAGACTTTGTTGCGAAAATGACATGAGAGCCGCGCATTTCTGAACTGGTCTCAGGAAACAGCAGAAGTCACACTGATTTGCAGTAAATATTCATTATTATGTTTTTGTTTTTGTGTGAAAATCATGTTTAATTGTTTTGTTCTTTGAACACAGTGATATTGATACACGGTTCATTTTGTGCACCAGTAAAAATATATACCTATGTATAGAATTTGAAAAAAAAATCATATTTTATTTTTCCAATTAAGAAGGGTTCGGTGAATGCGCATATATATGAAACTGGTGGGGGTCAGTACCTCCAACAAATTTAAGAACCACTGATTTAGATACAAAAAAATCATTCTGTCTTAAAAGGTCGATTTCGACAAAAACGGATATTCGACAAACCAATCCTCTAGCGACGATCTGTTGAAAATGTACAGGTTTTTTGTTTCTCAGAGAAAAATAGCACAGAATTTGAGAAACTCCGAGACCCCTTTTTATTTAGGTACCTCTACCGACCAAAAATGCTTACCGAAGAATTCAAGAAATTTTATTTAAACCAAAGTCAAGGTTACGTTTTTCGAACAATTTTCTTCCAAGTTCTCCAAATCTTGTTATATTGTGAAATTATAGGTAGTATTTGGCATCAATTAATCGAACGGAAATATCAAAATGAATGTTCCTAAAATATAATTATTGACAGAAGTATTGATGAGTGACGTCCCGTGGGGGTAGGCAGATCGGCAGGTTAGACTGAGATTGGTTTGATTTTCACTGGAACAGTGAACCAAACGGCAATTTCTCAAACTGTTTCCGAACTTCCAAGCGGATAGCAACACTCAGTGCCGCCTGAAATTTCAGTAGATCTAGTTTATAATATATAGGTATATCTATATATATAATTATAAAATATCGTCAGGAAGAGAAGAAAACATGATTTTCGTAAAGACACTTGGAAAACTATATCAAAATACAGTGTTTTATCAAACAAAATCGTTGAATTCCATAAATTATTGTCAATCTAAAATTCTCTCGAATTTAGATTTGATATTCAATTCAATTAGTACTGGCAACACTGCTAGTTTGTTGTTAGCTGTCACTCGCCAAGCACTCGCCTGTGGCAATTGTTGAGCGGTCAACTCAACAGATCAACTCAAATTCTTTCAATTTACATAACAATTTGAAACATGGAGATTAAAAAAGAACCGGAAGACTTTGAAACCGATCCCGGAACACCGGTCAGTGCTATATATATACCGATTGAACGTTCGCACAGCGCGGAAGAACAAATACAATCATATTTTATAAGGCAATTCCGTGTCGAGCATTCGTATGCTACAACTTTGGAGGTACGTATCTTTTTATATCTAACCTAAACTGACATAACACCCTTCCGCAATCTAATTGTACAATGTTTGACCCATAAAAATGAAGGCGCAAAGCCAATTGTTTGAAACCATTGCCGACTCAATTAGAAAGCCGATACATTCACAACGACTGGTCTTACTTTTTCTGCCCCTCCCTTTGTTGTCTATAGATGACCTGTTATTATTCTATAGAGTGCTTATACTGACGCATCTGTCGTGTTAACACAGGGAATGGTTTGATTTGTATAGATGAGTTACATGATAAAACTTACACTAGCATTAACACACCTTCTACAAATGAAATGCATAGGTAAATGCTACATATTTTTTGGAAATCGATATTACCACCGGTTTTTGTGTGATGGACTAGTCTGACTTTGACAGCTGTTGAATAACAGGAATGTATATTATTTATAAATAACACTGATAGTTCATATTAAGTATATTTGATTTGAGATTTTTTTTATAATTCAATTTGAAACGAGAAAGGGCGCATCAATCAATCTGGGATCGGATTTTGACAGCTGAAGAGTGGACCACTCGTTGCTTGTGCAAAAAGATAATATGCCCAGGCTTTAATAATCTAAAGATGACGCTGTTGAAACTCAATACGAGGAATCGTGTTTTAACACCACGTGCCACGTCATTTCTTTTTAAAAAACATAACATATCCACAGCTTGTCTGTCAGTGCATTTGCTTATTATGGCGTCTGTCCATTGACGAATGTAGTGATATTATAATCTAATTAGTGAAGTGTGTCCGCCACACATATCCTCTGCTCTTGAAGACATTCGAGTCATCGGCCTTGGTTAGGTACGATTAGTGACGTCCCTAGACAAAATGCCGCCCCTAGATACTAGCGCCAAAATGCCGCCCCATTTTTTTATAAAGTATTTTTTATCATCCTTTCATGACTCCAATATCTAAGAAATGTGTTGTATGGATACATTACTAACAAAATATATACATACCACTTAATCTAATTTAAATACCATCTCTACTTCAATAGACAATATTGGGAGTCCTCGGTTTCAGATACATTTAAAAATACACCTGAACCTTTTCAAAACTCGCGAGTGACTGGCAAAAATATTTGTATAAATTAATTAGGTAAGTTTGTACCTTGTACCTACATATAATTCGGAAATCTACACGTGTCATTGCTGGTTATCAAGGACGTGACGTCTAAGGACAACGGAAGTAAACTAGACATCGCGAACCCGACAAAAAAATAGTCCTGTTAAACCTTTTATGTTAATTATTACATTTTGTCTCCAACCAGTGAGCTGATTTTATTAATGGAAATATATTTCCGTCATTACTATGTTTAGATAGGTACCTATTTATATATATTCATAATGATTGTCCTTAATTTGCCGCCTTTCGAGTAACTGCCGCCCCCAAGCGACGCTCAATCTGCCTACCTCCACGGGACGTCACTGGGTACGATGTTCACGCGTAGGTTGGTCAATAGTGGCCGGGTTTACGTGTTGTAGGTAGATAAGGGGTTCTGTACGAGTATGGATGGTTTTTATCTGGTTCGCCAAATTTGTACTATGTGTTATCAACGTTTGCAGCTCCTTGTATAATACACGTGCTTGGATTCACTGGCACTGATAGTGTGTAATTTGTATTTCTCGCAATAATAACTGTTTACACGTAAGATTGCTGACTGCCTAGCCCAGGAGTCAGCAGAATTGGCTCGCAAGCCACATGCGGCTCTTTGCATAGACGTTTGCGGCTCTTCAGACATAAACTCCAATTTCACCTCATCTTAAGAGTAGGCATAACACACCAATGTAATTCATATTTTAGTACAGAGTAGACAGAGCGAGCAGCACGTCATTTTAAATCAAATTTACAACAAAATACCAGGTCATCGAAGATTTTATTTTAAAAACATAATAATAATTAATCTCGGTAGAGCAATTCTTTGCAATGATTTATTAGGTACCGTCAACGCTGTCGCCGACCGGCCGAATGAAAACAATGTGAAAAATAATAAAAGTATATGGGGTGCCTGCACGATAATATTTATTTTTAGGCGTTATAAAATATTTCGTGCATTGGCTTTACTCAACCAACAAAATACAATAATGGTACCTACCTACTGTTTCACTAGTACATATTATAAAAGTAAAATTGCGTTACTAGTTTGTAAAAGTGTCAGACTAAACTCGGGTACATCACTAGATATATTCTACCTTTTTTAAAATATGCATTAGAATTAAACAATATTTACCTTTTTTTTAATAGTTATGTAGGTCTTGCACATTAAAAATAAATACTACTATTAATAATGTTTTTTTGGATAGCACATGAAATAAAAATGTAGGTAGATAATATGTGTTAAAAAATCCTTCGTATGTTTAGTTCTCGTACAATTTCAGGTTAAAAAGTTATTAATCTATTTCTAAGTTTCTAAACTACTAAACTAAACTATCAGTTTAAAAACGTCACAATATCCACCATATTGGTTGCAATACTTGCCACCAAACAGCTGATTAACCTATTGAATTTAGTAACATTTTAGTATATTAAAAGATACTATTTTTTTGTCGCCCCATACTTGCTTAGTTGGAAAGAGTTTGTTTGTTTTAAATTTAATTTAGTGACCATTACTTTTGAGGCACGCATTGGCGGCGACATTTTAATATTACTAGTAGACCAACTATTTCGGACCACATATAAAAATATCATATTTTCAATTCTCAAGGGCATTTCTGTAGAGCGCCCCTTAAGCATCCTTTTAACTTATGAGTTTATGAGATAGAGCCGCCGAATAAACTTATAGGGTTTCCACGGAAATAAGCTGAACCGAATGGTTTATGATGGTCTCACCTTACGCCGAAACCGTTTATTGCCGTAATAAAACTTGTCGAGTGTTCACCCACTTATCTTCGGATTTGTATATACGGGCGCCGCCGTGTTCCATTATGCTCCATTCAAATAACGGTGTTTGTACATGCGCGTCTATTTGAAACAAGCATTCCTTATATTAAAACAGAAAAATATTTTTTCTCTATGGTCAGTTTTTGATGTCTATGGGCACTTAACTGTCAAATAAATGACAATTTCTCACATTTTGCCGCTAGATATCCCTAGTGGTCCATATATTTTGAACTCGCTATTACATTTACTTTCATATTATTTCTTTTATTTTTCGATTAATACTACATTATGGCCGGATAATCCGAATGCCGAATAAACGTTATTGAATAAATAATCATTACAATATAAACAAATGAAAGTAAATGGTTATCGTGATAGTATACCTACCTAACATATAATTATTATGCATAAATCGATTCCAGCATAATCATGTGAATTGAGTTGTTCAAAATATTATATTACTTGTATTTATTTGATTTCATGAATCTGCGTCTGATGTGTATTTACTAACGAGACTCTTAAATTTGAAAGCGTCGCCGCTTTTACGAAATTTGCGGCATTGTAGATTAGCTTTATCTACGAAAGCAAAGTTTACTACCTATAAATAAAGCATTCAAGATTGAATAAAATGAAGCACCAATTATAGAATCAATTTTAAAATAGATAGTACCATTAGACAATAATCAAAATAATACACTGAATCATAATGAAAAACGGAAGAAAACAAGTACCTATGACAATTATCAACAAACGCGGGCTGTCAGTTGCGATCTGTCAAAAATGGACTCTGCCGAATTTAGCAATCGCTTCGCTAAACTTATGGTAGAGGGGCATTAGGTGTTCGGGTTCGGCGAGATGCTTATGTGCTAAATTTGGATGAACGCAATTATACGGGCGTATTATATATTTGGCGTAAAATCGCATTCGAAAATTTTGGATGAACACCCTATTAGACTCGTCCGGCATACTCTACCACTCTTTACTCTACTCATATTATTTACCTGCGTGCTCACACGTGTTACTTGTAGTTATTAGATTTAAAAAGCAAAAAAAAATTGGAGCACACTCATAAATTCACAGATCTGATCAGCCGCTTGGAATAACTCGAAAGAGAGAAATCGAATTTTATTTCTCAGCACAAGTGGACTGCTATAAAACAACTTCCTACAATAGAAACAATAATATTTGATACATGGAATAGTTTGCCTGAAACATATGACGCGTTTAAAAAAACTAGTTTTTGGTATTCTCACAATCTTTGGCTCTACATATATATGCGAACAAACATTCTCATCTATGAACCAAATAAAAAAAAGTTAGAAGCAGAATAATGGATGAAAATTTGCAATCATGTATTCAATTAAAAATAAATAGCTATTTGCCAGATATAGTAAAGCTATCAAAGCGATGCATGGACGCCGTTCTAAATATTGTTTTAATAAACAATATTGAAGTTTTCCCCTAAAAATCCATATACATAACATGCAGCTCTCTAGTACCTTTGTTGTCCTGTTTCCCTGACAATTTGGCTCTTCTCACTTGACAAACTGCCGACCCCTGGTCTAGCCAATCTCATTCGTACTTAGTCATTGTATGGTGCTATTTTGACACGTTGTGAATATCTCTAAACGTTAAAATGCTCTGCGTGGAGTTGTTCGCATTATTTCGGTCAAGCTCGCCACTATAATTCTACTGCGTATGCGCTGATATTGTGTAAGTTACAACTATCACGTGCAAACGGCTGAACTTGTTTTAAAAATGCGTGCAGTTTTGCATTTTCTCGTTATGTCCCCGATAATATATAGGTATTTTTTGCAGTAAATCCAACCACGTGTAATGTTTGTGCCCTTTCATTCATTATGACGTGTCGCTGCAAACTTTAAATATTAATTAATAATTGTGTAATTTGTTTCAATGAAGAATTTTGTTCTGGAACAGTCTTGATGATTCAATTATAAATAAGGACATCTCATCAAACACATTACTTAATGACAATTTATACTGTTTGTTTTCAGTTTGACATTAAACTAGACGTGGATATAAAATGTGAAGTCGATCCTCCACTCAAACGGACCGACAATGAAAGCTGTCATACTTCTGTATCCGGCGAATGGCCAAATCCGTCTTTGGTGCCTGTAAGTACCTACCTGATGTGCTGATTTATCCTGATATAATTATACCCCGTTTATACGAGCATGGATGTACTCTGCACAGTAAGAAAATGTCTGGGGACATGTATTATACTGCAGTTGGCAAAATTGCGTGCATAAATCAAACAAGATTGGAAGATTCCAAATTGTGATGATTTATTGCGCGCAAGTAAGATTATTTTTGATCTGCGTCTGCGCAGTAGAGGGATAGGGGCGAACATGAAGGTAAAAAAATGAACTACTCATTTTGAGGTCCGATTTTCAATACGATCTGTCAGATAGTAGTATAAAATGACAACATCGCGCCTCGCTTACTCTTGAAGAATGAGATTGGAGAGACAGTCAGCACTCTTACGTGTAAACAGTTATTGTCATGACATTTTTAAATAAGCAGAATTACCGACAGTAATTCCATGCACGTGTACAGGCGTCATTATTGTTCGATTACTAGGTCCGCGTATATCATCTCATATTGTTGCGAATTAGTGACACATAGTGTGTTCGATACCTAGGCAGATGCGCTCTTATAACTGAACAAACTGACGGACTGACTTTTTTTACCACGTTTTTATTAGCTCGTAATCTTGTTTGTCTAGTAGAGATATTTTCGTTTGTCCAGTACAATTTTTTTCTTGTTTGTCCAAGATTTGTATTATACGATTGAAGATTTTTAACTAACTTCCCGACTACCTAGACATTTGAAACTTTTAAAACAAGATTACAATGCATTCTTTTAATACTTTTAACCATAAGCATAATTGAATTCATTTTCAGTTAATTCTGTTTTTTATGGAAAGTTATTTTTTCGGAAAAAATATATATATAATATAAATAATATTCGTACTATTATTGGTTGCTAAGGGTGTCCTAGTAACTAAATTATTAATATATACGTGCGTTACTATGGAAATCAATATGAATTGTCAAAATGACATAAAGAGCTACGAGAGGTCTACTCTGGCTGACCATCATGGTGTTACATAGTATTAATAATGTTGTTATTTTCAGAAGCGTGAAAGCGATCTGATGGATATAAAGTGTGAGAATGATAATGAGGGAATGACCATCAAAGAAGAATTTGTTGACAACGCAATCCACCAAATTAATATTGAAAACCCTCAACCTGGATGCTCAGATCCACTTTACTTGCCATTACATCAGGTACGTTCAATTAATAATAACAGTTGTCTTTCTCAAGCTCGATAGAATATTCGAAAGATCGATACCTGCATGCCATTAATATATTTTGAAATTGATATCGGGGATATGGCTACCGCATGATCTTGTTGAGAACAAACAAAGCAAATTCTAGGCGCTCAATTTGGATCGCTTTTTTCGAGCTCTGCTGGCCGACTAGCACGAACACTGTTGAACACTTCCAATGCGTCAATTGCTGCTGGCTTATCAGCATAAATCACTAAATACACGATGCCCCACATGAAGTAATCCAAAGATGTGAAATCACACAACGTTGGAAGCCAATTAACAGGTCCATTTCTCTAAATCATCGATGGTCAAAATCTTTATTTTTGATAAGCGCATGGTGAAACAGAAATAATAAATAATATAAATTAGGAACCATCGAGGACAATTTAATAAAATATTGCTTGCCTCACTTATTACTCCAATGCTAAATTTGTTCTAAAAACAATGCAATAGACATACTTGACTATCTAGGGTTTTTAATAACACTGTAGGTAATAAAAATGTGCAACTCCGACCTGTTTTTGTGTTTCTTTTATTTGAAAATAGAATGACCAATAGTTACTGTAGTAATAGTTAAACTTATTTTATTTTCATAACTTTTTTAACCATCCTAACAATATGTAGGTACAATAGTGCATACGTACAGTACATAAAACTACTTTTTTATGTTATTAAATATTCAGCTAATTTAATGTAAACGAAGTGTGATTTCAGTTAAATTTATTGATAGAAATATCTAAACAATATTTTTAATTGCACGCTAGACAGATTGATTTAACGTATGCAATATTCTTATTAATAAATTAATTACACAGGTAAAAATAATTTTTAAAGAACCGCACAGGAAAGAAAACAAAATTTATAGAAAATTCTATTTAACAAATAGTAAAGTATATGTTTTTCTCCTGAGTGGACCGTATGAGATTTTCACCTCTACGCATATGGGCGTCCACAGAGATGAAATTATATCAACAGACTATTTAAGAGGAATGGTTGTTACACATTCACCTATCCCATTAGATCCGTTCAACGGTCAAGCGTTTCAAGTTTTATAGGTAACGCCGTCATTACTAAGCTTATCTTATATTAAGCTTATCGAAATATTGGTGGTATAATTTCTGTATAAATAACATCGCAAGTTATTGTAATCTAACTAACTATAGGTACCAACCTAAAGATGGCGTTATCACTCTAAAATGAAAAAAAAGAAGTTATACCTCCAATAGAATTTTTTTTTTGTATTATTTGAAGACAGCATATCATTGGAAAATCCCTCCATTATACTCGATGTCTATGAAATGTAGTTACGTGCCCATCGATGATCTAAATCAAGTTCTTGATCCAAAGTCTTGATTTGAATTAAGCGTTAATTGCAGTAGCCATATTGCATATCCTGTTGAACCACTTCTCTTCCGGATGAACGACATCCATTTTTTTAAAATTGCCCATGGGTTAATAACGATCCCCATTGACAGTAACGCAAGCTTCCGCCTCATTAAAAAAAAAACATTGTCCGATGATGCCACTATCGTGTAGACCGCATCAAACTATTCATTTTTGTGGATGCAATGGAGTCTAGGAACTTTTTAGTTCTAATTAGAACTCATTATTACAGTGACGTCCCTAGACAAAAAGCCGCCCCTAGACAGCGCCAAAATGCCGCCTAATTCGTTATACTTACAGTATTTTTTATCATCCTTCCATGACTCCAATATCTAAGAAATGTGTTGTATACATTGTACATTACTAACAAAATATAGACTATATTTATTCGCAAATCTGCTCGTGTCTTTTCTGGTCGCCAAGGACGCGGGCAAAGGAAGTAAACTAGACATCGCGACCCCAACATAAAAATTACAGTCCTGTCAAACCTTTTATGTTATGAATACATTATAATTCCAACCAGTAACCTGTAGTACCTGAATTTTTGATGGAAAGATATTTTTGTTTTTAATAAGTTTAAGTAGCTATTTCTTCTCGATTTGCCGCCCTTCGAGTAACTGCCGCCCCTAGGCGACGCTCAATCTGCCTACCCCCACGGGACGTCACTGGATTAGTGTCATTTCATATGCGTCAATTTTTCTAATTGACCAACCCATTAGGCAAAAGTGAGTCTAATCGCTAAACGCAACTGACTATAATATAATGTAATTAGAAGTAGCGTGAATCGACAACTGACTTTCAAAGTAAATTTGATTAATTTGTAAGCGTTGTTCAAGCATGGCTCTCTGTATTCATGATGATTTGCCAGACTAGGTATACTCATCATAAATGTCATAACATGAGCACAGTATCACAGATCGTTTTGACAGTAAACCCTTTCTTAAGTTATATCTAAAAACCGCTATTATTTATAATATATCTGTCTATAGGCATGGTATATATATTATGAAATATTAGAGAACACAAACAAAGTCTATTTATTTTAATATTATTGAATATTATACCAACACCATTCTTTTTGTAGATTTCTACAAAGCAATGCTTCAGAGTACGTCACGGAATACCACAGGACATCGCTAAAAAAGATATACTTCAAAATGCCTTGGTCAACAACAAAATAGCACATGCAACTAATAAAATCAAAAACATGATTACACAGCATTCAGACATAACTATAGATGGTCAGAACGTCAAACAAGAAATGCATCAATTATACTTGCCTAAGGTGGTTCGAATTATGTTGACTAGAGTTACATATTTTCCGCGTAACTTTGTTTGCCGTGATTGTTATGGAGTGTTTGCATCTGTAAATCATCTAAATAGTCACTCCATTTCATGTATGAAGTTTCAACTTCTGAAGTCGTACAATACGCATACTGGTGAAAAGCTATATGAATGCAATATTCGCTCAAATAAAATCTTCCAGCCAGGTAGGAACCCAGCCGATACTAGTGAAAACCCAAATCAATGTAAATTGTGGTTTAAAAGAGTCCCAGTAATTGGTGACATCAATCGACATATAATAAAGACACATACTAGTGAGAAACCACATCAATGCGACGTGTGTTTTAAAAAATTCATTCGAGTTATTGATCTTAAAAAACATAAAATGATACATACTGGTGAAAAGCTACATAAATGCGATGTGTGCTTCAAAAATTTTCCGCAAATTTGTAATTTAAAGAGGCATAAAATGATACATACTGGTGAAAAGCCACATAAATGCGATGTGTGCTTCAAAAATTTTCTGCAAATTAGTAATTTGAAAAAGCATAAAAAGATACATACTGGTGAAAAACCACATCAATGCGACGTATGTTTTAAAAAATTCAAACGAATTATTGATCTCAATATACATAAAATTACACATTCAAAGCTACATCAATGTGATGTGTGTTTTAAAAAATTTCTGCAAATTGATGCTTTTAAAACACACAAAATGATACATGAAAAATTTCATCAATGCGACGTGTGTTTTAAAAAATTCATTCGAGTTATTGATCTTAAAAAACATAAAATGATACATTCAAAGCCACATGAATGTGATGTGTGTTTTAAAAAATTTCTGCAAATTGATGCTTTAAAAACACACAAAATGATACATACTGGTGAAAAACCTCATCATTGCGACGAGTGTTTTAAAAAATTCATTCGAGTTATTGATCTTAAAAAACATAAAATGATACATACTGGTGAAAAGCCACATAAATGCGATGTGTGCTTTAAAAATTTTTTGCAAATTGGTAATTTGAAGACACATAAAAAGATACATACCGGTGAAAAACAATTTCAATGCGATGTATGTTTTAAAAAATTCAGCCGAAATAATCATCTTAAAGTACATAAAATGATACATACTGGTGAACAGCCACATAAATGCGATGTGTGCTCTAAAAATTTTCTGCAAATTACTAATTTGAAGACACATAAAATGATACATACTGGTGAAAAACCACATAAATGCGATGTGTGCTTTGAAAATTTTCTGCAAAGTAGTAATTTGAAGAGGCATAAAAAGATACATACTGGTGAAAAACCACATCGTGTGTTTTAAAAAAAATTATACGAATTAGTCACCTCAAAGTACATAGAATGACACATACTCGTGAAAAGCCATATCAATGCGACGTGTGTTTTAAAAAAATCATTCGAGTTATTGATCTTAAAAAACATAAAATGATACATACTGGTGAAAAACAATTTCAATGCGATGTGTGTTTAAAAAAATCAAAATGATTGGTTATCTCAAAAAACATAGATTGAGACATAATGGTTAAAACAACTACATCTAGCGAAGTGTATTTAATTTGTAAATCGAAAATTAAAAATACTTTAATCGACACATACTGGTTAATAACACAGATTTAAATAGTGTCAAACTTGCTTGGCTTACCATTGCCATGTATTATATAACGAGTGTATTGGTACTCTTAAAATTTACGTAAATTTTAGTTTTTAAACATAACGTTATATAGAAAAACATAATTTTGAAAAACCTTAATTTTCGAAATTAGATAAAAAAGTTGAATTAAGTGTGCTTTGAACTCACATCATCAGAGTATACAAGAAAATCAATTAACCTAATAATTGCAAATGGAGTCATCAGTAATCGATTCATAAAATATTGAAATTCTATAGTTTTTCCGATTACATAAGCTAATTTTATATAATATGCTTATTTAGATTTTAGGGGGAGAAACTATTTGAGATAATATAAACTTCCATATTAAATTGTCTTATGATTTTTTTTACTTCTATATTTTTTCAGCATTTCAGCAAGATAGTCCCCCTTTCCACTCGTCCTCCTAGTCTAGGGTTTTAGCAATTATGTAATCCCTACCAAATAACATGATTTCTAAGCCTCCAAAAACAGTCGTTGTTACATAGATAAATCATCGGTGCCTTATTACTTTCCGCCGACCGTTTTTTTGTATCTTGATATAGGAATTAGACGCAGGAGTTACATCTGAACAATATGATGGATAAGGAATGGCCATACCAAATTTGGTATGGCCTCTTATTGAGTCTTGATCCATTTTAAAGATAACACATAAAGAACCCCCTTCCCCCTAACCAAGCTTATCATGAAGACCTACGTTTCATCAGCATTTTTTTACGCATATGAATGTATCAAGAGCAAATATCGTAGACAAGACAACATAATAAAATAGAACTTAATTATACATAATACAAAAAACATATCTAAGTAGTGCGGACATACATCCTAAAACTATGTAAATAGATCTTTACGTCCGCAGTACGGCGACGTGAAGCATTATTAGAGGAGCATTATTATTTCTTGCTGTGACACTTTTGGGCCGTGTCAGTACATTAGGTTGACTAAATTTCCTATCAAGCTAGAGGAACGAGGTCTTAACCGATTCCACTAATTTTTGAGTGATGAAAACCTCGAGGAGAGCGCTATAAACCTTCCGAAGTAGTGTTGGACCAATCAGGAGACTGAAAATTTTTTGCGAATTAATAGAGAAAGCCGGATTTTATGTAGAAATACGACCGATTAAGGCCTTTCAAAGCCTGAATCCACGTCAAACTGTAACGTGATTTTATCTTGTTTTGACTTACAAGTATTTAAAATCTCTCCGCTACGCGACTTAGACGGCTGACAAATATTTGTGAAGTAGAAGAGTGTACCGTGAGATCATGCACGAGTGATCATTTCGTGACGCCAGATTCGCAACTCGCGGTAAACCAGCAGTTCCTAAACGTGTGAACATAGGAGGCGCAGGAACTCAATACATAAGCCACCATCAATATTATTCAAATATATACCTACTTATATATACGCCAAACGATATAATCATGAAGATTTCGGTAAAATTAAATAACGGAAGTATGTATTTATAAGAAAGGTTTATTAAATTAAAAAAAAACATGAAACTTGAAAAATAGGTAACATAAAAAAGCGGTGTTCTTCGACTACGTCTTAATTATCTTGTTAAATTACACACTCAAGAAAAAGGAAAGCTTATTGAAACGCCGTTGGTTTGTTTCTATACACTTTAACTTATATTATTAAATTATATTAGTACTTAATTATTTCTCGTTGTTTTTATTTTCAAAGTAAAAACTGTCACTCTGACGTTTAATCATTTGTTTATGTAGGGAATTGCAAATGGCCGACAATAATAAATTCGTAGCCTAGGCAACGGAACAATTCTACAATCAAACTTGCGTTTGTATACAGCAGACTGATTCGAAGCTAAATTCATACAGTCAGGCACTTTCATAACAGTGTGCGCGCGCTCTCAATTTTACTCTCTACCAAACGTTTCAAGAAAAGTCTTCTTCTTTGGCCATATCCGCCCCTTAATTGGAGCATATGGACACCACGCGGAACCTTTAAGAATTCCTGTCGCTCGCCAGTCTCTTGCTTCGTTCCAGGTCAAACCAGCATCCCGTAGCTCTGCCGTATACACTCTGTAGATTGTATTTAGCGGCCTTCCAGGACGCCGGAATCCGGTCGGCTTGAAGAAAAGGCAAGCCAGGTTGAAGTTCTCATCTGGCATCCGCAGCACGTGGCTGAGCCAGGTCCAACGTCGCCTTTTCACTTTCAGCGTGATTAGAGGCTGCTTGGTGCGTTCTCTTATCTCCTTGATGCTCCTAAAGTCATAGGTACCTCACCACACACCCAGTATTCGTCGCAAACATTTGTTTTCGACGCTCAGTATACGGTTGCTTTGAGCCTTCGTAAGATGCCATGATTCGCTACAGTAAAGCAGCACCGTCAGAATGCAAGCGTCGAATAGGTGGCATTTGGTTTTGACCGAGTACAACCATGAGTCCCAGACATTCCGCATCGAGTTGAATGTTGCTCCAGCCATTCCCATTCGGATAGCGAGCTCTTTCTGCAAAATGCTATCTCCCGTGATGTGTACCCCCAGGTACTTGAAGCTGTCAAATCTCTTGATGTTTTGTCCATCGCTAATCAGAGGGAAATCTGGACCAGGACAGGTGCTATTACACAAGACGTTGGTTTTCTTCGCGTTGATTTTCAAACCAACGTGAGAGGAGTTGTTATGCAATCTGTCGATTGTCTTTTGAATGCCCTCGGTTGAGTTGTCGAATAGGACAGCGTCATCGGCGTATTCCAGGTCGCATAGCTTTAGCGTGAGGGTAACAGGTATGCCTCGGTCGGGTGGTATTGACATCCGTAGTATGAAGTCAAAGAGAATGATGAAGAGAAATGCAAGGACACAACCCTGTCTGACTCCGGTCGTGACACGAACCATTCCGTGATAGTGTCTCCAATTCTGACACAGCATTCGCTATTCTCGTGTAGGCTTTTGATTATGGCAAGGATCTCGGGAGGGATCCCGTATGCTCCCAGTATCATCCGGAGGGAGGGGCGGTGCGGACTGTCGAAAACCTTCTCATAATCCACAAAGCAGCAAGCCATTGGACTGTTCAGCTCATGGCTCTGCTGGAGAAGACATCGAAGGTTGTGGATTTGGTCTGCACACGCTCGACCAGGTAGAAACCTGGCTTGGTTCTTCCTGAGGACGTGCATTATTGGGTCCTTTATTCTCATAAGGATGATGTTTGCCAAAATCTTTCACAGATTAGCATAGATTTTAGCAGATGGGACTTGCTGGCAGTTTGGCATTTCCCAACTTTTGCTATGAACACATCTACTGGCGACAATGTGTCCACTTGGGGCCGACCAGCCGTTGTTCTCCAAAAGAAGTAGGTATAACTTAAAAAAAATAACAAAAATAAAGTTTAAAATTATGTATTATATAATATATCAAATAGGTTACTCGCACAATCCACAGCATCCGCCATGTGACGGGGAACGACGAAGACCGAAGAGTTACGAATGAAATTGGGAGAATTTAAATTGATAAAAAAAATAATTAAAAGAGCAACCACTCATTGGGTGGATAAGGATTGCATCGATGGCTTACCCAGTAGAAAACTAGTCAGATTTATTTTCATTATCATAGAGAAAGTAGTCGCATGTCCTTAAATAGAATAATCGATGAAATCTATTGAGGGCTCGATCAAATAAGGTACCTCAGCGGCGAAGGGTGGAGGTACCCTGATGCATGCATCATGGGTATTTGTCTTCATTGACACAAAGCTCCAACTCACAGATGGTGTTGACTAGTTTTTAAAAATCAAATTCTACCTAAATTAAACCACAATAGCTTTGGTATGCTTTGCGCGATTCGACAAAATTTTACACACTTTTTCATTCATAGGTACGTATTTGTTTTCGTTGGATTAAGAATACATACTACACATATTGTTAGTTAACTTTTTTTTAAATTCATAAGTCCAGCCTAAACAGAATAGATAAAAATATCAAAAAATATGTATGATTTAATTATTGTATATTTAATTTTAATTATTCTATAGATAAACGAGTATTTTTTACAACGTTTTTACTAGGTCGTATTCTTATTTGTCCGGTACAAATCTTGCAATCGATTTTTAATTAACTTTAAAATATATCAGAACACGATGCCAATGCATTTTTGTAAATACTTTTAGCCTTTTTTAAGTATAATTAAATTCATTTTAAGTTAATTCTGTTATGTATGAAAAGTTATTTCGGAAGAAATCCGTAATCCAATCCACTATTATTGGTTGCTAGGGTCCTAACAACTAAATTATTAATATATACGTGCGTTACTATGGAAATCAAATGACATTTCATTATTATTTCCATCAAATACATTTTTTTTGATAGTTTAAGCTAGTCAAGTCAAGTTTATATGATTCAACAGAAAAATTAAAAACATTGTATGTAAAAAGATCTTTTTATCTTGTAATTATTACTATTATCTATTACGGCTCGATTTTCGCAGGGCTTAATTGAATTTTAAAAACTTATCAACACCGTCTGTAAATAAATTATACCTAGTCTTATTTCAATAAAAACAATTAAATACGTATGACTGACAAAGTTTAATGTCCAGTATTTATTGCGGATCTTAACAGCCTACCTCCACCCTTCACCGCTGTAACCTATTCATAAGGAATAATATATATATTTTTTTTATAGAGTAATATTAGTGAACAACCTTTTGCTTCCATAGTTTGAACCCATTTACTACGATCTGTTTTGGTCCTTTGACAATAATTAATGATACAATGATTGCCAGTGAAGGAACGAAAAGAAAAATTAAGGGTTGAAATTGAATACCTCGTTTACTAGACTGCTTCCAGGGTGGGAAGTTCCGGCAAGGGATGCATCATAACTGATTGGGTTTCTTGTATTGTGTATTAAGTCAACTCGTCGAAAATCAGTTTCAGATTTAATATTAGTCAAATCAACTAGAAGGTTCTGCAAATAAATCAAAAAATTAATCGTGAAGGTATATTTTAGAAAGTAGCCACAAAGGCCGCGCGGCTTAAGCGTCGTTTGTCTCAGGTTCGAATCCTGGGTCTGAGAAGTACACAATATATTGTTTTTCAAATTGTGTATGAGTCAGAGTATGGACCTAATAGGTTGAGCAAGTGGCTGACATCCATTTGTCGTAATACAAACCTCCACTCTATGGAGGCCCCTACAGTCGAGCTCGGTTATTACTATCACGGAAATAGCGAGAACTCGGATGTAATGAAGAAACATTCGATGACATTTTAGTTTATGATTTTCTCCATACATTTATTCACTTTTATAACGGGGTACTTCTACTTCTCGTTTAGATCGTTTAAAAACAACATTTTAGACCATAAGCAATAAAATTCGACCGGTAAGTTTATAAGTCCGATGCCGCCGGGATCGGATTCAGTTTATGATACTAGTTAAACGTTTGAGTATTTAATTGGAGTTTTCGCCGACAACATTGAAAAAGTATCCACGCATATTATGGTTGAAATTGCATGTAAAAAATCCAAGCTTTGTGAAGTCAGTAGGTACCTACCAGCGTTCATTACAAAAAACAATTTATTTTATAGTTTATTATTGCCATGCTTGTTTCGGGGATTTTTACGATAGTTTTCATATTTTTTATGTTCTATGATTAAATAGAACGTGGCGCGAAAAATGTTATATAACGATATAATGAATAATGCTTGTAACGGGCAAATTCATCTTCCTCGTAATAACCAAGTTGGACTGTATTAGAATCAGAAATGGTCGTAGCGATGTATATTTACGTAGATACCTACTATGTCGGTTTGGCTACCAGGTGTGTATTGAAATGTCTCTCCGTGTGATGTATCCTAAGTCTGAGGATATAATTCGAGCATATGACAACGGGTCTGCCATAAAAGAGTTCAAAATGTAGGGAGACGACACGTCATGTCCGTATGGTTGTTGAAACAGTAAAGTTAGCCGTCTAATCAGTCAAAAGTGAATTTCTCTCAAATTCTAAAAACTCTCTCTAAAATTTAGCACACCCAGAGAGGTGCTGTTAAAACATAGCACTTATTGTAAAAATTACAACTAATTTATTGTATCTAATTGTTACAGTAATTAGTGCTAATACTTCGACACAAAACTACCATCGATAACAGTATTGTGTATAGAAAGATGCGCTGATGGCATTAGATACGATGGTTGACAGTGGCGTAGTAGATTTATTGTCCCTAATGAAAAATCCAATATTAGTAGAACGATGTCCCCCAAAAATGTGGCTGTGAATTTTCGGAGATTGTGGAAATTTTCTAACAAACTATTTCGTACACTAAGTGTGACACCCCCGTATGGTCCCCATTTGGGGATGTCTTTATGTATCTGGAGACGCCCGAATCGGTATCAAAGCCAACAAATAATAAAGCGCTGATTACGAAAATAAATAATAGTAAAAGAGCCCAGCCGGCAATGCCGTAAATTTTATATAACCGTTGGAGATTTGCAACGTCGCTTTCTTTTCGACGACGGTTTCGTTGGAAAAAATCACAAGATGGCGAGCAGATCGCGACAAGCAGCAAAATCGCGAACGCGTACATTTCGCCCTCCGTAGAATAAAATTATAAAAAAATGTAACCATATAGTATAATAAACGTAAATAAACTCGTCGTCTTCCATCATAATTCCGGCGTGTCAATTATCGACCTCCAAATCCCGAACCCAGACGATAAAAAAGAAAACAAAACACAAAGTGACAGTTGAGAAATTCACACATCGCCAAAATGGAGGGGAGTGATATAAGGTCTTGGGAAATTGCTCATGCCCATCTATTTTATACATAAGACTGCTATCGGTGGCTATCGAGGGTAGTTTTTCATATTTTTGTATTTTTTCTTTATTAAACACAACAGGCCGTGAAGCCCAACAATAGTGTTAAACTCCCAGGCTTAAGGAATTTACATATTAGATTACCTATGTAAATATATTTTGACCTCACTGGGATCGAACACAGAACTCCGGGATAAAAGGCCACCGGCTTTCGCACTGCACCACGAGAGCCGCCGTATCTATTATATTTTTTACAAGTTAGTTATAGTTGCTACAATAAGCAGTCTTGTGTATGGAATAGTTGCGCAGGAGCTGTTTGGTTGTGTGAGTATTGCTTTTAGACGTGTACGAGATTAATACTGTGTAAATTGATCTATACTTCGGTATTTAATGGCAAACAAATTATTATAAATACTTTTAAACGGTTCAATATAATGAGCTTTCAAAAAACCAACCTCAAATACACAACTGGCATCGTCGGAATCTTCTTGCTTAATGTAGATGCCAGTGTCCTGACTGTTTCCAGGATCTATGGGTACCTCGAACCAATGCTGTCGCCCTGCGTCAGATTCACGTTCGTCTGCTTCGCGTTTTCTATCCCTTTTTATTTAGGTAGGTACCCCTACCGACCAAACATGATTACCGAAGAATTCATGAAATTTTATTTAAACCAAAGACAAGGGATTTTTTTTACGTTTTTCGAGCAATTTTTTTCCAAGTTCTCCAAATCTTCTTATATTGCGAAATTATAGTACTTTCAATTAATCCAACGGAAATATTGAAATGAATGTTCCTAAAATATAATTATTGACAGAAGCATTGATCAGTGACGTCCCGTGGGGGTAGGCAGATCGGCCGGCAGGTCAGACTGAGAATGGTTTGATTTTCACTGGAACAGTGAACCAAACGTCAAATCTCAAACTGTTTCCGAACTTCCAAGCGGATAGAAGCACTCAGTGTCGCCTGAAATTTCAGTAGATCTGGTTTATATTATATAGAAAATATCGTCAGGAAGAGAAGAAAATATGATTATCGTAAAGATACTTGGAAAACTATATCAAAATGCAGTCTTTTATCAAACAAAATTGTTGAATTCCATACATTATTGTCAATTTAAAAATCTCCCGAATTTAGATTTAATATTTAATTCAATTAGCACTGGCAACACTGTTAGTTTCTTGTTAGCTGTCACTCGCCAAGCACTCGCCTGTGGCAATTGTTGAGCGGTCTTTGTTCTTTCAATTTACATAACAATTTGAAACATGGAGTTTAAAAAAGAACCGGTAGACTTTGAAACCGATCCCGGAACACCGGTCAGTGCTATCTATATACCGATTGAACGTTCGCACAGCGCGGCAGAACAAACACAATCATATTTTATAAGGCAATTCCGTGTCGAGCATTCGTATGCTACAACTTTGGAGGTACGTATCTATTTATATCTAACCTAAACTGACATAACACCCTTCCGCAATCTAATTGTACAATGTTTGACCCATACAAATGAAGGCGCAGAGCGAATTGTTTGAAACCATTGCCGACTCAAGTAGAAAGCCGATACATTCACAACGACTGCTCCAACTTTTTCCGCCCCTCCCGTTGTTGTCTATAGATGAACTGTCATTGTTATATGGACTGCTTATACTGACGCGTTTGTCGTGTTCACACTGGGAATGGTTTGATTTGGATAGATGAGGTACATGATAAATAATACACTAGCATTAACACACCTACAAATGTAATGCATAGATCAATGCTACATACTTTTTAGAAATCGATATTACCACCGGTTTTTGTGTGAAGGACTAGTCTGACTTTGACAGCTGATGAATAACAGGAATGAATATTATTTATAAATACCACAGATAGTTAATATATTTGATTTGAGATTTTTTTTATAATTCAATTTGAAACGAGAAAGGGGGCATCAATATGTCAAGCATTCTGGGATCGGATTTTGACAGCTGAAAAATAGACCACTCGTTGGTTGTGTAAAAAGATATGCTCAGGCTTTAATAATCTAAAGATGGCGCTGTTGAAACTCAATGCGAGGAATCGTATTTTAACACCACGTGCCACGTCATTTCTTTTTAAAAAACATATCCACAGCTTATCTGTCAGTGCATTTGCTTCTTATGCTGTCTGTCCATTGACGAAAGTAGTAATATTATAATCTAATGTGTGAAGGGTGTCGGGCTTGCATGTCCTCCGCTCTCGAAGACATTCGAGCCATCGGCCTTGGTTAGGTACGATCAGTGACTTCCCTGGACAAAATGCCGCCCCTAGGCACTAGCGCCAAAATGCCGCCCCATTTTTTTATATATATACTTATAGTATTTTTTATCATCCTTTCATGACTCCAATATCTAAGAAATGTGTTGTATGGTTATATTACTAACAAAATATATACATATTACTAAATCAAATTTAAATACCAAATCTACTTCAATAGACAATATTGGGAGTCCACGGTTTCAGATACATTTAAAAATATACCTGAAAACTTTCAAAACTCGCGAGTGACTGGCAAAAATATTTGTATAAATTAATTAGGTAAGTTTGTACCTACATATTATTCAGAAATCTACTCGTGTCATTGCTGGTCATCAAAAACGTGACGTCTTAGGACAACGGAAGTAAACTAGACATCGCGACCCCGACAAAAAAAATACAGTCCTGCTAAACCTTTTATGTTAATTATTACATTTTGTCTCCAACCAGTGAGCTGATTTTATTAATGGAATTATATTTCCGTCATTACTAAGTTTAGGTAGGTACCTATTTATATATATATATTAATGATTTGCCGCCTTTCGAGTAACTGCCGACCCCAATCGACGCTCAATCTGCCTACCCCCACGGGACGTCACTGGGTACGATGTTCACGCGTAGGTTGGTCAATAGTGGCCGGGTGTACGTGTTGTAGGTAGATAAGGGTCTTTGTACGAGTATGGATGGTTTTTATTCGGTTCGCCAAATTTGTACTATGTGGTATTAACGTTTGCAGGTGTGGCTCCTTGTATAATACACGTGCTTTGATTTACTGGCACTGATAGTGTGTAAATTGAACTATCGCAATAATAACTGTTTACACGTAAGAGTGCTGACTGCCTATCCCAGGAGTCGGCAGAAGCGGCTCGCGAGCCACATGCGGCTCTTTGCATAGACGTTTGCGGCTCTTTAGACATAAACTCCAATTTCACCTCATCTTAAGCATCCTTATAACTTATGAGTTTATGAGATAGAGCCGCCGAATACACTTAGACTCGTACGGCATACTCTACCACTCTTTACTCTACTCATATTCTTCACCTGCGTGCTCACACGTGTTGCTTGTAGTTATTAAATTTAAAAAGCAAAAAAATGTAAAGCACACTCACAGATCTGATGAGCCGCTTAGAAGAACTCGACAGAGAAAAATCGAATTTTATTTCTCAGCACAAGTGGACAGCTATAAAACAAATGCCTAAAAATCCTAAAATAGAAACAATAATATTTGATACATGTAATAGTTTGCCTGAAACATAATATGACGCGTTTAAAAAACTAGTTTTTGGTATTCTCACAATCACACAGCTCTACATAATATATGCGAACAAACATTCTCATCTATGAACCAAATAAAAAATAAACTTAGAAGCAAAATAATGGATCATGTATTCAATTAAAAATAAATAGCTATATACCAGATATTATAGTAAAGCTATCAAAACGATGCATGGACACCGTTCTTAATATGTTTTTTTAATAAACAATCTTGAACTTTCTCCCCTAAAAATCCATATACATAATATGCAGCTCTCTGGTACTTTTGTTGTCCTGTTTCCCTGACAATTTGGCTCTTCTCACTTCACAAACTGCCGACCCCTGGTCTAGCCAATCCCATTCGTACTAAGTCATTGTATGGTGCTATTTTGAAACGTTGTGAATATTCCTAAATGTCAAAATGCTCTACGTGGTATTGTTCGTATTTTTTCGGGCAAGCTTGCCACTATACCTACTTCTACTGCGCATGCGCTGATATTGTGCAAATTACAACTTCCACGTGCAAACGGCTGACCTTATTTAAAAAATGCGTGCAGTTTTGCATTTTCTCGTTATATTCGCGATAAAACATAGGTACTGTCTGCAGTAAATCCAACCACGTGTAATGTTTGCGCCCTTTTATTCATTGTGACGTATCGCTGCAAACTTTAAATATTAATTAATAATTGTGTCATTTATTTGAATGATGAATTTTGTTCTGGAACAGTCTTGATGATTCAATTATAAATAAGGACATCTCATCAAACACATTACTTAATGATAATTTATACTGTTTGTTTTCAGTTTGACATTAAACTAGACGTGGATATAAAATGTGAAGTTGATCCTCCACTCAAACGGACCGACAATGAAAGCTCTCATACGTCTATATCCGGTGAATGGCCAAATCCGTCTTTGCTGAATAATAATTTTTCGCCTGTAAGTAGTAATACCGTAAAGAACGACCCACATGTAGGCTAGTGGGATCATTTCATCAGCATTACTTCAGTTGGGGTGTGGACACCACGGGATATAATTTTTGATAAAACACATTTTTTTGATTTGACAGTTCTACGTGGAACTATTTTTTTTGCTTTTATTCACATTAATTTAAACAGGCATTGATTGGATTACATCATTAATTATATTCCAGTGGGTCTATTCTATGCTTATCGACCGCTTAAGTGATAAAGTGAAAAATATTATCAAACTTAGGGTAGGTTTGTATCAAAATATTAGCACTTATTGTAACAATTACACGAAGCCGGTTTTTATTGTTGCATTAAGTGCTATATTTTAACAGCACCTATCTTGCTGCTGTTAAAATATCGCACTTATTGCAACAATAAAAACCGGCTTCGTGTAATTGTTACAATAAGTGCTAATATTTTGATACAAACCTACCCTAAGTTTGATACTATTTATCAATTTAGTGTTCGATAAGTATAGAATAGACCCACAGAAGGCGTTAGATTAGCCGCCGCACTGTCATTATTCATGAACACATGTTTGGTGCCGCAAAGCGTTAAGTCGGCGTGGGCGATTATTTATGGGCACGTAACATTAATTAGTTTACACTGCACTTTTTCTTTTTATCATTACGAAGTTGCGTTTACACGATATTTATCTTTGAGCTTGGTGACCCTGCACGGGTTGATAACGGTAGGCGGAGTCCGCCTGGGCGGTCGACGGCAATGGCGCAAAACTTGCGGCAGGTTCTGGGATTACGGTAGGCGGGAAAGGGCGCGAAGCACGTGACACATCCCGGGGTCTCGGTAGGCGGCGAGGAGCTGGACGGTCTGCAGGACGGCCGCAGGGCGTAACATCAGAGGCGCGCAGGAATGAAAATACCGCGCCACGGCGTCACTGAGAGATGGCACACGCGTGGCTGACAAGATGGCGTCACTGCGCCCTAGGCGATCGTTTTGTTGCTGCGCGATCGCAGCCCGCACCCCGCGGCGGTTGGGACGAAAAGGCCTGTCCCGGATAGGGTATGCGCATTTTTCGTCGGCCTGCAGATATCCGGCATCTCTCTCTAATCGCCATTTTTCGGACCTGCCACCCGTAGCATCGATTTTGGTTCGCGTATCCATTACCGGCCATTATATTATATTTAAAAAAAGAGAAAATGCTACATACTGTTCGTAATAATTATTTAATGAATTTAGCAGAAGTAGTGGTGCTTGTTTTTTGTCATATAAGGTTCCTTATATGCGATTGGCGGCGTCCCTTTGTGAGGGAATTGTCTCTGGTAACAGTACCTACCTGATGTGCTGATTTTATCTTAATATAATAATTATACCCCGTTTACACGTGTATGGATGTACTGTGCACAGTAAGATTTTTTTTTGGGAAACATGTATTATCCTGCGGTTGGCAAAATTGCGTGCATAAATCAAACAGATTCCAAATTGTGATGATTTATTGCGCGCAAGTAAGATTATTTTTTATCTGCGCCTGCGCAGTAGAGCGATAGGAGTAAACATGAAGGTAAAAAATGAGCTACTCATTTTGAGCTCCGATTTTTAATACGATCTGTCAGATAGTAGTATAAAATGACAACATCGCGCCTCGCTTACTCTTGAAGAATGAGATTGGGGAGACAGTCAGCACTCTTACGTGTAAACAGTTATTGTCATGACATTTTTAAATAAGCACAATTACCGACAGTAATTCCATGCACGTGTACAGGCGTCATTATTGTTCGATTACTAGGTCCGCGTATATCATCTCATATTGTTGCGAATTACTGACATATAGTGTGCTCGATAGCTAGGCAGATGCGCTCTTATAACTGAAAAAACTGACAGACTGACTGTTTTGTACACGTTTTTATTAGCTCGTATTCTTGTTTGTCCAGTACAAATGTTTTCGTTTGTCCAGTACAATTTTTTTCTTGTTTGTCCAAGATTTGTATTATACGATTGAAGATTTTTAACTAACTTCCCGACTACTTAGACATTTGAAACTTTTAGAACATGATTACAATGCATTCTTTTAATATTTTTAACCATCTTTAAGCATAATATAATTCATTTTCAGTTAATTCTGTTTTTTATGGAAAGTTATTTTTTCGGAAAAAAATCTTATTATTCGTACTATTGTTGGTTGCTTCGGGGGTCCTAGCAACTAAATTATTAATATATACATGCGTTACTATAGAAATCAATATGACATGTCAAAATGACATAAAGAGCTACGAGAGGTCTACTCTGGCCGACCATTATGGTGTTACCAAGGCCTGGACAAAAACGATGCATGAGTGCGAGTGAGAAAGTATTGGGCACCCTTATAGTCTCTGCGTCACGCGCTAGAGTAAGATAAAAGGTCTACATATTTTAGAGTCAGTTTCCAAAAGTATCATTAGCAAATCGTGGTGAATCGCTTCACGTAGCATCGAAAATCTGCGAGTTCTTGTTGCTAAATTTGCTATTTTTTGTGTTAAACACAAAGTCAGTGGTATATATTTTTAGTTAATTAAGTAGGAAAGGTAGTTCTGCGTGTTGTATTAAAATATGGTAGCCGTACTGATAAGCAAGAAGATGGTATTACGTTTCATAGGTAAGTTGATACATGTTCGTGACAATTTATTTGTATATTATTATTTATTTTAATATCAGTGACCTAGTGTTTCTTTAAAATAACTTAAATTATGGATATCTTTACCTAATTTTTGCATTTTGGCCGCTTAAAAATACTATATAACGTAAAAAAATAGAAAATTATATTTTAATTCTGAGCGTCTAGTGCGAGCACTTTGGGCGAGCACTAGCGAAATGGTCTATGGTCTCGAACATTTGTAGGCGAATGCGTTCGCTCACCCACAAACCAAACGCACGGCACGTAGCTTCATTTAGCAATGCAACGGGTGGCGTCTATATGTATCTATAGTCTATGGGTGTTACATATTATTAATAATGTTGTTATTTTCAGAAGCGTGAAGGCGATCTGATGAATATAAAGTGTGAGAATGATAATGAGGGAATGACCATCAAAGAAGAATTTGTTGACAACGCAATCCACCAAATCAATATTGAAAACCCTCAACCAGGCTGCTCAGATCCACTTTACTTGCCATTACATCAGGTACGTTCAATTAATTATAACAGTTGTCTTTCTCAAGCCCGATCGAATATTCGAAAGATCGACACCTGCATGCCATTAATGTATTTTGAAAATGATATCGGGGATATGGCTACCGCAGCATGTTGTTGAGAACAAACGAAGCAAATTCTAGGCGCTCAATTTGGATCGCTTTTTCGAGCACTGCTGGCCGATTAGCACGAACACTGTTGAACACTTCCAATGCATCAATTGCTGCTGGCTTATCAGCATAAATCATTGAATACACGATGCCCCACATGAGGTAATCCAAAGAGATCAAATCACACGACGTTGGAGGCCAATTAACAGGTCCATTTCTCTAAATCATCGATGGGCAAACTCTTTATTTTTGATAAGCGCATGGTGAAACAGAAATAATAAATATAAATTAGGAACCCTCATACGGTGATGTAAAGTGTGATTACAGTTAAATTTATTGACAGAAATATCTAAACAATATTTTTAATTGCACGCTAGACAAATTGATTTAACGTATGCAGTTTACTTATTTATAAATAAATTACACAGGTAAAAATAATTTTTAAAGAACCGCACAAGAAAGAAAACAAAATTTATAGAAAATTCTATTTAACAAAAAGTAAAGTATATTTTTTTCTCCTAAGTGGACCGTATGAGATTTTTACTCCTACACATATGGGTGTCCACAAAGATGAAATAACATTAACAGACTTTTTAAGAGGAATGGTTGTTACCCATTCACCTATCCCATTAGGTCCGTTCAACGGTCAAGCGTTTCAAGTTTTATAGGTAACGCCGTCATTACCAAGCTTATCTTATATTAAGCTTATTGAAATATTAGTGGTGCAATTTCTGTAATTTACGGATAAAAAAAATAACATCGCAAGTTTTTGTAATCTAACTTACTATAGGTACCAACCTAAAGATGACGTAATCACTCTAAAATGAAAAAAAAGTTATACCACCAATAGAAAAAATATTAACAAATGCTTGTCTAATATTTTTGTGTGGTCACCCGAGTGACCTTTTTTTGTATTATTTGAAAACACCATATTGTTGAAAAATCCCTCCATTATACTCGATGTCTATGAAATGTGGTTACGTGCCCATCGATGCTGTAAATCAACTTCTTGATCCAAAGTCTTGATTTGAATTAAGCGTTAATTGCAGTCGCCATATTGCATATCCTGTTGAACCACTTCTCTTCCGGATGAATGACATCCATTTTTTTTAAAATTGCCCATGGGTCAGTTACGATCCCCATTGACAGTAACGCAAGCTTCCGCCCCATTAAAAAAAAACATTGATGAAAAACACCGATGATGCCACTATCGTGTAGACCGCATGAAACTATTCATTTTTGTGGATGCAATGGAATCTATGAATTCTTTAGTTCTAATTAGAACTCATTAGTACAGTGACGTCCCTAGACAAAAGGTCGCCCGTAGGCAGCGCCAAAATGCTGCCTAAATCTTTATACTTACAGTATATTTTATCATCCTTCCATGACTCCAATATCTAAGAAATGTGTTGTATGGATACATTACTAACAAAATATAGACTGTATTTATTCGCGAATCTACTCGTGTCATTTCTGGTCACTAAGGACGCCGAAGGGCAAAGGAAGTAAACTAGACATCGCGACCCGACCAAAAAAATTACAGTCCTGTCAAACCTTTTATGTTAATTATTACATACCAACCAGTGAGCTGTTTTTATAATGGAAATATATTTTCGTCATTACTAAGTTCAGGTAGGTACCTATTTATATACATATATATCTAATGATTCTCCTTGATTTGCCGTCTTTCGAGTAACTGCCGCCCCCAAGCGACGCTCAATCTGCCTACCCCCACGTCACTGGGTACGATGTTCACGCGTAGGTTGGTCAATAGTGGCCGGGTCTACGTGTTGTAGGTAGATAAGTTTAGTGTTTTTGTACGAGTATGGATGATTTTTATTCGGTTCGCCAAATTTGTACTATGTGGTATTAACGTTTGCAGGTGTGGTTCCTTGTATAATACTGTGTGTGCTTAGATTTACTGGCACTGATAGTGTGTAAATTGAATTATCGCAATAATAACTGTTTACATGTAAGTGTTCTTACAGACGGGATTCCGGTGTCAAGCCACCGAAGAATCCAACCACTCTACACTGCAGTGGCTATGGCAGCCACTGAATTCATATCGCACCATCACAACTAAACCGCCACAAGTGCAAAATTATATGATTTGAGTTAATTATTACGTTTAACCGCTTCACCGCGGAACATTTAATTACTATTTAAATACCACGTTTAAATTACATGCTAATTATATCTAATGGCCTCCAAATGAGGATACAACAGCTGTGCTGTCAGCGCTATAAGGATTAATAGTCTATCATTCATAGTAGGGGAAATGTGTTCAAAATGGCATAGTGGGGAAAAATAAACTTTTGCTCTACAGGCGAAATGGTGCAGTCTAACATGATGCAACTAGCTCAGGAACAATGCATGACCCTTCTTTTAAATATTCAGCCATATTGAGTTTACTCAAAACAGCCGTACAAGAAGATCATACATTGGATAGATTTGTGAACCAAACGAATATTTTTGCAGCTTGTCGACAAAAGGTAATATTACATGTATTTTATATTATTAAATGTATACATATATATATATATATATATATATATAAAAACCAGCTTAAATAGCCGTTATTAGTGTTTATGTACGATGTAAATTTATCATAATTACTGAAGTGTAAACTGCATTTTTTTAACGATTTTGCCAAATTCATTTGATTGGGATAAAATGGCATACATTATGGTAGGCTAAAACGGCATATTATGTGATTTATGATTTTATTGTTTCTGAAAGATTATGTTCCGAAATTACCTACGTAAAACTCTGTAAGAGACATGGGATACAATGAAAATGAATCAGGCAGTTTTAGCTGAGAAAATAGAATGGACGCAAACAACTTTAAGAAGGCATTTTTTAAATATAAATAAAACAATAAAAACGGAGATAAACATCTTGGAAGATTTATGACTACTTTTCCAGTGGAAATTGAACGTCAATTTTTATTTGATAATATATTTTTTTCTATTTTTGACAAATATTTATGTCGTATGCCATTTTGTACACCCGGAGGGGTGAAACGATTTTTAACTTCACGTTTTTACTTCTTTTTTAAGTAGTTTTACTTTATATTCATGCTCCATTTTTATAATAAATTATACGTTTTGATATTCTTTTTTTCATTAAACTAAACACAATGCCATTTTGTACACCCTCTCATGCATGTACCGAAAATTTCATATCTATAAGTTATCAAAATAAGTTAAAAGATCGTTCAATTTCTAAATATATTTCGAAAACACAGTACAAAAATGTGAAAGGTAAAACCAATTTTGCGTTAGGGCAGTTTAGTTGAAATGGTGCGGATTTCATAACGACATCTAATCAAAAAACACATGTTGGTCGACGAATAAAATCATATTATTATTATTATGTGGTGTCAATGACATGTCATTGTGCGGTGAATATCAAACAAATTACGAGCGGCAATAAAAATGTTCATTCGACAATGCAGTAATAACAAACCATTTATTTTATACAATGCGTATAGAATACGTTGTTTAATAATTATATTATATATAATAGCTTTTGCGCAGTACTAATACATACCTAAAGTAATAATATAACTAACTAAAATATACTAAACGTTAATTTATTTAGATTTAGAATATTTTATAGCTACTAAACCGAAATGCCACACTATACCACTTACCGTGATTAAATTAGTTATAAGACCTTAAGTAGATAAAATGCAGGCTAACGTTAATTTCTAAAAGAACACACGCCCGTTCTATCCAATCATGTATTTAGGTATTACAGAAGCGAAGGGTGAAGGTAGGCTATTAAGATCCGCCATAAATAGTGCACATTAATCTTTTTTAGTCATACATATTTGTTTTTATTGAACAATTTACATATATTATTGGTTAGTTTTTTAAAATCAATTAAACCCAGCCTAAACCAAACTATAATAATTTTGGTATATTTTGGGTGATACGACATAATTGTGCACACCTTTTCATTCATACTTATTTGTTTTCGTTGGATTAAGAATAAATATCATTACACATATTAATGGTTGTTTATTTTTAAATTCATTAAGACCTGTCTAAACCAAACTATAAAAGATAAAAAAAATATTATTCGATCTATAAAATATTCAAAGTTATGTATGGTTTAATTGCATAATTTTAGATATTTTATAGATAGACGAGTATTTTTTGACTATTATCTATTATGGCTTGGTTTCGCGGGGTTTAATTGAATTAAAAAAACGAACCAACAGTGTCTGTAAATTGTGGTGTTATTTCAATGAAAAAAATCCTAATACCTGATAAAGTTTAGTGTGCACTATATATAGCGGATCTGAACAGCCTACCTCCACCCTTCGCTACTGATGTATTATTTGATTTAAATACATATAACGTGGAAAGACACATGATTCATGACATGCAACGGCAGGTACCTGTACCTTGTACCTTGCTATATATTTCATTCAAAAAACACTTTTAGAAAATAAAAGGTTTAAATTTTTTCTACTTTTTCCACATTTTATTTCATAATTTTGATATACAAGCGCTTTTATCCTAGCGTATTGGATAACAGTAAAAAATATAGGTACATATTATTGAATAAAAAAAAATTATAGAGAACGTCGGTTTCGATTGTTTACTTGAATTAATACTAACTTGTTGGTGATATTTGTACTTATTTATTAAATTAATGATTTATATTATACATTATGAGATTGCCTAATTTTATCATATAAAAATTTGCTATGTTTAAAATTCACCTACCGTATGTTTAAAAAAAAAAAGGTTCCCTATCAATGAAAAATTTTGTATTGTACATTGTAGTTATCAACGTTTGATAAATTAAAACTTCACTTCATACAAAATATATGCCTATCTATAAAATATCCAAAGTTGTGTACCTATAATTTAATCACATAATTTTAGATATTTTTAGATGGACGAGTATTTTTTGACTATAAGTTATTATGGCTTGGTTTCGCAGGGTTCCATTGAATTTTAAAAACTACCACACCATCTGTTAATTGAAGTATTTTTATTGAAAACAAAATATTATATTTTTTTTTCAGAATGTTGATCAGTAGAATAAAATATTTTCTTTTATGCATTTTATTCTGATGAAATTCATATGTAGCTAAAAAACATGCCTATTAATATTAATTATGCGTCAATGATAAATTAAAATTTACAAAATAAATAATAGCACTCCTGTAGCGCCGAGGAGTTCAATGAATAGACAATAGGTAATTAGACCTCGCTTCGGCAATAACAATAATTACACGACAAAGTATGGCAAATACATTGATAGAAAAACTTGTTAGTATTTATTTCTTTACATACCTACTTAAGTAGGTATTTTGAAGATGCTCGGCCAAACTGATCTAGTTGATTATAAACTATTGTCAATAATGAATTTCATCAAATCGATCGTAAGAAATTATCTCACCAACACCATCAGTAAATTGTAGTCTTTTTTTATTGAAAACAGAATAATATTAATTTATTTTCAGAATCTTAGTGCAAAAAACTGTTTTCATTTATGCATTTTATTTTGAAAAAAATCCTATTTAGCTAAAAAACATGCCTTTTAATATTAATTATGTGTCAATGATAAATTAAATTTTACAAATAAATAATAGAATACGTGTCGCATCAAAGCGGTCTTTGTATTGATTATTATTATTATTACGATCGCCGGAGTTTCGACCGAGAGAATGAATAAAAAATGGTAATTAAAACCGCGCTGCGGAAATAATAATGAGTTCAAGCGGCTTAACATTGTGGCGGGCAAAGGAAAAGTGTGCGATTCTCGTAAACACGAGTATCTTCCGTCTGAACGCTCCCATTTAGTTATGTTAAAATGCGGAATCTCAGCCACGCAGGTGGCTTAAAAAAGTGCGATATGGGTGTCTTCCGTCTGAACGCTCCCATTTAGTTATGTGTCCCTGCAGCGATGCTACAAAAGCGACCTACGTGCTGCAGGTCTGCCATGGCGGGAGGCACAGGAGTTGGCGATGGACCGAGGGAAGTGGCGCCAACTTGTGCTTGCCCTATGCCCCAATGTTGGGACGTGACAGGGTGAAAGAAGAAGAAGAAGAAGAAATGCGGAATCGAGCCACGCCGGTGGTTCGACACCTGTATCCCGTCTGAAAGCGGGCTAAGAGTGCTGACTGCCTAGCCCAGGAGTCGGCAGAAGTAGGTCTCGAGCCACATGCGGCTCTTCAGACATAAACTCCAATTTCACCTCATCTTAAGCATCCTTATAACTTATGAGTTTATGAGATAGAGCCGCCGAATAAACTTAGACTCATACGGCATACTCTAACCACTCTTTACTCTACTCATATTATTTACCTGCGTGCTCACACGTGTTGCTTGTGGTTATTAAATTTAGAAAGCAAAAAAAAGTGGAGCACACTTAAAAATTCACAGATCTGATCAGCCGCTTGGAATAACTCGAAAGAGAGAAATCGAATTTTATTTCTCAGCACAAGTGGACAGCTATAAAACAAATGCCTAAAATAGAAACAATAATATTTGATACATGGAATAGTTTGCCTGAAACATAATATGACGCGTTTTAAAAAACTAGTGTTTGGTATTCTCACAATCTTTGGCTCTACATATATATGCGAACAAACATTTTCATCTATGAACCAAATAAAAAATAAACATAGAACCAGAATAATGGATCATGTATTCAATTAAAAATAAATAGCCATTTGCCAGATAGCTTGACAAACTGCCGAACCCTAGTCTAGCTAATCTCATTCGTACTGCGTAATGCGTCAATTACATTGAACTACTTTACAAGCTGTTGGCGAATTTAAAAGCGGGTGATTCAGCTACTGCGATTGTGACGATGATACACAAAACTTTCCATTCGCTGGAAGCCAACAAGCTAGCGACTATTTTGACAGAACGTAGTTCATTTTTTACCGGGAGGTCGCTACTACGCTCTACTGTGCAGGCGCAGTAGGCCCACACGCTGGCGTGTAAATGTGACCGGCTTTCAACTTTTCTCGGTAGACTGTTTACAATCTGCTTGCTGCTTGCTCGATGATGACACTGGGCGACTTTACAGGCAGATTGCAAATTCGCCAACAAGCAGCTCGTAAAGTAGACTAGAGAATATCATTGACGCTTAAGTCATTGTATGGTGGTATTTTGACACGTTGTGAATATCTCTACACGTTAAAATGCTTTGCGTGGTGTTGTTCGTATTTTTTCGGGCAAGCTCGCCACTATATTTTACTGCGCGTGCGCTGATATCCTGCAAGTTGCAATTATCACGTGAAAACCGCTGAACTTGTTTGAAAAATGCGTGAAGTTTTGCATTTTCTCGTTATGTCCGCGATAATACATAGGTACTGTCTGCAGTAAATCCAACCACGTATAATGTTAGCGCCCTTTCATTCAATGCGACGTGTCGCTGCAAACTTTAAATATTAATTAATAATTGTGTCATTTATTTGAATGATGAATTTTGTTCTGGAACAGTCTTGATGATTCAATTATAAATAAGGACATCTCATCAAACACATTACTTAATGATAATTTATACTGTTTGTTTTCAGTTTGACATTAAACTAGACGTGGATATAAAATGTGAAGTCGATCCTCCACTCAAACGGACTGACAATGAAAGCTGTCATACTTCTGTATCCGGCAAATGGCCAAATCCGTCTTTGGTGCCTGTAAGTACCTACCTGATGTGCTGATTTTATCTTGATATAATTATACCCCGTTTACACTTGCATGGATGTACTGTGCACAGTAAGAAAATGTTTGGGGAAACATGTATTATCCTGCAGTTGGCAAAATTTTGTGCATAAATCAAACAAGATTGGAAGATTCCAAATTGTGATGATTTATTGCGCGCAAGTAAGATTATTTTTGATCTGCGTCTGCGCAGTAGAGCGATAGGGGTGAACATGAAGGTAGAAAATGAATTACTCATTTTGAGGTCCGATTTTCAATACGATCTGTCAGATAGTAGTATAAATGACAACATCGCGCCTCGCTTACTCTTGAAGAATGAGATTGGAGAGACAGTCAGCACTCTTACGTGTAAACAGTTATTGTCATGACAGTTTAAAATAAGCACAATTGCCGACAGTAATTCCATGCACGTGTACAGGCGTCATTATTTTTTGATTACTAGGTCCGCGTATATCATCTCATATTGTTGCGAATTATTGACACATAGTGTGTTCGATACCTAGGCAGATGCGCTCTTATAACTGAACAAACTGACAGACTGACTTTTTTTACCACGTTTTTAATAGCTCGTATTCTTGTTTGTCCAGTACAAATTTTTTCTTGTTTATCCAAGATTTGTATTATACGATTTAAGATTTTTAACTAACTTCCCGACGACCTAGACATTTGAAACTTTTAGAACATGATTACAATGCATTCTTTTAATAATTTTAACCATCTTTAAGCATAATTGAATTCATTTTCAGTTAATTCTGTTTTTTATGGAAAGTTATTTTTTCGGTAAAAATTCTTATTATTCGTACTATTGTTGGTTGCTTCGGGCGTCCTAGCAACTAAATTATTAATATATACGTGCGTTACTATAGAAATCAATATGACATGTCAAAATGACATAAAGAGCTACGAGAGGTCTACTCTGGCCGACCATTATGGTGTTACATATTATTAATAATGTTGTTATTTTCAGAAGCGTGAAAGCGATCTGATGGATGTAAAGTGTGAGAATGATAATGAGGGAATGACCATCAAAGAAGAATTTGTTGACAACGCAATCCACCAAATCAATATTGAAAACCCTCAACCAGGCTGCTCAGATCCACTTTACTTGCCATTACATCAGGTACGTTCAATTAATTATAACAGTTGTCTTTCTCAAGCCCGATAGAATATTCGAAAGATCGATACCTGCATGACATTAATATATTTTGAAAATGATATCGGGGATATGGCTACCGCATCATCTTGTTGCGAACAAACGAAGCAAATTCTAGGCGCTCAATTTGGATCGCTTTTTTCGAGCACTGCTGGCCGACTAGCACGAACACTGTTGAACACTTCCAATCCGTCAATTGCTGCTGGCTTATCAGCTTAAATCAGTGAATACACGATGCCCCACATGAAGTAATCCAAAGATGTCAAATCACACGACGTTGGAGGCCAATTAACAGGTCTATTTCTCTAAATCATCGATGGGCACAATCTTTGTTTTTGATAAACGCATGGTGAAACAGAAATAATAAATTAGGAACCTCGAGGACAATTTAATAAAATATTGCTTGCCTTACTTATTTCTCCAATGCTGAATTTGTTCTAAAAATAATGCAATAGACATACTTGACTACCTAGGGTTTTTAATAACACTGTAATAAAAACGTGCAATTCCGACTTGTTTTTGTGTTTCTTTTATTTGAAAATAGAATGACCAATAGTTACTGTAGTAATAGTTAATCTTATTTCATTTTCATAACTTTTTTAACCATCCTAACAATATGTAGGTACAGTAGTACATACGTGCAGTACATAAAACTACTTTTTTATGTTAATTAAATATTCAGCTAATTTATTATAAACGAAGTGTGATTACAGTTAAATTTATTGACAGAAATATCTAAACAATATTTTTAATTGCACGCTAGACGAATTGATTTAACGTAAGCAATATTCTTATTTACAAATAAATTACACAGGTAAAAATAAATTTTAAAGAACCGCACAAGAAAGAAAACACAATTTATAGAAAATTCTATTTAACAAAAAGTAAAGTATATTTTTTTCTCCTAAGTGGACCGTATGAGATTTTCACAACTACACATATAGGCGTCCACAGAGATGAAATTATATTAACAGACTTTTAAAGAGGAATGGTTGTTACCCTTTCACCTATCCCATTAGATCCGTTCAACGGTCAAGCGTTTCAAGTTTTATAGGTAACGCCGTCATTACCAAGCTTATCTTATATTAAGCTTATCGAAATATTGGTGGTGTAATTTCTGTATTTAACGGATATAAAAAATAACATCGCAAGTTATTGTAATCTAACTAACCATAGGTATACATAACATATATTTTTTTTTTAAAACAAATTGTATTATTTAAAGACAGCATATTATTGGAAAATCCCTCCATTATACTTGATGTCTATGTAATGTCGTTACGTGCGCATCGATGCTCTAAATCAACTTCTTGATCCAAAGCCTTGATTTGAATTAAGCGTTAATTGCAGTCGCCACAGTGGTCCATATCCTGTTGAACCACTTCTCTTCCGGATCAATGACATCATTTTTTTTTAAATTGCCCATGGGTCAGTAACGACCCCATTGACAGAAACGCAAACTTTGGCCTCATTAAAAAAAAAACATTGTCCGATGATGCCACTATCGTGTAGACCGCATCAAACTATTCATTTTTGTGGATGCAATGGAGTCTAGGAACTTAGTGCAGTGACGTCCCTAGACGAAAGGCCGCCCCTAGACAGCGCCAAAATGCCGCCTAATTCGTTATACTTACAGTATTTTTTATCATCCTTCCATGACTCCAATATCTAAGAAATGTGTTGTATACATTGTACATTACTAACAAAATATAGACTGTATTTATTCGCAAATCTGCTCGTGTCTTTTCTGGTCACCAAGGACGCTGAAGGGCAAATGAAGTAAACTAGACATCGCGACCCCAACAAAAAAAATTACAGTCCTGTCAAACCTTTTATGTTATGAATACATTATAATTCCAACCAGTAACATGTAGTACCTGAATTTTTAATGGAAAGATATTTTTGTTATTAATAAATTTAAGTATGGCTCTCTGTATTCATGATGATTTGCCAGACTACGTATACTGATCATAAATGTCAAAACATGAGCACAGTATCACATATCGTTTTGATAGTAAATCCTTTCTTAAGTTATATCTAAAAACCGCTATTATTTTTAATAATATATATTATGAAATATTAGTGAACACAATCAAATTCTATTTATTTTATTATTATTGAATATTATACCAACACCATTCTTTTTGTAGATTTCTACCCAGCAATGCTTCACAGTACGTCACGGAATACCACTGGACATCGCTAAAAAGGATAAACTTCAAAATGCCTTGGTCAACAACAAAATAGCACATGCAACTAATAAAATCAAAAACATGATTACACAGCATTCAGACATAACTATAGATGGTCAGAACGTCAAACAAGAAGTGCATCAATTATACTTGCCTAAGGTGGTTCGAATTATGTTGACTAGAGTTACATATTTTCCGCGTAACTTTGTTTGCCGTGATTGTTATGGAGTGTTTGAATCTGTAAATCATCTAAATAGTCACTCCATTCCATGTATGAAGTTTCAACTCCTTAAGTCGTTCAATACGCATACCGGTGAAAAGCTATATGAATGCAATGTTCGCTCAAATAAAATATTCCAGCGAGGTAGGAACCCAGCCGATACTAGTGAAAACCCAAATCAATGTAAATTGTGGTTTAAAAGAGTCCCAGTAATTGGTCACATCAATCGTCATACAATAAAGACACATACTAGTGAAAAACCACATCAATGCGATGTGTGCTTCAAAAATTTTCCGCAAAGTAGTAATTTAAAGAGGCATAAAATGATACATACTGGTGAAAAACCACATCAGTGCGATGTGTGTTTTAAAAAATTTATACAAATTAGTCAACTCAAAGTACATAAAATGATACATAGTCGTGAAAAGGCACATCAATGCGACGTGTGTTTTAAAAAATTCAAACGAATTATTGATCTCAATATACATAAAAATACACATTTAAAGGTATATCCATGTGATGTGTGTTTTAAAAATTTTCTGCAAATTGGTGACTTAATGACACATAAAATGATACATACTGGTGAAAAACATCATCAATGCGACGTGTGTTTTAAAATATTCACGCGAAGTAGTGATCTTAAAAAACATAAAATGATACATACTGGTGAAAAGCCACATAAATGCAATGTTTGCTTCAAAAATTTTCTGCAAATTAGTAATTTAAAGAGGCATAAAAAGATACATACTGGTGAAAAACCACATCAGTGCGATGTGTGTTTTAAAAAATTTATACAAATTAGTCAACTCAAAGTTCATAAAATGTCACATACTCGTGAAAAGCCATATCAATGCGATGTGTGTTTTAAAAAATTCAAACGAATTATTGATTTCAATATACATAAAAATACACATTTAAAGCCACATCAATGTGATGTGTGTTTTAAAAATTTTCTGCAAATTGGTGCCTTAAAAACACACAAAACGACACATACTGGTGAAAAACCTCATCAATGCGACGTGTGTTTTAAAAAATTCAGTCGAGTTATTAATCTTAAAAAACATAAAATGATACATACTGGTGAAAAACCACATAAATGCGATGTGTGCTTTAAAAATTTTCGGCAAATTAGACATCTTAAAGTACATAAAATGATACATACTGGTGAACGGCCACATAAATGCGATGTGTGCTTTAAAAATTTTTTGCAAATTAATAATTTGAAGACACATAAAAAGATACATACTGGTGAAAAACCACATCAATGCGACGTATGTTTTAAAAAATTCATTCGAGTTATTGATCTTAAAAAACATAAAATGATACATACTGGTGAAAAGCCACATAAATGCGATGTGTGCTTTAAAAATTTTCGGCAAATTAGTAATTTGAAGAGGCATAAAAAGATACATACTGGTGAAAAACCACGTCGTGTGTTTTAAAAAAAACTATACGAATTAGTCACCTCAAAGTACATAAAATGACACATACTCGTGAAAAGCCATATCAATGCGACGTGTGTTTTAAAAAATCAAACGAATTATTGATCTCAATATACATAAAATTACACATTTTAAGCTACATCAATGTGATGTGTGTTTGAAATTTTTTTTTTTTGCAAATTGGTGCCTTAAAAACACAAAATGACACATACTGGTGAAAAACTTCATCAATGCGACGTGTGTTTAAAAAAAATCCTTCGATCTTAAAAAACATAAAATGGTACATACTGGTGAAAAACAATTTCAATGCGACGTGTGTTTAAAAAATTCAAAATGATTGTTTATCTCAAAAAACATAGATTGAGACATAATGGTTAAAACAACTACATCTAGCGAAGTGTTTTTAAATACAAATTTGTAAATCTAAAATTTAAAATACTTTGAATGACACATACTGTTTAATAACATAGATTTAAATAGTGTCGAACTAACTTAGCTTACCATTGCCATGTATTATATAACGAGCGTATTGGTACTCTTAAAATTTACGTAAATTCTAGTTTTTAAACATAACGTTATATAGAAAATCATAATTTTGAAAAACCTCTGAAGCTCGGAAATTTAATAAAAAAGTTGAATTAAGTATGCCTAGAACTCACATCATCAGAGTATACAAGAAAATAAATTAACTTAATAATTGCAAATGGAGTTGTCAGTAATCGATTCATAAAGTATTGAAATTCTATAGTGTTTTCCAATAATATAAGCTAATTTTATATAATATGTTTATTTAGATAGTAGTGGGAGAAACTTTTTGAGATAATATAAACTTACATATTAAATTGTCTTATGACATTTTTACTTATATATTTTTTCAACATTTCAGCAAGATAGTCCACTTTTTCATTCGTCCACCTAGTCTAGCGTTTTTTCAATTATGTAATCCCTACCAAATAACATGATTTCTTTAAGCCTCCAAAAACAGGCGTTGTTACATTGATTAATCATGTGCCTTCTCGAGAAGACCTCAAGAGACCTTCACGTCCGCTGTACGGCGACGTGAAACATTATTAGAGGAGCATTATGATTTGTTGCTGTGACACTTTTGAAGGTCTCAGTACATTAGGTTAACTAAATTTCTATCAAGCTAGTGACGTTACCCCAGTCCCGGAATAATCATAAAGGCATTTTATCTTCAACCGGTCCTGCCCTTAGACCGATTGAGAACCTTTGCTTAGCTAGCTCAGCTGTATATGGGAAAAGGTAGTCATCTAAAGTTCTTGTTCGACACTATTCGAATACACCATAACAATATTATTTAACTTTTAAATGTTTAAAGAACCGCCACCTAGTAATAGGCTGACGTCTAGATCGTTAATTATTTCATTAACCTCCAATTTAAATTTACTTTCGTAAATATATATGCAAATGTCAAAGACAGCTGACCTCCTGTCACTTTTCTTTATGTCAGATGTTTTCCGTAGAAAACATCGCGGGTTATTTTTAAAATGAAAACTTCTTTCGATAATACTGTTTTAATTATTTATTAAATTGATTTCAGTAAATAAATTTATTATATTTAAATATTTATAAACAATTTCACAATTTATTTTAGCTTTAAATAATTACCTAATTATTTTATGAACTTATTTAACTTAGTTATTATATAAAGATAACTAATTATAACTATTTTTCTAATTATTTAACGTACTGTTGCACACTTATATACTATGAGCCGCCGACTATAAACTGTAGGAAACTATGCTCCTTTTATAAAATAAGATCGCGAATGATGAAGCGACGCTGTGACGATATGTTGTTTACAACATCGACTGACAGCTCAATCGTTACGTCACCCGTGATGACGTCGCGCTTAGTGACACGACGGAATATTTCGTAAATATATCGCGAGCATATTTAAAACTTCACGATTTTGCGCTGCACTACGGCAAAACCTTACGTTACTATTGGAAAATCGGCGACTGACGTGTATGAAAAAGCACGTTCTTTATATGAACCTCCCCCACTCTGAATCTATGTTTTCTTTGAATAACTAAAGAATCATTCATATTTTAATCAAGAGATCACGTTTACGTCTAGAGGTTCAAATACTTGTCATTGAAATATGGATTTTATTAACTTAAAATACTGAAAAGGGTCAAGAAAGGTCTTACATGACTTTTCGGGGCGTGTTAACACGCGAAAAGCGGACCAATGGGGCAGTTTTTATACCCCTTCTATGAGACCAAGAGACAGACTCTCGGACGAATTACAGAAAAGCTGTTTATTTCCCGGGAAATTATAATCATTTAATTAGGTAAAAATAAGCAACTTATGGTTACCCATAGATGGTACAAGTTTAGTAACAATCGTAAAAGTCCCTGTAGTACTTTCAACATAGATTGGCCAAATATCTATTAATTCATTTATCGGGTTCGCGGTTAAGAAAAATGAAAATGTATCCGTTCAAAACGGTGCGTAATACGAATGCGAATGATAAAAATTACTGCTCGAATGTATTAGCGCAAAGAGAATGATGTAAAATTAAATTCAGGCGTTTCTTTTATACCGAAACTTCGCGCGCTAATTCTCGTCAGCTGGTAGTAGGTGCAACCAAAATTTATTTTATTATATTTATAAAACACTTCAACTTAGAAGTATGACTGTAGATTTCTACGACAAGTATTTATTTATAAGGTTTGAAAGTTACCTATTTACGGTAACTTTTTACAATTTAAAATTGATCTGTCGGTGTTAATCGACAGATCTAAAGAATGATTTCTATTTGTAAATTAGGAAAGCAACCGAGTCCTTGGACTTACATTGTAAGAATTTCTATTTCTGGAATTCCTTCATCTATCTTTTATAAAGGTAGGTACATAAAATTCGTACACTCCTTATTATAATTAAAAACATTAATTTATTATTTAAATTAGGCGTATGCAATCAGTACTTACAAAACGTAATCATTAGATTTTAATTACGACAATATCTGATACCATAATTTATTTATTTAAGATATTTCATAATAGTCGCCGGGAAATACATCGCGACCCAAATTACGAAAAATAAAATTTGATTTTATATAATTCAAAATTGGATTATTTTGTATACAATGTTTAGCAAATGATATCACATAAGTCGTTTACAATTTATTATCTATTTTTAACCTTAATCCTATACATTTTAAATTACTTACATTTTACCTTATAAGGCCGTTAGGCCTTCTTGAAAGAAAACTCATCCATAATTTCACTCTGAGTGGCCATAAGTCGCTCAGACTGTACTATGGGACTAATTACATAATTGTTATAGCTTTGTTTAGAGGTAGGCCGCGTAATTTCAAACCAAAATCGACATTTATGGTCGGACCGAAAAGTTGTGACGTCACAAATTTATTGCAAGAAATGCCAGCTGAAGGCGTGCATTTTATGGCCTTGTCACTAGGGAAGTGGTCGGCCAACTCATTAGTCAACAGGGCCAAATATCAACGGTACAACGATTGAGATTTCTTTAGAGAGCCATTTTTTTTTAACTTAAACTATATATTATGTAAGTACACTGTTTATTAACTAAATGAACCTTAAAAGTTTTAAGTCTTAATTAAACTATAGGTATACAGAAGAAAACTCGATTTCATACTGTCATCGGCTATATAGCGCAATATGCAATATCGCTAGCCAACTAACATTGACAGTGGAAGAGAGTGGGTGGTGGACGAAAATACGCTCGAACAGGGATGCACAATATTTATTTGACAGCAATAAAGTACATAAAACACATAAGTTACAAGCATAGTCAACACAATGTATAAGTCAATAAGCAAAATGATAGTAGCACAAACTTTATGATGATCCTTTCCCTGACACTGAAGTTATATTAACGGTAACTGAGCGTGTTATAAAGAGAAGCACTGATTCTACCTGGTAAGGGAAAAAAAAGAAAATGGCGGCGGCAATGGTTGCTGGCTGGCTGCGCTGGTTACCCTCAAGGGGAGTCGACCAGATTTCCTAGGCGAGGGCTACTTGTCAAGCTGGAGACCTTCGTAAGGTGATAACCGTAACAAGACTGACTGCTGGATGTGGCCTACTAGCGTAGACTGATCTCTGGAGTAGACTGACTTTTCATAGTCCTGATCTCGAATTTTTATACCCACGGCGGGAGCATGGTGTGTTTGGTGCGGCAATCAAGGGTACTAGTCATTATTTTGAAATTTCCGCGATGAGCGGACACGGTTTTTATGTATGTTTTTGTATAGCTTACTATGGAACCTGATACGCGGAACGGTGATTTCATTAATAATTTACGTTTTTTTTTGACAAAATAAAAATACGTTATATATATGACATGTCTGGCTATCTGCTGTAATTTTTGTAATCATAAGGATTAACATTAAGAAGGTTAAATTTGATTCATAATAAAAAATAATAGTTATGGATGAACGAAATAACTTTCATATTATAAAATTGATTTTACAGTGTCAAGGATTAAGTTAAGTATGCGCTGTACGATTTTCAATTGATTTGACCAATAATTTGATATACAAAAATCGATTTAAAAGTTATATCTTTAAGGCATGATTTTAGTATATAAAAAAAATGTTCGAATTATGATAAAACAATAAAATTGCTGGAGGCTATTAACCTTAACTAGGTTTTTACGGCGTAGGTATTTTTAATCCGCGATGTGTTTAAATATGTACCTAAAATTACCTACATCTAGGTAAGTGCTTGTAGCAGCCCATGTCGTCTTCTTGCTTTGCACGTAATACCTTGCATCTTCTGCCCAAGCCCAAGCTCCTGGCTTCACCATGGTGTAAGGCGTTACTGTCTTCTGATGACTTCCGTCCTTCAGGATATGTTTTACATAGGTGTCGGCGGTTTTGCATGCCCTTCGTCATGATGTTATCGCTACTGACGTCGCGAGTTTTCATCAGATAGAATGGAGACTATAACTGTTCAATGCGCTGATTTCTTGCTAAGAGGTGAAGATATCGCTTATGTCCATACAATGCTTCTGGCAAAAATGGCGAAATGTGAACGGCTGCTAGTGATAAAAAATGCTTCCATCGTCGCGAGTTGGTATTTTGTTATAAAAATGGCTGCGTTCGTCTTCGAGTAAAGAAATAAGATCCATCATAGGGGGGTGACATCGAGAAACACGAATATGAAGATATATGTCTAATATCTTGGTTAGAAGTCACTGTACCTTGGATTAAGTGTGCCGCGGTTTGTAACGAAAATTGTGGTGATTTCATCAGCTGGTACTGCGTTGTCGGAGGTGATCTGTAGGTAAAATTGCACGGAGCATCTTCTTGTATCTTGCAGAATAGTTGGGAGTCATTCGCTTTATGGTTTACTACTTCTTCCAGCGGATCTATGCCAGCGAGAGTTTTGTCGTTTTTGTCGATTTTGGCGTTATCGGCGGGACGACTCGCGGTAAGAAAGGTTGCTGGAGGTAGGTATGGTTGACAGAATTATTGTTTACGGCGCAGAAACATTCCTGTTAATACTTTTCGAGGTAGGTAAGAGGTACGAATTGTACGGTGGCTGAGAATAACGCCTAAGGCGATGGTTTTGGCGTAGTGCGTATCGAAGGTGAAAGTCTTCCATCTTTAGTTGGTAACAATACCTAATAATGATCATATTTATGATAAAAATTTAATAATTGTATTAAGGTATCCATAGGATTAAATCATGACAATGACTGACACACTTAATGTGAACAAAAACCTTGCATCCCTTGGAAAATTTGGGTAAGTCAGGTTTGTATGTTGTTGTTTTTAATTTTAGGCATAATTCCTGGCATCAATAAGATGACTTCTCCATTTACTCTTGATAAGGCTCATGCTTGAAAAATATTGTTAGCATGAATATGTAGAACCAAAAAGGGAAAGAACACCAAACGCGACATAAGTCCTGAATACTATTCCAGGTGTTAAAAATCGTCATGTCTTCCTTATCCAGGTCTTTTAAAACAGACCACTTATGCTCTAAATTAAGTACACATTATTTGTTTTTCTCCAATATTTCTGTATCAGCACAAAGACGTTCAAATTTAGAGCTCCATAATTCTTTGTTTTTTAAATCCAGCAATAATTGCATTTCAAAGTTGCCAATTTAAACATTAAAGAGACAAAAAATTATTCTCATACAGTAGCATTAATAGGTTTTTTAGGCTAACGTTGCTTTGCTGCTTTTGTATTCCTGGAACTGGTTAAGAAAAGCTTCCCTCATACTTAGAATTATTGTTTTGGAATAGCACATGACAATGTCAATATCTTGAGTAAAGTGTATAATTTATTTTCAAATGAAATAACTTCTTCTAAACTTGAAAAAATTGTCGTTTACGAGCTAATTTAGGTAAGATGTAACGTCTACCATGAAATATTTTTTTTGCATCAGCTGATCATCCGTTATCTCTGGATAGTGAACACCCTTCTCAAGGAGAACTGTTTTAATTTCTGCAGCGGTCGAAATGGACCGGAACGCACCGAAGCGCCGTTCCTGTTCGTGAAATCGGTAAAATTATCGCTCCGTCTCGTAGTATACATAATTTGACAGTCTGAGCTGGATAGGTCATATAATAGAAAATCTAAGACACTTATGTTTATGAAAAAAAACACATAAACTTAACTATGCTATGTAACTAACGATAACTTTACTTTGTAAAAATTTTCAGAAAACTGTCGAGCGCTCCGGTTCGTAAATTTTTCCATTTCGAGCGCTGAATTTCTGTGAATAAGGAAGCGAAACGTTTTAAAACGTTTTCTCTTGATAATCAGCGTACTTTGTTATGCAGCAGAAGATCTGCATACTCACTTTCCATTTCAACTAAAAATTCTTTAAATTGGCAATGATTAAGAGCTTTAGCTATAATGTTTGAGTTAGATATGTATTTTGATGGATACTTTTGGTACCTATATGATGGCCAAAGATTGATCTTTAAAAAACGCCAAAAACAGTCAATACGTATGATCAAAATTTTGAGTAAATTTCAAAACCCGCTAAAATGGTTGGAAGCGCTTTTCAAATAACCCTAAAATGGAAAGCCACTAAAATCTTTAGAATTGAACAAATTAAAAAAATAAATACATAATGTTTAATAAATATAAAATCATTCAACAGATTTACTAAATATGATTTTTTTAAATTTTCTCAAAACTACCTAAAATCGTTTTTCTCATTTTTCTCAGATCTACCTAAAATCGTTTTAGGGGTTTTTGAAACTAGGCGCTTCATATGATGTTTTTCCATGCACTCAATTACAGAATTTAACAATATGCTCTCCACGTGTTTGACCTTTGAGTGGCAATAATCCTAAAAGTTTTTCTTTGGCACCTTTAGATGAAATAAATCGTACAAATTTGTGCTGTATTATATTTATGTCACAAGACTCCTCAACTGCTATTGATATAGCTGAAACCAATTTAAAATCTTCGACTTGTTGTTTGGTTATATTCGAAGACATATTGACTATTCCACCTTTCAATGTTTTAGTTCGTACGTGGTCATCTGTTGAAGAGCCACACTGAAGGGGCCAAAGAGCCACATGCGGTTCCGACCACTGAGCTAGGAGAACGAGGTCTTAACCGATTCATCTAATTTTTGAGTGATGAAAACCTCGAGGAGAGCGCCATAAACCTCCCAAAGTAGTGTTGGACCAATCAGGAGACTGGAAATTCGCAAATATTTGGCGAATTAATAATTTTATAGAAACCGGATTTCATGTAGGTATAAATCAAACCGATCAAGCTTTTCTAATCCTGAATCCACGTCAAACCGTAACGTGATTTTACCTTGTTTTGACTTACAAATACTTAAAATCTCTCCGCTACGCGACTTAGACGGCTGAGAAACATGTATGAAGTAGAAGTGAGTACCGTGAGATCATGCACAAGCGATCATTTCGTGACGCCTGATTCGCAACTCGCAGTAAACCAGCAGTTCCTAAACGTGTGAACATAGAGGCGCAGGGACTCAACTTATTTATACTTAATAAATTGTAAATTGTACCTCTTTGATACGTGCTTGGCGATCGCGTTCTAAAACAAAATTTCTAATATTCTGAATTAAAAAAAATACTATTTTGTTTTTCTATTAGGTAGAGTGAATCATATAGTGATTGTCCACCTGAAGATTTTTTTTGACTTTTGCGAAAGATAACTTTCTTGGTAATTATTATTTTCCAAATCTGAAAATTGAATTGTATTGACTGATCCTTTCCAATTTCATTTAATTTACCAAAAACATCATTATGTTATCGATTTATTATTTTTAATTTTTTATGTAAGTGAACAAAAGCTACCTTTTTATAGTATATTATACCTACTTATATATGGCGCCAAACGATATAATCATGAAGATTTCGGTAAAATTAAATAATGTAAGTAGGTATGTATTTATAAGAAAGGTTTATTAAATTAAAAAAAACATGATATATGAAGAAGAACATAAAAAAGCGGTGTTCTTCGACTAGCTCTTAAGAGGGGGCTCAAGAGAAAGAGATTGAAGTATAATCTAGTATAAAAAGAACCTCGGCGTCGTAAGGACGTTAATTTAAATCGATATTTTCGCAAAAATCACTAATCATCGGGGATTTTATTTAAAAAATAAACATTATTATTGCTATTGATATTGTCGGCCGTCTTACATATTATTATTTGATAAACACCTGCAAGTTTCCGCCGATCAGAAAACAGGGCTGTCAAAATAATACATGAATTAATATTTTTAAATGTTAATTTCATCATAGTTTTTTATCAAACCTGTGCAAGTACATACTGATAACTTGGGTAGATATCGTAGCAAACATACTATTGATATATTTACGGGTATTTTTATTATTATTACCTAATTCAAATTGAGCATAGGTTGATGCTCAAATACTATTATAGTACCTATAATAATCCATATCAATTATTTGAAAACATTACATTTGCATGTAGGTATATGTATAATATAGTAAAAAGGTCAGATACTTGCTTAATTTGCAAGATAACATCAAAAGTGTATATACTTACCTAAATGAAGAATGACATTCATGAGTGAGCACGGCTCAAAGCTTGGAAAATGTGTTTTCTTTCCATCTGTAAATATTTTAGTTGTGTATTATTTTATTAAAGATTCAAGGTCAACTTTATATAACTGTTGCAAGGGATGGTGTGATGAGGGGTAGGTAATGAATAGAATCAGAAGGTTTTGATGCGTATAAAAGTAATTTCCCAAATTTATTATCCCTTAACACAAATTACAAATTCAAATTACAGCTTGTACAATACAAAGTTTATAAATTAGATTTACGACGATAGTGTTTGTAATACAAATTATTTTAACGTTGAAGCGAGAAGCGTGTGATTAAGACGAACGAATTGAAAGTACTGATCTCTTGTTGGATTGCCACATCTGTTTTTATATTGAAAGTAGACAAAGAAAATGCTATCCACGGCGTGGGTAAATTATTATTGCTTTCGTTCCCACACCGCGGATTGATTCCTGGAATTTTGTCTGCGAAATTTGATTAAGGTACAAACGTTATCAATCCAACAATGGATTTCTCACGACACAATGACAGGAATGCACTGTTTACTCGTTCATTCCTGTGATACGACAAATGACACCCGGCACGTAAGCATTTCTTCGGCCGGCGGAAGGCGATCATATATCCGTTCGCACGGCAGCGTTTTGCTGATTATTAAAATATTGAATAAAATATATTAAAATATTGTGATTACTAACATGTTGTAATTTTTAAGTTTTCTTAACTGTCTTAACTGCTATCTACACATTGATTTGTCTGCGGACTCCTTCCACCCTCATAACTAATAGAACATACTGTTTTTTTATGAATAAAAAATACTGGAAGGAACGTGTGTACAAATCACGGAAATCAAGAAAGGCCGGCAAATATGGCCAACAATGCATGATACACAAACATAAAATACACAAAATTACCTATTTAAGTTTACCGCACACGTGCAGACCACGCAATATTTGTTTACGCAAAGTCGTGGCTTTCCAAAATGGCGAATTTGGTTGCCAGTTTTTATTGCGATGAATCAGTATGTTCATTCGCGTCTTTTTTTATTCGTAGGTTTGTTAACTATGTACACCAAGAAATTTCCATTTATAAAATCGGAAATTAGTTTTGGAATATAATGCATCTAAAACTGGAAAAATTCTATCATGGGTGTTTACTTTTTGAATTAGTTGACCCCAGAAACAACAGGTCCATGCCACTACGTGACCCACTGTGGATATTAGATGCACAAAACTTAGATAAAATATATTAAAAATAATATTTAAAAAGTACAAAATAATTAATTGCGTCGACAGCCCTGGCGTCATTTTGTATTCGCCCGCCAGTCGGATGGGCGAATAAAAAAATAATGTGTGTAGTGACTGCATGTTAATAATTATTTTTAGGCACTAATGATATAAAAAATTTCGCTCATTGTCTTTACATACAATAATGGTACTACCTACCACTTGTTTCACTAGTATAAAAATGAAGTTGCGCAGGCAATAAAAAGTCACTTTCTTTTTATAATAGGCAGAAACTAAATTTTACGTTTTTAAAAATATGCATTAGAATTAAACAATACCTATTATTTTTAATACGTAGGTCCTAAACATTACAAATAAACACTATTCATTAGTAATGTTTTTTGGGTAGCACATGAAATAAAAATGTAGGTAGATATGTATTTCAACATCCTTCGTATGTTTAGTTCTCGGACAATTTCAGGTTAAAAAGTTATTAATATATTATTAAGTTTATATCGTGGCCAACACATAATCAAAAAAGTTATCATACCCATCATATCAGTTGGAATACTTCCCACCAAACAACTGATAAACATATTGAATTTAGTAACATTTATTAGAAATTACAATTTTTTGGTCACCCCATAGCTTCACTTCACAAGTTTCACTTGGAAGGAGTTTATTGAGACAAACATTGGCGGCATCCTTTTTATAATAACTAGTAGACCAGTTATTATGGACCACATGTAAAAAAATCATATTATCACTTCTCAAGGCCGATTCTGTAGAGCGTCCTTTTAATTATCTTGTTATTTTACACACTCAAGTTAATTGGAACGCCGTTGGTTTATTTCTATACACTTTTACTTATATTACTAAATTATATAATTATTTATCGTTCTTTATATTTTTAAAGTAATAACTGCCACTATGACGTTTAATAGTTTGTTTTTTACCTATCTGAGGAATTGCAGATGGCCGACAATAATGAATTCGCTGCCTAGGAACGGAACAATTCTTGACTATAATATTATACTGTGTAATCGTCACTATTGCAGTATCATTTTGTGGCGTAAAGATTATGCGTTCGGCTGATAACCGAACAATCGTTGGTTCGAATACAATTGAGTGTTTTTTTGTGTGAAAATACATGTCACACGCCAAAAATACTCTGATCTGATTTTCCAAACGCGCCTAAAGAAGTATAACTGCAAAAATAAAATGTCCAAAGGTAGGGACACGACTTGCCCCAAACAAATCATCCAATCTCTACCTATTTAACCGATATAGTACCTATTATTATGGTGTTCTTGTTGTTTTTGGATTGTCATTTTGAATTCTTTGGCATCAATGAGGCGGGACGATACGTTTATAATGTTTAACTGTCTTATGGCTCAAATAGACTCTATGACGATCGGTTATATATATGACGAACAAACCGTTTACGTTGGCGTACGTTACGTTCTTTGTCTGTGACGTCTATGTCAAACGTGTCGTCATATATAATTTTTTATGTGGCATAAATAAATCGCGCGGGGAGTGTTTTTTCTGTCTTTTATTTCGAACGTCATCTTGACAGTAGACACATGTATACAGTAATTATTGTTAGGTATACCTATAAACAGTTATGAAAATACAAAAATAGTTCGCAAAATCGACGGATAAAGCTGTTATTAATTTAATTAGAATCTTGGAAACTAGTCCACTATTGTGGGATTGCGCATAATCCGACTATGAAAACAGGTTCAAATAAATGCGGCTTGGGTCGAAATAGTGCAGGATTTGGAACGCAATGTTATTGCTAATCGTTCACCGGCCGTTATTTTTCAAATACGGGGGTTTTTTATAAGAGGCTCATGGCCTCAACCTTTACTAATCACCCATCGAAATCTTCATATGACAAGCATAGGTACCTACCTACATGATAACTTCTTGTTTTCTTATTAAATTATGGTAGCATCCATGGGTTTTCTACATTCGCCGGCATTATAATACGATGTGGACTAGAACATAATAGTACCTATACTTAAGTAGTTTCAAATCTCACTACCTACCTACAACTTAGCAAGCCAACTGATGTATTTCGATTTTCATGTGACAGATTGACGTTCGCAAATACTCATACCTAGCTAAAATATATTTTTCGAAGACGCACCAACCATAATATCCGTCAAATGTCATGTTGGTAGTATTTATCAAATATTTATATACTTATTAATAGATTTTACGGCATCGTGTGTAAACGGATTGGCATATACGGGTGTCATAGAATCTATGCCCACGCCTCTGTCATACATTTTTTTTTACACATATTCGCTTATGTGTAAACGGAATGGCATAGATATGATCATAGACAATAAAACGCCTTTGACATATATGTTGTGCCCGATCTTCTTATTGTGTATTTAGTCCTTTATACTTATTTTTAAATTTAACTGTCTGCGTAGTTGAAAATGCTGTTGTATAATTAGGAAGTTAAACGCAGAGCAATATTAGTAGCGAAGGTTGGAGATCAGCAGTTCAAATCCGATATGAATAGTGCACACTAAACCTTTTCTGGTAGGTATAGGTACTTATTTGTTTTCGACTTATTAGGACAATACTATTAATTGTGTAGATAGTATTATTTGTTAGTTTAGTTAGTGCAGCCTAATACAAGCCAAGTAAATAATAATCAAAAAATGCTCATTTATCTAAAATTGTGCCATTAAACCATACATAGTTTTAGATATTTTATTGACAGTAGAATATTTTTTATCGATTATGATTTAGTTTAGGCAGGGCTGAATGAATTTAAGAAAACTAATCAACACCATATCCGCCCCAATATCCACAATATTATTAGCTCAGTGGTATACTGGGAGCTAATATCAAAGCTAAAATTTAGTAGGTACCTATTTCATGTACCTAACTTATAAGATTTTAAAAAATCGTAATTTATTTATTTGTTGGAGGATTAGCAAAGTCTTAAGTGTTTCTGTAGGTATATGAGTTCGGACGAACAGAGTAATTAATAAAACTACTGGTTGACACGTAATTACATTTATTTGTATATTTTTCACTCGTTATCATACAATTATTAAGAGATGTTTATTTAAAATCTTTATTATTATATTGTTTTATAGTAAATTTGTCGGTTATTCACTTAAGTCCTTAATTTTTTAATATTTATGAAACAACGATTTTATAAGTTATAATACAAGATGCGATAAAAGCAATGATAAAGTATCTGATCTTCTAGACTTTGTCTTTACGGTGGATTTAGAATGTGTGCTTTTGGCTCCAAAGTCTAAAGTGTCAGCAATGTACTACACAACTAAATTAATAGTAGGTACATAACTTTACAGTTTACAATATAAAAAACAAAAGAAGATTACTGTTTTCTGTGGAATGAAATTGAAGGTGCAGTGACGGCTAGAGAGTTGGCTTCAATACTTGCATATTTCATTGAAAGTGAAATTATTCCAAATATTAACGTATATTTCATATAAGGTAATATGTATGTTATTGGAGTGACGGCTGTTTTGCAAAAAATAAAATAATACACTTTCAAATGCTCCATTAAACGTAGGAGTTAAAAACAAAACAAACCCTATTTAAAAGTATCTCATTAAAGGACATACACAAATGGAAGCAGACTCAATGCACTTGACTATTCAGAAACGTATTCGACACCATAACATCAACGTAGGCACCTGCGGATTATGTTGACTACTGCAAAACTGCTCGATATTCGTCATATAGTGTTGAATATATTTACTACACCAAAAATAAAACATTACTTTCGATAAGATGTGGCCGGAAAGTGGGTTACACATTTAAAGGCTCTCTATTACAGTCCTAATAGAACAATGACATATAAATCAAGACAGACTGAACAAGAGCAACATTACCAAACCAGAAGAACATTGAATAATATCGAGGCTATAAACATTTAACCACCACTATATTATACTCAAGACGGAAGAAAACAACAAACTTTCAAGATTTGCAAACACTAAAACAAACTTTGAATTCTGATTATTATGATAAACTACCACATGAATGATTAATATAATATTCATTTTAACAACTTATTATTTCATTGCAAACAGTCTCATATTTAGTTTTTAGTTGGTAACTTGAGTAAATAACTACTGTATAATTTTATTTTAAAAGCTTTCGTAAGTTTTATAAAGTATAAGTATGCATAATTTTAAAACTTATTAGCGTCAGTTTAGTTTCGTAATAAAAAACTTTAATGAAGTTTCTGGTTATTAGTTTACTCAAAGCAATGTGTATCTCCAGTTTTAATGACATCATGAGTATTTTTTCAGAATTTTATATTTGTTTTATGTTTATTCGTGTATTTGTAATATTATCTGTATGTTTTATTTTATTTAAATATATTATTGACAAAATTATACTGTTTTTTGTCTCTACTGTAAATTAGTGATTTTGGACTTTTTTTACTTTGACTTGGACACAATTTTCTTGTATGTATCATTTTATGTGCTTTCAAATTACTAATTTGTTTAAATTTTTTAAAACACACATTGCATTGATGTGGTTTTTCACTAGAATGCATTTTTTTATGTTGGTTGAGATTACTATTTCGTATAAATTTTTTAAAACACACATCGCATTGGTAAGGTTTTTCACCTGAATGTGTCATTTTATGTTCTTTGAGTTGAACAATTAGTATAAATTTTTTAAAACATACATCGCACTGATGTGGTTTTTCACCAGTATGTGTCATTTTATGTACTTTAAGATCACGATTATGCATGAATTTTTTAAAACAAACATCGCACTGATGTTGTTTTTCACCAGAATGTATCATTTTATGTACTTTAAGATCACAATTTCGCATGAATTTTTTAAAACACACATCGCATTTATGTGGTCTGTCACTAGTATGTGTCATTTTATGTATTTTGAGATTTTTAAATTGCCGAAATTTTTTAAAACACACATTGCACTGATGTGGTTTTTCACCAGAATGTATCATTTCATGTACTTTAAGATCACCATTTCGCATGAATTTTTTAAAACAAACATCGCACTGATGTTGTTTTTCACCAGAATGTATCATTTTATGTACTTTAAGATCACCATTTCGCTTGAATTTTTTAAAACACACATCGCATTTATGTGGCCTGTCACTAGTATGTGTCAATTTATGTATTTTGAGATTTTTAATTTGCCGAAATTTTTTAAAACACACATTGCACTGATGTGGTTTTTCACCAGAATGTATCATTTCATGTACTTTAAGATCACCATTTCGCATGAATTTTTTAAAACACACATCGCATTGATGTAGCTTTCCTCCAGTATCAGTCATTTTATGTCCTTTGAGGTGACTAATTTGTATATTTTTTTTAAAACACACATCGCATTGATGATGTTTTTTACCCGTATGTGACTTGGATGAATTGGGATGCTGAGATTTCATGCATGAAACGTGGTGACAATTTATATGATTTACTGATTCAAATACTCCATAACAATCCTGACAAACAAAGTTACGTGGAAAATATGTAACTCTTCTCAACTTAATTCGCACCACCTTAGGCAAGTATAATTTCTGAATTCCCAATTTGAAGTTCTGTTCATCGATAGTTATTTCGGAATGCTGTATCATCATACGTTTGATATTACTGGTTGCAGGTGCTATGATGTCATTGTCCAAGCTATTGTCAACTGTCCCCTTTCTTCCGATGTCCACTGATTTACTGTGACGTACTGTTAAACATTGCTGGCTATAAACCTACACAATGGACAGTTTGATAATTTAATAATTATATCATACAATTGTAGAGTACATAGTAATAATTGAATTCACTTATACTAACTATACAATGTGTTTTGATAGTTAATTGATATAAATACCTGATCTAATGGCATGTATTGTGTATTAGAGCAGCCAGGTTGTGGACTCTTTTTACCGGTTTGGCGGATTGCGTTGTCAACAAATTCTTCTTTGATGACGATTCCTTCATTACCATTCTCAGACATTATATTGATCAGACCGTTTTCGCGCATCTAAAATAACATTAATAATATTATGTAACAGTATCACTAGTATGAAGTGTCACGTAATGTTTCGATTATTTGATTACACTATTCGGACACATTGGTTGATTATTATACTTTAAGAATATCATGACGTCATTTTTTAAGGTATGGTCCGGCGTTTATTAAATGCGGTTCACGTATTTAGTCTTAGTTTCGGATAAATCACTGGACAGGTAGGTATCTTTAACCTGCCGATATACAAATAAACTAAAAATGTCAGTGAGGGGTTACATCACTCGATTGATTACCTACCTAGGTACATATACTGTTGATTTTACGAAAATGCCGTCCTCTCTTTTCAAGCAATAATCATATTTTATTTAATTTATTTAGTCACGCAGCATGCATGCCTATTTAATACAATTTGATACTAAAAACAATAATTTGGTAGAAAATGTTTTTAAAAGAGCATGGTTGATCTCATCCCATTTTAGGGTAGAAATGTAGCGTAAACAGTTTGGGTGCAAATGCATTGCAGCGATTTAAAAACGATACCATACTTATCAGCCGACATCCATTTGCCAATACGCTGTCCAATGAACAGCTGCAAAAGCCGTACGAAATGTCTGAAAGTGTGTTGGCAACAAATTCATCGAAATTTAACTAAAAGTGTTACTTAGATATTTGGTTAATCAAGAGGGCTCATCATTTACTCGACAAACTGACGGTTGAAGTTTACTCGCCGATTATCATCAACATAGCTGATAAACTGCTAGCGCTTAGCTCGAGCAATAAAACTATATTTATTGTCCTTGTCGTGTTACGAGAATATTTGCAGATTCAAATGCAAAATAATATGGAGTGAAAGTCATAACTCGCAACGATCTCTTGTATTCACCACAACAAAAAATAGAATATCGAAGTCTTTATTACGCATTAGTAAAAATCAATGCCTGCTCAATTGTTTATTGTTAATAGTATTGAGGTTCAAATAGACTATATGAGGATCGGGCACGTATATGCTAAGAGCGATTTACCGTCATGATCAAATCTATGCCATTCTGACATATTGTATGACAGCTATGACACCGTATTTACACTCTGTGACACAGGACGCCAACATTAGAACCAAGTTTTTGGGCAAATATACGACCGATCGTCATAGAGTCTATTTGAGCTATTTTACTAGAGACCGAGAACTTTTGGGGCGGCACTCCTGTTCATCTTATCTATGGTTTTCGATTTCGAAATATTGTGAGTATATTCAGGATTAGAAGATATTATTTCCCATTTCCTGAAATAGGTAACAATATAATTTCGCAAATTTAAAATAATTGTATTTTTCCCCAATGATTTAGGATACATTTTATATGGCCACATAAAAATTTTAAGTGAGTTTTGTAGCTGTCATCACGGCAACTCTTTCAATAACGTTGTTGAGGAGCCGAATGATGTTATTTTTGTCGTTTTATTCTTCACAGTAGGAGATACGATGACATATAAACTTCCTGCTGTCACTTTTCAACACTTTCGCCATTATTATTACGTCTAAATGACTGATACCGCGCACTTATAAGAAACGTCAAATGCGTTCAAGGTGAGGGGAATGAATACTGAAACGCTAGAGGAGAGGATCTAGTTCTCCAAGTTGCCGCCCATTACCGTAAAGTTTTCGCACAATACGATACACCGTGTCACTTTCACTAATGTGATTAGTCAATATTCAATTTTGTATTACCTACTGATTTCGTAAAATTGAATAAAAAAACCATTGTATAATCCTTTTTGTTGCCCGCCTAATTAGGAATCTACCTACACTATTGTTGTCGTCATCGATATTTTCCTGTTTGACTGACATGTCAAATCCACCTTTTCTTTTTAAGTGATTTACGTCAATCCATTGGTATGCACCGTCTTCGATCACCTCCGCCGTGTCGTCTGGCAATATTTCATCCTTAATTTCGGTTTTTACTTCCATTTTACGCGGTATTTAATATCAAAATCAGCTGTCACAAGCTTAATGTTCTCTGACACTGTTTCTCATAGACTAATATACTTTTATAGATCCGCCACTCAGGTATACCAAGTGGTTCAAAGTTGTCTCTCTCTAAAGTAATATGTTGTCTCTCTCTTACAACTTGGTGTAGCTGGCGGGCTTTTTTTTAAATAATCTGGTGCATTGTAATATGATAATAAAAAGTCAAAATATTGATATAAGCATTATTTTTATTGCAGAAATATAAATGTACAACAAAAAATAATATTGTAATAATATGTAATGTAATAATATTGTAATGTATTGCATGATAAATGAATATTATTCCAGACATGGCATATAATATTACATAGCGATTACAGAAAATAAAATACAAAGAATTTATAAACAAAACCATGACAAATATAAATTTTATCAAATACAATGAAATTGTGAATTACATTAGGATTTTACATATTTCAATTAATTCAAAAAACTGATTATTGTTCTCTGATCATGATAATGATGTTAATGATCATAATTCAATAAGGTTTTAGTCGTCAGAATCCCAATTTCAACAGTTGAATAATGTTTATACAGACATATAATAATTATACAGCTGGTTGGAAATTATACAATTAATTTAGTATGTACTTAAGTATTATTAATTGCATGTTATCGTCATGAAAAGATTATATTTTAAATACTCAGAATTAATGATTTTGTAATAGCAAAGAGATAAATTACTATTTTTCATTAGTTTGTTTGCTTAAAACCTCAATAACCGAAAACAACCGATTATTGAAAACGCCAATGTTTAATTTATATTGCATTTAAGGGTTTATTGGCTTAAAAAATAGCTGTATTATTTTAAATAAAAATTATAAATTAAATCATCATTTAATAGCAAGATTTGTTTGTCACTCACTACGTAAATTCGATATTTTGACATTAATATGCAATGATTCGAACTGAAAAAAGCTGTAATTATTTTAAACATTTTTATTGATTAATTTGTTAATTTAGATATTAGAAAATGAGAAATTAATCAATTTTATTAAAAATTTGGATGTGTGAAATTCTTAAAAGGAAACGTAAAACTTGTGTTATTCTCACTGCTATATTATTTCATGCAAATCCACATATAAATAACAGAATTCTTTACGATTATCGGAAGACATTACGATTTGTTATAACTATCTCAACTGTCAAAGCTCGACCATTTTACTCGTCTGTTAGTCAGTAGCGAATCATAGACAAATCGGACGATTCATTGTCCTCATACTTTTCGCTCGCTTGCGCCTGCATTAGCATAAATTAAGAAAAAGACAATTCAAAATAAATTACTGTAAATTGGTTGCATATCTTTTTAGATAAATATTAGTTCTTTGCTGTACAATGTTTGTAAATTAAATGTTTCCACAAAATGTACATAAACCCAAAAATTCTTAATTATCAACTTATTTTTAAAAGCATTTAGGTACAACTGTATTTAGAGTCGAGTTAAAATTGAGAGCGTACACAAGTTTTGCAGGAGAGACAAAAAACATCATGGTTATTATAGAAATATATACAAACATAAATGGTTATGGAGTTTAATCATCCATGGTTTAACAATGTTAGATTTTTTTATGGAATTACATCATTTGCAATACGGGTAAATATTAACAACGGCCACTAGATGGCATTGAAAGTCAATTTTAGATTAAAATGGAGTAACATTTTTCTAGTTTCATCGACGAATATATTATACAATGAAAATTGTGAATTACGTTAGGATTTTACATTATTTCAAATACTCCAAAAACTGATTATTGTTCTCTGATCAATAGCTTTTAAAAATCATAATTCAATTAGGATTTAGTCGTCATAATTCAAATTTCAACAGTTTAACAATGATGATACAGACATATTATAATAATTATACAGCCGGTTGGAAATTATATAATTAATTTGGTATGTACTTAAGTATTATTAATTGCATGTTATCGTAATGAAAAGATTATATTTCAAAGACTAAGAAATGATTTTGTAATAGCAAAAGGATAAATTACTATTTTTCATTTGTTTGCTTTTTTAAAAGCCCAATAACCTAAAAAAAAACCGATTATTTAAAATGTCAACATCTAATTTATTTTTTATATTTATCAGCATAGAAAAATAGCTATATTGTTCTAAATTGAAATTATAAATAAAATTATCATTTAATTAAAAGATTAGTCTGTCAATCACTACGTAAACATCTAGAGCGGGTTTAGCGATTGATATATTATTATGTATATTTATTTATCCAATCTTCAGAGGTTATTTTATAACCCAACACAAACGTGTTTGCTTTAAAATATCAGAGAAAGTATTCTGCCTTGGGAGTGAGTTGATCAACACGAGAGACACCAACACGCACTAAGATGCAGCCATATGTTTTATCTGAAACATCATAAAACAATGTATTATTTACTTATAATTATTACAGTAAATGTTTTATTTTTTAGTTTTGTATGGTTAGCCATTGCAACGGCCCATTACTTATAATCAGATCAGTATAAAATGGCTGTAAAGCCTGAAAAGTACATAAAAAATTGCTACCCATTTAATTAATTTAAAACAAGAGCTAGGTATGATGTTTTTGAGAACACCAAATGTAATGTGTATACATTATAATTTAATTCTTATTCTTGCAAGTCGGTTCCAGTCAATTTAGCACCTTGTGAACCGACCAATTGATGAAGGTAAGTATTGATATTTTTTAGTTGTGTGGATAGAATCGATTTGTGTCAATCAGCACTAGTAATTATGTACTTCAAGGCAACTAAAAACTTAAAAATTTCTCACGCTTCTCTTTCCGAACAGCAGAAGTAGCAGAAAGCTAGACCTCTAAAACTGAGGCTCTTGCTGCATCGTTAGGGATCCTGGCGATTCTGCACGTTCAGCTGAAATCGTGTAATATTCCCCATCGTTAGTAATCGTTGAAGAACAGTTTACCATACTTAACAAATCGAGGAGAATTGAAATAAAGTTTGTGTCCACAGATTCATTATAACTTGTGTATACAGAATGGATAACACTAGTATATAACATTATAGCTCCATGTGCATGGATTTACCGGCACCAATAGTACATCTACGTTGGCCGCGCGGCTTAAGCGTCAGCCTATAGTGTCGTGGGTCCCAGGTTCAAATCCTTTGTCTGACAAGTTCACATAGTTTTTTTCAATTTGTGTATGAGTTGGAGTATGGACCTAATAGGTTGAGCAAGTGGCTGATACCCATTTCTCCTAAAAACAACTTCTGTTAATAGGTACAAACCTCCACCCTGTGGAGGCCCATATGATCCTATTAGGATCTGACATGGTCGAAGATAGTGTGTAAACTATACTATCCCAATAATTAATAAACGTTTACACCTAAAAGTGCTGACTGTCCCGCCAATCTCATTCTTCGAGCGTAAGCAAGACGCGATGTTGTCAATGTATGGTGCCATTTAACAGGTTGTGAAAATGGTAAACGTCAAAAATGCCCTGCGTCGCCGTGTAATTAGTATTATTTCAGGCAGGTTTGCCACTTTCTTTCTACTCGCTATGCGTATCCGCCATGCAAGTCCCAACTACTGCGTTAGGTAGGTAGATTACTTAAAAATATTACTCACATGTCGTTTTCCGTACAGGACTAAAAATGAAAATCACATATCCGACGATGCATAGGTACATATAAAAGTCGCATCTAATTTTTTTTAAGGCCACCGCTGAGTCGTAGGTAGGTACCCACTGTAAAAATATTTCTGTATTCTTCTCAGGGTGTGGATGAAGCACTGCTCTAGCTGAAATAGAAAATAATACTAAATTACGGTTTTACTTAATGAGACCCCACGCAGCCGTAGACTTTTCTACGATTCATTGATTGACATTCATATTTGAGAGGAAGCTTGATGTATTATTGTATGTATGTCGAGTGTAATTGTTGTTTGGAGCCAAGACTCATATTAAAATATAGTGCAGATGTATGAATACTTCATTGTAATGTAATATTGTACACAACTTACGTTTAAAATTAACACATCCTCCATGGCACCGTTTTTGTTAAACATTGTTTAAATTAATACATAATAATATGTACGTACTAGACACAAAAGTATATTAGTATATATTCTGCTTATTCCGCTTTTGATTTTGTCTTAGAACACACAAGTTTTTTAAGTTTTTTGTATAAATATAAAATGTGCCGTTAATATTTATGTACATACGTCCGAGGACGCCAGCAGGAGCAGTGCTGCCAGATGAAATGAAAAATATGAATTTGCCAGGAATATTGCCAGGAATATTGTAATTTTTTCCCAAGCCGTAACAAGGAACATTATCTATTATTTAGTACCTCCAGTACGATAAACAATTATAAGTAGGTTTTTTTTATTGTTTAAATATCAAAAATAATTAAATTACATTATGTAATCCCTACCTTTTTAAAAAATTACATTTTTTAAATTTATGTTTTCTTTATAATATTACACTATTACAGGATATCTTTCTAAAATAAGTACCTAGGTACGCAAATTAACTATTTAGCATGATACAACATTTAAATATATGTTTTTTTTATTGTTTAGACCTCAAATATAATTAAATAATATATGTAATACCTACTCTTAAAGTGACATTTTTCTAATTCATGTTCTTTAAATGCTGTTGATCAGAGAACAATAATCAGTTTTTTGAATTAATTGAAATATGTTAAATCATAATGTAATTCACAATTTCATTGTATTTGATAAAATTTATATTTGTCATGGTTTTGTGATAATGTAATATGTAATATTATATACCATGTCTGGAAAATTATTCATTTATCATGCTATGTAATATTATTTTTTGTTGTACATTTATATTTCTGCAATAAAAATAATACATATATCAATTTTTTGACTTATTAAATTACAATAAATTACAAAAATTACATAAACATTTGAAACTTTTATAATATATCAGAACACGATGACACTATATTCTTTTAATAGTTTTAGCCATCTTTAAGCAGAATTGGATTCATTTTCAGTTAATTCTGTTTTGTATAGAAAGTTAGTTCGAAAAAATCCGCAAGGTGGCGCTTCGATCGAATTCAATGCCTGCACTTTTGCGTAACGGCGTGCGACGATTTTGAAAAAAGAACTAAATCGCTTTCTTGACTTAATTTAACTATCTGCCTAGTTGAAAATGCTATTGTACGATTAGGATGATAAAGGCAGTGCAATATTAGTGGCGAAGGTAAGCTGTTAAAATCCGATATGAATAGTGCACAATAAACCTTTTCAGGCATACTTATTTGTTTTCGGCTAATTAGTCATAGTAGATAACAATCAAAAAAATTATCATTTATCTAAAATTATGCCATTAAACCATACATAGTTTTAGATATTTTATTGACAGTAGAAATTTTTTTTCGATTATGATTTAGTTTAGGCAGGGCTGAATGAAATTAAGAAAACTAATCAACATCATATCCTCCCCAATATCCACAATATTTTTGCTCAGTGGTATACTGGGAGATAATATCAAAGCTTAAATTTAGTAGGTACCTATTTAATCTACCTAACTTATAAGATTTCAAAAAATCGTAATTAAACTATTTGTTGGAGGATAAGCAAAGTCTTAAGTGTTTCTGTATATGAGTTCGGACGAACAGAGTAATTACTAAAACGACTGGTTGACACGTAATTACATTTATTTATTTCTAATTCATGTTCTTTAAATGGTGTTGATCAGAGAACAATAATCAGTTTTTTGAATTAATTGAAATATGTAAAATCCTAATGTAATTCACAATTTCATTATATTTGATAAAATTTATATTTGTCATGGTTTTGTGATAATGTAATATGTAATATTATATACCATGTCTGGAAATTATTCATTTATCATGCTATGTAATATTATTTTTTGTTGTACTTTTATATTTCTGCAATAAAAATAATACATATATCGATTTTTTGACTTTTTATTACGATATTTCAATGCACCAGATAACTTTTAAAAAGCCCGCCAGCTACACCATGTTGTTAGAGAGAGACAAAATATTACTTTAGAAAGAGACAACTCTGAACCAGTTCGTATACCTAAGTGGCATGCCCCTGCTGTTTCTCTTCTAAATTCCAGTGTTGCCACCTTTGTAGTTCGCATTCCAAGTAATAATAATGTATTTTAACAAAAATTATAGTACGCGTTGTCATCAGAATTCATGTTGTTGAATGTAGAATATTTTTATTCCTATATGAATACCAACGTCTTTCCAATTTATAATATTATTATAGTAATTTTGTTTAAAACATTAATATGGTACAAAAAGTTTGGAAAAGAACATTGGTCTAATCTCACCCCATATATGGTGGAAATGTGGCGTACACATTCGTTTTGGGCGTAAATCCATCACAGCGCTTTTAAAACCATACCATAGTAATCAGCCGACATCCATTTACTAATCCACCGATCAATGAACTGCTGGAAATCCTTACGAACTCTTAAATTGATAACGCATTGAATTCATCCAAATTTAGCTAAAAGTGTTAGGTACTTGGATATTTGGTAAATCAATTTGGCCCATCATTTACTATATAAACTTACAGTTGAAGTCAACTGGTCGATTATCATTCTCATGGTTTGTGTTTGACTTTTTCGTTGAGGAGTTCTGAAAGAACTCTATTATACATGGTGTTCGCCGGAAAGGTTAACTTCTTCATTATCACATTTTCTTATTTTTGCCCAGTACAAATCTTGCAATCGATTTTTTATCTAACTTCCAGACTAGCTAAACATTTGAAACTTTTAGAATATATCAGAACACGATGACACTATATTATTTTAATAGTTTTAGCCATCTTTAAGCAGAATTGGATTCATTTTCAGTTAATTCTGTTTTATATAGAAAGTTAGTTCGAAAAAAATCCGCAAGGTGGCGCTTCGATCGAATTCAATGCCTACAATTTTGCGTAACGGCGTTCGACGATTTTGAAAAAAGAACTAAATCGCTTTCTTGACTTAATTTAACTATCTGCCTAGTTGAAAATGCTATTGTACGATTAGGAAGATAAAGGCAGTGCAATATTAGTGGCGAAGGTAAGCTGTTAAAATCCGATATGAATAGTGCACAATAAACCTTTTCAGGCATACTTATTTGTTTTCGGCTAATTAGTCATAGTAGATAACAATCAAAAAAATTATCATTTATCTAAAATTATGCCATTAAACCATACAATTATAGTTTTAGATACTCGTATTTTATTGACAGTAGAAATTTTTTTTCGATTATGATTTAGTTTAGGCAGGGCTGAATGAATTAAGAAAACTAATCAACATCATATCCTCCCCAATATCCACAATTTTTTTGCTCAGTGGTATACTGGGAGATAATATCAAAGCTAAAATTTAGTAGGTACCTATTGATACCGGGAAGGAGGGATGCATGGGTATCTGGGTATACTCTCCATCCCGCATCGTTTCATGTTGGGAAGAATGTGTGACGTCATAGGGCATAGTTATAGATAACTCATACTTTCGATTTATTGTCCTGCGCAGGACAGCAATTTATTCGGGATAACACATTAACAAACAATGGTAATTCACATTAGAGGTTACATCGAAGATCTTAAGATTATACATGTTATTTTTACGGGTCTGTTACCGCGTCACCGTTAATTTATTCGGCGCCGGCATATCGAGGGATGGTTTGTTTTTGTCACATTACACAATATTCACTCGTTATTTCACTTTAGAACTTTTATTTATTACGATTCTGCGTTGGTTCTGGGGTCACGGTGGGCGGCAAAGGGGCGCGAAGCACGTGGCACGTCTTGGTAGGCGGCGGGGAGCTGGATGGTCGGCAGGACGGCCGCGAAGGTGTAACGTCAGAGGTGCGCAGGAATGAAAGTACCGCGCCACAGCGTCACTGAGTGATGATACCCGCGTGGCTGACAAGATTACGTTGAAGCGCCCTCGGCGATCGTTTCTTTTGCTGCGCGGGCGCAGCCGCACCCTGCGGCGGTTGGGACGAGAAGGCTGTACCGGATAGAGTAGTCGCATCTTTCGTCGGCCCGCAGATATCCGGCATCTCTTTCTAATCGCCATTTTTCGGGCCTGCCACCCGTAGTGTCGATTCTGGCCCACGTATCCATTACCGGTCATCATATTATTATATTTTTAAAAAAATGCCACTGTTCGTAATAATTATTTAATGAAGTTGACAGAAGTAGCGGTGCTTGCATTATGTAAGGTTCCTGATAGGGGATCGGCGGCGTCCCTTTGCGAGGGAATTGTCTCTGGTAACACTATTTAATCTACCTAACTTATAAGATTTCAAAAAATCGTAATTTATTTATTTGTTGGAGGATTAGCAAAGTCTTAAGTGTTCGGACGAACAGAGTAATTAATAAAACTACTGGTTGACACGTAATTACATTTATTTGTATATTTTTCACTCGTTATTATACAATTATTAAGAGATGTTTATTTAAAATCTTTATTATTATATTGTTTTATAGTAAATTTGTCGGTTATTCACTTAAGTCCTTAATTTTTTAATATTTATGAAACAACGATTTTATAAGTTATAATACAAGATGCGATAAAAGCAATGATAAAGTATCTGATCTTCCAGACTTTGTCTTTACGGTGGATTTAGAATGTGTGCTTTTGGCTCCAAAGTCTAAAGTGTCAGGAATGTACTACACAACTAAATTAATAGTAGGTCCATTAAACGTAGGAGTTAAAAACAAAACAAACCCTATTTAAAAGACATACACAAATGGAAGCAGACTCAATGCACTTGACTATTCAGACACGTATTTGACACCATAACATCAACGTAGGCACCTGCGGATTATGTTGACTACTGTAAAACCGCTCGATCTTCGTCATATAGTGTTGAATATATTTACTACACTTTTTAAAAAAATAAAACATTACCGTTGGTAGGACGTGGCCAGAAAGTGGGTAACACATTTGAAAGCTCTCTATTACAGTCCTAATAGAACAATGACATATACATCAAGACAGACTGAACAAGAGCAACATTACCAAACCAGAAGAACATTGAATAATATCGAGGCTATAAACATTTTACCACCACTATATAGTCGAGACGGAAGAAAACAACAAACTTTCAAGATTTGCAAACACCAAAACAATGTTTGCATTCTGATTATTATGATAAACTACAACATGAATGATTAATATAATATTATTTTTAACAACCTAATATTTCACTGCAAACAGTGTCATATTTAGTTTTTAGCTGGTAATTTGAGTAAATAACTACTGTATAATTTTATTTTAAAAGCTTTCGTAAGTTTTATTAAGAATAAGTATGTATAATTTTAAAACTTATTAGCGTCAGTTTAGTAATAAAAATCTTAATTTAAATTACTATTTAAATATATTATTGACAAAATTATACTGTTTTTTGTCTCTACTGCAAAGTAGTGATTTTGGCCTTTTTTTACTTTGACTTGGACTTTGGACACAATTTTCTTGTATGTATCATTTTGTGTGCTTTCAAATTACTAATTCGTTTAAATTTTTAAAAACAAACATTGCATTGATGTGGTTTTTCACTAGAATGTGTTTTTTTATGTTGGTTGAGATTACTATTTCGTATAAATTTTTTAGAACACACATCGCATTGGTAAGGTTTTTCACCTGAATGTGTCATTTTATGTTCTTTGAGTTGACCAATTAGTATAAATTTTTTAAAACATACATCGCACTGATGTGGTTTTTCACCAGTATGTGTCATTTTATGTACTTTAAGATCACGATTTTGCATGAATTTTTTAAAACAAACATCGCACTGATGTTGTTTTTCACCAAAATGTATCATTTTATGTACTTTAAGATCACAATTTCGCATGAATTTTTTAAAACACACATCGCATTTATGTGGTCTGTCACTAGTATGTGTCATTTTATGTATTTTGAGATTTTTAATTTGCCGAAATTTTTTAAAACACACATTGCACTGATGTGGTTTTTCACCAGAATGTATCATTTCATGTACTTTAAGATCACCATTTCGCATGAATTTTTTTAAACACACATCGCATTGATGTAGCTTTTCTCCAGTATGAGTCATTTTATGTCTTTTGAGATGTCCAATTTGTATGAATTTTTTAAAACACACACCGCACTGATGTGGTTTTTCACCAGAATGTATCATTTTATGTACTTTAAGATCACCATTTCGCTTGAATTTTTTAAAACACACATCGCATTGATGTAGCTTTCCTCCAGTATGAGTCATTTTATGTCTTTTGAGGTGACTAATTTGTATATATTTTTTAAAACACACATCGCATTGATGATGTTTTTTACCCGTATGTGACTTGGATGAATTGGGATGCTTAGATTTCATGCATGAAACGTGGTGACAATTTAGATGATTTACTGATTCAAACACTCCATAACAATCCTGGCAAACAAAGTTACGTGGAAAATATGTAACTCTTCTCAACTTAATTCGCACCACCTTAGTTAAGTATAATTTCTGAATTCCCAATTTGAAGTTCTGTTCATCGATAGTTATTTCGCAATGCTGTATCATCATACGGTTTGTATTACTGGTTGCAGGTGCTATGATGTTGTTAACCAAGCTTATGTCAACTGTGTCTTGTCTTCCGATGTCCAGTGATTTACTGTGACGTTCTGTTAAACATTGCCGGCTATAAACCTACACAAAGAAAAGTTTGATAATTCAATAATTGTATTATAGAATTGTAGAATACAAAGAAATAATTGTATTCATTTATACTAACTATACAATGTGTTTTGACAAGTGATTGATATAAATACCTGATCTAATGGCATGTATTGTAGATTAGAACAGCCAGGTTGAGGACTCTTTTTACCGGGTGTGCGGATTGCGTTGTCAACAAATTCTTCTTTGACGACGATTCCTTTATTACCATTCTCAGACTTTATATTGATCAGACCGTTTTCGCGCATCTAAAATAACATTAATAATATTATGTAACAGTATCACCAATATGAAGTGTGACGTAATGTTTCTATTATTGTATTACACTGTTCGTACACATTCATTGGTTGATTATTATGTACGTTGTAACCCGTTGTACCCCGGGGACAGTTTTACGTTTTTTGCGGGAAAAAAGTCGCCTCGTACAAGGCCTTGAAACGCGGAAGTTAATGCTGCAACCCCTATTTTTTATTGAAAATATTTAAAAAACATTAAAAAAAATATTGGCATTTATTTCAGCTTGGTCGGAGGTCAAATGGCAAAGATAGATGCAAATGACGTGTTACGCGTAGATCGGAATGCTTCACTCATGGACAATAATTGTATGTAGTGGCATCAGAGCCGGAGTACGTGGTCGGGGTCTCAAATTTCAGTTTTAACTTGTTGCACCCCGGGGACGCATCTGCGCCAGAGTGAGTGGTCGGGGTTTCGAATTTCAGTTTTAACCCGTTGCACCCCGGGGACAATTTTATAATAATAAATTGAATTTGCACTACTTTTTAAGATATTTAAATGCAATAAATGTACAAAAAATAAAAAATCTAAAATTTTATATTTTTTAAATTCAATCCTTTGCACTGTACTCCCGGGCAGCTCCGGGTGATACAGCTAGTTATACATAAATAAGTAATACAAAAATGTTTGATTTATTCTTCAAAGAATATAACCACATGAATGAACCCAAAATTGTGGTTTTATAGCCATATACCTATTCAAATGGATTTTCAATTAAATAAAATAAAAATTTAATTCGGGTTTCATTTGCCAAGCAATGATACCTATGACGCTTGCGATTACTCTAAGATGAGTTTTAAAGATGTTAATATTTCTTTTGAAGACAAATAAATTCAAAGACACTTTTCGGAAGATCACATACAGGAAGCAACTGCAATTAAATAAGGTTGATAAAACTCTTGCAAAAGAAAAATTTACCAGTATGAAAGTAATAATGGTTGACTTGGAGAAGTGTTAACCTACTCCATATAGTTACCATCTGAGAAAATTGTGGACTCTGAATTTCACAATTTACGATGATGCAAGTGGTGAGACACAACACTGATGAAGATGAAATAAAAAGTGGAAGTGGTGGCAATAAGGTCAATTGAAGTTAAATTCCCTCCGCCAAACCCGCCCCGCACCACACTCGGTCTTAATCGAGAGTATCACGGGACCCGTCAATTGGTGATGTGAAGCATCTAAAAATTGGCCTGGGAGTATCCTGGGAGAAGGTGCCCAAGACTTAGGTTGCTACGCTCAGAGTGAGCTCTGACTGAGTTAACTCTAATGCAAAGTGCCACGGAGAGAAAAAGCACATGAAAATTACTTAAAAGAAAATGAAGCTACTTATTTATTATATCAAAGAACGAAGCTAATCATACAGGCAGCAAAATTTATGTGAAGAGATCTTCACGCCCGTAGTAAGACGCCGCAAATTTTTTGAATGCAAGATAGTTGGCCTTAGTAGCAACCAGGTCGGACGGGCCGATGGGTCCAACAGCTGGTTGGACCGACCTGAGCATTCCCTTTCGTTCGGAGCACATACTCAGACACTCCCATAGGATGTGATTGGCATCCTGTATTTCCCCTCCGCATGGACATGTCGGACGGCTTGAAAGTCCAAGTTCAAAGAGCCTGCTAGCGAAACCACCATGGCCAGTCAAAAATTGACTGGTGTAATGGTCTGGAGTCAAATACTTGGATATCTCCATTCGCCACTGTATGTCTGGAAAAAACGCGTATGTGAGCCGGCCCTTGGTAGATTCGTCCCACTTTCGCTGCCAGGTCTTAATGGCCGCGTCAAGCGACATGAGTCTAATTTTGCGCTTCAATAGTGCTAATTCCTCGCCGGCTAGTCGAGGGGGGGGGGGACGAGATGAAAATCACCAACGTCGGCCTCCTCACCTTTGAGGAGCAGCATTGAAGCGCCGCTGACCTGAATGTGCAGGTCAAGTGGGAGAATACCGGCCAGGACCGGGAGCGCGTCAGTTGAGGTTGTAGGGTAGGCCTTGGTAATGGACAGAAGCACGCTGCGCTGTTCTCTTAAAAAAGAGACTCTAAGTTTGACACTATTGGGAATGCGCGGGCACCAAGCGCTGGCGCCGTAAGCCGCGATTCCCATAAAAATGGCGCCGTAGGCGATCTTGAGCGCCCTTACTCTTAAGCCCCATCCTTCACCAGCCATGCGGCCGACCCTCTGGAAGGCCACCCCAGCCTTGTGGACTTGGGTTCGGCATGGTGTTGGAAATTTGGCATGGTGTCCATCTTGACGCCTAGATAGGTGACGATCTTCGACACTTTCACTCTCGTGTCACTGAATCGGACTGTGGGTGGTCTCGAGCAGTTTAGTCGTCCCGGTCCTTTGAGGACAATGGCTTCTGTCTTGGAAGGTGCGAATGATAGTCTATTTAGTTTACCCCAAGCCTCAATTGATGCTAAGGCTTCGCCAACAGTGCTCTCAATCTTCGCCCTGCTGTCGGTCTCGACCAACAGCAGCGCATCGTCTGCGTAGGCAATGACAGTACAGTCGGTTGGAAGCGGAATTCTAAGGAGATCGTCGAAGAGTACGTTCCAGAGAAGAGGCCCGAGGACTGAGCTCTGGGGACATCCCATGCTGGTGTTTCTTTCTATTGTTGTAAATCCAACTCGAAACTCGATCGATCTATTCGTGAAGTAACTTTGAATCGACGCGAACAAATTTTCAGGTAGTCTCTTCAGCCGAAGCTTTCAAAGTATAAGAGGCCAGGACGCACCATCAAACGCACCTGCAATGTCCAGGAAAACTCCTAGGACGTATTTACGGCGAGAATTTTCAGAGATGGCAATCACGTTCCTAATGGCGTCGACTGTTGATTTGCCTCTTCTGAATCCAAATTGCTTATCGGAAAGCGGCGAGTGTGTCTCCAGGTGGGCTTCAATCCTGTGGCACAGTAGCTTCTCCAGCACTTTGCCCAGGGCGGGCAGGAGTGTTAGAGGGCGGTAGGCTTTGGGGCTTGACGGTTCTCGGCTGCCAGCTTTGGGGATTACCTTAAGTAAGCCCCTCTTCCAGCAGTCGGGGAACGTGCCGCTTCTGATGCAGTCACTGAAGAGGACTGTAATCTCTGGCGCGGTGATGGCCCATGTGCGTTTGACAAGTAAGTTGTCAATGCAGTCCGGGCCCGGGACCTTGCCAGCAGTCAACGTGCGCATGATGTGGTTGATCTCCTGTTCGGAAGGCAACGATGAATGATCCGTGTCGATTGGAAGAGAAGCCTCAAAGCGGACCGTCATCATGGCGTCATCATCCCTGGACTCATCATCCAGAGGGATGAGGGCCTCGAGTAGGACCGCAGCCGTTTCAGACTCGGTACTGGTGAATCCGCCACCCGGTTTCTCGATGCCGCACAGGAGGCTCATCGGTCTGAGTCCCAGCCTCAATGCACGGTATGGAGGACCCCAGGGGTCTGAACCTCCCTCAATGGTGACGAAATTACGCCAGTAGTCTTTCTTGGCTTGAGTGATCGCTTGCTTGTATTCCGTTCGGGTGGATTTGGCCATGGTTGCAAGGGGATCGATGGAGGCAGGTGGTTGCTTGCGCAGGCGTGCACGTTGATGGGCCTTGCGCGCTTTTCTGAAAAGATCACGCAGGCGCGAAACATGCTGCGTCCACCACGGCGACTGGCTTGGTGGCTTAGGCTTGCAGCGTCCGAGTGAAGCTTCGGCTGATCTGGTGATGTCTCCAGTCAGTCGTGAGGCGGCCGAGTGAACGTTTGGAAATCGGGTTCTAGATGTCGTGTCAAGCTTTTTGGAAAGCGCCTCTTCAAACTTTTCCCAATTCCCGTCGCGGGTTCTAAACCGCGCGGGCGGAGTTGGGGAAACGTCAGAGCCGCCATCGTGCGAGGAGACAGAGGCCAGCTCAAAAGTGATCAACCGGTGATCACTCATGGAAGCGCTCTCATGGACTCTCTAGCCGCTGATTCGTCTCGCAACGGATTCAGTGGCCAGGGTGATATCGATGTAGGTGCTTCCGGAGTTTGTGAGCGACACGAAAGTCGGCATGCTGGTGGGGTCGTTGAGGACAACCAGGTTGTGCTGGTGAACTAACTCCTCGATGGCAACCGCGTCGCACAGGGGGATATCCACGGGCGCCCAGAGGGGGGATTACGAGTTTGCATCCGCACAGATGATGACATCCCTGCCACCAACTGCGCGAAGGATGCCGTCGAGCACTGATGCCACGTGTTCCTTTGTACTATTAAAGCTGAAGTAGGCGGAGATAACCACCACGCTGCCTCCTAAGGAAAAGCTTATGTCTGCACACGCGACTAACTCAGTTGACAAATGCGAGAGCGACAGCACGCCAAGGCGAGGGTCAAAAGCGAAAACGCAAGCCTTCGGCTCCGTACCCCTGGCGCTGACGACAAGACCCGCGCACCCAAGTCTCTTTTCAGTGACCTTGGGGCCCCTTTCAGAGGCCCAGTGGTACGGTTCCTGTACCAGCGCAAGAGACAGGCCTGTGGCCCGCAGTCTCAATTAACTCCGCCGAGGTTGACGTTCAACTGAGCGAAGGTAATCATCGCGTGGCAGTGTGGTCCACCATAGCCCTTTCACGCAGCTCGTGGAGCCTTGCTGGGCAATCGAGACTGCCGGTGGAGTGATCAGACGGCTGCTTGTGCTTGTAGCAGGCCACGCATTTGGGTGGGTTTCCTTTGCTGGGGCAGTCCTCGCGGTCGTGGCCGGAGATAGCGCAGTGGCTGCACGTCGGCGTTTTGCTGGTGCATCCTTTGGCCATGTGACCGAAGAGGTGGCATATATTGCACTTCACTACCCCAACGTAGTCCCTAAGAGGGAAGGATTCCCACCCCATGTAGAGTCTGTCCTCTGCAATAAGGGCAGTCCAGATGGCCGCCGGGGCGAAGACCACAAAGTGGCATCTGCCGGTTCTTGACCCGGCTTTGTGGCTCAGTCTTATGTTCACGTATGCCTTTTCTGGCAGGCCGGTCTGTTCACGGGTGGAGGTGAAGATGGCTTCCCGGAGTTGTAGTTCTGTGCGTGTAGAGGGAAGGTTGAAAATGATTACACGATGCTGCTTTTTCCCGGCGAGCTCGGCTCGTAGGGCAGCCTCCGAGGTCTCCGGGGCTTTAATAAGGGCCTTGGCCTCGACTTCTGAACGGGGGTGAACAATTACACCTCCGTTCCTTATATTACGGATACCCGTAATTTGAACCCCAAGAGACCTGGGGTCGAAGGCCTTCTTAAGGATCTCCTTCGTGGTATCCGATTTCTTCTCCTTAGATCCGGTCAGGAAGAAGAGAACATCCGGTCTGGGGGCGAGGGGAAGCAAGGATGGAAACTGTTGGTTGGCGGAGGCGGAGGAGGTAGAGGGTGCTGCATGTGTTGACGTCGTGGCCTTGGGAGGGCGGCTTTTCCTGCCCAATGCCGTGGCCCATGACATAGGGGCAGGTGTCGTGGCGGCGGGTTGGGCATTTGCGGGCGCTTGAGGCTGGATGGTCTTAAGTATCTTGGTTTGAGCGTGTAAGTCCCTAATGGCCTTCTTTTGAATTTTGAGGCCAGAGGTCCTATCTTTGAGCAGTTATTCCAGGTGTAGTATTCTGGCTTCTTGGACAATGGATTTTCGCTCGAGTTTGGCCATGGCGAGATTCTGCCGGCTGTGGCCTTCAGATAGGCCCAGCAGAGCGTTGGATATTCGCTCTTTGGCGCCGGCCTGTTTGCCGCGGAAGGCCGATATAATCTCGTTTAGACAGGTTGAGACTTCGGTATACATGTCATCGTGTTGATCAGGGTCTATCCTGGAGAAGTCCATGGGTATCCCGATGTCTTCGCCAGAGGAGGAAGAGTCGTCATCATCTAATCAATAAGGTCAGCTGCTGCTTGATGAAATGGGCATCGAGCAATGTTTTAGCAAATATTGAAGTGCTGACGATTTGGTATGATGATTAATTGCCCTGGCCAAAATCGGAATATCATGATTGTTTTTCATATACCTGGTTTCTGAAAACCATTCCTACGCTGAAAATCATAAATCACAAATTCCTATTACGAGGCCATACACACATGGAGATCGACTCTGACCACTCTATAACTGAACGTCAAAAAAGATGCTGAACGGTATGCAGATAATTGTAACTCCATGGGATTGGGCTCAGTTTGTAGGGAGATGTAAAAGAAACAAGCCTTTTAAAGTTATTAACATGGAGTTAAAATGATATCAACAATTATTGGTCTTTATATGCATCACCTTCAGCTCCTTTTGTGGCTCGAAAAGAATATTGATGGCACACCTTTTTTATTTCTTTTTTATTTATATCTTAAGATAGCGCTGGTTATCTACGTTATAAGACGAAGTTCTCCGATGAAGATTTCCAAACTGAGGACCTCCGTAGAAAAACAAGGTCGCAAAATATTTTGTTTCACATTGGAATTCCACATGTTCAAAACATCCAATTAGCACGGCCAAATTACAAAGATCTGCAAAATTTCTTTTCCATCCACGTTTCTATATCCGTTATGCTGGCGTATATTGTGGCATAACGAACGTTAGGCGCTCTTAAAAATTTGTGCCGAAAGTGTCCCAGGAGCAACTTCCCAAGACCTTGGTTGGCGTGCACTAGAGTGTGCGTGATCCCTTATTTGATATAATGTATTGCAGTCAATTCTCGATGAGAAAAGACCTTCTCGCTCGCCGTAAATTGCCGCAAACTTTTTAAAAGCTGAAAAATTTTCCCTCGTAGATAACAAGTCGCAATGGCCGACCGGTCCAACTGAGAATTGAACCGACAGGAGAAGCTCTTCCCTTTCAACCGACATATGGGGACACTCCCAGAGGATGTGATCGGCATCCTGCAATTCGGCACATAAGCAAGTCGGAAATTCTATTAAGCCAAGCGGACAGATCTTGTAGGCAAAACCACCGTGCCCGGTTAAGATCTGCAAAGTATGAAAAAATGGATATCTCTGGAATTTCAAGAATTTTATGGTAGAATTCCACATATTTCCTCATAAGCTGATGTCCCGGAGAATGTCTAGATCAGTAATAAATTTTAAATAATGTTGTACTTTGTAAATTAAAAAAAATATATAATTCCTTTTCATATGTAGACTTACTGAAATATTTTGTTTATTCATAATAAAATAATTATTAATAATGATGCACAGGAAATAAAAATAATTTATACCTATATGGACTTTTGTATATATTATTATCTATTGGTGAAGTATTGCTTAGTGGTACTTCTACATTATGTGTTAGAACATAAAATACGGAAGTCCATTAATTTATTAATTCTAAATGATTTGGTCTTTCTATCTATACTATGGTCAAAAATAAATTTAATTATGAATGATACTATTTACAGTCCCTAATAATTATAGTTATTAAAAAAGTTATTGAGTTTCAAACATTTAATCTACACTAAAATCACTCTCCTGAACAAAAGTCTAAACGTGACTTCCGTGGTTCATGCTCTAACGTAGTGATAGTATTTCCCACTTTCTGAAATAGGTAAGTACTTATATATTAAAGCAAATTTCAAATAATGGTATCCATTTTTTCCAAATGATTAAGGAAAAATTTTATATGGCCATATTACAATAATTTTAAATGAGTTTTGTAGCTGTCATGGCGGCAACTCATTTTAGAATGTTGTTGAGGAGCCGAATGATGTTATTTTGTCGTTTTCTTCTTCACAGTAGGAGATAAGATGACTTATAAACTTCCTGCTGTCACTTTTTACAACTTTTTCCATTATTATCACGTCTAAATGACTGATACCGCGCACTTATAAGAAACGTTAATACTGAAACGAGAGAGGAGGGGATCTTGTTCTCCAAGCCGCTGCCCATCACCGTAAAGTTTTCGCACAGTACGATACACTGTGTCACTTTCACTAATTTTTGTGGTTAGTTATTATTCATTTTTGTATTACCTACTGATTTCGTAAAATTGAAAGGAAAAACCATTGTATAATCCTTTTTGCTGCCCGCCTAAACAAATTAGGAATCTACTTACCTCTTTTAAGTGGATACTTTTGTTGTCGTCACCGATATTTTCCTGTTTGACTGACTTGTCAAATTGACCCTTTCTATTGAAGTGATTTACGTCAATCCATCGGTATGCACTGTTTCCGATCACCTCCGCCGTGTCGTCTGGCAATATTTCATCCTTAATTTCGGTTTTTACTTCCATTTTATGCGGTATTTAATATCAATATCAGCTGTCACTAGCTTAACGTCCTCTGACACTGATTCACTTTCACCAGTGTTGCCACCATTATAGTTCGTATTCCAAGAAAGAATAATGGTATTATTCAACAAAAATTATAGTACGCGTTGTCATCAGAATTCATATTGTTGTATGTATAATAATTTTTCCCATATGAATACCAACTTCTTTCCGATTTATAATATTATTATAGTAATTTGTTTAAAAACATTAATACGGTACCTACAAAAAGTTTTGAAGAGTATTGATCTAATCTTACCCCATTTATGGTGGAAATGTAGCGTACACATTCGTTTTGGGCGTAAATCCATCATAGTGATTTAAAAACCATACCATACTAATCAGCCGACATCCATTGACTAATCCACCGACCAATGAACAGCTGGAATGCCTTACAAACCTTTAAATTGATTACGCATCGAATTCCTCCGAATTTAGCTAAAAGCGTTAGGTAATGGGATATTTGGTAAATCAAGATGGCGCATCATTTACTAAACAAACTTACGGTTGAAGTCAACTGGTCGATTATCATTCCTCATGGTTTGGGTTTGACTTTTCCATTGAGGAGTTCTGAAAGAACACTATTAAACATGGTGTTCATCGGAAGAGTTAACTTCTCTATTCCCACGTTTTCTTGTTTGTCCAGTACCTACAAATCTTGCAATCAATTTTTAACTAACTTCCCGACTAGCTAGAAATTTTGCGAGCCTAATACTACAAGGTTCTAAGTGTTCGTCCTTGAGAAAACAAACCTAATAATGAAGTAGTATTCCAAGCTGCCTTATTGTTACTTTTGTTTCACTAAGGACAAACACTTGGAACCGTCTAGTTCTCCACTCGCCATTTGAAACTTTTAGAATATATCAGAACACGATGACACTGTATTCTTTTAATACTTTTAGCAATCTTTATGAAAAATTAAATTCATTTTTAGTTAATTCTGTTTTTTATAGAAAGTTAGTTCGGAAAAAATCAGCAAGGTGGCGCTTCTATCGAATTCAATGCCTGCACTTTTGCGTAACGGCGTTTGACGATTTTTAAAAAAGAATTAACTCGCTTTCTTGTCTTAATTTAATTGTCTGCCTAGTTGAAAATGCTGTTGTATGATTAGGAAGTTAAAGGCAGTGCAATATTAGTTGCGAAGGTTGGAGGTAAGCTGTTAAAATTCGATATGAATAGTGCACACTAAACTTTTTCATGCATACTTATTTTTTGTTTTCGATGAATTAGGACTATAATATTATGTAGATAGTATTTGTTAGCTTAGTTAGTGCAGCCTAATACAAGCCATAGCAGATAATAATCAAAAAATATCAATTTATCTAAAATTGTGCCATTTAACCATACATAGTTTTAGATATTTTATTGACAGTAGAATATTTTTTTAACGATTATGATTTGGTTTAGGCAGGGCTGAATGAATTTAGGAAAACTAATAAATACCATATCATTCCCAGTATGCTCAATATTTTTAGCTCAGCGGTATACTGGGGGATAATATCAAAACTTAAATTTAGTGAGTACCTATTTAATGTAACTTATTGGATTAAAAAAAATCGATTTTTTTATTTGATGGAGGATTAGCAATGTCTTAAGTGTTTCTGTATATGAGTACGGATGAACAGAGTTATTAATAAAACCACTGGTTGACTGGTTTTATTTTTTTATTTATTTGTATATTTTCCACTCGTTGTTATTATACAATTAACAGGTGTTTATTTAAAATCTTAATTTATATTTAGTTTTATAGTAAAGTTGTCAGTTATTCACTTATGTCCTTAATAATTTAATATTTATGAAACAACGATTTTATAAATTTTAATACTTTCGCGGAGCAAGGCCCTTTCAATTTTAGCTAGAGAGTCAGACTAAATTCTTTTCGGCCTACAACCTTTCACAATCTACTGAAAGCATTGCCTCACCCAAAAGAGTAACCTATTGTTATAAAACGAGATCTCTGGCGACATATCTGGATATGACTCAGTAGTCAGAGACTTGAAATGACACAATTATTTAGAAGCGTGCAATTTCTTTTCACGCGGCGTTATAATTACATTATAATATTTATTTTCTAACGAGTTACCTATTCAATATAAAACTTATTATTTATAATGCTTACGTGCTAAATACACGCTATTTAATTGTATAACTAGGTATATAATGACTTATCTATTGTCATGTTAAAACATGCCCACATTTAGGACATTCGATTTATTTGTACTGGCAGCACCAAGCTCGACGGTGGAACGAGTACGCATGCGCGTGTCGAAAACTTTCAAAGACGGCCGTTGAAATAATTCAGGCGCGGAGTGAACGGAGATTATATTATATGGTGAAGGCCGACCAATTCTGGCCCTGTCGGTTTCCGACGCTCTTCCGAAGCACAGCTCTCGGCTTCTGATGCTCATCCTGGACTAAGCCCTCGATTTCTGACGCCCTTTCGTAGTTTCGGACCCCGTGGCCGAAGTGGTCACGTGAAGATGGTCCGAAACAAGGTTCCGGCTAGATGGCGACGACACCGGGAGATTTATTAAAATAAGTATTTTATTACATTTGAACGGTCAACCGAACATTATAGCTTTATTTGGGTTCTAGTTATTTCTTATTTCGCCAATTATATGCAGACACTCGTTAGTTTTTAATTATTTTTACACTTGTTAATGAATTTATTTTTTTAAATATACACATGTTAGACTTTCTTAATCGCGTTTTATTTATTTCTTGATCTATTGTCTCTATGCATTTTTAGAGTGCGCCCCAATTTTCCTTTTATTTAATTACAGCAAAAAACCACATGACCGCATGCAGACCGACAGGTTACTTAGGCTAGAGAGGTATTTCAAGTTCCCACGATCCTGATTCCCTTTCCTATCCATATCCATCCCCTATTCATCCTCATCCATATCCACATATTCCCATAACCAGACGCACCTTCTTCATAATTCCTACCCAACCCTTTTTTATCCGTTACACTAAATAATACCAATTACATTTTTTTTAATTCTTCCATTGCCATTCATTCTTTTAATTAGGTAACTAAAAAATAAATATTTTGACGGATAATCAAAGAAACTAAGATGTGTGTGTTTTTAACCCGTTATAGATAATGAGGTCAGGTGCAAGTTTGCGCCTAATAATTTTTGAAAATCGGATTTTTGGGAGACCAATAATCAGGAATATAATAACCATTTGTAATATCAACGAAAACAAATATGTATAACTGAAAAAGTGTGCACCATTTTTGTTACATCGCTCCTAGCATATCTAAACTATTAGTGCTTAGTTTAAGCAGGGTTTAATTGATTTTTTATTACTAACAAACACTATCTGCAATTTTTTTTAGGTCAATGAAAACAGATAAGTATGATGGACAAAGTATAGTGTGCACTATTTACGACGACTCTTAACAGCTTACCTCCACTTTTCGCTACTGCAACATAATAACAAAAAAACAATATTGTATATTAGAATATATTATCTGAAATATTTTCTCTTAGTTATTGTCAATCCTAACATTAGGGTTTGTAATTGGAAAATACAATACAATTACGTAAATCGAAATCGATTACTGACAATTCCATTTGAAATTTTGCGGGCGAAAGGAAAAGGGCGATAAGTTAAAAAAATCTAAAAATGTGTTAAACATGGAAAATGTTTAAAAACACTAAAACAAAGTTTTCACTCTCATTATATGATTTTTATGATAAACTACTTGTTATGTTCAAAATGAACATAACTAACATTCATACTCTGGCAACCCCGACGAATATTTATGGTCACGTCATGGAGCGTACGCCATTGCACAGATGTCGCTGATAGAATTTACGGCCGCAACGGACGTCGCGAGGTGTGAAAGAAGTAACAAGGCTTTTTGATTCTGTCCGTCATCCGCGGCGGTCGATATTTAATTTCTATTTTTGCTGTCAGATTAACATTGAAAGTTTGGTGAATCATTTATTATAGTACGTTTATTTATCGTATTTTGTTTTATCTAAATTCAAAGTTTGGTTCAGTTTCGTTTGTTTCTTATAGTTTTTTTCTTGCGTACTCTAAGTACCTATATGCCGTGTGACATTTTGTAGTTTCCTACCCACACTAAATTTAATATTATATTTCATGTTTCGATGTAGATTATAATATATGTGGTGACATATCTTTAGTGCTACCATTTTCAGTTTGTGCCCAAATTCTTTCTAATTGTTTGCACATATTATAATTTTGTTTTTTGAGTTTTCAGAAATTTTTTGGTTACCTATTATCAATGACAGAAACTTTAAGTTGGTACAATATCAATGATGATAATGATATGGATGGAAACAAAATTAATACCAATGGAATTAAAACATTTCCTAGCTATTACATACTTGGAATTCCTAAAACAGATCAATGTTTCTTTATCAGTATATTTATAACCTACAATTCATTTGCATTAAATTAGTTTTTACAGTTTGTCAAATGTTTCTTTCTCGCGATATCTTGGTTTCAAACCGTCCTTTGTTTCTGGCTTCATTTTTTGGCCGCTAGAGTAAATATTTGTATACTTGTATAATTAAAATCATTTTTTTAATAACAAAATTTATTATTTAATTTAAATCAACTTCCGCAGATTTTTGATTATTAGAAAAGTAAAATTATTTAATTTAAAGGACTCATCGCGTATAGTAAATTATTATTAATGAAATAGATTTACTTAATTAAATCAATATTTTCCTGACTCATTTTTTTCAAACGTCAACGTTAAAATTTATTTATTTTTCTGATCTCTTGATCCCTCTGTTATAAAGTGATAATCAATTTTCCTTTTAATTTAAGCCAGTTTTCGCTAAATTTATTTCTGTTCAATTTAATTTTTTGAATTTTTCTCGGTGCTGAACCATTCTAAAATTTTGTCTTTTGATTTTTCTTTAAAACATTAGTTTTGCAAATATCCGCATTTATACAAATAAATAGCGTGTCTCTTGTTGATTATTAAATAATTCAAATTTAATAGTATGTTCCGCTAAATACTTTTTTCATATAACTTTTTACTCATTTCTGTTCGGAACTTTAAATGTCATTTTCTCTTAACATTTTTTGGTTTGGACAATCATTATGATTTGTTTTGCTTTTGAAATTTATTAAATCATTAATTTTGCAATCTCAATTATAAATATAGTTTTGCTTGCATACTATCTCATATTCAACTTAAACACTGAATTCTTTTATTATATTCGTCTAAATTTTTATACATAATATCCTATAGATTGCTTTGCTTGATCCTAACGTAGTTGGTTTTTTCTCTTTTTTTATTGTGTTTTGGTGATACCTTCTTGCGTAGCTATTCAACTATATCTATATCTTAACGATATTTACTTCTCATCTAACTGTGATTAAATTATCAATTATTAATTTTTTTGGTACATTATTAGTCGACTTAAAATTTTTTGATTATATTTACAAATATTATTTGGACTGATAATACTTCATTATAAAAGTACTCTTTATTAAAGAATCATTTATAAAAGTAATTTTTAATTTTTTTGAAGTTACTATGCACGCATTACAAATTGCGTTTGATATTCTTTTGTCTTTGTTATATTTATATATTATTAATTAACGTTGATAAACACCCCAGATTTTAATTAGTTTTTTTTGCCTCTATACAGCTTAATTTATCTCATAATAAACCGCTTGTGTTTATTTCTTGAATCTGAATAATTTTTGCATTTTTTTCCCTTTCTTATTTTTTGGCATTTTACACCTTTCTACGTTGTACTTTAATCTCATATCGTGGTTTCAGATGACTGTGCGCTGACCGTAATTTGATCGTGGCTTTTCAACTGCCATAACCAGCCAAGTGAATACCGTGTTTTGCAGTCTCTCGGAGCAGAGGTATACCCTATCCGCTATAGCAGATATTGCCCAAGTGCGGCATTTAATTTTAATCAATCGGTGCTAGGGGTTCCCGCTTCGAGAGGCGGGTTTCACTCTTGGGCGGAGTAGTTGGAGACGCTTCGAGGAGTCATTTTTGCTTACATATTTCAATAGTACAATTTTACAAATTTATATCGTCTTGCCAATTTTGCATCAAATTCTAATAAGGTTTGCTATTATATTTGTCTTCGCGTGTGGTTTTCTTTCGTTTATTTTTATAACTTATTTTCTTTTTATTGTCTAAGATGGTATCTTAGCTCACTTAGCTCACACAGTTCAATACAGGAGTTTTTTATTGATAGAAGATGGAGATTTTAATATTTTTTTTGACTGCTAGCTTTTTCTCTGCGCGTTCACGGGAAGTGAAGGTGGACCCGTGACGTCTCTCTCTAAAGACCTTGGGTGCTTAAGACGGTCCCCAAGGCAGGTGTCTTTTTTCTAGCAGTCAAACTCTGTACGGAAAGGAGGGCTGTTCGCTTGCCTTTTCGTCACATCTGCAGCCATGGAATCCGCCTTGAACGTCGGAATTCCATCGCACTTTACTGACTTTGCCTGAATTGGATTGTGAGGAACCATTCTTTTGCTTAAATTCTTCTTGGCCGTTATTGATACGGAACCTGTTGCATGTTAGTTTATTTGTTTTTTTTTATATAGCCCTCACTTGAATGTGAGATGCGCTATAACCTATATTGGTTATTAATTACACTTAACTTCCGACGCGATACTGGTGCCTTTGCAGTTGTCTGTTTTGCTTGTAGCGTTTCCTTTAGCTTCTTTATTTTTTTTTCATTATCCGAGGCCACATCTCTGGGATTCCAGGCTTGGGATTAGTGCGTACCCAGGCACGGAATATTGCACCCGGAAGAGTAGTAAGTCTCGGGTAGTCTCTTGTGTTGCGGGATTCTAGCGTCCACGGTGTGGTAGATTAAGCCCCTTAGACTAAGCTCCTTTAGACTAAGCTCCCTTAGAGTAGTCTCGAAGATTAAACCGTGTTTGTTGGAGTCTACGACAGTCTCGTACCGCAATCGTAGACTTTTAACGTAGAATATTAAAATTTAGTTATCGCGGAGCTTTTCTCGTTTTTTTTCGTTCCCTTGTTTTTGTATTTAATAGGAAATCTACGCGTTATTCAGTACATGGCTTAGATTATCGGCTCACGTTACTTTTATATTTATGCATTCAGGGAATCCAAGGTACTGCGATTGGTTGTTAACCCGCTTTTGAATTAGTCAGATTTGGTAGTCTGTACTATTTTGTTGTAATTTAATTTTGCTAAATTTATTAAATATACGGATTGACGTTTGTCGTCAATACATTATACCGTTAGCCTCATACGCACGCCAATTCAAAAGTAGATATTTACCATATTTTCTGTACTCATTATATTTCTTTTAAATCAGTAATCGATCAAGTTGTGGACTGACTTTTTTCTTTTTTTTATTGCAATACTGTATTTAATACTGTACGATGACCCGTCGACAGTTCATCTATTATTGCCATACTGGTTTTTTTTCTTGACGTATTGCATTGCTTCCATCAACTATCAGCAGCATTACACTTGCGCTGATTATTTAAATTATCTTTTGTCAAAATCTGTATTATAAATAATCATTTTTATATATACAATTTATTTTACGCTTAGCGTTACTTATGCGTTGCTTATTACTATTGCTTACTTACTAAAACTTATTGACTTAATTTCACAATTTATCTGGGTTGTTTATGAATGTATTTTGTCTTGTCTTGTAGATGCTTCTGTTTCAAATTTTTTTCATAAAAACAGTTTAGTTATTTCAAATCAATCTTCGTGGTGGAACATCGTTAGGTAGGGAAAACTTCTACGATGGCTCCTAGACCTTCACTACCCCGTGGAACACCCTCCCGTTGGAACACCACACACAATTTCAAGATTACTTCCCTCCGACGTCAACCATCGGAGGCGAGCTTTACATCCATTTCTCGTCGTTTTTTTTTACATAACATCTATCGAAGCATTATTATTGAAACGTACCAGGCCACGTCGTACGGAAAGCTACCACCAGGATACCGTCCGATGAAGCTGATGATTGAAGATTATGTTGCTTTCACATCTCCTCGCCAAGACTTTACCTGTGTTATAACACCGGGCCTTGTCGACCGTTTGCTGCCCTTTGTGCACGAGCCCCGTGCACTCCTACTCTGAAGACATCCGGGACGCCTCAAGACGAAGCTCGCATCATGGCTGGACCTTCTCTTTTCCAAGGACGGGGATATTATGTTCAAAATGAACATTACTAACATTCATACTCTGGCAACCCCGACGAATATTTATGGTCACGTCATGGAGCGTACGCCATTGCACAGATGTCGCTGATAGAATTTCCGGCCGCAACGGACGTCGCGAGGTGTGAAAGAAGCAACAAGGCTTTTTGATTCTGTCTGTCATCAAGTATAGTCGTGCTCTGCTTTGGTTTTACCCAACATTTATAATGGACGTTACTTAAAAGAGCACGATTGCAGCCGCAGTGCTGGAAGCTTCTGTGTCGTTCCAAGTTTGGTATTTTAAAACTATTATTATTTGATTCACTTATCTTCCAATGTTTCTTTTAAAACTTAGCTGCTTGCCTTTATTATAGTATTTCCTTAATAACCTTTTAATGTAATATTCTTGTTTTTGCTATAATATAGTTTCGGTCAAGTACATAAATTGCTCTTTCATTTATTATTCCCCCTTTCTTCCACACTGTTAATAATTATAATCTTCCACGAGCCAAAGATCGTGTGGCGCCCAGGTACATCTTTTAACCATAGATTGCACGTGCCTTCAGCCGTGCAATTCCTTCTTGTATTCTAAATTTAATTTTACAGTTGTCAGTTGCGAGGTTACGGAAGTAATTATTGTTCAGCTTGAAAAGGATGCAGGTAACCCATGGCCCTTGCTTATGTCTCATGCTCTCTTTAACTTTACACTCTATATTCCATCCTATTTTAGAAACTATTTCTCTTTTATTTTGTAGTTGTGACGATAAGGATCACAACTACAAAATATTAATATATCATACTATATGAATGATGATTATAATATTAATTTTAATACCTTATTATTTCAGTCTCATATTTAGTTTTTAGCTGGTAATTTGAGTAAATAACTACTGTTAAATTTTACTTTAAAAGATTTCGTAAGTTTTATTAGGTAAATGTATGCATCATTTTAACTTAATAGCGCCAGTTTCGTAATAAAAATCTTTTAAGAAGTTTCTGGTTGATAATGTAGGTAGTCAAAGTAATATGTGTATCTCCAGTTTTAATCACATTTTGAATATTTTTTCGAAATTTTATAGTCGTTTTATGTTTTTTCGTTTATTTGTAATATTATCTGTATGTTTTATTTTATTTAAATATATTATTGACAATATTATACTGTTTTTTGTCTCTCCTGTAAAGTAGCGTTTTTGGACTTACATAATTTTCTAGTATGTCTCATTTTATGTTCTTTGAAAGTACTAATTAGTTTAAATTTTTTAAAACACACATTGCATTGATGTGGTTTTTTACTAGAATGTATTTTTTTATGTTTGTTGAGATTACTATTTCGTATAAATTTTTTAAAACACACATCGCATTGATGAGGTTTCTCACCTGAATGTGTCATTTTATGTTCTTTGAGCTGACTAAATTGTATGAATTTTTTAAAACATACATCGCACTCATGTGGTTTTTCACCAGAATGTATCATTTTATGTACTTTAAGATCACCATTTCGAATGAATTTTTTAAAACACACATCGCATTGATGTGGTTTTTCACCAGTATGTGTCATTTTATGTACTTTAAGATTACACTTTTGCATGAATTTTTTAAAGCACACATCGCACTGATGAGGGTTTTCAACAGAATGTTTCATTTTGTGTACATTAAGATCACGATTTCGTATAAATTTTTTAAAACACACATCGCATTGATGAGGTTTTTTATCTGAATGTGTCTTTTTATGTTCTTCGAGATTATTAATTTGCAGAAATTTTTTTAAACAAACATTGCATTGATGTGGTTTTTCACCAGTATGTGTCAGTCTATGTGTTTTGAGATTACCAATTTGCAGAAAAAATTTTAAACAAACATCGCACTGATGTGGTTTTTCACCAGTATGTGTCATTTGATGTACTTTAAGATTACACTTTTGCATGAATTTTTTAAAACACACATCGCACTGATGTAGTTTTTCACCAGAATGTATCATTTTGTGTACTTTAAGATCATTAGTTCGCATGAATTTTTTAAAACACACGTCGCATTGATGAGGTTTTTCACCCGTATGCGTCATTTTATGTCCTTTGAGGTGACTAATTTGTATGAATTTTTTAAAACACACATCGCATTGATGATGTTTTTTATCCGTATGCGACTTGGATGAATTGGGATGCTGAGATTTTATGCATGAAACGTGGTGACAATTTAGATGATTTTCAGATTCAAACACTCCATAACAACAATGGCAAACAAAGTTACGTGGAAAATATGTAATTCTTCTCAACTTAATTCGCACTACCTTAGGCAAGTATAATTTCTGAATTCCCAATTTGAGGTTCTGTTCATCGATAGTTATTTCGGAATGCTGTATCATCATACGGTTGATATTACTGGTTGCAGGTGCTATGATGTCGATTTTCAAGCTATTGTCAACTGTGTCTTTTCTTCCGATGGCCAGTGATTTACTGTGACGTTCTGTTAAACATTGCTGGCTATAAACCTACACAAAGAACAGTTTGATAATTTAATAATTGTATTATACAATTGTAGAGTACATAGTAATATTTTTATTCACTTATACTAACTATACAATGTGTTTTGACAGTTAATTGATATAAATACCTTATCTAATTGCATGTATAGTGGATCAGAGCAGCCGGGTTGAGGACTTTTATTATCGGTTTGGCCGATTGCGTTGTCAACAAATTCTTCTTTGATGACGATTCCTTCATTACCATTCTTAGACTTTATATTGATCAGACCGTCGTCGCGCATCTAAAATAACATTAATAATATTATGTAACAGTATCACCAATATGAAGTTTCACGTAATGTTTCTATTATTTTATTATACTATTCGCACACATTGGTTGATTATTATACTTAAAGAATATCATGACGTCATTTTTTAGGGTATAGTCCGGCGTTTATTAAATGAAGCTTCTAGTTTCAAAAGCCCCTAAAACGACTTTTGACAGTTCTGAGAAAAATAAGAAAAAGTCATATCTTTTGAATATACTTACAATAAATACATAACTTTATGTATTTATTATTTGATTCATACACTATAAAGAGTATAATATTTAGTATCCCTTACTCACTTTTGCATATTTTACTGAGAGAATATTAAAAATAAAATGATTTTCATTTTAGCGGACTTTGAAACTCAACTACCGTTTTAGGGGCTTTTGAAATTAACATGTACGATTTAAGGGGGTAATGCATGGAGGGGCGCATCAAGAAATTGCAAAAGGCGTCCAGCAGTTCTATTTCTTGGAGAAACAATAAATATGTTTTGTACAAATTTAAAAAATATTTATTCGAAGTAGGTAACTAAAATTAACAATATAAATTATGTTAAAGATATAGAATTTACAATTGTATACATAGATATTATATAATTAAAAATATTACAAATAATAATGAAATAGAACAGTAGACTATATATTATATATATAAATGAATGTTTGTTTGTCCCGCATGCGTTCCTTTACAAATCATCCGATTGCGATGGAACTTTCGTGAGTTATTATGTGAACACCCACGAAGTTTTTGATTAGAAAAATCTATATTATTCTTCGTCGGTTGTTGTACGCACACTTAAAAAGGTGTCTCAATTAAAACAAATCATCTTCTTCTTCTTCTATTCGTATGCGTTCTAATACCTTTCATCCGATTGCGATGAAACTTTCGTCAGTTGGTGTGCGCACACCCGCGAAGGTTTCTGAATTAGTACAACCATCTTCTTCTCCTTCTTCATTCTATCTTCTTTTGTTCATATGGTTCCTATACCATTCATCCGATTGCGACGAAACTTACGTCAGTTATTGTGCGCACACCCTTGGAGGTTTCTGAATTAGTACAACTATCTTCTTCTTCTTTTTCTATCCTATTTTCTTCTATGCGTGTGCTTTCCTATACCATTTACCCGATTGCGATGAAACTTTTGTCAGTTGCTGTGCGCACACTCGCGAAGATTTCTGAATTAGTACAACTATCTTTTTCTTCTTCTTCTTATATTCTATCTTCTTATATTTGTATGCGTTCCTATACCATTCATCCGATTTCAGTGAAACTTTCTTCGGTTCTTGTGCGCACACCCGTGAAGGTTTCTGAATTATTACTTTTGGGAATAGTGGATTGTTTTGAGGATCGTAAATAAGCATTAATTTACGATTAATTTTATTTATATTCAACTAATATACAGAATTATTATAACACATTACATTATTATTGCGCGCGTTACAATTAACCGAAGAGAACTAACTAGTATCACGCCGACACACACAGGTGCGATGTAATAGTGGGAAGTACAATTTGTCTCCCTCTTACAGACAATAGTCGGTATCTATCATCGGCGTAGCGAGTGCTAGGTTTTGACACGTACTACTTTATTCTTATATTATTAATTATATCACTTAATTATATTGTTATATTATTCTATTAGACGGCTATCTCTCAACAATTACAACCAGCTTCTTCTATTCTATCTTCTTGTATGCGTGTGCGTTCCTATACCATTCATCCGATTGCGATGAAACTTTCGTCGGTTGTTGTGCGCACGCCCGCAAAGGTTTCTGAATTAGTACAACCATCATTCAGAATCCTTCGCGGGTGTGAGCACACCAACTGACGAAAGTTTCATCGCAATCGGATGAATGGTATAGAAATGCATACGAATAGAAGAAGAAGATGGTTGTACTAATTCAGAAACCTGCGCGGGCGTGCGCACAACTCCCCAAAGTTTCATCGTAATCGGATTATTGGTATAGGAACGCATACGAAGAGAAGAAGATGGAATAGAAGAAGTAGATGGTTGTACTAATTCAAAAATCTTTGTGGGTGTGTGCACAACAACTGACGAAAGTTTCATCGTAATCGGATGAATGGTATAGGTATGGTGTAAATATAATTATTTTTATTCTAGTTAGTGGCTGTCCCTACTTTATATTTTGTTGTTATGCATTTTTAAATATTTGTATAGAAAATAATAAGTAGGTAAAACCGGTCCTGATAATTAATAAAGTATGTGAAAAAAGTATTAAGTCAATAGGTACATATTTAACGTTTTCTATGGTAAACTGTAATTATTTTTAATCAACAATAGGGACAGTATGACGAGACACCACTGTATTATTGGACAAATAACACGCAGAAATTGTCAATATTCACTTACCGTTTTTGGCGTTCGATATTGACTTTTCATATTTATTTTCTTTGTAAACGCTTCCTTGACTCATTATGCTTATGTTTCGACACATTAATCAGTTAAACATTAATTATAAATATAAAAAAATACTATTAACCTATAGAGCGATTAACACGAAGTCACTTTAATTTTGTTCAGGCAGACATATTGAAATCCGTATCACATGACCATCAGAGCAGCCGCTGATTGGCTTATTCATTTTAAGGGGATTTAAAATTCACACGCCAAATGTTTTAGGGGGTTTTGAAATTAAGCCTAATTTTTGATAATAAATATTGACGGATTGAGGCCTTTTTTGAAACTATAACTTTGTCCAACATATAGTGGACAAAAGTATATCTCTAAATATATATCTAACTCAAAATTTTATGAAAACTGTTTAACTAAATTTAACTAAAAGTATTACTTAGATATTTGGTTAATCAAGAGGGCTCATCATTTACTCAACCAACTTACGGTTGAAGTCTACTCGCCGATTATTATCAAAGTCACTGATAAACTGCTAGCGCTTAGCTCGAGCGATAAAACAATATTTATTGTCCTTGTCGTGTTACGAGAATATTCGCAGATTCAAATGCAAAATAATATGGAGTGAAAGTCGTAACTCGCAACGATCTCTTGTATTCACCACTACAAAACAATACAATATCGAAGTCTTTAAATCATTGGTAAAAATCAATGCCTACTCAAATGTTTATGGTTAATAGTACCTATTACTGAAGACCGGAAACTTTTGGGGCGGCGCTCCTGTTGATCTAATCTATGGTTTTCGATTTCGAAGTATTGTGAGTATAGTCAGGATGAGAAGATATTATTCCCCCACTTCCTGAATTAGGTACCTATACCTATATTTTCGCAAATTTAAAATAATGGTAGACATTTTTTACCAATAATTAATAATTTAGGATAAATTTTATATCACCACGTTAAAATTTTAGGTGTGTTTTGTAGCTGTCATCGCGGCAACATTTCGATTACGAAGTTGTGTAGCCGAATGATGTTATTTTGTCGTTTTCTTCTTCACAGTAGGAGATAAGATGACTTATATATTTCTTGCTGTCACTTTTCAAAACATTCGCCATTATTATCACGTCTAAATGACTGATACCGCGCTCTTATAAGAAATGTCAAATGCGTTCAAGGTGAGGGGAATGAATACTGAAATGCGAAAGGAGAGGATCTAGTTCTCCAAGCCGCTGCCCATCACCGTAAAGTTTTCGCACATTACGATAAACTGTGTCACTTTCACTAATTTTTGTGGTTAGTTAATATTCATTTTTGTATTACCTACTGATTTCGTAAAATTGAAAGGAAAAACCATTGTATAATCCTTTTTGCTGCCCGCCTAAACAAATTCGGAATCTACTTACCTCTTTTAAGTGGATACTATTGTTGTCGTCATTGATATTTTCCTGTTTGACTTACATGTCAAATCGACCCTTTCTTTTGAAGTGATTTACGTCAAAACATTGGTATGCACTGTCACCGATCACGTCCGCCGTGTCGTCTGACAATATTTCATCCTTAATTTCGGTTTTTACTTCCATTTTACGCGGTATTTAATATCAATATCAGCTGTCACTAGCTTCGTCCTCTGACACTGTATCACTTCTAAATTCCAGTGCTGCCACCTTTTTAGTTCGCATTCCCAGAAATAATATAGTTTTAAAAAAAAATAGTACGCGTTGTCATCAGAATTCCAAATTTTAGTTCTTTGAGCATGTTGTTGAATGTCGAATATATTTTTTCCGATTGTAGGTACGAGGACAAAAATTATTTGTCATACAGAAACTATATTTTTTATTTGACGGTTGGTGTCATTGATTTTCGGACTGTATTCCCATGTAAATTACTACTATTATCAAATCAAAACAAAAGAAAGTATGGCGAGATGATAAAAAAAGTTTCCCGAAATTAGGAAAATGCCGTTGAATTCGATGAAAACCATTTATTTATTCGGAAGTGGTTGGAACCATAATGTTAAAATGGCAACAATGCAGTTACATTATATTAAGACAATCATCACTGCTGACCTTTTAATGGCCAAGTACTCCGAACGCGCCAGTCGCGGTGTTAGCACTAAATGAGTTAACAGCAGTGTAATGTTTACGTGTCTATTACAAGGTACTTAAAGGTAATAATTATTTAAATTTAAATCTTTTACATAATATTATTATACGGAATAATTATTCCTACAACGCTTCTATAAAATTACATAATTCTAGACAGATTTTTAAAATCCATACCTACAAACAGGCTCAAGCAAGGACACTAAGAAAAAACCAGAACACGTAGAGGTCCATTTACCTGGAATACCCAGTGTTAAAACTCCAACTTTTTTTGGGTTCGTCTGTGCATAGTTAGTGCACGCTTGTGTATGAATTTTTGAAAAATCCCAATTTCAAATTGGGTGTTCCAGCTAAACGTTGGATTATCCAATGTCAGTGACGTCCCGTGGGGGTAGGCGGACTTAGCGTCGCTTGGGGGTGGCAGTTACTCGAGGGCGGCAAATCGACGAGAATCATTTGGCATATATAGAAATAGCTACCTAAACTGGGTACTTAAAACTAAAATATTAGCTTACATAATTAAGCTACAACATACGGCCGTAGCCATGAATCGACAAACTAAACTTGAAGTAGGGAGTAAAATGATGTTAACGCGCGTGTTTGAACATGTACCTAACAAAATTTTTCTTTTTAAACGGTTTAAAATGGATTGGGTTTCTAAAAAAACCTGACATTAGTGTTTTGAAATTTTTGTGATGGAAATTAAAATCTATGAAATTTTTCTAAAAAAGGTGCTGAAGAATTACAAATTTTTTTTTTGCCGTGTTATTTGTCTAAGCCTAAGGTATAGTTTATTGGCCTTCAATTTCAATGTTTTAAATCAATACTTTTCATGTTTGGGGGGTGCCAGGGCGCCCTGCCCCCCCCCTTGGGTGCGCCACTGGCCACTGCCGCCTGGTGGACGATTGTGGCCTACTGACGATACCCCGGTCCTGGTGAAGATGCAAGGGCGTTAAATTCTCAACCGGCCCTGTCCCTAGATTGAGAACCCCTGGTTTAAGCTAGCTCAGCACGGGGTCGGAGAGGGTAGTCAAGTAAGAGTTCTATACGACACTTGTGAACACACCATATCAACACTGCGATGTAATGATTTAGAAACGCCACCCGATATTAGGATGACGTCAGAAGCTAATGGATATATTATTTTTATTTAATTTAACATTATTTCACGGTCACTGCGTGAGACGTCAAAAAACAGTTGGTGATCTAAATTCAATGTCACCGAGCTTACGTGTCATATTGTCTCGCAATATAGATCGAGGGTCTATGTTAAATTAAAAGTTCTTGTTATTATAGTTTAATTATTTATTTAATTATTCTTGAATAAAATAATGTTTTTATAATTAGTTTTATTTGGTATCTTTACACTATATTATATTTAAAAATAATACCCGGGTTCGCACAGGGTCGCTTCGTAGATACATTTATCTTAGATTTTTAAACAATAATATTAAAATTATCTTTTTAAAATTAAAATATCTGTGTAATACAATATGGCAATATGAAAGTAATTCTAACAGGAGTAAACGTCAAACAAAAGAACACTAAATTAAAATCGAATCCAAAATATGCAAACGTTATTAATAGTATTAAAATGTAGTAAAACAATCAAAATTGGATGGAACAAACAAACAAACAACAAACTTTGTATTTTATACAATACTAACATTCGCAAGTGTGCGAACAATAACCGACAAAAGTTTCATCGCAATCGGATGAATGGTATAGGAATGCATACAAATAGAAGAAGAATATTTTCTAAGTCAGAAATCTTCGCGGGCGTGCGCACGACAACTCACCAAAGTTTTATTGCAATCGGATGAATGGTATACGAACGCATACAAACAGAATAAGAAGAAGATATGTAAAAGTTCCCACCACCACCCGTCATATATGCACAGCCGTGGATATGCACGGCCGCTTTCCATAACGCTTTAAACGTGTCTGAAATAAGTGATTTTAAGTGCTCATTTCGTCCCGAAACGGAGCCGCACGAGACTGATGCTGCAACCATGCACCATAGTGCTTAAATAAGAAAGATAAGAAAGATTTTTTTTTGTTTTTTGGACTGGCTCTGCTGTCCGCTGACGTTAAGCGCTTTGTGTACCCGCATACTGGGTATCACGAATTGAAATGGATGAGTCTACAGAAAAGTCGGGACTATCCCGCTCCCCATACGACGCTGCATTTTTTTCGAATACCGCAAAGTTGGCCTCGGTTGCTATCCGATCTCCATGAACAATTGGGTCCGTGTGAGGCAATCGGATGAATGGAATAGGAACTCATGCGAAAAAAAGAATAAACAATATAAGAAGCAGAATATGGTTGTACTAATTCAGAAACCTTTGCGGGTGTTACCACAACAACTAACGAAGGTTTTATCGCAATCGGATGAATGGTATAGGAACCATACGAATAAAACAAGATAAAATGATGATGAAGAAGAAGAAGATGGTTTTTATAATTCAGAAACCTTTGCAAGCATGCGCACAACAACTGATCAAAATTTTATCGCAATCGGATGAATGGTATAAGAACGCATACGAATAGAAGAAGATAGAATAGAAGAAAAAGATGAAAAAAATTGTTATACTAATTCAGAAACCTTCGCGGGTGTGGGCACAACAACTGACGAAAGTTTCATTGCAATCGGACGAATGGTATAGGAACCATACGAATAAAAAAAGATAGAATGAAGAAGAAGAAGAATATGGTTGTACTAATTCAGAAACCTTTGTGGGTGTTACCACAACAACTGACGAAGTTTCATCGCAATCGGATGAATGGTATAAGAACGCATAGGACAGACAGACTTTCATTTTTATGTATAAGAGCCTATAATCTGCGCGTAAGTGCAAGAAATAAGTTGACAAAGTTTTATGGCAATCGGATGAACGGTATGGCAGCGCATAAAATACGAACAAACAAACAAACAAATATTGATTATTATATTATAGATAACTATTTATTTTAATTTATAGGTATGGCTGAGCAATTATTTTATTATTGAGGCACCGACTATAAAGATTGGGAAACGCTGTTTCTCTTCTAGATGTACTTCCGAGTACCAAGTTACTACGTACTTAATGACGTATTCATCTACGGGATGACAATCTCGGCGCCGTCATACATTGATGATGTAGGTCGCTGTGACGTATTTACACGTACAACGAATGAGAAAAATTCCGATTGAGTTTTAAAAAATAACACGAATGTCTGCAATTCTTCGCGAGGAGCAGCGTGGATCACTAAACGTTATCACTAAACGCAGAAGCCGATGACTGAATTTGTATGGGAAAACGCGGGTTTATCTACCCACCAGGTGGTGTTTCCCTAAAAAATTGACGTCAGAGAGACGAGGCCCTCTTCCCTTTTCTTAGGTTTTTACTAAATATCTTAAGAATCGTCAATAATTCCGATCATGAAATTATACAGGCTGATGAGGGTCTCAATTCCTGCTGCCGTGATATATATATTAACTGTTTAAAGTTTAGGAAAATGTAAAAAAAGCCGTACATGACTTTTCATGACGCTTTTGCGCGCGGAAGGTGAAAAAAAGTCCTACTAGTAGTTTTAACGTAAATCAGGTAAATATTTTCCGATTCAAAAATCGGGATTATCATAATATAAAAAGATAGTTTATTGATTTAAAACGGTGGATATCGCGAATATGTACAGAAATATAACGCCTCACATAACTGTTTGAGCTTACAGTAGTCGCTGGTATGGATTAAAAATTATAACTCACGTTATCTTTTATACTCAACATTTTCCGCGCTGTTTTCTCTTGTTCAGGAGGAAAACACGAGTTCGATCCAAACAAATATGTTTGCAAGACAATATAAGACATCAATAAAGTTTAAGATCTAAACGATATTTTCACAAGTGTGAATTTATGAAGTTCAAAGTTTACATGTTTCAATGTACTTTTTCACAAATTGAAAAGGATCTGTCAGGCTAAGCTGAAAGATCTAGATTACAATTTTAAATTTTAAATTAACAAAATAATAGTGCCTTAATATCTACATTATTACATTTGCAACTTTTATATTTATCTTATTTATTTACCACGTACTAAATACGTACTAATACCGGGGGTGGAAGGTTAGGAACTCACATGTCTTCTGGGAGGATGTCCTGATCCGGTATCACTTCGGGTTGCAGGTCATGTGTGGACATCATAGGGCGTAATTATTGATAACACGTATTTTTGATATAACAGCCTGCGCAGACTGGTTTATTTACACATTTAATTAAACAAACATCGATTGTTTTACATCATTAATTACACTTAAAGAAGCCTTAGATTTAGTTATCGCACAGTCGTCACATTGGAGCACGTGTTTGGGCGCATTAGCGGAATTGACGCCAGAGCGTTTTATCGAAGACGCGATGCGTGATTTCGAGGTGGTTATAGGAGTTATTATTAAGCCGATAACACGGAAGGGATTCACTAATTTATAATATTAAAACGGGCGTGACTTGACAGTTTACATCGTAAAGAACCCAGGCCACACCGAGGGTGTAGCCCTAGGTACCTTACACTTTGGCGGAAGAAAACGTACTGTCTTACAATTATCTAAAATCACAGATTTTGGAGATCGGTGCACTTTTTTGCTCGGAAGGTACGGTACGCGCGGGGTGCCGGCGGGTTATTTGTCACGGCTGTGAGCTGTAAATTTTTGGACGCGCCTCGGCTGGAGGGGTCTTTCTTAGAAGTTATCGGTCAAGCCGGGACACCGTCTCGCACGGCAGAAGAACCAAACTTTCGGTCGCGGCTTTCCTGACTTTGACTTGGAATTTGAAACTGTCGGGCTTCAGGGCCTTCCTTTTTTTTTGGTGATAGTACGTTCTTTTATTTTGAGCAAAAATTAAAATTTATCATTTTTATTAGATACGCGCAGCGAATACTCACAATATCTGATCATTTAATTTTTATTACAACATTATTCGATATCATAATATTTTTGTTAAATAAAGTATTTTCATAGAGTAAATTCTATTCCGATCGTGTCTCGCTCACACACATGGATTTATTTTCTGAAGAGGTTTTTCCCTCTACCTCATACGCTTTGAACTCTGTATTTTTCTCGCGCTATATCAAAATATTACGCATGCAGAATAATTTAATATAATGCAAAAAGATTACGGATATAAATTTGCTTCGGTTTACATGATTAGGTAACGATATCGTATAAATTGTTTACATAAAATTTACTTATTTTAACCTTATATTCTAGACTTTTAAGTCTTACATTTTTTTTATAAAGACCATTTGGTCAGCCAGAAAAATCATCAACAGTTCACTCTGAGTGACTGTGAGCCACTCAGACTGAACTATGGGACACATTAGATGTACCTTATAGCTTTGTTTTTAGGTAGACGCCCCTATTTTTGGTGTATAAATTGACATTAACGATCAGACCAAAATAGTTGTGACGTCATAAAGTCGTCGCGAAAAATGCGTGCTGAAGGCCCGCATTTTGTGGCCGTGTCAGCAGGTACATTCAAATAATGTCCAGAGCACAATTTTTTTTTATTGGCATTGCCTGAAATAAAAGTACTAAATTACATTCAAACGAAAGGAATGTGATGAATGATGACAAAAACGTTTATCTACGCCTTTCGATAGTGTTTCTACGGAACCACTCGAACCAAAGAATTGTTCGCCAGAAAAAAATAAGAAGGATGAGTGTGATACGTGTGCATCATACAGAATGAAAAATATAACAGAAAACGATTACATGAATCATTCGATTTAAAAGAAGAAGCAAGATGCGAAAAAAGCAATGATAAAGTTTCTGATCTTCTAAACTTTGTATTTACGATGGATTAACAATTTGTGCTTTTGGCTCCAAAGTCTTAAGTGTCAGCAATGTACTACAAAACTAAATTAATAGTAGGTGCATAACTTTACAGTTTACAATATAAAAACAAAAGAAGTTTACTGTTTTCTGTGGAATGAAACTGAAGGTGCACTGACAGCTAATGAGTTTGCTTCAATTCTTGTATATTTCATTGAAAGAAAATTATTCGAAAAATAACGGATGTTTCATCTAAGGTAATAGGTATGTTTTTGGAGTGACGGCTTTTCCGCACAAAATAAAACAATACACTTTTAAATGCTCCATTAAACGTGGGAGTTAAAAACAAAATAACCATTCTTTAAAAGTATCTCATTAAAGGACATACACAAATGGGATCAGACTCAATGCACTTGACTATTGAGTTACGTATTCGACACCATAACATAAACTTAGGCGCCTGCGGATTATGTTGACTACTGCAAAACTGCTCGATCTCTGTCATATAATGTTGAATATCTTAACTACACCTTTTTCAAAAATAAAACATTACCGCCGATAAGACGTGGCCGGAAAGTGGGTGACACATTTGAAAGCTCACTATTACAGTCCTAATAGAACAATAACATATAAATCAAGACAGACTGAACAATAGCAACATTACAACATACAACATTGAATAATATCGAGGCTATAAACATTTTACCACCACTATATAGTCGAGACGAAAGAAAACAACAAACTTTCAAGATTTGCAAACACTAAAACAAAGTTTGCACTCTGATTATTATGATAAACTACCACATGAACGATTAATATAATATTAATTTTAACAATTTATTATTTCATTGCAAACAGTCTCATATTTAGTTTTTAGTAATTTGAGTAAATAACTACTGTAAAATTTTATTTTAAAAGCTTTCGTAAGTTTTATTAAGTATAAGCATCATTTTAAACTTAATAGCGCCAGTTTCGTAATAAAAATCTTTGGTGAAGTTTCTGGTAAATAATTTACTCAAAGAAATGTGTATCTCCAGTTTTAATGCCATTTTGAGTATTTTTTCAAAATTTTATATTCATTTTATATTTCGTAATATGATCATATTATTGACAAAATTATACTGTTTTTGTCTCTACTTTAAAGTAGTGATTTGGGACTTTTTTTACTTTGACTTGGACTTTGGACACAAATTTCTTGTATGTATCAATTTATGTGCTTTGAAATTACTATTTCGTATAAATTTTTTAAAACACACATCACATTGGTAAGGTTTTTCACCTGAATGCGTCATTTTATGTTCTTTGAGTTGACCAATTAGTATGAATTTTTTAAAACATACATGGCATTGATGTGGTTTGTCACTAGTATGTGTCAATTTATGTAATTTAAGCTTACTAATTCGCAGAAAAGTTTTAGAACACACATCGCATTTATGCGGTTTTTCGCCTGTATGTGTCATTGTATGTTTTTTGAGATTATTCATTTGCAAAAATTTTTTAAAACATACATCGCACTGATGTGGTTTTTCACCAGAATGTGTCATTTTATGTACGCTAAGATCAGCATTTCGTATGAATTTTTTTAAACATACATCGCATTGATGTGGCTTTTCACCAGTATGTGTCATTTTATGTACTTTAAGATCACGATTTTGCATGAATTTTTTAAAACACACATCACACTGATGTTGTTTTTCACCAGAATGTAACTTTTTGTGTACTTTAAGATCACCATTTCGCATGAAATTTTTAAAACACACATCGCATTTATGTGGTCTGTCACTAGTATGTGTCATTTTATGTATTTTGAGATTTTTAATTTGCCGAAATTTTTTAAAACACACATTGCACTGATGTGGTTTTTCACCAGAATGTATCATTTTATGTACTTTAAGATCACCATTTCGCATGAATTTTTTTAAACACACATCACACTGATGGGGTTTTTCAGTAGTATGTGTCATTTTATGTGTTCTGAGTTGTGCAATTTGTATGAATTTTTTAAAACACACATCGCACTGATGTGGTTTTTCACCAGAATGTATCATTTTATGTACTTTAAGATCACCATTTCGCTTGAATTTTTTAAAACACACATCGCATTGATGTAGATTTCCTCCAGTATGCGTCATTTTATGTCCTTTGAGGTGAATTATTTGTACGAATTTTTTAAAACACACATCGCATTGATGATGTTTTTTACCCGTATGCGACTTGGATGAATTGGGATGCTCAGATTTTATGCATGAAACGTAGTGACAATTTAGGTGATTTACTGATTCAAACACTCCATAACAATCCTGGCAAACAAAGTTACGTGGAAAATATGTAACCTTTCTCAACTGAATTCGCACCACCTTAGGCAAGTATAATTTCTGAATTCCCAATTTGAAGTTCTGTTCATCGATAGTTATTTCGGAATGCTGTATCATCATACGGTTTGTATTACTGGTTGCAGGTGCTATGATGTTGTTGACCAAACTATTGTCAACTGTGTCTTTTCTTCCGATGTCCATTGATTTACTGTGACGTACTGTTAAACATTGCTGGCTATAAACCTACACAAAGAACAGTTTGTTTATTGAAAAGTGACATTCCAAACCAGCCTTAGTCCAAAATTACAAATTTTCATGTTTTGATGGAATCCGATAGAGTGTGCTGAGATCCAAAAACTCACTAAAACTTATATTTTACAAAAAATCCTAAGTATCTTCAATTTGATGTTGAAATGTGCCTTTTTATTTCGAAACAGCACTAAGATAACGGTTCATTCTTTTCAAACTAGCCTAAGGATATATGCGCATGCGCAGTTGAACTCTTTTTGCTACATTTACGCTTTAAGCGGCCATAATATAATATTTTGAAATGTCGAAATGACGAAATATTAAAGAATTTGTATTTTATAAGTTCATGTGCACATCAGTAAACTATTTTTTTTATTGTAGATGATCCCTACATTGTAGTATTATTATATAATATATTATTATGCTGTAAAAGTTACAATGTTTACCTTTTTATCAAAAAATGAAATAAAGTGAAAGAAATTTAATATTATTTTTATTCATTAATCATCCCAACAGACCTGTCCATGACCAAATTCTATTACACAATCATAATTGTACACACAAAAGATACTCAACTTTACTTTATTGTGTTCCAAATTGTACTTAGTACAGACTTTTTAATGTTATTTATATTTGAAGCGAGCTTTGAATTTTCTATGAAATTGCCAAACATTATAGTACCGAAAAATTAAGAGGTAAATTGAAAATCACAAAAATATGATTATCTCAAAATCAGATTTTTAGACTTAGGCCGGTTTGGAATGTCAGTTTTCAATTCAATAATTGTATTATACAATTGTAGAGTACAAAGAAATATTTGTATTCATTTATACTAACTATACAATGGTTTTGACAAGTAATTGATATCAATACCTGATCTAACGGCATGTATTGTGGATTAGAACAGCCAGGTTGAGGACTTTTTTTACCGGTTTGGTTGATTGCGTTGTCAACAAATTCTTCTTTGATGACGATTTCTTCATTACCATTCTCAGACTTTATATTGATCAGACGGTTGTCGCGCATCTAAAATAACATTGATAATATTATAGTGTATAGTGTCACGTAATGTTTCTATTATTGTATCACACTGTTCGCACACATTGGTTGATTATTATATTTTAAGAATATCATGACTTAATTTTGTAAGGTATGGTCCGGCGTTTATTAAATGCGGTTCACGTATTTAGTCTTAGTTTCGGATAAATCACTGGACAGGTAGATACCTTTATCCTGCTGATATACAAATAAACTAAAAATGTCAGTGAGGGGTCTCATCATTCGATTGATTACCTACCTACATATACTGTTCTCTTTGCAAACAATAATCATATTTTACCTAATTTATTTAGTCACGCGGCATGCATGCCTATTTAATACAATTTGAGACTAAAACAATAATTTGTTAAAAAATGTTTTGAAAAGATCATGGGTTAAACTCATCCCATTTTAGGGTAGGAAGGTAGCGTTAACAGTTTGGGTGCAAATGCATTGTAGCGATATAAACACCATACCATACTTACCAGCCGACATCCATTTGCCAATACGCCGTCCAATGAACAGCTGCAAAAGCCTTACGAAATGTCTGAAAGTATGTTGGCAACAAATTCATCTAAATTTAACTAAAAGTGTTACTTATATATTTGGATAATCAAGAGGGCTCATCATTTACTCGACCAACTTACGGTTGAAGTCTACTCGCCGATTATCATCAACATCACTGATAAACTGCTAGCGCTTAGCTCGAGCAATAAAACTATACTTATTGTCCTTGTCGTGGTACGAGAATATTCGCAGATTCAAATGCAAAATAATATGGAGTGAAAGTCGTAACTCGCAACGATCTCTTGTATTCACCACTACAAAAAAATAGAATATCGAAGTCTTTAAGTCATCAGTAAATCACTCAATCAGTAAAAGCACATATATGCTAAGAGCGATTTAGTGTATATGGTCAAATCTATGCCATTCCGACGTATTGTATGACAGCTATGACATCATATTTACACTTTGTGACACAGGACGCCAACATAAGAAACGAGTTTTATGGCATTTATATGACCGATCGTCATAGAGTCTATTTGAGCCATTTTACTAGAGACCGAGAACTTTTGGGGCGGCGCTCCTGTCGATCTTATCTATGGTTTTCGATTTCGAAGTATTGTGTGTATAGTCAGGATTAGAAGATATTATTATTATTCCCCTCTTCTTGAAATAGGTACCTATTTATTTTCGCAAATTTCAAATAATGATATACATTTTTTCATAATAATTAATAATTTAATTAAAATTTTAAGTGTGTTTTGTAGCTGTCATCGCGGCAACTCTTTCGATGACGTTGTTGAGGAGCCGAATGATGTTATTCTGTCGTTTCTTCTTCACAGAAGGAGATAAGATGACTTATAAACTTCCTGTCGTCACTTTTCAAAACGTTTGCCATTATTATCACGTCTAAATGACTGATACCTCGCACTTATAAGAAATGTCAAATGCGTTCATGGTGAGGGGAATGAATACTGAAACGAGACAGGAGGGGATCTAGTTCTGCAAGTCGCCGCCCATCACCGTAAAGTTTTCGCACAGTACGATAAACTGTGTCACTTTCACTAATTTTTGTGGTTAGTTAATATTCATTTTTGTATTACCTACTGATTTCGTAAAATTGAAAGGAAAAACCATTGTATAATCCTTTTTGTTGCCCGCCTAATTAGGAATCTACCTACTTACCTCTTTTAAGTGGATACTATTGTTGTCGTCATCGATATTTTCCTGTTTGACTGACATGTCAAATCCAGCTTTTCTTTTGAAGTGATTTACGTCAATCCATTGGTATGCACCGTCTTCGATCACGTCCGCCGTGTCGTCTGGCAATATTTCATCCTTAATTTCAGTTTTTACTTCCATTTTACGCGGTATTTAATATCAATATCAGCTGTCACTAGCTTAACGTCCTCTGACACTGTTTCACTTCTAAATTCCAGTGTTGCCACCTTTGTAGTTCGCATTCCAAGATTAATATAGTATTTCAACAAAAAATTAAGTACGCGTTGTCATCAGAATTCATGTTGAATGTAAAATATTCTTTCCATATTATGAATACCAACTTCTTTCCGATTTATAATATTATTATAGTATTTTGGTCAAAAACATTAATATGGTACAAAAAGTTTTTTTCGTATGTTACAACTAACAAATTACAAAGTTAAATATACGAAGTGATTCTAAAGGCATTAATCTATATAGAGAAAAATAGTTGGGTATCAAAAGTCACTTTAAAACATGTGAAAATCGTTGACAAAGTTGACTGTTGGTGTCATAACTCACATTTTTAATGAATAATGTGAGTTCTGCCATCGAGGCCTTTCTAACCAATACGGGCAGTCACGTCCCGTGGGGGTAGGCAGATTGCGCGTCGCTTGGGGTCAGCAGTTACCTAAAGGGCAGCAAACCGAGGAGAATCACTAGGTATATATAGAAATAGCTACTTAAACTTAGTAATAACGGAAATATTTTTCCATTAAAAAATTCAGCTCACTAGTTGGAAATAAAATGTATTAATTATGTACTTACTATAAAAGTTTTAAAAGGATTTTCTTGTCGGGTTCGCGATGTCTAGTTTACTTCAGTTGTCCTTAAACGTCGCATTCTTGGTGAACAGCAATGACACGTGCATACCTAATTTAAAATTTAAAACGTAGTTAAATTGACTAATCCACCGAACAATGAACAGCTGGAAAAGCCTTACGAACTCTTAAATTGATTACGCATCGAATTCATCCGAATTTTGCTAAAAGCGTTAGGTATTTGGATATTTGGTAAATCAAGATGGCGCATCATTTACTAAACAAACTTACGGTTGAAGTCAACTGGTCGATTATCATCCTTATGGTTTGGGTTAGACTTATCCATTGAGGAGTCCTGAAGGAACACTATTATACATGGTGCTCGTCGGAAAGGTTAATTTTTAATAACACGTTTTCTTGTTTGTCCAGTACTAATCTTGCAATCGATTTTTAACTAACTTCCCGACTAGCTAGACATTTGAAACTTCTAGAATATATCAGAACAAGATGACACTGTATTCTTTTAATGCATTTAGCCATCTTTAAACAGAATTGAATTTATTTTCAATTAATTCTGTTTTGAATGGAAAGTTATTTCAGAAAAAATCCGCAAGGTGGCGCTTCGATCGAATTCAATCCCTCCACTTTTGCGTAACGGCGTTTGACGATTTTGAAAAAAGAAATAACTCGCTTTCTTGCCTTAATTTAACTGTCTGCCTAGTTGAAAATACTGTTGTATGACTAGGAAGATAAACGCAGAGCAAATTAGTGGCGAAGGTTGGAGGTAAGCTGAGTTTTCTTTATATGAATACGGATGAACAGAGAAATTAATAAAACCACTGGTTGACTGGTAATTATATTTATTTGTATTTTTTCCACTCGTTATTATACAATTAACAGGTTTTTATTTATAATCTTAATTATTATTTAGTTTTATAGTAAAGTTGTCGGTTAATCACTTATGTCATTAATTATTTAATATTTATGAAACAACGATTTTATAAATTAAAATACTTTCGCGGAGCAAGGTCACTTCAATTTTAGCTAGAGACGCAAACTGAATTCTTTTCGGCCTTCATTCTATCACAATCTACTGAAACCATCACCTCACCCAAAAGAAACAACCTGGAACAGTAACCTATTGTGATAACAAAGGGATCATTGGGGCCTTTTGGCCTGTGGACGACTTATCTGGATATGACTCAGTAGTCAGAGACTTGAAATGACACATTTTACAAGCGTTGATTTCTTTTCACGCGGTCACATAATTACATTATACTATTATTTATTTTCTAACGAGTTTACCTATTTAGGTAATATAAAACTTAATATTTATAATGCTTACATGCTATTCAAATTTATAACTAGGTATATAATAAAATTATTTATCTTTATAATACCATTTACAATATTTTTCAAATTCTTTCATCGGCATTCATTCTTTTAACCTTTCCCTTACCATGGTAAAAAAATTACGCGCGTTGCCATGCTGCCCACTCAGTGGACCGATAGAAAATTGGCATTTTAAAAGCAAATCGATTGCTTCAATAGGTAAAATGTGTTTTTAAATACTGTGTAGTCATTGTTAAACATTTTATTCTGTGTATATTACATGCAATTATCTTATAATCGTGTATAATCATCGGGCATCAGGCATCGATAAATGTACGCCACAACCAAACCACGGCGTGTCTCGATCTGTTATAATGGAACAACCGACATACGCTGTCATTTCACGGAGAGTGGGGGTGGCTAATTCATCCGAAGCGAACGAGGGATGTTATTAGGTAGGATAACATCTGTGTGGACGTTCACCACATAAAAAAATAGTTATAATTTTGCAATATCGATTCCCTATATAATTTTAAAACACTGTGATCTTATTGTAATATGTTATTAAGTTTTCTTAAAAATCAAATTTAAAAACACATTAAAATAATGTACTTACATAAGAATAATTAAACAAAAAAAATTCTCCGATCATATAGTTTCCACTAAATATATTTTAATATCATGTTTATTATGCTGAAATAATACACATTAATAAATATAACTCACTACGCTACTTGAACATATACGCACTATTAAGTCTTTACCTCTAAGACTATAGATATATCATACCTACTTTAAGATAATTTCCCTAGTATAACCTAGTACATAAAAAAAATACTTCTAATTTTGAAATATCGATTCCTTGATTATAATCTATAATATAAAAATCAATATTTGTTTGTTTGTTTGTTCGTATTTTATGCGCTACCATACCGTTCATCCGATTGCGATAAAACTTTGTCAACTTATTGCTTGCACTTGCGCGCAGATTATAGACTATAATTATCTTATACATAAAAATGAACTGTCTGTCTGTTTGTCCTATGCGTTCCTAAATCATTCATCCGATATCGATGAAATTTTGGTTTCTGAATTAGAAAAATTATGTTCTTCTTCTTCTTCTTCATTGTATCTTCTTTTATTCATATGGTTCCTATACCATTCATCCGATTGCGATGAAACCTTCGTCAGTTGTTGTGGTAACAACAGCAAAGGTTTCTGAATTAGTACAATAATCTTCTTCTTCTTCGGCGTCTTTATTCTATATTCTTTTATTCGTATGGTTCATATACCATTCGTCCGATTGCAATGAAACTTTTGTCAGTTGTTGAGCCTACACCAGCGAAGGTTTCTGAATCAGTACAACAAATCAAGCCTGCTATGATGTCCCTCACTTCTCAAATAAAAAATAATGCTCGAAAGGAGGACTCTACAACACACACGTGATTTCCCTGTAAATAACTTTACAGTTTACAATATAAAAACAAAAGAAGATTACTGTTTTCTGTGGAATGAAACAGAAGGTGGAGTAGTGACAGCTAATCAGTTGTCTTCAATACTTGTATATTTCATTGAAAGTGAAATTATTCCAAAAAAACGGATAATAGGTATGTTTTTGGAGTGACGGTTGTTCCGCACAAAATAGAAACAATACACTTTTAAATGCTCTATTACATTTACATTACCGTCGATGAGACGTGACTGGAAAGTGGGTGACCCGCAAGTAACACATTTGAAAGCTCTCTATTACAGTCATAAGGGAACAATAACATAGACACACATAATCAAGACACACTAAAGAACATTACGAAACCAGAAGAACATTGAATAATATCGAGGCTAACAAGCAAACATTTTACCACAACTATATATTCAAGACGGAAGAAAACAACAAACTTTCAAGATTTGCAAACACTAAAACAAAGTTTGCACTCTTGTTAATATGATTTTTATGATAAACTACCACATGAACGATTATTACAATATTTATTTTAACAACTTATTATTTTATTGCAAACATTGTCATATTGAGTTTTTAGCTAGTAATTTGAGTAAATAACTACGTTAAATTTAATTTTAAAAGCTTTCGTAAGTTTTACTAAGTATAAGTATGCATCATCTTTAAACTTAATAGCGTCAGTTTCGTAATAAAATCTTTAAAGAAGTTTCTGGTTAATAATGAACTCAGAGAAATATGAGTATCTACAGTTTTAATGTAATTTTGATTATTTTTTTCTAAATTTCATATTCTTTTTATGTTTCTTCGTCTATTTGTAATATTATCTGTATGTTTTATTATATTTGAATATATTATTGACAAAATTACACTGTTTTTTGTCTCTTCTGTAAAGTAGCGATGTTAGACTTACACAATTTTCTTGTATGTATCATTTTATGTGCTTTGAAATTACTAATTCGTGTAAATTTTTTTAAACACACATTGCATTGATGTGGTTTTTCACTACAATGTGTTTTTTTATGTTGGTTGAGATTACTATTTCGTATAAATTTTTTAAAACACACATCGCATTGATGAGGTTTTTCACCTGAATGTGTTATTTTATGTTCTTTCAGCTGACGAGAATTTTTTGAAACATACATCGCATTGATGTGGTTTGTCACTAGTATGTGTCATTTTATGTAATTTAAGGTAACCAATTCGCTGAAAAGTTTTAAAACACACATCGCATTTATGCGGTTTTTCGCCTGTATGTTGCATTCTATGTATTTTGAGATTACCAATTCCCAGAATTATTTTGAAACACACATCGCATTCGTGTAGTTTTTCGCCTGTATGTCTCGTTGTATGAGTTTTGAGATTATTAATATCCAGAAATTTTTTAAAACACACATTGCATTCATGTGGATTTTCGCCTGTATGCTGCATTTTATGCCTTTTGAGCTCACGAATTCGCGTGAACTTTTTAAAACACACATCGCACTGATGTGGTTTTTCACCAGTATGTGTCATAATATGTACTTTAAGATCATGTTTATGCATGAATTTTTGAAAACATACATCGCACTGATGTGGTTTTTCACCAGAATGTATCATTTTATGTACTTTTAGATCTCCTTTTCGCGTGAATTTTTTAAAACACACATCGCATTAATAAGGTTTTTCACCTGAATGTGTCATTTTATGATTTTTGAGTTGAGCAATTTGTATGAATTTTTTAAAACATAAATCGCATTGATGTTGTTTGTCATTAGTATGTGTCATTTTATGAAATTTAAGGTTACCAATTAGCAAAAATGTTTTAAAACATACATCGCATTTATTGGGTTTTTCGCCTGTATGTTGCATTTTATGCATTTTGAGCTTACAAATTCGCCTGAACTTTTCAAAACACACATCGCACTGATGTCGTTTTTCACCAGTATGTGTCATTCTATGTATTTTAAGATTATGATTTTGCATGAACTTTTTGAAACACACATCGCACTGATGTGGTTTTTCACCAGTATGTGTCATTTTATGTACTTTAAGACCACGATATCGCATGAACTTTTTAAAACACACATCGCACTGATGTGGTTTTTCACCAGTATGTGTCATTCTATGTATTCTAAGATCATGATTTTGCATGAACTTTTTGAAACACACATCGCACTGATGTGGTTTTTCACCAGTATGTGTCATTCTATGTATTTTAAGATAATGATTTTGCATGAACTTTTTAAAACACACATCGCACTGATGTGGTTTTTCACCAGTATGTCTCATTTTATGTACTTTAAGACCACGATATCGCATGAACTTTTTAAAACACACATCGCACTGATGTGGTTTTTCACCAGTATGTGTCATTCTATGTATTTTAAGATCATGATTTTGCATGAACTTTTTGAAACACACATCGCACTGATGTGGTTTTTCACCAGTATGTCTCATTTTATGTACTTTAAGATCACGATTTCGCATGAATTTTTTAAAACACACATCGCACTGGTGTGGTTTTTCACCAGTATGTGTCATTTTATGTTCTTTTAGACTACGATTTCGCATGAATTTTTTAAAGCACACATCACACTGGTGTGGTTTTTCACCAGCATGTGTCATTTTATGTTCTTTTAGACTACGATTTCGCATGAATTTTTTAAAACACACATCGCACTGATGTGGTTTTTCAGTAGTATGTTTCATTTTATGTTCTTTCAGATGATCAATTGTCATGAATTTTTTTAAACACTCAAGGCATTGATGAGGTTTTTCACCAACATGTGTCATTTTATGTCTTTTGAGATGACTAATTGTCATGAATTTTTTAAAGCACTTATCGCACTGGTGTGGTTTTTCACCAGAATGTATCATTTTATGTACTTTAAGATCACAATTTCGCTTGAATTTTTTAAAACACACATCGCATTTATGTAGCTTTTCACCAGTATGCGTCATTTTATGTCTTTTGAGGTGACTAATTTGAATGAATTTTTTAAAACACACATCGCATTGAAGATGTTTTTCACCCGTATGCGACTTGGATTCATTGGGATGCTGAGATTTTATGCATGAGACAAAGTGACAATTTAGATGATTTTCAGATTCAAACACTCCATAACAATTATGGCATACAAAGTTACGTGGAAAATAAATAACTCTTCTCAACTTAATTCGCACCACCTTAGGCAAGTATAATTTCTGAATTTCCGATTTCAAGTTCTGTTCATCGATAGTTATTTCGGAATGCTGTATTATCATACGGTTGATATTACTGGTTGCAGGTGCTACGATGTCGTTGTCCAAGCTATTGTTAACTGTGTCCTTTCTTCCGATGTCCAGTGATTTTCTGTGACGTACTGTTAAACATTGCTGGTTATAAACCTACACAAAGGACAGTTTGATAATTTAATAATTGTATTATATAATTGTAGAGTACATGGTAATAATTGTATTCACTTATACTAACTATAAAATGTATTTTGACAGTTAATTGATATAAATACCTGATTTAATGGCATGTATTGTGGATCAGAACAGCCAGGTTGAGGACTCTTTTTACCGGTTTGGCGGATTGCGTTGTCAACAAATTCTTCTTTGATGACGATTCCTTCATTACCATTCTCGGACTTTATATTGACCAGACCGTTTTCGCGCATCTAAAATAACATTAATAATATTATGTAACAGAATCACCAATTTGAAGTTTCATGTAATGTTTCGATTATGTTATTACACTATTAGCATATATTGGTTGATTATTATACTTTACGAATATCATGACGTCATTGTTTAAGGTATAGTCCGGCGTTTATTTAATGCGGTTCACGTATTTAGTCTTAGTTTCGGATAAATCACTGGACAGGTAGGTACCTTTAAACTGCCGATATACAAATTAACGAAAAATGGCATCTCTCGAAAGTTTAAAAAAATAGAACACACCGCATTTCGCTTCACATATTGTATAGGATTATTTACGTGTGAATTGACGGGTTTTTCAATATGAAGTTTTTTTCTCATTTATTCAAAATGTCTGGCGTCCCGCATACAAATGTATAAGCTGTTTCGCCAGCGCTTACGTCAATCACATAAATATGTATTGATTGTTGTTCAAAATATAAAATAATTTATCTCGTGATTTTTATTTATTTATAAGTTCACTCATTAGACAACTAAGAAATCTGATATTGTACCTACCAGTCTGTGTTTTAAATATAGAAGTATTTTAAAATGTGTAGTTTTACGGGTTAAAATATAAATTGTTATGGAACATAATATATATCAACAACGGATATTTTCAAAGATGATAGGTATTATATTTTGAGCGTATGTTACGTTTATAAATGTTTAGGAATATACATAAGTAATTCAAACTAATTGGTTATTTTTATGAACTAATTATAACAAACCAATGAAGATTTTGAAATTTATTCGTTTTAGCGTACCTATTCATCAGCAGTAATATTGGGTTATCTTCTTTTTTCCCGCAAATATATCTGACAAGATTGGTTACTCCCATAGCCTATCTCTTTCAAAAAGTCACCTTTCGCCACTGTAAACTGCTAGCGCTTTGCTAGAGCGATAAAGCAATATTTATTATCCTTGTCGTGTTACGAGAATAATGGCAGATTCAAATGCAAAATAATATGGAGTGAAAGTCGTAACTCGTAACGATCTCTTGTATTCACCACTACAAAAAAATATAATATCGGTCTTTAAATCATTGGTAAAAATCAATACTTACTCAATTGTTTTGGTTAATATTATTACTAGAGACCGAAAACTTTTGGGGTGGCGCTCCTGTTGATCTTATCTATGGTTTTCGATTTCGAAGTATTGTGAGTATAGGCAGGATTAGAAGATATTATTTCCCACTTTCTGAAATAGGTACCTATATAACGTCTCTGTTTTGGCAGAACACACTAACTGGAGAATACTAATTTTGAGTAATTTGACTTTGAAGTTGTTAAAATGTTTGAAATGGTCTATCATGTGAGTTTATTAAGTAAGTAATCGTAAAAAGAATGAAAAAGGAAGACGGAAAAGTTTGAAATAAGGAACATTTTGGTATAACTAACTCAATATGTAATTTTTTCGAATAAGTGTCTTCTGCCAGAACAGTAACGATATTATAGCAAATTTCAAATAATGGTATACATTTTTCCAAATGTTATTCCTTATATTAAAACAGAAAAATATTTTTTCTCTATGGTCAGTTTTTGATGTCTATGGGCACTTAACTGTCAAATAAATGATAATTTTTCACATTTTGTCGCTAGATATCCCTAGTGGTCCATATAATATTTTGAACTCGCTATTACATTTACTTTCATAGTATTTCTTTTATTTTTCGATTAATACTACATTATAGCCGGATAATCCGAATGCCGAATAAACGTTATTGAATAAATAATCATTACAATATAAACAAATGAAAGTAAATGGTTATCGTGATAGTATACCTACCTACCATATAATTATTATGCATAAATCGATTCCAGCATAATCATGTGAATTGAGTTGTTCAAAACATTATATTACTTGTATTTATTTGATTTCATGAATCTGCGTCTGATGTGTATTTACTAACGAGACTCTTAAATTTGAAAGCGTCGCCGCTTTTACGAAATTTGCGGCATTGTAGATTAGATTTATCTACGAAAGCAAAGTTTAATAGGTACCTATAAATAAAGCATTCATGATTGAATAAAATGAAGCACCAATTATAGAATCAATTGTAAAATAGATAATACCATTAGACAATAATCAAAATAATACACTGAATCATAATGAAATACGGAAGAAAACAAGTACCTACCTATGACAATTATCAACAAACGCGGGCTGTCAGTTGCGATTTGTCAAAAATGGACTCTGCCGAATTTAGCAATCGGTTCGCTAAACTTATGTTAGAGGGGCATTAGGTGTTCGGGTTCGGCGAGATGCTTATGTACTAAATTTCCATGAACGGAATTATACGTTTTGCACGCCATCTGGCGTAAAATCGCATTCGAAAATATTGCATGAACAGGGTAATACGCTGTTTCCGTTAACAACCATGTACTAACTAGTCTAGTGTTCATGGAGGTGCTTGCGAAACTGTATACAGAAATCGCTTCGTGTTCCACAATGCTCCATTCAAATAACGGTGTTTGTATATGCACGTCTATTTGAAACAAGTATTCCTTATACATAAACAGAAAAATATTTTCCTCTATGGCCACTTTTTGATGTCTATGGGCGCTTAACTGTCAAATAAACGATATATTTTCGAATTTGACGCTAGATATCCCTAGTAGTCTCTATATGTTGAAATCGCTATTACATACTTTCATATTTCTTTTATTTTTAGATTTAATACTACATTATGTTACGTTATTGAATAAATATATAATCATTACAATATTTATTTATAGGAAATCTCTTAACGTAGAGGGTAAACAACTAAAAGTAAATGGTTATCGTGATAGTATAGGTAGGTACTTACCATATACATATTATGCATAGTGTTATGTACCTACTCTCATATATTTTACATCTTACGCATTGAGAAGCCCTGATGAATCAATTGATGTTTACACGCCTAACATAATTATCTTTTCTATTTGACCGTCTAGCCAATGTTGTCCATTATATCCTATTATCAATACTATTCATGTTTAACTTCAATAACACTATATATCAAATATTATAAACTTTCCATTTCTCTAATATCAAAACAAGTACAAAGGTTACCCTAATATGTACTTTCTAAACTCCTATTTAACGCCATACTTCTCATGTCAATCAGTTCTAATATAAGTTCCAATTTATCCATCACACCGTCAACGCTCCAGTGTCATTATTATTATGGAATTAAATATTATATGTTTATAAATTGTTAATACTTATAATAATAATAATTATAAATGTCAAATGCGTTTATGGTGAGGGGAATGAATACTGAAACGCGAGCGGAGGGGATCTTGTTCTCCAAGCCGCCGCCCGTCACTGTAAAGTTTTCTCACAGTACGATACACTGCGTCATTTTCACTAATGTGGGTTACCTAGTTAATTTTCAATTTTGTATTACCTACTGATTTCGTAAAATTGAAAGGAAAAACCATTGTACAATCGTTTTTGTTGCCCGCCTAAACAAATTAGGAATCTACTTACCTCTTTTAAGTGGACACTTTTGTTGTCGTCATCGATATTTTCCTGTTTGACTGACATGTCAAATCGACCTTTTCTTTTGGAGTGATTTACGTCAATCCATTGGTATGCACTGTCTCCGATCACCTCCGCCGTGTTGTCTGGCAATATTTCATCCTTAATTTCGGGTTTTACTTCCATTTTATGCGGTATTTAATATCAATATCAGCTGTCACTAGCTTAACGTCCTCTGACACTGTTTTACTTTCACCAGTGTTTCCACCTTTATAATTCGCATTCAAAGCAGTGTTGCCATCTTTTCAAAGTGGAATTATAGTACAGAGCCTCCAAAATTATAATATTTGGGGAAAAAGTATAGTACGCGTCGTCACCTATTGAAATTGTATAGGTTTTTTGTATCTTAGAAAAAATAACCGAGAATTTGAGAAACTCCGAGACCCCTTTTTATTTAGGTATCTCTTCCGACCAATAATGCTTACCGATGAATTCAAGAAATTTCATTTGAAACCAAAGTCAAGCGATTTTTTTTTGTTTTTCAAGCAATTATTTCAAAGTTCTCCAAATCTTCTTATATTGCGAAATTACTTAGTACTTTGAACCAATTTGTCGAACGGAAATATCGAAATTTTAGTACTTTTTACATATTTTTCCAGATATTCAAAATTATAGTATTTTGGGCGTACTATACCTGTTTTTTATCGTACATAGTACGCGGACCAAAATTATAGTACAAATACTATAATTATAGTACGGTTGGCAACACTGATTCCAAGCAAGAATAATATGATATTTTTCAACAAAAATTATAGTACGCGTTGTCATCAGAATTTATATTGTTGAATGTAGAATAATTTTTCCTATATGAATACCAACTTCTTTCCGATTTATAATATTATTATAGTTTTTGGTTAAAAACATTAATATGATACAAAAAGTTTTGAAAAGAGCATTGGTGTAATCTAACCCCATGTATGGCGTATATCCATCAAAGCGATTTAAAAACAACACCATAATAATCAGCAGACATCCATTGACTAATCCAATGAACAGCAGTAAATGCCTTACGAACTCTTAAATTGATTACGCATCGAATTCATCCGAATTTTGCTAAAAGCGTTAGGTATTTGGATATTTGGTAAATCAAGATGGCGCATCATTTACTAAACAAACTTACGGTTGAAGTCAACAGGTCGATTATCATTCTCATGGTTTGGGTTTGACTTATCCATTGAGGCGTTCTGAAGGTACACTATCATACATGGTGCTCGTCGGAAAGGTTTACTTCTTTATTACCACGTTTTCTTGTTCGTCAAGTACAAATCTTGCAATTGATTTTTTAACTAACTTCCCGACCAGCTAGAAATTTGAAACGTTTAGAACATATCAGAATACGATGAATTGAATTCATTTTCAGTTAATTCTGTTTTGTATAGAAAGTTAGTTCGGATTCAATGCTGCAAATTTGCGTAATGGCGTTTGACGATTTTGAAAAAAGAATTAACTCGCTTTCTTGTCTTAATTTTACTGTCTGCCTAGTTGAAAATGCTGTTGTATGATTAGGAAGTTAAAGGCAGTGCAATATTAGTGGCGAAGGTTGGAGGTAAGCTGAGTTTTCTTTATATGAATACGGATGGACAGGTAATTAATAAAACCACTGGTTGACTGGTAATTATATTTATTTGTATATTTTCCACTCGTTATTATACAATTAACAGGTGTTTATTTATATACTTAATGATTATTTAGTTTTATAGTAAAGTTGTCGATTATTCACTTATGTCCTTAATTATTTAATATTATGAAACAACGATTTTATAAATTAAAATACTTTCGCGGAGCAAGGTCACTTCAATTTTAGCTAGAGACGCAAACTGAATTCTTTTCGGCCTACATTCTATCACAATCTACTGAAACCATCACCTCACCCAAAAGAAACAACCTGGAACAGTAACCTATTGTGATAACAAAGGGACCATTGGGGCCGTTTGGCTTGTGGGCGACTTATCTGGATATGACTCAGTAGTCAGAGACTTTGAAATGACACATTTTACAAGCGTTGATTTTTTTTCACGCGGTCACATAACTACACTATACTATTATTTATTTTCTAACGAGTTTATCTATTTAGGTAATATAAAACTTATTATTTATAATGCTTACATGCAATTCAATTTTATAACTAGGTATATAATAAAATTATTTATCTATATAAAACCATTTACATTATTTTTCAAATTCTTATATCGGCATTCATTCTTTTAACCTTTCCCTTACCATGGAAAAAAAAAATACGATATTAATAAATATATTATTGACAAAGTTATACCGTCTTGAGTCTCTCCTGTAAAGTAGCGTTTTTGGACTTAATTTTCTAGTATGTCTCTTTTTATGTTTTTTGAAAGTACTAATTCGTTTAAATTTTTTAAAACACACATTGCATTGATGTGGTTTTTCAGTAGAATGTGTTTTTTTGTGTTGGTTGAGATTACCATTTCGTATAAATTTTTTAAAACACACATCGCATTGATAAGGTTTTTCACCTGAATGTGTCATTTTATGTTCTTTGAGCTGACAAATTTTTATGAATTTTTTAAAACATACATCACATTGATGTGGTTTGTCCCTAGTATGTGTCATTTTATGTAATTTAAGGTTACCAATTCGCAGAAAAGTTTTAAAACACACATCGCAATTATGCGGTTTTTTGCCTGAATGCTGCATTTTATGTATTTTGAGTCTACCAATAGCCAGATATTTTTTAAAACACACATCGCATTCATGTAGTTTTTCAGTAGAATGTGTTATTTTATGTTGGTTGAGATTACTCTTTCGTATAAATTTTTTAAAACACACATCGCATTGATGAGGTTTTTCACCTGTATGTGTCATTTTATGTTCTTTGAGCTGACAAATTTGTATAAATTTTTTAAAACATACATTGCATTGATGTGGTTTGTCACTAGTATGTGTCATTTTATGTAATTTAAGGGTACCAATTCGCAGAAAATTTTTAAAACACACATCGCATTTATGTGGTTTGTCACTAGTATGTGTCATTGTATGTATTTTTAGTTTATTTTTTTGCAGAAATTTTTTAAAACACACATCACACTGATGTGGTTTTTCACCAGAATGTATCATTTTATGTACCTTAAGATCTCCATTTCGCAAGAATTTTTTAAAACACACATCGCATTGATGATGTTTTTCACACGTATGCGACTTGGATGAATTGGGATGCTGAGATTTCATGCATGAAACGTAGTGACAATTTAGATGATGCTTAGATTCAAACACTCCATAACAATTCTGGCAAACAAAGTTACATGGAAAATATTTAACTCTTGTCAACTTAATTCGCACCACCTTAGGCAAATATAATTTCTGAATTTCCAATTTGTAGTTCTGTTCATCGATAGTTATTTCGGAATGCTGTATCATCACACGTTTGATATTACTGGTTGCAGGTGCTATGATGTTGTTGACCAAGCTATTGTCAACTGTGTCTTTTCTTCCGATTTCCAGTGATTTACTGTGAAGTACTGTTAAACATTGCTGGCTATAAACCTACACAAAGAAAAGTTTGATCATTCAATAATTGTATTATACAATTGTAGAGTACAAAGAAATAATTGTATTCATTTATACTAACTATACAATGTGTTTTGACAAGTAATTGATATAAATACCTGATCTAATGGCATGTATAGTGGATCAGAGCAGCCAGGTTGAGGACTTTTATTATCAGTTTGGCCGATTGCGTTGTCAATAAATTCTTCTTTGATGACGATTCCTTCATTACCATTCTCAGACTTTATATTGATCAGACCGTTGTCGCGCATCTAAAATAACATTAATAATATTATGTAACAGTATCACCAATATGAAGTTTCACGTAATGTTTCTATTATTTTATTATACTATTCGCACACATTGGTTGATTATTATACTTAAAGAATATCATGACGTCATTTTTAGGGTATAGTCCGGCGTTTATTAAATGAAGCTTCTAGTTTCAAAAGCCCCTAAAACGACTTTTGACAGTTCTGAGAAAAATAAGAAAAAGTCATATCTATTGAATGCGATAACTTTATGTATTTATTATTTGATTCATGCAATATAAAGAGTATAATATTTAGTAACCCTTACTCACTTTTTGCATATTTTACTGAGAGAATATATATAAAATTAAATTATTTTCATTTTAGCGGACTTTAAACGGAAACTCAACTACAGTTTTGGGAGCTTTGGAAATTAACATGTACGATTTTAGGGGGTAATGCACGAAGAAATAGCAAAAGGCGTCCTGCGGTAATATTTCTTGTTTTGTACAAATTAAAAAAATATTTATTCGAAGTAGGTAACTAAAATTAACAATATAAAGTATGTTAAAGATATGGAATTTACTATTGTATACATAGATATTATATAATTAAAAATATTACGAATAATAATGAAAAAGAACAGTAGTCTATACTTATAAATTAAAAATGACTGTTTGTTTGTCCCGCGTGCGTTCCTTTACCATTCATCCGATTGCGATGGAACTTTCGTGAGTTATTATGTGCACACTTGCGATGGTTTTTTATTTGGTAAATCTATATTCTTCTTCGTCGGTTGTTGTGCGCACACTTACAAAAGTGTCTCAATTAGATAAACTATCTTCTTCTTCTTCTATTCGTATGTGTTCCTATACCATTCATCCGATTGCGATAAAACTTTCGTCAGTTGGTGTGCGCAAACCCGCGAAGGTTTCTGAATTAGTACAACCATCTCCTTCTTCATTATATCTTTGTTTTATTCATATGGTTCCTATACTATTCATCCGATTGCGACGAAACTTACGTCAGTTGTTGTGCGCACACCCTTGAAGGTTTCTGGAGTAGTACAACTATTTTTTTCTTCTTCTTCTATTCTATTTTCTTCTATGCGTGTGCTTTCCTATACCATTCTCCGGATTGCGATGAAACTTTTGTCAGTTGCTGTGCGCACACCCGCGAAGGTTTCTAAATTAGTACAACTATCATTTTCTTCTTCTTCTTATATTCTATTTTCTTCTATTTGTATGCGTTCCTATACCATTCATCCGATTGCAGTGAAACTTTCTTCAGTTCTTGTGCGCACACCCGTGATGGTTTCTGAATTATTACTGTTGGGAATAGTGGATTGTTTTGCGGATCGTAAATAAGCAACGTAGTTTTAATATACGATTAACTTTATTTATATTCAACAGCATGAATATTATTATACAGAATTATTATAACAGATTACATTTTTATTGCGCGCGTTACAATTAACCGAAGAGAACTAACTAGTATCACGTCGACACACACAGGTGCGGCGTAATAGTGGGAAGTAGAATCTGTCTCTTTCTTACAAACAATAGTCGGTATCTAGCATCGGCGCAGCGAGTGCTAGGTCACGACACGTACTTCTTTATTCTTATATTCATAATTATATTACTTAATTATATTGTTATATTATTCTATTAGACGGCTATCTCTCAACAATTACAACCAGCTTCTTCTATTCTATCTTCTTGCATGCGTGTGCGTTCCTATACCATTCATCCAATTGCGATGAAATTCATGATCATTCAGAAACCTTCGCGGGTGTGAGCACAGCAACTGATGAAAGTTTCATCGCAATCGGGTGAATGGTATAGCAATGCATAAAAATAGAAGAAGAAGAAGAAGATGGGTGTACTAATTCAGAAACCTTCGCGGGCGTTCGCACAACAACTCACCAAAGTTTCATCGCAATCGGATTATTGTTATAGGAACGCATACTAAGAGAAGAAGATGGAATAGAAGTAGATGGTTGTACTAATTCAAAAGTCTTTGTGGGTGTGTGCACAACAACTGACGAAAGTTTCATCGTAATCGGATGAACGGTATAGGTAAAGTGTAGATATAATTATTTTTATTCTAGTGAGTGGCTGACCCTACTTTATATTTAGTTGTTATGCATTTTTAAATATTTGTATAGAAAATAATAAGTAGGTAAAACCGGTCCTGATAATTAATAAAGTATGTGGAAAAAGTATTAAGTCAATAGGTACATATTTAACGTTTTCTATGGTGAACTGTAATTATTTTAAATCAAGTAATTTTATAATCAACAATAAGGACAGTATGACGAGACACCACTGTATTATTGGACAAATAACACGCAGAAATTGTCAATATTCACTTACCGTTTTTGGCGTTCGATATTGACTTCTCATATTTATTTTCTTTGTAAATGCTTCCTTGACTCATTGGGCATACGTTTCGACACAATAATCAGTTAAACATTCATTATAAATATCGAAAAATTCTAATTACCTATAGAGCGATCAACACTAAGTCACTTTAATTTTGAACTAAGTCACATGACTATCAGAGCAGCCGCTGATTGGCTTATTCATTTTACGGGGATTTGAAATTCACACGCCAACTGTTTTAGGGGGTTTTGAAATTAAGCCTAATTTTTGATGGATTGAGGCCTTTTTTGAAACTATAACTTTGTCCAACATATAGTGGGTAAAAATATATCTCTAAATATATATCTAACTCAAAATTTTATGAAAACCGTTTTAGGGGCTTTTGAAACTAGGCGCTTCAAATACGGTTCATGTATTTAGTCTTAGTTTTGGATGAATCACTGGACAGGTAGGTACTTTTATCCTGCCGATATACAAATAAACTAAAAATGTCAGTGAGGGGTTTCATCATTTGATTGATTACCTACATAGGTACATAAACTGTTGATTTTACGAAAATGCTGTCTTCTCTTTGCAAGCAATAATCATATTTTACTTATTCTATTTAGTCACGCGGCATGCATGCCTATTTAATACAATTTGAGACAAAAAACAATAATTTGGTAGAAAATGTTATGAAAAGATCATGGGTTAATCTCATCCCATTTTACGGTAGGAATGTAGCGTGAGCAGTTTGCGTGCAAATGCATTGTAGCGATATAAAAACCTTACCATACTTATCAGCCGACATCCATTTGCCAATACGCCGTCCAATGAACAGCTTCAAAAGCCTTACGAAATGTCTGAAAGTGTGTTGGCAACAAATTCATCCTTATTTAACTAAAAGTGTTAACTTACGGTTGAAGTCCACTCGCCGATTATCATCAACATCACTGATAAACTGCTAGAGCTTAGCTTGAGCGATAAAACAATATTTATATAGTCCTTGTCGTGTTACGAGAATATTCGCCGATTCAAATGCAAAATAATATGGAGTGACAGTCGTAACTCGCAACGATCTCTTGTATTCACCACTACAAAATATTACAATATCGAAGTCTTCAAATCATTGGTAAAAATCAAAGCTTACTCAATTGTTTATGGTTAATATTATTACTAGAGACCGAGAACTTTTGGGGCGGCGCTCCTGTTGATCTTATCTATGGTTTTCGATTTCGAAGTATTGTGAGTATAGTCAGGATTAGAAGATATTATTTCCCACTTCCTGAAATAGGTACCTATACCTATATTTTCGCAAATTTTAAATAACGGTAGACATTTTTTCCGAATAATTAATAATAAGATAAATTTTATATCGCCACATTAAAATTTTAAGTGAGTTTTGTATCTGTCATCGCGGCAACATTTCGATAACGTTGTTGAGTAGCCGATTGATGTTATTTTATCGTTTTCTTCTTCACAGTACCTAGGGAATAAGATGACTTATATACTTTCTGATGTCACTTTTCAATACTTTTGCCATTATTATCACGTCTAAATGACTGATACCGCGCACTTATAAGAAACATCAAATGCATTCAAGGAATACTGGAACGCGAGAGGAGGGGATCTAGTTCTCCAAGCCGCCGCCCATCACCGTAAAGTTTTCGCACAGTACGACACACTGCGTCATTTTCACTAATGTGGGTTACCTAGTTAATTTTGTATTTTGTATTACCTACTGATTTCGTAAAATTGAAAGGAAAAACCATTGTACAATCGTTTTTGTTGCCCGCCTAAACAAATTAGGAATCTACTTACCTCTTTTAAGTGGACACTTTTGTTGTCGTCATCGATATTTTCCTGTTTGACTGACATGTCAAATCGACCGTTTCTTTTGATTTGATTTACGTCAATCCATTGGTATGCACTGTCTCCGATCACCTCCGCCGTGTTGTCTGGCAATATTTCATCCTTAATTTTGATTTTTACTTCCATTTTATGCGGTATTTAATATAAATATCAGCTGTCACTAGCTTAGCGTCCTCTGACACTGATTCACTTTCACCAGTGTTGCCACTGGTTGCCACCTTTATAATTCGCATTCCAAGCAGTGCTGCCATCTTTTCAAAGTGGAATTATTGTACAGAGCCTCCAAAATTATAGTATTTGGGGTAAAAGTATAGTACGCGTTGTCATATTCTGTTGAATTCGTATAGGTTTTTTGTATCTCAGAAAAAAATAACCGAGAATTTGAGAAACTCCGAGACCCCTTTTTATTTAGGTATCTCTTCCGACCAAAAATGCTTACCGATGAATTCAAGAAATTTCTTTTTAAACCAAAGTCAAGGGATTTTTTTACGTTTTTCCAGCAATTATTTTTCAAAGTTCTCCAAATCTTCTTATATTGCAAAATTACTTAGTACTTTGAACCCATTTGTCGAACGGAAATATCGAAATTTTAGTACTTTTTACATATTTTTCCAGATATTCAAAATTATAGTATTTTGGGCATACTATACCTGTTTTTTATCGTACATAGTACGCGGACCAAAATTATAGTACAAATACTATAATTATAGTACGGTTGGCAACACTGATTCCAAGCAAGAATAATATAATATTTTTCAACAAAAATTATAGTACGCGTTGTCATCAGAATTTATATTGTTGAATGTAGAATAATTTTTCCTATATAAATACCAACTTCTTTCCGATTTATAATATTATTATAGTATTTTGTTTAAAAGTTCTGGGATAGCTCAGAACTGTGTCGAACTCAGGATTCACAAAAAAAAATTAGGTTAAATGAAAAATCTTTGTCTTTTTTTTTTTGTTATAAGCACGTGGCTTTATATGTTCAGTGATATCCTTTCTGCACACTTATATGCTAATAATTGAGTAGAATGGTACCTACAAAAAGTTTTGAAGAGCATTGGTCTAATCGTACCCCATTTATGGTGGAAATGTAGCTTACTCATTCGTGTTGGGCGTAAATCCATCATAGTGATTTAAAAACCATACCATACTAATCAGCCGACATCCATTGACTAATCCACTGACCAATGAACAGCAGTAAAAGCCTTACGAACTCTTAAATTGATTACGCATCGAATTCATCCGAATTTTGCTAAAAGCGTTAGGTACTTGGATATTTGGTAAATCAAGATGGCGCATCATTTACTAAACAAACTTACGGTTGAAGTCAACAGGTCGATTATCATTCTCATGGTTTGGGTTTGACTTATCCATTGAGGCGTTCTGAAGGAACACTATTAAACATGGTGTTCGTCGGAAAGGTTAACTTCTTTATTACCAAGTTTTCTTGTTCGTCAAGTACAAATCTTGCAAACGATTTTTAATAAACTTCCCGACCAGCTAGAAATTTGAAACGTTTAGAACATATCAGAACACGATGAATTGAATTCATTTTCAGTTAATTCTGTTTTGTATAGAAAGTTAGTTCGGAAAAAATCTGCAAGGTGGCGCTTCGATCGAATTCAATGCTGCAAATTTGCGTAATGGCGTTTGACGATTTTGAAAAAAGAATTAACTCGCTTTCTTGTCTTAATTTAACTGTCTGCCTAGTTGAAAATACTGTTGTATGATTAGGAAGATAAACGCAGAGCAATATTGATGGCGAAGGTTGGAGGTAAGCTGAGTTTTCTCTATATGATTACGGATGAACAGAGTAATTAATAAAACCACTGGTTGACTGGTAATTATATTTATTTGTATATTTTCCGCTCTTTATTATACAATTAACAGGTGTTTATTTATAATCCTAATGATTATTTAGTTTTATAGTAAAGTTGTCGATTATTCAATTATGTTCTTAAATATTTAATATTATGAAACAACGATTTTATAAATTAAAATACTTTCGCGGAGCAAGGTCACTTCAATTTTAGCTAGAGACGCAAACTGAATTCTTTTCGGCCTACATTCTATCACAATCTACTGAAACCATCACCTCACCCAAAAGAAACAACCTGGAACAGTAACCTATTGTGATAACAAAGGGATCATTGCGGCCGTTTGGCCTGTGGACGACTTATCTGGATATGACTCAGTAGTCAGAGACTTGAAATGACATATTTTACAAGCGTTGATTTTTTTTCACGCGGTCACATAATTACATTATACTATTATTTATTTTCTAACGAGTTTACCTATTTAATATAAGACTTATTATTTATAATGCTTACATGCTATTCAATTTTATAACTAGGTATATAATAAAATTATTGATCTATATAATACCATTTACATTATTTTTCAAATTCTTTCATCGGCATTCATTCTTTTAACCTTTCCCTTACCATGGTAAAAAAAATTACGCGCGTTCCCATGCTGCCCACTCTGTGGGCCGATAGAAAATTGGCATTTTAAAAGCTAATCGATTGCTTCAAAAGGTAAAATGTGTTTTTTAATACTGTGTAGTCATTGTTTAACATTTTATTCTGTGTATATTACATGCAATTATCATATAATCGTGTATAATCATCGGGCATCAGGCATCGATAAATGTATGCCATTACCAAACCACGGCGTGTCTCGATCTGTTATAATAGGTGGCCATATACGTACAGTTTTCGTAAGAGGTTGAACATGCCAGTTAATACGTAATGGCGGCCATATAGTTATCTTTGGTAGATAGTCTGCTGCGCCCATAGACGGACACTTCTCGACCTGTCAGATGTGTGCCATGTTCAAACTGCTAGCGACCTCCCACTCCCGTGTTTTTGTAAAACTGTTGGAATTTCAACTCACCGAAAGTTTTCGGGTGACGTTAGCTAGCTGTGTCGTAAAGTAGGAGTAGCTGGCGCGATTTGGCGGCAAATTGTGACAGTTCTGTCATAATCTTCTAAGTTCGTTCGATAAAAAGTATATTATTTTTGTTGCGTATTCTTTTGCTACTCATATTATATAATTACGAATATTGTGAAGTGTCAACTAGGTTTTTTATAGTTGCCCTTACGATGAAAAATGGCAATAGTAATAAAAATATATAAATTTTGGATGTAACAAAATACGATGTTCTTATTGTTGATGTAAAATAAATCTAGACAAAAGAAATATGTACGTAAATTTAGTATTATGCTAATGTTAAAATATGTCTGTACCAAATTAATATATATTATTCAAAACCAATGTTTTGGTGATTGAATAAAACATATTACATAAATTTAATGTATATAACCCTGATTTAAATAAAACAATACGTATGTATTTTATCTTAATGACATTTTATTAAAACAACAATTAGTATAATATGAATAATTTATTCAAAATAAAAGAATCTGGACATATATTTACACAAACAATAAATTGTAATCATAATAAATCTAACAAAATCAATATCGTTCAATATACCCTACTTAAAACTAATTTAACACTAGGTAGGTACCCCTGCGTATGATCTCCGCGAACATAACCTCCACAGTTTTTGACACTTGATCTGCCACAGACAATAACGGTACGTATATGGGCACGTCTGTTGACAGTTCGACAAATTTAAATGGGGTAGTTAAACTGATCTGTGGTGTGGCCACTAACGTACAGTTATTGAACAGTTATTGTCTGTGCCATGTTCAACCTGTTACGAGAACTGTCCGTCTATAGCCGCCTAATGGAACAACCAACATACGCTGTCATTTCACGGAGAGTGGGGGTGGCTAATTCATCCGAAGCGAACGAGGGATGTTATTAGGTAGGATAACATCCGTGTGGACTTGCGTTATCACGTTCACCGCATGAAAAAATAGTTATAATTTTGCAATATCGATTCCCTACATAATTTTAAAACACTGTGATCTTATTGTATCATGTTATTAAGTATTCTTAAAAATCGAATTTTAAAACACATTAAAATAATGTACTTACTTACATAAGAATAATTAAACAAAAAAAATTCTCCGATCATATAGTTTCCACTAAATATATTTTAATATCATGTTTATTATGCTGAAATAATACACATTAATAAATATAAATAACTACGCTACTTGAACGTATACGCACTATTAAGTCTATACCTCTAAGACTGTAAATATATCATACCTACTTTTAGATAATTTTCCTAGTATAACCTAGTATATAAAAAAAATACTTCTAATTTTGAAATATCGATTCCTTGATTATAATCTATAATATAAAAATCAATATTTATTTGTTTGTTTGTTCGTATTTCATGCGCTGTCATACCGTTCATCCGATTGCGATAAAACTTTGTCAACTTATTGCTTGCACTTGCGCGCAGATTATAGAGTATATCTTATACATAAAAATGAAAGTCTGCCTGTCTGTCTGTCCTATGCGTTCCTTAATCATTCATCCGATATCGATGAAATTTTGGTAAATTGTTGTGTGCACACCCGCAAATGTTTCTGAATTAGAAAAATTATCTTTTTCTTATTCATTATATCTTCTTTTATTCATATGGTTCCACCATTCATCCGATTGCGATGAAACCTTCGTCAGTTGTTGTGGTAACACCCGCAAAGGTTTCTGAATTAGTACAACAATCTTCTTTTTCTTCGGCTTCTTTATTGTATATTCTTTTATTCGTATGGTTCATATACCATTCGTCCGATTGCAATGAAACTTTCGTCAGTTGATGTGCCTACACCCGCGAAGGTGTCTGAATCAGTACAACAAATGTTATGATGTCCCTCACTCCCCAAACAAAAAATAATGCTCGAAAGGAGAACTCTACAACACACACGTGATTTCCCTGTACATAACTTTACAGTGTATAATATAAAAACAAAAGAAGATTACTGTTTTCTGTGGAATGAAACAGAAGGTGGAGTAGTGACAGCTAATCAGTAGGCTTCAATACTTGTATATTTCTTTGAAAGTGAAATTATTCCAAAAAAACGCATCTATCAAAAAAAAATTCATCTAAGGTAATAGGTATGTTTTTGGAGTGACGGTTGTTTCGCACAAAACAGAAACAATACACTTTCAAATGCTCGATTACATTTACATTACCGTCGATGAGACGTGGCTGGAAAGTGGGTGACCCGCAAGTAACACATTTAAAAGCTCTCTTTTACAGTCCTAAGAGAACAATAACATAGACACACATAATCAAGACACACCGAAGAACATTACGAAACCAGAAGAACATTGAATAATAACGAGGCCAACAAGCAAACATTTTACCACAACTATATATTCGAGACGGAAGAAAACGACAAGATTTGCAAACACTAAAACAAAGTATGCACTCTTGTTAATATGATTTTTATGATAAACAACCACATGAACGATTATTACAATATTAATTTTAACAACTTAATATTTTATTGCAAACAGTGTCATATTTAGTTTTTAGCTGGTAATTTGAGTAAATAACTACTGTTAAATTTTATTTTAAAAGCTTTCGTAAGTTTTATTAAGTATAAGTATGCATCATTTTTAAACTTAATAGCGTCAGTTTCGTAATAAAATCTTTAAATAAGTTTCTGGTTAATAATGTACTCAGAGAAATATGTGTATCTACAGTTTTAATGTAATTTTGAGTATTTTTTTCTAAATTTTATATTCTTTTTATGTTTCTTCGTCTATTTGTAATATTACCTGTATGTTTTATTATATTTGAATATATTATTGACAAATTTACACTGTTTTTTGTCTCTTTTGTAAAGTAGCGATGTTAGACTTACACAATTTTCTTGTAAGTATCATTTTATGTGCTTTGAAATTACTAATTCGTTTAAATTTTTTAAAACACAACTTGCATTAATGTGGTTTTTCACTACAATGTGTTTTTTTATGTTGGTTGAGATTACTATTTCGGTTAAATTTTTTAAAACACACATCGCACTGATGTGGTTTTTCACCAGTATGTATCATTCTATGTTTTTTAAGATCATGATTTTGCAAGAACTTTTTCAAACACACATCGCACTGATGTGGTTTTTCACCAGTATGTGTCATTTTATGTACTTTAAGACCACGATATCGCATGAACTTTTTAAAACACACCTCGCACTGATGTGGTTTTTCTCCAGTATGTGTCATTCTATGTATTTTAAGATCTTGATTTTCCATGAACTTTTTGAAACACACATCGCACTGATGTGGTTTTTCACCAGTATGTGTCATTGTATGTACTTTAAGACCACGATATCGCATGAACTTTTTGAAACACACATCGCACTGATGTGGTTTTTCACCAGTATGTGTCATTATATGTATTTTAAGATCACGATGTTTCATGAACTTTTTTAAACACACATCGCACTGATGTGGTTTTTCACCAGTATGTGTCATTTTATGTACTTTTAGATCACGATTTCGCATGAATTTTTTAAAACACACATCGCACTGGTGTGGTTTTTCACCAGTATGTGTCATTTTATGTTCTTTTAGACAACGATTTTGCATGAATTTTTTAAAACACACATCGCACTGATGTGGTTTTTCAGTAGTATGTTTCATTTTATGTTCTTTGAGAAGATCAATTGTCATGAATTTTTTTAAACACTCAATGCATTGATGAGGTTTTTCACCAACATGTGTCATTTTATGTCTTTTGAGATGACTAATTGTCATGAATTTTTTTAAACACAATCCGCATTGATGTGGTTTATCACCAGAATGCATCATTATATGTACTTTAAGATCACAATTTCTCTTGAATTTTTTAAAACACACATCGCATTGATATGGCTTTTCACCAGTATGTGTCATTTTATGTTTTTTAAGATCATGACTTTGCATAAACTTCTTGAAACACACATCGCACTGATGTTGTTTTTCACCAGAATGTATCATTTTATGAACTTTTAGATTACGATTTCGCATGAATTCTTTAAAACACACATCGCACTGGTGTGGTTTTTCACCAGTATGTGTCATTTTATGTTCTTTTAGACTTAGATTTCGCATGAATTTTTTAAAACACACATCGCACTGATGTGGTTTTTCAGTAGTATGTTTCGTTTTATGTTCTTTGAGATGATCAATTGTCATGAATTTTTTTAAACACTTAACACATTGATGAGGTTTTTCACCAACATGTGTCATTTTATGTCTTTTGAGATGACTAATTGTCATGAATTTTTTTAAACACAATCCGCATTGATGTGGTTTATCACCAGAATGTGTCATTTTATGTTTTTTCAGGTTACTAATTTTTATGAATTTTTTAAAACATACATCGCATTTATAATGTTTTTCATCCGTCTGCGACTTGGATGAATTGGGAAGCTGAGATTTCATGCATGAAACGTAGTGACAATTTAGATAATTTTCAGATTCAAACACTCCATAACAATCCTCTCAAACAAAGTTACGTGGAAAATATGTAACTCTTCTCAACTGAATTCGCACCACCTTAGGCAAGTATAATTTCTGAATTTCCAATTTGAAGTTCTGTTCATCGATAGTTATTTCTGAATGCTGTGTCATCATACGTTTGATATTACTGGTTGCAGGTGCTATGATGTCGTTGTCCAAGCTATTGTCAACTGTCTCCTTTCTTCCGATGTCTACTGATTTACTGTGACGTACTGTTAAACATTGCTGGCTATAAACCTACACAAAGAACAGTTTGCTAATTCATTAATTGTATTAAACAATTTTAGAGTACAAAGTAATAATTGTATTCACTAATACTAACTATACAATGTGTTTTGAAAAGTAATGTATGTAAATACCTGATCTATTGGCATATATTGAGGATCGGAACAGCCAGGTTGAGGACTCTTTTTACCGGTTTGGCGGATTGCGTTGTCAAAAAATTCCTCTTTGATGACGATTACTTCATTACTATTCTCAGACTTTATATTGATCAGACCGTTTTCGCGCATCTAAAATAACATTAATAATATTATGTAATTTTTTTTATAATAATATAATTTTATTAAACTATTCGTACAAATTGGTTGATTATAATACTTTAAGAATATCATGACGTCATTTTTTAAGGTATAGTCCTGCGTTTGATAAATGCGGTTCACGTATTTAGTCTTAGTTTCGGATAATTCATTGGACAGGTAGGTACCTTTAACCTGCCGATATACAAATAAACTAAAAATGTCAGTGAGGGGTCTCATCATTTGATGGATTACCTACCTAGGTACATATACGGTAGATTTTACGAAAATGCCGTGTTTTTTTTGCAAATTTGACGCGGCATGCATGGCTATTTACCATTTATCATGACAATTTGAGACTAAAAACAATACTTTGGTAGAAAAGAGCATGGGTTAATCTCATCCCATTTTAGGGTTGGAATGTAGTGTAAACAGTTTGGGCGCAAATGCATGGTAGCGATATAAAAACCATACCATACTTATCAGCCGACATCTATTTGAAAATACGCCGTCCAATGAACAGCTGCAAAAGCCTTACGAAATGTCTTAAAATGTGTTAGCAACAAAATTCATCTAAATTTAACTAAAAGTGTTACTTAGATATTTGGTTAATCAAGAGGGTTCATCATTTACTCGACCAACTTACGGTTGAAGTTTACTCGCCGATTATCAACATCACTGATAAACTGCTAGCGCTTAGCTCGAGCGATAAAACAATATTTATTGTCCTTGTCGGGTAACGAGAATATTCGTAGATTCAAATAGAAAATAATATGGAGCGAAAGTCGTAACTCGCAACGATCTCTTGTATTCACCACTACAAAACAATACAATATAGAAGTCATTAAATCATTGGTAAAAGTCAATGCCTACTCAAATGTTTATGGTTAATAGTACCTATTACTGAAGACCGGAAACTTTTGGGGCAGCGCTCCTGTTGATCTTATCGATGGTTTTCGATTTCGAAGTATTGTGAGTATAGTCAGGATTAGAAGATATTATTTCCCACTTCCTGAAACCCTGTATTTTTATACTTGTACCTTCTACTTGTACCTTCCTGTACCTTTATATTTTCGCAAATTTCAAATAATTACAAATAATCCCAATAATTAATAATTTTATATTATATTATATGACAACCGAACGCCGTCGGTCGGTGTTATCACAAGACTCGACCAAAACAAAAGAGGTCGTAAGAAAAACAATTGCCCGGACAAGCTTAAAGTCCAAATAACCGGAATCCGGAACATCAGAGGTGGCGGAGTAATTGTCCACTCTAAGTCCGACAATGAGGCCAAACTATTGCTGACCGCTCCGGGACTTACGGAAACCGGTTTGAGGGCCCGAGTGGCAGATAAAAAGCTACCAAGAGTCATAATATTCAGTGTAACGTCTAACACCAAAGAGAGCGACCTCAAAGAGGCAACAATCAACAACATAAGCAATATAAGCCCTAATGAGGAGGAGACATCGTCTATCAAACTGAGCCACAAGATCAGAGACCTGTCACATGGTGATGACGGTCTCACCCAGAGTGCGCGAGGCACTGCTAGTCGATGGACGACTCTACATGGGGTGGGAGTCGTTCCACATTAGAGACTTTTGTGGAGTGCTCAAGTGCCACAAATGCCACATACCTATACGGCCACATGGCCTCAAGGTGCTCCGTAAAGGTAGTCACATGTGGCCACTGCACCTCAGAAGGACACGACATAGCAGACTGTCCTAAAACCAAAGAACCGCCTATGTGTCCGGCATGCACTAAGTTCAGGAAGCCAAGCGGCCACTCCCTGAACGATCCTGAGTGACCTGCTTGGCTCCACGCGGTAGCTATGGAGCATAGCCGTACGAATTATGCCACACAATGATCTGCTTCGGCCAAATCAATGTGGGTAGGGGCAGAGATACTTCAGCTGAATTACTAAAAACGGCTGGCGACGAGAACCTGGACGTACTGCTAATACAAGAGCCGTATACTGTTGGTACCAGTCGAGGACTAAATGGAACAAGGGTCATACAAGCCAGCGACAAGGCTATGTCGTGCATATGCATCATAAATCCCGCACTGGCCGTGCTGCACCTCTCCGAAGATCTCTTCGCGGTAGCAGAGATTGCTGATAACAGGAGGAACTCTTTCGTAATTATCTCAACTTACTTTAAATACAGCTTCTCTACCCTGTTTTGTACGGAGCAGCTAGACATAATACTTGAAGCCTGTCAAGGCAAACAAATCATTATAGGGGCAGATGCAAATGTCCAATTGTGGCACTGGTCGACGAGCGTAGCAAAGGCAAATGCGGCCAACCAAAAGCTGGCGTGCATGGCCGGCAGTAACTTGGCCCTAAAGCTTCTTTGTGGGAATCGCTGGATATGCCTCCAGCGTTTGGCACACGAAGGCATCCACAGCGCATGTTAAGAGGATGCTACATGCCTTGCTACAGCCCTGATTTCATTGGCAAAGGTCTACCGTACAACATCAACAGATGCACTGGCAGCTCTTGCGGGGGTTCTACCCCTCGACTTGCACGTCCAAGTCAGAGGCGCAATCACCCTTCTTCTGAGGGGCTTGCAAACCGAACTCGGAGGCGTCCTCGTGACACCTCCACAGAGAATCAAGGGCGTGAAATACAGATCTACTGTATCCAAACTAGTTTAGGATAAATTTTATATCGTCACATTAAAATTTTAAGTGAGTTTTGTAGCTGTCATCGCGGCAACATTTCGATTACGTTGTTAAGCAGCCGAAAAATGTTATTTTGTCGTTTTCTTCTTCATAGTACGTAGGAGATAAGATGACTTATATACTTCCTGCTGTCACTTTTCAAAACTTTCGCCATTATTATCACGTCTAAATGACTGATACCGCGCACTTATAAGATATGTCAAATGCGTTCAAGGCGAGGGGAATGAATACTGAAATGCGAAAGGAGGGGATCTAGTTCTAGGAAGCCGCTGCCCATCACCGTAAAGTTTTCGCACATTACGATAAACTGTGTCACTTTCACTAATTTGAAAAACCATTGTATAAGCCTTTTTGATGTCAAACAACAATTAGGAATCCACTTACCTCTTTTAAGTGGATACTATTGTTATCGTCATCGATATTTTCCTGTTTGACTGACATGTCAAATCCACCTTTTCTTTTGAAGTGATTTACGTCAATCCATTGATATGCACCGTCTCCGATCAACTCCGCCGTGTCGTCTGGCAATATCTCATCCTTAATATCGGTTTTTACTTCCATTTTGCGCGGTATTTAATATCAATATCAGCTGTCACTAGCTTAACGTCTTCTAACACTCCTTATCACTTCTATATTCCAGTGTTGCCACCTTTTTAGTTCGCATTCCAAGAGGTAATAATTATATAGAATTTCAACAATAATTATTGTACGCGTTGTCATCAGAATTCCAAATTTTAGTACTTTTAGCATGAGTTTGATTGTCGAATAATTCTTTTCCGATGTGAATACTAACTGCTTTCCGATTTTTAATATTATAGTATTTTGACGGTAGGTACTGTCACGTCTTATACCTAGAGTACCTTTTAGGGGTGTAGAGTGGCCTGAACACGCCCTTGGCCTCGTAGTCAAATAAACTGTACCGAGCCGCACCCTTGACCACCCAGAGGGACGTTTCTTTCCAGAAATAAGTCCCACGGCCCCTGTCTTTGAGGCTGAGGACACGGTTCGTGGAAGACCAGGCCTGAATAAATAAGAAAACATGCGAGACGACGAATGAAATTGGGCTTTTGCCACTTAAACATGTCAGTAGAATGTGTAGGCAAAACGCCAATAAATTGTAATAACTTGTATTGTGAATGAAAGAGAGGAATGTTAGGCCGTGCTAGGAGAAGAAAAAGAGTATTACGTCATAACTAAATCGTAAGATATGTAAAATTAGGATCTATAAAAAAATCCGCAGTACGGACACTACGTTGTAATAACGCGTAAGTGTGCCGTACAAAATAAATGTAAACAATTTAACAGCGTTGATTCCGAAATAGAAAATAATGTTAAAAGTCGTCCGGCAACATTGTCTTTGACCGTTGGAGATATGCAACGTCGCCCAAGAAAAAAACCGTTGGGGATGAATTTCAAGATGGCTTCAGTATGACGAAAATAGTAAGATGCGGGACACGTATTTCGTACTCGGTAACATAAACTATTAAAAAAAAAATCACGTGTCGATAGTATTTCGCGGCTATTGTATATTATAAGTAACCAGCTCGGGGATATAAATATTTTGGAATCAATTGCGCTTATAAATTGTGTGTTATGAATAACCTATAATAATTCTTTAAAAAAAACATATTGTGTCTGTAAAAGAAACTATAAAACTATGTAATAATTATATGACATCGACGTAAATATACCCTGCCGTTATAAAACTAATTCCGGTGCGTTATTTTACCCAGCCCCAAATCCTAAAAAAAACCATACTAAGAATAAAAAGCGACAGTTTACCAGTTACTAAAAAAAAATTGTGATACCAGGGTTCGAATTGAACTTTGTCTGAGCTAGACCGGAACCCTGGATTTATCATGTGGCGCCCAACATATGCGGCTTGTGAATTGTACGGATTTGCCGATCCCGCAACCATGAGGACCGAAAAAAATTAAAATAAAAATATTTTTTTTTTGTTGTTTTTTTAAAAAAAAAAAAAAAACTAAACGAGTGCACATGTCAATGCGGACACGTTCGCAAACGAAGGCCGACACCAACAAGGAGACATCTGAAGACTCTTTAAACATGGCCGACCCGATTATCGACACGGAAGTGGCCTCCACGGACAACGCGTTCGCGACTAATTTCGAAACAATGCGACCATTTGTTAATGACAGTCCGCGCACCGAAGTGACCACACCTAGTATACCATGTGTACTTCCGATGGTAGTGCCCCGACCAGAACTACCATATAAACCGTGGGCACATAAGCCAGAACTACAAGTGACGTTTGGGGGTAACCCCAAACATAGGGTGGCTACATTTCTGGCCGGATGCGAAGAGTTCTTCCGGTTGGATAGAACCCCAGAGGATAACTGGACAGGACGTGCCTTGGGGCAGCTGAAAGGCGAAGCCAAGTCCTGGGCCAGAACAGTGTCTCCAGACGATGGGTGGGAGACCTTTACCAACCGACTCCGCCGTCACTTTGAGTCACCTGCCAGGACCAGAGAACAACAAGACGAACTGAAAACCACAGCACAGCGTCCTGAAGAAGACCCTTATGCCTTCCTCTTAAACAAGCGAGACCTCGCCAAGGCGTTAATGCCTACTGCAAGTAGTAAAGACCTCGCCGACATATTTTACGAACTTTTTACAGAAAGAGTACAATTGTGGGTGGGAGCGTGCAAGTGGCAGACACTCGAAGAACTACTAGAAGTCGTTCGTGACCTACGGATGATAAAAACAAACCCGACCATCGCCGTACCAACACCCACTCAAAGAGGCACACCTCAAACATGCAGTTGTCAGTGGCGAGGCGAGCAGACAAAACGAATGGAACAAACCGGGGGACACGCGAAACCACGGTCCGCCGAGGTATCGCATACACGCCTCGCACCACTCGCTACAAAAACGGAGAACGAAGTGACCACTAATTATGAAGCACCGCCGGCTCAGACGAGTTACGGGTATAGAGGCCAATACCCTCGACGGGGTTCATTTGGAACTAGGGGCCGTGGAAGTTACTCATATGCTAACGGAGCTCGGAAGTGTTACTATTGCCCTGAGTATCATGAACATTCCGAGTGCGAGGTACTGAAACGAAGGATCCAGCGAACACAGGAGACACCGAGGGAATGAAGATTAGATGCAGAACCCGACCACCGTCTGAGGCTCGCAGATGGCAGTCGACGTGCTGCATACGGCACTGGCAAAGGTACCGTCGCGCAGGACTCTCTTCAAGTACTTGTGCAAAAGCCTGTGTTCAAAAGTGGAAAGAAGTGTAACGTTAGTCAGGACATCCTTCCGATAGCTGAAAAAGTTATGAAACAGGACCCTCTCCTAGGGGCTGTAAATGTAGCGTCTATATTAAAAAAAAGCATTCGTGACGCACCGCCTGGTGGTTTTTTTCGACCGATTATGAATAAAACTTTAGCCATTTGCAAGCTAAACAATATAAATATTGCCGCACGCCGGTATAGAAAAGTTGAAAAAAAGCCGCGAGGTGAGCCAATCGAAGCAGTAAATATAATTGGTAGTAATCAAATAACAAATACTGTGTTTAAAAAGGAGATGAATGTTTGTGAGATTAAAAATGCGAGGATCCATCGACAAGCAGTAAAAACAGCAGAGGCATCAGTAAAAACCGTAAGTAGATTTAACGCTGACACTGGCAAACCTGTTATTGATAAATTCTGTATTACACCGGCTCAATTAAATAAGTCGGAACAAACCAGAAATAATATTTATAAAGATATGTTGGATATGGGGAGAAAATATAACGCCATCATTTCAAATAAACACCGCGTACGATCATTTTATGCATCTCATCGTACGGGGCGGGGAGGCAACGGCAGCGTTAACGCAAGAGTACGGGGGGAATTATCTCCACGATACACGGGAAGGAAATCAGCTGACTGCGCGGGGCAGGGAGACGGCACCGTTAACGCGGGGGTACAGCGGGTAATCTCGCCGCAACAAAGTACAAAGAAAACAGGTGCCCCTTCGGATATAAAAAAAATGCCCTTACTACGAAACACAGCTGATTTACTCTACACTACAAATACGCCGGAATTACCGGGAAGTATTATTGCTAAGAACGAAATAAACAGAATTCGCCTTAACGAGATAAATGACTTTGATAAAACTCATCTAGCATATAAGGAGAATAAAAATACACATATTAAAAAAATAAATAAGGTAACGAATAGCGTATGTGCGACTTGTAAGAGTGACTTTTACAGTGTCGAAATGAATAAAATAGATGCTGTATGTCTAGTATGTAAGCGTTTACCTGCGGATTTAAATGATATAAAAAGTGTTAGTAATAAAGAATTACGTGATGAAATATGTAGCGATCCGACGGAGCCCAGGGTACCGCCTCCTCTAAACCCCAACCCTCGAGACGACGTCCTAGAACAACTTGGGTCAAAGACGCCTGATGTAGACATGAGAATTGATCACTCTCCGAATACGTCATCGCAACACGATCGACCTGAAAGCGACCCGTCACGAGTGGAACAGGAGATAACAGGAGGCTCACCAAGAGCATTGCCGGTCGCTCGCAAGGGAGCGAAGAAAAGAAAGAAACGACAAGGTGCTAAATCAACGACGTCTGTGCCCTGCGAAGCTGATTCGATGATCGACGTTGCCAAGGTGACGTCCGTCGACGATCACGCCGCGCAAGCAACGTCTGACGGACTAGTGACGTACGATAGGATTGAAAACGTGTTAGATACTTTCGTTCAGGGGACGCCTTCAACAGAAGTCGAACACCAACCTATCAAAAAGCCACTTAAATGCCCTAGGAGCGGACAGAAGGGGCGTGCTAGAAGGCCTCTCTCACCCCTCTCAGCTGGAAATGATCCGACAGTTGACACACCAACTGCGGACAATGAAAGGGCGGTTACAAGACATAGGTCTGCCGACCTAAACCCTCAAGAACTTAGACGTAGCGGGAGGCGCCGACTGCCGAAACGCTTTTTCCCTGCGGACCGTTCTACGTGAATCGACGTACCAGAAGGTCACTGAAACACGTACGAAATAACTAACAAAAACGAGTAATAAAAAAAAATAAGAAATAAAAAGAAACGAAAGACGCGATACGTATTGTATGTAACCACATAAAATATAAAACCCGGACCCTCGTGTTGTGGCGTAGGACGCCGCGCATGAGGGAGATCAGAATCAAACTTATTACTATATCAGCATAATATAATATAAACTTAACCAATTTTACGAAAATAAATGCGGACTTCTGCATAGTGACATAAGACGTCACGCGCGGGAACGAAAGGCGATTACACTTAGAATTATGAAAAATAATATATTATACTAATACTTAACTTTATAAACATGCATCCGGACCCACATATTACGACCAAAACCACAGGCTGTATATGTGGATGACTTGAAAAAAAATACGCCCATTTGCGCCGACAACCTCCCAGTATCACGAGCTAGATATTGACAGGATTGTTCGGCCGTGAAAACAAAGAAAAATAAACAATATTCACCATCTGATACCCATATAAATAATATCAAAGAAACCATACTGAGATCGTCAAGACGATACCTACTTGTTAGTTAAAAAAAATATATATACTTAATTTAGATATAACATTAATAATATTATGCATAAACCACAAGTTAAAACTAGGTAAGCAAGTAATTGTCCCACGATTAGATGTTAAATTAGAGTATTAAGCTAGATTCCTTTTAGTATCTATTTAGGTTCGATAGGTAACTATTATAAAATGTATCTTCTAGACTATCAGAGGGTAAGACGTATGGCCACGTGATCAGATGAGAGCCGATGCCGTAGAAAGGGGGAATAAATTAGTTTGCAATTCTCACATCGGTCTAACTGATGCCTGCATATTAAATTTGGACGGATAAGCGAGTCCACTGATCACACGATATGGCTTAATAAAACATATAACCCGACACCCTGATAGCCTACCTGAGAATTAAGTTCGATTTGAATTTCTCTGATGTATTTGCTAGATCTTTAGTAGATCTGGAAATATATAAATATGTAAACGAATACATGTGTATGTATCGTCACCCAAGCGAACTGGAAGTCCCGTCTAAACCCATGGATTGCGACCAATGCATTGGTAATAACCCTCTCCTCGGCTGGGCGGACTAAAAAGGCGCATGCTGGTGTCTACATCGGTCCTTTAGGAGTGATGCTTGATTACAAGCCGAGACGACGTCTGCCTCCCTTTTCGGTTCTTGAGATTCGCGACTCACGTTCTAAATAGGTTGGATGTGGCGAGTCATAGCCCCGATCGTGTCACCCTCTAGAACGAACGCCTAGACCTTAGACACTCTGATTCTGGAGAAGTCTATTGACGAAATAACTTGTAGAATACTGAATATAAATAATAGAAATCTGATTAAAGTAAACATTCCGAGGCTGGAATATATGAGTAATTATTGAACTAAAAATAATTAAAATAAATGTAAAACTAAACACTGTATACGATATACCCAACGGTTTGTCAAGTGGTGGGAACGGTGGCCTATTTGAGACCAAGGATTATGTTCACGCCAAAATCCAGAGAGGTCAAATTGTCACGACCTCGGACTTCGGGTCTTATACCTAGAGTACCTTTTAGGGGTGTAGAGTGGCCTGAACACGCCCTTGGCCTCGTAGTCAAATAAACTGCACCGAGCCGCACCCTTGACCACCCAGAGGGACGTTTCTTTCCAGAAATAAGTCCCACGGCCCGTGTCTTTGAGGCTGAGGACACGGTTCGTGGAAGACCAGGCCTGAATAAATAAGAAAACATGCGAGACGACGAATGAAATTGGGCTTTTGCCACTTAAACATGTCAGTAGAATGTGTAGGCAAAACGCCAATAAATTGTAATAACCTGTATTGTGAATGAAAGAGAGGAATGTTAGGCCATGCTAGGAGAAGAAAAAGAGTATTACGTCATAACTAAATCGTAAGATATGTAAAATTAAGATCTATAAAAAAATCCGCAGTACGGACACTACGTTGTAATAACGCGTAAGTGTGCCGTACAAAATAAATGTAAACAATTTAACAGCGTTGATTCCGAAATAGAAAATAATGTTAAAAGTCGGCCGGCAACATTGTCTTTGACCGTTGGAGATATGCAACGTCGCCCAAGAAAAAAACCGTTGGGGATGAATTTCAAGATGGCTTCAGTATGACGAAAATAGTAAGATGCGGGACACGTATTTCGTACTCGGTAACATAAACTATTAAAAAAAAATCGCGTGTCGATAGTATTTCGCGGCTATTGTATATTATAAGTAACCAGCTCGGGGATATAAATATTTTGGAATCAATTGCGCTTATAAATTGTGTGTTATGAATAACCTATAATAATTCTTTAAAAAAAGCATATTGTGTCCGTAAAAGAAACTATAAAACTATGTAATAATTATATGACATCGACGTAAATATACCCTGCCGTTATAAAACTAATTCCGGTGCGTTATTTTACCCAGCCCCAAATCCTAAAAAAAACCATACTAAGAATAAAAAGCGACAGTTTACCAGTTACTAAAAAAAAAATTGTGATACCAGGGTTCGAATTGAACTTTGTCTGAGCTAGACCGGAGCCCTGGATTTATCAGTACCTACGTGAACAAAAATTAATTTTCATACAGAAACTACCTATATTTATTATGTGACGTGTGAGTTATTGGTGTAATTGATTTTCGGACTGTATTCCCATGTAAATTACTATTAATTATACATTTATTATTAATATTATTACAATTATTATTAATTAACGAAAGAAATTACCATCAGATTTGCCGAAAAATTATATTCTTCGAATGGGTTGTACAAATAAAATTGTTCTTGATTTTGTTGGACAGCAATATTCAGTGACAAAAAGATGGCTTTACTCAGCCATAGCAATATACGTACAAATAGTATGTTTAGAAAATACACGGGCACTGGTTTGAGATTTGACGTTTGGTTCAGTGTATCATTGAAAATCAAACCACTCTCGGACCATCAGAAATGGTTTGACATGAAACATCAAACCAATTCGGACGGTTCATAGACTAATGACGATCTGTCAAACGTCAGAAAAGCGTTTCCGTGGACATTCTACCAACCGGTGTGATTTGATTTGTTCAATTCAGGTTGAATGATACGAACCGGACGACTTTAGTAATTTAATTTCACCTAAAGAAATACGTGGCAGCGAACGACACAGGACCGAGAGAGTTGGAGAAAGCTTGGGGAGGCCTTCATCCAGCAGTGGATTGACCCCGGCTGATAATGATGATGATGACGACCATAAAGCCGCGTTGACACGGTCCAAGTACGATCCAAGTAGACTTGGATAGGAATAATTAGTAGGTATGAAGATGTCTCATCCAATTGACAGCTTCATACTATTTATTCCTATCCAAGTTAACTTGGATGGCACTCGTATGTGACATCTTCATACTAATTATTCCTATCCAAGCTACTTGGACCGCGTCCTACTCATCCAAGTGAACTTGGATAGGAATAAATAGTATGGAGCTGTCACTTGGATGAGACATCTTCATACTAATTATTCCTATCCAAGTCTACTTGGATCGTACTTGGACCGTGTCAACGCGGCTTAAGGCCTACCGCGCTTGAACGGTTACATAACCGGTCGGTCGCATTCGGACAATCGTTGGTTTGCTCGCGCATGGTCCATTTTTTTTACTGGCCGGCATGTTTGAGCGCGCATGGCCCGATTTATATCGTAGGCAATGCGCACGCATCGAATAATTTAATGCCTACGCGAACAAACGTCAAAACTCAAAATGGATTTCGTCGAGGTTGCGTGTGTGTGCCCTTCTTCTAAAATTGCGCCAAAAAAATCGGAAACGAAGATACTGGGTGCATCCACTGATTACTGGTCGACTATCAAAGGGTCAATTCCACAAATCCTACGAGGATTTGAGAACATACCCTGATTTTTTTTTAATTATACGAGAATGTCTGTTGACAGCTTTGACAAGCTCCTTGTTATAATGCCACCACACATAACATAGGTACCAAAACATCGTTCGCGAGTCTATCCCAAGTAGAGAAAGGCTTACCTATCATGATGGCAAACAACTAGAAGACAATGAGAACATTGATCGCAATAATCCTTTTTTGGACATCCCCCCAACGAATCAACATGCTTCTCAGTCAGATCAAAACAATCGTACATATTTTGCCGAGTATTTCACATCACCACACGGATGTTTCTTGGCAATATAACTATATATAATATATATAACTATGTACTTCTAAAGATATACTCAGGGCTTTTTTTGTAATGTAACGCGGTGGAACGGCATTCTGGCATCTTCTTTCATGGTATTTTTAACGTTTTAAAAGCAATTAGACGATATAATGTTCACGCATACATAGTGTTTTTTTTTTTTTTTATAACTTTAGTTGTTTATTTGTATTTGTTTGTTTTTTTAATTTTTTATGCGCTTGGTAGCATAGGAAAAGTTGCTTTAAATGATATTTGAATATGATTTTCTTTAGTAGGTAAGAAGTTTCGCAAGTAGTGAGTTCCGGCACCTTTGTTTTTTTTTTTAAGCCCTGGATATACTAATAACAGCTTTAATTTGGCGCCGCTGACAGTTGCGAGAAGTGGAATGCACCAACTGCTCATTTAAGCAACATGTTATTGTTATTTTTACATCTTCACTTCGCTATGTGCGCTACGGAATTATCTACTGTTTGAATTGAACACATTTCAGAAATTTTCCATGATTTTACAGAAACGTGACGTTTAAATCCGATATTTTCTTACATACCGTATACGATCGCCATATTTACTGTTCATGCCTAAAACAATTACATCTTCGTCGCTTAATACCTTCTAATCCTTTATTGACAGATAGAACTAATTATTTTTATTCATGTAAGCACACATTGGCGCACTTAATTGTTTTGCGGTGAAAAAACTATAATTATGGAACGATTCTAAATCCTCGCATAGTCTGCCAGCACTGCCATTGGTTTAATTACATAGATAACATAATTGTATTCCAAATTTGATTTTTTTAAAATACTTTGTGGCTGTTCACACACTATTTTTTTATTGAATAATTACCTAAAGGCTACTAATTTCTATAGATTACTATATATAGTCATATTAATATGGCAAATTTGAATCTACTGAAGGAATGAAAGAAATTTATTTTTTTATTTTATTAATCAATCTCAGTGGCGCACCCAGGGGCCCTGGCACCCCCCAAACATGAAAATTTTCGGAATGATTGTAAACATTGAAATTGAATGCCAATAAACTATACCTTTGGGCTTAGACAAATAACAACACGGCAAAAAAATGATTTGTAATAATTCCCCAGCACCCTTTTTAGAAAAATCTCTTAGATTTTAATTTCTAACGCAAAAATTTCGAAACACTAATGTCAGGTTGTTTTAGAAACCCAATCCCTAATGGAACTGTCAAAACATTCTCAGTGTCCACCCGAATTCCGGAGTGGTGTAGGTCATGGCTGGAGAGGACTGACAGGGTTCTAGCTTGGGGGCCCGGGCTGTGGGGGGCCCGGCGTGTCGTGTTGATCAGATAAGTGAGATAAACACACATCATAAATTAGCTTTAATAGTAATAAAGTCTACTTCATGGCCATGAACATTTTCAATGACTTATATGATTGTGCAATATATTTTATATACTCAGATATACTATATTTAGATATTCGACAGCTCCATTATAAAGTAGATGTATTAAAAATCGCCAATAATTCACTGTGTAAGTATCCTTAATTTGAACTAAAACACAATTTGAAAAACCTTTAATGTAGTGTTTCACACTACCTTTTATCTTAGCGATAGGTAGGGGGCCCGCCAAATATCCTAACCTGAGAACCCGTTTCAGGATGTGGGGACCATGGTGTAGGTACACCGAGTGCAATAGACAAAAGGCCGATAAACGAGAAATTAGGCTGTGAAGAAGAAAAAGATCCTATGAGACTAATTTACATTCTCCTCCTTGCCCCCCTCCAATATTAAGTCCTGGGTGCGCCACTGCATGTAGCTGTTATTTTATAGCCTTCAATCATCTGAATGTCTTGAAGAGTATACCTAGCTACTGTTTTAGTACCTACACCTTTATATGTATTTATATTATAGACTTTAGCAATAGGTACCAATACTTTACAAAGTTAACTTAAAATATAAATAATAAACGTGTTGTACTAAGTACCAATCAGTGTGCCTTTTTAAGTGATCCTGAATTAACATGAAGTATTTAATATAAATAAATAAAGATAAAAACGTGTACATACCCATCTGTGTTTTTCATTTTTTGTCAGTTCCGACCTCCTGTGTTAAAAATTTCACTAATCTCCAGTACCTATAATTTTGCATTTTTTTTGTACAAGCCACCTCACATTTTTTTAAATGAATGAAGTGATTTCGCAGTGGACCAAATATTAGTATACCTATATATTATCTTGTACTCTATGCTCAATTTGCCTCATTGAACCGAGCAATCGAACATGACTGACATGATAAATGATTTTGGTGAATGTTTTATAAATGCCAAATTCGTTAACTGTGCAAACTTTATTATTTTTTTCCAAAAAATATCGAATGGTTAAAGATCTTGTATAATTTACTTACTGACACCAACCCAAATACGTTGATTTCTAGTTGGTGTTTGTAGTAGTAGAATCGTAACGACATAACTGCATATTTCAGCCTTGTAGTCAATCCTTTCATAGTTTGAAATGACGTTAACTTCCTACAACAAAACCGATATAAAATTCGGAATTCCAACACGATCCCCCACCACCTTCGCTGAAATGATTCCGCGATTTCGCCGGATTCCGACACTCCAGACATCAGCCCGGCCCGAAAATGCAAAAAGACAACCTGGAGAAAAAAGAAAACCAACATCCAGAGGGTCTCGGACGAAATCGATGCAGACAACAGGGAACCTCTGGTCGCCTCGACTCAAGAAGACGATGAGGACCTGGACATCGAAGAATCCGATTACCCTTTCGAAGTCCGATCAAGAATACCAACATGCAGGGGTCTCGGACGAGATCAGTGCCATATGACAGGAAACATCTGGCCGCCTCGCCAGACTCAAGAGGACAATGAGGGTTTGTACATTGACATTGATGGCTTCGATTAGCCTCTCGACGGGTATGACATTGACGACTCCGACTAAGACACCAACATGCTGAGGGTCTTGGAAGAAATCGACATACAACAGGGAACCTCTGGCCGCCTCGCCAGACTCAAGAGGGCAATGAGGACCTGGACGTCGACGAATCCGATTACCCCTCCGACAGCTCCGATCAAAAATACCAACATGCAGAGGGTCTCGGAAGATGTCGATGCCATGTGACGGGGAACCTCTGTCCGCCTTGACTCAAGAGGACGACGAGGACCTCGACACTGACCGAAGAAGCTGAAAAAAATCCAGTCCGACAAGAAAAACCAGACAGATCAAATCATTAAGCGCCAACACATCATAACAAGATCAACAAACAGAAGAACCAGATCAACATCGTAAACCAGCACTGAAACGAACGAGCGACAATGAGAAGAACGAAGAAAGAAGAAATAAAGTACCCTTTTTTCCAACTGAAAACGCCAATTTTGAACCAACACGCCAATAAAAAGACATAAAAGATATCCCGCAAGGGAGCAGACTTCCATCACACGCCAACAATACAGATGAAAGGGATAGGGGCCAAGCCCCGGTACCCTACACGCCAATTATACCAAAAGTAAAAAAGAACAAATCAACACATTCCACGACTGGCACTCGTCGCGAACCCCTGCTGTAGAGAATAGATATATAATTCTCAGTTTCCGCTTTGTTCATATCGAACATTTTTTTATGGTTAAATGTGATGGCAAGAGTATAGTGGCTTTCATAAGATGGAAATTTATTTATGTGTTCAGAAACTTTCATAAAGTTTTCATCGCTCCATTTATTTGAAAGGATATACTGACCTAGATTGGCAATGGTTTGTGTGCCACCTACAGTTGTTTATTTTTTTGTGGTGACAAGATTAACAAAACTGTCTGTTTCACCAAACGTTTTTGGAAAACAACCTTTGCATACTTTAATTTTACTACCTTCAATATCCAATGAATAATTATAGGATTTTAACCTAAATTTTTCTTTACTGGGATCTTGAAATCTAGGTCGGTGAATGGGCCGTATTTTGAATGGAAATTAATGACGATATGTAAGCACTCCTTTTGTCATGCTGTGTGAGATTCAAATATTCTTCAAAAAGCTGGATGCGATGACCTTCTATGATTCGATCTTGGCACAACATTCTGCGTTTAGATAAAAGGAGTTGAATACGTTTTCTAATTAACTTCCCAGCCTATGAATGGTATTCTTGGCCACTGTTCCTTTCGCGTTTTCTTTCTTCACGTATACATCTTGTGTCGTTTTTTTATGATTGCGGAGACTTTTGTGAAACTATTACTTCAATTTCATTATGTTCCGACCCTGGTGCTATAGTGTCAGTTATAACATGGCATGGAGGAATATATGACGGGTCAATGACAGAGTCATCAGAGCTAGAACCTTGTACTGTACTTTCATTTTGGGCATACAAATAATTATGTTTATGTGCTGAAGCCAAACATTGAAGATTCTGGCTCGATGTATCCGGATTAATGTCAGTTATTGATATGGTTAGTATCACTAGAGATAAAAGGTCGATCTTTATCCAAAAACTCATACGCGGAGTCAAATGGCATTTTTTTTGCTTGTGATGAAATTTCACAATCACATTAATATGTTGTTAACGTTAACAAATGAAACTTAAATTCAAATTGTATATTGTGTGAAATTAAAAGCACACTCCTAATAAAATTATGTTTATGAAAAAATAAAATAATGTTACTAAAGTGTGGTAAACTTACCTTGCAACTTTATCAATGATAATACAAGTATTTTTTTTTTGATCTCTCTGACATTATTTTGTATTTAAGTATAACGTATTGATCAATTTAAATAGTTTACACGCCTTTTATGAGTTCAGAACATCAATACTACACTCATCTAAATGAACTGGCTAACGGCGACTAACACCATAAGTCATCCGTTGTTGCCACTTAAAATTTAAATTTTGTGCATAATCACATAAGTCAGACTTATGTGTTTTTATACCCCGCTTTTCAGAGGGAAATAACTTATGTGACTTATGCCACTTTCCTCGGTCCATCGCCAACTCCTGCGTAGGTTTACCTACTATAATTTTATTTTCTTACAAAATAATTACGTATATATTATAAATCAATCATAATCATCAATCATCATCATCACTATGAGTAAATAATATAGAATTATTAAAATCTTGAAATAATTCATGTTAATAACGGTGTCTTCACGCCTTCTTTTGATGATATCCCTACCTACATTAGGAGCACATGTCGGTTCCCGGTGACTTAAATGATATATTATAATCCATAAAGAAAATGTTTCTAAAATATTCATATTTGACTTAAATTGGCAGAAAGTTCTAATTTATTATACTCATTCCAAAGTTTTGTAATACTTAAATTACAAGACAGGCGAAATTTGGTAGACTTTTTTCTAGAGTAATGGGAATCAATGGGATGCATTGTTTCAATCACACTGTATTCATTTTGCAAACATAATAAGTGATTCTCACAAAAACAATTAAAAATGTTTAACGTAAGACATCTGCACCAAACTCGAACTTCAACCATTATAACTATTTGCTATGACTTGCTGTAGGATGCCTAATATTTTTTTTCCGACCATGTCCGATCCTATAAGGATCATATGGGCCTCCACAGAGTAGAGGTTTGTATTAACAGATTTTTGTTTTTACGATAATTGGATTTCAGCCACTTGCTCAACCTATTTGGTCCATACCCTGACCCACACACATTGAAAAACAATATGTGTACTTGCCAGACCCAGGATTCGAACCGGGACCCACGGCATGATAGCTCAACGCTTATGCCGCGCGGCCACCGTTAGTGTAATAAAAATACCTTCATAATAATATAAATAGATTATATCAATAAGGCTTCAAAATAATATAAATAGATTATCTAAAACGTTTAAGAAATGTCCAGGCTTATGCTCTAAAAATACCATAAAACCTCAATTTTGATCTATTCGGAGCATGTGGGTACTTAAGGTAAAACGCCTGTTTTTGAAGGCTTGGAGAAATCGTATTATATGGAAGGGTTCACAAACGGGCGGAAAAGGAGACGATCTTAAAAAATATATAAAAAACATGTAAAAATCATAAATAATTATTTTTAGTAGGTATATAAGTATATATTATCTTCTATAGTTACTCTTAACAATCTTAATAATCATATATATGTATATTTTATGTATATAAGCTTAATATGTAATTGGAAAATACTATAGAATTTCAAAGTTAAAGTCTTACTGAGTCCGACTTTTTTATTATGTTGTAAAATTTATTCAAATAGAGTACTATGTTGCATTCGTAATATTATACACAGCAATGGTAAGCGAAGCTATTTTGACTCTATTTAAATCTATGTTGTTTTTGTCACTCTGTAAAATGTATAAACGCATATAGACAATAATAAATTATCAATAACAACAATCAATAATCATCTTATTTATAGATTTCTGCAAATGAAAGATTTTATGTGATTTTTCACCAGTGTGTCATTTGAAGTATTTTGATATTACCGATTTCAATCGCTAGATGTTTTTTTTTAATTAGAATGAGTCATTTTATGTTTTTTGAGATAACCAATTAGCAGAAAATTTTTAAAACACACATCGCATTGGTAAGGTTTTTCATCAGTATGTGTCAATTTATGTACTTTCATATAACCAAGTCGTTTGAATTTTTTAAAACACACATCGCATTGGTGTGGTTTTTCAGCAGTATGTGTCAGTGTATGTAATTTGAGGTCAGCCATTCGAAAGAATTTTTTAAAACACACATCGCATTGATGTGGTTTTCCACCAGTGTGTGTGATTTTATGTACGTCGAGTAAAGAAATTTGCATGAATTTTTTAAAACATACATTGCACTGATGTTGTTTTTCACCAGTATGTGTCATTTTATGTACGTTCAGATGACCAATTCGTGTAAATTTTTTTAAACACACATCGCACTGATAAGGTTTTTCGCCAGTATGTGTCATTTCATGTTCTTTGAGGTGACTAATTGTCATGAATTTTTTTAAACACACACCGCATTGATGCGGTTTTTCACCAGAATGTGTCAATTTATGTATTTTGAGTTCACTATTTCTCAAGAATTTTTTAAAACACGTATCGCAACGATGTGGTTTTTCACCAGTATGAGTCATTTTGTGTATTTTGAATTCACCGATTCGTATGAATTTTTTAAAACACACATCGCACTGATGGCGTTTTTCACCAGTATGTGTCATTTTGTGTAGTTTGAGCTCACCACTTTGTATAAATTTTTGAAAACACACATCACACTGGTGTGGTTTTTCACCAGTATGTGTCATTTTATGTTTTTTCAGTACATCAATTCGTATGAATTTTTTAAAGCACACATCGCACTGATATGGTTTCTCACCAGTGTGAGTCATTTTATGTTTTTTGAGATCACCAATACGTAGGAATTTTTTTAGACAAACATCGCAATGATGTAGTTTTTCACCAGTATGTATCATTTTATGTTGTTTAAGTTCAAAAACTCGTATGAATTTTTTAAAACATACGTCACACTGATGTGGTTTTTCACCAGTATGTGTCATGTTATGTGCTTTGAGATCAGTAATTCTTATGAATTTTTTAAAACACACAACGCATTGATGTGGTTTTTCACTAGTATGTGTCTTAGATGACTTAAGATGCTGAGACTTTATGCATGAAATGGAGTGACTATTTAGATGATTTACAGATTCGAACATTCCATAACAATCATGGCAAATAAAGTTACGTGGAAAATATGTAACTCTTGTCAACATAATTCGAACCACCTTTGTCAAGCATAATTTCTGAACTTCCAATTTTACGTTTTGTTCATCTTTAATAGATATCTCTGAATGCTGTATCATCATACTTTTGATTTTATTGGTTGCAGGTGCTATGTTGTTGGTGTCCAAGCTATTGTCAACTGTGTCTTTTCTGTCGATGTTCAGTGGTTTACTGTGATGTACAGTGAAACATTGCTGGGTATAAGCCTACAATAAGAACAGGGTTGATATATTCAATTGTATTGTACAATTGTAGAGTATAAAGTAATTATGTTCATGTGTTTTGATAGTTAATTGTTATAAATACCTGATCTAATGGCATATATTGTGTATCAGAATAGCCAGGTTGAGGACTCGCATTAACGTTTTGGCGGTTTGCGTTGTCAACAAATTCTTCTTTGATGACGATTCCTTCATTATCATTCTCAGACTTTATATTGATCAGACCGTTTTCACGCATCTAAAATAACATTATTAATATTATGTAACAGTAGCACCATGATGAAACTAGTCGTAATGTTTTGATTGTTATATAGCACTATTCGCAACACATTGGTTGATTATTATTCTATAAGAATAACAGGACGTTATTTGTTAAGGTACAGTCAAGCGTTTAATAATTGCGCTCCATGTATTTCGACCTTGTTTAGGAAAAAGGGCGTAACCCTCGCAGAACAAATTTTACAACAGTGGCAAAAAACGTTTTTTGAGAAATTTTAGTTTATTATTTTTTTTAAATAGGCACAGACATTGATTGATACATGATTGATGATTTGGTGTAATATATTTTCGAACTCATAATAACTAAAGAGGTTATTACAGAAAAATCATTAAAATTGAGGATAAATGCTTTTTTCCATAAATTAAAAATTAATTAAACTCAATTAAAACCTGAATTTAGATAATAATTCAGAATTTGCGGCTTACTTCCTTTTTATAGAACGTGTATTTAGTTGTATACAATGTTAATAAATAATAAAAGCACTTTTCGAAAAATCGAGGGTTATGACCTTTTTCCTAAACACAGTCGATTTGGTCTTAGTACCAGATAAATCGCTAGATAGGTGCCTACTGTTAAACTGCGTATATACCAATACACTAAAAATGACAGTTAGCGTGCTGTGATTTCTTTGCAACCAAAAATCACATTAAATTATACTAAATTAATTTTGTTGAGCGGTATAGCTGTTTAGCAAAAGGTCGGGCTCAAAACATTAATTTGTTTCAAAGGGTTTTTAAAAAAGCATTATTTGCCCATTTCAAGGTAGAAATGTAGCGTACACATTAGTGTTGGGCGCAAATGCATCATAGCAATATAAAAACCGTACCAAACAAATCAGCCGACATCCATTTGCCTATCCGCCGACTTCGAACAGCTGCGAAAGCTTAACGAACATTTGAAGTGAAAGTGTTACTTAGTTATATGGTAGGTGCCTAAATTAATGGGGCGCATCATTTACTCAACAAATTTTTGTGTGAAGTCAACTCGCCGATTATCATTATCATGGTTTGTGTATGACAGGTCTATAGGGGAGTTCTGAAGAAATAATACCAGGGCTTTTTTTGAAAAATAAAGGTGCCGGAACGCACTTATTGCCAAACTTCTTAACTACTAAAGAAATGTATGTTCAAATATCATGTGAATGCCACGAAGCGCACGAAAAAATAAACAAACAAACATTAATACAAATAAACAACTAAAGTTTTAAAAAATAAAATTGTAAAAACATCATAAATACTTAAATAAAAGTATAGTATTGTATAGTGATTTCCATGGCCCCCACATCTTGAAACGGTCCCCCAGTTCAGGATCTTTGGCGGGCCCTCTACCTATTACTAAGGTTAAAGGCAGGGTGACGCTATATATCTAGTAGCGTTTTCCAAATGCTTTTCGAGGTAAAATTAAGGGTATTCAGTGTGTAACAATCATTAACCAAAAAATGCAATTACACAACCACATAATTAAAAATACTAATACGCCTGAAGGAAATTAGAGCCGCAGGCGATTTTTTTTTACGATTAAAGCAAAATTTGTGATGTGCGTTTATCTCACTAATCTAATCAATCCCCAAGGCTAGAGCCCTGTAAACGCCTTTGTGGTGACAATGGTGATTTCCAAAATTCAGTTCAATTCTCGTCTAGCAAATTGTCTCAATTCCTTTTATTAGTGTTAGAGTCTATGGCCGAATGTTTTACACTGAGTAACCACCGATCAACGTATTTTGATAGGATCGAAAATTGTCAAAGGTGGTCCGACGAGTTTGATGAACAAAACTGCCGAAACTGTTTTAGTCTTGAACGAAGCTCTTTATGTGGTAATAATTAGATTCATTTGGGAATATTTGCTTGAAGAAATGGTAATATAATTCAAAGAATAGGTATATCAAACGAGATAGTTCTTCAGGATATGTTTTTTCATATGAGATAATCCAGGAAAATTAACTTGTACTATGTAAGCGTGAACATTGTTTTGTCTAATTGCTTTTGAAATATTAAAAATACCGTGAAAAAACGTGCCGGAACGCCGTTCCACCGCGTTACATTACAAAAAAGCCCTGATCAATACTATACCTGTCGAAATGATTTTGTATGTTTTTTCAATGATGAAATGTCAGGTACCTACTGTTACACCCCCGAATGGTCCCCATTTGGGGATGTCTCTGTGGATCTAGAGAAACCCGAACTATTATCAAGCCGACACATAGTAAGGGTTGATTGCGAGAATAAATAAATAAATAATAAATTGGTAGATATTAACGTAAATAAATCTCGCCGTTTCCGATTACAATTCCGGTGTTTAATTTGTTCACCTCCAAGTCCAGAACGCAGGCGATAAAACCTACTGAGCGAGAAAAGTAACAGCATCTTTTCACTTTCGCAAATGGAGGGAGATCTTACTACCTATGTGAGAAATTAAAGTGACAGCGTGATGCGTTTGACATTACTGATAAACTGCTAGCTCTCAGCTCGAGCGATAAAACAATATTTTTTTTCTTTCCCGTGTTACAATACTTGCAAATTCAAATACAATATAATTTGGATTGAAAGTCGTAACTCGCTTTTTATCGTTCAATTTTTATTCGTACGGTCTAAACCGTATCATGTGAAAGGGGGTTACAGTCCAAATTAAGTTTAGTTCGCAGTTGCATCATGGCGATTACTGCTGAAACTAATTGGCTGCATACTGCCTACTACCGGTGACGTCCCGTGGGGGTAAGCAGATTGAGCGTGGCTTGGGAGCGGCAGTTGCTCGAAGAGCGGCAAATCGAGGAGAATCATTTGGAATACCTATATAGAAATAGCCACTTAGTAATAACGAAAATATCTTTCCATTAAAAGATTCAACTCATTGGTTTTGTCTGGTTCGCGATATCTAGTTTACTTCCGTTGCCCTTCGACGTCCTTGGTGACCAGAAATGACACGTGCAGATTTGCGAATAATTACAGTCTGATATTTTGTTATAATGTATCCATACAACACATTTCTTAGATATTGTACTTATGAAAGGATATAAATACTGTATAAAAAATGGAACGACATTTTGGCGCTGCCGGGGGCGGCATTTTATCTAGGGACGTCACTGCCTACTACCAATAATAAACGGATCACGAATCGACTGAAATTGTGTACGCATGTCAGTTGAAGTCAACTCGCCAATTTCCATTCTCATAGTTTGTATTTGACAGATCCATTCGGGATTTATGAAGGTACCTACAATATTATGCCTATCCAGCGCCGTCTTTACATTAATGAAGCCTGAGCATATCTTTTTGCACAAGCAATGAGTGGTCCACTGTTCAGCTGTCAAAATCAGATCCCAGATTGCTTGCCATATTGATTCGCCCTTTCTCGTTTCAAATTGAATTATAAAAAATTCTCATATCTTATATATTAACTATCAGTATTATTTATAAATAATATACATTCTTGTTATTCCTCAGCTGTCAAAGTCAGACTAGTCCTTCACACAAAAACCGCTGGTAATATCGATTTCCAAAATATATGAAGCATTGATCTATGCATTACATTTGTAGGTGTGTTAATGCTAAGTAGTGTATTATTTATCATGTAACTTATCTATTCAAATCAAACCATTCCCTGTGTGAACACGACATACGACGACAGTATGAGACTATATAGAACAGTGACAGGTCATCCATAGACAACAACGGGAGGGGCGGAAAAAGTAGGACCAGTCGTTGTGAATGTATCGGTTTTCTACTTGAGACGGCAATGGCATATCGCAATGATTTTGTATGATTTTTTTAAAGGTTGCGTATGTGAGTAATGCGTTTGACATTACTGATAAACTGCTAGCTCTTGGCTCGAGCGATAAAACAATATTTACCTATTATCCTTTGCGTGTTACGACAATTAATACTAGCAGATTCAAATACATAATATGGAGTGAAAGTTGTAACTCGCAACTCTCTTGCACTCACTACTAAATAAAAAAAAATATAATATACAGACAGCAATTGAACAATCAAAGTCCTTAATCATTGATAAAGTAATACACAAATGACTATGGTTAGGAAATAGTGTTAATAAGGCCCGTTTCAGACGAAACACCGGTGTCGCGCTCGTATATAATAAGGAGACCAAGGCCTGAACAAAAACGATGCATGAGTGCGAGTGAGAAAGTATTCGGCACCCTTACAATCTCTGCGACACGCGCTAGAGTAAGATAAAAGGTCTACTAGCTACAAGCCAGTTTCCAAAAGTATCGCCATCAAATCGGGGCGAAACGCTTCACATAGCGTCGATAACTTGCGAGCTCGTGTTGCTAAAATTGATATTTTTTGTGTTAAACATAAAGTCAGTGGTAAATATTTTTGGTTAATTAAGTAGAAAAGATGGTTCTGTGTGTTGTCTTAAAATGTGGTAGCCGTACTGATAAGCAAGAAGATGGTATTACGTTTCATAAGTAAGTTGATACATGTTCGTGATAATTTCTTTTTATTTTATTATATATTTTAATATCAGTGACCTAGTGTTTTTTTAAAATAACTTAAATTATGGATATCTTTATCTAATGGTTGCATTTTGACCGCTTAAAAATACTATATAACGTAAAAAAATAGAAAATTATATTTTAATTCTGAGCGTCTAGTGCGAGCACTTTGGGCGAGCACTAGCGAAATGGTCTATGGTCTCGAACATTTGTAGACGAATGCGTTCGCTCGCTCACAAACCAAACGCAAGGCACGCGGCTTCATTTAGCAATGCAACGGGTGGCGTCTATATGTATCTATAGTCTAAGAAGGAGACCTTTGTATTCGAATGAAGGGGCCTTTGGATTATATTTATGAACGCCCCAGAGCTAATGAGTCAACGCGTGTCCGACACTCTTTTCCGTTGGCCGCTACATTCTCAAGTCGCCGATACACTTGTTTTTAATACCGCAGCCAGTTTTATGTTCTAATTTAAAACGCAAAATTATGCGTTGACTCATTCATTAGCTCTGGATCGTTCATAAACATAACACAAAGGCCTCATTATATACGAGTACGACACCGGTGTCCCGTCTGAAACGGGCCTAAGATGCACTGTATCACTTGACTGTCACCCAACAATAGGCTATTTTACGAAAGCATTCTGTAGGTATCAATAAGTAACGTGGTTAGTAAAGCGTCAATTACATTGAGCTACTTTACGAGCTGTTTGTTGGCGAATTTAAAAGAGGGCGATTCAGCTACTGCGATTGTGATGATGACACACAAAACTTTCCATTCGCTGAGAAGCCACAAGCCAGCTACTATTTTGACAGAACGTAGTTCGTTTTTTTACCGTGAGGTCTCTACTGCGCAGACGCAGTAGACCCACACGCCGGCGTGTAGCGTGTAAAGTCGACCGGTTTTCTACTTTTCTCGGTAGAGTGTTTACAATCTGCTTGTTAGCTTGTTCGATGATGACACTGGGCGACTTTACAGGCAGATTGTAAATTCGCCAACAAACAGCTCGTAAAGTAGCTCAATGCAATTGACGCTTTTGTGAGAATTTATATTTACCTTAGGTACCTAATGACTTTTTGAAATTGGAAGGAACATTCACCGTATAAACCTTTTTGTAATATGGTCCAGCAATAGAATACCTATAGCAATTTTTGTTAACCTTGAATTGACTATTATAGTCGTGCTCACTTTTATTTAGACTGCGCATTTGTCAACAAAATTGTGTCGGTATACCCTCGCCTAAACAAATTAGGAATCTAGTTACCTCTTTTATGGGGATATGTTTGCTGTCATCTATATTTTCCTGTTTGACTGACACGTCAAATAGACCTTTGCTCTTGAAGTGATTCTCGTCAGTCCATTGGTATGCACCGTCTCTGATTACCTCACCCGTTCCGTCAGGTAATATTTCATCGTTAATTTCGGTTTTTACTTCCATTTTATGCGGTGATCAATATTAATTAGCTGTCAATAGCTTAATCTCCTCTGGCGTCGTGTTTCAATACCAGTGTTGCTACCTTTTCTTTCGGAGTCCTAGAAAATATTTCAACAAAAAATATTTATTATAGTAGGTACTTACCCCCCTACGCGTTGTCATCAGAATTCTATTAGGTAATTGAAAACGTATTTTGTTTTTGTATCACCAAATAAAATTACTTACGTAGAATTTGAGAACAAAATAATGATACAATTTTTTACTAGGTAACCTCTTAGCTCTTAGATCGAGATTCTATTATAAGTACATAAAAATAACTAGAGATTTCTTTAATTCTTGCGAAGAGGTTTTATTTCTAGGCTACCTACCAAATTTTCTTCTCTAATGCGTCAATTACATTGAGCTACTTTATGAGCTGTTCGTTGGCGGATTTAAAAGCGGATGACTCAGCTACTGCGATTGTGATGATGACACATAAAACTTTCCATTCGCTGAGAAGCCAACAAGCTAGCGACTATTTTGACAGAACGTAGCTCGTTTTTTTACCGGGATGTGGCTACTATGCTCTACTGCGCAGACGCAGTAGGCCCACACGCTGGCGTGTAGCGTGTATAGTTGACCGGTTTTCAACTTTTCTCGGTAGACTGTTCACAATCTGCTTGCCAGCTTGTTCGATGATGACACTGGACGAATTTACAGGCAGATTATAAATTTACCAACAAGCAGCTCGTAAAGTAGCTCAATGTCATTAACGCTTAAGACAGCTCCAATTTTTTTTTAAATGGAAACATTGAAATCTACGAGTAGAGGTAGGTACGCTTCTGTAAGATTTCGTAGCTCTTGGCCATTTTAAAAATAATATATACGTACCTACCCAAGTATGAATGCAAAGGAAAAGCAAGAACACTAATACCTACATACCAATCAGATGCAGAGAAGAAACCTCGGCCCAATGCGGTGATTGAGCATGCGAAATGTTATGTACCTACTTACTTTTAATGTCGTAATGGAGGAATATTATTTAAGGAGCTGAGAAAAAAAGTCCTTGAAACGAAACAGATTTCTACAGATTCGCCGTTAGAAATTTTTACCTGAAGTAATTATTGTAGTACCATAATTTTTGGAACAGTAAAGTGACAAAAAGATGGCAACATTGGTCACGTAAAGATCAGCTGTCAGATTTCGTATATTAGTCTATGGTCAGATTACTTCTTTAGCTACTCAAAATGGCGTGCGAGAACTTTTCTAATGAAGAAGACTACCTACTAATTGATTTAGTAAGTCAAAATTCACCTATTTACGACTTTACTCTATTGTCGTACAAAGATAGGTTAATAAGGGAATGTATATGGAATAATATAGGAAATGCATTGGATAAAACTGGTGAGTATTTATAATTATTTTGTTTTTACAATCAAAACGGGTTTGACGTTTAACATTTTTAGTTCTTAATTTCGCCGACTAATTTACACTTTATTGACAATATTTTTTTTCTGTTTCAAACAAATAATAGTTTTTAAATTAACGTACTTATATCTGTGGCTGCCCATCGTGAATCTCAAACGTGCCTAATTTATTTAAGTAATACCTACATAGCATTAAGTTGAACTTACAATGTAAACTACTTATATCATTTATGTACCCTTCATCAAAATCATGTTTGAACACGTACGTCGGAAGTCTAATTTGTCGTCATCTAGACAATGTGTCCTTTGCTTCAGACGCAAGCCTGCATATTTTTTATCAATTCGCTTAATTCGCGAATTCTTGCTACAATGTATAATACGGAACAAATCAAATTGCACATTTGGAAGCAAATTCTTTTGGAAGAAAATATGCAGGCGAAGGCGAGACAAAATTGAACCATTATGTACCTACTATTAGCAAATTAGTCTATATTAGTCTTTGAAAACATTTTTAATGTGTAGGTAGTTTCTCCATTTGATTATTAGTAGTACATAATAGGAAGTAATGCTCTATTATGCTAACCCAGTGGGACATTGTGTAAACCAAAGAACAGATTAGTTGATCGTTGTAGACTTAACTATGAAACGTATACTATAATGTTGCTTCTCAGTGCGGCTACCAAATTTAAATACAACCTAACTAACCATATTTTGTACTAAATTAACTAAAATAAATACAACAAATTTCAGGAACACATGCTCGCAATTTTAAAATGAATGTAATCATTCAAATCGATATTTACTGGCGACGTTTCTAAAAAATATTTAATTCAGCCGTAGAAATTCTATTTCACTCTAACGCATATTGCGAAAATATAAGCGTGCCATATGATTTCTCATTCGCACTTATAGCTTTGAGTTGTGAGCTTTTCCGAATTCTTGTAGAATTCGGTTGGTAAACACTGCCTTAACCTGCAGGTTCTTACACGCACCATCTTTGTTTACATTTTTAGTCAGTCCGTTAAGGCTATACCTCAGCTGAGGCATAGTCTAAAAAGATCGTGTCAAGGCGATGCGCGGATTGTGCAAATGACGCAAGCCGAACGAAATATAATTTGTCATAAAAATCCAACATGTGTCCATTTAATTTTATGTTTATTGTTATATTACTAATAATAATAGTATATTCATTGACATGTTTTCTTTATCAAGTACATGCAACACGTTTTTTAGTCATCTTTACACGATTTAAGAATATATTCCTCCGACGCCATTACAAAAGAAATTTGCGTGCTCACAAGTCAACTATCGCTCTCCGAATGGAAACGCGGCCGAAATTACGTCTCACATAATGTTGAAAATTATTTGCCGTTTCACTTATGTACGCTCTTAAACAGCGGATAAACAACAAAACTGCATGAGTTTAACTCATTCGCTGCTGACTAGATAATGATTTTTTAATTACTACCTTTCAAATGCACGTTAATTACATCGATCGGCCGCCTGGTCATTACGCGCCAGGTATGTCTTCAACGTCCAAAGTGTTAATTAACAATAATTATTAAGATGATCTGGCAAAGGAAGCTGGCCATTCAGGGGTACCATATCAGTGGATATAGAAAACCTGGACTAGAATAAGGCTATAAAGAAAATGTGCCAAAGTATGTGGATAGATTTTCACCATAGGGCATCATTAGAAAAGGGGAAATGGAGTAAGTCTATTCTACCATCACCACGAGAGGTGCCCTGGTTTGTAGAGTCTTCTTTGACGAGGAATGAGCTTAAGTTAATACTGAGGCTAAGAACAGGGCACACCATGGGCAAAAGATTTGATGTCCTCATGGGAAGAAGCGAATCGCAACTCTGTGATGAATGTCATGTTTTAGAAAACATTGTACATATAGCACTACAATGCCCTAAATATGAACTTCACAGAGTACAGCTGCGACTTGCGGATATCTATGAGAATGTCGACGAATTGAAGGGTGTCCTGGCGGTGGGTGAGACGGAAGAGCTAGGCAAAATTGTAAAGTTATTTAACAGAATAGGAGTGATTACCTGATCGATGGATCCCCTTCTAGAAGAGAAGAGGCGATATGACAGCGAGTCGCAGTCAAAACCTTGGTAAAATCACAAAAAAAAAATAATACTTTCTATCAATTTCAGGTGATGAATGCAAGAAAAGATGGAAGAACATAAAAGATTCCTACAGCCGATACAAACGCAAAAGAAAAGGCGGCTCAAAAAGTTCGGCTCAACCTAAAAATTCGAAATGGCATAGATTAAGATTTTTAGACGTACCATCTCAAAACAATGAAGTATCAAATATATCAAGCCCAGAGATTGAACATCATTATGTTCCTGACACAAAGATAGACATCTTTAATGAAGAATCCACACCGGCGATAACTGAAGAAGACAATCCAACTGTATCTCCATCACGGAGTACAGGAGAAATTTCACAAAGCAAGAAAAGGCGGACACAGCACGACCATTTTCCCATTAAAAAAATGGAAAATCAAAGACAAACTCTATTAAAAAGTTTGCATGGTGAATACTACTCAAGTAGTACTGATGATGATGAAGTCAATTCGTTCAGCGATCACATAAAGTCAGTTTTGAAGAAGTTACCACCGGTTTTAAGGCTTAAAGCAAAGACTGAGCTGTTCAGTGTGTTGTGTAAATATGAAATGTCTATGGAACCTTCAAGTTCGTTGTGTAGTAACCGTACATATACTGTAGTATATTCACCTACGACATTTACTCCACAAGGAAACTCTCCAAGGTCCTCGGAGTGTGATGACGAATATTTAATCGACTAAGAAAATTATGTCTTCTCTTCTCTTCCACCCTGTCACGACCCAATATTGGGGCAGAGGGCAAGCACAAGTTTGCGCCACTTCCATCGGTCCATCGCCAACTCTTGCGCCTCTCGCCATGTCAGACCTGCAGCACGTACGTCGCTCCTGTAGCACCGCTGCAAGGTGAGGGATGGCCGGCCACGGCGACTGAACCCTTGAGGCTGTGCCACAAGGGTACGAAGTGTCGCACTCTTTGGCGGCATCCGGAATACGTGTCCCAGCCACGTAAAGCGTCTATTCGTGTTAACCTCAATCACCGAAGGCTGCTGTCTCTGCTCATGAATTCGGATGTTTGTAACGCGGTCGTACCAATGTACCCCTAAGATTCGGTGGGGACATCGATTTTCAAAGCTCAAAAGCCGAGACTCTTGAAGCTTAGTAAGATGCCATGTCTCACAGCCCACAGGAGCACAGGTAGCACGCACGCGTTAAAAAAATGACAATTGGTCCTCACAGAATACAGCCTTGACCTCCATGCGACTCCAAGTTGGTTGAATGCAAACCCGCCATACACATGCGGATTCCAAGCTCACTAGATATACCACAATCGTTGGCAACCGTAGCACCAAAGTATTTGAACCTGGACACCAGCTCAACGGGCAGACCGGAAACCCGCAGATGAGTGTCGGCGTCGATGTATGCAGCACTGCACATGGATTCGGTCTTAGCTGCATTCAGATGAAGACACACACGTTTCGAGTTCGCGGTGAGCCTGTCGATCGTTGAGTCAAACACGACTCCGTCGTCTGCATACTCCAATATAATTATAATATAATAGACTTTAAGGAAAAAAATATTTAATTCAACATGTATTGCTTTATAGTTTATTTTTTGTAAACGAAGACATTATAATATACAATAAATAGAATTTTAAAAGGTAGTGTTATTTTTATTATCATAACAATGTGTCATAATTTATATAATAACAATTATTAATAACCAGTTACAATGAACACTAACTTACTTTAATAAACGTAATAAAACAATATAAATTAATAAAAAAACATGATGCACCAGTGTCGAAGGGTGAAAGGGGGAAAATATGTAGCATTGATCTATGCATTACATTTGTAGAATGTGTGTTAATGCTAGTGTATTATTTATCATGTAACTTATCTATTCTAATCAAACTATCCCCCGTGTGATTACGACAGACGCGTCAGTATGAGCACTTTATAGAAAAATGACAGGCAATGACAGGTCATCCTTAGACAACAATGGGAGGGGCGGAAAAAGTAAAACCAGTCGTTGTGACTGTATTGGCTTTCTGCTTGAGTCGGCAATGGGATAGGGGCATACAATTTGCCTGAATCGCGTCAGTCTGTGAACTTCGTATCGTAGCTCTACACAAATGAAGTGTTTCAACAAGTTTTTACACTAAATGCGTCGATGACATTGAGCTCTTTTACAAGCTGCTTGTTGGCGAGTTTAAACGCGGGCTCTATTGCGCAGACGCAGATCGCCCACACGCCAGCATGTAGCGTGAAAAGTAGCCCGGCTTTCAACTTTTCTCGATAGATTGTTTACAATAATGACACTGGGCGAGTTTACAAGCAGATTGTAAATTTGCTGGCTTGTAGCTTGTAAAGAAGCTCAATGTCATCGAGCCAAAAACGGTTGCATGAATATCGGTGACGATTTCTAAAAATGGTGGCCGTATGTCGCGAGTATGTTATAGAATACCTAGTTTGTATGCCAATAGATACATGCAGTAAATGTAACTATTGTTTCACTTATTGACCTCTAACCTCAAGACGTACTTTACGTTTTAGGCTATACTTCAGTTGAGGCATGGTCTAAAAAGATCGTGACTAGGCGATGCGCGGATAGTGCAAATAACGCGAGCCGAACGAAATATAATTTGTCATAAAAATTCAACACACGTCCATTTAATGTTATTGTTATATTAGTAATAATAATAGTATATTCATTGACATGTTTTCTTTTTCAAGTAAATGGGTAACGTTTTTTAGTCATCTTAACACGATTTAAGAATACTAGCTGACCCAGCTGGCTCTCGCCAGTCTGTCTCGCTAGGTCTTGCAGACAGCTTTTCGTCATAGTGACTTGGTGTTGGATTTTAATATAGTAATTGTAAAGTGTGTATAGACGGCGCCATAGTTTTGCCTTCGGGATGGATTTTCATTCACGTCAGACAACTGAAAATTTATCTGATTTGTCAGTTTTACGATCTGCATGTCGTCACTGCCAATACAAATTTGGAGTCATGTGCGTAGTCTATTCTGGAGTCTGGCCTTCTCAATATCATCTGACACCATTTCAGACTGCTAAGCCTAGCAGAATAGCTGGCAATTGCCGATTGATACCACTGTCATTTTAATTTTACTACAATATATGTGTAGGTATGTGCATTTAAATATGATAAATAATTATACATCTCAATCGTGTTTATCATAAATAGCTATCCAATATAACGCGATATTAATCTCCTTCGGGTCCCATTGAGATAATAGAAGAAGGTTAGCAGTGTCGAAGGGTGGAGAAAGGCTGTTAATATTCGCCCTAAATAGTGTACACTAAACATTGTAACTCCTTCTTTACTTTTTTCTTTCGACCATGTCCGATCCTAATATGATCATATGGGCCTCCACAGAGTTGGTAGTCAGTAGAGGTTTGTATTGACAGATTTTGTTTTTTACGAGAAATGGATGTTAACTACTTGCTCAACCTATTAGGTCCATACCCTGACACACACAAATTGAAAAACAAAATGTGTACTTGCCAGACCCAAGATTCGTACCTGGGACCCACGGCGTTATAGTCCAACGCTTAAGCCGCGCAGCCACCGTGGGTGTTGTATAGGTACTAATGGACATATTATTAAAATTAAAAGTTGAATATGGCTCTCAAACGATTGCCGAGCCCTACGTATCTTACACAATAGCTATGTATTAAATACATTTGAGAAAACAAATTTTGTTGTCATTATTTATCCAGAATTTTAACAGCCTACCTCCAACCCTCGCCACTGGCATATATTATGTACATATTTTAAAATTATATTTACATCAAAAAGAAAAATACTATTCACATAAAATTTTGTAACAAAATCTAAAAGAGATATTATGTATTAATAATTACACAAAATTATTTTTATGTTTTCTATTTGGACTATGATCATGTATTATTTTTCTACTTGTAATGCGTTTACCGGAAGTGGGTACACAGTGATTGATTCATCTTCCGGATTCAGCGACACGCGCGGCATATAGCAGTAAAACACTCAAGCGAAACTTCCTTTTGGACGTACAATCGCTCATTCAGAAAGAATTGCTACTTCATTCATCGTTCTCCTTTCCTTAATTCATACCGACAAAATGAAATACGACTTCCGGGTTTGTCAGCTCTTCTGTGGGCTACATAACAATAAATTTGACTCTAGAGCAGACTCTCTGACTTAAAAAAGACGGTTATAATCTCAGCTTTTTCGATGATTAGAGTATTTATTAAAAATTGTATTCTACGAGTATGAATTTCTCATTTCAATTGTGTCTAGTTTCTATCGTTCGCCGTTACCATCTAAATGTCGAAGGCATATATAAAAATTGAACAAACGCACTTATTTTTTCTATTTTTATAAGCATGTACAATATTTGATTTTAAGCAGTGTGCGTTCTTTTATGGTATTTAAGATGACTCATCTGTGTGGATTTATATGGGCAAAGATCACATTCGAATGGCTTCAGATCACTATGAATTATTTGATGCTTTTTCAGGTTCTGATAAGTTACGCACGCGTATGAGCACATATCACATTTGTACGGCTTTTCACCAGTGTGTTTCATTTTATGAACTTTGAGATTGCTGATCTGCGAGCATGCAAATGAACAAATTTCACATTTGTATGGCTTCTGACCATTATGAGTAGTTTTATGTATTTGTAAGTTATTAAAATGGCGACATGAATAAGAACATACATCGCATTTAAATGGTTTTTCATCGGTATGTAGAATTTTATGCGCCTTGAGATTAGTAGGCTGCGAACATTCAAACGGGCATACATCGCATTTGTAAGGCTTCTCTCCAGTATGAATCATTTGATGCGCTTTGAGATGAACGAGCTGTCTAAATTTTTTCAAGCAAACACTACAATCATACGGTTTTTCGCCATTGTGAATCATTTTATGAGTTCTAAGGCTACTCTTGGTAATACATTCATATACGCACACATCGCATTTGTAAGGTTTTTCACCCGTATGCCTCATTGTATGTGCATTGAGACTACCAACCTGAGAACATTCAAACGAACAAACATTGCATTTAAAGGGTTTTTCTCCAGTATGCGATCTTTTATGTCGCTTGAGATGACTAAGATGAGTAAATTCACATTGACAAATATCACATATAAATGGTTTTTCACCGGAATGAGTTATTTTGTGTGTTTGTAAGTTAGAGAAAAGTAGGCATGTAAAAGAACATATACCACATTTGAAAGGCGTTTTGTCGGAATGCTGCTTTCTTTTATGTGCCCTGAGATTACTGGCCTGCGAAAATTCTAATGAACACATATCACATTTATGTGGTTTTTGGCCAGTATGAGTAATCCTATGTACTTTTAGATAACTAAGTTGAGTACATTTGTATGGACAAAGATCGCACTGATATGGTTTTTCACCGGTATGTTTTAATTTGTGTATTTTCAGACAACTCAACGACAAGCATTTATATTCACATATATCGCAGGAAAATTGTGTCAGTTTATTTTCTATACTTTCAATTGAACCGTCAACCAAATTGTTGTGAACAATTATGTGATTGTTGAGAGCAAAACGAGATCCAAAAACTGCATAACAGATACTGCATACAAAATTACATGGAAAATGCATTACTTCTTTAAGGTTAATTCTGATCTCTTTTGTACAATTGAGTAATGACACTTCATGTTTTATGTTTCGGTCTTCTATAGTAACGTCTAAATTAGGTATTGTCCTGTCTTGGATGTCATAATTTGTAGATTTTATACATTGTGTTAGATTTTTCTGTTTATAATGCTGGCCTAAGTTCATACAACTCTGTGGAACACTCGTGGTATTGTAGAGGCCTGGGTAATACTGCTGAGAAATAATCTGTAAAAAGATAAAGTTTCGGTAAATCTTAATTAAAAAAAAAAAAATACAGAAATATTTTAAGGTTTAAGCATAAAATACTTGAGTTATGTTTTTAACGTCTAAAATATAACTGCTATATAGAAAATATTACAAGCATTATATTGCTAACAAAAGTCCATATCTCATGGGCGTCTTCTTTATCAGGACCTTATGACTGGTTTGGCCGACTGACAGCCAATACGAGACTCTTGATTTGGTCTGTTCATCTAATGTGAGATCTTACTCGACCCCTGTGATCTTCAACTCTACCAAACATCTCGAGTTTTTGCAGGTTGTCATCTTTTATGCGGGTTATGATTTGACTAAAAACTGAAATCTCCCTCGAATCTTGTGTTTGCTCATGGGCACGGTCATTGCCGACTCAAGTAGAAAGCCGATACATTCACAACGACTGGTCTTACTTTTTCCGCCCCTCTCGTTGTTGTATATGTATGAACTGTCATTGCCGGTCATTGTTCTATAGAGTGCTCATGCTGACGCGTCTGTCGTGTTCACACAGGGAATGGTTTGCTTTGAATAGATAAGTTACATGATAAATAATACACTGCCATTAACACACCTTCTACAAATGAAATGCATAGATCAATGCTACATATATTTTGGAAATCGATATTACCAGCGGTTTTTGTGTGAAGGACTAGTCTGACTTTGACAGTGCTGATGAATAGCAGGAATGTATATAATGTATTAATAACACTGATAGTTAATATATTTGATTTGAGAATTTTTTATAGTTCAATTTAAAAAGAGAAAGGGCGAAACAATATGTCGAGTAATCTGGGATCTGATTTTGACAGCTGAAAAGTGGACCACTCGTTGCATTGTGCAAAAAGTTATGCTCATGCTTTATTAATATAAAGATGACGGTGGCACGGTGCATAAAATGTTTCTAATATTTTCATGATTGCGTACATATATATATATGTTTTTAAATAATTTTGCCTGAATTTATTTCAAATATATTTATTACTTTTAATAATACTAATGGATCATTTGAGAAAGATACGTATCTTATATTATATTATAATAAAATTAATAAACGCATATTAGAATTTATATATGAGTTACTCAATTTGCTCTTGGTGTATCTGAATTTGTTCAATACACAACTCATTATTGACTAACATTAGGTCATTATTAAAAAAAAACAGTGTTAAATAAATACCTCAGTATTATAATCACTGGAACATTCACCAACATAACTAACATGGGATGGCAAGGAAATAGCATGATCACCCACTTCATCGTTGTAATTTCTCACCGTGAAATCAGCTTCATGTTTAAGATTCATATCAAAGTTTGGAGTATTCTGAAAAAATATGACAAGACATAAACAAATATAATACCAAATTACATTCGTTTCCACGGAATTCTGAATTCATTTTGGCTTTACACTATACACGTTGTTTTTAAGCAGGGTTTTGAATGTGTAAGTGTCCTACGAAATTAAACTACACATTTTAGACGTGCAGGGGCCTTATGTTATAACTAGCGAGTTGAAGTTACCCAGTCGACGAGACGTCATATGACATCATTGTGACGTACTACCGGAGTGATAATAGCATTCGAGAAATTAACGCTACTCAAATACTGGCGTTATCCATTGTCCCACAAATAGGTGTTTCAGCATAATAATATATATGTTGAGCCGTGTGCGTCACAATTACGTCATGTCGTCGGGTGACACACGAGTCGATAGTTAAGAAATCGCAGGCCAGTAGTGTGTTGCAACCTTCAAATACACCAATATTGAATAAGCATCAGTGCATAATCTAAAAGCAGTTGTCAGATCGAAGGACACGTTTAGAATGATGTATTCTTGACACGTGTTTTTGGTTGTCCCATATTTTTCCAGACTCGATATCGGTTGCCTGTCATTTCACACCCGTTAAGTATTCCAATTCCCATTAATTCTGAGATCCCTGTTTATTTATAATGATGTATAATCTTCAAATTCATTTTGGAGAAAACTGACTCAAAATACCTATCTACACTTTTCGTCTTTTCGTGCTATATTCGTAATCGGACTCCGGCGATTTGTTTGGATTTTTCTATATGACCATCACGGTTATAAAGAGGAAAGGAGTTTCAGGACATTTCGAGCGCTATTAGCAACCATTAAGGCGAATACTCTACCTACCAGAGGCACCTACCGGAAAAAATATTGCAATTTGAGATAATTTTTTGATAATTTACAATTTAAGCTGTATAATACACATATTTCAGAAAATATTAAAGAGAAAAATATTTTTTATTTTAAGTTAAAGATAAACTTACAATTTAAAAAAAAATGTTATAAAATGTGAATTTGTTAAAGGATCCTATCTAAATAAATATTTATAAAATTTAGTTTATTAAGTTTTCTATATTGTACCTCCTGTTTCTATATTGTAAGTCCTTTTTATTCATATCAAACCGAGCTTCATTATTACGACCATACCTAGATAAGATTTATGTACATATAAACATATTTATTAATTAATACAGTTTATTTGTAAATTATCAAAAAAATGACTCAAATTGCAAGCTTCGTATTTTTCTGCTAGGTGCCTCTGGTAGGGAGAGGAATCACCTTAAAACATCCACATATACACGCTTTAAAAAAAGACAAATAAGTATATAGTGCGATCTTATCGGCAATAAAATCCTAAGTATCCGAATGAGGAGTCAGTGCCATACGCGTTGGACTACGAGGAATTAGCGTTGATAGTTAGTTACCTGATAAACTTCAGAATAAGAGCACCCAGGTACTGAGAGTTCGCATTTGAATGGCTGCTTCGCTCCATCGTCGAATTCTTCTTTGAAGTTTTCCAGCAGATGGACAGGTTCGGTTTTTACATTGGTTGTGTCCGTTGTAGTATTCTGTAAATAAGAAAAACATACTGAGGTCAACTTTTCTAACCATGGCTCCCGTAGGGGGAAAGAGGTTGACAGGACTCTTGGCGGGTCGGTCAGTTAAGTGGTATAAACAACACACCACAAATTTGCTCCAATAGTAAAAAAACATGCTTAAAGAATATTATATTTCAAAATATGTGGCTATTTGATGAAATATTATATAATATATATATACAATTTGATGTTTGTTTGTCTGTCTGTCCCGTATGCGTTCCTATACCATTCATCAGATTGCAATGAATCTTTAGTAAATTGTTGTGTGCCCACCCGCGGAGGTTTCTGAATTAGAAAAGCCATCTTCTTCTTCATTCTATCTTCTTTTATTCTTATGGTTCCTATACCATTCATCTGATTGTCACATGAAAATTCAGAAGCTTCAAATTTTTTTTGATTCATGCATGCAAGCTTGCAACTGCAGGATGATACATGTTTCCGACTATGTTCAATCCTAATAGGTTCATATAGGCCTTCACAAAGTGGAGGTTTGTATTAACAGATTTTGTTTTTACGAGAAATGGATGTCAGCCACTTGCTAAACCTTTTAGGTCCATACTCTGACTCATGTACAAATTGAAAAACAATACGTATTCTTGTTAGACCCAGGATTCGAACCTGGGACCCACGACGCTATAGGCCGACGTCTAAATCTGGCTGCCATCGTGCGGTTTATGTGCACATGTTTTACCCACACATTTTCTTGTTATGGCCGCGATAATACTTACTGTCAACAGTAAATCCATGCACGTAAAAAACGGAGTAGGTATAATTCTGAGTACCAATAATTTGACAATACAAAAAATAGCTAAACATAGACCATACCAGTCTAATCTATGGTATAACTTTAAAGACTGGTTTCCATGTCCTCACATGGGGTGGAGAACGCGATGGATCTCATTAACGTAAATATGTTTTTGAAATCGGCCACCCTAGAGTTGGGGTGTTACGAAAATATTGGTAATTTTTAACAGCTATAGTTCAATGTCTAATGGTATTTACAGCGCCATTTTTAGATTAATCAAGCCTGAGCATATCTTTTTGCACAAGCAACGAGTGGCCTACTGTTCAGCTGTCAAAATCAGATCCCAGATTGCTTGATATATAGATTCGCCCTTTCTCGTTTCAAATTTTATTATAAAAAATTCTCAAATCAAATATATTATTAAATTATAAATAATACACATTCCTGTTATTCATCAGCTGTAAAATTCGGACTAGTCCTTGATACAATAAACTGGTGGTAATATAGATTTCCAAAAAATATGTAGCATTGATCTATGCATTACATTTGTAGAATGTGTGTTAATGCTAGTGTATTATTTATCATGTAACTTATCTATTCTAATCAAACTATCCCCCGTGTGAACACGACAGACGCGTCAGTATGAGCACTTTATAAAAAAATGACAGGCAATGACAGGTCATCCCTAGACAACAATGGGAGGGGCGGAAAAAGTAGGACCATTCGTTGTGAATGTAACGGCTTTCTACTTGAGTCGGCAATGGGATAGGGCGCGAGCCGAACGAAATATAATTTGTCATAAAAATTCAACACACGTCCATTTAATGTTATTGTTATATTAGTAATAATAATAGTATATTCATTGACATGTTTTCTTTTTCAAGTAAATGGGTAACGTTTTTTAGTCATCTGAACACGATTTAAGAATATATTTCTCCGACGCCATCACAAAACAAATTGACGTGCTTACACCTTGACTTTCGATCTCCGATTGGCGACGAGTGATAAATTTCGTCCCACCTACTGTTGAAAATTATTTGCCGTTTCATTTATGTATGCTCTTAAACATGCGCATGCCGTAGAAACGCAAGGCATCGATGATAATTATTATTTTAATAAAAATAACAACGGAACATGCACCATGTCAAAAAACACACAATAGTATTGCCGCATGTTTTTAGACGTATGTAATTGTTGTAGTTTATTGTCAACATAAAAATATAATAACATGGTAAGGCTGCGTTGTAGGAAACCATTGCCGACTCAAGATTAATCTAAAGATGGCGCTGAGTAAACAGATTGTTGTTGAAAACTAACCTCAAACCTAAATTTGACATCTAGGGCTTCGTGTATATTTTGATGGGAGTCCGGGGTGTTTGATCGCTTCAATGGTACATCAAACAAATAATCTTCGTACGTCCTATCTTTTACAGTCAATTCTCCTTCGCCTTGTTCACGTTTTATATCCATTTTGTCCGAGATATCGATTACGTCACAATTATTACGTGACCATAGACTATAAACCAAAAGATGAAAATGCTGCCAGTCGTATAAACAATATTATTCGATTGTTAAAAATGATCGCCATTATTATTATTATTAAAAAAAAAATTATTGGCAGTTTGTTACAGTATAGTAAAACTGTATTACTTGAGACGGTAGGGTAACTTGAGAAGAAATGACCTGTTGTACTTTTTTTCATTGTCGTAACATTATCACAGTGACCAGCTCACTTTTAATTTTTAGTCTGAATGAAAAAGTGCATAATATGTGTCTCTCGTTTACAATTCTCCCAAGACAATTAAATCACAGGTAAGAAGCCAATGAGATTAGACTCCTTTAATCTGACCCGAGTCTTTCAATCTCTTTGTAAGAAGCAGAGTCTTTATTATAATTTCAGTAAACTAAACGTAGAAAAATAGTCTTAACATAACTTCATCGCCAACTTATACTTTTAATTGTTTTTTTGTAAGTATTTAAAAATAAAATGCTTACGGTGTGATGTGTTGTTTTCAAATAGCTGCTATGACGCTCCTATGACATAATATGGTGATGCGTTAGTTCCTCAATCCGTCCACAGATGGCTCTACTTGTCTGAACTTTACAATTTAGAGCAATCCCGCGTCTACGTTTCTTATATTTTAAAAAAAGTCAACTACCGGTACATTTACCTTACCTACAATTTTGAAAATCGGTAAAAACGTATTTTTATCTGAAAGATAAAATTTCGATATTTATAAATTCGGTAAAGGTAGTTAGGTACCTAAAATCTCGAATGTTCCCTAATAAAAATGATTGATGCTGTGAAATTTGGCAAGCCGAGAAAAAAGTTCTTAGAAAGAATTAAAAAAGCACTGGATACTACCTCCTTTTGTCTTAATATGTACCTAAATATAAAAGGGTCTCGAATTTTTTTTTTTTTAAATTTTCATTTTATAATTTTTATTTGTTGAATCACTATTGCTTGGATTGCGAAATTAAAAGGTGGCAGCACTGGTATGTAGCTGTGAAACTCGATGTTAGATGACATTGAGCGATTGACAGCTGATATTGTTATTAAATACAGCATAAAATGGAAGTAAAAACCGAAATTAAGGATGAAATATTGGTTGACGAAACGGCGGAGGTAATCGGCGACGGTGCATACCAAAGGATTGACGAAAATCACTTCAAAAGAAAGGGTCGATATGACGTGTTAGTCAAACAAGAAAATATCGATGACGACTTCGAAAGTATCCACTTAAAAGAGGTAGGTAGATTCCTAATTTGTTTAGGCGAGGGTATACATAAGTTTGTTAACAAATGCGCAATCTAAATGAAAGTGAGCACGACTATTATCCAATTTTATCAACAATAAATTGCTAGTATTCCATTGCTGGACAGTCAAGTGACACAGTACCTATTTACCTACATCGTATTAACACTATCAACCATAATAAATTGAGTAGGTAGGTATTATTTTTATCAATAATTAAAGACTTTCAGTGTGCAAACGATGTCTGTATATGATATATTTTTATTTAGCAGTTAGTGCAAAAGATTTTATCGCCGCTGTGTTCGGCGACAATAGCTAGGGTCCACATTTAGTTATCATCATTTTAGACGACATTTTGCAAAAAAATCGTAATATTTCAATACTAATATGCATCAAATATGATCAACTATTCTTAATATTGACTACCAATAGACTCAAATAAATATATTTATTGACAAGAAACTGCACGAACCACCCGAATCATACCGAAGAAATACGAAGCTGCTGGGGTATTGAATAGAAATCCAAGCCGGTCGGATAGCAGTGCGCTAGTTCTTTCATCACAAAATGGCGGCCGTTTTCAAACCGATTTGAGAGCCGATAACGCATGCCCTGTGTTCAATTCGTGAGACGCACGAAAAGTTCCGAATGTAGACTTGGCAATCGTTGCGAGTTACGACTTTCACTCCATATATGTATTTGAATCTGTGAATATTGTCGTAACACAAGGATAATAATTATTGTTTTATCGTTCGAGCTAAGGGCTAACAGTTTATCGGTAGGTAATGTCAAATGCAAAAAGGTAGGTACCCAACCTTTTCATCATTAAAAAAATACAAAATCATTGCGATAAGCATAATAATAATATTGTTCATTCAGAACTCCCGAATGGACCTGTCGAACACTAACCATCAGAATGGCTATCGGGGAGTAGACTTCAACTGACTTATGCGTACACAATTTCAGTCAGTTTGTGAAGCTTTCGCAGCCGTTTATTGGTCGACGTAATAGTAGTAGGCGGTATTCAGCCAATTGGTGTCTGCAGATTAGTTAGAAAATGTTTTCAGCCAACGACATTTTATATCGCCATGATGCAAGTGCGCTCCTACTGAATGTGGACTGAAAGGGTGTCTCCATGAGCGCAGCGACAATATCAAACCTCATTGACGTGCCTATATAATTGTGAATACTTAACACCTGGGTGGTCATAGTCGGGTAACTTTCCATTGATTGCAACGTTTTTCTTAGCTCGTATTCTTATTTGTCCGGTGGTTCTTTGTCCGGTACAAATTTTGCAATCGATTTTTAACCAACTTTCCGACTAGCTAGACATTTGAAACTTTTAGAATATATCAGAACACGATGCCAATGCATTTTTATTAATACTTTTAGCCATCTTTAAGTAGAATTGAATTCATTTTCAGTTAATTCTGTTTTGTATGATAAGTTATTTCGACACCATTATTTGGTTGCAAGGGATCAGGGGTACTAGTAACTAAATTATTAATATATACGTGCGTCACTATGGAAATCATTACCTATGATAATAATGTCAAAATGACCTTTTAGTGATATTTCTATCAAGTACAAATTTTTTTGATCGTTTAAGCTATTTAAGTCAAGTTTATATGATTCAACAGAAAATTTAAAAACGTAAGTATATAAAAAGTTCTTTTTATCTTGTAATTATTTTTTAATGTTTCGATTGATATATGTTTGTATTTTATTTCTTGACAGATTCCGTTTGTAAACCGCGACATGGATGGTTTAATAGCACCTGATATCTCCGAGAGACAATCCGCACAGTCGTTTGGTGAAATTGAAGTTCAAGAGCTGGACATCAAAAAAGAAATAGCGCTTGCTTCTACGAAAGAAGTCCGCCTGAGGTTGAACAGAGCTTCATTTTTCGATAGAAACTTTGTTTGCAACGTGTGTTATATCTTTTTTCCATCAGCGAACGTTTTGAAGTATCATAAAAGTGTGCACGATGCGTCGCTGACTTTCGATGAAGTGGCATATCCATGCGCACAAGCCGTCGATGAGAGCAGTCTCTTGTTTCAAAATGCGTCGACGTTTGACAGTGATTCAAAGGTAGGTACCTCATATATTCACACGTTCTCATTTGATTATTGTTGGTTGAGCTTTTTAAGTGGACTGTAATTAGTTTGAGGGAAATTGAGGAAGTCTGATCTAGGGGTGGGGGTGATGGAACAAAATGCCAGACACTGACCTTTGTGATGATGTATGATGACTCCATGGTTTGGTGTCAACTTCCACTCGCGCGGTATTGTTATTTAGGGTCACCCGGTTCGTATACTCACGCACTTTGCGACACAGTTTTATGGATTATATGTGAGGGTGTATGAATGATGATGGTAGATTCTGAATGAGTCTGTATATATTGAGTCAATCCTTAAGCGACAGAAAGCTATTAGAAGCCCGCTTACGCCCGCTATCGAGACGCAACTGAATGTTCTTTGTAACACCGTCTCTCATGATTCTTAATTGCTTATTGATTGTCTGGTGACAATAACACTGGTGATTAGGAGGTGGGTGAGGAGATAAGGAGTGGAATGGGAATATAAATGGCCCAACCAATTGTTGTTAGGTACCTATATTATAATGTATTGTATATTGTCATCTTTTGATACGTATAGGTATCTAAAAAGGTCTTTACTCAAAACAGCCGTCAGTTTTGGCCCGCCAAAAATATTTTTTTTTCCTTTAATCTACGAATGACAATGTGTCATAAATATGTACCTATGCGTAGTGCGTTAGGTTGGCTATGATATTACATAATTTAAGCCAGCGCTCCGCTAATCCGCTCATTTAAGCCGGCGCACGCAAGTCAGACGTTTTACAGTCTTTGCACTTTTTTTTCGCGTGGAGAACCCCAGATCTGCGGACTTTTTCTTCTGCAAACCAGGTTCGCTGAATTTCAAACATGTTTGGTATTTTACTCTCCGAGTTGCCAGACTTCATCCGTCCAGCACTATACAAATTAGATTTGAAATAATTCCGCGATCATTCGGACCGAAAAAAAATCTGTAATTTTTTAAAACTTTTTCACTGAATAATTTGTCAATTGACATATTAGAAAATGAGAGATTTACCAATTATTTTTTTTATTTGCATTTATGAACTTCATAAAATTAAACGTAAAACTTGTGTTGTTTTCACTGCTATATTATTTTATGCAAGTTTACATATAAATAACACAAAATTATCGGATTGTCGGAAGACTTTACGATAATCACAACTTTTGAGTTTTGAAAGGTCGACTTTTTATTCGTTCGTTGACAAATCGAACGATTTATTGTCCTCGGACTTTTGGCTCGCCAATGGAGCGCTGGCATTATGCTGTAGCGTTTACGAACGTAATCGAATATAATGTGGCAAACTAATCTATGACAGTGGCATTGTCATTTAGAATCCATGCCGTTATTATATGTAAATGCGTTTACACTACATGCCAATAATACTATGTAGTCAGTTTGACAAACTCTATAATTGGTAGCGTAGCGTTGGGAACTTAGCATTTTTCTTACCAGATATAGCATTTTTCGATAGGCATCTAGCGTTTAGCGTTTTTACTAATGTTTTTAATGCTTGGAGGCATTACTATTTAACCACAGATCAGATTAATAAATACAATTCCGATAGGCTATTGTCTAATGCACTATATTTTGACGCAGGGTGTCGAATGTGTGAGTGACCTACAAAAATGAACTATTCATAGACGAGAAATAGTGTGTGAGCAGTTGTCAGAACGAAAGACATGCGTATTCTTAACACATGTTTAAGTTTATCCCATTCTCTCCCATACTCGAATTCGGTTGCCTGTTTCTCCACGCTCTTATTTCTCCATTAATTCTAATTCCCTGACTCCAACAGCTTTAATTTTGTTTTAAATACGTTTATATACTTAATTTCAAACAATTTCTTTCACAACATCAGATACTTAATGAATAAGTTCCTGAGAAATAAAACAACACAATATAGTCATATACTTTATGATTTTACCGAGGCTTTGACTGCGACCCGCTATCATATCGCCTCGTCTCATCCAGAAGAGGTTCGCCGACCAGGCCCTCACTCCAATTATTCATTCAAAGAACTTTACAATAATTATTCTACCAAGCTCTTCCGTCCTGCCCACCTCCAGGGTACCTTTCAATTCGTCAAAATTCTCAAAGATATCCGCAATTCGCAGCTGAACTCTGTGTTGTTCATATTTAGGGCATTGTACTGCTATATGTACAATGCCCTCCAAAACATCACATTCATCGCAGAGCTGCAAATCGCTTTTTCCCACGAGGACATCACATCTCTTACCCACTGTGTGTCCCGTTCTTAGCCTCGGTATCAGCTTTAGCTCATTACTCTTTGGAGAAACCAGGGCATCGAACGTGGGGATGGTACAATGGACTTACTCCATTTTGCCCTTTTTAGGATTGCCCTGTGCTAAAAATCTATCCACATGCTTTGGCGTATTATCTTTATGGCCTCATTCCAGTTCAGGTTTTCTGGTTCCCACTGATAATGCATCCCTGTTTGGCCAGCTTCCTTTGCCAGATTACCCGCGCTATCATTGCCCTCAATAAGTACTCATGTGCGATGACATCCATTGAAGGCATAGGTCCCCTCCTCTATTTTTCTTGGCCTCGATCTGGCCAAGGATGTGGTATGCTATGCTTTTACAGTTATGTGAGCGAGTAGCTGCGGTAAATTGTTGTGAAGCGCTTTTGGAGTCTGCTTATATGACAGCTGGTTCAGCAGAGAAACTATCGATGTTTCGCGATTAGCTCCACAGTTATTAAAGGTATTGCTTGGCTTATCTTCCAGCTCTTGTTTAAACCTACTTCTGGTATCACGAGAGCTGATCCTGCTCTATTCTCATCTTTGCACCTATCTGTATAGGTCGTTGTTTTACGAGCTCTTTTGATTTAGCGGATGCCATGAACTGTGTTGGTTTACCTATTCCTTTGACATCCAGTTCTATAACAGAGCAGAGGTCATATGTACCAACTGTTACTGGTGCCGACGATTTTTCCACTTTTCTTACTAAAACCATTCGTAAAATTAATGATAACATTATATAGTGACATATTTACGATAAAAAAATAAATTTAATATTCTTTGTGATCCCAAATTTGACAAAAATTAGGCATTTTATTATTAAAAAATGGGCACGATTAACAAATTTAAAGATAATTCTAAAGAAACTGATTTTAAGCTATGTTTTTGACCATTCAAATATGATAAACATCCTACGAATAATGTTTGCTTTATAATAATTATTGACCTAAAAATAAGGTAGTATTTTGTGGCCCAGTGGCTAAGCTACAACATACGGCCGTTGCCATAAATTTACAAACGATAAATTAAGTAGGGAGTAAGATCATGTTAACGCGCGTGTTTGAACTTAACTGAAAAAAAAATATTTTTTTAAAAAACGGTACATGTTCAAACACGTACGCACGTCCCCCCTTTAGCCTACTGGTTTAGCTGTCTCGGAAAATGGATTCCAAACCCAGGAATCGTCCTTACTAGTTTTCTGAAAATATTGCAACAGTTGTTTTCATGTTATGTAGGTGTTATAAAATTACCTTGGACACTTCTTCATCTACATTAGAATTTAATTCATTCAAACATTTATCTAAGGCAGGAAAACAATCGAAAGTTATTAGATTCAATTGATGAAATCCAAATTTATATGTTTTTATCAAAAGATGCAATTTTATCTCTTGTATTAGAAGTTGTAATACATTTCCCTTGTAATAACTTCATTGCACTTGGTAAAAATATCTTCCAGATATGCAAGTTTTATCAACCATGAAGGATTTGTTAAAACTTTGTCCTGAATTATTTTGTTCTTTCAAGAAGACCAATAACTCCCTTCGAAGTTCATAAAGTCTTAATAGTGATTTTTCTCTGGATAGCCATCTCACTTCAGTATGTAATAAAAGTGCTTTGTGTCCACTACCCATTACATCGTAATTTTTTAAAATAATCTGGATTGAAGTGGGCTTGATTTTACATAATTAATTTATTACTTTTACGGCTTCATCAATAACATTTTTTAAATTTGTGGATTTTTTTAGTCACCAGTGATTGCCTATACAAAACACAATGAATGCTGGTGGCTCTTGTAGCTACTTTCTGGATACGTGATACAATACTTTTCATCTTTCCTACCATTGATCGAGCACCATCTGTACAAATATCAATACACTTCTCCCAGCCTATCTCTTTATTTGTAATGTAATCTAATGATTATTTATTATATTATTAAGTATTAATATACAGTTTAATATCTTGGAATATGCCGGAACATAGTTTGGGAAACAAATTTTAGACTTAATGAAATAAGTACCTACCACGAAATGAGGAGAGAATAGACAAAGCTTTTTAGATTTTGTTTTGTACCAAGTGAATGTGTTGATCCTAAATTTTGCCGCATAACCATATTTAGTATAATATTATCTTGATATTAATATTTTGCAAAAACTTTTTTGTAAAGTTCTGAGACCTTGTCTCACTCGGCTATTTGAGGGTTTCAAGTCTGTATTTGTCTTTATGATATCAATGAAAACGTCCTTCCTATTTTCTGGTTACAACTGAATATTTTTGTCTGTCATTGCTATCTCTATTCTGTCTCGCTGTCCTGATTTCGGAGAAAAATACTCACTCCATGAAATTGTTGATGAAAAGTCAGCTTCAGAAAAGATACTTTGGATTCTTAAGGATCCGTGGACTCCACAACGAAATTTGTAGCATTTCTTGTCAATTTTTATGGATGGAATGCGGTATTGGCTTTGTTGGCAGTTGAGTCGCTTTGCGAAAGTCTGGCCGGTGTTTAATACGTACAAAAGTATGCGATGTGATGCAGCTAAACTTATGACATGGCATTGGGACGGAATTTCGTTCGATGATTATACATTCACCTGCCTTAGTAAGAACGTAAGACATTGGCGGCCACTGATAGCAGACAGAAGTGCAGCCTTTCTGGCTGACCATAATGGTGATACTGTTACAATATAATATTGTTGTTATTTTCAGAATCCTGAAAACGACCTGATGAATATAAAGTCTGAAAATAATGATGAGGAAATCGTCATCAAAGAAGAATTTGTTGGGAACACAATACACCAAATCAATATTGAGAATCCTCAACCAGGCTGCTCTGTTCCATATTACATGCTATTAAATCAGGTACGTTCAATTAATTATAAAAAAGGTTTTTCTCAAGCCCGATAGAGCAGGGGGGGGCAAACTTTTTGGTTGGAGGGCCAAATTCAAGAATTTTAAATGAGCGGCAAGCCGCAAGTAAAATACCATTTTTAAATATACACTATTTATTTTCACGAAAATAAACAATACAAAAAAATTAATTGGAAGAATGAAACTTTTTTTTAAAATTCAGGTGTTAATTTTGTAGTTGATATTCTCAAAACTGCTTGTACATGGACATCGAAGACATTTGATCTTACAGAATTTATATTCGAGTTCATGATCGAAAATGTTTGTTTACATATATAGGTTGATCCAAAAATAACGAACATTTTTCTTGCATAATCTTTACGTTGGTCGAATTTGTCTGAATTAAGGCCATTGCAAAATTTGAAGCAATTCTCTTAAATCAGTGTCATACTGCAGATCAATAATCTCAAGTTGTAGCTCTGTCGGTACACTATCATTATCTATTGAAAATGGTTCGCGTACTATTACTAAACAGATTTTAATCTATTGTCAATATTTTTCAAAAAAATATAAAAAAGCTATTCGTTATCAGGAGTACAATTAATGATATCGGGCCGCACAAAAATAGCCGGCGGGCCACATGCAGACCGCGGGCCGTAGTTTGCCCCCCCTGCGATATAGTATTGGAAAAAAGTCGATACCTGAATGGCATTGATATCTGAAATTGATTTCGGGCGTATGACCACCGCATTATCTTGTTGAAAACAAACGGACCAAATTCTAGGCACTCAATTTAGACTTCTTTTTTTCGAACACTGTTGCCTTCCAAAGTGTCAATTGTTGTTTATCAGCATAAATTAGTGAATTCACAATGCTCAACATGAAATAATCCAAAGATTTCAAAATTCCGGTCGTCGTATGGCACATAGCGCGCCCACCGTGTTTAAATCACTGTTCTTTCGGATGAATCCATATTATTTCAAAAAATATATATTGATTACAGTTCGACAACGACCTCTGTTGAACGTTACACGAACTTTGGCCCGACTTTTAAAGAAACATATCGCGATGATGCCACTAGCGAGTAAACCGCACTAAAGGGTGGATTTTTTTGATATAGTTAATGGAGTCTTGTGAATTGCCCTCATTGCATATGTGGCATTTTTCCTTATTTATAAACCCGTTAACCAAAAATATGCCTCATCGCTAAACGGATTTTTGCGATAAAATGCAGTTATACGTTGCGTAAATCGACGACAGGTTTTCTAAGTAAATTTTAATAATTTATTTACGCTCATGCGTGGTTCTATTCATAATGATTTGCCAGACCAGGTATATGCACTAATCATAAATGTCAAAAAGTGAGCGCAGTGTAACATGTCGGTTGACAAAAACAACACATTTACAACAATTAACTTTCAAAAAACAAAAGGATCAATGCTATATTAGGATCATATTATATTTCGTTTATTGCTATTGCTACTATTGCTTTAAATATAACATTCCTATTCTTTTTGTAGATTTCTACCCAGAATTGTTTCGCAGTTCATCGGAATAAACCACTGGACATCGTTCGAAATAAAACGGTTGACAATACCCCGTGCAACAACAAAATAGCACATGCAATCAATAGATACAAAAAAATAATGATACAGCATTCGGAAATAACTATCGATGAACAAGAAGTTCATAAATTATGCATGCCAAAGGTGGTTCGAATTAAGTTGAGAAGAGTTACATATTTTCCACGTAACTTTATTTGCCATAATTGTTGTGGAGTATTTGAATCTGCATATCATCTAAATAGTCACTGCGTTTCATGCAAGAAGTCTCAGCAATTTAAGTCATCTAAGACGCATATTGGGGATCAATTAAATACATGCAATATTCGCACAAATAAAATCTTGCAGCGTGATGATCACATGCTATATAATAGTAAAAAACTACATCAGTGCGATGTGTGTTTTAAAAAATTCATACAAAGTAGTGATCTCAAAATACATAAAATGACACATACTGGTGAAAAGCCACATCAATGCGATGTGTGTCTTAAAAAATTCACGAGAATTAGTACTCTCAAGGCTCATAAAATGACACATACTGATGAAAAACCAAATCAGTGCGATGTTTGTTATAAAAAATTCAAGCAAAGTGGTTATCTCAAAATACATAAAATGTTACATACTGGTGAAAAGCCATATCAGTGCGATGTGTGTTTAAAAAGATTCATGCGAAATAATCAACTCGGAGTACATAAAATGACGCATACTGGTGAAAAGCCACATCAATGCGATGTTTGTTTCAAAAAATTCATCCAACATAGTAAACTTAAAGTACACAAAATGACACATACTGGTGAAAAGCCATATCAATGCGATGTTTGTTTAAAAAAATTCATGGATAGTGGTTATCTCGAAATACATAAAAAGTATCATACTAGTGAAAAACCACATCAGTGCGATGTGTGTTTAAAAAAATTCATCCGAAATAATCAACTCAAAGTACATAAAATGACGCATACTGGTGAAAAGCCACATCAATGCGATGTGTGTTTCAAAAAATTCATGCTTCGTAGTTATCTCGAAATACATAAAAAGTATCATACTGGTGAAAAACCACATCAGTGCGACGTGTGTTTAAAAAAATTCATGCGAAATAATCAACTCAGAGTACATAAAATGACGCATACTGGTGAAAAGCCATATCAATGCGATGTGTGTTTAAAAAAAATCATGTCGATTAGCTCTCTCAAAACACATAAAATGACGCACACTGGTGAAAAGCCACATCAATGCGCTGTGTGTTTTATGAAATTTCTGCATGTTAATAGTCTCAAGTTACATAAACTAACACACACTGGTGAAAAACCATATCAATGCAATGTGTGTTTAAAAAAATTCATTAATTCTAGTAAATTGAAAAGACATAAAATGACCCACATTGTTGAAAAACCACATCTATGCAATGTGTGTTTAAAAAAATTCACGACAATAAGTCATCTCAAGGAACATAAAATGACGCATACTGGTGAAAAGCCACACCAATGCGCTGTGTGTTTTATGAAATTTCTGCATGTTAATAGTCTCAAGTTACATAAACGTACACACACTGGTGAAAAACCATATCAATGCAATGTGTGTTTAAAAAAATTCATAAATTCTAGTAATTTGAAAAGACATAAAATGACCCACATTGGTGAAAAACCACAATAATGCGATGTTTGTTAAAAAATCATGCATAGTAGTTATCTCGCAATACATAAAATGTCACATACTTGCGATGCGATATGTGTTTTAAAAAAAATATAAAAAATAATGTTCTCGAATGATATAAAATAATATACACTGATGGCATGTGAGTTTTAAAAAAAATCATGCTTAGTGGTTATCTAAAAAAACATATATTGTCACCTCAATGCGATGTGTGTTTTAAAAAATTTATACTAATTAATGATCTATAAGACATAAAGTGAGACATCCTGGTGAAAAACCACTCAATACAATGTGAGTTTTTTTTTTAAAAATCTGCAAATATTCAACTCAAAAGACATAAAATTAGACATACAGGTGATAAACCGCTGATAAATGTGATAATTAAACACACTGAGTTGTTTAACCTAACCCCTCCTCGTCTCACATTCCGAATTCTCATAAGACAACACAATGTGTTAGTAGCGGTTATCGATATGCGTTCATTCATTTAACAGAATGACAAAAACAAGTCTTAGAGACATCTTATAAAAACCCCTGACTATCGGAAAACGTCAGTCAGCCTGCCGATAAAAACAGCCAATATCCACGTCACTTTGTGTGAAGAATTTCGTATTAAAATAGCTGAAAGTCGTAAAGTCAATCTTGCGGAAAACGTATCCATCGAATCGGAGGCTGTGTCGTACACACTTCTCGCGTAGTTTGTAGTATGAATAGCTGGCACTTATGAAGAGGCAATTTTTAAATTTATAAAATTAATTAATAACAACCAAAATTTTAAGTGTCGTCCTGACAGACGATCATTAAACCAGCGGCACTTCAATAGAGACCCTTTTTGTTGGATAATTTTACTATTTACAACTCGATACTAAAAAAGTGACGTAAAGCAATCTAAAAAAATAAAATTAAAAAGATATAGCGATTAAGAAAGAACTAAGAAACATATCTATTACAAATTAAGCAGAATATAAGTGACGAGATAAGAAGTGACTATTACGATTCAGTGGTTATAAATGAATTGTAAATTATAATTAATAAATTAAAACAATAGAATGTGTAAACAATGTGTGAGTTTTATTTATTTCTTTAAACTGTGCTACTTACTCAGAACACTTTTCCTAAATTTTATTTATTTTGACACCCTGGGTTCTCTCAACAACTTGAGCTGGGCCACAATATAATATAATGTCACAAGTCAATTTGCGAAATACCTACAGTATTCGAATTTGCAAGCAATCAACAGGTTTTGACGCACATATTCTGCGCGGAGCCTAGATAAAAACAATTAATATGTACCTATGCACTTTTGTCATTTTGAAAATATCATGTCGTTGCGAATATCAACACAGAATAATAATAATAATCTAAAAACGATTTAGTAGCTATTAAGTGTGTACCTAGTGTCACCAGACGAAAAAACCCTTGGTCCGCAGTTTCAAATTCCAAATCCGCAACCTAATCAAACAGCCACTAATAATGGTTCGTCTCCTCTGATGTACGAAATGACATTGTTACAACGCATTTCGACAGGCGAGAACAGGGCTGAATACCTGCTCGTTTTTCTAAGAAATTTCAGGCGACCTCGAATACTGACCACCGCCCCAGCAGAGTTAGAAATTTCTCGAATAACCCGCGCCCCCCTGCCCTTCCCCTCCGTAGAATGGACCCGCCAAAATTAATAGATGCCTTTCAAAAATAAAGCCAGTTGGAATCTACCTACGACTGGGGGTGTCACTAAAATACCGAAGCGGCGCGTTGCCGTGTACCGCGGGTGGCGGGAAAGTGACGCGTGGATTCGCCCGCCTGCCGATTATTACGTCTCGAATCACGCGCGGTTATCGAAAACTATCAAAGTGCCCGCGAAACTAAATTAAATAATGTGCAAACGCGTCCATGTGAATAAGAATGCAAAGTGAAGTGTTGCCTATTCGAATGCCGCGTGCCCGCAGGCCACCCACATGCTCCGCGTGGTCCCTGTCATTTAAATGTTACTTTATCTCAGTCATGCTGAACACTAAACTTATATTCCTAACCTGTATAATTTAATGTAATTGAATATATTCTCCGCGCGGAGGCTTTTGAATCGAAGATGTGTTTTATATAAATTAAACCTGTGACGTCACACATCCCCCAATCAAAAATAATACTGAAGAAGATTCTACCACCAACATACATGTGAGTTCCTTCCTCTCATTCTTCAGGGTATTACTAGGTATATATTATCTTAATTAGATTTTCTAAACTATCTAAACAATTTTGTAATATAATATTAGTTAGCTTATTTTGTAGTTGAAGAATACTATAGAAATTCAATTACTTTATGACTGAAGATCACATTTTTTGCAATTATTAGGTCAATTTAGGTCTATTTTAAACTGTTTTGTTAATATTTGTCCAAGTAATGTTTAAATAGATAATATGTAGGTATGATTTTCTAGATTTCTCCATATATCATCATCAGCCTGAATCTATCCACTGCTGGATGAAGGCCTCTTCAAGCTGCTTCCACTTCTCTCGGTCCTGTAAATTGCGTTGCCGCGTACTTCGGCAGAACTTTATCATTTCATCGATCCAGCGGCCTCTAGGTCTACCTTGCGGACGTTTTGTACTTCTTGGATACCACTGGATGACTAGATTTGTCCAACGATTGTCTCTTCTTCAAACTATGTGTCCAGCCCATCTCCATTTAAGGCTTTTAATAAACTCTATTACATCGCAAACTCTTGTCTGCTTCCTTATCCACACATTCCTCTTTTTGTTCTTTCGCGTTATGCCCAGCATGCACCTCTCCATACCACGTTGTGCTACTCTAAGTTTCTGGATCTCTCTTTTACTTATGGTCCATGTTTCCCACGCATATGTGATCACGGGAAGCACACTGGTTGAACACTTTGCGCTTTAGGCACAGTGGAAGGTCACTTTTGAAGACAATATTCAGGCGGCTTTTATTATATTATGTTTAAAAATACGAAAAAACTTTTCAAGTACCTACTGTGCTCGTAATAAAAAGGTTCCATGAGCCGAGCATCATGGCGATAAGTAGTTAAATCGACGGTTATTATTACGACCAAAAGTGATAATTTTACGTCTGCTTTAGTCTTCAAACGGTTGACGACAGCCATCAGCGAAATAATATCAAGTAGGTAATCCTGGTGGCGATAGATACTGTTATAGCCTCTCTACTTTGTGTTCTTATAAAGTATTAATAAGCAGCATAATTAACTAATTAGTGGCACAGGTGTCCACATGGACACATCAATTTTGTTGATGGTGTAACATGAATTTTTATTTGTTTTAAAAATTGTTTATTTACATTTTTTATGTATCTGTAATATAACAGAGAATGAATAGTGAAAATAAAATTTTCATATCATTTTTAAGTTTTGAGATAATAGCCGTGTCCATATGGACACGCGTGACACTAATGTTATCATATTTTTTTTTTGATTCTATGGTTTATTAGTAGAATTATTATAAAGTATGATAGTTTTCAATACACATTACACACAAGCTAATATTGCATTTTCTTCACTGCGTTCTGATTTCAGATGTTTCTTTTTCTTTCAAAAAATCGGTCACAGCGTCGATTTTTTCTATTTTTTTGAATAAAATAATTTAACCCATTAAATTGTATATCTGCTAGAACCATTGATTTTGATGTACATAGTTTTGAATATCCATCCTATCAAGATCCATCAGCGTTCTTATTTTCCACATTTTTCCCGTAAAATTGATATTTTGTGCCTCTAGGTGTAATTGCGTGTAGAATCTCCAGTTGCAGTATAAAATATCATATTGGTCTATCTATGTTCTTGCATTCCTAGATTTCTCGTGTGTATCTGCTTTTAATCGTCTATGATTTAAATTATCGATTGTTCCACCACCATCCTCATCTGTTAAAACCACAGAATTTGGTCGGCGGTGAGATAAATAATAATATTATATTCGTCGACATTATCATCATCACTAGCATCATAAAGTGCATCCAATGCATTGTTTACCAGCATTTCTCTTTCTTGAATCTTGGACATATCCCAGAAACTAAATAATTTGACAAAATGAGAATAATATATTTTATAAAAAATATAGTGATAATAAATCATAATTTAAATTTGTAGTGTTAAGTGGCACGCGTGTCCATATGGACACGCATTAATTGATTATGCAATAACACCACATAAACAAAAATAGTTCCATTTCTAATTACATATAATGAAACTGCACATGTTTATAATGCATTCAATGACAGAAATATTATTCTTTGAAACAATATAATCAGAAAACCACGGTTACTTTTAACATAAGTCCATGTTTTTGTGATTATAAAATGAATGGCCACTTTGACACTTAATATTAATTTTATTATGGCAGCTAGATCATTCAAATGACGAACAATTGAAGCAGTGTACTTATTTCAACTGACTAACGTTTATAAACCAAATTGTTATTTTAAAATAACAATTAGGCAAAGTAAACTGTACTACAATAATTGCGTGTCCATATGGACACGGGTGACACTAACGTGAGCAATTGGGTCTGGCACTAAAGAGTTAATGTCTGCCAATGCGTTTGATTTCGAAGACTTGCTTATCACACCATTGTTCATATCAATCTAATAATCATCTGGAATGCAATGTATCTTTATCGCTCATTGTTTCAAACCTTTTTCTAATCGATATTGTTTTATACCTATTATGTATCCAATTATCTAAATAAACTAAAACTCCTGAGAATGCTATGCGTAATATTGACACCTAATGTTTGTTTTATATGGAATCAAAATTACTTTTCAATTCGGTTGTTAATAATTGAACCTTAAATAAGGACGCATCGACTGCATTCAATTACTATATCTGTGGCTGCCCACCGTGAATCCGAAAACATCCCTAGTTTATTTAAGTAACACCTACCTTCCATTATGTGAACTTACAATGTAAATGTTGGTGGTCACTGATGTGTGGTGTCGATGTGTAGGTAGAGGATAATGATAATGACGAAGTCTTCGAAGTAGCAGGGTGGGATTTATTAGCAGCGTATTATACAATGATAGTTACGAGCTACCTACTTGATTTGAGTGACTTGAGATTAATTATTCTTCGTTATTTATACAATAAAAGTTAGTAGATTAACATTAAAATCTGTTACATAATCATATTAAACTAAATACAGAATCAGCGTTTTAAATCGAGTAGTGAAATGAAATATTATTTGTTATTATAGTTGTACAAAAATATAATACATGAAAAGTGATTATTCAGCTCATACACCGTAATACTAATAAAGTATTGTGATATGTAATACTACACCGTCTCTGATTTCGCCGACCGATTTGCTCAGTTGTTTATTAGAAAATGGATTCGCTAGGGAATGTATAATCGCAGAGCAATTTGATATCTTAAACAACAAATATTTAATTCTCTATTATTCTGCCGCTACATAAATGATATCATGTATGTACCCTTCACCAAATATATGTTTCAACAGGTACGTCAGCAAAGTCACCTTTCTCGACATCTAGACAAAGTGACCTTTGATTCAGACGCAAGCCCACAATATTTTATCAAATCGCTAAATTCGCGAGTTCTGGTTACATTGTAATACGGAACAGATCAAATTGCACATTTGTAAGCGATTTCTTTCGGAAGAAAGACCCAGGGAACGGCGAGACGCATGACCGCTACGTAAGCACGTCCAAGAAGGTGCTGACCTCAGCCTTATCTTAACGCCCTTCCATTGTATTCAATCAATATAAAACGGAGGTATTTTTACCTACCAATATACATTCAATTCAAATCTCTTGCAACGCAATAACGTCCGTCAAGCCGTCATTTAGCTCAGCCACAATCTTCGTAATTATCAATTATTATAATTTAGAATCAGTAACAATACATTCTAATCGTCCTGTAAAATTTGTATAGTATGGAGTAAATAAAGTCAGGGGATATTAATTCACACGCCAATCTGTTTATTCATTGGAGTCAAGCAACCATACCTCTCCTCACACACTCTCCCAGCTATATATCTAAGTTATTGTCTAAAACATAATCCATTATAATATATATTATTAGGTACCTTCTAATAAAGCCAGTTTAAATATAAAAAGTTTTTATATGCAGTTGATCCCGCCGTTCCATCACATCACAACGTATAAATGGTTGATAAACGGCTAAATACAATGCACACTGATATTAGGTTTGACAATGTTACGCATTACGTCTATAATCATCAGCCTGAAACTATTCACTGCTGGATGAATGCCTCTCCAAGCTGATTCCACTTCTCTCGATCCTGTGCGTTGTGTTTTCATGTCCTTCCGCTGAACTTAACCATTGAATCGATCCAACTTCATCAAGGTCGACCTTGCGGACGTTTTGTACCACACCGCCGGATGACAAGGTAGATTTGTTCAGCGATTGTCCCTTCTTCGAGTTATGAGTTTCGGTGCGTCCTTTAGGGGCTCCGGGATGCGAGCCGTAGTTCCGGCAATCCCAAAAGCTGCATTATACAACATACGAATTACTACTTCTAAAGATGCCGATAAATATATTACTTTACACTAAGTACTTACTATTATGTATAATTAAATTTAATAAAGACAACACAAAGAAACAGGAACACAAAAATTCCAGTAGGTAGGTACATAAGGCTTCCAATAATTTGATGTTTTTCGTCAAATTGACGCAATGCGCATGCGTAGTAAGTAAACCAGAAATAGTCGTTTGGTTGACTGTTCTAGCAAACTTCAAACCATTCTCTGACCGTCAGAAGCAGTGGCGCACCCAGGCGGGGGGGCAAGGGGCCCTGGCACCCCCCAAAATTAACAGAATAATTTTAAACATTGAAATTGAAAGCCGATAAACTATACCTTTGGGCTTAGACAAATAAAAACACGGCAAAAAAATGATCTGTAATTCTCCAGCACCCTTTTTAGAAAAATTTCTTAGATTTAAATTTCTAACACAAAAATTTCGAAACACTTATGTCAGGTTTTTTTAGAAACCCAATCCCTAATGGAAATGTCAAAAAATTCTCGGTGTCCACCCGAATTCCGGAGTAGTGTAGGTCATGGCTGGGGAAGGCTGACAGGGCTCTAGCCTGGGGGCCCGGGCTGGGGGGGCCCGGCGTGCCGGGTTGACCAGATAAGTGAGATAAACACACATCATAAATTAGCTTTAATAGTAAAAAAAGTCGCCTGCGGCGCTATTATACTTCATGGCCATGAAAATTTTCAATTATATAATTGTGCAATATATTTTTTGATTATTTTGTGTCCATACGCGACAGCTCCATCATTAAAGTAGATGTATTAAAAATTGCCAATAATTCACTGTATGAGTACCCTTAATTTGAACTAAAACACAATTTGAAAAACGTTAATGTAGTGTTTCACACTGCCTTTAATCTTAGCGGTAGGTAGGGGGCCCGCCAAATATCCTAGCCTGAGGGCCCGTTTCAGGATGTGGGAACCATGGTGTAGGTACACCGATAATAGACAAGTGCAATAGACAACAGGCCGATAAACGAGAAATTAGGCTGTGAAGAAGAAAATGGGATTAATTTACATTCTCCTCCTTGGCCCCCCCCCCAATATTAAATCCTGGGTGCGCCACTGGTCAGAAGTGGTTTTGTCTGAAACGTTAAACCACTTCTGACGATCTGTCAAAGTAATAACAATTTTTTACTGTCCGGACAGGACCTAACCTAAAAATGAGAGTCATTTATTATATTCCGTAGGTCTCTGTCATTTTCTCGACATATTGCGTTACTTACCTATTATTATCATACAATTTTTAAGATTAAGAAAAATCAAGATGATAAGCATTCTTCGGCATTAAATTTATAATAATATAAGTATCTTATTTGTTAATTAAATTTGCTATGGCCTGTTACTGAGTCTTGATCCCTTGTAAAGACAGCACAATAAAGTCCCCTCCAAGCCAAACCACCCACACCGCACAATTGACCGTATCACGAGGACCTACGTTTCATACAAAAACTATGCAGAGATCTTCACGTCCCAGTACGGCGACGTAAAGAGCTAGAGGAGCAATATTCTTGCTGGCACCATTTTTTGGCGGTGTCAATACATTACGCGGACCAGATTTCATATCAAGCATGGGGAAAGATGCCTTAACCGATTCGACTAATTTATGTAGGGATCAAAATCCCGAAGTCTCCTGAGGGCACCATGAACTTTCCAAAGGGGTTATGGACCATTCAGGAGACTGGAAATTCGCAAATACTTGGCGAATTAATATAAAAAGTCATATTTAATATAGAAATCTGATAGATTAAGGCTATCAATGCTTGCATCCACGTCTCTCTGTTCGTGATTTTATCTTGTTAGTAAACAATTAATATTTAAAATCTCCCCGCTCCGTGAATTAGAGTGCTGAGAAACACGTGTGTAGTAGTGTGAGTAGGTATATGATTAAATTCGACCAGCGGTTATCCACTCACCGAGCGACATGACCACCCTATTATCATTTCATCTGCTTAGCGATTTCTATCATAGCGCGTGGGCACTCTTTTGTGGCAATTAAATTTTTGATTTCTGCACATATATTCTATATAAGGCTGCCATCGGCGTCAACCGAAGGCTATCGAGGCTTGTTTATCATATTTATGTATTGAGGCGGTTATTAATTGTTAACTGTTAAAAAATGCTTTGTTTTAACAGCACCTCTCCTGGCCGTGATAACTTTTAAATAAAAATTATTATACTCAAAAAATATTATAAACTATCTTCGATAGCCGCCTTGTATATAGAATAATTGTGCAGTCCATGCTTCATACATATACTTACGTGAGTGATGGTAGCACACGTTTGTTGAACACTTCATACTTAAGCCACACTGGGAGGTCACTTTCGAAGATACTATTCAGGCCTTAGACTATAGATACATCTAGACGCCACCCGTTGCATTGCTAAATGAAGCTGCGTGCCGTGCGTTTGGTTTGTGGGCGAGCGAACGCATTCGTACACAAATGTTTGAGACCATAGACCATTTTGCTAGTGCTCGCACTAGATGTATCATAGTATCAACTTCAACTATGAAACGTAATACCATCTTCTTGCTTATCAGTACGGCTACCATATGTTAATACAACACACAGAACCATCTATTCTACTTAATTAACTAAAAATATTTACCACTGACTTTATGTTTAACACAAAAAATAGCAATTTTAGCAACACGGTATCGATGCTTAGTTATGCAATAAGCTAAGATTTGCCGGCTACACCGTAGCAAACCATCTCCCACATCTGTAAACCGTTTATCTTACTCTAGCGCGTGGCGCAGAGATTATAAGGTTGCCGAATACTTTCTCACTCGCACTTATGCATCGTTTTAGTTATTCAGGCATCCAAATGCTCTCCATCCCACTTTGGTTCTGCGAGCAATCTCGATATGCATATCACAGTCAATTGACTTTTCATGTCGGAGATAGACGTACTTATTGAGTTGTTGATAATATTTTAATATTAGTAAGTCGATTCCAAGAGGATAGGTAGGTAATCAATTGTTTTTCTTTATCGTATTCTATTTTGAAGAAGGTGGGTAGATTGATGTCAGTGTTTTATTAATTTATATGGCATTTTTACCTGTATTACATTATACCTAATGTAATTGGCTTGATTTACCTGTAATGCATTAGGTAAAACGTAATATCATGTAAATGTGTACGAGAGAGCGAGACAGGGAGAAGACGTCTTATATAAAGTAAGGTGAAACAAAAGATAGTACAAGTCAACGCAAATTTGAAATAGGTAGATATATAAAATCGTGTTGTTTCTCAGGACGGCTACCAAATTTAAACACAACGTCGTTAACCATAATATGTTCTACTAAAACAATTAAAAGTAATTACCTACCAACCACCAACATTTTATTTTACACAAAAACAATAAATTTCAGCAACACGTACTAGCAGTTTTTAAATGAATGTAATCAGAATTCATATTTACCGGCTACGTTTACAGAAAATATTTAATTCAGCCGTAGAAATTCTATCTTACTCTAACGCATACAGTGGGGATAATAATATAAGCATGTCAAATGCTTACTCACTCGCACTCGTGGTTCGTTTTTGTTCAGGCCTTGGTATAATTTGACACGAAAATGATGGTCGTTTAGTTTAATAGGGCCGTGAAAGAAAACAAAATGACGTAGGATAGTGAGATATCTCGAGTTCTGGGCTAGCTCAATGTATTGGTTGAACTCAGGATTCACAAAATTAGATTAAATAAAAATCTTTGCTTTTTGGTAAGCACGTGGCTTTGTATTTTAATGGTTATTATTTCTTTTTACAAGGAAGAAACTTATGTTAAACAGTGACATATATTTATTATTATCATGTCTATAGTTCCTTAAACTTAGTTCCTTAATTAACTATATCTTAATACTATTTATATTCTAATAATTAATGGTCGACATTAGTTTTATTTTTGACGCGAGAGTTTGTGAACTCAACTCAACGTCTGCTTGTGATTACGAATTTTTTCGACTGACTTTTAAATGTTTTAAAACGCTCGCGTGATAATTTGGCGAGTACAGTTATTGCAAAAGAACTTTCATGCTAACTCTCTTCCACTATTACATCTTTTACATCCATCTCTTTTAAACTCATAAAAAAATCTTACATAGATAAACAAGCTATTCCTATTACAAAATTAATTACAATTTTAATGCTATGAATCTTTAATTTAATAGGTGGTACTTAAAGCTATTGGTTTAAAATTTTATATCTAGGTACATATTGTAATTAGTATTCTAAATCTAACATAATATATTCCTTTTTATCCAGATAGCCAAGTGATACGCCATAGCAGTGGCGAAAGGTGACTTTTGGAAAGAGGTAGGCTGTGGAGATCTGATAAAAAGAACACACATGTCAGGTATACTTACGAGAAATAAGAACAAAATACCTACGATATTACTACTAATGAATAGGTACACACTAATGACAACGACATACCAATTTAATGAAACTTCAAAAACTCACTGACTACATAAAATTAAGCGATCAGTTTAAATTAAGTAGGTACGTATTTTTTCAAAACATTTAAACACATCAAAAATCATTACATAAAAGTTCTTTTTATTTTTGAAAATATATAGATTTTTTTTAAAATTGTTTAATTATTAAGTATTAGGCTCTGCGAACGTAGCTTACCTTAGTTCATACAATTGGATAGACTGGGCGGGGCTACATGACGTAAAGTCCAATGAAAAAAATTGAGAATTATTTGAAACATAACCCGATTTATTATTTATTATTAATAATTATTTACGTCAAGACAGATGGCGCGCTATTGTATATTTTTTAAAACCTTTGCAGATTGTTTTGTTATTATTTTTGTAATACATTCCTACACATACGGCATCTCTCGTTGGCAAAATAATTTATTTTATAGAATATAATATATTCTAATCTTATATTATAATCAAGTGATTATATAAATAAGTCAATATGCCATTAAAAATATTTTTCTTAAGAAAGTAGGCTTCAAATAATCGCCTAGTATGGAGTCTTCGCCACTGGTCATAAGTTTTTCCTATTCTGTTAATTGACTATGTGGTCAAGTCCAGGAGTATGTCAATAGTTATAATAATTTTACATACGCAGAACCAAACCACATCCATGAATGTTGACAGTTGGCACTGCCACCTCGTCTTTTTTTCTAGTATTATAATAAAATCCCGAGAAGAAAGAAAGGGAGACAAATTTACTCGAAACCATAATATTACCTATGTCAAAAAATCGTACCTACAACATATTTGTATCTATTTACCAAATTCAATTACTCTTGCTAAACTCTAATACTTATTCTAATGGATTCAAGCTCTGTACCATTCCATTTAAGTAGTTTTTTGCAACCCTGATTTCGCCTTTCGGCATCTTCAGGCGCCGTGTGCACTCACCAAAAAGTGCACACACTCACGACGAACACTCTTTACTCTAGCTTATATAATAAATCAATAGAAGAAAGTAGGCAAAAACTCCATTACCCACCTATCAAGTCAAAGGTCACAAAAAATACAATAAACAAATTACGAATAGTTGAAGTGTCAGTAAAAAACCTAATTAGTAAAAATTTTATCTTATTAATAACAATGCACTCGATAGCATATTATAATACATCGTCAAAACCTAATAATAGATCATTATTTTTTATAAACAATAAAAATACTACACCCAAGAGGTGTAAATCGTCAATTCTAAGAAAAATAATTTATGGGGTTAACTAATGAGATATTAGTCTTTAATAATATTCTTATATGGTACCTACTTTTTTAAAACATTTTTTAAAAAAATTACATATAAACTCGCCTAATATAATATTACATAAACTCATATAATATACACCTATACATACCTAAATCCTCGTCCATACATTCTCATACATACATATATAAATTTTGTATCAATAACATTGACCATAATATCGTCGCCCCAAAAGCAAAAGGGCACATGTGCAATTTTGACGGTTTTGAATGCAGTTTTCTTCGTATTTTTTTTCTCTACATTATGGGCAAAACGGCATTTGTGAAGAAAAACCCATGAATTCACAATTGAGCAAAAAAAATAAAGGTTACATGCGTATTTGTAAACTGATCTTCATTTAATGTATAGGAAAGGGTAACATGTATACAATTTTAGAAACTATGTGCAATGTTTATAGAAGTAATATAGGAAAAAGGTAACAAGTGTTCGTCCTTGAAAAAACAAACCCAACAATGAAGTAGTATTCTAAGCTGCGTCATTGTTACTTTTGTTTTTCCAAGGACAAACACTTAGAACCTTGTAGTTCTCCACTCGCGAAGTGTAATTATTTAAAAGTGAGTAAGGGTCTTTGTACAAAAAAAATAATTTCGTTGCAGAAAAAAGGCACTTGTGAAATTTGTGAAAAATTTAAAAACATGTAGGCAGCGGACAAAGAGGTCCAAATAAATATTTTGGAAGATCACAATAAGGGTAAAGTGGACGCTCGCAAAAGCTATTCATAAATGCATATAGGAAAAAGGTAACATGTAACTTAAAACCTCTTAAAAATCAAAAATTGACAAATCATAAAAAAAAAAAATTGCATTTCAATCTTCAGTAATTAGGTCACATGTGTTCCAAATTTCATTTCAAAATATTAATTAAAAATCTCTCCACGATTTTTTTCACTCCAAAAACACTTAAAATGCGTTTATCTCAAAACATAATTTATGCACAAGCGCCCTTTTGCTTTTGGGGCGACGATATAGTCTCATATGTAAAACATCATATAGGATATAACGAAACTCGAACACTAAGAATCTTAAATGGAATAGTACAGAGCTTGAATCCATTAGAATTTAAATTAAAATTCCATCAAGTACCTTCAGTCGATAGTATTAATATTCTAACAATTATACTAACATATTAATTAATTATTAAGTAAAATGCGATTTTATAGTAGTGATTTTTTTTTATTAGATACAATGCATTCAATATGAATGAATTTCCACCATGCATAATTGAGAGGTAGTTAACACCATAAAATAAAATAAAATAAAATTAATATATAGTTTATCGATGATTAAACAGTGTTACCAGACAAAAAAAGAAAAGACCCCGGCGCGACAGTTTCAAATTCTAGATCAACAATTTAACATCAATATCGAAACACCTCCCCAACTAAAAGGTTGCACAGCCCTGCAGTACAAACGGAACGTTTCAAACATTGTTGTTACGAACGCATTTTTTACACGAAGTCCCTTTCAAGTGCAAACTGCAGGTACCTGCATCCAACCAAGTACGGCGGACGGACGTAAGTCCCGTTGGTCGGCCAAACAGTTTCCCCTTACCCCACAGCCGTGGCGGTCCGCCCCCGCGTCTCCTTACCAACCAACAGGTTTTTTTTTGAGGAAAAAAAACGGCCGTGGCCTAAATTGATATCAGTGCACCCCTTTTGCCGATAATGTGTTAATATTGATTCCCATAATTATCCCGGAACGCGCACCGCGTCCCCGATAAAGTGCCCCGGCGCCGATCGCGCCATTGTGTGAACAAATAATACAAAGTGAAGTGTGACCCAGTGGAATGCCGTGTACACGCCAGCCGTCGACATGCATTGCGTAACTTCGTCAATTTAACGTTTCTTTATCTCGCTCATGCTGAACCCTTGTGCTCCAAACTTGTATAAGGACCAACTTAATGTAATTAAATGTCTCCGCGGAGAACCCGTCAAATTAAAAGTTTCTGTGTTATAATTTACCCTGTCAGTAATGACGTCACACACATCCCTCTAACCGAAATAATACTGGAGGAGGTTCTACCACCGACATACATGTGAGTCCACCCATTCTTCTCGGTATCAACAGTTATCCTTGATAAATTTATTTGCTGTTAAGGCTATACCTCAGTTGAGGCATGGTCTATGAATGGTCATTAGTACAATTATTGTTCATTTGTTTTCTTCTCCAAAGTCGTTTTCTCTCAATACTGGGGTTCGAAGATTGTAAACCCTTCGTCAACCTCAACCCACCCTCTGCAGGCAATATTCAAGGGATTATTTCCGGAAACACATAGCATGACCATGCCAGCGATTTGGAATCCTATTACGTCTTTGTCATTTGATTTTGACCGCTACTGCTAGCTTCTGTCCCATGGGCAGTATTGCCAAAGAATCGGAGTATGCATTTTACACATAACGCCAAGAAGCCTTATTTTACTATGTGTTTGTATATCTCTACTTGTCAGAGATGTGTATACAAATTTATATAATGCACATTATATTGATGTATATTCTCATGAACGAAATATAATTTGTCATATAAATCCAACATGCGTCTATTTAATGTTCTGTTAGTAACAATAATAATATATTCATTAACATGTTTTCTTTTTCATGTAAATGGGTAACGTTTTTAGTCATCTTTACACGATTTAAGAATTAACACCCCCGTCGCCATCACGAAACAAATTGACGTATTCACACCTCGACGTTCGCTTTCCGATTGCCAGCGAGTCCAAAATTTCGTCGCGCCTATAGTTGAAAATTATTTGCCGTTACACTGAAGTATCATCTTAGATGATTACTATACAAAGCTGACTAAAATAAAATGAACAAAGTTAGGCGACCTCGTGGTGCAGTGCGTAAGGCACTGGTCTTCTATCCGGCAGCTCTGGGTTCGACCCCGTTAGGACACAATATAATATTTATGTAATTTTCTTAAAGTCTGAGTGTTTGTGATTGTTTAAAATATCTAACAACTACCTTGTAAGTACGCAAAAGCAAGGACATGGTTATTAATAATTACAAAAAAATATATGAAGTTATATTTTCCAAAACATACGAGTTGAAATTTGACACGCAACTAATACATTAAGTTTTTAAATATGTATTTAGATTTTAGACATTTCTAAGATTTTTCTTTTGAATGAACTATTGTGTGTATTTTCAGGCTTTTTAATCGTTTGCATGAGTAATTACATACTTGGCATTTAAATGGCTTATCACTAGAGTGCGTCGTTTTGTGCATTTTCATGTCATATGATGTCCTACATGAATAATTACATGTATCACATATAAATGGCTTTTCACCAGAATGAGTCATTCTATGTATTTTCATCTGACTAGGTTGTATACAGGAATAATTACATAGTTCGCACTTAAATTGCATTTGACCAAAATGAATCATTTTGTGTAATTTCATATTACTGGATGTTATACACGAATAAGAACATACGTTACATTTAAATGGCTTTTCACCTGAATGGATCATTTTATGTGATTTCATGCCATTTGATTTTTTACACGAATAATTACATTGGTCACATTTAAATCTATTTACACTAGAATGAGTAATTTTGTGCATTTTCAATTCATGTAGAGTTATAAATGCGAAGTCACACGTATCACATTTGAATGGCTTTTCACCTGAATGAGTCAAAACATGTCTCTTCATTTGATTAGATCGTAAACAAGAATAACTACATTCGTTACATATAAATGGCTTCGTCTCAGAATGAATCATTTTGTGTGATTTCAAACCACCGGCTGTTGTACACGCGTAATTGCATTTGTCACATTTAAATGGCTTCTCAACAAAATGAGTCATTTCGTGTATTTTCAGACTACTTGATAGCGCACATGAGAAATTGCATTTACTACACTTATATGTTTTGATGACAGGTAACAATACTTCTTCGTTTGTTACATTAGATTGAAAATCATCAAGTTTATTAGAGAGACACATACTCGACATAGTTGTGGGTGCGTCATTATATTCCCTTATCTCGGGCTTAATGTTTTGTCCATCAACCTGTATGTCACCACAACGCGTAGGTACTTCTGTAATAGTTGACGACGATTTGAGGCTTGCAGTGTTGTTTCTTGCAGTACTTGCAGCAGTAAACTAAAAAAATGGTCATAACAAATCATTATTCAACCATGTCCGATCCTAATAAGATGGGCCTTCACAGATTGGAGGTTTGTAATAAAATTATAGATTTTGTTTTAACAAGAAATGGATGTCAGCCACTTGCTTAACCTATAAGGTAGGTAGTTCTATACTCTGGCTCATAGACAAAATTAAAAACAATATGTGTAGTTGCCAGACTTAGACCCTCCTGCTACGGCGCAACTGAAATCTGACGGAACTGGTTTGTGAAGGAACTTATAAACAGGCCAATGTGATTCTTCGCACACGGCGCTACTGAAACCACTTGAAATAATAATCACATAACCTCAAACTGGACCATTAGCTGTTTTGTACAAAAACCGACAACACGCATGCTGCTGCGTTTATTCGAATAGAATTAGATTATTTTAATTTTGCTTATCTTGTACTTTAAACGTCTGGGCTTAGATTATAGTAAAATATAGATAGAGCTATTACAAGTATTTGTCCCTCAAAACATGACGAACTTTTTTACGCACTTGCCTCGCCCCCTTCACGCTTCCTCCGCGACCCTTTCCAGGGTTATTCGAAAATATGTGTGACAGTGTGAGTGTCGTAGTGTTGCCAGATATCGAATATTTATTCCAATGTTATAATTTTACAAGCGATGTTTTTATAAATTATATTATGGCAACACTTGCGTGTTGGCTATGCAATTGGTAAAACATTACTCACTAAAATCGGCTCTTGCGGAGGGCTTGCGTCTGGGGTTGTTAATAATTTTTACAGCATGACACATGTTCGCAGTGCTACCAATTTTGATAAGAAAATATGATTTTTCACTGAATCTAATAATGTTGGTACCACTGTTTTACGGCGACTGAAACTTCAGAGACCGCGCGACCAGCATGTCGCGTCTCTTCACGACCGATTTGAAACTGAGAGATTCCAGTCTCGCCGTCAACGAGCCGCCATTGAAATACATTAGCTAGATACTGGTTGGAATTTTAGTTTCAGTTCAGTCGGACTTCAGTTGCTCCGTGGGAGGAGGGCCTTAGGGTTCGAACCTGGGGCCCACGACGCCATAGGCCGACGCTTAATACTTACACTGTATATACCTACCATTAATAAACTTTAAGTTTTTGTTTGTTCGGTTATGGGTATACCTTTAAAAGGGACCATTTACTTCAATGTACACAATAAATTTTATATTTTAAAAGTTTCGTACTATGAGAATAAATATTTTTTGTATTGAAAGATTTTTCAATTTATTTTATTTTTTAACATATTGTGAACCAATTATAAATTAAAGACGTTCACAACATGTCATGAAACATTATTATAAAGAAGAAAGAAAAGAAAAAAAAGTAATAAAATCGATAAAAATGTACCTAAATATAAAAAGAGAACGTAATATAAACATACGAAAGCAGCGAAAATATAATTATAAATCTATATAAGTTCAAAGTATACTGAGTTTGCTTAGAAGACCCTATTTCAAGAAATTATAAAACAGCGTCCACGCAAGTGGAATATTTCAACACCCGAAGCAATTTGGTTGAATATAGTTATCGCCCTCCCAATTGGCATTACCAGTGGTAGGTTGGTTCTGCACCTTGGGAAAATATACAACTGATGCTCTCTATTTCTACGATAGGTAGTTATCAGGGACATACAGGTGAACACTGCCCATAATGCCAGAGTTCTCATTTATATCTCGTATAAGTATAAGATATACGGTGTTCGATGATTACATAGTACGATCATAATGATTACACAGAATCTATTTAGGTACAAATTACTATGTAGATACCTGATTTTTTGTTGTTGGTCCAAATTCTGAATATGAGCTACCGGCCTGTGAATCTTCAGAATTGGTTTGATTTATTGCATCTGTAACAAACTCGTACGTGAAATCATCCCGTCGAGAAACAACTTCAGTTTTAATATTGGCAACGTTTATTCCGTAGTTCTGAAAATAATAAATCATTTTATATAACAAAACACAACGACATAGGATTTGTTAATAATATTCAGTAAAAAAAAACATATATATATAAAATAAATAAAACATAATGTGTCTGTATATAAAGATATTGATAAAATATTCTTTTATACAGATGTAGCTTAAATGTATGAAATTAAAGCAAAATAATTACAAGATAAAAAGAACTTTTTATATACGTTTTTTAATTTTTTGTTGAATCATATAAACTAGACTAGCTTAAACGATCAAAACAAAAATGTACTTGATAGATAAAACACTGAAATGTCATTTTGATTTCCATAGTAACGCACGTATATATTAATAATTTAGTTGCTAGGACCATTCGCTTAGCAACAAATAATGGTGTCGAAATAACTTCTCATACAAAATAGAATTAACTGAAAATGAATTCAATTCTACTTAAAGATGGCTAAAAGTATTAAAAAAATGCATTGGCATCGTATTTTGGTATATTCTAAAAGTTTCAAATGTCTAGCTAGTCGGGAAGTTTGTTAAAAATCGATTGCAAGATTTGTACCGGACAAAGAACCAGAGGACAAATAAGAATACGAGCTAATAAAAACGTTGTAAAAAGGACCTCTGGTCTACAAATTAAGTTAGTTTACAACTGAATTTGCATTGCAGGTTCATTCGAAGAGAACTTCACACTTTAACTATTATATTACACAATAATAATAGCAGATTCATATAATTACTTAATTACATAATATAAAGGGTTTTAATAAAAAAAAACTGATAAGTCCACATCATAATATACGGTCAATATATTATAACAAACACCTACGATGGCCGCGCGGCTTAAACGTTGTAGGTCCCAATTTCGAATCCTGGGTCTGGCAAGTACACATTTTATTTATCAATGTATGTATGAGTCAGAGTATGGACCTAATAGGTTGAGCAAGTGGCTAACATCCATTTCTCATAAAAACAAAATCTGTTGATACAACCTCGACTCGTGGAGGCCCATATTATTATGATCATATATAACTGAATATGATGGAGTATAGTATATTAAAACAAAAAAGAATCCTCTATATTCTAGGTAAAATTTCACACAACATGTAATAGTATTAAACTTCTAAAACACCCCAAACTCATGTGAAAAAAATGTTTTTAAACCTAACAATTTACAGTAACCGATTATTTAAACAATGTGATATAAGTATAGATTGACATATCCGATTGTCATGTATTACAAATCAGTAATAGAAATATGCATGAAGGGTGCGAGTCATGGACGCTAAATATGAAAGCAGCTGAAATGGTGGACTGCTTTGAGAGAAAGATCCTGAGGTGGATATACGGACCCATGAATGGTGGTGGGGAGTGGAGAATTAGGTACAACACGGAACTATACCGCTTATAACAAGATTCAAAACTCTCCACCTTCATAAAACTCCAGAGGCTAAACTGGGCAGACCATGTCCAGCGCATGCCTGAGTCACGGATACCGAAGGAGATCCTCGAAGGAAACCCAGGGGGGAAAAGGCCAGTGGGAAAGCCACGCACACGATGGGGTGATAACATTACAAAAGATGCCAACCAGCTGCTAAAAAACCAGCTGCTCTGGAAAAGACGTGCGGAGGACCGTTCCGGCTGGAGGACGACGGTGGAGGAGGCCAGGGTTCGACTTGAGCTGTAGCGCCATCGAAGAAGAAGAATAGAAATATGCATAGGGTTCCCGTTTGAAAACAAAATACTATAGAAATAATAAACTAACATTAAAACCAATTAGTTATGAATGAGTTGCAAGTGACTTCACAGTATAAGTTTAATGTTTATTTACAGAGAACTTTACACAACTGCTTGGACATTTATTTGCTAATTTGCGAACTAAATAAAAACAAAATATCCATTATACTGAGTAGATAAGGAGCCAATGATAATACATTTCGGCATACTTGTGTAAAATCGTTTAAAACTGCATTCGAGTCCACGGAGAACGTCATGGCGGCAACGCATGCTAAAGGCGTGTTTAAATAATGTATTGGCTCTCTTTCCAGACGACTACTGTTCTTCTTTGCAATAAACTAAAAGTTTACTAATAATAATTCTAACCTCACTCCTGGTCGTTTTAGACATATTTTTATTAAAATAACTTTAAATTACGTACATTGATAGAATAAATCTGTACACCACGCGAGAGTAAAATTAAATGATAAATTTGGGGCGTTCCTTATTTGAAAATAGAAGTGCGATTAGCTGCACTGGAGAGGATTGTTAGTTCACAGTTTTAGCATGTGGACAAGAAGTTCTTGTTCGACAATAAGTAATTACAGTGAACATAAAAATGACCGAAATAGCGTGAGTAAAAAAAATCAGAACGGCAACTGACCGTGTTAATATTTGAGGGGATTACCAACATAGGTACCTATAATATAATTATCATGCGCATGCTAAAAAAAATCAAATAACATAAAATAGGCTCTTTCTATTTCTACTTGAAATTAAGTGTGTATGTACCTGATTTGCTGGCTTGGATTCCGAATGTAAGTTACCAAGTTGTGGATCCTCACAATTGTTTCTCCGTACTGTGCCTTCAACGAATTCCGTCTTGAAAGCATTTTGTTTATAATTAGTCGCAGATTGAATATTGGCAAGGTTCATTTCAGGACTCTAAAAAACAAACAGGTACAAATATGCTTTTATAATATCAAGGTCGTACCTATTGGGTAGGAAGAATATTGTTTATTTATTGTTCGTGCTTACGTGCTTACGTATGGCTGCGAGACGTGGACCCTCAACACGAGAGATGTCCAAAGGCTAAGAGTCACACAGAGAGGCATGGAGAGGTGCATGTTGGGCATCCCGCGAAAGGACCGTAAGAGAAACGAATGGGTTAGGAAGCAGACAAGAGTACGCGATGTAATAGACGTTGCCAAACAGCTGAAATGGAGATGGGCGGGGCACATTGCTCGCCGAAAGGACGGCCGCTGGACAAATGCCGTCATCCAATGGTACCCAAGGGGTACGAAACGGCCACAGGGTCGCCCTAAAAGCCGCTGGATGGACGAACTGGTAAAGTTCGGCGAAAATACGTGGCAGCGAACGACACAGGACCGAGAGAGTTGGAGAAAACTTGGGGAGGCCTTCATCCAGCAGTGGGTTGACCCCGGCTGATGATGATGATTTTTAAAATACTATGGACATTACAAATTATAAATTTAATAAGTTCACAAAATGACATGAAACAATATTATAAAGAATAAATAAAAATAATAAAAGTAATAAAAGGGATAAAAATGAAAATATAAGAAGAGAACATAATATAAACATACAAAAGCAGTGAAAATACAATTATACAACTATAGAAGTTCAAAAAAGTACACCGAGTTTGCTAAGGATACCCTATTTAAAGAATTTATAAAATAGCGTTCACCTAAACTCACCCTCACGCAAGTGGAATATGTCAACACTTTAAACAATTTGGTTGAACATGGTTATCGCCTTCCCAATTGGCATTACCAGTGGCAGGTTGGTTCTGGACCTTAGGAGAATAAACAACTGATGCTCCCTATTTCTAAGATAGTTATCAGGGACACACACGAGGTAAACACTGCCCAGAATGCCAGAGTTATCACATATACCTCGTATAAGTCTAAAAAAATACGTAGCTAAATAATGATCTCTTCTAAATTGCAGACTGCAGTATGTAAGCATAATTTATATATTGTACGAAGGTCTCTCAGCCAGAGTTGGTGCGAACACAGATACGAAAGATAGTGAGGCAAAACGCATTGCACAATTACTACGAGAAACAGCCGTTTGTCTTGCTTCCGCCTACTTATTGCGCTTATAGTGAAAAGAGGACAACATGCGTATACGTTGATGTCGTTGAAACATCCTTTTTGTAAACAATGGGTCTGCGTGAGTATACTACGGTGTGATAAAAGATGGTCCTCCGTCTGTACCTTAATCATGGCCCCCACATCCCGAAGCGGGCCCCCAGACTAGGATCATTGGCGGACCCCCTACTTATCGCTAAGGTTAAAGGCATTGTGACTATCTAGAGTTGTATATTCCAAATGGTGTTCGAGGTCAAATTAAGGGTATTTTTAACGATTTTTTGTATTTTTAATACACTGACTTTTATGTGATATACACAATTATGGACATGTCAAATATCGACAATAATCAAATCTCAAATATTAGTATGATTAAAGTGAAACAGCGCCGCAAGCGAAATTTTTTACTATTAGTGGTCGCGGAACACTTATTCAGGTTCGGCGGAACATAGTTTGGGAAACCCTGCTATAGACAATGACAGGTCATCCATAGACAACGGGAGGGGCGAAAAGTAGGACCAGTCGAGTGATGTCTCGGCTTCCTTCTTCAGTGGGCAATGCCCCACTACTTGAAGCGGCCCCCGGGGCTAGGAATTTTGGCGCCCTCCCTACCTATCGCTGAGGTTATAGACAGTGTGATATTTTATTGTAACGTTTTCCAAGTGTGTTCGAGGTAAAATAATTAAGGCTGTTTAAATACTACGGATTGGTGCGAAACTCTAATTAATTAATCAAAAATTTAAATTATTATGACTTCAGAAGCAACGCTTGGTTTTAAATTACTAATGTAATCGTTTTCATAATATAACCTGAACCTGAACGCTACTCTTAGTCGGCTCGCATATCGGAACTCGTCTCGCCTAAAAACGTATCGAATACGTCGATGTGACGTCACCGTTATTTAACGAAACAACATAATACGCGTTGCCAAATGGAGCTTCGCAGATTGATCGAATGCAACTGTTTCGTCTGAAAAAACATCTGGCTGTTGCATTCGACATGTTGCATCCTTCTCGGGCTCCGAGTCGGAGGTCGAAATCACAAAGAAACACCTACGAATTGGTCATTCCTATATCGGCTCGCCGATCACCGCATTGAAATATCTATGCGCGACTGTCGCTAGATAGATGTGCGAGGTTGTGTCATGAGACACAGGCCGCCCGTTCTCGGAAGTTTTGTTTTATGGCGGTCAGGCACACGAGGCGAGTTGTGATGTGCGAGCCGGCTTAATCTTTTCACGAACCGGTGCTTCGCATCTATTCAATAGCTAACATCGGATATCAAGGGTAGTTTATCATATTAATGCAATGTAGGCGGTTAATTGTTGCAATAGGTACGTTAACCGTCTGATCGTCAAAAAGTGCTGTTTTAAAAGCAATCTCTTGGCTGTGTTAACTTTTAAAGCGAGATACCTTGACAGTTTTGATGACTATAATATTGTAACAATTATAATAGGTATCTCAATACCTACATAAACTATCCTCGATAGCAGCCGTGTGTATAGAATAGATGCGCTGAGCTCCTGCACTTAATAATGACATGACAACCAGTCGCGTGACACGTAATTATATACCCAGGTAACCTAACCATAATCATTAAGTAGGTAATGAAAAATGCATGACATATTACCAATGACATTAGTAATGGACAATGCATTCAATACAGAAGCTAGCAAGTAAATTCGCGCATTGCGACATTCGAACATGTTTACGTAGACGTCATGCAATTTCCATTATGCAATATCACCTTTATTGTAATGGCGTTAGAACAGTGTTTCTAGTGTCAATGTTTATATGAGCGAACGATATTGATAATAATATGATGATAATATGAATTAAGTATGCCATTCGGCAGACCGACAAAAAGCTTTGGGAATTTATAGCAATATCACCTTTATTGTAATGGCGTTAGAACAGATTATGCCATTCGGCATACCCGACAAAAAAGTGAGTTTAATTTTTTTCAGATGCTTCGTTCATATTAATGTCATTGCATATTACAATATAATTAATTGTAATCAACAAAGGTAAACTTATGTAGAAACACATTACGATCACTTCATGTGAACTTATGGCCACCTCGCGCAACAAGCGTTTTATTTGGTATTTACATTTTGAACTAAAAACGAATATTGACAGTTGGCAAACTCTGTCAAACTGATCACACGACTCCACAAATATGAGGCGTGAAATGTTTCTATCATAAAACTCACAATAAATACGTTTTAAAACACTAACTTCAAAGATGCAGCTGACGTCATCGTCGGAATTCTCTTGTTTAATATACATGTCGGCGTCCGGCCGGTCTGGATGGACTATTGGCACGTCAAACCATTGCTGATCTTCTGCATTAGCTTCGTATTCATCTGGTTCACGTTTTATATCCATTTTAAAGCAATAATGCGTCACAGACTTGATGGAAGGCTTAACATGACATTTAATGATAATAGTAGGGATGTCAGGATCAATACTTTTTAACTGATACTTCGATGTCATTATCGGATCAGTGCTGCCATCTTTTCAAAGTGGAATTATAGTACAGAGTAGAGATGGGAAAACTGGTCGATTTTGAAGACTGTATACTTACTACCAGTATAAAAAAATTATGGTATATAAACATGTTCCAAAATACTTACTAGTATTTGGAATAATGTCGAAAAGTCCCATTTATTAAGTATAAAATTTTAAATTTATGAGTTGTTTTTCTGTTAGGTTACAATATTATTGTTAAAAAAAATGAATAACAGTGTTTTTTTTAAATTTTACACATGTTTTGAGCGGTATAACAAGCCTAAGCCTGTGCGTCATCTCACCACTGCTGCTGCTGCTGCTGCTGCGATACACAATTTATGACCTAGTATTATCCATAAATTCGAACGCAATAGATTAATAAATTAAAATATACCTACATTCAATTTGTGCAATTTCGTTCGTGCGCATTTAATGTCAATAGTGTTGAAAGTCTACCAACTGGCGAGTGCACAGAACAGCGACTCGCGATGATATTATCATCACAAGTTTTTTGGAATAAGTTTATTGGGCCACAAATACTAAGTACCTAGGTATGGGTAGTTTCATCCGAAACTTGAGTACACAAACGGGTGACAGTATTTCCAACAAACCTCTAGTACAAAGCCTCCAAGAGTATAGTATTTGGGGGGAAAATATAGTAAGCGTTGTAATATCGTCGATCAGACCAAATTAATGTCAAAATGTTCAGGAGACGAAAAACAAATTTCATTAGGTATCCTATATTCAAATAGGTACATGGAGATATTTAAATTGTTGTTTTTACAGCTTATGCATGATGTATTCAATACAAAGTAATTTAAAGAAAAGGATGGTTCTTTTGAGAAACTCCGAGACCCCTTTTTATTCAGGTACCTCTTCCAAACAAAAATGATTCCCACTTACCCCAAAAAATGATAAAGACCATTTTTGTTGAAAATCTATACAAAAGTTTTAATTTAAGAATCAATATCCATTAAATGATATATTACCTTTCTATGTATGTAATACGTTATGGTTTCGAAGAACTTTTGGAATAATGGTGAATTTAGTTACACTTACCCCAATATTGGGATAAGTGTAACAAACTGACTAGTAATCAAAAAATATTAAAATGTCGTATTATAATAAGATATACAGTGGGTTCCATCTGTACATATTAATTGTAATGATATTATAGATCATATGGTAAAGTTTTCAACTGTTTAAAACATACCTATTCATCATGCACCAGGTTGAAATTCATCTCATTAAATTCTATGTCACACTTACCCCGACTCACCTTATACCTAACACGTCTAAGATACTACAATTTTGAAAACCGTTAAAATGTATATTAAATTTAGCTGAAATATATAATTATTTCTATATAAAAAATGCGCTAAAGGTAGGTTTCTAAAATTTCGATATTTCCAAAATAAAAATAATTGATGTTGTGATAGAAGAAAAACTGACAAAAAAAAGTTCTCAGGAGGTAAAAAAAGCCCTGTAATATGAATTAAAGTGGAATTTGTTGAATTCGCTGGATAGCATTTGTGTGGGAAGAGGTACCTACTTGCCTGATTTTGAAAGCGTTATAAATTTATCATTTACTCCGTTTTTTGTTCTGAGAAACAAAAACGTATAGGTAGGTACATTTTCAATAGAATTCTGATGATAACGCTTAATTTCATAGACAGCGTAAAAATAAAGGTGGCAACACTGGTATTTAGCAGTGAAACTCGACGTCAGATGACGTTAAGCTATTGACAGCTAATATTGATATTAAATACCGCATAAAATGGAAGTAAAAACCGAAATTAAGGATGAAATATTGCCTGACGAAACAGCTGATATAATCGGCGATGGTGCGTACCAATGGGTTGACGTAAATCACTTCAAAGGTGAAGGTCGATTTGATGTTTCAGTCAAACAGGAAAATAGCGATGGCGACAGCAAACCTATGCCCATAAAAGAGGTTAGTAGATTCCTAATTTGTTTAGGCGAGGGTATACACAATTTTGTTAGCAAATGCGCAGTCAAAATGAAAGTGATCACGGCTATTCTTCAAGGTTAACAACAATTTCTTGTATTCTATTGCTGGACCATATTGTTTTTTAGTCGGAGAGAACAAAAAAGTTTATACGGTGGGTTTTCCTTCCCATTTCAATAAATCAGTAGGTAATGTTAAAAAAATATTCAATTACTAACCACGTTACTTATTGATAGGTATCAGAATGTAGTAAAATAGTCTGTTGTTGAGTGACAGTATATCTTACAACTTACAACATTAACGGCCCACATGCTCAACGTACGTCAAAATGGAGCTTTTATGCTATTTTCAAAGCATGATCCTGGAGAGTCCTTAAACGTTGTAGATAATCTATTTACATAATTTTGAAGCCTTATTAACCTTTATATTTATTTTAAACATTTGATGACTGCATAAAGTATTGTGTGAACATGTACCTAACCGATTTTTTAAAAAAAAGATATATGTTCAAACACGCGCGTTACTATGATCTTACTCCCTACTTCATTTATCGTTTGTCAATTTATGGCTACGGCCGTATGTTGTAGCTTAGCCACTGAGAAATGCCAATATAAATGGCGTATTTCAAAAAAATACGGCCGTATTCTTAGGTCAATAATTATTATAAAGCAAACATTATTCGTAGAATGTTTATCACATTTGAATGATCGAAGACATAGCTTATAATCAGTATCTTTAAATGTGTAAATCTTGCCCATTTTTTTAATTATCAATATCATTTTTTATCGTTAATATTTCACTATATTAATGTCGACATAAATTATACTGATTGTTTTATAAATGCGTTTAAAAATTAATAAATGTAAAAAATCCTAACACCAGTTCACATGGACGTACTGAAATATGACTATATTCTAAAACATTAGAGCGAGAGGTTTAAAAGAATACTATTTTATGTAGTAAAAATACTTTATACAGTCATCAAATGTTTAAAATAAATATGAAGGATAATACGGCTTCAAAATTATGTAAATAGATTATCAACAACGTTTAAGGAATGTCCAGGATCATGCTTTCAAAATAGCATAAAAGCTCCATTTTGACGTACGCTGAGCAAGACCCCCCTTAATCATGGACAATTGAGTAGGTGTTATTTTTATCGATGATTAAAGACTTTCATTGCGCAAATGCTGTCTGTATATTATATTTGTTTTATTTAGTAGTGAGTGCTAGAGTGTTGCGAGTTAAGTACTACTTTCACTCCATAATATGTATTTGAATCTGCTAGTATTAATTGTTGTAACACGCAAAGGAAAATAGGTAAATATTGTAGTATCGCTCGAGCTAAGAGCTAACAGTCTATCAGTAATGCCAAACGCATTAATCACATACCCAACCTTTAAAAAAACAAATACAAAATCATTGCGATAAGTATTATATTGTTCCTTCAGAACTCCCGAATGGACCTGTCAAACACAGACAATAAGAATGGCTATCGGCGAGTTGACTTCAACTGACTTATACGTACTATCACTTCCCTCCATTTTGCGTGTGAATTTCTCAACTGTCACTTTGTGTTTTTAGTATGGTTTTTTTTCGTCTGGATTCGGGATGGAAGGTGGATAATTAAGACACCGGAATTGTTATCAGAAACGGCGAGGTTTATTTACGTTTATTATATACTATATGGTTACATTTTGAATAATTTACTTTATCCGTACGAAATGTGTGTTGCGCGAGCGAACAACGTTTTCTCTGCGTGCTGTCAAAGACGCTTCTCCCGCTCAAACAAAAACGGTTACACTCGCGAGCCGTGCCAAATGCGACGTTGCCATTCGTATTTTTTTTTGGACAATTTTGCCGGTCAGATATTTATTAGTGGTATTAAACATTGTTTAATTATTTTCGCAATCAGCCGTTATTATTTGTTGGCTTCGATACCGATTCGGGCCTCTCAAGATACACAAAAACATCCCCAAATGGGGACCATACGGGGTTGTCACAGTACCTACACAATTTCAGTCGGTTCGTGAAGCTTTCGCAGCCGTTTATAGGTCGACGTAATGGTAGTAGGCTGTATGCAGCCAATTGGTGTCGGCAGGTTATATCGCCATGCGCAATTGCGCCCTAACTGAATGTGGACTGTAACCTGTAAACCTCCTTTCAAAAAATTGAACGGTAAAAAGCGAGTTGCGAGTTGCGAGTTACGACTTTCACTCCATAGTATAGGTATTGTAATTATTTGATTTTGCAAGTATTGTAACACAAAAAGGAAAATAAATTATGTTTTATCGCTCGAACTAAGTACTAGCAGTTTACCAGTGATGTCGAAAGCATCACGCTGTCACTTTAATTGTTCACATACCTAACTTTTTCATCATTTAAAAAAACATACAAAATCATTTCGACTAGTATAAAAATGTTTCTTCAGAACTCCCCAATGGACCTATCAAACACAAACCATGATAATAATAATCGGCGAATTGACTTCACTCGAAAATTTGTTAAGTAAATGATGCGCCCCATTGATTAAGGTACCTACCATATAACTAAGTAACACTTTAAATTCCAAATTTCGTTAAGCTTTCGCAGCTGTTAGCGGTCGGCGGATTGGCATATGGATGTCGACTGATGGATGGCACGGTTTTTATATCGCTAGAATGTATGTGCGCCCAAATTGAATGTTTACGCTACATTCTACCGTAAGATTAGAACAATGCTGTTTCAAGACTGTTTGTACCAAATTAATGTTTGGAGCCCGATCTTTAAATTTAGTATAATATATATTATGATTCTTGTTTGCAAATAATTCACGACATTTTTGTAAAATCAACAGTTTCGGTACATACTCAATCAAATAATGAAACCCCACGCGCCCACTGTCATTTTTAGTGTATTGGTATATCCGCAATTTAACAGTAAGTACTGATACCAAATACAACCCCTCGCGAAGAGACGTCGCCAATCCCATATCAGAAACCTTACATAAAACGACTACCGTCCCGTAAAATCACTGTATGCCCCGCAAGTTTTCAACCCCTGATAAATATTGACAAACCCTGCCCGCAAAGAAACATTACTACAAAAGTAAATAAAAGCACCCTCGAAGTGTGGAACAAAATATACCTGCAGGCGAAGCTATCGCCGCGAAAAGCAAGGTCACTCCGCAGAGACGACAAAACTATACCGCTAAGTTGTCGTCGTACATGCCCGAAGCCCAACCCCTGCTCCGCGCCTACATTTTCGTCCCCTGCGAGAAGGGATGTATTTTTAAAAAAGGAAGACAGCAATTTATTCTTTAAGTGTTAAGACACGTGCGATTTTTTTTTTTTTTTTGAGTTTCAATCGTCAAACAAATATTATTATCCTAGCCTATTAAAAGTGCTACCCCGATTTAGTGCGGCCCAGTGTCATGCCCAAAGGTTAATGAACCCCTCAGTGACAGTGCTGTACAAACCAATTAATTATCACGTGCCCTTAAATAACCGACCTCCATAATTTGCGACAAACAAAAACTTTTTAGCGTAAAAATGACCCCTATAATAATCGCGATTATCTTAGTTATACTGAATCAATGTTCACCCCTGATGTGTAAATGCCCAATGTTTTTCAATGAATAAACGCGTCCGCGCGGACCGCTATACAACCAAATATCTGTGTTATCAATATTATACTATCTGTCTAATATTATGTGACATCAAAACCTACAACCATGTCTCTCTTATCCCCAAAGTACCAGGCTTCACTCATCATACCGCAGTGAGTTCCTTAAGGTATTAGTACCTATCTAGCGATTTATCTGGAACTAAGACCAAATACATGGAGCGCAATTATTAAACGCCTGACTATTCCTTAACAAATAACGTCATGTTATTCTTATATAATAATAATCAACCAATGTGTTGCGAATAGTGCTATAAAACAATCAAAAAATTACGAGTAGTTTCATCATGGTGATACTATTACATAATATTAATATTGTTATTTTAGATGCGCGAAAATGTTCTGATCAATATAAAGTCTGAGAATGATAATGAAGGAATCGTCATCAAAGAAGAATTTGTTGACAATGCAAACCGCCAAAACGTTAATACGAGTCCTCAACGTTACTCTGATACACAATACATACCATTAGATCAGGTATTTATAACAATAAACTGTCAAAACACATAGTATCGTTAGTATAAGTTAACACAATTACTTTGTGCTGTACAACTGTACAATACAATTGAATATATCAGTCCTGTTCTTTTTCTAGGTTTATAAACAGCAATGTTTCACTGTACATCACAGAAAACCACTGGACATCGTTAGAAAAGACACAGTTGACAATAGCTTGGTCAACAATAACATAGCATCTGCAACCAATAAAATCAAAAGGATGATGATACAGCATTCAGAGATATCTATTAACGATAAACAAAACGTCAAATTGGAAATTCAGAAATTATGCTTGACAAAGGTGGTTCGAATTATGTTGACAAGAGTTACGTATTTTCCACGTAACTTTATTTGCCATGGTTGTTATGGAATGTTTGAAACTTTAAATGATCTAAATAGTCACTCGGTGTCATGCATAAAATCTCAGCATCTTAATTCATCTAAGACACATACTGGTGAAAAATCACATCAATGCGTTGTGTGTTCTAAAAAATTTGTAAGAATTACTGATTTCAAAGCACATAACATGACACATACTGGTGAAAAACCACATCAATGCGACGTATGCTTTAAAAAATTCTTACGAATTTTTGAACTCAAACAACATAAAATGATACACACTGGTGAAAAACTACAACATTGTGATATTTGTTTAAAAAAATTCCTACGTATTGGTGATCTCAAAAAACATAAAATGACTCACACTGGTGAGAAACCATATCAGTGCGATGTGTGTTTTAAAAAATTCATCCGAATTGATGTATTGAAAAAACATAAAATGACACATACTGGTGAAAAACCACACCAGTGTGATGTGTGTTTTCAAAAATTTATACAAAGTGGTGAGCTGAAACTACATAAAATGACACATACTGGTGAAACACGCCATCAGTGCGATGTGTGTTTTAAAAAATTCATACGAATTAATGAATTTAAACTACATAAAATCACACATACTGGTGAAAAACCACATCAATGCGGTGTGTGTTTAAAAACATTCATGACAATTAGTCATCTCAAAGAACATAAAATGACACACACTGGCGAAAAACCTTATCAGTGCGATGTGTGTTTTAAAAAATTCAGACGAACTGGTCATCTCAACGTACATAAAATGACACATACCGGTGAAAAACAACATCAGTGCGATGTGTGTTTTAAAAAATTCTGTCGAATATCTGAACTCAAATTACATACACTGACACATACTGATGAAAAACCTTACCAATGCGATGTGTGTTTTAAAAAATTTCTGCTAATTGGTTATCTCAAAAAACATAAGATTAATCATACTGGATAAAAAAAATACATCTAGCGATGTCTTATAGAAAAATTTAAAAAGCGGTATTTTGGAAATACTTCAAATGACACACTGGTGAAAAATCACATAAAATCTTTCATTTACAGAAATCGACAAATAAGATGATTATTGATTGTTATTGATAATTGTTGTCGATATGCGTTTATACATTTTACAGGGTGACAAAAACAACATAGATTTAAATAAAGTCAAACTCGCTTCGCTTACTATTGCTATGTATAATATTGTGAGTGCAATAGTACTTTATTTGAATAAATTTTAACATTATAAAAAATTTGGACTGAATATGACTTTATCTCACATCATCAAAGTATCCAAAAAAATAAATTGACCTAATAAATATTGCAAATGAAATTATTAGTAATCGCTTCATAAAGTATTGAAATTCTATAATATTTTCCAATTACATATTAAGCTAAAATATATTTATGATTATTATGTTAATACAATCTCGTCGTCAGTGCCAAATCCTTTATGTCGACCGATTTATTTGAATCTGGAAATAGGGATTAGTCGCAGAGGGCTACATCTGGAAAATATGATGGATGACGACAAAATTTATGCAGTTTTGTTATGGTCTGTTACTGAGTTTTAATCCCTTCTAAAGACGACACAAAAGCACTTAATCGAGCGTATCACGATCTTCACGTCCGCAGTACGGCGACGTGAAGAGCTAGGGGAGCATTATTATTGCTTTGACACTTTTTGGCGGTCTCAGTACATTACTCTGACCAATTTTTATAACAAAGACGACTCAACCTATTCGACTAATTTATCATCAGATCAGAATCATGAGGTCCCTGAGAGCGCTATAAACCTCCCATAGACCCATCAAGACGAACTCATCCATCCACATCCACGTCATTCTGTATCGTGATTTTATCTTGTATATTTACGACATATAAAAAATTCATTCGATCAACGAAGTAGTGATGTGCCGTCATACGCGAGCGCGTACGGCGAGCAGCTGATTCGTGACGCTAGATTCGCAGCTCTCGGTAAACCAGCAGTTCCTAAACGTGTCATCAAAGAGACGCAAGACCTCAACTTTATTTATAATAAATTTAAATCTTTAGTGCCTCTTCAACGCGTAGGTACTTGGCGATCGCGTTCTAAAAATTAATTCCTAATTTTCCGAATTAAAAAAAACTATTTCGTGATTCTTTTTATTTTTCTTTTTGCCATGTGATTTTTGATAGTAACCGGCGCTTGACACACTAAACTGTTTATAGATAAGTAGAGTTGCTGCTTCATAACTTTGCACTCCGGTGGCAGGATGATATTAGTGATGTAATAATATTCAAATTTTTTTTTACATATTATATTTTCTTATTACTACAGATATTAATACGAGTGAATATCATTTGATCTAATTTTATGTGAGGTAATCAGGCATAGAGGCGTATTAGTCTAGTAAAAAGTGCAAAAAAGTTATAAAACGAATACTCTACCTACATCAAAAAAGGTTTTTTTTTTTAGAATTATTAATAACCATGTCCTTGCTTTTTCGTACAAGGTGGTTGTTAGTAATTTTGAACAATCACAAACACCCGGGCTTTGAGAAAAACACATAAATATTGTGTGTCCTGACCGGGAATCGAACCCAGGAACTCTCGGGTGAAAGGCAGGCGCCTTATGCACTGCACTACGAGAGCCGCCAATCAAAAAGGTTTAATTTAATTTTTGAATGCACCTTAAATTTAATATTCACCACACGTGTATTAATATTGACTCCAGTGCCGATTAATATTTTATACTAATTGTTTAACAGGGAACTCAGAAATAATGGGAACTGAAATACCCAACTGGTAAGGCTACGCAGGCAACCGATCTCGGGTAAGGATAACATTAAACGCGTGTTAATAAAACGTTATTCTAAACTTGTGCGTTGCCCTGACAACTACTGTCGGTTTTATGTTCATTTAAAATTGAAAATAGCAATCTGTTCAGTAAAAAGTTGTGGTAATGATACAAATATGAAAAATAAAACAAATAGTACAACTACATTTCACAAGTAAGCATATTTTTATTGTTATTTTGAATATTTATGTCAATATCGTAACATGCATTAAAATTTATTTTCTGCATGGCATTTGACGTTCACGCACAGACAATGTTAAACGTTATTGACGAGTGCGACGCACACCACTGTAATGCATATAATGCGTGTATTTTGTTTGAATAACAGGGCCGCATTTCAGACAGGGAATATTAGACAATATTTATAATAATCAATTAGGGATAACTGTTTTCGTTTATCATAATGATTTATTGTTGCATATGCAATATGCATAGGTAAATGTGCATTTATTTACTGTCAATATTCATTTTAATTATAAAAAATCAAGTGATTAAATGTTTCAGTTATTAATTATTGCTCACCGTTAATGTAGTGTATTTAGATACCGTTTTGTCATCAAGTAAGCAATTATTTAAAATTTCTTTTTGTACCTACCCATATTTATTCGGAAGGGAAGTGATGATGCCATGTTTAGAGAGATCTTCCATTATACATGCGACAGAATAGTCAAAAAACTTGATATTTGATTTATATGTTATATAATGATATTTTCTGTTAATATATAATTATAAATGCGATTAATGTTATGCCTATTTAGAATTACCTTTGTATGTAAATATTTATGTACTTATCTTGTTATTACTTAATCTTATATATTATGTCACGTATAAGTTTGATGAGGTTTTAATAATTATATTTAATATTTTTCATAATTATTCTGTACAATGTACAAACATAGAAATATACTTACTACAAAATACAATTAATATCCTTTTTTTCAATTTCTATAAAGTATATTCATAACTGTGTGTGAAAAGTTTGTTAATTTAAAAAACGTGTTAAAACACCAATATTAGTAATATGTATTTATAATATTATATTGTTTCGTATGAAATATTTCTAATAAAAAGTAGACATCAATGATGCGGCTCTATGTTTTGTCCGTCCACCCTATTAACGCACACTTCTAAAATCCTGCTTCAATTTGCAGCGTTTGCAGGACCTTGGATCAGAGTTCTATTTATTTTTCTTTTCTGTGTTGTTTAATTTGGAAAACTGTGACTCCCCTATTAACCTCATTTTAACCGCAGAATTATTGTAGCTGAACTACATAGGTAGGGGAAGGGAGGGAGACTTGATCCCCGTTTTATATTTGTTGTTATAACTTTTCTCCTACTGTGATTGTAGTAATTCTTTATAACCACTTAGTTGCAAAATTTATCTAGGTATTCGTTTATAATTCACAAAATGTGGATAACTGATTTTAAAAATATATATTTAACAAATTGTCAGGTAAGGGAAAAGTGAGGTCCATTTACCTGGAACACCCAATGTTAAAACTCCAACTTTTTTTGCGTGCATTTGTTTGTGCATCGTTTGTGCACCTATAATAACCGAAAAATTCCAATTTCAAATTGGGTGTTCCAGCTAAACGTTGGGTCACCCAATGTTGAAATTTCAACTTTTTTCGAGTGCATTCGTTTGTGCATTGTTAGTGCACGTTTGTGCACGCGTTTTTTTCGTTTGTGCACGCACATTAAGGGGGTTATTCGCATTTCAATTTGGGTGACCCAGCTAAATGCTGGATACTTGTGTCACTAAACATGTGTTTTTCCTAAATTTAAAATGTAAACACTTGTGCGTTGGTAGTGAACGTCAGTGCACGATTTTGTTTTGCTTTTTCACGTATATTCAGCGCGCTATTTAATTTTAAAGTTTGTATGCAAAACCTGACTGGGTGGGTTTAAAAAAATATTTTTAAGTGAAATATCTTGTTGCATAGCTATTGCGCAATTCTGCATACTTTTTAATTTTTTTTCTCATATAGTGCGTGAGTTATTCGATATGAAATATTTGATGAACGTTAAGTAGAATCACCCAACAAACTTTTTTAACTTTTTATTAGGTCATCAATTTGTCTATTCTTGGCTTACGTTTGTGCACGTGCTTTTTTTGTTTTATCGATTATATCGTGAGAGATATTATTTTTTAAAATTTAGTGACTTGATACTTGAACCATTAAATTTGCCTTAAAATTTTTTTGTTTAGTGCATCCGATTAAGTTTATTTATGTAAACTTTTAGCACGATTTTTAAAATTTTTATTTCTTATATTAAGCTAGTAATTAGATTTTGAGTGGCCATCAAGTTTAAAAACCAAACATTTTTTTTCCACATTTTTTTAAATGCACACCTTTGAGTAATTTATTTACATGATTTTTCATGAAGTTTTTCTTGTTTTTCCATTTAAATTACGCGAAAAATTCGCATTTTTCCATTTTCACTAAGTAACCCGTCAAAATGTCCCGAACAAAAACAACCGCATCCGTTTGGAACATCTAGTCAAAAGAGTCTCCTCAAAATAGCCAAAAGGCTCACTAAATATGTCGGTTTATAATAGACTACCTCAAAATTGACAATTTGATTACACAAAAGTGTCCAAATTACAAAATCATTCAACTTTCTTAACATTTATCTATTTTTTTTTGATTTTGAATGGATCAATGTCAGTTTCATAAGGAAAAATGCAGTAAATTATATAATTATACTTACCTACTGTTTTTTAAAATGATCTGTAATAAAAATAAATACCGTTAAGTTATTAGAATACAATTAGGTATGCATACTTTTGAAAAATGCAATATGTTTTTATCCAACGATATGTTGTTCAATAATATTTTTTTAAACCTACCCAGTCAGGTTTTGCATACAAACTTTAAAATTAAATAGCGCGCTGAATATAGGTGAAAAAGCAAGACAAAATCGTGCACTAACGTTCACTACCAACGCACAAGTGTTTACAATTTAAATTTAAGGAAAAACACATGTTTAGTGACACAAGTATCCAGCATTTAGCTGGGTCACCCAAATTGAAATGCGAATAACCCCCTTAATGTGCGTGCACAAACGAAAAAAACGCGTGCACAAACGTGCACTAACGATGCACAAATGAATGCACTCGAAAAAAGTTGAAATTTCAACATTGAAATTTCAACATCACCCCCAATGAGGGTGACTTGATCACTACATATGGGAGATTTGATTAGGGGGGATCCCACATATGTATGATAATCATAATCATAAATAATACCTCTAGTTATTAAAAGAAAATATTTTATTGACCTTAAACTCTACATGATAATTTATGCTTTTAATAATTAAAAAACTTGTCTAAATTGTCAAAAAGAGTTCGGTCAGACGTGTTCTTTACTTAATTGATTTCGACAGTTCTGAATATACTCTGACGTCTATGGTATATGGCGGGCAGCCAGTGTTACCAATATTGAAAGAATTTTTTAACACAATTACGATTTCTTGGTGGGTGAACAAGTCTCCCAGGGGATCATGTCTCCCTCCCACCCCCTAAGCAATATCTACGTGATAAAACTCTCATGGCAGACCTTAAAGAAAGTTTTTTGTTAATTCTATGGTTAATTTATATAGGTACTCTCGTAGCATAAAAGAAGCCTACATACAAATTGATAATAACGATATCCTTATCAAAACAACAACACCACCCAACTTAGCAGCAGTACCTAATAATTATCTGCAATAGGAGCTTGTAAGTTCACAGTTTTAACACGTGGACAACTCGTCGCTAACCGAACGTCGCTATAATCGAAGTGCCGTTCAAAATGTGAGGAGCTAGTTAGTTCACGGTTTTAACGCGTAGCCAAGAAGATATTGTATAGTAGGTAAGGTTCGTATCATTCAACCTGAATCAAACTAAACCATATACAATATACCTACGTACAAATTGTATAAGTAGAACATACTCCAGAAATGGTTTGAGATTTGACGTTTGATTTCTTTTGTTTTGTTAACTGTCAATTCATGGTGGAACTACATTGTATTGTTGTTTTTATTTAATTAAACGCAATTTTTTGTAGTACTTATTTCACTTTTAATCAATATATTAGGACCGGTTTCGTCCGCCTCAGTGGGACATTTTCAACTGAAAAAGAAAATGTCCCACTGAGGCGGACGAAACCGGTCCTAATATATTGATTAAAAGTGGAATAAGTACTACAGAAAAATTGCGTTTTATTAAATAAAAACAACAATTTGACGTTTGGTTCCAGTGGCGCACCCAGGGTGGGGGGGCAAGGGGCCCTGGCACTCCCCAAACATGAAAATTATCAGAATGATTTTAAACATTGAAATTGAAAGCCAATAAACTATACCTTTGGGCTTAGACAAATAAAAACACGGCAAAAAAGTGATTTGTAATTCTCCAGCACCCGTTTTAGAAAAATTTCTTAGATTTTAATTTCTAACACAAAAATTTTGAAACACTAATGTCAGGTTTTTTTAGAAACCCAATCCCTAATGGAACTGTCAAAAAATTCTCGGTGTCCACCCGAATTCCGGAGTGGTGTAGGTCATGGCTGGGGAGGGCTGACAGGGCTCTAGCCTGGGGGCTCGGTGTATCGGGTTGAACAGATAAGTGAGATAAACACATATCATAAATTAGCTTTATTAGTAAGAAAAAGTCGCCTGCGGCGCTATTACACTTCATGTCCATGAACATTTTCAATTACTTATATAATTGTGCAATATATTTTTTTAATTATTATGTGTCGATACTCGACAGCTTCATTATTAAAGTAGATGTATTAAAAATCCTCAATAATTCACTGTATAAGTACCCTTAATTTGAACTAAAACACAATTTGAAAAACGTTAATGTAGTGTTTCACACTTTCCTTAATCTTAGCGGTAGGTAGGGGGCCCAGGATAGGATATTTGGCGGGCCCGTTTCAGGATTTAGGGACCATGGTGTAGGTACACCGAGTGCAAAAAAGACCGATAAACTGTGAAGAAGAAAAAGAGCCTATGGAACTAATTTACATTCTCCTCCTTGCCCCCCCCCAATATTAAATCCTGGGTGCGCCGCTGTTTGCTTCAGTGTACCATTGAAAATCAAACCGTTCTCGGACCATCAGAAATGGTTTGACATGAAACGTCAATCCGATTCGGACGGTTCATAGGCTAACGACGATCTGTCAAACGTCAGAAAAGCGTTTCCGTGGACATTCTACCAAACAGTCCCAAATCATACAAATCCAACAGTGTGATTTGATTTGTTTAATTCAGGTTGAATGATACGAACCTGACGACTTTAGTAATTTAATTATTAGTATGTCAAAATTCACCTATTACGACTATAGTAATAATACCTACTCTACTGTAGTAGAAATGGAAATAAGAGAAAATAGTATACTTATGTAATTATAATTATATATACTAGCTGAGCCAGCTGGCTCTCGCCAGTCTGTCTCGCTAGGTCTTGCAGACGGCTTGGCGGTATTGTATATTAATATAATTGTGAAGTATGCATAAACGGCGCCATAGTTTTCCCTTCGGGATGGATTTTCATTTACGTCAGACATTTTGACATTTCGCTGATTTGTCAGTTTTACGATTTGCATCTCGTCACTGCCAATACAAATTTGGAGTCATATGCGTAGTCTATTCTGGAGTCAGGCCTTCACAATATCGCCTGACACCACTTCAGGCTGCTAGGCCTAGCAGAACAGCTGACAATCGCCGATTGCTATCAATGACATATTAATTTTAATACAATATATGTGTAGGTATGTGCATTTAAATATGATAAATAATTATACATCTCATTCATTCGAATATACAGCAATATTATGTGATTATCATAAAAAGCGACCCATTATATCCAAATATTAATCTCTTTCGGGTCCTATTTACATAATAGAAAAAGGTTAGCAGCATAAAAAACAAAGGTACTGTTCGGTTATACCGGAGGCAGCGGAAAACGCATTTTGAAAATAGCCGATAAACTGGATTATTTGTTAGGTTAACCTAACCAAACCTAACCTAACCTAACCTAACCTAACCCAACCTAACCGAACCTAAACTAACCCAAACTAACAAATAATCCAGTTTATCGACTATTTTCAAAATGCGTTTTCCGCTGCCTCCGGTATAACCGAACAGTACCAAAACAAATTTAAACATTGTTTTGTTTCATTGTCTATAAAAAATAAATGTATGTAAAAAATAGAATAATATTTACAAATCAAATTTTGAATTCAAAATTAACCTTAGCCAATATAGTTTCCCGGTGCGGGACATTCATATTGAGACAAATGTTAATAAATAATAAAGCAATACATATTATATCTGAGAGGAATAGACAAATTCTGATAAAAACAGGAATTTATAAAACCTAAAAATGTGGAATCAGCTTAAAGAGGCCTTCATTCAGCAGTAGATTGATACAGGTTGATGACGATATAAATAGGTAGGTATATAAAATCACAAATTTAAAAAAAATATGGCAGTTTATGTGATTATAAGAGTTGAATTAGGTTGGGATAACCTTCATCCAGCAATGGATTGATCTTGGTTGATGATGATAATGACGATATTATGAATGAGTAAATATAATATCAGCAATTTTGATAAATATAGCAATTCATATGATCGACAGAAATACAAACAAATTAGAAAGGCCTTCATCCATCAGTGGATTGATTCAGGCTCATGATGCTAATGGCAATATAAATAGATATAATATAATATCACCAATTTTGATACATACAGCAATTCAAATGACATAAAGGAGTAGAATCAGGCTAGGGAGGCCTTTATCCAGCAGTGGATTGGTTCAGGTTGATGATGATAAGGACGATAGAAATAGGTATAATATCACAAATTCATTAAACCTATAGTAGTAGACTCAGGTAGCGGAACCCTTCATCCAGCAGTGGATTGATTGTGGTTGATGATGGTGACGATATGGATATGTTGATAAATATAATATCACCGATTTTGATAAATACAGCAATTCATATGACAGAAAGGAGTATAATCAGGCTATGGGAGGCCTTTATCCAGCAGTGGATTGGTTCAGGTCGATGATGATAAGGATCATAGAAATAGGTATAATATCACAAATTCGTTAAACCGATAGTCGTAGAATCACGTTGCAGAACCCTTCGTCCAGCAGTGGATTGATGATGATGATGAAATTCAAGACTATCAAGAATACAATCAACGTAGAGAGGCCGTCCTCCAGCAGTGGATTTATTAAGGCTCGTGATAAAAATGGTATTATAAATATAGATAGTATAATATCACTGATTTTCATGTGTAAGTAAGGAGTAGAATAAGGCTGAGAAGGCTTTCATCCAGCAGTGGATAGGTCCAGATTGATGATGATAAGGATGGTAAAAATAGGTAGATATACAATATCACAAATTTTGTCAACTATAACAATTCGTATTAATTTATTTCATTGTTTGCAATAGCAACTTAATATGACTATATCTATGGAAATTAGTAGCCTAGGTAATTATTCAATAAAAAATAGTGCGTAAACAGCCACAAAGAAGTATTTAAAAAAAATCAAATTTGTTATTAATTAAAAGAAAACTCATCTTGATTGATATTGATTATTTATGGGTGCTAATAGAAATGTCACATTTTTTCGATTAATTCTGCAAATTCTAAAATTGAATTCTGACACGTCAAATGCACTTGTTTTGCGAAAGAAAACAAATGACAATCATTTATTAGTCTATAAGTTTGACAGATAAAAAGTAGTGACATGGTTTTAGATTATATTTTCGTAGTAATTAGTGAGGAAAGATGTATTTATTTCTAGTTAAAACTCAATAGTGCGCCAATGTGCTACTTACAGATTTAAATAGATTTGTGGAATATTAATTCTGATTTCTGAAATTTCGATTATACAGAAAGTATTAAGCGACATTATAATAAATTTGCGGTAGATAGACAGTAAAGTAGCGAACATGTATGGTGACTGATGTAAAACGCGATTTAAAAATGATTTTATCTGTGATTGTGTCGAGTTTTATCAGATTGTGCCCGATTCAAATGAAAGTAGATTCGGGACTCCAAAAATTGAAGTGAATTCCTTTAATAATCAACAAAGTGGTATTTAAATAAAAAAGTTGACGTATTTTCCAAAATCTCTTAGGATAATAATATATAGGAGATAATATAGGATGTAGGTACCTAAGTAATTATTTCTTTTTTAATATCATAACGGTTTTTATCCTTAACGGACGTTTAAATAATTTTGTAATGTTACCTAATAAATGATTTAATACACTTGTTATGTTTTTAATTTCATGTAGGTTGGTACTGTCTTCTCCCATCAAGTCAGAGAGCGAGAAGATGCTTCCTCTTCTCACTCAGTAGGTATGGATGTTTTTGACATCGTCTGTCATTTGGACTTGGAAGTGAACAATAATACACCGGAATGGTCGAAAACGGCGATTTTTATTTGGAGAATACTTGGGGCTACATTTTATATAATTTCAATAAGTTTTGCGGAGATCGAAATACACGTGTTTAAAATTTTACTGTCAAAAATAATTTTCTCTCTTTTGCGCATTGATTGATTTGATTTGTCCAATTCAGGTTGAATGATACGAACCTGTAATTTCGCGCAATCTGACGGACCTCCACGTGACTATTGTAGCCATCTTTTTGTCACTGAATTGCTGTCTAACAAAATATTCTAATACAATTTAGTATAAGTACCTCGTTTGGGCAATATAATTTATCCGCAAATCTGTTGGCAATTTCTTTCGTTTTGAGAGCTTTTTTTACCATACTTACCTACCTATTGTCATTCAACTTTTTTTTTCTCGGCTCGTTAAATAAATAAATATTGTCCTATTACCTATTACGATATGTATCATGTACTTTATATGCTCAATCGCTGCATTAGGCTGAGGGCTCTTCTCTGCATCTGGTTGGTATATTATAGGTACATAATATAGGTATCGTATTCTGTTGTTTTCTTTTTGTGTCCTTGCTTGAGTTCGTTTGTATGTATTTTAATCATGTTTCAATAGCTATGTAATTTAAGTGAAGCGTTGACGAAATTATTCCGTGTAATATGTAAAAGCATTAAATAATTAGGTACTTATTTGTACCTACCTTTTTATTATACACGTGGCCATATCACTGCTGTTATAATAACTGTGATTGCATTAATTAATAATAAGGTAGGAGCCTATTTCTTCCGAATGAAAATGGTTGCAATATCATTGAATTCAACGGCATTTTCCCTATTTCCGGAAAATTAATTTTAACCTGGCACAATTTTCTTTTGTTTTGAATTAATATTTATTGAAGTAGGTAATAATTTTCATGGGAATACAGTACTATAATCATTGACACCAACCGTCATATAATAATAGCATCTTTATGACAACTATTTTGGTCCACGTACCCCCAAAATACTATAATGTTAAAAATCGGAAAAAAGTAGGTATTCACATCGCAAAGATTTAATTACTACATAACAAATACGCTTAAAATACTAAAGTTTAGAATTCTGATTGACAACGCATACTACAATAATAATTATTTTTGTTGAAATACTATGATCGTGTATTAAATACTATTGACTGTGTATTAAAAAGGTGGCAACACTGGTATTTAGCAGTTAAGCACGACGTCAGAGGACGTTAAGCTGTTGACAGCTGTTATTGATCCATACTAAATACCGCATAAAATGGAAGTAAAAACCGAAATTAAGGATGAAATATTGCCTGACGAAGCGGTTGAGTTAATCGGTGACGGTGCATACCAATGGATTGACGTAAATCACTTCAAAAGAAAGGGTCGATTTGACATGTCAGTCAAACAGGAAAATATCGATGACGACAGCAATAGTATCCACTTAAAAGAAGTAAGTAAATTCGTAATTTGTTAGAGCGAGGATTTCATAATTTGGTTGACAAATGCGCAATCAATTACTGAACGAAAGGGGGCACGACTATTCTTCAAGGTTAACAACAATAAATCTTATTCTTTGCTGCACCATATTGTTTGAAATGGAAGGTATCAAAAGGGTTTATAACGTGGTTTTTTCCTCTCAATTTTACGAAATCAGTAATTAATGTAAAAATAAATACCCACTAAAAACTTTAGTAATACGAGTAGTAGCACAGTACATCGAATTTAACACTATTAACCATATACAAATGAGTAGGTATCGATTTTTATTAATGATTATTGGTTTAAACAGACACAATGACGATCTGGCACATAGGTATATTATGCCGAAAAACCCGTTTCAGAAAGTGAACACGACTATTCTTCAAGGTTAACAACAGATATTGCTTGAAATGTATGGCTCCGCCATATTGTTTTACCATCTAAGGTAGGTGACAATAAGGTTTATACAATGGTGTTTCCTTTCATTTTTCCGAAATCAGTAGCTAGGTAATGCAAAAACGGGTGCTTGTGACTGGTCGTCCATCGTCTTTAGCTGTCAGTCGCCATTGTTTAATTCTGCTATCTTTTTGTCATCGAATAATAGTATGCGGTCCATGACATTACAGTATTTCGGCAAAAATTATAGGACGTGTTGAGTTTTTTCTTTGTCACATAAACATAACGTTGAATTCGAGAAATTCCGACGCCCTGCTTTATTTAAACACCTCTTACGACCGAAAAATGCTAACTGGCGAATTCAATTAGTTCCATTTTTCAAAATTGTATTTTGATGTACTATACCTTTTTAATAGTACGCGGACCAAAATGAACTATAATTATAGTTCGGTTGGCAACACTGCATTCACTGACAGAAGGCAGTGCGCGACGTTGGATAACCAGTCACGAAACCCCAAAAATGAATACCGTAAAACCCCCTAACTTCACCTGGTTTTTTTAACAGAAAGTCGGTTTGCCACCAAAATATCCACCAATATGAAGTCTTATAGATCTTATATAATGCACAATGATAGTGTTTATTTTAATTCATGTTGAAATAATACCCTTTTCATACTAAATAATACAATAAATCACTATTTTTTATATAGACGAAGTTAAGGCACGATTCCCTAACTTCACCTAACGTGTTTTAATAGGTCCACTAAAAATCTAAAAAAAATATCTCGGGGTCACCACTGAGGTAAGGGATAAAGTAGTGAAGATGACCCAGTAGGTTACAGAATTTGTACGTGATAAAGTTGGCCCAGTTTTATTCCCTTAACCACAAAAAGATACAATCATTAATACAGACTCGTACAATGAGATTAATGAAATTATAATTAATAATAACGTAAGTGTGTTGCGAGAAAATTACCAATCGTGAGATCGTAGATGCGACTAGAAAGTAGAACGGCGTTTATACTTGTGTTATTTTGATAATTCGCCTCCTCGGCTTTTATAGTGAATTGAATTTAAATTGAATAGAAGTAAACGCCAAGTTGGCTTGGGACGAATGACCGGTGGTTGCATGTCATTGTTTATCGCATGACCGAGGGTAAGTTCAAGCTCTGTTAACAATTTCGTAGAATTCTGTCTCTGTTTGAATTATGACACAACATTATCAATTAATTTAATAACGTATATCATGATACAAAACTGCGTTATTGCATTTTGTACAATCGTTCTAGTAATTCTCTCGCAATAATAAGTGACTTGTTTTGATACGTTTGCATTGTATAAATTCTTATGAATAGCGAATTTAGCAAGAAATATTATTAACATGTTATTGTGAGGCGTTTTGCTCAACCGAGTTCACTAACCGCAGAATATACCAATGACAATTGGTTTGAGATTGATTTGAAAGACATACTTTATACTAGTTTTACACAGTAACATAGCTTTAGGGTATTAAAACAAACTTAAGATGTTAACTTAAAAGTACACTTTGCCTCAAGATCCGTGAGGCACCCACAGATCTTTTCAAAACATTTTCTACAAAATTAATGTTTTGAGCATAGATGTATTAAAAGTTGAGATAGGCAACGATTTGGATTCCTCATAGAACTGAATGAAGCATGCCGACAACAGCCGATAACTCACGAGAAATGGCGACGCGATAAAAAAAATGCAGGGCATCACGGAGGATTTACTTTGGTCATTATAACGTACCCATAGAATATAATGTTAACGTGGAAATTTTGCCGCAAATTGATTACCAACCTGTTTCACCATACTTTTTCGCCATGCTTGCCGGTTTCACCATACTTTCATATACCATGCCGCCCCTAGGTCTTGAGCCTCAAATTGTATTAAGTAAATAGCCATGCCGCGGGACTAAATAAATTTAGTAAAATTTGATTATTATTTGCAAAGAGAACACGGCTTTTTCGTAAAATCAACATTGTAGGTAACCAATTTAATGATGAAACCCCTCACTGACATTTTTAGTTTATTTGTATATCGGCAAGTTTAAAGTACCCATCCAGTGATTTATCCGAAACGAATTGTAAATACATTAACTGCAATTATTAAACGCCGGACTGTACCTTAACAAATGACGTCATGATGTTTGTAAAGTATAATAATCAACCAGTGTGTGCGAATAGTGTAATAAAATAATCGGAATATTAAGAGTAGATTCATAATAGTGGTCATGTTACATAATTTTAAATAATGTTATTTTAGATAAGTGATGTCGGTGTGATCAATATAAAGTCTGAGACTGATAATGAGGGAATCGTCATCAAAGAAGAATTTGTTGACAACGCAATCCGCCAAACCGTTAATAAGAGTCCGCAACCTGGTTGCTCTGATACACAATACATGCCATTAGATCAGGTATTTATAACAATAAACTGTCAAAACACATTGTATCTCTTTTATTTTGTTAACCGTCAATTCATGGTGGAACTGCATTGTATTGTTGTTTTAATTTAATAAAACGCAATTTTTTTTGTAGTAATTCTTCGACTTTTAATAAAAAGATAGACAGTTGAAAATGTCCCTCTGAGGCGGGCGAAACCGGTCCTAATATATTTATTAAATGTGGAATAAGTACCACAATACAACAATAAACAGTATCTTTAGTATAAGTTAACATAATTACTTTGTATTCTACAATTGTGTAATACAAAGGAAATATTAATCCTGTTCTTTTTGTAGGTTTATACCCAGCAATGTTTCACAGTACGTCACAGTAAACCACTAGACATCGAAAGAAAAGACACACTTGACAATCGCTTAATACAGCATTCGGAAATAACTATCGATGAACAGGACGTCAAATTGGAAATTCAAAAATTATACTTGCCTAAAAACTACTGTGAAAAACCATATCAATGCGATGTGTGTTTAAAAAAATTCTTGTCAGTTAGTAGTCTCAAAATACATAAAATGACACATACTGGTGAAAAACCACATCAATGCGATGTGTGTTTTAAAAAATTCATACGGAAAGCTGATCTCAATATGCATAAAAAGATACATACTGGTGAAAAACTATATCAATGCGATGTGTGTTATAAGAAATTTGTGGACATGTATCGACTCAAAAAACATAAAAACAAATTGGTGAAAAGCCAAATCAATATCATATGTGTTTTGAAAAATTCAGGCAAATTAGTCATCTCAAAGAACACAAAATGACACATACTTGTAAAAATCCACATCAATGCGATGTGTTTTAAAGAAAATAGTAAATTCGTAAACTAACATAAAATGACGCATACTGGTGAATAAACACATAAAATGAATCGAACTGGTGAAAAACCAAATCATTGCGATGTGTATTTTAAAAAAATCAGTAAAAATAATCATCCCGAAGGCATAACATGATACATACTGGTGAAAAACTACATCAGTGCGATGCACTACGAAAATATAACTACCTCTTCAAAAAATTATAGCCTCACCCATGTTACGTTTATTTTGATAACTCAATGGATTCTTTTATATTTTTATATGAATGGTCGTATAGTAATCATTAAAGCATTGAGCTGAATTTATTCTGACATTATGCAACGCAGGTCAGTATTGCTTCTTCATGGCCTTTTGTATATCATCGTATTCATATTTTTTCTTCATAGGTTTTTAATATTATCGCTCACTTATAGTGCAAACCATAAACCGATGTGCCCATATTGCCAATCGGCGATAATACAGGCACTATGCTCCGTATACGTCATCCTCACTGAAATCGTTTGCGCCCCGGCAATATATTTTGTTTACTTAAAATGAACCCAAAGCTTAGTATTAACTAAAACCATTATAAAACAACTTAAACCGTGCAAATCGTTGACGTATATGCCTATGTTCGAGAATATCGTGCGCCGACCGGGTAAAATGGCATCATATTGTTCTAAGTAGAGAGCAATTACAGATTTGAATTATGGTTTAGTATTATAGACACTGCGACTTCAAGCTCAATTTATGTTTAGTATCATATTAAGCTATCTCGTATGTAAAATGCCTGTTTAACTAAAAACAATAGAATTCAGTATTTACTAAATTTAAAATGGGTAAGAAATATACAATGTATGTAGATATTTTGATTTATATGTACTGCAAATTAAATCAGTGAAGATAACAATAAATTTGGTAAGTACCTACCTACCGCATTTCTGGAAAATTATTATTTCAATATCATGTGTGCTGACTAAACGCAAAATGACGTCGGTTAATTATAATAGGTATAGAAAATTATTAATTCATGAATTCTAGTGATAAGCTAATAAATCTTAGTTACTATTTCACATAGTGCAGTTTCATAATAATCATTATTCATACAGTGTACAAATTGCTAAAGATAATGTACCTATATAGAATAAGATGGATTACGTTAAAAGTAAGAGGTATTTATCTACTATAAGAGATGCAATCGTTTCTTAAAACTAATCCAATAAAGATTTAAGTAACTCGCAACATGTTCTATTAAAAATATAAAATATACGGGTAATTTCCCAAATGTCAACGTTTTTTCAAATCAAAAATAACGCCGAATTGATTTCATTTTTCAATAAGGTAAGTTTCAAGCGCACCCTCAAAAATCACCGGCCGCCACTGGTCACAGCATTTCTGAACAATATATACACACTATTATTTAGGGATTCCAATCCCGGGATTCCGAGTAAAGTTATTTTTGATACCTATGAATCCCGGGATTAATAAACATAATTCCGAAACTTTCGGGATCAATTTTTATGGAAAATAAAATAAAAACGAAAATATAACAGAAAAATACTTTTAATAACAAATAATTGAATAAAGTTGATTTATTCCATTTGTAAGTTGCCGATTAATTTTATTTTTTCACATAAATTACAATGCTTCGCACTATTGACAAAGTAATTCTACCATGATCTCATACGTTTTACGGCAGTTTCATATTTGGCTGACTAATTAGATTTATGAAGCGGAAAGGCCATAAATAAACCATGACCCATGTATTAAGTCTTTACTATCAGAAACAGCAATTTCATATTAAATTTACATTATTATTTATATATTATAATATTATTTACCCCATTAAACTTATGTATTTTCAAGATTGAACATATACAATTTTAACAATAAATGTCTTAAGGGGGGACTTGCTCAGCGTAGATCAAAATGAAGCTTTTATTGCATTTTCAAATCATGATCCTGGACATTCCTTAAACGTTGTAGATAACCTATTTATCTAATTTTGAAGCCTTATTATCCTTTATATTTATTTTAAACATTTGATGACTGCATAAAGTATTTTTTTTTTACATAAAACAGTATTCTTTTAAACCTCTCTCTCCAATATTTTAAAATTTAGTCATAGTTCGGTACATGAATGTGCAGTGGTGTTACGATTTTTTACGTTTATTAATTTTTAAACGCATTTATAAAACCATTAGTATAATTTATGACGAGATAATTTTAGTAAAATATTTACGATAAAAAATTATATTGATAATCTCTGTGATCCCAAATTTGAGAAGAATTAGGCATTTTATTATTCAAAAAATCGGCAAGATTAACACATTTGAAGATAATTCTAAAGATACTTATTATAAGCTATGTCTTTGACCATTCAAGTGTGATAAATATCCTACGAATAATGATTGCTTTATAATAATTATTGACCTAAGAATAAGGTAGTGTTTTTTTGAAATACGCCATTTCTTTTGTCGTCCCCCAGTGGTTAAGCTACAACGTACGGCCGTAGCCATAAATTGAAAAACTAAAACTGAAGTAGGGAGTAAGATCATGTTAACGCGCGTGTTTGAACATGTACCTAACCGAAAAAAAATCTTTTTTTAAACGGTACATGTTCAAACACGCGCGTTAACATGATCTTACTCCCTACTTAAATTTAAGTTTATCAATTTATGGCTACGGCCGTATGTTGTAGCTTAACCACTGGGGGTTGACAAGAAATGGCGTATTGTCGTAAACGTCCAAAATGATTGTATAGTGTGAAAATGTCATAATATTATTTTGAACCCAAAATATTCGATGTGTTTTTCGAAGTAAAAACTGTTAGTGGTAGTTAATGACGTTTATTATTTACATAGATAAATAATTCATTTCAGAACTAATTATGTATTTAAGAAGAGGTGAAACAAAAAATTGTATTAGTGGAGTATAATGTAGCAATTTTGTAATGTTATAAATTATTTAATGTTTTTTTTGTACGAATTATGTAATATGCAAAATTGATAAAATATTGTACTTAGTTATTTATATAATCAAATTTTCAACATACCTGTATTTTGTGTCTAATAGGTTTATATAAACAAGTAATTTTATAAACAATATGCCAAAAACGAACCCATGTTATAGTTTTATTTCAATAAATATTTTCAAAATACACATGTGTAAATAGGTAATATAATAAACTTCTGTTTTTGTGTGTAATTAACTATGTACTTAATTATTTTTTAACATATTTGTGTTTTGTATTTGACAGTTTTATCTAAACAATAATACTACCTATGTTATTTTATATATTATTATGAAACTATTTTTTCAAAATATGTTGTTTTTTGTATTGCCATTAAAAATAAAATACTTCCATTTGCATTACTCTTTCTTACCCTGAATCCTAATAAAGCTAGTATTCCAGGAACTTTTCATAATGAAAATACGTTTATATTAATTAATTGGTTGTAAGCTGAAGTATTGTTAAAAAAATACTCAATTGGGCGCGTTTTTACGTCTGAGTACGCTCCATTTGCAGCAAAGTGTACTTACCATAGACTATAGATACATCTAGACGCCACCCGTTGCATTGCTAAATGAAGCTACGTGCCGTGCGTTTGGTTTGTTGGCGAGTGAACGCATTCGCCTACAAATGTTCGAGACCATAGACCATTTCGCTAGTGCTCGCCTAAAGTGCTCGCACTAGACGCAGACTCAGAATTAAAATATAATTTTCTGTTTTTTTACGTTATATAGTATTTTTAAGCGGTCAAAATGCAACCAATTAGGTAAAGATATCCATAATTTAAGTTATTTTAAAGAAACACTAGGTCAATGATATTAAATAAATAATAATATACAAATAAATTGTCACGAACTTGTATCAAATTACCTATGAAACGTAATACCATCTTTTTATTTATCAGTACGGCTACCATATTTTAATACAACACGCAAAACCACCTTTCCTACTTAATTAACTTAAAATATTTATCACTGACATGTTTACCACAAAAAATAGCAAATTTACCACCACGAACTCGCAGATTATCAATGCTACGTGAAGCGATTCAGCACGATTTGCCGGCAATAATTTTGGAAACCATCTCAAAAAAATGTAGATTTTTTATCTTACTCTAGCGCGTGTCGCAGAGATTATAAGGGTGCCAAATACTTTCTCACTCGCACTCATGCATCGTTTTTGTTCAGGCCTTGGTACTTACCTTATTCCAGTAGGATACGACTTTGGCCCACAAAACGAGTACGCACTGAATTTGTGTGCTCCCTCTGTGGGAGGAGTCCAATCTCTTTGGGTAATATTGTACTTCTGCTAAAACTATGTACTTACTGTCTTCTCTTCTTTCGTTAACATGATTAATGATTGTATGTTGCTTCATATCCTGACAATAGATTGTTTTTTTTACAAATTCAGCTGCTTATTATAACTTCCCTTTGTCGTAAGCTTCTTTATCTGTCTTTCGTTTATATTGCCGCGGCATATTTACATATTGAGGAAAAATTGCACATTATATGTCACATGTAAGAAACAAAATCGTAGGTGATGACAACGCATAGTGTCTTGAACAGCGTACTAAAAAGGTGGCAACACTGGTATTTAGCGGTGAAACTCGTCACAAGACGTTAAGCTGTTGACAGCTGATATTGATAATAAATGCAGCATACAATGGAAGTAAAAACCGAAATTAAGGATGAAATATTGCCTGATGACACGGCGGAGGTAAGCAGTGACGGAGCATACCAATGGAATGACGTAAATCACTTCAAAAGAAAGGGTCGATTTGACGTGTCAGTCAAACAGGAAAATATCGATGACGACAGCAAGGGTGTCTGCATAAAAGAGGTAAGTAGATTCCGAATTTTTTTAGGCGAGGGTATATGTACACAATTTTGTTAACAAATGCGTAATATAAATGAAAGTGAGCACGACTATTCTTCAAGGTTAAAAAGAATTCTTATTCTTTTTCTGCACCATATGGTTTTAAATGGAAGGTGCCTATCAAAAGGGTTTATGACGTGCTTTTTTCCTCTCAATTTTACGAAATCAGTAATTAATGTAAAAATAAATACCCACTTACCTCTTTAGTAACAGTAACACAGTACATCGTATTAATACTATTAACCATAGACAATTGAGTATGTATCGATTTGTATTAATGATTAATGGTTGAAACAGACACGATGACGATCTGGCACATAGGTATATTATGCCGAAAAACCCGTTTCTTATGTTAGCGTCCTGTGTCACAGAGTGTAAATACGATGACATACCTGTCATATAATATGTATGGATAATAAATAAATGTCAGAATGGCATAGATATGATCATAGAGATATCATCATCGAGCGCCATCTACCGCCATTCGACCTGAAAGACGTAATTATTGTCGAACGCTCTTCGTATATTGTATTTTTTTGGAGTGGTGAATAGGTGCAAGATATTTTATCGCCGCTGTTTTCGGCGGCAATCGTTGCGAGTTACGACTTTCACTCAATATTATTTTGTACTTATTTGAATCTGCGAATGTTCTCGTAAAAAAAAGAAAATCAAATAGCAATAAAAATTACCTACTGTTTTATCGCTCAAGCTTAGTGCTAGCCGTTTATCAGTAATGTCAAATGCATCACGCTGTCACTTTTATTTCTCACCTATCTCACCTTTTCATCATTAAAAAAAAGAATACAAAATCATTTCGGTACAGGTTGTACGCCGGTAATTCTATTTGTTTTACTCTCTGAGTCGTGAGGGCCAATGTTCCCATTTAAATGGCGACCCTAGACTGACCTTTTTCCATCAACAGTGATGCCATCCTTCCCTTACATACTCATTATTAAATTCCTTTGGCTTTCGTCTCTTTTATTCGGCAAATCACATTCTTCTCTGACATACTATTATTATAATTAGATATAATTCTTACGTGCTGAGTACATGTTGAATATTTTGACAGTTAATCAAGGAATTTTGGACGTATGTACGCCCATTGTTTACTAGGAGGTCAGGTGATATGGTTACACGTAATAATTACGTAATTTAGACCGAGAGAGGCCCAATAATCATGGGTGTAACAGTAGGTATGCGATATTTAAATTATTGCAAATTAAAGCTGTTGAACAGCTATTAAAAATCCGCGAAATTTAATACGATGGTCAAGTATGGTACTGTTTTTATATCGCTACTGCCAGCGCTCCATTGGCGAGCCAAAAGTCCGAGGACAATAAATCGTCCGATTTGTCTATGCCCTGCTACTGATCAATGAACGAATAAAAAAGTCGAGCTGTCAAAAGTCAAAAATTGCGATTATCGTAATGTCTTCTGATAACCCTATAATTTTGTGTTATTTATATGTAGACTTGCGTAAAATAATATAGCAGTGAAAACAACACAAGATTTACGTTTTCTTTTATGAATTTCATAAATAAAAATAAAAAAATAATTGGTAAATCTCTCATTTTATAATGTGTAAATTAACAAATAAATCAATGAAAATGTTTAAAACAATTACAGATTTTTTTGCGGTCCGAATGATTGCGTATTAATGTCAAATCAAATTTGCATTGCGATCGACGGACGAAGTCTGGCAACTCGGAGGTAAAATATCAAACATGTTTGAAATCCAACGAGCCTGGTCTGCGGATTAAAAAGTCCGCAGACCTGGGGTGCTCCACGCGAAAAAAAAGTCCGAAGACTGTAAATCGTCTGACTTGCGTGCCAATGGAGCGCCGGCATACAATGCATTTGCGCCCAAACTCTTTACGCTACATTTCTACCATAAAATGGCGTGATATAAGACTAATAATCTTTTCAAAACATTTTCTACAAAATAAATGTTTTGAGCTTCAAATTGTATTATGTAAATAGCCATGCCGCGGGACTAAATAAATTTGGTAAAATTTGATTATTGTTTGCAAAGAGAACACGGCTTTTTCGTAAAACCAATATTGTAGGTAACCAATCTAATGATGAAACCCCTCACTGACATTTTTAGTTTATTTGTTTATCGGCAAGTTTAAAGTACCCATCCAGTGATTTATCCGAAACGAATTGTAAATAAATTAACTGCAATTATTAAACGCCGGACTGTACCATAACAAATAACGTCATGTTGTTTGTAAAGTATAATAATCAACCAGTGTGTGCGAATAGTGTAATAAAATAATCGGAATATTAAGAGTAGATTCATAATAGTGGTCATGTTACATAATTTTAAATAATGTTATTTTAGATAAGTGATGTCGGTGTGATCAATATAAAGTCTGAGAATAATAATGAAGGAATCGTCATCAAAGAAGAATTTGCTGACAACGCAATCCGCCAAACCGTTAATAAGAGTCCGCAACCTGGCTGCTCTGATACGCAATACATGCCATTAGATCAGGTATTTATAACAATAAACTGTCAAAATACATAGTATCTCTTTTATTTTGTTAACTGTCAAGTCATGGTGGAACTGCATTGTATTGTTGTTTTAGTTTAATAAAACGCAATTTTTTTTTGTAGTAATTCTTCGACTTTTAATAAATAGATAGATAGTTGAAAATATCCGTCTGAGGCGGACGAAACCGGTCCTAATCTATTTTTTAAAACTGGAATAAGTACTACTACAAAAAATGCGTTTAACAACAATACACAGTATCGTTAGTATAAGATAACACAATTACTTTGTATTCTACAACTGTGTAATACAATGAAAATATTAATCCTGTTCTTTTTGTAGGTTTATACCCAGCAATGTTTCACAGCACGTCACAGTAAACCACTGGACATCGAAAGAAAAGACACAGTTGACAATCGCTCGGTCAACACTAACATAGAGTATGCAACCAGTAAAATCAAACGTATGATGATACAGCATTCAGAAATAACTATCGATGAACAGGACGTCAAATTGGAAATTCAAAAATTATACTTGCCTAAGGTGGTTCGAATTAAGTTGAGAAGAGTGACATATTTTCCACGTAACTTTATTTGCCATGACTGTTTTGGAGTGTTTGAATCAGTAAATCATCTTAATTGTCACTACGTTTCATGCATAAAGTCTGAGCATCTTAAGTCATCCAAGTCACATACAGGTGAAAAATCACATCAATGCGATGTGTGTTTAAAAAAATTCCTGACAAATGGTAATCTTAAAGGACATGAAATGTTGCATACTGGTGATAAACCACAACAATGCGATCTGTGTTTAAAAAAATTCTTGTCAATTAGTAGTCTCAAAATACATAAAATGACACACACTGGTGAAAAACCACATCAGTGCGATGTGTGTTTTAAAAAATTCACACGGATTGGTAGTCTCAAACCACATAAAATGATACATACTGGTTTAAGGCCACATCAATGCGATGTGTGTTTTAAAAAATTCATGCTAATTCGTCATCTCAAAGTACATAAAATGACGCATACTGGTGAAAAACCATATCAATGCGATGTGTGTTATGAAAAATTTCGGAATATTTATCAACTCAAAAGTCATAAATACAAATTGGTGAAAAGCCAAATCAATATGATTTGTGTTTTAAAAAATTCAGGCAAATTAGTCATCTCAAAGAACACAAAATGACACAATTCTCAAAGTAAAAATACATAAAATGACGCATACTGGTGAATAAACATATACAATGAATCGAACTGGTGAAAAACGAAATCAATGAGATGTGTATTTTTAAAAAATCATAAAAATCCATATCCCACAGGGCATAAAATGATACATTCTGGTGAAAAACTACCTCAGTGCGATGCAGTACGAAAATATTATTACTTCTTGGAAAAAAAAAGTCTCACTCATTGTAAAGTTTATTTTGATAACTCAATGGAGATTTTATACTCATGGTCGTAAATTAACTAATCATTAAAGCATTGAGCTGAATTTATTTTTACAGTACCATTATGCATAGTAATAAAATAACTAATACTACCAAATTATTTTAACATATTATTACTTCATTCAAATGTATATACTAGGTAGTGTAAAATTATTTTTACAACCTCATGTAAGTTACGTCAAACAATAGCGCCTATAGATCCAGAGCGAGTTGGCTGGCATCAGCTAATGACAGATTCTTTTTATTCGGCTTAAGAAAGTTACTCAGTCTGATAAGAATAATTATTAGACTTTATATTTTATACAGATGGGACAAGAATGTTAAAAGACAAGATATTATTAATGGAAATTCAATATCACAATTTGGTACTGAGCTGTTAATCTTGGTTTTATTTTTCTTCCATGTTTAAGGATACTTTCCTCTTTTCCTTACGACTCCACCTATGGCTGGAGATACACTTATTTTTATTTCCATTTTGAATAATTATTCTTTTTAATATTTTTAGTCGACATTTAACAAAAATCGCCAAAATCAGCAAAGACATTAACTAAAGAAGTGAAAACTCACTTCTTTTTGAGATGCGAAATCCGCCATGACACTATGAGAAATAGAGCTCCCTGATTAGTTAGAGGCCTTGGAGTAAATACTCGCAATATTCTTTGAAATAATATGTGAGTTATGACACCAACAGTGAACTTTGTCAATGATTTTCACATGGTGTAATGACTTTTGATATCCAACTATTGTTCTATAGGTATAGATCAGGAGAGGCCACACTTTTCGTCGCTATAGGATTTTTTTCCCGAATAGACCAAATGTCAATTTTACAGGAGACGAAAAACAAATTTCATTGTTGTATATTTTAATATCAGTAGATGTATCAATCATTCTTTCTACACTGTATGATTGCAACATTATCTGAGAATAGATTCCAAGACTAATATACTGGTATAAATCATTAAATGCACAGAAAATGCGTTTTATTTACAAGTACTCACTGTGGATATTCGGGATTTTTTTAGCGCTCTCTCAGAATAATGGATATTCGGGACAAAATTTGGACGTTCGGGATTTAAGACCGTAGCGTATTGCTGCACGGCCCACAGATTACTGAGTGGTCAAAAAGTACTCGCCTCAAATGTTATATTTATTTACACGATAATTGTTAATAATTACCTCTACTATTTAAATACTTAATGATCGTAATTACCCAAGTTCGTATGTAATAATAACATGCGGCAATCGCTTTTTCGGTTTTTTCGGATTAAGTAATAAAATAGTTTTTAAGTAATTAACTATTTTTTTATTGAACGAATAATTCACAAGATTTAAGAATGTACCATTCTAATAATTGAACATACATAATTTTTAAAATCACTTCTGAGAAAATATATTATAACCAATAGAAAAAATCTTTTTGAAAAAAGAAAGACACCCAGCAGGAATCAACCCTGCATCTCCTGAGTTTACGCCCCAGTCCACGAATTATCCACTATGCTATGAGGTGACATACTTATGACGACAAACTTTAACTATTGGCCTTTTAATACCTGCTCATCAGCATTCTTCAAAATCAAGCGACTATCGGCGATCAGTTTTTGTTTATTAAATAAAAGTAGATATTATCTACTACCGACGTCACGGATATCTCCAATATTTTATGATGGCACTCACTCGTACTTGCTAACAATTTTATATTAATACTTTTTTCCAAAAAAAAATCTATTTATATATATTATCTGTATATTATTATATCTATATATTTCTATAATTAACAATTAAACTTATTACAAACCACCAAATAAATATTATATATTTACTATTGTAAGGAATAACAACACAAAATAATAGCATGTATAAATTAATTACCATTGGCTGCGTGCTGCCATAAGTATATAATACCCACCAAATAAATAATTACTAACATACGTCATATTAAATTAAATTAACTATCAGCGCAATCAAAAATAAATAATAGCATCGCCTTTATTTTCATAGAAATACCTAGATTAAAAGTAAAATAAAGACAAACAATGTTTGATTAATTATAATTTGAAATAATAATTATTTTTTACGTCATATTAGTTGCCGGGTCACACTGTAGAATTTATATAACCGTTGGGATTTTGTGTCATTTATCAAAACAAAATGCAGTTATTTAGGTTAAAATAGTCACTTCCACAACTCTACTGTAAGTTCAGGGCGAACTGGTGATGTATCAGCTATGAATGATATCTCCAAATTTGATGAATTCACTGTTAAAACAATATTAACTTTAAAAACAATATCAATAAGACGAAATTTGAAAGAATACTCCGGGCGGCCGAAATATATGAAAGTAGGCGTGATTGATTTAGAGCTAGACAGCGTGAATGTGAGAGCGAGATGCACGGCGTCAGCCCGGTTTGATTGGCTTAAAGTCATATTCGGGAAATAAACACTCAGCCAGAGATCTATTTCAACCGAAATTAACTTGGATATTGAGGTACGAATAGTTGGACATTCGGGAGAACACCAAACATTCATTTTGAAAGATATAATAATTATGTATAACCATCTTAGTCATTTTGTCATCTGTCTTTGTTTCATCGTTGATACTAGATAGATCAATATACACTTCAGAGAAGAGGTGTTTATTATCTGCATTGTGAAACTTGTAAAACAGTTTATCTAGGTCAGGGAGGCGGAATAATAGTTTGGAATTTTTCGATTATTATAGGTGCACAAACGAAAAAAAATCATGCACAAACGATGCACAAACAAACGCACCTAAAAAAATTGGAGTTTTAACATTGGGTGATCCAGGTAAATGGACCTTTTTTATTTGTCCATTTCAGGTTGAATGCTACGAACCTGTAATTTCACGCAATCTGATGGACTTCCACGTGACTAGTGTAGCCATCTTTTTGTCACTGAATTGCTGTCCAACAAATATTCTAATTCAATTTAGCATACCTTGTTCGGGCAATATAATTTATCGGCAAATCTGGTGGTAATTTCTTTTGTTTTAATAGTTTTTTTAACATATCGTCATACTACATTTTTTCTCGGCTCGTTAAAATAAATTGTCCTCTAACTATTACGAAATTAAAATATTTATCATGTACTTCGCATACTCAATCGCTGCATTAGGCTGAGGGTTCTTTTCTACATCTGTGGGTCTATTCTATACTTATCGACCGCTAAAGTGATAAAGTGATAAATATTATCAAACTTAGGGTAGGTTTGTATCAAAATATTAGCACTTATTGTAACAATTACACGAAGCTGGTTTTTATTGTTGCAATAAGTGCTATATTTTAACAGCACTATCTTGCTGCTGTTAAAATATCGCACTTATTGCAACAATAAAAACCAGCTTCGTGTAATTGTTACAATAAGTGCTAATATTTTGATACAAACCTACCCTAAGTTTGATACTATTTATTACTTTAGTGTTCGATAAGTATAGAATAGACCCACTGGTTGGTATAATATAATAGGTACCTAGATAATAATATCGTGTTCTGGTGTTTTCTTTGTGTCCTTGCTTGAGTTCGTTTGTATGTATTTTAATCATATTTCAATAGATATGTAATTTTAGCGAAGCGTTGTCGAAATTATTCCGTGTAATATGTAAAAGCATTAAATAATAAGGTATTTGTACCTACCTTTCTAATAGACACGTGACCATATCACTGCTGTTATAATAAATGTGATTGCATTAATTAATAACAAGGTAGGAGCATGTTTCTAAAGTCTGAACCTACCGTGCCTTGGAGGGAATAGAGACGGTTTTGATAATTTTTGTAAACATCTATAATTTAGTATTAGTTTTTAACGCCCTTCTACCTGATTCAGCCAAAAAATGGTGTTTACTGTAAGGTTTTAAATTAAATATTTTTTTTGTCTCTTGTCTCTATTTACCCAGCTTTGTGGTGAATATATGACGAGAGGGGGGTTATTAAAGACAAATGTAGTGAGTAGGGAATTGATGAATTTGATGATATAAATTAAAGAGTTGATAGGTAGGTTTAGAATACTAGGTTTTTATTCGATATCAACCCATTGGAGACAGATTTATTTGCGAAAAAATATGGATCGCTTGCTGCATAATTTCTTCATTGTGTTTTGTGTACCTTTTTCCTCGAGGATTTGGCTTAAAGACACGTGGCATTTTATCTAGTATAATTTGATGAAATGTTCTGGAAAAGAATACAAACAAAAATAATTAATAAACAATCACCGTTATTTAAATATATTTTTTTCTACATATAGTGTAATCACTGTCTCTATTTCCCATAGCTCGTCTCTATTTACCTTGAAGGAGGTCTCTATTCACCCCATTGGGTCTCTATTCACCCTTTACCGGTCGCCATTAACCCCGATATATTCAGAAATTGAGACGAATGAGAAAAAGATCCAAACATGCAACCAAAACGTTAAAATATAGTATAATTATGCTTATGAATGTAGGAAATGAACTTATACACTAAAAAAAATAAAAACGATACGTTTTACTCACCTTTTTGCAATTCACAGCAAAGTTAAAACAGGGTTAAGAAACGTACACCAACCAGGACAGTCTGTTTTGACATTTGTTTCAAGTTTAGTCTCGTTTTATCGTTAGCCAGTGTTGCCATTTAAAACAGATATGACAATATACAAAAAATCAACTACCGATAACAAAACAACCGAGTCATACTCAGTTTGTACCACTTTGAAATTAAGGTATCGACAACGTCCCTATGCTTCCCGTAGTCCCTATCCCCTCTTCTCTTTCAAATGAAAATGGTTACAATATCATCGAATTCAACGGCATTTTCCCTATTTCGGAAAACTTATTTTTCATCTGGCATAATTTTCTTTTTTTTTAAATTAATATTTATTGAAGTAGGTATTAATTTGCATGGGAATACAGTTAGAAAATCAGTGACACCAACCATCAATTATAACAATAGTATCTGTATGACAATTTTGGTCCACGTGCCCACAAAATACAATAAAGTTAAGAATTGGAAAGGTGTAGGTATTCATATCGCAAAGATTTAATTACTACATTACAAATACGCTAAAAGTACTAAAGTTTAGAATTCTGATGACAACGCGTACTACGATAATTATCGTTGTTGAAATACTATATTCTTATTTCTTCGACTGTGTATTAAATAGGTGGCAACACTGATATTTAGCAGTTAAGCTCAACGTCAGAGGACGTTAAGCTATATTAGTCTATGGTTAAGCTATTGACAGCTGATATTGATCCATACGAAATACCGCATAAAATGGAAGTAAAAACCGATATTAAGGATGAAATATTGCCAGACGAAACGGCTGAATTAATCGGCGACGGTTCATACCAATGGATTGACGTAAATCACTTCAAAAGAAAGGGTCGATTTGACATGTCAGTCAAACAGGAAAATATCGATGACGACAGCAATAGTATCCACGTAGAAGAGGTAAGTAAATTCGTAATTTGTTAAGGCGAGGGTTTTCATAATTTTGTTGACAAACGCGCAATCAATTTCTAAACGCAAGTGAGCACGACTATTTTTCAAGGTTGACAACAAATATTGCTTGTAATGTGTTGCTGGACCATATTGTTTTATCATGTAAGGTAGGTGACAATAAGGTTTATACAATGGGTTTTCCTTTCAATTTTCCGAAATCAGCAGGTAGGTAATGCAAAAATGGGTGCTTGTGACTGGTTGTCTGCCGTCTTCAGCTGTCAGTCGCCATTGTTGAATTCTGCTATCTTTTTGTCATCGAATTACAGTACGCGGTCCAAGACATCATAGTATTTCGGCAAAAATTATAGGACGTGTTGAAAATGTAAGTTTTTTTGTTTGTCACATAAACATAACGGAGAATTCGAGAAATTCCGATGCCCTGCTTTATTTTAACACCTCTTACGACCGAAAGACGCTAACCCGCGAATTTAATTCCATTTAAAAAAAATGTATTTTTGACGTACTTTCTTTAATAGTACGCGGACCAAAATGAACTATAATTGTAGTTCGGTTGGCAACACTGCCTTCACTGACAGATGGCAGTGCACGTCGGTGGATAACCAGTCACAAGACCCCAAAAATGAATACTACCACTTTAGTGACAGTGCATCGTGCCTAGTAATACTATTAAACAGACTATTGAGTAGGTATTGATTTATATCAATGATTAAGAGCGTAGGTCAGCGCTCGAAATGGGAAAATTTACGAACCGGAGCGGTCTACAGTTTTCTGAAGATATTCACATAGTTTTTAAATTGTATGTGTTTTTTTTATAAAAATATATGTATTCGATTTTCTATTATATGGCCTATCTAGCTCATTCGGTCAAATTATTTTTTCCACGAGACGGAGCGATAATTATACCGATTTCACGAACAAGAACGGCGCTCCGGTGCGCTCCGGTCCATTTCGAGCCCTGGCGTAGGTACTGTACAATTCAACTTACGAACCTTATCTTAAAGTTACCGAAAATAACGCCTTAACTATTAACCCAATGTTTACGGGCCCCTTTAATTATTTTTTTAATTAACGTGTTAATTTGCATTTGAAAAGCAATTAGTAAAAACACAATTTCGTGCGGCCCGTAAGCATTGGGTTAAGAGCGTACATATTAAGGGGGGACATGCTCGTCGAAGGTCAAAATTGAGTTTTTATTGTATTTTCAAACCATGATCCTGGACACTCCTTAAACGTTGTAGATAATCTATTTATATAATATTGAAGCCTTATTATCCTTTATAGTTATTTTAAACATTTTATGACTGCATAAAGTATTTTTGTTACATAAAATAGTATTCTTTTAAACCTCTCGCTCTAATGTTTTGGAATATAGTCATATTTCGGTACATAACTGTAAAGTGGTGTTAAGATTTTTTACATTTATTAATTTTTAGACGCATTTATAAAACCATTGGTATAATTTATTACGAGATAATTTTTGTAAAATATTCACGATAAATAATTATATTGATAATCTCTGTGATCCCAAATTTGACAAGAATTAGGCATTTTATTATTCAAAAAATCGGCAAGATTAACACATTTGAAGATGATTCTAAAGATACTTATTATAAGCTATATCTTCGACCATTCAAGTGTGATAAACATTTTATGAATAATGATTGCTTTATAATAATTATTGACCTAAGAATAAGGTAGTGTTTTTTTGAAATACGCCATTTCTTTTGGCATTCCCCAGTGGTTAAGCTACAACATACGGCCGTAGCCATAAATTGACAAACTATAATTAAAGTAGGGAGTAAAATTATGTTAACGCGCGTATTTGATCATGTACCTAACCGAATTTTTTTTTATTTTTTTTTAAACGGTACATGTTCAAACACGCGCGTCAATATCATTTTACTCCCTACTTCAATTATAGTTTGTCAATTTATGGCTACGGCCGTATGTTGTAGCATAAACACTGGGGAATGCCAAAAGAAATGGCGTATTTCAAAAAAACACTACCTTATTCTTAGGTCAATAATTATTATAAAGCAATCATTATTCATAAGGTGTTTATCACACTTGAATGGTCGAAGATATAGCTTATAATAAGTATCTTTAGAATCATCTTCAAATGTGTTAATCTTGCCGATTTTTTGAATAATAAAATGCCTAATTCTTGTCAAATTTGGGATCACAGAGATTATCAATATAATTATTTATCGTGAATATTTTACAAAAATTATCTCGTAATAAATTATACCAATGGTTTTATAAATGCGTCTAAAAATTAATAAATGTAAAAAATCGTAACACCACTGCACAGTTATGTACCGAAATATGACTATATTCCAAAACATTAGAGCGAGAGGTTTAAAAGAATACTATTTTATGTAACAAAAATACTTTATGCAGTCATCAAATGTTTAAAATAACTATAAAGGATAATAAGGCTTCAAAATTATATAAATAGATTATCTACAACGTTTAAGGAGTGTCCAGGATCGTGGTTTGAAAATACAATAAAAACTCAATTTTGACCTTCGACGAGCATGTCCCCCCTTAAGTGAAACGGCAAATAATTTTCAACACTATGTGGGACGTAATTTCGGCTGTGTTGCTAGTCGGAGAGCGATAGTCGTCTTGTGAGCAAAACAATTTGTTTTGTGATGGCGTCGTAGTAATATATTCTTAAATCTTGTAAATATGACTAAAAAACGTTCCGCATGTACTTGAAAAAGAAAGCATATCAATGACCATACTATTATTATTAGTAATATAACAATAAACATAACATGAAATGGACGAATGTTAGATTTTTATGACAAATTATATTTCATTCGGCTCGCGTCATTTGCACAATCCGCGCATCGCCTAGTCACAATCTTAACCATATAGGTACTGATAAACCACCACACTTCGGGCCTAGCTCAGTTTCAATTTTTTTTGAAGGTGGGTATCATAATTTTAGGTTAGTAATTAGTAAACTGTCACTTTTATCGTTAGTATGGTTTTTAGAATTTGGGGTGGACGAAGTAACACCGGAATTTGTTTTATATATGGCAGGGTATATTTAAGTGGATGTTATATAATTATTACATTTTTTTTAAATTTGTTTTACGGAGGACAGAATTCGTGAGTTTATTGTTTGGCTGTTTTCCGAACACTCCCGCCATCTTGTCTTCCGCTTTCAACGGTTTTTTTCAAGGCGACGTTGAAATATCTCCAACGGTCAAATTTATGGCATTGTTGCCAGCAGATATTCAACATTATTTAATTATTTTCTAACAACTCTTTTTCTTCTCCTTGCACTATCTAACATTCCTCTCTCTCAGTCACAATACAAGTTATTTTTTCCATTCATTCTTTATTCATGGTATTACAATTTATTGGCGGTTTTTTTCTATACATTCTACTGACATGTTTCATACATTATTATTAGCGACAGTTGGTCACTTTTTATGCTGTTTAAGTGGCGAAGCCCAATTGCATTCGTCGTCTCGCATACTTTCTTACTTATTCACCTGGTCTTCCACGAACCGTGTCCTCAGCCTCAAAGACACGGGTCGTGGGACTTATTTCTGGAAAGAAACGTCCCTCTGGGTGATCAAAGGTGCGGCTCGGTGCAGTTTATTTGACTACGAGGCCAATGGCGTGTTCAGGCCACTCTACACCCCTAAAAGGTACTCTAGGTATAAGACCCGAAGTCCGAGGTCGTGACAGTACATACTACTTTTGTTATGACCGCGTCGCCACTGACAGCTGTCAAAATATCGACTAAAGCAATGAAATTTGATTTTAAATAATCACTGCGAGAAATATAATATTATCTAATAATAAATGTATGAATACTAATTGTCAGATTATACTATTTGGGAAGCGGTAGAGAATATAATATATAACTAGTATAGTAGTTATTGCGTTGTGATGAATTGGTTAGATGGAATAATTAGACCATTATACAAACATCGAGAACAAATAGACAACATATATATTTCTTTTTCTCCTGAAACACAATACTTACAATAATATTTATGTCAATAAATGTCAACAGTCATTAACTCATTATTATTATAATGATTACATGAGAAGGTACAATTTAATAACGTGTCGACAAGAAAGCCATTGAATAAGATACTGTTGGTAGGTAGTGAGATATCCCGGGTCCTGTGGCTAGCTCGGGATGTTGCTAGGACCCGGCAGTCACAAAAATTAAACTAAATTGAAATCTGTTTCATGGTAGGATTGAATGAAACTCGTTTTATTTTGGTCGATTTATATTCTTAGATTAATTCGAGGGCTTAGTGTCAAACAACACTATCTACAAAAGTGCAACTTTACAGGAGAGCCAAAAATCGTTATTTTAGATTCTTGTAACTCAACAAGGGAAATGTTTATTTAAAACCTAATGTCAATATTTTATAATTTATTGTATATTGTACATTTATCTTGCTTATGATGATGTTAAAATTTATAGGGATAGTTTTAAAAAAATATGAAAACAAGGGTTACTTATGTAGTTAGCGTTAAACTTTACTGGCGATTTAATAAGAAATTAGAAAAGATTGACATAACGTTGTTTGACTATCATGTAGCCGTAAATGTAAAATAACGTTATCTCAAAAAAAAAAAAACACTTTTTTGTAGATAACGTTGTCTGACTTTAAGCACTCGAATTACTCATGTTAGTTTCACTTCCAAATGTTTGACGCTCTTAATTTAAGTTTCGTTATTAATAATTATTATCGTTCACAACTTCTAATCCGCCTTTCACTCCGTATCCCATTTTTCACTTCCATGCTCGATTTGTATTTGTTTTTCTACTCCCGAGTCATGAAGGCAGATGCTCACTCTTTAAATCGCGACCCTAGACTGACTTTTCATATCGAGCAGCGTTGCCATGCTTCCCTTAGAGCCTGTCCACATGGCGCGATTTCCATCGCGATTTACGCTCGAGAACCAGAAATGTCTTCCGTCTAGATACGGCGTAGTTGGCGCGTTTAAAACAATAGGTGACGTAATTCATTTTTGAATCATCATAAAAAACAAACGCGAGTGTAGAAAATAGCACTACAACTCGATGGTGTTAGTCGGTTTCTATGAGATTTTGTATTTCGCAATTACTTCCAATACCTATTTTCCGTACTTTACAACCTAGGTGATGTAATTTATTTGGGAGTAGCAATAAAAAGTCTCGCGTTCGAGCGCCAAGCGGTCGTATTTCATTTTGTAATGGCTGTAAACGCTGCGATTGTCCAGAGTCTGGCGTTTGCAGGCGATCGTTGCGCGAGAGTCAAAACGCGCGAGCGCTTGTGGACAGCTGAATTAGGTCACATGTACCTGGAGAACGCGCGATTTGTCACTCGCGCGTAAAACGCGCTATGTGGACAAGCTCTTACATACTCTTTATTTTAAATTCCTTTGGCTTTCGTCTCTTTTATTCGGCAAATCACATTCTTCTCTGACATACTATTATTATAATTAGATACAATTCTTATGTTCTAAGCACGTGTTGAACATTTTGACAGTTAATCAAGGAGTTTTGGACGTACGTACGGCCATTGTTGACTAGGAGGTCAGGTGACATGGTTACACCTAATAATCACGTAATTTAGACCGGGAGAGGCCCAATAATCATGCGTGTAACAGTAGGTTTGGAATATTTTAATTATTGCAAATTAAAACTGTTGAACAACTATTAAAAATCCGCGAAATTTAATACGCCATACTTTCCTTTACCTTCGCTAATTCTGTACAATGTACTGAGTATGTACAGACAATGTACAGTCATGTCATGACGTATCTTATTTTGTAAAACCGAATGTCGAAATTAATCGTCAGTGTGTATAATTATGAAATAACTTTTATTACTTATTCATTTTCTTACTTGAAATATATAAGGAGTTACCGACACACCAAAATGGTAATGTAAGGTAGTTTTAATCAATATACAAATTATTTCTAATTCTAATATTATACCTATCTCTCATCATGGCATAATTCTGTAACCGTAAACAACGATTTTTCACTAATTGCGAAGACATTAAATCACTTTAATTAAATATTATTTGTGTATTTATAGTTATTGGATTTATTTTGTATAACTAGTTTTCATATTTTTATATTTTTTTTTCCTCCTGAAACACAATACTTACAATAATATTATAATGTCAATAAATGTCAACAAATAATAACGTCCTGTTATTCTTTTAGAATAATAATCAACCAATGTGTACGAATAGTGTAATAAAAATAATCGGAATATTACGAGTAGATTCATAATACTGGTCGTGTTACATAATTTTAAATAATGTTATTTTAGACAAGTGATGTCGGTGTGATCAATATAAAGTCTGAGAATGATAATGAGGTAATCGTCATCAAAGAAGAATTTGTTGACAACGCAATCCGCCAAACCGTTAATAAAAGTCCGCAACCTGGATGCTCTGATACACAATACATGCCATTAGATCAGGTATTTATAACAATAAACTGTCAAAACACACAGTATCTCTTTTATTTTGTTAACTGTCAAGTCATGGTGGAACTGCATTGTATTGTTGTTTTAGTTTAATAAAACGCAATTTTTTTTTTGTAGTAATTCTTCGACTTTTAATAAATAGATAGATAGTTGAAAATATCCCTCTGAGGCGGACGAAACCGGTCCTAATCTATTTTTTAAAACTGGAATAAGTACTACTACAAAAAATGCGTTTAACAACAATACACAGTATCGTTAGTATAAGATAACACAATTACTTTGTATTCTACAACTGTGTAATACAATGAAAATATTAATCCTGTTCTTTTTGTAGGTTTATACCCAGCAATGTTTCACAGCACGTCACAGTAAACCACTGGACATCGAAAGAAAAGACACAGTTGACAATCGCTCGGTCAACACTAACATAGAGTATGCAACCAGTAAAATCAAACGTATGATGATACAGCATTCAGAAATAACTATCGATGAACAGGACGTCAAATTGGAAATTCAAAAATTATACTTGCCTAAGGTGGTTCGAATTAAGTTGAGAAGAGTGACATATTTTCCACGTAACTTTATTTGCCATGACTGTTTTGGAGTGTTTGAATCAGTAAATCATCTTAATTGTCACTACGTTTCATGCATAAAGTCTGAGCATCTTAAGTCATCCAAGTCACATACAGGTGAAAAATCACATCAATGCGATGTGTGTTTAAAAAAATTCCTGACAAATGGTAATCTTAAAGGACATGAAATGTTGCATACTGGTGATAAACCACAACAATGCGATCTGTGTTTAAAAAAATTCTTGTCAATTAGTAGTCTCAAAATACATAAAATGACACACACTGGTGAAAAACCACATCAATGCGATGTGTGTTTTAAAAAATTCACACGGATTGGTAGTCTCAAACCACATAAAATGATACATACTGGTGAAAGGCCACATCAATGCGATGTGTGTTTTAAAAAATTCATGCTAATTCGTCATCTCAAAGAACACAAAATGACACAATTCTCAAAGTAAAAATACATAAAATGACGCATACTGGTGAATAAACATATACAATGAATCGAACTGGTGAAAAACGAAATCAATGAGATGTGTATTTTTAAAAAATCATAAAAATCCATATCCCACAGGGCATAAAATGATACATTCTGGTGAAAAACTACCTCAGTGCGATGCAGTACGAAAATATTATTACTTCTTGGAAAAAAAAAGTCTCACTCATTGTAAAGTTTATTTTGATAACTCAATGGAGATTTTATACTCATGGTCGTAAATTAACTAATCATTAAAGCATTGAGCTGAATTTATTTTTACAGTACCATTATGCATAGTAATAAAATAACTAATACTACCAAATTATTTTAACATATTATTACTTCATTCAAATGTATATACTAGGTAGTGTAAAATTATTTTTACAACCTCATGTAAGTTACGTCAAACAATAGCGCCTATAGATCCAGAGCGAGTTGGCTGGCATCAGCTAATGACAGATTCTTTTTATTTGGCTTAATAAAGTTACTCAGTCTGAAAAGAATAAATATTAGACTTTATATTTTATACAGATGGGACAAGAATGTTAAAAGACAAGATATTATTAATGGAAATTCAATATCACAATTTGGTACTGAGCTGTTAATCTTGGTTTTATTTTTCTTCCATGTTTAAGGATACTTTCCTCTTTTCCTTACGACTCCACCTATGGCTGGAGATACACTTATTTTTATTTCCATTTTGAATAATTATTCTTTTTAATATTTTTAGTCGACATTTAACAAAAATCGCCAAAATCAGCAAAGACATTAACTAAAGAAGTGAAAACTCACTTCTTTTTGAGATGCGAAATCCGCCATGACACTATGAGAAATAGAGCTCCCTGATTAGTTAGAGGCCTTGGAGTAAATACTCGCAATATTCTTTGAAATAATATGTGAGTTATGACACCAACAGTGAACTTTGTCAATGATTTTCACATGGTGTAATGACTTTTGATATCCAACTATTGTTCTATAGGTATAGATCAGGAGAGGCCACACTTTTCGTCGCTATAGGATTTTTTTCCCGAATAGACCAAATGTCAATTTTACAGGAGACGAAAAACAAATTTCATTGTTGTATATTTTAATATCAGTAGATGTATCAATCATTCTTTCTACACTGTATGATTGCAACATTATCTGAGAATAGATTCCAAGACTAATATACTGGTATAAATCATTAAATGCACAGAAAATGCGTTTTATTTACAAGTACTCACTGTGGATATTCGGGATTTTTTTAGCGCTCTCTCAGAATAATGGATATTCGGGACAAAATTTGGACGTTCGGGATTTAAGACCGTAGCGTATTGCTGCACGGCCCACAGATTACTGAGTGGTCAAAAAGTACTCTCCTCAAATGTTATATTTATTTACACGATAATTGTTAATAATTACCTCTACTATTTAAATACTTAATGATCGTAATTACCCAAGTTCGTATGTAATAATAACATGCGGCAATCGCTTTTTCGGTTTTTTCGGATTAAGTACTAAATAAATAAGAAATAAATAAAAGTAATAAATAATAAAATAAAGTAATTAACTATTTTTTTATTGAACGAATAATTCACAAGATTTAAGAATGTACCATTCTAATAATTGAACATACATAATTTTTAAAATCACTTCTGAGAAAATATATTATAACCAATAGAAAAAATCTTTTTGAAAAAAGAAAGACACCCAGCAGGAATCAACCCTGCATCTCCTGGGTTTACGCCCCAGTCCACGAATTATCCACTATGCTATGAGGTGACATACTTATGACGACAAACTTTAACTATTGGCCTTTTAATACCTGCTCATCAGCATTCTTCAAAATCAAGCGACTATCGGCGATCAGTTTTTGTTTATTAAATAAAAGTAGATATTATCTACTACCGACGTCACGGATATCTCCAATATTTTATGATGGCACTCACTCGTACTTGCTAACAATTTTATATTAATACTTTTTTCCAAAAAAAAATCTATTTATATATATTATCTGTATATTATTATATCTATATATTTCTATAATTAACAATTAAACTTATTACAAACCACCAAATAAATATTATATATTTACTATTGTAAGGAATAACAACACAAAATAATAGCATGTATAAATTAATTACCATTGGCTGCGTGCTGCCATAAGTATATAATACCCACCAAATAAATAATTACTAACATACGTCATATTAAATTAAATTAACTATCAGCGCAATCAAAAATAAATAATAGCATCGCCTTTATTTTCATAGAAATACCTAGATTAAAAGTAAAATAAAGACAAACAATGTTTGATTAATTATAATTTGAAATAATAATTATTTTTTACGTCATATTAGTTGCCGGGTCACACTGTAGAATTTATATAACCGTTGGGATTTTGTGTCATTTATCAAAACAAAATGCAGTTATTTAGGTTAAAATAGTCACTTCCACAACTCTACTGTAAGTTCAGGGCGAACTGGTGATGTATCAGCTATGAATGATATCTCCAAATTTGATGAATTCACTGTTAAAACAATATTAACTTTAAAAACAATATCAATAAGACGAAATTTGAAAGAATACTCCGGGCGGCCGAAATATATGAAAGTGGGCGTGATTGATTTAGAGCTAGACAGCGTGAATGTGAGAGCGAGATGCACGGCGTCAGCCCGGTTTGATTGGCTTAAAGTCATATTCGGGAAATAAACACTCAGCCAGAGATCTATTTCAACCGAAATTAACTTGGATATTGAGGTACGAATAGTTGGACATTCGGGAGAACACCAAACATTCATTTTGAAAGATATAATAATTATGTATAACCATCTTAGTCATTTTGTCATCTGTCTTTGTTTCATCGTTGATACTAGATAGATCAATATACACTTCAGAGAAGAGGTGTTTATTATCTGCATTGTGAAACTTGTAAAACAGTTTATCTAGGTCAGGGAGGCGGAATAATAGTTTGGAATTTTTCGATTATTATAGGTGCACAAACGAAAAAAAATCATGCACAAACGATGCACAAACAAACGCACCTAAAAAAATTGGAGTTTTAACATTGGGTGATCCAGGTAAATGGACCTTTTTTATTTGTCCATTTCAGGTTGAATGCTACGAACCTGTAATTTCACGCAATCTGACGGACTTCCACGTGACTAGTGTAGCCATCTTTTTGTCACTGAATTGCTGTCCAACAAATATTCTAATTCAATTTAGCATACCTTGTTCGGGCAATATAATTTATCGGCAAATCTGGTGGTAATTTCTTTTGTTTTAATAGTTTTTTTAACATATCGTCATACTACATTTTTTCTCGGCTCGTTAAAATAAATTGTCCTCTAACTATTACGAAATTAAAATATTTATCATGTACTTCGCATACTCAATCGCTGCATTAGGCTGAGGGTTCTTTTCTACATCTGTGGGTCTATTCTATACTTATCGACCGCTAAAGTGATAAAGTGATAAATATTATCAAACTTAGGGTAGGTTTGTATCAAAATATTAGCACTTATTGTAACAATTACACGAAGCTGGTTTTTATTGTTGCAATAAGTGCTATATTTTAACAGCACTATCTTGCTGCTGTTAAAATATCGCACTTATTGCAACAATAAAAACCAGCTTCGTGTAATTGTTACAATAAGTGCTAATATTTTGATACAAACCTACCCTAAGTTTGATACTATTTATTACTTTAGTGTTCGATAAGTATAGAATAGACCCACTGGTTGGTATAATATAATAGGTACCTAGATAATAATATCGTGTTCTGGTGTTTTCTTTGTGTCCTTGCTTGAGTTCGTTTGTATGTATTTTAATCATATTTCAATAGATATGTAATTTTAGCGAAGCGTTGTCGAAATTATTCCGTGTAATATGTAAAAGCATTAAATAATTAGGTATTTGTACCTACCTTTCTAATAGACACGTGACCATATCACTGCTGTTATAATAAATGTGATTGCATTAATTAATAACAAGGTAGGAGCATGTTTCTAAAGTCTGAACCTACCGTGCCTTGGAGGGAATAGAGACGGGTTTGATAATTTGAGACAGTGGTGTTAGTTAATTAAGATGATTTTTGTAAACATCATTAATTTAGTATTAGTTTTTAACGCCCTTCTACCTGATTCAGCCAAAAAATGGTGTTTACTGTAAGGTTTTAAATTAAATATTTTTTTTGTCTCTTGTCTCTATTTACCCAGCTTTGTGGTGAATATATGACGAGAGGGGGGTTATTAAAGACAAATGTAGTGAGTAGGGAATTGATGAATTTGATGATATAAATTAAAGAGTTGATAGGTAGGTTTAGAATACTAGGTTTTTATTCGATATTAACCCATTGGAGACAGATTTATTTGCGAAAAAATATAGATCGCTTGCTGCATAATTTCTTCATTGTGTTTTGTGTACCTTTTTCCTCGAGGATTTGGCTTAAAGACACGTGGCATTTTATCTAGTATAATTTGATGAAATGTTCTGGAAAAGAATACAAACAAAAATAATTAATAAACAATCACCGTTATTTAAATATATTTTTTTCTACATATAGTGTAATCACTGTCTCTATTTCCCATAGCTCGTCTCTATTTACCTTGAAGGAGGTCTCTATTCACCCCATTGGGTCTCTATTCACCCTTTACCGGTCGCCATTAACCCCGATATATTCAGAAATTGAGACGAATGAGAAAAAGATCCAAACATGCAACCAAAACGTTAAAATATAGTATAATTATGCTTATGAATGTAGGAAATGAACTTATACACTAAAAAAAATAAAAACGATACGTTTTACTCACCTTTTTGCAATTCACAGCAAAGTTAAAACAGGGTTAAGAAACGTACACCAACCAGGACAGTCTGTTTTGACATTTGTTTCAAGTTTAGTCTCGTTTTATCGTTAGCCAGTGTTGCCACTTAAAACAGATATGACAATATACAAAAAATCAACTACCGATAACAAAACAACCGAGTCATACTCAGTTTGTACCACTTTGAAATTAAGGTATCGACAACGTCCCTATGCTTCCCGTAGTCCCTATCCCCTCTTCTCTTTCAAATGAAAATGGTTACAATATCATCGAATTCAACGGCATTTTCCCTATTTCGGAAAACTTATTTTTCATCTGGCATAATTTTCTTTTGTTTTAAATTAATATTTATTGAAGTAGGTATTAATTTGCATGGGAATACAGTTAGAAAATCAGTGACACCAACCATCAATTATAACAATAGTATCTGTATGACAATTATTTTGGTCCACGTGCCCACAAAATACAATAAAGTTAAGAATTGGAAAGGTGTAGGTATTCATATCGCAAAGATTTAATTACTACATTACAAATACGCTAAAAGTACTAAAGTTTAGAATTCTGATGACAACGCGTACTACGATAATTATCGTTGTTGAAATACTATATTCTTATTTCTTCGACTGTGTATTAAATAGGTGGCAACACTGATATTTAGCAGTTAAGCTCAACGTCAGAGGACGTTAAGCTATATTAGTCTATGGTTAAGCTATTGACAGCTGATATTGATCCATACGAAATACCGCATAAAATGGAAGTAAAAACCGATATTAAGGATGAAATATTGCCAGACGAAACGGCTGAATTAATCGGCGACGGTTCATACCAATGGATTGACGTAAATCACTTCAAAAGAAAGGGTCGATTTGACATGTCAGTCAAACAGGAAAATATCGATGACGACAGCAATAGTATCCACGTAGAAGAGGTAAGTAAATTCGTAATTTGTTAAGGCGAGGGTTTTCATAATTTTGTTGACAAACGCGCAATCAATTTCTAAACGCAAGTGAGCACGACTATTTTTCAAGGTTGACAACAAATATTGCTTGTAATGTGTTGCTGGACCATATTGTTTTATCATGTAAGGTAGGTGACAATAAGGTTTATACAATGGGTTTTCCTTTCAATTTTCCGAAATCAGCAGGTAGGTAATGCAAAAATGGGTGCTTGTGACTGGTTGTCTGCCGTCTTCAGCTGTCAGTCGCCATTGTTGAATTCTGCTATCTTTTTGTCATCGAATTACAGTACGCGGTCCAAGACATCATAGTATTTCGGCAAAAATTATAGGACGTGTTGAAAATGTAAGTTTTTTTGTTTGTCACATAAACATAACGGAGAATTCGAGAAATTCCGATGCCCTGCTTTATTTTAACACCTCTTACGACCGAAAGACGCTAACCCGCGAATTTAATTCCATTTAAAAAAAATGTATTTTTGACGTACTTTCTTTAATAGTACGCGGACCAAAATGAACTATAATTGTAGTTCGGTTGGCAACACTGCCTTCACTGACAGATGGCAGTGCACGTCGGTGGATAACCAGTCACAAGACCCCAAAAATGAATACTACTCGTACCACTTTAGTGACAGTGCATCGTGCCTAGTAATACTATTAAACAGACAATTGAGTAGGTATTGATTTATATCAATGATTAAGAGCGTAGGTCAGCGCTCGAAATGGGAAAATTTACGAACCGGAGCGGTCTACAGTTTTCTGAAGATATTCACATAGTTTTTAAATTGTATGTGTTTTTTTTATAAAAATATATGTATTCGATTTTCTATTATATGGCCTATCTAGCTCATTCGGTCAAATTATTTTTTCCACGAGACGGAGCGATAATTATACCGATTTCACGAACAAGAACGGCGCTCCGGTACGCTCCGGTCCATTTCGAGCCCTGGCGTAGGTACTGTACAATTCAACTTACGAACCTTATCTTAAAGTTACCGAAAATAACGCCTTAACTATTAACCCAATGTTTACGGGCCCCTTTAATTATTTTTTTAATTAACGTGTTAATTTGCATTTGAAAAGCAATTAGTAAAAACACAATTTCGTGCGGCCCGTAAGCATTGGGTTAAGAGCGTACATATTAAGTGAAACGGCAAATAATTTTCAACACTATGTGGGACGTAATTTCGGCTGTGTTGCTAGTCGGAGAGCGATAGTCGTCTTGTGAGCAAAACAATTTGTTTTGTGATGGCGTCGTAGTAATATATTCTTAAATCTTGTAAATATGACTAAAAAACGTTCCGCATGTACTTGAAAAAGAAAGCATATCAATGACCATACTATTATTATTAGTAATATAACAATAAACATAACATGAAATGGACGAATGTTAGATTTTTATGACAAATTATATTTCATTCGGCTCGCGTCATTTGCACAATCCGCGCATCGCCTAGTCACAATCTTAACAATATAGGTACTGATAAACCACCACACTTCGGGCCTAGCTCAGTTTCAATTTTTTTTGAAGGTGGGTATCATAATTTTAGGTTAGTAATTAGTAAACTGTCACTTTTATCGTTAGTATGGTTTTTAGAATTTGGGGTGGACGAAGTAACACCGGAATTTGTTTTATATATGGCAGGGTATATTTAAGTGGATGTTATATAATTATTACATTTTTTTTAAATTTGTTTTACGGAGGACAGAATTCGTGAGTTTATTGTTTGGCTGTTTTCCGAACACTCCCGCCATCTTGTCTTCCGCTTTCAACGGTTTTTTTCAAGGCGACGTTGAAATATCTCCAACGGTCAAATTTATGGCATTGTTGCCAGCAGATATTCAACATTATTTAATTATTTTCTAACAACTCTTTTTCTTCTCCTTGCACTATCTAACATTCCTCTCTCTCAGTCACAATACAAGTTATTTTTCCCATTCATTCTTTATTCATGGTATTACAATTTATTGGCGGTTTTTTTCTATACATTCTACTGACATGTTTCATACATTATTATTAGCGACAGTTGGTCACTTTTTATGCTGTTTAAGTGGCGAAGCCCAATTGCATTCGTCGTCTCGCATACTTTCTTACTTATTCACCTGGTCTTCCACGAACCGTGTCCTCAGCCTCAAAGACACGGGTCGTGGGACTTATTTCTGGAAAGAAACGTCCCTCTGGGTGATCAAGGGTGCGGCTCGGTGCAGTTTATTTGACTACGAGGCCAATGGCGTGTTCAGGCCACTCTACACCCCTAAAAGGTACTCTAGGTATAAGACCCGAAGTCCGAGGTCGTGACAGTACATACTACTTTTGTTATGACCGCGTCGCCACTGACAGCTGTCAAAATATCGACTAAAGCAATGAAATTTGATTTTAAATAATCACTGCGAGAAATATAATATTATCTAATAATAAATGTATGAATACTAATTGTCAGATTATACTATTTGGGAAGCGGTAGAGAATATAATATATAACTAGTATAGTAGTTATTGCGTTGTGATGAATTGGTTAGATGGAATAATTAGACCATTATACAAACATCGAGAACAAATAGACAACATATATATTTCTTTTTCTCCTGAAACACAATACTTACAATAATATTTATGTCAATAAATGTCAACAGTCATTAACTCATTATTATTATAATGATTACATGAGAAGGTACAATTTAATAACGTGTCGACAAGAAAGCCATTGAATAAGATACTGTTGGTAGGTAGTGAGATATCCCGGGTCCTGTGGCTAGCTCGGGATGTTGCTAGGACCCGGCAGTCACAAAAATTAAACTAAATTGAAATCTGTTTCATGGTAGGATTGAATGAAACTCGTTTTATTTTGGTCGATTTATATTCTTAGATTAATTCGAGGGCTTAGTGTCAAACAACACTATCTACAAAAGTGCAACTTTACAGGAGAGCCAAAAATCGTTATTTTAGATTCTTGTAACTCAACAAGGGAAATGTTTATTTAAAACCTAATGTCAATATTTTATAATTTATTGTATATTGTACATTTATCTTGCTTATGATGATGTTAAAATTTATAGGGATAGTTTTAAAAAAATATGAAAACAAGGGTTACTTATGTAGTTAGCGTTAAACTTTACTGGCGATTTAATAAGAAATTAGAAAAGATTGACATAACGTTGTTTGACTATCATGTAGCCGTAAATGTAAAATAACGTTATCTCAAAAAAAAAAAAACACTTTTTTGTAGATAACGTTGTCTGACTTTAAGCACTCGAATTACTCATGTTAGTTTCACTTCCAAATGTTTGACGCTCTTAATTTAAGTTTCGTTATTAATAATTATTATCGTTCACAACTTCTAATCCGCCTTTCACTCCGTATCCCATTTTTCACTTCCATGCTCGATTTGTATTTGTTTTTCTACTCCCGAGTCATGAAGGCAGATGCTCACTCTTTAAATCGCGACCCTAGACTGACTTTTCATATCGAGCAGCGTTGCCATGCTTCCCTTAGAGCCTGTCCACATGGCGCGATTTCCATCGCGATTTACGCTCGAGAACCAGAAATGTCTTCCGTCTAGATACGGCGTAGTTGGCGCGATTAAAACAATAGGTGACGTAATTCATTTTTGAATCATCATAAAAAACAAACGCGAGTGTAGAAAATAGCACTACAACTCGATGGTGTTAGTCGGTTTCTATGAGATTTTGTATTTCGCAATTACTTCCAATACCTATTTTCCGTACTTTACAACCTAGGTGATGTAATTTATTTGTAACGATCGTTGCGCGAGAGTCAAAACGCGCGAGCGCTTGTGGACAGCTGAATTAGGTCACATGTACCTGGAGAACGCGCGATTTGTCACTCGCGCGTAAAACGCGCTATGTGGACAAGCTCTTACATACTCTTTATTTTAAATTCCTTTGGCTTTCGTCTCTTTTATTCGGCAAATCACATTCTTCTCTGACATACTATTATTATAATTAGATACAATTCTTATGTTCTAAGCACGTGTTGAACATTTTGACAGTTAATCAAGGAGTTTTGGACGTACGTACGGCCATTGTTGACTAGGAGGTCAGGTGACATGGTTACACCTAATAATCACGTAATTTAGACCGGGAGAGGCCCAATAATCATGCGTGTAACAGTAGGTTTGGAATATTTTAATTATTGCAAATTAAAACTGTTGAACAACTATTAAAAATCCGCGAAATTTAATACGCCATACTTTCCTTTACCTTCGCTAATTCTGTACAATGTACTGAGTATGTACAGACAATGTACAGTCATGTCATGACGTATCTTATTTTGTAAAACCGAATGTCGAAATTAATCGTCAGTGTGTATAATTATGAAATAACTTTTATTACTTATTCATTTTCTTACTTGAAATATATAAGGAGTTACCGACACACCAAAATGGTAATGTAAGGTAGTTTTAATCAATATACAAATTATTTCTAATTCTAATATTATACCTATCTCTCATCATGGCATAATTCTGTAACCGTAAACAACGATTTTTCACTAATTGCGAATCACTTTAATTAAATATTATTTGTGTATTTATAGTTATTGGATTTATTTTGTATAACTAGTTTTCATATTTTTATATTTTTTTTTCCTCCTGAAACACAATACTTACAATAATATTATAATGTCAATAAATGTCAACAAATAATAACGTCCTGTTATTCTTTTAGAATAATAATCAACCAATGTGTACGAATAGTGTAATAAAAATAATCGGAATATTACGAGTAGATTCATAATACTGGTCGTGTTACATAATTTTAAATAATGTTATTTTAGACAAGTGATGTCGGTGTGATCAATATAAAGTCTGAGAATGATAATGAGGTAATCGTCATCAAAGAAGAATTTGTTGACAACGCAATCCGCCAAACCGTTAATAAAAGTCCGCAACCTGGATGCTCTGATACACAATACATGCCATTAGATCAGGTATTTATAACAATAAACTGTCAAAACACACAGTATCTCTTTTATTTTGTTAACTGTCAAGTCATGGTGGAACTGCATTGTATTGTTGTTTTAGTTTAATAAAACGCAATTTTTTTTTTGTAGTAATTCTTCGACTTTTAATAAATAGATAGATAGTTGAAAATATCCCTCTGAGGCGGACGAAACCGGTCCTAATCTATTTTTTAAAACTGGAATAAGTACTACTACAAAAAATGCGTTTAACAACAATACACAGTATCGTTAGTATAAGATAACACAATTACTTTGTATTCTACAACTGTGTAATACAATGAAAATATTAATCCTGTTCTTTTTGTAGGTTTATACCCAGCAATGTTTCACAGCACGTCACAGTAAACCACTGGACATCGAAAGAAAAGACACAGTTGACAATCGCTCGGTCAACACTAACATAGAGTATGCAACCAGTAAAATCAAACGTATGATGATACAGCATTCAGAAATAACTATCGATGAACAGGACGTCAAATTGGAAATTCAAAAATTATACTTGCCTAAGGTGGTTCGAATTAAGTTGAGAAGAGTGACATATTTTCCACGTAACTTTATTTGCCATGACTGTTTTGGAGTGTTTGAATCAGTAAATCATCTTAATTGTCACTTCGTTTCATGCATAAAGTCTGAGCATCTTAAGTCATCCAAGTCACATACAGGTGAAAAATCACATCAATGCGATGTGTGTTTAAAAAAATTCCTGAAAATGAGTCAACTTAAAATACATAAAATGTCACATACTGGTGAAAAACCATATCAATGCGATGAGTGCTTAAAAAAATTCCTGACAAATGGTAATCTTAAAAACCATAAAATAATACATACTGGTGATAAACCACATCAATGCGATGTGTGTTTAAAAAAATTCATACAGACTGGTGATCTCAACATACATAAAATGACACATACTGGTGAAAAACCACAGCAATGCGATGTGTGTTTAAAAAAATTCCTGAGAATGAGTCAACTTAAAACACATAAAATGTCACATACTGGTGAAAAACCATATCAATGCGATGTGTGTTTAAAAAAATTCCTGACAAATGGTAATCTTAAAAGACATGAAATAATGCATACTCGTGATCTCAACATACAAAAAATGACACAAACTGGTGAAAAACCACATCAATGCGATGTGTGTTTTAAAAAATTCATACGGATTGATCGTCTCAAAATACATAAAATGACACATACTGCTGAAAAGCCACATCAATGTGATGTATGTTTAAAAAAATTCATGCAATTTTATCATCTCAAAGCACATAAAATGATGCATACTGATGAAAAACTATATCAATGCGATGTGTGTAATGAAAAATTTGTGAACAATTGTGAACTCAAAATACATAAAATGACGCATACTGGTGAAACACCACATCAATGCGATGTGTGTTTTATGAAATTTCCGCATCTTAGAAGTCTCAGGTTACATAAAAACAAATTGATGAGAAGCCAAATCAATATGATGTGTGTTTTAAAAAATTCAGGCAAATTAGTCATGTCAAAGATTCACAACTCTCCAACTTCATAAATCTCCAGAGGCTAAACTGGGCAGGCCATGTCCAGCGCATGCCTGAGTCACGGATACCGAAAAAGATCCTCGAAGGAAACCTAGGGGGGAAAAGGCGAGTGGGAAAGTGACACGAACAAAACTGCCGACCTTCAGTTAGTGTTGGAAAAAGAGTATGGTTAACGACATAACTATACAAATCTAGCCATGTAGTCAATTATGCCACTCAATAGCCGTGCGACCACTTCGCGATAAAATACTAATAAGATGTATATAAGTCCCATAGTTCTTGTTGGCAAGTCAAAAACAACTTCTCAGTACACACTATGGCAGAAGAAGAAATAAAATTGGTCAAAAGACCATATACAGGTAGTAAGTAAGAATAATCGTTTAGTAATCGAAGATAAATGTATTATTGTTAACACTTTTTAATAAATGTAATGAAAAATTTATGTAAAAATTTCAGTTCAGAAATCGAGAGTTCTCATGCGTAATTGTAACGCTGTGATCAAAGACCCCAATATACTCATTCGGGAGACTTTTGTCACTATTATTTTGAAATGTGAATTACTTGATTATTGTCTATTGAACTTTGAAAATAAAACATGTGAAAAATTGGTTGCATGAAAGTTTATAAGTACATGCTTGATTACACTTGGTAGAAGTATTAGAAATGTATAAAAATAGAAAAATTAGTACTTATAAATTCTTGTACTGTACAATTATGAACAATAAAAATTTCTACTAATTAAATTAGATTAAGGTAGAGCTAAGCTATTATTGTAAAAATATTGTAAACTCGTACATATGTTTATGTACGCGTAGTTATAAAATACAGATTTTTTATATGCTAAAAACCCGCGAATTCCATTAAATATTGTAAAAATAACTAGTAGAGAATCTCGAGACCTTGCCTTACATGGGTTTCTACCCATAAGCAACAATAAATCTTAATCGCACTTCAAATGAATGAAGAAATAAGGTATTAAAATTTAGTACCTAAATATAGTTCTCGACCTTGAAAATTCACGTAAAATAAAACGCCGAAATATTCGGATCAGCTGTTCTGCGTCGCGCGGGGAAAAAAAATTAGAAATTGCGGTTGAATTACCATGTTAAAACTACATTAAAGAGATAAATAAATTAGTGGTTGCTCATGATTAACATCTCTGTTAAATTAAGGCATTTATATATTTACATGTGAATATTGGGTATACCGTTGTAATATTATTATGTGATTATTTCCGTTCTGAGGGAAATTATCGAATGAGAAAGTTATTTCGGGGCCAACTAGTTTTATTAAAGTTAGATAAATTTCTATTGGATTAGAATAGTTTAGAGTGGTGGAAAAAATCATGGGAAATTTTGATGGGCGTAGCGCCTGTGTTTTATCGTTTTAGATTAAAGGTTGCCATCCCCTTATTTTATACACGAATTCTTATTACAATAGCTTATTGGAAAGCTAATAATTTTTTCCTTTCATTTGAATGCATAAAAATATAAAAAATCGACTATTTTTGATGAGTCATTCTAACTACGTATTTACGAAACGTATTCCGGAGGCTATAAAAATAATCACGGTCAACGCGTAGTTTTGTGAAAATATTATATAAAGTAAATTCAGCTCGACTTTAGTGAAAGTTATTTCTATTAGAAAGGTATCATAAATAGAAGATATACCTAAATTAACTTTTGTGCGAAAGGGACAGATTTGCTATCCCTTACGGACTATTTTTTACTGGATCTCAATCCAGAGAGTATAAAAAGGGACCCCTTTTCTATACAAGCAACAGTTTACCAGTCCAGCAGTTCATCAAGTCGTCGATAGAAAGTCCTCCATCGGCAAGGCGCAGTCCTACGCGAAAATCAGTTTAAAGGTCTTCCTTCAGCGAGGCTTGTAGTAACGCGAAAACCGGATATCTGTCAATCGTGACGTATCTCGCGGAGTAACATCTTTTTCATTCGCTCTTGGAAGAATCGCGGGGCTTTCACTACGTGTTTTTTCGGGATCCCGTAATCGAAATAAATTACGTAAGAGTTTGTTTTACAAAAAAAAACGAATTAATAAATCCAGTTTGTAATTAATAATAATAAACTTTAGAAACTATTCTATAATTATAATTACCAATTTTTGAAACTATATTAATTAATAATAAACAAACTTTTCTTAAATAAGTTTGTAAATATAAATTAATTATATTAAATAAGTTTGTAAACATTAATGACTTTTAATAAATAAGTTTAAAAATACAAATGAACCTTCTGTGAGCAGTTTATAAAATAAAAACAATTTTTCTTAAACTGAATATTATGTGAATGAATACGATTGTGACATTGTTTAAGAAAATATTTTACGAAATAAAAATATTTACCGAACATTTACGTGTACATTCCTCGAATTGAGTGTGAACATTTCGAAACTTTTTATAAAGATTATATAATAATTAAATAAATAGTTTACGGACACCTTCATAAGTTTTAATTGTTTGAACAATAATAAATAACATGATTGTGACACTGTGAACATTGAACCTGAATAAATTTGGTATCACACCAACCAAGAGTTTTATTTACGGATAATCAAAAGTTGTGTTGCCACAAGGGAGATCCACCCTCCTAGTTCATCCCTAGTATCCTTAGTGACAACCCAGTTAACATTATGAGCTAGCAGCGAACCGGGTCACGTCAAAAGCCACGCACACGATGGGGTGACAACATTACAAAATATGCCAACCAGCTGCTAAAAATCATGAACTGGAAAAGACGTGCGGAGGACCGTTCCGGCTGGAAGACGGCAGTGTAGGAGGCCAGGGCTTGACTTGAGCTGTAGCGCCATCGAAGAAGAGGTCATGTCAAAGAACACAAAATGACACATACCTAGTGGTAAAAATCCACATCAGTGCGATGCAGTACAAAAATATAATTAGCTATTAGAAAAAATATAGTCTCACCCATTGTAAAGTTTATTTTGGTAGGTGCCTCTTATATTAATGGTCGTAAAGTATTCATTAAAGAGTTGAGCTGAATTTATTATGACATCGTGCAACGTAAGTAAGTATTGCTTCTTCATGGCTTTTTGGCCGACTGCTATACCATCCGTAGCTCACTCTGAGAAGTTGTTTTAACTTGTCAGTTTGGCTATGGGACTTATTTAAGTAAGGTGCATTGGGGTAATTCCGAATATGGGTATATTCCGAAAGTTCAAAAATTCTGCCAATCGAAGCGATATTTTCCTATTGGCAACATTAAGTCTAGAAGCCATGTTCATTGTGATCGCTTCGTAAGTCGTCGCTAGTCGCTAGTGTCAACAATGCGTGCATACCATCAAGTTTTTTCGGAGAAGTGTTTTTCGCGCCATTTTTGCTGATTCGTAATTACCCCAACTTACATATTTCGGAATTCTGGTAAGTTATTTGAATAAGTGAATGCTTTTACGATAGATTATCGTTTTTTACGAATTCGTCAGAGGAGCACAGCGTCCTAACTGTGTTTTTATTTTTTTTTCGGAAATACCCCTTTGGGGTTATTCCAATACATATTCACTCCGCAATAGCCCACTTAACTTTTTCATAGTAATTGGCAGTGATTCTCAATCTGTAAAGAAACTAAAATTATATATAATTTAGATGTACGTAATATGTATAAACGAAGAGAAAAGACACATTGAAAGAGATGACAAAGACAACGTTGATGTTTTTATAAAAGGAAAAAATATGACAACTAGAGAAGACTCAAAAGAAAAAGACAAAGATGAACAACTGCTACTAAAACTGAAAAATAAAGATATAGTATACAAAACTCAAGAAAAGGACCCTGCCATGAAGGAACATTACAAATTAAATGATTCAGTGCTTGTCAGATATTCAATCAGAAAAAATGGAGGTACTATATTGGGTTCATAGAAGAAATAATAAAACATGAGGAAACATATTTCTCTATAAACTTCTTAAAAACTATGAGACCACAGCAGCAGCTAACCTTTATTACGACCAAAAGAAAAGATAGTGACAACGTTCCAGAGTCATTAATAGTGAAGAAGATAGATATACAAAAAAGTGCTGATGAAATAGAATATTACTTATGTAATGATAAAGATAGAATTCAATTTGACTGATTGCGTACCAAACCAATAGATCATTATTATGTATATGTGAGGCTTTCAGTCCATGTCTTAAGCAATTCTGTTATATTTTTTTAACAGTGTAGCCCGCATTTTAGTTTTGGGTTTGCTAGCAGGAATAAATTATAAGTTTATGCCATAAAAGTAGATGAAAATGATTAAAAACACAAGTTCCGACTTTGATTTAACATTTTTAATGTTGACTAATTTAATTGTATGGGTATGAAGAAAGTTTATTTTGCTATGCAAAAAGCAGTAAGTAAACAAAAGATATCTTTATAAAAAATATTGTTCTATCAAGAAGTCAAATAAGAATGTAGACTCAAATAAAAATTGATTTTTAAAATTATCACCTTCTTTGATTTTCCTCGTCTTTATTTTAATGATTTAAGGTGGTAGGTGCTTGTGTCATATTGGGATATTTTTCTCATTATTTGTCACCGGTGGGAACAAAACTGGTAGTGACAACCGGGAATAAACCTACTCTGCTCCATCCCGTTCCACAATCCCTTTAATCCTAAGTTCTTAACTGAAATGTTGAGAACCACTATCTTTTTTTGGGGTAATTCCGAACTAATAGTATCAAAAGTTAGGGATTTTGGATACTATTAACAAAATTGATGATATTTTGTGTTAGGATTAATTACGGTCAAAAAAGAAAGGTAAACCTTCGGCCAAAGTGCAATAAAATCAACTTTTGAATAATTTCGGAATTACCCCAAGATAGTTCGTAATTTCCCCAATGCAAAAAAAAAATGACTCAATATTTCAAATCCTCAATTTAAAGAACCCAACTATATATTTAAGAATCTAATATATATTTATCATACATCTTTTCTTTAAGTACACAGAGGTAAAACAATAATGGCAGTAAATATAAAACACTTTGAATAATTAACCGAAATATATAACCTCTAGTCATCTCATAGAAATTCCTGTCGGAATTACCCCAATGCACCTTACTTAAGTATATTTTATTTTTGCTGGCATGGGGCTGGCGTTCTATTACCTAGTGGTGGAATTGACAAGGAAACCAGATTAAAATGGTTGAATCGTTAAAATGTACTTCGCGAATGCCAACTGAAGTTCAGCATTTTGGGTTCGTGTCGCTATCATAGTTGACGGATTCGACTAACAGTTTAATTTTTGAAGAATCATGTGAAAAACTTGTTTTGTCAACATTATATAGTGGACCTTTGTGGACAATCTTTTAACATCACGTTTATGATTGTACTGTGTAATAAGTTATACATAATACTAATCGATTACAACAGCATCGCAAACTTTCTTCCGTGCATATTCTTCGACTTGCGTCTTTTTAAAGACAATGATAACTTTTTTTTATAAAACCTACCAATCGTGTCCAAGTACTTCGTTTTTAAACGGTGTGTTAATATACTGAAGAGACGTCCCGTGGGGGTAGGCAGATTGAGCGTCGCTTGGGGGCAGTAGTTACCCGAAAGGCGGAAAATCTATATATAGAAATAGCTAAGTAAGTACATAAACTTAGTAATGACGGAAATATCTTTCCGTTTAAAAAATAGCTCACTGGTTGGAAACAAAATGCATTAATTACCTACTATGAAAGGTTTGACAGGACTGTAATTATTTGGTCGGGTTGGCGATGTCTAGTTAACTCCATTGCACTTGGACGCCGCGTCTTTTGTGACATGTGCAGATTTGCTAACTACATTTAAATTATAGGTAGCTACATACTTCCCTAATTGAAATTTTATCCAAACATTTCTACCAGTCACTTTGGAAGTTGTTAGGTGTATTTTTTAATGTATCTGAAACTGTGGATTATTGAAGCAGAAAAGGCGTTTAAATTACATTTAGTACCTAATATATATCTTGTTTGTAATGTATCCATACAACGCATTTCTTAAATATTGCAGTCATGAAATGATGATAAAAAATACTTTATAAAAATAGGGCGGCATTATAGCGCTGCCTAAGGGCAGCATTTTGTTTAGGGACGTCACTGACATACTGTTCTATTAATTCGAAGACTACCTTTTTTGTGAAACATGAACAATTTTCAACAAAGCGATTGAAGACTGGAGAGGAACATGCCATCATTTACGTACGAAAAAATACGAATCGGAGAAAAACAGTTGGTTTTACTGGAAGCTGCTACCTTCAAGTTAGTGTCGTAAAACAACATGGCGGGTAGCGGATAAATGGGTGTTATATTATTCTACGTTCTTCGGCTAAAAAGTGTGTATTAATGGAAGAATACAAAGGAGTCACAGCATTTTGGAACAATATATACACACTTAATTACGGATTCCAATCCCGGGATCCCAAGCTTTTTACGATACCTGTGAATCCCGGGATTGATATACATAATTCTGAAACTTTCGGGATTGATTTTTTTATAAATTTTTTTGGAAAATAAAATAAAAACGAAAAACAGAAAAATATTTTTAATAACAAATAATTGAATAAAGTTTGATTTATACCGTTTGTAAGTTGCTGATTCATTTTATTTTTTCACATAAATTAATAAAAATTCAAAAGATTGGAAAAAACAATGCTTAGCACTATTAACAAAAGTAATTCCACCATGATCTCATACGTTTAACGGCAGTTTCATATTTGGCTGACTAATTAGATTTATGAAGCGGAAAGGCCATAAGTACACCATGACCCATTCATTTAGTCTTTACTATCAGAAACAGCAATTTCATATTAAATTTACATTATTTATATTACAATTTTATTTACTCCATTAAACTTATGTATTTCCAAGATCGAACGTATACAATTTTAACAATAAATGTCTTAAATAGTATAAATTATGCTAGATTCATTTTTGACCGATTTTATCAATTTTATATGTAAATATATTTTTTTTATATTAACAATGGAAAAAAATGCCAATCCCGAGATTGTCAAATTGTATTCCCGAAATCGCGGGATCAGTATTTTGGATCGGGATTGGATTCCCTACTATTAATTTACACATTGATAGTTTTTCCTAAAAGATCTTTTACAATAACAATTCACAACTTTTACAATAAACGTTGAAAATGGTTGTATAGTGTAAAAAATGCCCAGGGCAGTACTAGTACTAGTAATAGTTAATGACATTCATTATTTACATAGATTTATATTTCATTTGAGAATTAAATATATTTTTAAGAAGTGGTGAAAAAAAAAATTGTATGTAATGGAATATAATGTAGCAATTCTTTAATGTTATAAATTATTTAATGTTTTTTTTGTATGAATAATAATAAAATATGCAAAATAGATAAACTATTGTAATTATTTATATAATCAAATTTTCAACATACCTGTATTTTGTGTCTAATAGGTTTATTTAAACAAGTAATTTTATAAACAATATGTCATAAACGAACCATGTTATATATTTATTTCATAAAATATTTTCAAACATACACATGTGTAAATAGGTAATATCATAAACTTCTTTTTTGTGTATAATTAACTGTGTAATTATTTTTTAACATATTATTTGTGTTTTGTATTTAACAGTTTTATCTAAACAATAATACTATGTTATTTTATATATTACTAGCTGACCCGGCAAACGTTGTTCTGCCATATAAATTATTTCTAGTGAATATTTTGGTTGTTAAATAAAAAATAACAAATGTATCGTAAGTATGTGGGGATGGGATCTATGACAGAAAGATGAATAGAGCGCTATAGACGATGCCCGCCGATAAAAACACAAAAACATCAACCATTCATTTTCTCAATTCAAAATGAGTAATGATGTTCATAATGAATGAATTACCTGTGACAGGATCTCGTTGTTTAATGTTTATGCAATATCCGTCTTGTCCTTTCCAGAAAATTAGCGGATATTGGAGAGCGTCGTATGAACGGTGTGTGTCAGCGATGAACTCCAGATTATTGTTGCTTCTTCGAACCACGATTTCTCGCGTCGATGTGCGGTCGCCAACCATGATTCCAGCAATGTCGTCAACAACAGGCACATTGAATCGACGCACGTGCTCTCCAGCTGGTGTTTTATCAGTATTGATGACAATAGCGTGATTGTCACTTTGCAATTCGTGCATGTGTGCTTTAAAAAATTTCAATTATTCATTGTGCTCATTCAACAGGGCGTCCAGCTCGCCGACGATACGCCTGGCATTAGGCGAATTGAGGCTATTGTAGCCGCAACGTGCATCCACATGATTGATGTCCTCACCGTCCATGAAGTAGATTTGTAAAAATTTATGTGGTTCGTTTGGCATTGGCAGGAATGAGCCTATTTTGTGGTATACTTGGCCTTTGATTTTGAACGTAGAATGGAATTGTTGACCATTTGCCGCAGTATTGTGAACTATTTCTGTTGCTCCGAACGAAGTCATTTGGAAGCATGAATTGAATGTGCGAATGGACTTCAGGGACAGGTTCGAATCTGGAACCGTGCCGATGAGCAAGCTGTTCAATGGTTCTGGTGGTATCTCAATTTCTGGTAGTTGCACTTTTCCTGATGCGCAACACATCCCGGCTGACTCATGTTTGAATTTGAACGCATGACAATGGGGACTTTCTTTGTCCATAGCACCAATCAGCACTTTCGGATGAGCGGAATATTCAATATCTGGCTCGTACTCAAATGCGAGACGAAGGAACGAAGCGCATGTAAATGTTTGATGTACTTGTTGGCGTTGTCGGTCATTTGATCTGCGTGTATTAACTACGAACCGGCGCGCTTGGCTCCGTTCCAATTGTCGTTGTTGATTTCATTCAGCTCGTACCTCTTGTGATTGAGATGCACGCAATTGCGACATGCTTACACGCAAATTTTTGTTATCTTGTTGGATTTGTTCGTCTGTTCTTTCTGCTCTACTATTTCGCATGTTTGTTGCTTTATTCGTTTGACAGCCCAAATGGCCCCCCTTGCGTCTTGCTGGCATTGTGACTTTGATACACGCACATAAAAATAGATAAATTAAAATAAATCGTACAAAATTTTGCACACACTGCGTTGTGATATGCCGAATGAAATGTCAAAATGACGCGACGTTTCTCTTGAATTCTTCTCGGACGTAGCGCCATCTGTCATTCAACAACACAAATAATTTCGTTCTGTTTGAAATACGAACGACGGTTAAATTTGTTCATACAAAAATAATAAAATCGCGATTAAAAAATGGGAGTGTGGGGGTAGGAGAGTAAAAATTTGGGGTTGTAGGTATTTTTTTATGTCAAATAATAAAAAAAATACAAAAAAAAAGAAACTTTTTCTGGATAGAGATACCCTTATCACCTAGCGGTATGAAATATACTTGTTGACCTATTCTCATACCTAACAAATATACATAAAATAATTCATAAAAATCGGTCGAGCCATTTCGGAGGAGTTCGACCACAAACATCGTGACACGAGATTTTTATATACGAGTATATAGAGATTATGAACAATATGTAAAAACAAGAACATATTTTTTATTCCAATATTTATTAACCCTTTTGCTATTAACTGATTTGTGTTTAATTTTTAAAAATATTGTGTTTTTTGTATTGCTATTAAAAATAAAACACTTCCATTTGCATTATTCTTTCTAACCCTGAATCCTAATAAAGTTTTTATTGCGGGAACTTTTCATAATGAAAATACGTTTATCATAAATTGGTTGTAAGCTAAAGTATTGATAAAAAAAATACTCAGTGGGGCGTTTTTATGTCCGAGTACGGTCCATTTGCAGAAAAGTGTACCTTATTTCATGAGGATACAACTTTGACTCATAAAACGAGTACGCACTGACATTTGTGTGCTCCCTCTGTGAGAGGAGTCCAATCTCTTTGAGTTTCAATCTCTTTGGGTAATATTTTACTTCTGCTAAAACTATGTACTTACTGTCTTCTCTTCTTTCGTTAACATGATAAATGATTGTATGTTGCTTCATATCCTGTCAATAGATTGTTTATTTATAAATTCAGCTGCTTATTGTACCTTTCCTTTGTCGTAAGTTTCTGTATCTGTCTTTCGTTTATATTGCCGCGTCAGATTTACATATTGATGAAAAATTGCACATTAATTATTATCACATGTAAGAAACAAAATAGTAGGTACTGTTACATTCCCAAATTGCCCCCATTTGGGGATGTCTTTGTGAATCTGGAGAGGCCCAAATCAATATCAAATAAACAAATAGTAAGGGTTGATTGCGAAAATAATTAAATAATGTTAAATATCTGACCGGCAACATTGTCTGAATGCCGTTAAAAAAAAAATACCAATGGCAACGCCGCATTTGTACCGCTCGTAAGCGACCGATTATTTTGGCGCGAGAAGCATTTTTGACAGCAACGCAGTAAGCAGTTTTAACCTTGCTATCTGACAAAACCATAAATTGAAAATAATTTGTATAAAAATGTAACCTTTAGAATATATTAACGTAAATATACCTTACCGTTTCCACCACAATTCCGGTGTGTTATTTGTTCACCTCAAAGTCCCGAATCCAGTCGAAAAATCCATACAACGAAGCAAAGGGACAGCATTTTTTTCACTTTCGAAAATGGAGCGAAATGAAAGTACCCAGGTATACATTTTCAATAGAATTCTAATGACAACGCATACTGTCTTCAACAGCGTACTAAAAAGGTGGTAACACCGGTATTTAGCGGTGAAACTCGAAGTCCCATCACATTAACCTGTTGACAGCTGATATTGATATTAAATACAGCATAAAATGGAAGTAAAAACCGAAATTATGGATGAAATATTGCCTGACGGAACGGATGAGGTAATCAGAGACGGTGCATACCAATGGATTGGCGTAAATCACTTCAAGAGAAAGGGTCGATTTGACGTGTCAGTCAAACAGGAAAATATCGACGACGACAGCAAAAATGTCCACTTAAAGGAGGTAAGAATTGTCAAATTTTGGTTAACAAATGCGCAATCAATTTCTAATCGAAACTTAGCACGACTATTCTTCAAGGTTAACAATTCTTTTTCTGTACGATATTGTTTTAAAATGAATCATATTAAAAGGGTTTATACCGTGGTTTTTCCCTCAATTTTACGAAATCAGTAATGAATGTAAATCATCAGGCTGCTGATGTTTTTTCTACCAAAAATATCGCACTGACGCTATGTGCGGCAGTACCCATATTAGATTAATTTCAATGTGTGTTTGGAGTCGGAGTAAGGACCTAATGGGTTGAAGAAATGGTTATTTTTTTATTAATTTTGTGGGTTTTAAGTGATATTATAAACATAATAATAAAGCTATGCGACTAAATATAATAGAACATTCATCGCCAGTTCGTCCTGAACGCACAGAAGAATTATGGAAATAAATATTGTGTATTATCAAATGTGTACCTTACTTTTTTGTCATCAACACCCTTTGTATTTTTAATAGTGGTATTTAGCTATTTATGATGGGTGTTTATTGGTTTTAAAAAATATCCATATATTACTTACAATAACACATTTAATATCAATTTGTAAGAAGTAACAACATTGTAGGAAGTAACAACACTTGACTTTGGAGGCTGCTTCATCTCCCGGCCCTCATCAAGGACCGGAGACTGACATCACCACGTAGAATCAAGCGAAACTTTACCAGCGTCCAAAAAAAATATAGATGAAGGGGATGAGTCCAAGCGTCGGAGAGCCCCAACAACACTAAGGATTACCATAAGTCAAGTTAATATCAATTGCATAAATAAAAAAAAACCAACGGAATTACCAGTTTTTTTTAACTAATTGCTCCATTACCTGTGATCCAATGTCCATTAATGTAGGAAACCCATCATTACCTACTAACTTATTTATTAAAATGTAAACATAAAATATTAATATTTTTAAGCCATATTATTTATAATCTACTTAGTTAAGTATATTCGATGTTTTATAGAATTAAATTCAGAAAACCAAACCCGACAAACAAAAATCGCGTCTAAGCTTAATTATTTTCCTACATAAATATATATTATTACCTACATTATGTTCCTCCTACTACTTTTATATACAAATAATAGTCCTAATAATAACTACGTAATTTAATATCTCAATTATTTTTTGGATAACTGTTTTTTGCAACTCTGTAGTTAATGACGACTTGCATTTAAAAATACGGCTCGGCATCCCCGATCACCACAATTCGGAGCGATCGCTGCTAAAATGCAGAATCCGCTGTTAAATAAATATAATTTCTTCTTATTAAATGCGTTATACCGCTGGATTATTCTTGTGATATTATGTTATGATATAATGTATCTTGCAGTATATAAAATAAATAAATATGAAAGATCTTCCAGCATTGAAATTTCAAGTAATGAACTTGTTTTTCGTTTCCTGAACATGTCACATATTTCAGCAAAGTTTTTGTGATTTTCAGTCATTTGAAATATTTTGAAATTGCCGGTTTTTTATTTTTTTGATGTAGTTTTTTTTTTAACCAGTATGTGTCATTTTATGTTTTTTGAATTCACCAATTCGTATGAATTTTTTAAAACACACATCGCATTGATAGCGTTTTTCACTAGTATGTGTAATTTTATGTGTTTTGAGTTGACCATTTTGTATAAATTTTTTGAAACACACATCGCACTGATGGCGTTTTTCACCGGTATGTGTCATTTTATGTAGTGTGAGACGACTACTTGTACTAAATTTTTTAAAACACATATCACACTGATGTGGTTTTTCACCAGTATGTGTCATTTTATGTACTTTGAGTACATAAATTTGCATGAATTTTTTAAAACACACATCGCACTGATGTGGTTTTTCACCAGTGTGTGTCATTTTATGTACCTTTAGTTCGCTAATTCGTATGAATTTTTTAAAACACACATCGCACTCATGGCGTTTTTCACCAGTATGTGTCATTTTGTGTAAATTGAGCTGATTACTTTGTATAAATTTTTTAAAACACACATCGCACTGATGGCGTTTTTCACCAGTATGTGTCATTTTATGTAGTTTGAGTTGGCTACTCTGTATGAATTTTTGAAAACACACATCACACTGATATGGTTTTTCACCAGTATGTGTCATTTTATGTACTCTTAGTCCATCAATTCGCATGAATTTTTTAAAACACACATCGCACTGATTGGGTTTTTCACTGGCGTGTGTCATTTTATGTTTTTTGAGGTCACCAATACGTAGAAATTTTTGAAAACAAATATCGCAATGTTGTAGTTTTTTACCTGTATGTGTCATTTTATGTTGTTTGAGTTCAAAATATCGTATAAATTTTTTAAAACACAGATCGCATTGGTGTGGTTTTTCACCGGTATGTATCATTTTATGCGTTTTAAGAGAACCACTTTGCTTGAATTTTTTAAAACACACATCACATTGATGAGGTTTTTCACCAGTATTTGACTTGGATGAGTTAAGACCCTGATACTTCATGCATGAAACGGAGTGAATATTTAGATGATTTACAGATTCAAACACTCCGTAACAATAATGGCAAATAAAGTTGCGTGGAAAATATGAAACTTTTTTCAACTTAATTCGAACCACCTTTGTCAAATATAGTTTCTGAACTTCCAATTTAATATTTTGTTCATCTTTAATAGTTATCTCTGAATGCTGTATCATCTTTTTGCTTTTATTGGTGGCAGGGGCTATTTTGTGGTAGACCAAGCTTTTGTCAACTGTGTCTTTTCTGATGATGTCCAGTGGTTTACTGTGACGTACTATGAAACATTGCTGGGTATAAACCTATAAAAAGAACAGGGTTTATATATTCAATTGTATTAAACAAATGTAGAGTACAAAGAAACGATAACGAAAACGATAGAATGTGTTTTGAAAGTTAATTGATATAAATACCTGATCTGGTGGCCTGTACTGTGGATCAGAGCAGCCAGGTTGGCTGGTTTTCATTTGGCGGTTTGCATTGTCAACAAATTCTTCCTTGATGACGATTCTCTCATTATCATTCTCAGACTTTATATTGATCAGACCGTTTTCACACATCTAGAATAATATTATTAATGTTATGTAACAGTATCACCATTATGAACCTATCCGTAATGTTTTGATTGTTTTATATAACTATTCGTCACATAACACATTGGTTGATTATTATTCTGAGAATGGCAGAACGTTATTTGTTAAGGTACAGTCAAGCGTTTAATAATTGCTCTCCATGTATTTGGTATTAGTTCCAGATAAATAGCTGATAGTGTCACCAAATATATCCTCCCCCTCAAAGTATGCCTCAAATCACGCATCCTGGGGCCTTATGTTAGAACTTGCGAGTCGTGTGAAACATCGTAATTATTCGCGAACGTGACGTAGGTTATCGAATTATGGCATGTCGAAACTTATCACTACCTGAATTAGTCATAATCCGTGTTGACATTATTGCCCATACCAAAGGGCACTCGTGACCATAGCCGCTCATACGACTTGAGTATGTGAGCATGCGCACTGATGTCTCGCGCCGATAACGTAGTTTAGTTTTGAACTGTCAAATAAGAGTGAAAGGCTAGGCTGCGAAAAGATAGTATTTTATTATTGGGCTCGCAAGAATAATTACCTACATATTATTATTTTATATTTCGCCAAAGCATTGCTATATATTTGTATCATTCACCCAATTATTGTAAAATATGTCAATCCCATAAATAGTTACTTTTGCTGCACTTTTAGGATCACGTAATCATCGCGAAACAGATCAAATAATTGAGGAGCAAACATTCAAAACGTGATTTGTCACACAGATGTTGAGCTGAGATAATCAAGAAAAACATATTGTACTGAAAATGGTTTTTTTTATTATAAAACTGTTTAAGGAAAGAATTTTAAACCTGGTATTTTGTATAATCCAAAATTCGCGGAAGTGGTTCATTTTTTGATTTGAAATTTGGACAAAACACGATTTGCATGAAACTTGTGGGCAAAACACTATTTGAATGAAAATCAAGGCATTATATTTTTTTATACGATAAAAGGTTCTTTGAACACTGATTCTGGTTTCCTTTCATAGATTTAAATATGGACTATCAGAATTGACAATAAACAGCATTTTTCAATATGTGTGACAAATCACTTTTTGAATATTTGCTCCTCAATTAGGTATGCTAACTTATGTCAAAATGCTTTTTCACTCAGTGATGCACTATTTATACGTAATTTCCGGTTAAACAAAGAGCTTGTGAGATATATTTTACAAATTCTCACGCCATATAGGTATATTATCGTAAGTTTAATGTTACTATCTACAAGCGTGAAGAGTTTACAATGCAAAAAAATGAATATGGTTGTATAGCTTAAAATTAATCAAAGATATAGAAGATGTATGTTATATTTTGACACATAATGACGTTTATAATAGGTATTATATCCATGGAGAATTAAAAAGTCGTAGGTAGGTATAATGTTGAGACGGACATAACCTTACCTGATTTCAATTAAGATCACTTAATTAAAACCTCTCCTTTCTTTTGCTACTTTTGCACGACCAATGACGTGAATTCATGTACCTATTTCTCGATTTCCATGTTTATTTTGATATTTCGTTTCGTATGTGACAGTGACCTTGAAAATCAAAACATCAAAATAAAGGAGTTCACTCACGGAAAGAACACGGCAATTACCATTTTATAAACAATAAAGATGCCAAATTATTATATTATTCACAATGTTACTTAATACTCTGTTATCTTGAGTTCAATTAATTATGTTTATGTTTGATAATGGTTTGTAATGAATAAATACCTACATAAAAATAAATGTTATTGAAGACACTGTGTTTATTTTGTTAAATCTTGTTTTACAGTGTAATAATATTATATGGTTTCGTATTTATGTAAGGTTATATCTACGTACATATATCTATATCATATTATACTGAATCAATCGAATATTATAGGAATTATACACAAACATAACCAACAAAAATAATGATTTCGTTTTTGATGTTTCATCTCGTACCATAGACATCGATTTTCTCGGTTTTGGCGATGTTGCCAACTGGTCACTCGCGAGTTAAAATAGTCCGTAGCGAGTGGGATTCAAAAATAGTTATTATCGTATACGGTATGAAACGGGCGATACTAACTTGTCATACCGCACAGTTTTCGACCACACGACTCGCAAGTTCTAACATACCCACCCCAAAACTCCATATAAAATTATAAATGACAAGCCCTGCAAAATTTACAATCCCCGATAAAACTAAATAAATGTTTGCAAACGAACGCGCAGTTTGACAGCGTTTCTTCACACAGGGTCACGTACCTGAACGCCTTCTTAGAAAATACATGCAACCTTGAATACTGCGGGCGCATTTACCGTTCAGAGTTTCAAAAATTTGTAAGTCTCCACCCCGCGCAATCTGAGTGTGAAAGTACCCCTCGCCATTATGATTTTAGATGTTTTTAAAGATAGTATCGATACGACGTCAGAGGAGACATAAACACCTCTCCCATGCGTCCGTGCGGCTTGACGGACGATTGCTTGATTCCAAGCCGTACAAGTGTGTAATCGCTAATATTGTGTAAACCCAACCTTGTAATTATTAAATTAAAGTGTTGTGCAAACCAATTAAATGTTGCGTGCCCTTGAATAACCGACATGCATATCACCCGCCAATTTAATGTGTTTTAGCACCGATCGTGCGCCCTATAATAACTACAATTTAACTTAGTCATGCTGAATCAATGTATACCCTCGCGTATTACTTCAATGCTTTGGATAAATAAATCCAGCTCTGCGCAGCGCTTTCAAATATAAAAATATATATTATAAATATAATATAATGTGACTATCCCGATGCCTCTCTCTAATCCAAAAGGTACCAGGACTTTGCTCAGCGCACCACCTGAGTTCGTTGTCCTCCAGGTATTAATAGGTACCTACTGTTAAACTGCGGATATACCGATACACTAAAAATGTCAGTGGGCGCGTGGGGTTTCATCATTAATTGATTGATTACCGAAACTGATGATTATACAAAAATGCCGTGATTTCTTTGCGAACAAAAATAATAATATTATCTATACCTAATTAATTTAGTCGAGTCGAGAGTGGCATGACTATTTAGAAAAATTTCGGACCCAATCATGTACCTACACTTGCCGTGTGAAGATTTCGATGGATGATTATTAAAGGTTGAGCCCGTGAGCCCCATATAAAAAAAACCCGTATGCGAAACATAACGGCCGGTGACCGATTGGCAATAACATTGAGTTTCAAATCCTGAACTATTTCGACTCAAGCAGCATTTATTTGAACTCTGTTTTCATAATCGGATTGTGCACAATCCCACAATAGTGAACTAGTTTCCAGGATTCTAATTAAATTAATAACAACATCATCCGTCTATTCCACCACGATTTTGCGAACTCATTTATCAGTTTTATCCATTTCATTACTATTTATATAACAATTATTACCGTGTACTTGTGTCTACTGTCAAGATGACAGAAAAAACACTTCCCGCGCTATCTATGACCCATACACAATAATATATAACAACACGTTTGGCATAGACGTCACAGCAAGGATCGACTGTCACACAAAATTATCGAGGTGTTTACACTTACCCAAAAAACGATGACATTGAAGGCTGTCATAGATCGTATGACATATATATGACAGTATATGACATTATATTTACACTCTGTGACACAAGACGCCAACATAAAGACTTGGATTCACTAGGGAACAAAATGTATCGCGACATGACGCCCAACATTGAGTCTACGTGCCGGCGCAACGTTGCGCTCTGTCGCCCATTGTTGCATGCAACATATGCGGTTTTTCTACGTGACGCGAGACATGTTACACGATGTCGCTTCTCTTGTACCTTGTACTCACTAGGGGACAAAATGTCTCGCAACATGGCGCGCAGCATTGAGTCTACGAGCCGCCCCAACGTTGCAAACTGTTCCGTACGTTGTACGCAACATAGCGAGGCTTTTCTACGTGATCCGCGACAAGTTGCATGTGTACGCTCTACGAGCGAGCGCAAGGGGGCAACCCATCGTCATTCGCGATGGCAAGTGCGATGGTATGGTCCAAACTGCGCGATAGGGAATTTGTATGAGTTTTCACACGAGATGTGAAAGAATAAAATTAATTTAATAACAATATTAAAATATATTAAAACTCTAACGATAAAAAAAAATTATATGAATAATATTATTTTTGATGCCGAGAAAAAATCAATGAAAAAAACGTTTATTTTTATTTCGATTTTTTATGAATTATTTTGATTCATATTAATTAATAAAGCAATAATATTATCAACCGCTGTATATTCGAAAATTAATATATCCATTATTTAATTTTTATATTTTTTGTTCTATCCATTACAGAAAAATAAATAAAATTTACTTACTATTTTTAATTTTAGAACAAGATATTAATTTATTGACAAGATCTTGGCCAAGCACAGGGCGTGACCGTACTATGGTCGTTCAGGTCGAGCGGAGCAAGAAAACGTATTAGACCACCATATAAGCACTGCGAGTGTATAATAGAATTAATACAATAACGTAGGTAAAAAGCTTATTACATACTTATTAATTGGCTGCTAATAACTTAAAGCACATTCAAAATACTATAATTTTGAATATCGGATCGTTCTTTTTTCTATATACCTATACTTGCTTTAAGTTTTTTTTTAAATATATAAATAATCTAATGCATTTAAGTTTTGTACTATTCCATTTGAGTTGTTTTTTTCGACCCGGGTTTCGTGTTTCGACATCTTCAGGCACTATGCCCACTCACCAATGGTAAATACCTACAGAATATCAACAAATGCAGTTAATTACATATTGTATAATAAAATTAATACAATAAAGTAGGTAAAAAGCTTATTATTTAATTAAGCTAGGTTATTTAATTAATTCGCTAGCAGTTCGCTAAGCATTTGATATCAAATTCGCATACCATCAGTGATAAAATAATGCCAGAATGTTTGCATATATGTAACAAAGGTCTAAAATTAAATTTACTCGAACAGTTGGAAATTAATCGCGAATTATCCAAAAGTAATCACATAATTAATGAAAATTTGGTAATGCATTCGTCGCTACTATTAAATATAATTTAAATACATGATTAACAAAATTATACTAATAATATTTTAATTAATTAATAATGTCAAGAAATAACCAAAGCACTCGAACACTGTACTTTCGATAAATTTTGTAAATTTTGATATCCATTAAAAACCCACTTAAGGTTTTTAAAGTATTAATAATATTACAATTAATAATAAGTATACAAATTCATAATATTGTTTGAACGAATAAGAAAATGTATTCTGTCTCTATCTATGCGTATGGTATTTTAGCAAAGGCAAACGGCCTATCTGAATAGTCTTGATAATGGTGTTACAACCGAAATAGCTATCGACAAATTTCTAAAAAACCTGTAGAATTTAATATTAATTATATTTTCATTTCTTTTAAAATGGAATTCTACCAAGTAAATGCTAACTCAATTAATAAGTTATTTACTTTGTTTATATTAAAATATGAAGTCATATTATTATACTGCTCCACTGTATTTTTTTAACTATGCAGAACAAAAATTAAATACCTACTTAAATCTTATTCCCTACAGTCTACATAATTATTTTTACCGATAAATAATAATGCCAATAATTGTTTCAGCGACGGCGTGTCATAAACGTAATAATTTATTATGGCATGTATATATTTGCTTCAAATTACAGAGGTACTTACGCGATCAGTGCTTCGAAACCTTTTATTATTTTATAAATCATGGAAATTCTGAATAAAAATAATATGTAATAAACTTTTACCCGATTTTTTTATATATGGATGTATATTATAATATTATCATTAACATTTAGGTACTAAACATTTCAAAGTTTTCGATTACTGTTTTTTTAGTAGTTCACCATTTTTTCTCATGTTAATCTTTTATGTTGAAAATTCACTGTTTTTGTGAAATACGGGATTTTTACATATGAAATGAAAGAAAATCCGGCTTCTATGTGAGAAATTATATATATCACTGTTGATCTTGTGACTGTTGGGCTACGTTTTATTTATGTTAAATTGCATAATTTTTTCGATATTTAACTTTTGTGTATAATAAAATGAACAGTTTATAAATTTACACTTGTTTACGTAGGCGTGTGTAGCCGAGATCTTTCAATATGACTACATAATGTCAATTATTATATGAATACAAAATCACTTACAATAAAAACGTTGTGGAATCGCCATCAAGTGTTATGCCAAGTCCCAAATCAAGATAAGTCTCCTTGTAAATTAATACACATTATTTAAACACTGTTTTAAAGTTGCATATCAATTGTTTGCAAATATTTGTATAAAAACAATTCATACTAAGTATTTTAAACAAATGTGCACTTTTTTTGTATTTCTTACTCATGAAAAACGTATGAAAACGCACAAACAAGAAAGTGTGGACGTGTTTACAAATATTTTGTTTGACTAAAAGTAACGCCGTGTGGTCTCGGCGAATGTTGTTTTGAATAAATCTCGCAAATTTGTATGATATGGACTGCCCAGACTACATTTAAATTGATGACAATGTTTAAATTTCAGGACGTGCGTAGAGTTTCAAATGTTTGTAACGTGCATTTTTTGTTAAGTGATATAAGTTTACAAACAATTATATAGGTAACTTATTTGCGAGCAGATTATCTTATTATGGAGTGATTATTCTACAAAAAGATCATACAATAATATCTTCTGGTTTATAATCCAAACAACTCTGTGCAGGTCCTCGATTTCATTAAATATATCAAATATATACATTTAAAAAGGTGAAGTGCCACTGGCTCCAACTGTTGGTAAAAGGCGCTTGTCGGTAAAACGGATAATAAAATTTGTCTAGACATCGCATGACATGGCATGAAAGACAAAAATGTGCTCTAATGATACTGCAATAAGAATCACTTTGGCGGCTATCGCGTTTCGGCGATAATTATATACAAGCAAATATTCTGCGGCATTGCTTCGTTGTGTGTCCGTATATTGAACAAGAAACATGTTCCGCGGCTTCGTTCCCGAAACATCGACGTAGATGCTGTGCGTCATGTTTCACGATTTGTTCCATAGTGAACCCAAGCCTTAAAGGTTCAAATAGACTATATGACGATTGTGCACATATGTGCCAAGAGCGTTTTAGTGTCTATGATTATATGTATGCCATTCCGACATATTATACATACATATTGTATGACAGCTATGACATCGTATTTACACTCTAAGAAACCGGTTTTTCGACATATATATGCCGGATCGACAATGAATCTATTTTGACAATTAATGCGACGCACCACCGCGGTTTTGGATGCACTGTCACTTAACTGTCACTCAACAAGACTATTTAACTAAAACATTCTGATATCAGTAAGTGGGTAATTATTTTACGTTACCTACTGACTTCTTGAAATTGGAAGGAAAACCCACTGTACAAGCCTTTTTGTTCTCTCTGACTATAAAACAATATGGTCGAGCAATAGAATACTAGCAATTGTTGATTTGATCACTTTCATTTAGATTGCGCATTTGTTAACAAAATTGTGTATACCCTCGCCTAAACAAATTTGGAATCTACTTACGTCTTTTAAGTGTATACTTTTGCTGTCGTCATCGATATTTTCTTGTTTGACTTGCACGTCAAATCGACCTTCGCCCTTGAAGTGATTAACGTCAATCCATTGCTGTGTACCGTCGCCGAAAACCTTCACCGTTTCGCCAACCAATACTTCATCAATAATTTCGGTTTTTACTTCCATTTTATGCGGTATTTAATATCAATATCAGCTGTCAATTAATAGGTAAACGTCATCTAGCCTCGTGTTTCACTGCTAAATACCAGTGTTTCCACCTATTTAGTACGCAGTCCCAGAAATTATGCGTTGTCATCAAAAATCTATTGAAAATGAATAGGTTTTTGTTTTTCACAACAAATAACGAAGAAAATCAAAAATATCTAGCCCTTTTTATATTAAGGATTTTATGATTGACATCTTCCGACAAAAATGCTATCCATCGAATTCAAGATATTCCATGATTTATTTTACCTTTTTTTTTCTCGACTTGTCAATTTTTTTTTAAGGCAGCATCAATTTTAATTCGGAAATATCGAAATTTTAGTAAAACCTACCTTTAGCGCATTTTTTAATATCGATATTATATCTTTTAGATAAAAATACGTTTTTACAGATTTTCATAATAATTATTGTAGTATTCTCGGCTTGCTATATTTATTTAATATTACCATATAATGCGGAAAATTATTATACCTAGTACAAAATAGTATAAGTACCTAGGTCATAATAATTATTATTAATTATTGAACTGGTGCAATAGTACCTACTAAGTTACGTAGGGACTGACTGTAATTTGATGCAAAGTAGATACCTACCTAGATATTGAAATATCTAGGAGTGCCTGGGTTAGCTCGAATGGTATTGTTTTGAACTCCTGATAGCATAAAATTATTAATAAAAGTTTTTCAGTGGAGAGGTCCAAGTATTACAAGGAATAAAACAGTATGAAAGTTAACGGTCTTTCTTTTATTTTGTTTTATAGTCACACTCAACCTCATCGTAGGTAATTCGATTCATATTTTTATATTCTATATAAATGTCAACTTATTATACAAAAACTTATATTGTAGGTACACCTACATATACTTAATTCAATTTTATATTTAGGGATGCACAAAACGTTGTCTTATAGTAGGTATGCAATTTATTCATACTTTGTTATTTAATATACCTTAATATTATAATTATTACATTGTTCTCATATTTTTATTGTGAAGGTAGGTAGGTAGATACCTCTTTTGAATTAAAATGCATAAATAATCCTTAGAGATTGGACTCATCTCTTTGCTATCACCGAATGCGACGCCATTTTCCTAATTTCGGGCACCTTTTTTTCGTCTCGCCAAACTTTCTTTTATTATGAATTAGTTACCTACCTATACTAAGTAATTTGCATGAGAATTCTGATACTATACTTTTTGAATACTATATTAATTCATTGAGTGCGAACTAAAATGGTGGCAACACTGGTATTTAGCATTGGCTTCATTGACACTTGACGTTAAGCTGTTGACAGCCGATATTGTTATTAAATACCGCATAAAATGGAAGTAAAAACCGAAATTAAGGATGAAATATTGCCTCACAACACGGCGGAGGTGATCGGAGACTGTGCATACCAATGGATTGACGTAAATGACATCAAGAGCGAAGGTCGATTTGACGTGTCAGTCAAACAGGAAAATATCGATGACGACAGTAATACTATCCCCATAAAAGAGGTAAGTAGATTCCGAATTTGTTTAGGCAAGGGTACCTATACACAATTTTGTCAACAAATGCGTAATATAAAATTAATAAAAGTGAGCACGAGTATTCCTCAAGGTTAACTACAGTTGCTAGTATTATATTGCTGGACCATATTGCTTGGTCGGAGAGAACAAGAAAGGTTTATACAGTGGGTTTTCTTTCCAATTTCAAGAAGTCACTACTAACCTACCTATGTACCTAATGTAAAAATAAATACCTACTCACTAACCACGTTACTTACTGATATCAGAATGCTTTAGTAAAATAGCCTGTTGTTGAGTGATAATCAAGTGACACGGTGCATCGTATTAACACTACCTATTAACTGAATTGAGTCAATTGAGTACCTATTTTACAACGTTTTTATTAGCTCGTATTCTTATATGTCCGGTGGTTGTTTATCCAGTACAAATCTTGCAATCGATTTTTAACTAACTTCCCGACTAGCTAGACATTTCAAACTTTTAGAATATATCAGAACACAATGTCAATGCATTATTTCAATACTTTTAGCCATCTTTAAGTAGAATTGACAGCTAATTCTGTTTTGCGTGAAAAGTTATTTCGGAAGAAATCCGTAATCCAATCCACTATTATTGGTTGCTAAGTGGGTGGTCCTAGCAACTAAACTATTATGGCGATACTTCAGTGAAACGGCAAATAATTTTCAACTATAGGTGCGACGAAATTTTGGACTCACTGGCAGTCTGAGAGCGAACGTCGAGGTGTGAATACGTCAGTTTGTTTCGTGATGGTGATGGTATTAATTCTTAAATCGCGTAAAGATGACTAAAACTTTTACCTATTTACTTTAAAAAGAAAACATGTCAATGAATATATTATTATTGTTACTTATAGAACAATAAACAGAACATTAAATGGACGCATGTTGAATTTATATGACAAATTATATTTCTTAATATATACTTGCGTAGTAAATCAAAATGACATTTCAGTATTCTATATTTTTTGCTTGTTTTTTATTTACTTCATGTTATCAAGTATAAGTTTGAGCATATTGAGCATAATAATTGAACAGAAAATTTAAAAACGTTGTATATAAAAAAATCTTTTTATCTTGTTGCGAGTTACGACTTTCACTCCATGTTAGGTACCTATGTAGGTTTTGAATCTGTGAATATTGCAACACGACATTTGTAATTATTAGAGAACGACTTACGTGATTAATTATAAGTCGGAAAGTCACGTAAGTCGAATAAAACTTAAAATCATGCATTTTTTTTAAAAATAATATGTGTTAGTTTCAAAGGATAAGTGAATATAAAATGGACCCAAATTCATACATTTAAGAAAATATTATTGATTGATGAATTGGTTTGATTTTACAATCCCCAACAGCATTTCCACCAAGGAAAGTGGTTAGCCTATCTTCAGACACCTTAAAACCTGAAATAGATTTTTCTTCTTCTTCTTTTGACCATCTCCGATCCTAATAGGATCATATATGGGCCTCCACAGAGTGGAGGTTTGTATTAACAGATTTTTGTTTTTACGAGAAATGGATGTCAGCCACTTGCTCAACCTATTAAGTCCATACTCTGACTCATATACAAATTAAAAAAACAATATGTGTACTTGCCAGACCCAGGATTTCAACTTGGGACCCACGACGCTATAGGCCGACGGTTAATCCGCGCGGCCATCGTGGGAGTTAATTTTATTTAGATTTTTCTAGTTGGGATATTTTATAATATGACTGATCTAGCATTTTTTTCCAATAAGCCCAGTTTCGTCCACATTAAAATATGTTGTGGCAGGTTGTCCTCATTTTTATGATTTCTACTAGACTCTTGATAAAATCTATAGCTTCCTCTGTATCTGCATAACTCGGCAGCCTCATCTGTTACTTTGGCGTTGTGTAGTTTATTACGGCTTTTAAATTGTTGAAACCGTCTGTGGCTTGCAGTGAATGTATTACTATTAACACCATGACCCCCACAAAGGGGGAGCTGACAGGGCTCTAGCCTGGGGGCACGGTTTCAGGAGGGGCATGGCGTGGCGAATCGACCAGATAAGTGATTTAAACACACCACAAGTTCTATCGAACAGTTAAAAAAAGTCGCCGGCGCTATTTATCTTCATTATTATTATTATTATTATTTAAAATTATGTGGTTGTACGATACAATTTTTAATTGTGTATCAATACTCGACAACTCCATAATTCAAATAGATGTATTCAAATATACAAAAAGCACTAAATATAGGTACATATTAATTTTACCGCGTAAACCATTTAAAAAATGCTACTGTAGAGCGTCACACTGCCTTTATCTTTTGCGATAGGTAGGGGGGGCATCAAATATCATAGCCTGGGGTCCCGTTTCAGAATGTGGGGGCCATAATCAATACTATCATCATGTTTACACTGTCTTCAAAACGACTCAAGGCTTTATCCTGTATGACTAGGAAAATAAATATTGGTATATCGCTCGAAGTAAGACCATCAGTTTATCAGTAATAGCCCATTTACACGTGCATGGATTTACTGTGCACAGTAAGAAAATGTATGGGGAAATATGTATTATCCTGCAGTTGGCAAGATTGCGTGTATAAATCAAACAAGATTAGAAGATTTCAAATTGTGATGATTTATTGCGCGCAAGTAAGATTATTTAGCTGGGCTGGTCGGCCCCAAGTGGACACATTGACGCCAGTAGATGTGTTCATAGCAAAAGTTGGGAAATGCCAAACTGCCAGCAAGTCCCATCTGCTGGCCTCCCCGTGGCGACCTCCGGGCAATGCAGCGTACGCTGTAGCTAACAGCAGGGGGCGAAGGGCGAGTGACCGGCGCCATAAAACTGGCCTTCTGGCTAAGGGAAGGAAATCCCCGACAGAAAAACCTGGTCGAGCCGACCTTCAGGGCCCTCGTGGCTCAGGCCTCGGGAGCGCTGGGCTAATCACCTTGCCTCCTTAAACGAAACAGATTAACAAAACACCTACACAGCAGCCTCGGACGACAACCGGCTCTGTAAAACGACGACCTTGCATGGAAATGGACAATGAAACAGGTAGAGTAATCCTCTCTAACAACTCGAGTATGCGCATTGGGACATATAATGTTCGCACCCTGCGTACCCCCGGAAAGGACCTGCACGCCACACGCATCATGCACACCTATGGTGTGGACATCCTAGGGCTGAGCGAAGTGCGCTGGAAAGGAGCCGGGAGAAAGTTGATTGAGGGTTACTCTATTGTCTACTCAGGTCAGGAGCAATACCATCGCCAGGGAGTGGCAGTGTTGATGTCAAAGAGAGCGGCCCGTTGCCTCGTGAAATGGGAACCAATCTCGGAGAGACTGATACGTGCCTCCTTCAAGACGCCTGGTAGCTCCTTGACCGTCTTTCAGCGCTACGCCCCCACTGAGGATGCCGACGCGCAGACAAAGGATGCTTTTTACGATTCTCTCCACGCGGCAGTCTCCGCCATCCCCCGAAGAGACCGCGTGATTGTAATGGGGGATTATAATGCGAGAGTAGGAGCAGACCCGGTGCTTGGCCCCACGGTGATGGGACGACACGGCCTCGGTGACCCCAACGATAATGGTGAGCGGCTCGTAGAATTCGCCACTCTGAACGAGCTTGCAATCGGAGGCACTGTTTTTCCCCACAAAGACATTCACAAATATACTTGGACGTCTCCTGATGGACGCACGAGGACGCAGATTGACCACTTCTTATACAGCTTGAAGCACCGAAAGGAACTTCTCGACGTGCGTACTTACAGAGGCGCCGATATCCATAGCGATCATGAGTTACTTATTGGAAACATCCGAGTAAAACTCAGTCGCCAGGCGAGGCCTCCAAAGTGCGAACGAATTGACGTTGAGAAGCTCCGACGCCGAAGAATTCGGACCGACTTCGAAACTGCTGTACGAGATAGTGTATATCGTATCTACGAGCGGCACAAATCTGAATCCGACCTCATTGAGGCGGACTGGAGCCTCATAAAGAGTGCGATTGTGTCGTCGGCTCGTACCGTCCTTGGTACCAGAAGGAGTGAGCAGCCAAAGTGGATGTCTGACGAAACGTGGGTTGAAATTGGTGAACGAGCCAGGCTGAAAGCCCTGAGAGACGAGGAGAGAGACCCCGACCGAACCGAGGACCGCCGGACTGACTACCAGACCCAAGACAGGGTAGTCAAACGATCCGTGCGGTTGGACAAGCGCAATTTTATGAACCGGCAAATTGAAGCGGCAGAGGAGGCAGCAAGCAGAAATGACACCAGGAAACTCTTCCGAATCACCCGTGAAGTCTGCGGCAGGCGACCACCGACTCCCGGAGCCATTCGTGGTCCCAGTGGAGCAATAGAGTCTGACGCAGAATGCGTCAAGAAGATTTGGAAGAATCATTTCTGCGGAGTGCTGAACCGCCCACCCCCCTTGGATCCCTTTGACATATCTGCGGAAGCTTTACTTTTGGACATTCCCCGAGCGACCGACATTTCCGAATGCCCGCCCACGCACACCGAGATAAAATCGGCTGTGAAAAGGCTCAAGAACGGAAAGGCACCGGGGGGAGACGGGATTCATCCTGAATTCCTCAAGTACAGCTTGAGCGCAATCCTGCACCCTATGTTTCATCTGATGACAAAGGTGTGGGAAGAAGAGCGCTGCCCAAGGGACTGGGTGAACGGTGAAATCATCACACTTCTTAAAAAAGGTGACCCTCTAAGCTGCGACAATTACCGAGGCATTACGCTACTCAGTGTTCCGGGAAAGATTTTGGCAAACATCATTTTGATGAGAATAAGGGACCCAATAATGCACGTCCTCAGGAAAAACCAAGCCGGGTTTCTACCTGGTCGAGCGTGTGCAGACCAAATCCACAACCTTCGATGTCTTCTCCAGCAGAGCCATGAGTTGAACAGTCCGATGGCCTGCTGTTTTGTGGATTATGAGAAGGCTTTCGACAGTCCGCACCGCCCCTCCCTCTGGATGATACTGGGAGCATACGGGATCCCTCCCAAGATCATTGCCATAATCAAAAGCCTGCACGAGAATAGCGAATGCTGTGTCAGAATTGGAGACACTGTCACGGAATGGTTCGGGGTCACGACCGGAGTCAGACAGGGTTGTGTCCTTGCACCGTTTCTCTTTATCATTCTCTTTGACTTCATACTACGGAAGTCAATACCACCCGACCGAGGCATACCTGTTACCCCCACGGTGAAGCTATGCGACCTGGAATACGCCGATGATGCTGTCCTATTCGACAACTCAATCGAGGGCATTCAAGAGACAATCGACAGGTTGCATAACAACTCCTCTCGCGTTGGTTTGAAAATCAACGCGAAGAAAACCAACGTCTTGTGCAATAGCACCTGTCCTGATCCAGATTTCCCTCTGATTAGCGATGGACAGAGCATCGAGAGCGTCGACAGCTTCAAGTACCTGGGGGTACACATCACGGGAGATGGCATTTTGCAGAAAGAGCTCGCTATCCGAATGGGAATGGCTGGAGCAACATTCAACTCGATGCGAAATGTCTGGGACTCACGATTGTACTCGGTCAAAACCAAATGCCGCCTATTCGACGCTTGCATTCTGACGGTGCTGCTTTACGGTAGCGAATCATGGCACCTTACGAAGGCTCAGAGCAACCGTATACTGAGCTTCGAAAACAGATGTTTGCGACGAATACTGGGTGTGCGGTGGTATGACTTTAGGAGCAACGAGGAGATAAGAGAACGTACCAAGCAGCCTCTCATCACGCTGAAAGTGAAGAGGCGACGTTGGACCTGGCTCGGCCACGTGCTGCGGATGCCAGAAGAGAACTTTAACCTGGCTTGCCTGTTCTTCAAGCCGACCGGATTCCGGCGTCCTGGAAGGCCGCTAAATACAATCTACAGAGTGTATACGGCGGAGCTACGGGATGCTGGTTTGACCTGGAACGAAGCAAGAAGACTGGCGAGCGACAGGGATTCTTGGAGGCGCCGCGTGGTGTCCATATGCTCCAGTTAAGGGGCGGATATGGGCAAAGAAGAGAAGAATTTCACTCGGAAATTTTATCACGTTTTTTGTGATATCATACATCCTGGATGAATCTATATGATTTTATTACGTAAAATCATCCATTGTTCTGGTTGTTGTAGTTCTAAATCTGTGGCATCCACGTATCACTTTGCTGGTGAATTCAATGAACCAAAACTCAAGCAATTCGAATCCTCAAGTTCCTGCCCGATTCTGTTCGTTGGCTTCACTTACTAGGGAGACTTGCTTTGTGCTGATTTAGGCTTTTCGTCTCGTCGCTCAATGTCTTGCTTACTGGATGACAGAAAAATCTCAATTGCTTGCTTGATCTCTGCTGCTTCTTTTTAGCTTCCGTCTAGGTCATTTGGATGCATCAAGCGATTGTGGCTGATATCGATAGTTGACCATCGAGAGAAAAAATTCGACTATGATGAATGGGACTCCACAAGGAAATTGATAACATTTTTTGTCAATTTGTATGGAGGAAATTTGGCATTGGTTTGGTTGGCTTTGCGACAGACTGATCGGTATTAAATCCTTACAAAAGTCCGCGACCTGATACAGCTAAACTGATGACATGGTATTGGGCTAGAATGTCGTTCGGTAATAATTATACATTCACCTGCCAAATTAAGTCATACATTGGCAGCCACTGAATAAAGAGCTGTGGGAGACCTTTTTTGGCTAATCGTTATAGTGATACTAATAGATAATATTAATAATGTTGTTATTTTCAGAAGAGTGAATACGGTCTTATGAATATTAAGTGTGAATATCCTAATGAGGGGGTGAACATCAAACAAGAATTTGTTGAGAACACAATTCGCCAAATCAATAATGAGTCTCCTCAACCTGGTTGCTCAGATCCACAATACAGGCCATTAGATCAGGTACGTTCATAATGTACTGTCATTTCCCTCCATTTTGGAAAGTGAAAAAATAAGCTGTCATTTTTATTTTGTTGTCTGGTTTTTCGTCTGGATTTTAGGACTTGGAGGTGAACAAATAACACACCGGAATTGTTTTGTAAACGGGGAGGTATATTTAAGTTACTATTATATAATACAATAATGTTTATTTTACGGAGGACGAAATGTACGTGTTTGCGATTTGGCTGTTTGCGGCGTTCTGCCCGCCATCTTGTGTTTCGCTTTCAACGAGAGCGGCGACGTTGCAATATTTTTCAACCGTCATAAGGTACGGCATTGTCGGCTCTATTATTTATTATTTTTTTTCGTAATCAGCGTTTTACTATTTGTTGGATTTGATACCGACTCGGGCCTCTCCAGATACACAGAGACATCCCCAAATGGGGACCATACGGAGGTGTAACAGTTTGTACATAATTCTGAAAACACTTCGGAGATAACATATTATTTTTGAAAAAAGTAAGACCCACGCAGGAATCGAAGCTGCATCTCTCAAGAATTGCATCCCTTTTCAAAAAGATTTTTTCTATTGGTTATTATTTATATCCTCAGAAGTGTTTTCAAGATGACGTTTGTTACATTCTTAAATCTTTTGAATTATTCGTCGAATGAAAAAAGGTTGTTTTTAAGCACGATAAAACTTTAAGTTGTACAAAATTATGATGTTAATGAAGAAATAGCTCTGGGAGATCTTTTCTGGCTAATCGTAATGATGATACTGGTACATAATATTAATAATGTTGTTATTTTCAGAACATTGAATACGGCCTTATGAATATTAAGTGTGAATATCCTAATGAGGGAGTGATCATCAAACAAGAATTTGTTGACAACACAATTCGCCAAATCAGTAATGAGTCACCTCAACCTGGTTGCTCAGATCTACAATACAGGCCATTAGATCAGGTACGTTCAATAGAGGTTGTTTAACATACATAATTTTGAAAACACCTGAGAAAATATACAAATTTTGACAAAAGAAAAACCCCCGCAGAAATCGAACCTGCATCTCAGGAATTGCATCACTTTTTTCAATTTCAAGACGAATGTTACATTCTTAAATCTTGTGAGTTATTCACTAAATCAAAAAAGTAGTTAACTAAAAAGGCTGTTTTTAAGCATGATATAAGTTTAAATTTGAAAAAGATTGCACATGTTAAATTAAAATATTTTTTTGATTCTAACGATCGATACATTCATGGCATTAACATTTGGGCCTGTGGTCACCGCCGCAATTCAGCAGCAAGCAAGAAAGTTCTGGGCGCCCAAGTTGGACCACTTTTATTCGAGCACTGCTGGCCATATGGCCATCGAAAGTCAACATTTTTCGTGTTATATAACACAAAAATTGCTGGCTTTCGATGCCTTAAATGTTGCTGATTTATCAGCACACACCAGTGATTTCACTAATACATACAGTAAATAATCCAGAGATGTTAAATCGTCCGACCCTGTATGCCAATTAACAGATCCATTTCTTTTAATCAATTTATCGCCAAATCTTGATTTACATAAGGTGATGGTTGCTGTCGTATGGGACATCCTGTTGAAATGACCATTCTCCCAAAAGAATCCATATTTAAATCAAAATATTGATCATGGTTCGACGACCTCCATTGACCGTAACGCAAGCTTTGGCCTCATTTTTAAATGAACATTGTGCGATGATGCCACCTGCATGTAAACCGCACTAAACGGTGCATTTTTGTGGATGTAATTAATTCTACGGAGTCTTCTGGATTGGTTTCATTTCATATGCAGCAATGTTCCTTATTAGCATTCCCGTTTACCAAAAATGAGTTTCATCGCTAAATGCAATTTTGTAATAAAATGCAGTTATATGTTGCGTAAATCGATGACAGATTTGAATAATTTAATTAAATATTTGCATAATTTATTAGCGTTGTTCAAGCATGCTTCTTTTCATTAATATTTGCCGGACTAGGTATAGGTACTAATCATATATGTCAGTGGTGGCGAACCTATGGCACGCGTGCGAAAATATTTTCCAAAAAAAAAACGAGCCGACTGAAAAATTGACCAACCTGCGGCCCGCTGCGAAAATATTTTCCTGAAAAAACGAGCCGACTCTTTGTCACGTCAGACAGTCGAATTTTTTTTTGGGAAATGTTTGCACGCTTATGCAAAAAGGTTTTCCAACCCTGATATATGTCAACCTGACTAGGTATTTGCTTTAATCATACATGTCAAAATATAAGCGCAGTGTAACATATCGGTTTGACAAAAAAAAAAAACCATTTACAACAATTAACTGTCACAAGACAGGTACCTAGTATCAATGATATATTAGAGAACACAATTATATTTCATTTATTTCTTATTCTTTTTGTAGATTTCTAAGCAAAAATATTTCGCAGTACGTCAGAGTAAACCATTGGATATCTTTAAAGAAGAGATGGTTGACAATAACTTGGGTAACAACAAAATAGTACCTGCAATCAATAGAAACGAAATAATGATACAGTATTCGGAAACAACTATCGATGGACAGAATGTGAAACAGGAAGTTCAAAAATTATACTTGCCAAAGGTCGTTCAAATTAAGTTGACCAGAGTTAATTTTTTTCCACGTAACTTTATTTGCGATAACTGTTGTGAAGTGTTTGAATCTGTAACTCATCTAAATCATCACTATGTTTCATGCATGAAGTCTCAGCATCTTAAGTCATACAAGACACATACGGCGGATAAATTATATAAATGCAATAATCCCTCAAATAAAATCTTGAAGCGTGGTACGAACATGCTATCAACTAGTGAAAAACTGCATCAATGCGACGTGTGTTTTGAAAAATTCACACAAATTGAAGATCTCAATACACATAAAATAACACATACCGATGAAAAACCATATCAATGCGATGTGTGTTTTAAAAAATTTATAATAATTAGGAATCTCAAAAGACATCAAATCATACATAGTGAAATGCCATATCAGTGCAATGTGTGTTTTAAAAAATTCACAGGTATTCATTATCTCAACGTTCATAAAAAAACACATACTGGTGAAAAACGACATCAGTGCAATTTGTGTTTTAAACAATTTATGCAAATTGGTCAACTCAAAATACATATAATGACACACACTGGTGAAAAACCGTATCAATGCGATGTGTGTTTTAAAAAATTCATGGGAAATCATCATCTGAAAACACATAAAATGATACATTCTAGTGAAAAACCATATCAATGCGATGTGTGTTTTAAAAAATTCAAGCGAAATTCTCATCTCAGTAGCCATAAAATGACACATAATAATGAAAAGCCACATCAATGTTATGTGTGTTTTAAAAAATTTATACAAATTAGTAGTCTCAAACTACATCAAATGATGCATACTGGTAAAAAACCACATCAATGCGATGTGTGTTTTAATAAGTTCGCACGAAGTGGCGATCTTAAACGACATAAGCTGACACATACTGATGAACAACAGCATTAATGCAATGGGAGTTTTAAAAAAAATCTGCTTATTTTCAACTCTGAATTACAACAATGAGAATTACAACTTAAAATTACACATTCTCGCGATAAACTACGAACAACCTTTCACTTGCAGAAATCGATAAATGTGATAATTAAATAATAATAGTTGTTAAATCTTACTGCTTTCCCTCTCACATACCGAATTCTCATTAAACACCACAATGTGCTTGTAGCAGTTATCGATATGCAGAATGACAAAAAATTGTTTGTGAGTCAGAGTATGGATCTAATAGATCAGGCAAGTGTCTGGCATCCATTTCTCTAAAACAAAATCTGTTTATAACAACCTCCACTCCGTGGAGGCCCATATGATCTTATATGGATCGGACAATGTCGGAAAATTAAATTGTATAACAAGTATCTCTTTATTTTTCAAACTAATAGTTTTGAAAAAATATTATTTTTATTTGCAATCACCCTAGCATTCGAATCTGTTAAATAGAAATGTTAATAACATTAAGAATAATAAATATTTAAATTTAGAACTCGTATTAAGATTTGCAATGTATTTAGTAGAAAGAATAAACTAGTTAACTAGCACGTTATAGGATAGTTTCATAGGTTTTTGTAACGAGAGTGAAAGGGAAAGAAATTAGATTGTGCCATGCGAAAGAAGGAGAATGAAAACAAACTAATCTTCAAATTTAAAATTCTTTTATATGACCATAGTTCATAAGTTATTTTTATTGTATTTATAATAATTCGATCTTAATATTCACTGTTTGATTCCAATATAAGTAAGCTATCAGTTGAATGTCTCTTGCATCGATAACTTTCTCCTGCAAGAGTTCGAGAAGTTTAGTATGTCTGACAGTATCGAATGCTTTCTCGTAATCGACGAAACACATAATATGTAACTAGAATTGAGATCGCAAGAAGCGCTTTTCTCAAAATGAAACGCCTCCTTAGCAATCGAGATCTTAACCTATTTCTGAGACTGCGTATAGTACGTTGTTATGTTCTCTCAATTGTTTTCTATGGTATGGAAGTATGGACGCCAAACCAAGAGATGTCGCGGAGTCTTGCAACTTTCGAGATGTGGCTGTATAGGCGCATCCTCAAAATTCCTTGGACTGACCGAGTGACAAATGTTGAAGTTCTCAATCGAACGGGGAAGGACCGAGAAGTTCTACGTAGTATCAAAACCAGGAAACTACAGTACCTCGGCCACATTATGAGAGGACAAAAATAGAGCATTCCCCAACTTGTCATTCAAGGAAAGATCAATGGGAAGCGTAGCAGAGGACGGCGCCGCATTTCGTGGCTTAAGAACCTACGTGATTGGTACTAGTGCAGCTCCACTGAACTGTTCCGGGTAGCAGACGACAAAGATAAGATCGCCTTGACAGTGGCTGACCTCCACTAGGGGATGGCATAATAAGAAGAAGAATAATTATTAACACCCACGGTGGCCGCCCGGCTTAAGTATTGGACTATCAAGCCATGGGTATCAGGTTCGAATCCTGGGTCTGCCACGTACACATATTGTTTTTCAATTTGTGTATGAGTCAAGGTATAGACCTAATAGGTTGACCAAGTGGCTGATATCCATTTCTCGTAAAAAAACAACATATGTTCATACAAACCTCTACTCTGTGGAGACCCATATGATCCTTTTACGATCGGACATGGTCGAATAAAAACATTAACAATGAATAAATAATTAAGTAAGGACTTAAACAAAAACACTGTGAATAATGGTGTTTTATTCATATTATATTAATATTTTTCTGAACCTTTAACGTTTTTCATTGGCACTGTTTATCTCCTTGAAAACTATTAGTACCTACACATTTTTTCTAACCTAAAAAATTAAAACTTTATAAACATTTTTGAAGTTATACTTCTTTTTGCGCGTTTAGGAAAACAGATCTTAGTGCATTTTTGGCGTGTGACTAAGTTGCGCGCGCCGATGTAACACGTAATTTGTTATTATCATTATATTCATTTCGGTTTCAAGGGTGTCATAATAAATATATATATACTTATCGACTGTGTTTAGGAAAAAGGGCGTAACCCTCGATTTTTCGAAAAGTGCTTTTATTAGATATTAACAATGTAATACAACTAAATACACGTTCTGTAAGAAGGAAGTAAGCCGAAAATGCTGATTTATTATCTTAATTCAGGTTTTAATCGAGCTTAATTAAGTTTTAATTGAAGGAAAAAAGCATTTACCCTAAATTTTAATGATTTTCTGCAATAACTTCTTTAATTATTGGTAGATCGAAAAGATATTACACCAAATCATCAATCATCATGCACCCAATGTATATGCCTATTTTTTTATTAATATTAAACCAAAATCATTCAAAAAGTGTTTTTTGCCTCCTGTAAAATTTGTTCTGTGTGGGTTCGTGTGTTTATAAACATGGTCGTATGTTTATAAACAAATTTTTGGAGACTTACATTATAGGTACACTGTTCATTTATATTCATAAAACTTTATTTATATTAGTGTATATTTATTTTCATTGTAAAGATTGTGTGTCAAGATTTGAGGCTATATTTATGTAAGTATTATTTATGAGTAAATAAAATAAATAAATGAATATTTTGAGTTGGTAAATAATTCAAAAAATATCTTAAAATTTGTTTTTTTATTAATTCATCATAGGCACTTCTGAATCGATTATAACCGCTGTATGACAAAGATGAGTTTTGGTCCAATGCAATAATTAAAATACAATTATCATGTGCTATATGAGACACAGATGAATCGCGTACGTTTTCATCAACCTAATCCACTGTAATATTAATAGACTCAGGTAACGGCTTATTTTGTTTCGTTAGGTACACCATTCATTCCATATAAAATAGTTAGGTTAGGTTAGGTTAGGTTGGCATTTCTTGCAATAAATTTGTGACGTCACAACTTTTCGGTCCGACCATAAATGTCGATTTTTGTTTGAAATTACGCGGCCTACCTCTAAACAAAGCTATAACAATTATGTAATGAGTCCCATAATACAGTCTGAGCGACTTATAGCCACTCAGAATGAACTATGGATGAGTTTTCTTTCAAGAAGACCGAACGGTCTTATAAGGTAAAATGTAAGTAATTAAAATGTATAGGATTAAGGTTAAAAATAGATAATAAATTGTAAACGACTTATGTGATATCAATTGCTTAACATTATAAACAAATGTCCATTCATATTTAATCCAATTTTGAATTATATAAAATCAAATTTTATTTTTCGTATTTTGGGTCGCGATGTATTTTCCGGCGACAAATATGAAATATCTTAAATAAATAAATTATGATATCAGATATTGTCGTAATTAAAATCTAATGATTACGTTTTATAAGTATTGATAGCACACGCTTATTTTAAATAATAAATTAATGTTCTTAATTATAATAAGTAGTGTACGAATTTTAAGTACCTACCTTTATAAAAGATAGATGAAGGAATTTCGGAAATAGAAATTCTAACAATGTAAGTCCAAGGACTCGGTTGCTTTCCTAATTTACAAATATAAATTGTTCTTTAGATCTGTCGATTAACCCCGACAGATCAATTTTAAATTGTAAAAAGTTACCCTAGATGGATAACTTTCAAACCTTATAAATAAATACTTGTAGAAATCTAGATTAGATCTAAAGTCATACTTCTAAGTTGAAGTGTTTTATAAATATAATTAAATAAATTTTGACTGTACCTACTTCCAGCTGATGAGAATTAGCGCGCGAAGTTTCGGTATAAAAGAAACGGCTGAATTCGATTTTACATCATTCTGTTTGCATCAATACATTCGAGCAGTAATTTTTACCACCCGCGTTAGCAATACGCACCGCTTTGAACGGATGCATTTTCATTTTTCTTAACCGCGAACCCGATAAATGAATTAATAGATATTTTGCCAATCTATGTTGAAAGTACCACAGGGACTTTTACGATTGTTACTAAACTTGTACTACCTGTAGGTATCTATAGGCTGCTTATTTTTACCTAATTAAATGATCACAATTTCCCGGAAAAGCCGGAAAATAAACAGCTTTTCTGTAATTGGTCCATGAATCTGGCTCTTGGTCTCATGGAAGAGGTACAAAAACTGCCCCATTGGTCCGTTTTTCACGTGTGAACACGCCTCGAAAAGTCATGTAAGACCTTTCTTGACGAAAAAAATGTATAAAATAAAACATAACGGGGCACACCCTCATAAATGATCCCATAAGGGATTTGGGATTATAAGATCTTATAAGTAATGGACATGTTCGAAAACAATATGTGTCATAATATGTAGGTATTTAAAGACTACCACGTCGCGAGAATCTATATGAACATACATTGAATTTCTAAAATTTTTAATCAGAATGTGACATTGTATGACTTTTACAACATTAATTCGCGAGCATCTATATAAGCACAAATCGCATTTATGAGGGTGTGCCCCGTTATGTTTTATTTTATAGATTTAAGGTTTCTAGGTTGCGAGCATCTTTATGAACATATATTGCATTTATAAGGTTTTTGAACACATTTTTTTGTCATCTTATTTATTTTTAAACTGGCGAGCATCTATATGTCCACTGATCACATTTAGGTTTTTCGTCACAATGTGTTATTTCATGTTTTTTACGAGTATTGCTGGCATCATTCATTCCGCTCTGCGAGAAGCGGAAGGTCGAGACGGCTTAAAAGTGTTGGTCGCTCAAAGGATGACAAAATTTAAAAGTGGTCAAGATCCTCAGCCATGAGTATACAACCAAGAAGAGAGGAGAAAACAACTAATTTGCGAGCATCTATATGAACATTCATCACATTTATAAAGTTTTTCATTAGAATATGGCTTTTGTTTGTCTTCTAAAATATTAATTCGCGAGCATCTATATGTCCACAAATTGCATTAATGAGGGTGTCCCCCGTTATGTTTCATTTTAGAGATTTTAATGTTTATAAGTTGCGAGCATCTTTATAAACAATAATTGCATTTTTAAGGTTTTTCAATACTATTTATTATCACTTTTGTCTTTTTAAATTACTATGTTGCGAGCAGCTATATGTGCACTGATTAAATTTAGGTTCTTCGAAAGAATTTGTCATATCATGTTTTTTACGATTACTGCGGTCACCATTTATTCTGCTTTGCGAGAAACTGAAGATCGAGAAGGCTTGAAAGTCTTAGTCGCTCAAAGGATAACAAAATTTAACAGTGGTCAAGATCCTCAGCCATGAGTATACAACCAAGGAGAGAGGAGAAGACAACTAATTTGCGAGCATCTATATGAACTTTCATCGCATTTATAAAGTTTTTATCAGTATTGCCATTTCATATGTTTTAAGCTCACTAGGTATGTTTAAATTACATATTTGATTATATTGGAAATCACATTCATCACACGCAAATGGTTTTTCTCCTGAATGTGTAAGTTCATAAGTTCTTTCATTGAATAAGTTCATGTTATTTGAATATGTTTCTGATAATTCTTCCATATACCTTCTGTTGAAAATAATGTAATTTCTATGCCATTTTACCATAATATTTACAAACTTATTTCGGAAGTCCTTTATTATTTTAGCTCAACTATTGAAAAATAATAAAAATGTTAGATAATAGTATTACAAAGATTTTACCACTGCGTTTCATTAATTAGATTCTTATCTAAATTAAAACTGTAAACATCTTTACAGTCTTCTGATGTTGGTAAATTCAACGATCAAGAGTCACGTATTTTTAACATAATGAATAGCTGCTAAAGAAACTATGTTTTAAAAATCGGATGAACTTGATATTTTTATATGGCAAACGTATATAAGTATAGACATCTTATCCGTGGTAAACTCAAAATACCTAAACTATCAACTTACCAACTTTTGGCAGCATTGTATCGAATACGTTGTTTAAGAACTCATAAACTTACACATTCAGGAGAAAAACGAGTTGCGTGTAATGAGTGATGACTTTGAAATGTAATCAAATATGTCATTTAAAAAACCTAGTTGTCTTAAAACATGTGGAATGACAATACTGAACACACTAACGAATGCGATTTATGTTCATATAGATGCTCGCAAATTAAAGTTTTAAAAGACACAAAATGACACATTCCGATGAAAAATCTAAAAATGCAATGTATGTTCATATAGATTTTCGCGAATAATATGCGCACTTGCCGGACCGAGGATTGGAACTAGGGACACTTGACGCAATATGCCAACGCTTAAGCCGCGCGGCCATTTTTGGTGGATGGTGAAAAACCTTATAAATGCAATGTTTGTTCATATAGATGCTCGCAACTAAGTCATCTTAAAAACTAACAAATGACAAATTCTGGTGACAAACCTTTAAAATTCGATGTATATTCATATAAATGCGTACGACTTTGTTGTCTTAAAAGACATGAAATGAATATGTACATAATATTATATAGAACATACTCGTGAAAAATCTTATAAATGCAATGTATGTTCATTTGGATGCTCGCCACGTAGTAATCTTCAAACATATGTAAAGATACAAAATGGTGAATAACCTTTTAAATAAATTGACTACTTATACGGAGGCTCGGCATAAAATTATCTTAACGCTCATAAAACGAAACAGGAGAAAAACCATTTGCGTGTGATGAATTTTATTTTGAAAGTAGTACCTAAACAAATATGTCATTTAAAAACTCATAATCGTGATGAGTTTAAATATAAATGTAAACATACATGTAAGTAGGTACGTTGTTTAAGAACTAATAAACACACACATTCAAAAGAAAACCATTTGCGTGAAACAATTGTCGAAGCCGTCAGAGGCAATAACTTTTTAAAGAACCTACAAAACTTTATTTGATATCGATTCTGAATAGCATAATATGAAGTGACTAACACTTCTCTCCTAACATAACACCTACCAGAACTACAAACATTCGTTGCACCACCTGGAGAAACAGAGAAAAAGAAGATGCAAATATTATTAGGAAGAGTTAAGTGCCTGCAAGTTAACCCCTTTATATAAAAAAAATATAAATGTCATTCCAATATTATCTTTTGAAGAAAATATCGTTGCATAAAAACATACCTATTGCATTTTTCAAAAGTATGCATACCTAATTGTATTCTAATAACTTAACGGTATTTATTTTTATTACAGATCATTTTAAAAAACAGTAGGTAAGTATAATTATATAATTTACTGCATTTTTCCTTATGAAACTGACATTGATCCATTCAAAATCATAAATAAATAGATAAATGTTAAGAAAGTTGAATGATTTTGTAATTTTGACACTTTTGTGAAATCAAATTGTCAATTTTGAAATAGTCTATTATAAACCGACATATTTAGTGAGCCTTACACCGTTTTGGATATTTTGAGGAGACTCTTTTGACTGGATGTTCCAAACGGATGCGGTCGTTTTTGTTCAGGAAATTTTGACGGGGTACTTAGTGAAAATGGAAAAATGCGAATTTTTCGCGTAATTTAAATGGAAAGACAATAAAAATTTCATGAAAAATCATGTAATTAAATTACTCAAAGGTGTGCATTTAAAAAATGTGGAAAATAAATGTTTGGTTTTAAAACTTGACGGCCACTCAAAATCTAATTACTAGTTTAATATAAAAGATAAAATTTTTTGAAATCGTGCTTAAAGTTTACATAAATTAACCTAATTGGATGCACTAAACAAAAAAATTTTAAGGCAATTTTAATGGTTCAAGTATCAAGTCACTAAATTTTAAAAAATAATATCTCTCACGATATAATCGATAAAACAAAAAAAGCACGTGCACAAACGTAAGCCAATAATAGACAAATTGATGACCTAATAAAAAGTTTAAAAAGTTTGTTGGGTGGTTCTACTTAACGTTAATTAAATATTTCATATAGAATAACTCACGCACTATATGAGAAAAAAAATAAAAAAGTATAAATAATTGCGCACTAGCTATGCAACAAGAGATTTAACTACAAAATATTTTTTTAAACCCACCCAGTCAGATTTTGCATACAAACTTTAAAATTAAATAGCGCGCTGAATATAGGTGAAAAAGCAAAACAAAATACACTACCAACGCACAAGTGTTTACAATTTAAATTTAAGGAAAAACACATGTTTAGTGACACAAGTATCCAGCATTTAGCTGGGTCACCCAAATTGGAATGCGAATAACCCCCTTAATGTGCGTGCACAAACGAAAAAAACGCGTGCACAAACGTGCACTAACGATGCACAAACGAATGCACTCGAAAAAAGTTGGAGTTTTAACATTGGGTGTTCCAGGTAAATGGACCTAGAGAAAAGTGACAGGAGGTCAGCTGTCTTTGACATTTGCATATATATTTACGAAAGTAAATTTAAATTTGAGGTTAATGAAATAATTAACGATCTAGACGTCAGCCTATTACTAGGTGGCGGCTCTTTAAACAATATTTAAAAATAAATAATATTGTTATAGTGTATTCAAATAGTGTCGAACAAGAACTTTAGGTGACTACCTCCTCCCATATAGAGCTGAGCTACCTAATCAAAGGTTCTTAATCGGTCTAAGGGCAGGACCGGTTGAAGATAAAGTGCCTTTGTGATTATTCCGGGACTGGGGTAACGTCAGTAGTTATCGTGATTCAGTAATAATTGTATTATGTTTACATTTAGGTAGGTAAATGAAATTGATGTGACGTTTAATACAAGTAGGTTATTACAAATTAATGATGGTAATATATTTTATAATAATAATTATTGTATATAAAATTACAGTAACCTTTCTTCTTCTTTTATATCACTAGTAACTATTAATACCTATTCAATAAAAATAACATTCTAATAATGCTTCTTATTATGCATGTTGTTTGCTATTTTATCATTCATCACTTATAAGTGAAATATAATATCGTCTCTGTTCTGGCAGAACACATTAACTGGAGAATACTAGATTTGAGTATTTTGACTTTGAAGTTTTTAAAATGTTTGAAATTGTCTATCATGTGAGTTTATTAAGTAATCGTAAAAAGGATGACTTAAAATAAAGAATTAAAATAAAAAATCGTATTTATTAAGAAGGTTTCCAGACGGAAAAGTTTGAAATAAGGAACATTTTGGTATAACTAACTCAATATGTAATTTTTTCGAATTAGTGTCTTCTGTCAGAACAGTGACGATATACTTATAGTGAAATATAGTCAATTATGACATTTTTATTCCACAATTAGGTACAATATGTAAGTAGATACCTACTACTTTTCCACTTTTGTACATGATAAAAATAATACTTTTTTTATTTCCCCACCCAGATAGTTTGTTAAATAATAAATTTAGCATGTTGGAATTTATTCATTAGTATATTAAGTACTTTAAAGAATTTTAAAATAAAATACCATTTTTGTTCCTAAGCAAAGCATATGGACACACCGCTTCAGGGTGGTAATTACGAGTATCTTAAAAGACATTATGAGAAATAATTTTAAATTTTTTCAATCTAATGGGATCTTCCCCCATTGAATATATAAAACGTATTATAACGCAATAATCTAAATGTATGAAAAATTAGACTATCATGTAGTGGCGATGGGTGGACGTAGGGTGGATCCACCATAGATAGTACAGACTAAACTTTATCAGTTATACGTATTTGTTTACATTGAACTAAGACTACGATTTACAGATGGTGTTGGTTAGTTTTTAAAATTCAAATTAACCCTGGGAAAACCAAGCCATAATACTTATCTTTCCATAAAATATTTAAAATTATGCTATTAAATCATACATCATTTTGGATATTTAATAGATAGAATTATATTTTAACTACTATTGTTTGGTTTAGGCAGGGTTTAATGAATTATAAAAACTCACCAACAACATGACGTGTAATGTATGTGCTTAGTTCATCAAAAACAAATAAGAATGAATGAAAAATTGCAATATATAAACATATTCTATTAAAATGTCAGTGGTAGCAATCGGCGATTGCCAGCTGTTCTGCTAGACCTATCAGTCTGAAGTGGTGTCAGTCGATATTGTGAAGGCCAGACTCCAGAATAGACTACGCATATGACCCCAAATTTATATTGGCAGTAACGACTTGCAAATCGTAAAACTGACAAATCAGCGAAATGTCAAACTGACTGAGGCGAATGAAAATCAATCCCGAAAGGAAAACTATGGCGCCGTCTATGCATACTTCACAATTATAATCCAATACCGCCAAGCCGTCTGCAAGACCTTGTGAGACAGACTGGCGACCGCCAGCTGCAGTGACGTCCCTAGACAAGATGCCGCCACTAGGCAGTGCCAAAATACCGCCCCATATGGATAATCGATATAACGACGGTGCGACCCTTCGATACAGATCACAGACTAAAGCAGTAGCGGTAGGTGGGACACTCTGTAAGAGAGGGGGGGTGCATCTTTAGTTTCGACAGCCATCTGTACAATCTGCACATGTCTTTTCTGGTCACCAAGGTCGAAGGTCTCAAGGACTTGAAGAGCAACGGAAGTAAACTAGACATCGCGAACCCGACAAAACTGTTAGACAGTCCTGTTAAACCTTTTAAGTTAAATTATACATTTTATTTCCAACCAGTCAGCTGAAATGGAAAGATATTGTGGTTATTACTAAGTTTAGGTAGCTAATTCTATATATGAGTTTATTTGTATCAAAGTGGGGCATAAGCCATTTATAAAATTTTACATATCAGGAGATATACAGGACACTCACAAACATGTGTGAAAAGTGTCCGTTTTTCATTTAACCAACTTTAAACTCAAAAATCTCTATGAAAACTACAGTTTTTGATACTTTTTGGTATTTTTTGAAAAGAGCATCACTTGTACTACCATAATCAATTAAAACATGAATTTAGTGGGAGGTGGCGTTTGTCCCACTTTGATACCAAGGTACTCATATATCTACCAAATGATTCTCTTCGATTTGCCACCTTTCGAGTCACTGCCGCCCCCAAGCAACGCTCAATCTGCCTACCCCCACGGGACGTCACTGGTCAGCTGGCTCCGCTAGTTAATATTAATTAACCTTTTCTTTTATTCAACGAATAATTCACAAGATTTGAAGAATGTACCATTCTGATTATTGAACGTACATAATTCTGAAAAAAACGATCGTTTACCGTAGGTAGGTAATTCAATTTGGAGAGCGCTAACGAGCAGGTATTAAAAAGGCCAGTAGTTATAATTTGTCGCAATTAAGAATGACAGTCTTAGTATAGTGGTAATGCACAGGGCGCGATACCCAAGATACGCAGGTTCGATCCTGTCGAGTGTCTTACTTTTTTCAAAAAATTTTTTTTTTCCATTGGCTATATTTTTTCATGAGTGTTTTCAGTGTTCTATAATTATTATTAATACACTTTAAAACGATAGAATGTGTAAACAATATGTGATTTCAGTTACTATCGAGTTTTATTTATTTCTTTAAACTGTGCTACTTACTCAGAACACTTTTAAATAAAAACTTTTACTAAATTTTATTTTTTTATTTTTACACTCTTAAATTCCCTTCAACATCTTGAGCTAACCACAAGAACTCTGGAAGTGACTACATCATAATATATTATAATGACACAAGTCAATTTTCGAAATACGGTTTTCGAATCTGCTACTAAACAACGGTTTTAGACGCACATTTCATATTCTGCGCGGAGCCTAGATAAAAACAATAAATATGTACCTGTGGAATTTTGTCTTATTAAAAATATCGTTCTATCGATACGTAGGTATATCAACACAGAATAATCTAATATATAAAAAATAATATTTGTTTGTGTGTTTGTTTGTTCGTATTGAATGCGCAGCCATACCGTTCATCCGAATGCGATAGAACTTTGTCAACTTATTGCTTGCACTTGCGCGAAGAGTATAGGCTATACTAATATATAAAAATGAATGTCTGTCTGTGTGTCTGTCCCGTATGCGTTCCTATACCATTCATCCGATTGCGATGAAATTTTGGTAAGTGGTTGTATGCACACCCATGAAAGTTTCTGAATTAGAAAAAAACACCATCATCTTCTTCTTCTTCATTCTATTTCCTTTTATTCGTATGGTTCCTATACCATTCATCCGATTGCAATGACATTTTGGTAAGTGGTTGTATGCACACCCATGAAGGTTTCTGAATTAGAAAAATCATCATCTTCTTCTTCTTCTTCATTCTATCTTCTTTATTCGTATGGTTCCTATACCATTCATCGGATTGCGATGAATCTTCGTCAGTTGTTGTGGTAATACCCGCAATGGTTTTTGAATTAGTACAACTATCTTCTTCTTCTTCTTCTATTCTATATTCTTCTATTCGTATGCGTTCCTATTCCATTCATCCGATTGCAATAAAATTTTCGTCAGTAATTGTGCCAACACCCGCGAAGGTTTCTGAATTAGTACAACCATCTTCTTCTTCTATTCCATCTTCTTCTATTCGTATGCGTTCCTATACCATTCATCCGATTGCAATGAAATTTTGATCAAGTGTTGTGCTCACGCCGCAAAGGTTTCTGAATTGATACAACTATTTTCTTTTTCTTCTATTCCATCTTCTTCCATTTGTATGCGTTCTTATACCATTCATCCGATTGCGATGAAATTTTGACCAGTTGTTGTGAGCACGCCTGCAAAGGGTTCTGAATTAGTACAACTATCTTCTTCTTCTTCTTTTCGTATGCGTTTCTCAGTGGCGAAGGGTGGAGGTAGGCTGTTAAGATCCGCCATAAATAGTGCACATTAAACTTTTTCAGACATACATATTTGTTTTCATTGAAATAAGACTACAATTTACAGATAGTGTAGGTTAGATTTTAAAATTCAATTAAACTCTGAGAAACCAAGCCATAATAGATATTAGTCAAAAAATACATGTCTATCTATAAAATATCTAAAATTATGCAATTGAATCATACATAACTTTGAGTATTTTATAGATAGAATAATATTTTTTATTTATTATAGTTTGGTTTACGCAGGGCTTAATGAATCAAAAAAAAGAACCAAAAATATGTGTAATATGTAGTTTTAATCCAACGAAAACAAATAACTATGAATGAAAAATTGTACACAATTTTGTCGTATTGCCCAAATTAGACCAAATCTATTATGGTTTCGTTTAGGCAGGGTTTAATTGATTTTAAAAAACTAACTAATACCATCTGTAAATTGTAGTCTTAGTTCAATAAAAACAAATACATATGACTAACAAAGTTTGGTGTGCACTATTTATAGCGAATCTTAACAGCCTACCTCCACCCTTCGCCACTGGCCGTTTCTATACCGTTCATCCGATTGCAATGAAAATTTGATCAAGTTGTGTTCACGCCCGCAAAGATTTCTGAATTGTTATAACCATTTTCTTCTTCTTTTTCTTCTATTCTATCTTCTTCTATTCGTATGCGTTCTTATACCATTCATCCAATTGCGATGAAATTTTGACCAGTTGCTGTGCGCAAGCCCGCGAAGGTTTCTGAATTAGTACAACCATCATCTTCTTCTTCTATTCGAATGCGTACCTACACCATTCATCCGATTGCAATGAAACTTTGGTGAGTTGTCGTGCGCATGCCCACCAAGATTTCTGAATTAGAAAATCATCTTCTTCTTCTATTCGTATGCGTTCCTATACCATTCATCCGATTGCAATGACATTTTGATCAAGTGTTGTGCCCTTGCCCGCAAAGGTTTCTGAATTAGTACAACCATCTTTTTCTTCTTCTATTTGTATGCGTTCTTATGCCATTCATCCGATTGTGATGAAATTTTTACCAGTTGTTGTGCGCACGCCCGCGAAGGTTTTTGAATTAGTACAACCATCTTCTTCTATTCGTATGCGTTCCTATACCAATAATCTGATTGCAATGAAACTTTGGTGAGTTGTCATGCGCATGCCCACGAAGATTTCAGAATTAGAAAATCATCTTTTTCTACTATTCGTATGCGTTCCTATACCATTCATCCGATTGCGATTGCGATGAAACTTTTGTCAGTTGTTGTGCGCACACCTGTGAAGGTTTCTAAATTATTATTATATAAAATACAAAGTTTGTTGTTTGTTTGTTCCATCCAATTTTGATTTTTTTTTACTACATATTAATAACGTTTTCATATTTTGGATTCGATTTTAATTTAGTGTTCTTATGTTTGACCTTTACTCCAATTAGAATTATTTTCATATTGCCATATTGTATTACACAGATATTTTAATATTAAAAAAATAATTACCTCTTATTATTTTTCAAATATCTAAAATAAATATAACCACGAAGCGACCCTGTGCGAAGCCGGGTACTTCAGCTAGTATAATAATAAAAAAACGATTTAGTATCAAGTAGGTATATGACATTATCATAAGTTTCTCTAAACTATCTAAAGAATTTTATGATATAATATTAGCTTATTATGTAGTTGGAAAATACTATAGAAATTCAATACTTTATGATTCTCTGTAACTCCTTAGTTAGAAGCAGACTTGAGAGTGGGTCTATCGTTTGGGCCCCGCATCAATTGAAGTACGGCCTTATGGTGGAGAGAGTCTAAAAGAAATCTTTGAGACTTGTTTACTTTCGGCTGTATGGATATTATCAGTGGCTCTATCCGACTGATTTTCTCTTAGGGATGCATACATACTGTAGCTTAAAATTTAGAAGGGATTTTATTTAGCTACATATTTTTTCAGACTTATACGCGGCGTAAATGTGAACTCTGCCATTCTTGTTGGTGTTGGCTTGTGTGTTTCTGATAATTACCTTAGGAATCGAGGGCATCCGTTGTTTGTTCTCCCACGGTGCTAAACTAACCTGCCATTAGTAATGCCAAGTGGGAGGGCAATAACCATGTTTAATGAGATCGCTTCGGATATTGATAAATTCCACTTACGTGAGGGTGAATTTAGGTGGACGTTGTTTTATAATTTTTAAAGATAGGGTCTATCAAATTTCACTCTGTGTGCTTCCATCTACTTTTATTATATTATTTTATTTTATTTCTTTTCATATTTTTTTTACTTATTGTATTATTAACTCACACTTCTCTGTATTTTTATTTTTAAAAATTATTAACACTTATTGTATGTCATGTCGTGAACGCTTTGAATTTATAATTTATTATGATCATTATATGTGATGATTGGATTACTGACGATCACATTTGCAATTAATATTAAGTCAATTTTCTGAACTATTTTCTTGGATTCTAAGAGAGATAATAATGTCATACTCTGTCGAACTGTTTGGATATTTTTCCAAGTTTTGTTTTAATAGATAATATTATGTAGGTATGTTTTTTTGGATATCTCCATATACATGTTTAAAAACACGACTTGAATGATTTTTTACAACGTTTTGATTAGGTCGTATTCTTATTTGTCCGGTACAAATCTTGCATTCGATTTTTAATTAACTTCCCGACTAGCTAGAAAACTTTTAGAATATATCAGAACACGATGCCAATGCAATTTTTTTTAAATACTTTTAGCCATCATTAAGTAGAATTAAATTCATTTTCAGTTAATTTTGTTTTGTAAAAAAAGTTATTTCGGAAGATATCCGTAATCCAATCCACTATTATTGGTTATTATGGGTATTATTGGACATTTCAGTATTATTTCAATCAAATAATTTTTTTTTGTTTGTTTAAGCTAGTCAAGTCAAGTTTATATGATTCAATAGAAAATTTAAAAACGTTGTAAGTACCTAAGTATATAACATATTCTTTTTATCTTGTAATTATTTAGAGCACCTTTACGCTCGTAATAGAATGCATAGCAATGGAAAGCAAAGCTACTATTATTTTTCGTCCTTGTGCATAATAACCGTACAACGTGTAATAAATCGATCTTCTTCTTCTTATTGTGCCATCCCCTAGCGGAGGTCGGCCACCATCAAGGCGATCTTATCTTTGTCGTCTGCTCCCCGAAATAGTTTGGTGGAGCTGCACTCGTACCAATCACGGAGGTTCTTAAGCCACGAAATGCGGCGCTGTCCACTGCTACGATCATTCGATGTAAAATGTACTTTTTTTTTTACTTCACACAGCAGGTTTCCGTTTGTACTAGTAAGCCCGGGTTCCATGAGACTCGCATCACGGTGGTATGTAGTTAAACTATATGAACTATTACGACCAAAAGTGAAAATTTTTTGTCTGCTCTAGTCCTTCAAAGGGTTGACGACAGCCATCAGCGGAATAATAATATCAAGTACGTAATCCTGGTGGCTATAGTGTTGAAGCCTCTTAACTTTGTATTCTTATCAAGTATTACTAGGCAGCATAATGAACGTCTCCCAATGCGTTTGATAAAGATTTGATTTATTGCACCACTGTTCTTATCAATCTAATAATCGTCTGGAATGCAATCTATCTGTGGGTGTATCATAAATCTCCCATTATAGTATATATAAGTTATGATAGTTTGTTTAAGTACCTAATAACTATGTTACTTTGTAAGTTAGTTGATAAAAAAGGCTTGTAATATCATTATAAAATCTTGTTGACGGCACGTACTGAGGTCAATCAACTAGCCTGAGTTATTTGCCCGACGCCAATATGATAACGGAAGAATTTTATTAAAAGATATTTTCGCAATTTGATTCATGCTTGGGTATCGGCAAGGGTCGATTGTTTGTTTGTGATTGTATGATTTGATAGTTTGTTGACACTTGTTAGCTAACCTCAAAATGGATATTCAGTTGAATTCTGAATTAAAAAACCTAACCTAACCTAAGAATAATAATATTATATGATGTCTAATTATAACTAATAAAACCATCCGTATTAAATTTACTTTTTCTTCTGTCATGTTGACAGTTTAAGAATTCTATACCCTGCCAAATTCACGCACTCGGCAGATAAATTGGCTAATTCGTGAATAATGCAATTCCGTTGCCTTATTCATGAATTAGTCGAAATATTGCCGATTTCGTGTAATACGCAATTTCACCCATTCGGTGTAACATATATACCTACATCACTTTCTAATAAAGAGTTTAATAATATAAAAGGTGTTTATCTGAAGATGATCCCGTTGTTCCATAACTACCTATACAATTATTGAAGGTTGACAACATAAAAAACGTATAAATGGTTTATACTGCCAAACAATTAAAATACAATGCACATCGATTTAATGTTTGACAATGTTACTCATAGGTAACGTCTATGACAGTCATTATAGTATCTACCTAATGAAATAAATATTTTCGTTTCCAAATAAAGTGTCGGCTGTCAGTTGCCTACACATTGATTCGGGATTGACTCTAGTTTCCTGCCACTGGATCACAGCAGGTAGAGTAAACGTTTTATAACTTTTCACTTTTTGCTAAATTGATATTCCTCTTTGCCTGATTACCTCGTATAAAATTAGGTCAAATTCTTAGCTTCAGCGCTCCAGCCATTGCAACATCAAGGGTCAGTGACTGGACTAAATCCCAGTTTAACCGCTCTCCCCCAGCATCCAAAACCCCTTTCCTACAGACCACTACTGTTGAACAAGATCTTCTTGTCAACGTGTTAAAACTGTGAACTAATAAGCCACTTCTGTTTTTAACCGCACTTCGACTGCAGGCTGTCGATGAGTTATCCACGTGTTAAAACTGTGAACTAACAAGCCCCTCCTTTTAAGTTAATCGCACTTGACTCCAGTGACATGGTTATTGCCTAGATCGTCTTGTCGGACAGTATGTGAAGGTGGGTATTTCAGCTAGTATCAAATAAAATAAACACATTTTGTTAATTTAGGTATTGTTTTACTTTTTAAAAGCAACAATCATAAAAATACAGTTAACATAAAAAATCAAATGTTTGCCTTTTCTAAATTGATAATACTTACATGAATATAATATTATTATGTTTGGTTTTTGGGCTGTCACCATACTATGTTCTTCCCTTTCCCCATTATATATACCTATACGTTTCTGGCGCATTCTAGATGCCATTCAGCAGAAAGATAGGGTTGACTTGAAAATCACAAACTTAAGTCTACAATCAGCTTGGAACTTAGAGAGGATGAATAATACACGGTGAAGGTTAAGAAACCAAATTCGACATATACAATAATATGGTAATATAATAACGGGATAATCAGGCTCTATTATTCTGTTAATTCTAATAAAATATTGACATTAGGTAGATTCATTCATTAAAAATTATATTTTTGACCATGTCCGATCCAAATAAGATCATAATATGGGCTTGCACAGAGTGGAGGTTTGTATTAACAGGTTTTGTTTTTACGAGAAATGGATGTTAGCAACTTGCTCAACCTATTAGGTCCATACTCTAACTTAGGGGTAGTCAACCTGGTTCCTACCATCCACTAGTGGGCGTTCCAGCTTTTATGGTGGGCGATAGGGGTTTTAAAAACATTTTCATTGTTTTCATAAAATTACCCGTGACAATTTTAATTTAAAACCGGCTGAATATTTTCGAAAGAGGAGACCTTCGTTTGTTCCTCACAAAAATTGAGCCAGATATCCAGTATTTACTTTTCCAGCATCAACCTCAGGGATCTCATTAATAATTAAATAAATAAAACATAATTTCATCAATTTCATGCTTCTATTGTATGCAAAGTATAAATTTAAATTTAAAAACTACAGTAAGTTGTTTTATAAAGATTTATTCTGCCAAAGTCAACCAACAGCAAAATTCTGACATAGAGTATTTGGCAAGAAATTAATATTATATGCTTTAACTTGCCGTAATTATGCTTTATAAAGTTAAGTTACCGCCCTACTTTATAATCACAATTACTGTGGAACCGGTGGGCGGTTAGAAAATTTTACTACTAACAGAGATACAAAAGTGGGCGGTAGGTATAAAAAGGTTGACTACCGCTGCAGTCTAACTCATTCACAAATTGAAAAAAAGGAGACTTGCCAGACCCAGGTTTCGAACGTGGGACCCGCGACGTTATTGGCCGACACTTAAGCCGCGCGGCCATCGTGGGCGTATTATCGGTTTTAATAAAACAATGACAACTGAGGTTACTCAAAACTACACTAAAAAGTATGTGGCGAACAGCGATTCGTGGCCTAGTTCTGTGCAAGTGAGGCAATTGTGCGAAAATTATAGCCATCGTAGTATTGAGCCATAAACGCCGCGCGAAGAGAAATTTATTCACTTAACCATTATGGTATATTTTTGACCATACAACAATCGACCAGTGATCTTTATTGATCCAAAACTCTTTCTCTTCAGTCAGCTTCTTTGTATCCCATTTCCTCCGTGGGCCGAAAACTAACTAAAGTTCTTTCATAAACCTCACCAATCTCTAGATCCATCGTATCCAACACCGCCCATTTGAGATCTCGCGTACTCAAGATATTAAGGATATACCTCAGCTAAGGCATGGTCTAAAAATATCGTGACTAGGCGATGCGCGGATTGCAGGTCGCGGGTGCAAATGACGCAAGCCGAACGAAATATAATTTCTCATAAAAGTTCAACATGCGTCCTTTTTATGTTATATTTATTATTATATTCGTAATATTAATAGTATATTCATTGGCATGTTTTCTTTTTCAAGTACGTGCGGAACGTTTTTCAGTTATCTTTACACGATTTAAGAATATATTCATCCGACTGCATCACAAAAGAAATTGACGTGCGAACAGCTCGACTACACCTCTCCGAATGGCAACGAAGCCAAAATTACACATAGTGTTGAAAATTATTTGCCGTTTCACTTATGTACGCTTTTATGCATTAATCATTCGAAGAGCGTTATGTGATGAACGTACCCAAACCCTCATCGAAATACCAATTAGATATTGATTATACTTATAATGCAGTGGCGAAGGGTGGAGGTAGGCTGTTAAGATCCGCCATAAATAGTGCACACTAAACTTTGTCAGTCATACGTACTTGTGTTCATTGTAATAAGACTACAATTTACAGATAGTGTTGGCTCAATTCAATTAAACCCTGCGAAAACCAAGCCATAATAGGTAATAGTCAAAAAATACTTGTCTATCTATATAATATCTAAAATTATGCAATTAAACCATGCATAACTTTGTATATTTTGTAGATAGAATAATATTTTTTATCTATTACAGTTTGGTTTAGGCAGGGCTTAATGAATTTAAAAAATCAAGCAACAATATTACGTGTATTATGTATTCTTAATCCAACGAAAACAAACAAATATGATTAAATATGAAAATACAATTATGTTGTATCGCCCAAAATATACCAAAACTATTTTTGGTTTGGTTTAATTGATATTTAAAAACTAACCAATACCATCTGTAAATTGTAGTCTTAGTTCAATAAAAACAAATACCTATGACTAACAAAGTTTAATGTGCACTATTCATAGCGGATCTTAACAGCCTACCTCCACCCGTCGCTACTGTTATAATGTTCATTAATTCACCTTAATCTCGTCAAATGCCAGAAATATATTATAACCATCAAGTAAAGTGAGCCAAGTACAATAACCACCAAAACATTCAATAACCTACAAAAAGTGTCGATTACCTGTAATTTATTGCTCACTTCAAAAACACAAAAAAGGAAAATCACGTTTCCTAAAAATGTGTATTGTTCGTATTCGTTTTCGATCGATTTAAAATGTGCCACGGTAGGGGAGCATGTCTGATTACATTTTAAATAGTACCAAGTAAAACTACATTAGACACTTTTCTCGTGGTGCGATCGTAGAGCCGTTTCAGACGGGACACCTGTGTCAAGCCACCGGTGTGCTACGTACACACCATCCCGTCGGTGGCATCATTCCGGTCTAAACACGTTATTATTACCGCAGCCAGTTTTTGAGAGTGACTCGTGAAAATCGTGAACATGTAATTTTGGCTCTGACGCCAGAGACAGACGAGTATCGCGTTCATTTCGTCGCTATAGGATTGGTTTGTCGAAATCGACCTTTGAATGCAGAATGATTTTTTTGTATCCAAATGGACCAAAACCATCCTTTTCTTTAAAATGCTTTGTAATGAAATCAGCATTCATATGCTGTAAAAACAACAATTTAAATACCTTCATGTATTTAAATATAGGATATTCAATTTTTTTTCGTCTCCTGAACATTTTACATTTGGTCTATTCGACAAACCAATCCTACAGCGACGATTTATATAAAATATAAATGCGGCATATCGACAAACAGGTGGCTGGAACTAAGCGTACCGTGTGAAACGGCTCTTACTGTGAACGAACGTGCGCTCATATGCCGTGATGGTAATATTATTATGATTCTAGCACAATTTGTTAATCCCTACAACCTAGTTATTCTAATAATTATTAAGTCAAATAAAATAGTAGAATAAATACGTTCATAATACCCTGTTTACACGTGCATGGATGTACTGTGCACAGTAAGAATATGTATGGGAAAACATGTATTATCCTGCAGTTGGCAAGATTGCGTGCATAAATCAAACAAGATTGGAAGATTCCAAATTGTGATGATTTATTGCGCGCAGGTAAGATTATTCTCGATATGCGCCTGCGCAGTAGAGCGATTGAGGCGAACATGCTGGTAAAAATATGAACTACTCATTTTGAGCTCCGATTTGTCAGATAGTAGTATAAAATGACAACCTAGCGTCTCGCTTACTCTTGAAGAATAAGATTGGAGAGACAGTCAGCACTTTTACGTGTAAACAGTTATTGTAATGACAGTTTAAAATAAGAACAATTGCCGACAGTAATTCCATGCAGTGTACAGGCGTCATAAACCTTTATATCGCAGATAAGTTAGGAAAGCTATTTATCTGATTTTTATCTTAGGTTTTAATAAAATTGCTTGACATAAAAATAAAAGAACATTTATATCAGCTGCTTCATAACTCTTTCAGATGATAAATACACGATTTTACTTTGATTAATCAAGTAAATTTTGATTCTATATAAACAAAGACAAATGATTTTACTTATAATTAGACAATTGCCATAAAATTAATGTTAAAAGTCTAGTTAGTATAGGAAAATTCAGGCATCAGTGCGGGGGATGCCAAGTTATGAGCACATCACTACATTATAGGCCTAATCACACCAGCAGACCCAACCAATGTTACCTGTCTGCGTGCGCACACCTCCCAAAAAGTGTCCGCACATGTTTTCTTCCCCCCACACAGTCCTCACATAAAAATATTGTAAAATAAAGTTTCCTTTGCCAGATTTTAGTTTTGCTCGAATGCACGAAACCATCACATGCACAATTATTCGACTTATTTCTCGAAAGGTGAAGGTCAAGTGCGACTAACTCGATCACGCAAATTTTAATGAAAAATATTTTGGGGGGGGAGTAAATTTACTGCACCGGGTGACACCAACTCTAGTTGCGCCACTGCTCAGAAGCGTTGATGATCCACACATACAATAGAAAAATTAGAGGAAACGTTGGACCCAACCAGATTCAACGATCAATTTTAAATAGCAATTACATGGAAGAATTCATCTGCCAATTGGATTTATTGTAGACGCTTGATTTAATTGGTTCATAATATACGCTCAGTAATTGATAATGTGATTAATTATAAGTAAACCAAAAAATAACCATCGGTCAACTTGGTGGCAATACCAAACAGTCTTCCCTTAGTGCTCAGCCGTAGTGGTATGGCGGGCGCGGCGCGGCGGCGTCTTGCGAAACTCAAACGTATAACCGTGTGTATTATGCCCCAAAAAAGACACTGTCTACGAACATTTCACACACGGTTATACGTTTGAGTTGCGCAAGACGCCGCCGCACCGTCTTCGCGCGACTACTACGTCCTTGCACTTATAATGTTACCTACTTTAAATGGCAATAGAAACTATAGGATATGACTTTTAGCCAAGTAACGAGTTGCTGATTGTATTACTATTATTAATTGCTGGAAATTGCACGGATGCTCAAGGTAAATTCGGATATTTTCGTACATTCTAAGTAATCTTCGTGTGACTCGTGCCCAAAAATTTTGAATTGTTCAAATTCGGTCACGACTCTAGTGGGTCTATTCTATACTTATCGACCGCTAAAGTGATAAATATTATCAAACTTAGGGTACGTTTGTATCAATAATTGTTGCAATCGTTAAAATAAGTTCTAATACTTTGATAAAAACTACCCTAAGTTTGATAATATTTATCACTTTTCACTTAAGCGGTCGATAAGTATAGAATATACCCACAAAGACGGCTCAAAAGTGTCTTTAGACTTTTAGATAGACGGTCAGCTTAATAATCTGCAAACTGTAATTTGAGCTTTACATAGCGCTACAAAAATGTGCCCAACAGATTTTAAACTTACCTAACAGATCGGTGCCTTATAATATATAAACGAGAGAAAAATTCTATTCTCATAACGGACCATGTAACGTAACATTAAATAACTGGATGATATATTCGAGTGCTTAAATTCAGACAACGTTATCTACGAAAAAGTGTTTTTTTTTTTGAGATAACGTTATTTTACATTTATGGCTACATGATACTCAAACAACGTTATGTCAATCTTTTCTAATTTCTTAATAAATCGTCAGTAAAGTTTAACGCTAACTACATAAGTTACCCTTATTTTCATATTACAAATCATCACATTAAAAACTATTTCTATAAATTTTAACATCATCATAAGCAAGATAAATGTACAATACACAATAAATTATAAAGTATTAACATTAGGTTTTAAATAAACATATCCCTTGTTGAGTTACAAGAATCTAAAGTAATGATTTTTGGCTCTCCTGTAAAGCTGCACTTTTGTAGATAGTGTTGTTTGACACTAAGCCCTCGTATTATTACTGTATTTTGGAATCAGGAAAATGATAGGATCTTGAGGGGTTTTTATGCATCGCCAAAGCTCTGACTTAGGGGCCGTCCATATATGACGTCACATTATAGGGGGGACGGGGGTTTGATATGTGATGATTTTTGACGACTGGGTGAGTCAGCGAAAATGTGACGTTATAAAATAACCAAAAAATATAAAAATACCCACCCAGAAAACACAAGGGTTTGAGGATATTACAATAATCTTGATTTTTAACGTTTAGGGGGGTTATAACGGAACGTTTGTGACAAAATGTGATGATGGGGGGGTTAAAAAAAGCGAAAATCTTGTGACGCCCCCTGAGTTGCCTTTGTATTCATTTTACGCTACTTAACGCAAACTGTGATCGGTAATTATATTGGTTTGAATTTTAATAAGTTACGATCTAGTATGCATGACTGGATGCTACTTTAAATTTTGGTAAGTTAAATTTGTACTCAAACAATTGGGACCTCAAACGTTTTTTCATCAGCATGTTTCATTTCATGACGCTTCAAATTGCTAGATTGCTTACATCTGTAATCACAAAAACTACACTTGAAAGGTTTTACGTCGCTATGAATCATTTTGTGTATCTTCAAAGACCCGGATTGTTTGCATTTGTAATCGCATAAATTGCACTGGTAACGTGTTTCGCCGCTGTGGATCATCTTATGTATTTTAAAATCAGTAGATCGTTTGCATTTGAACTCACACAAGCTGCACATAAAAGGTTTTTCGCCAGTGTGAGTCATTTTATGTATTTTCAAGTCGCATGATTGTATACATTTGTAGTCGCACAAGTTGCACTGAAACCGTTTCTCACCACTATGGATCATTGTATGTGTTTTTAAATCACTATGTCGTTTGCTTTTGTATTCACACAATGGACACTGGAAAGATTTTTCGCCAGTATGAATCAAACTATGTTTTTTCAATTCACACAATTGTATGCATTTGTAATCACATTCATTGCAATTAAAAGGTTTTTCACCACTATGCACCATTTTATGTCTCTTCAATCCGCTGTATTCATTGTATTTGTTATCACACAAATCGCATTCAAATGGTTTCTCAGTACTATGGACGATTTTATGTCTTTTCAGTGTAGTGGCTCGGTTGGTTTTGTAGTCACACATGTCACATTCGAACGGTTTCTCACCACTATGCACTGTTTCATGCATCTTCATGTGTGAAGCACGGGCTGTTTTATAATTGCATTGGTTACAAGCGTATGGTTTAAATTCATTGAGATTAGGATCAATATTGTTGGATGATGACACATTGTCTAATGTGAGACTGGCTTTTTGCTCTGGAGCCAGGACTATTTCGTTTCTAATATCATGAACGTCTTTTCCAGTTTCGTAGCCAGCATTCACATTATTATCGAGGGGTAATGACTCAATTACACTTCCGATATCGTGGTTTAAGAGCGGAGTCTGCAAAAAAAATGTCATACAGATGTATCAAAATACAAGAGACAAAAATTATTTACCATACAAATTATTATCTTTAATTAATGCGAATCAGTAGTGTTAGGCCTAGCGAAGACCATAGTCGAGACAGTATTAATTCAGACTTGTCTTGGTCGTAAAAAATGATACAAAACAGTTTGCGCTATAAATATAACAGATAAGCGTGAATTACGATAGTTTTGACAGAAAATATGACGTAGTTAGAGCGACGCCGAACGAAAGAGAGCAGTTAGTCAGACTTATCTACGAGCAGTTCCATTGCCCACTGAAGAAGACAGCCGATACATTACACGACTGGTCCTACTTTTCGCCCCTCCCATTGTCTATGGATGACCTATCATTGCCTGTCATTGTCTATAGAGTGCTCATACTGACGCGTCTGTCGTGTTCACTTGTTGGAGTATTCTTTCACTATTCCTACACAATTCATAATATATGAATACACTGCTAATAAAAATATGAGTATTAAAAATGCTATTACAAATCGACATTTCCAACTGCCTTGACACAGGGAGTGGTTTGATTTGGATATATGAGTTAAATGATAAATAATACACTATCATTAATACACTTTCTACAAATGTAATGCATAGATCAAAGCTACATATTTTTTGGAAATCGATATTATTAACGGTTCTTGTGTGAAGGACTAGTCTGACTTTGAAAGCTGAAGAATAACAGGAATGTATATTATTTATAAATAATACTGATAATTAATATATTTGATTTGAGAATTTTTCATAATTCAATTTGAAACGAGAAAGGGCGAATCAATATGTCAAGCAATCTGGGATCTGATTTTTACAGCTGAAAAGTGGGCCACTCGTTGCTTGTGCAAAAAGTTATGCTCAGGATTTATTAATCTAAGGATGGCGGTGGCAGTTCTCATGACAGCTTGCTACATTTTTCTATGAGTTGTTTCGTTGTCAGTGTTCGCTTCTCCATTTGTTCTCATGGTCCAGACTGACACGACACTGTCTAACTATAGCCTGCGGTTGACCTTACTTGCAATAACGAGCGACAAATATAAAGCACCTAATTTGATAATATTTTTCGATAATTTATATTTTAAAGAATTGTCATTATTCGATACCACAGAACAGATTAATAAAATATAAATGTAAAAGCCATAGCCATGGACAAATATTTTGTAGCAGGGTATTTTATGGCGGTCAAGCCGTAAAAATCAAATATAACAAAGCATGTCGACGGCACCCAATATTGGATGCACGTTACATTATTAATGCATATTATTATCATACATACGTTACTTTTGAATATAACATATTCTAAAACGTGTTTAAGATTATCCCATTATTTTCCACACTTGAGATATGTTCCTTGTTATACCACACCCAGTAGGGTCCCTGCTCGATATGCATCTAAAATCATTACAAAGAAAAATAATCTGTATAAAAGGTGCGTATGTTAAAAGGCCGACTCTTGCTAGTTAGGGAACACAAAAATGATGGGAAATGTGTTGGTTTCTGAGTGCGGCTGAAATAAGGTTTAATTCTCGAGTGTGGAGAAATGTGGAAAAAAATAAAACTAGTGTTAAAGAATATGAAATTGTCAATAGTAACGTCTGTAAGATAATATAAATTAAAGTTTGGCACGTAGACGATACGCGCATGGAATATTAGTAATATTTGAGGACATTCCGGAGCCTTTAAATTTCTTTAATTTTCTGGCCTGACCGTCATTAAGTAAAAAGCAAATTTCAAATTCTTGGATTCATTTTGTCGTTTCGGAATTTTTGATCATGCATTATTTGAAGATGTTGAGTCACTCGTGTCATATTTGACATAATACATAAATGAATTTAAGTATTATCATTAAAAATAAATACAACGAAAGCACCTGAATAACTGGTGAGTGTTCCGAATATGAGCATCCAGGCTGTGGGTCTTCGTAATTGAATGGCTGTACCGTGTCCTCAAAAAACTCACGCTTGACGCCAACTTTTTGATTATCATTCTCATACTTCAGGTGGCGCAGGTGCGTTGCAGGATTCTGTAGGAACAATATAATAATATTTTGTATGTTACAATTAATGTTCTACGATACCACGGTCGTTTCTGTAAATAAAACCATCCACCGGTATTTATTTTCCTCGCTACTTCATTCATGTGTTCGATATCACGTGTAGTTTAATCAACATTAAAATACCTAACACTTTTTGCAATGGTATTATTTGCCAACAGAAAAGAAAACTTTAAAGCCTCTCAATAGTGCCAGAGATAGGATAGAGTAGCTGTTATTACAAGTCAATATGCAAAGAGCTTGTGACGTAACATACAATTGGTCTAATATACCGTATAATATAGAAATTAATTTATTACCTAAATAGACCACTTAAAAATACGTAATAAAATCATCAGAAAACCAGAGAAAATAGGTAGTATTACCAAAGGAAACCCTTCTCCATAAAAAGGTCTCTAATGCCATATCAGGAATTTAACCTCAATATTAAAATATCCCTGACAAAAGTTAACAAGCCCTGCCTTACAACAAAAAAAATAAATACTTTGCGAAGCAAACAGGTTTCCTCAGCGCCCATTCAAACCAAACGCATATTATGCCTGCTAGCTCCCAAGGTCTTCCCAGACCCCAAGCGCGTACCGTTAGATAGCCGAGCCCGACGAAAACCTTGCAATTTTTCAAACCTACCCCTTGCTCTTCTCCTCAGCAGACTAGATCCCACAAATGTAAGAATGCCCTTTGAAAATCCGTTAGTTAAAATCTACCATGGAGACCGGATAATAAGAAAAAGACGTGCACCGTCGCGCGCGGGTGACGTTACGAGCAAAATTACGTGAATTAAATTTAAATTATCATACGCGTCCCAATTTAATGAATTTGAATTTTTTTTTCAAATTTGAATTTGTAATAATTTAAAGTGAAGTGCAAACCATTTAACTGTTACGTGCCCTTAAATAATCAACCTCCAAAACCCAAGCCAATTTAATGCTTTTTCGCATCGATCATGTGCCCTATAATAACTACAATTTACCTTAGTGATGCTGAATCAATGTTTACCCCCATGTGTAACTCCAATGTTTTCAATGAATAAACACGTCCAGTGACGTCCCTAGACAAAATACCGCCCCTAGGCAGCGCCAAAATGTCACCCTGTTTTTTTATACAGTATTTTTTATCATCCTTTCATGACACCGATATCTAGGAAATGTGTTACTTACATTACTAACAAAATATTATATACCATCTCTACTCCAATAGACAATATTATGAGTCCACGGTTTCAACTACATTAAAAAATACACCTGACAACATTTAAAACTCGCGAGTGACAGCCAAAAATATTCGGATAAATTAATTAGGTAAGTATGTATCTACTTATAATTCAAATATAATTCGCAAATCTGCATTTGTAACTGCTGGTCATCAAGGACGTTACGTCCAAGGACAACGGAAGTAAACTAGACATCGCAAACATGACAAAAAAATTACAGTCCTGTTAAACCTTTTATGTTAATTAATACATTTTGTTTCCAACCAGTGACGTGATTTTTTTAATCGAAAAATATTTCCGTTATTACTAAGTTTAGGTAGGTTCCTATTTTTATATATACACCTAATGATTCTTCTCGATTTGCCGCCCTTCGAGTAACTGCCGCCCCTAAGCGATGCTCAATCTGCCTACCCCCACGGGATATCACTGAACACGTCCGCGCGGACCACTATACAAATTAAATAACTGTGTTCATATTATACCTTCTGCCTAATATAGTGTGATCAATTCCCGATGCCTCGTCACCAAAGTACTAGGACTTCACTCATCACACACACGTGAGTTTTAAAAGGTATTGGTAGTAAGTAAATAATTATAAATACAATCATATCGTACCTATATATTAAAATAAAATTCTGGTAGTTTCTCGTATGATAGCGTTATCAAACACTCGATAGCAATCATGAATCAAAATAGCAATCAATATAATAAAATCTCATTGAATCTAAGAAAATTGAACAGTAAACAGTCTACAATGCTTCACATACACGTATTTTTAAAAATATCAGTGCTAGAACGGGAATCTTCTTCCGGTAAGACTAACTTAAGGTAAACTGTGCTACGGCGAAAGTGTAATACGTACAATTTACACGTGACCTTGGCAAACGCTACTGTGGAGTATTGCACTGCTTTTAACCATAGCGATAGGTAGGGGGGCTGCCAAAGATCTTGCCTGGGGGCCCGCTTCATGATCTATCAATATTTTTTTGGCAACAGTACAAACCTATCGTATCGAATGAAAATATCGATACTGCACATCTATTCCGTCACAAGTCTGCTATCGGCGGCTATGGAGGGTAGTTTATCATATTTATGTATTGAGATATTATAATTGATACAATAAGTCAGCTGTTTTAGCTGTCTATCTCGCTCTAAAAGTTCACACAGTCAAGAAAGGTGCTGTTAAAATATAGCACTTTTTGACAGTTCAGACAGTTAATAAATATATCAATATGATAAACTACCCTCGATAGCCGTGGATAGCATCCTTGTGTATAGAATAGATGCTCTGGTATCGTATATGAAGGAAACCTATTAATTGATACCGAAATACAGATATTCACAACACTATCTACACATTTAATACTTACTAGTTAATACTGATATTTAGTACCGACATACTCCCACAATTGAGCACGCAATATAACATAGGTACCTGCTGTTACACCGCCGAATGGTCCCCATTTGGAGATGTCTCTGTGTATCTGGAGAGGCCCGAGTCGTAATCAAATCCAACAAATAGTAAGGGTTGATTACGAAAATAAATAATAATATAGCTGGCAATGCGTTAAATCACGATCGTTGAAAAATATTTGCAACGTCGCCGTTTTTCTACAACGCTTCTCGTTGAAAGCGAAACACAAGATGGCGGGGAATACGCTGCAAAGAGCCAAACAGTAAACACGCACATTTCGAACTCCGTAAAATAAATTATTAAAAATGTAACTGTAATATAATATTAAATTAAATAAACCTCGCCGCTTCCATTACAATTCCGGTGTGTTAATTGTCCACCTCCACATCCCGAATCCAGACGAAAAACCATAGGTACAAAAATAAAAGTGACAGCGTGCTTCTGGAAATGACACTGCGTATACATGAGTGTCTCAATATAATGACAATTAATGGAACAAATACCTGTAAATCATTATGAAACTTTGATGCATCCAAGTATACGTCAAAATCTTCAATGTGTCGTGATTCATTGACGACTTGTCTGGATACAGGATCGATTTTGTTTTCCACGTCAGATATGTCAACCTTCGCAGATTAAAAAAAAATCAATAAAGAGTAGCCACTACACAGCATATTCAATGACAGCATTTTAGAAAAGATAATTAAGCATGTAGAAATCTAACCTCAAAGTTATTGTCGTCAATGGGTTCTTGCTTGATGTTAGAATGTGGTGTTTGGTCTTCCGGGTTGTGTGAATGGTAAATCGGTACGTATGTTACATTGGGGGGTGTTCCAGAATCTGATTGATGGTCTGTCGGTTCACTTTTGATGTCCATTTTTGACAATATAAACGTTAGATAATAATAATGACATACGGACAATTGGATGAGAAATGTCACGTCGATTGCAGTGTTGCTACAATTAAAAAGTTGCCACATTTTGTTAAATAGTGCATTTTAAGAAGATTGCTAAAATAAAAATAGTTTTACTGCAAAAATTACAGTACTTAGCGATGCCTGATAATTATTTTACTAAATCTAGATATTTATTATTGTGATATTTAAAAAAATCTGGATGTAGGAGCAAAAGACAGGATAACCTACGCATAGGTACCTACCTAGTTCATTACTTCTAATGTTTATTATTCGAATTTGACTTTGAAGTCCTTGAGATAACACAAAATTCGTTGTAAACTCAAAATATCGAGGTACCTACTTACCTAACTACCTAAATTCTAAACCTTCTGCACGAGGTGTGGGAAAGGGAGCAGTGCCCCAAAGCCTGGAGGGATGGTATTGTTGTTACTCTGCACAAAAAGATTAACCCACAAGACTATAATAATTACAGAGGAATCACTCTCCTCAGCGTTCCCGGGAAGGTGTTGGCGCAGATTCTCCTGTACAGGATTAGAAGTCCCATGCTGGACGTTTTACGTGCGCAGCAGAGTGGATTTGTCCCGGGGAAGTCCTGCTCAGAGCATATTTCAACTCTCCGATGCCTTCTGCAACAGTACCAAGAGATGAATATAGGTACGTCCTGTCGCCTGCTGCTTCGTGGACTTTGAAGAGGCATTTGACAGTCTTCATCGTGAATCTCTGTGGCAAATTCTGCTAGGCTATGGTGTCCCAAAGAAACTGGTCGCCGTGATAAGTGCTCTCTACACCAATACAGAGTGTCGCGTGAGAGCAGCCGGAACATCCTCTGACCTCTTTGAAATCACGTCAGGAGTCAAGCAAGGATGTGTACTTGCGCTCTTTCTTTTTATCATCATGATGGATTTCATAATGCGTAAGACGGTTTGCCCCGACAGTGGGATACGCCTACATCATGATGACACAACCGATCTATGCGAAAAAAGACTGTGCGACAAGGAGTATGCAGACGACGCAGTCGTGTTTGACTCGACGATCGAAAGGTTGGAGGTAACCGTGAACAGGCTAGCTGCGAATTCGATGCGTGTGGGTCTTCATCTGAACGCCAAAGAGTGCGGCACTTCGTACCCTTGTGGCACAGCCTCAAGGGTTCCGTCGCCGTGGCCACCCCTCCCTCACCCTGCAATGATGCTACAAAAGCGACCTACGTGCTGCAGGTCTGACATGGCGAGAGGCGCAGGAGTTGGCGATGGACCGAGGGAAGTGGCGCCAACTTGTGCTTGCCTTATGCCCCAATGTTGGGACGTGACAGGGTGAAAGAAGAAGAAGAAGAATGTTAATAAACAAAATAATAATAAATGATATTGTATGATATTTTAACATAGAACATGTTTTACTCATGATCTCCGATGCAAAAGCGTTACGAAAAATAGACTTAGAATAAGTTTACCATAAACTCATGGCCCGCCCGCGGCCCGTGCCAGGCCCGATTACTTACGCGCGCCGATTATTTTCATTTAACGTTCAGTAACCTACATTCTGTGCGACGTATTGTTCGTCTGTTAAAATAACTTCTTTAGTTTTATTATTGTAATTACTTAGGTACTTACATCATTTTCAGAAAAGTGAAATTGTTTGAATCCCTTGGATTCGGTTACATTGACAAATCAATTTTTTTTCGAATTCGGACAACCAGCATGCAGAGAATCAGTAGGCAGAGCATGTGCCATCTTTAATAATTTTAGCCGTCAGGGTTTGTATTAATCATCTGAGTGGCCCAGGTGGGAGACGTAAAGCGCGGAGTTTTTTTTTGTATTTACATAATATTATGTGTTTGTGATGATTTAAAAAAATAAAAATACCTGGTATGATTTTAGTTATTTCCCAATTTTGTTTAAGAAAATCTAATTTGAATAGGTATTGTATTTTTTTTTCATTATCTATGAATTATTCATAGGGATATTATATCCCATGCAATATGCAACCAAATTCTTAACAGCGTTGCATAATGCAACACTGTCAAATCAATAATTTGGGCTGGTGCCTGGTACCTATATATTTCACTATTTAGTGTTTATTGTTTTACCACATAAGTTTGCTGGTTTACAGGTGTAAAATGGAAATAAAGGAAGAATCATGTGGCGAGAAATATAGCAACGAAATTCAGCTGATGACAAGACCCATTTCTTTTGACGTTCCAACGAACCATGAAATGGACATAAAATTCGAAACAAATGAAGAACACTGCGCAAACAAAATGTCGGGCCCTGTTTTCATTGATGTGCCAATTAAACGTTCAAAAAGTCCAGATGGATTTCCTTATATCAAGGAAGAATATCCCAACAACTTTAATAATTATTCTGCTTTTGAGGTTAGTTTTTTTTTTACAAGTAAGGCCATCTGCTCACGTAGAAACTAAAATCTGACGAACTGGTTGGTGATGGAACTCATAAACTGGCCAATGATGCTTCGCACACGTTGCTACTGAAACCTAATAATCTCATAACCTCAAACTGTCAAACCCATTGTCTTTCCTACTTCATTCTAAGCTTTTTCTAAATATCCTGGCAGCATTTAATTATACAGGCTGGAGTCTTTCTCAACATCTGCCACACGTTTTAAATTAAAAATTGGTTTGCCCATCTTTTGACGTTGTTGCTTGTTTGGTTCAGTGCTACCAATTTTGGTAAGAAATTATGACTTTTCATCGAATCTATTGATATTGGGAGATACCACTGTTTAGTGGGTTACTGGAAACTGAGAGACTGGGAGACTAGCATGTCGCGTCTCTTCGATTTCGGTCGCGGACGTTTTGAAAGAGAGATTCCAGTCTTCGTCAGCGAGTCGCCATTGAAATACATTAGCTAGATACAGGTCTTTCAGTCTCATCTTTTTTGAGTATTCACGTGAGCGAATGGCCTTAACTTTACGTATGTATGTACAAATATACGTATGTGAGTACTCATCGGAGGGCTTCAGGTTAAATTCCCAACTAGGTCACAATACTTCTCAACACTGGTGTAGTCGACCGGAATACGCCGCGTTGGTTCTCCGGAACAGTTTTTAAGAAATTAAGCTATTCGTGAGAATGCTGACTAGTAGTCTAATGATGCTGGATGCGGCGCTGGGGACATTGCCGAAAAAAGTAGGATGCCTCCACCAAAAGCAGGCACATATATTTTTTTCCAGCGGTTGAAATATAAAACGTTTATAAACCGGAGCGCTCAATGGTTTTCTTAAAAAAAGTGTGCCGTAATATACATAACTACCTATAACTACTGTACAACAACATCTTCTTGGCTACGTGAAGGAAGGCGCTGTTGTCGACTAAATGGGAGGAGCTTGTTAGTTTATAATGGAAGTGCGATTAAAAATGGAAGGAGCATGTTAGTTCACAGTTTTACCACGTAGCCAAGAAGATGTTGTCATAGAGTACCAGGGAACTCAAAAATAATGGGAATTGAAATACATAACGGTTGTGGAATAACAGGCAACCGATGTCGAGTGTGGAAGAATATGGGATAAACTTAAAGACGTGTCAAGAATAAAATCGTTCTTCGTTATCACACTTGCTCTTGGTTTATGCATTGACGCTCATTCAATATTGGTGTATTTGAAGGTTGCAACAAACTTTTAGATTTCTATTTGGATATGCTATGTAGTGGTAGATTATTTGTGTCGCCTTATTTAATTTGTTTTGGTAAATACCTGTTTTATAAATATTTTTCAGTTGAAAATGTCCCTCTGAGGCAGACGAAACCGGTCCAGATTTATTAAATAATACAAACGGAATAAGTACTTACTAAAAAAATTGCGTTTTATTAAATTAATCAATGATAATCTGATCTTTTTATTACCTATTCTACTAAAGTGCTCATTTTAAGGTCATTTTGCATTATGATAATGTCATGATTTTATTTGTTTAGAACCCAGCAGTGCATTTGCCCCATATTAAGTACGAGAATGTGATTCAACAAGATGTCAACAAACGCGAGGTTGTTGAGGACAAGATGCACCAACTCCATACTGATCATTCACAATCGGGTTGCTCTTACTCTGAGCACTTACTTGTACCACCAATAATTCAGGTATCGTATATTAAATAATACTCTAATTACCCTTCTCACAGAATTAGAAGCGCCTAGTTTCAAAAGCCCCTAATACGGTATTTGAATTTTTTTGAGGTAGATATGTATTTGTCACTTATGTCAGTGGTCACTTATGGCTGTGAGACTTGGTGCTTAAATCATAACGAGGAAAACAAATGCTGTCTTCGAGCGCAAAATACTCCGAAAAATCTTTGGACCCACGTTGGAAAATGGGAACTACAGAATAAAAATGAACCACGATTTGGAAGAGCTGATGGAATAGCAAACAATCAAAAGATACTGTAAGTCCCAAAGACTGCGATGGGCGGGACATGTGGCGAGAATGCCTGAAGTTAGAGCGCCAAGGATCATGACGAAGTGGTTACCCCAACGGAAGACACCCAGAGGCCGTCCAAGAAGGAAATGGGCTGACGCCGTGGAAGTGGACTGGCTTCATATAGGAAGACCCGGTAACTGGAGAAGTGTGGCGAGAGATCGGAGTGAGAGGAGAGCGGTTGTGGAGGAGGCCAAATCCCACCCCGGGATGTAGCGCCGTGCAAGAAGAAGAAGAAGATGTATTTAGATGGACATTTTTATTACCTATATTATGCCCAAAGGTTAAAAAACTTAAAAACGCCAAAAGCCATCAATACGAATCATCAAACATTAGGGTAAATATCAAAACCCGCTAAAATGGTTGGATGTGATTTTCAAGTACCCCTAAAATGAAAAGCCTAAATACTCTTTAAAAGAATATTATCATTACCTGGTTAAGGGTTAAAATGTAACGAATTAAAAAATAAATAAGCACATAAAGTTCACAGATGTGATAGATATGATTTTCCTCAGAACTAGTAGGTACCTAAAATCATTTTAGGGGCTTTTGAAACTAGGCGCTTCTACATAACTATTTACCAGATACCACACACCAAAAAAATAATGCTCCATATCAGCGCATCTATTCTATACACCGGGCTGCTATGCGCGGCTATCTATGGTAGTTTATCATATGTATGTATTAAGGTATTATAATTCTTACAATATGTTAGCCGTCTAAGGCCATCCGCTCACGCAGAAACTAAAATCTGACGAACTGGTTGGTGATGGAACTCATTAACTGGCCAGTTACTGATGCTTCGCACACGTCGCTACTGAAACCTAATAATTTCATAACCTCAAACTGTCAAACCCATTGTCTTTCCTACTTCATACTAAGCTTTTTCCGTAGTATCTTTAAGGGAATATTCTGGCAGCCTGCAATTATACAGGCAGGAGTATTTCTCAACTTTTGCCACATATTTTAAATTAAAAATCGGTTCGCCCATCTTTAACTTTTGACTTGTTATTACTTGTTTAGTTCAGTTCAGTGCTACCAATTTTGGTAAGAAAATATATTTTTTTATCGAATCTAGCGATATTGGTACCACTGTTTTATGGGAGACTAGAAAATGAGAGACTGGGAGATAAGCATCTCGCGTCTTTTCGGTTTCGGTCGCGGACGTTTTGAAACGGAGAGGTTCCAGTATTGCCATCAGCGAGCTGGCATTGAAATACATTAGCTAGATACCGGAGTTTCAGTCTCGTCATTTTTTAGTATTAACGTAAGCGTGTGGCATAAACTGTCAAAACTGTCTTTCTCGCTCTAAAAGTTACCGCAGCCATGAGAAGTGCTGTTAAAACAAAGCACTTTTTGACATTTCAGACAGTCAGAACTACCCTCGATAGCCACCGATAGCAGCCTTGTGTATTAATAGATGCGAAAAAATTAACGCTTTAAACACTATGTTGACAAATTGTTTTCTTTTCCTCAATTCTTGAGGTTCTTTTAGACCGCTGTTCTGTTGTATTGGTCCATTTGCTATATTTGAAATGGTGATGTATTTAGACGATCAGTTTAGAAAGGAAGTTTATTTAGCTCTACATATTTTTCCGACTTATATGCGGCGTAAATGTAAATTTATGGCGGTGTTGGCTTGTATGTCTCTGATATTTATCTTATGAATCGAAGGCATCCGTTGTTTGTTCTCCCAAGGTGCAGAACTAACCTGCCATTAGTAATGCCAATTGGGAGGGTAATAACTATATTCAACCAAATCGCTTAGGATGTTGATATATTCCACCTACGTGAGGATAAGCATAGGTGGGCGTTGTTTTATAAATTCTTCAAAGAGGGTCCACCTAGCTCATGCAGGTGCTTCCACCCTTTATAATTTTTGTACCTACTAATTTTTATGATACTGCATTATGTTGATTTCTCCTTTACACTATTTTAATAGGTATTATTTCTTTGTTTCAAATGTCATGTTGTGAACGTCTTGAATTTATAATTTGTAATGTTTACTGTCGCACCGTGAGTGTAAAACCAAGGCATCTGCAAATTTTTCAATTTCGAGATTAAATGCAAAACAACTGCAAAAGTCGTGAACTTGATAATGTAAAAGTGAAGTAACTGAAAGAACATGCAATATAATGTAGATATAAACCAAATATTTTGTTTTTTTTTTAGAAACTCTAGTTCTCCTAACAAAACAAAGACTTAAAACCCCAATATATCCAAAATATGTTTTTGCAGTTGCCTTGGTTTTACACTCACGGTGCGGTATGTAAAAAAAATTGAATTTAATACCGATGACTGTTTATAGTTTATACGAACTCTACTTGTGTTGATTTTGTTGGTTTTATTTCTTTGCAGACCTCCTTAAAAAATCGCGATGAAGATAGGGATGTTGTTCAACAAGAAATTGCAACCATTCACAAATGTGACATTAAAAATGAAATCAGTGTTCAATTACAAATATCTGACAATTTACAAACAAACAGTGGAATTGCGAAATCTGAGAGTCAAGTGGTGTTACCATGTCTTAAAGATGAATTATGCGAAAGTGGTTTAAAAGAAGAAGTTGTGCTTGCATCTGAAAAAGAAGTATCCCTAAAGTTGAATCGAGCTTTATTTTATGATAGAAATTTTGTATGCAAAATATGCTATGATTTTTTTTCGAGTAAAACCATCTTGAAAGAACACAAATTAATTTTGCACAACGCTTCTATCTCTGCTCATGAAAATAACAAATGTAACATCAAACTCTTTGGTTGCGATGAATGCGATTATAGATCGGCTTATTCTTATGAAATTAAAAAACACAAAACCGTTCACAGTACCACTAAACCCTTCTTTTGCGACTTGTGCGATTATAAATCTAAATCCGCAAAAGGCTTAAGAAATCATAAGATGGTTCATAGTAGTGAAAAACCTTTTATTTGCAATATATGTGATTACAAATGCAACCGTAACACTACTTTGAAAAGGCATCAAAAGATACATAGTGGTAAAAAACTATATGCGTGTGATAAATGTGACTTTAAATGTAGCGTTAAACGTAGATTAGTAAGTCATATGGTTCATATTGGAGAAAAAATATTAGACTTTAAATGCAGCATTAAAAATAGATTAGAAAGACAAAATAATATGGTTCATAGTGGAGAAAATATATTAAAATGTAAATTATGTAACTACGAATGCTTACACTTTAGTCGTATGATAAAGCATGAAAAGGTTCATAGTGACGTCAAACTCTTAGTGTGTAGCATTTGTAACTACAAATGTAAACAATTAGATACTCTGGAAAGACATAAACAGAGTCATAGCAATGAAAAATCATTTGTGTGTAGTCTGTGCGAATACAAATGCACTCGGAAAAGTCAATTAAAGCAGCACGAAACGATACATTGTGATGAAAAACCCTTTAAGTGTAATGAATGCGATTATCGTTGTAGACAATCAAGTAATTTAAATATACATAAAATGAGACATAGCAACGAAAGACGGTTTGAGTGTGCCATTTGCGATTTTAGAACTAATGTATATAGTAACTTTAAACGACATCAAATTGTCCACAGTGGCGAGAAACCGTTCATTTGTAATATTTGTGATTTTAGATGCAACCTGAACCTTACCTTAAAGAGACATATGATGGTTCATACTCGCAAAACCTTGAAATGAAGTACATGTTACAAATGCACACGATCTAGTCTCTGAGAGTAACATCAGACGATTCACTGTGGTTAAAAACTCTTTTATTGAATTAATTGCATTTAACAACGCACTATAACTTTTACAAAAATAAAACTATGTACATAATACATATATGATATCTTAGATGTATTCTAATGTAAGATAAATCAAAAAATTACGAGTAGAGCAACGTAGCATGATAAATGCATGTTGCGAATAACCTGGTAAGATCATAGTGAGTGATAAAGGTCGCTAAGCAGATGAAATGGCTAGATATGTTGCTCTGCGCCGGATATATGCCGTCATACGTCGTTCCCAAGGGTCTCTGAACACCGCTGTGTCGACGAGCTCGTAAAGTTCATTAGATGTACGTGGCAACTAATGACTTGTGACCGAAAAGAGTGGAATGGAGAGTGGGTCTAGAATTATTGTATATATCTTAAAGAATAAAGCGTCAACCTACCTGTTTTGCCAGTACATAATATATACCTAGTACTTTTATGTAAAAGTAGTGTATAAATTGATTGATGTTTGAATAAAATCTCTTCGCGCAGCGTTCCTAAATCGTCAATTACATTGAGCATCTTTACGAGCTGTTTATTGGCGAGTTTAAAATCTGCCTGTAAAGTCGCCCAGTGTAATCATCGAACAAGCTAATAAGCAGGTTGTAAACACTCTACCAAGAAAAGTTGAATGCCAGTCAACTTTACACGCTACACGCCGCACAGTAGGAGAAAAGCCCAAAAACGTGGCCAAAACCCCATAAATGAATTTTTGAAATGGGGATATTTGAGTAGTCAGTCAGGTAGAGGACTAATGACTGCATTTCATTGTGAAAGGGGAAGCGTTTTGACCATATACCTTCGTCGCTGCGTCAGTTGGAAGTTAGCCTTCGTGGAAAGTGTACGCGTCGCGTGCTAAACAGACGAAAATAACGGTGACTTTGAAAACCCATAAATGTCAAGTGAAGTGTTCAATTTCAATTCTGCGACATGAATACAATTTCTGGAAGCATGTAGAAAATATTTTTACATTGGTTGAGTCTAAACTTAATGTATAAATTATTGAAATGTAGTATTAATTTCTGCATAAATAAAATTGAATAATTTTGAAAACTTGCATTTTCAACTATTCGAAAAGTTATATATTTTGTCACATTTTGCAAAGCTCATAGTCTAGGCCTTTAGTTTATTGTATAGCCTTGCGAAATTTACAAAAGTTACCTGCGGAATAAGTGCGTTTTGTGCTTGATAGGCCATTTTGTTTACTATAATTTAACTTTTGAATGCGTAATCAGTGACCTTTAAAACCCGCATATACCAATTTTTGTCATGATCTGACACTTTTTTAACATCCATGTCCGCCATTTTGTTTACAATAATTTAGATTTCGGATTCGTAATCAGCGATCTTAAAAACCCATATATACCAATTTTTGTCAAGACCTGGTACCATTTTAACATCCATGTCCGCCATATTGGATCGGCCATTTTGTTTACGATCATTTAGATTTCAGATTCGTAATCAGCGACCTTGAAAACCCGTATGTACCAATTTTTGTCAAGATCTGGCACCTTTTTAACATCCATGTCCGCCATATTGGATCGGCCATTTTGTTTACGATAATTTGGCTTGCGGATTCGTAATCAGCGACCTTCAAAGCCTCTGTATGCCAATTTTTATTCAAATCAGAGGTCATTTCAGGTTTTGGCCACAATTTTGGGCTTTTCTCCTACTGTGCGCCGGCGTGTGGGCTTACTGCGTCTGCGCAGTAGAGCGCAGTAGCATCCTCCCTTTAAAAAAAAAAGAACTACGTTATGTCAAAATAATCGCTGGCTTGTGGCTTCTCAGCGAATGGAAAGTTTTCAGTAATCATCAAATCGCAGTAGCTGAATCGCCCGCTTTTAAATTCGCCAACAAACAGCTCGTAAAGAAGTTCAATGTAATTGACGCATATGTCAGTATGTACATCTATTTATATCTATAGTGTTTTCCATTAAAAGAGAATGATGCGTTATAAATGCACATATTAAATTCACCATTATTAAAACCACGCTCCACACTAACAATATATTATACCTATATGTTTATATCATGTCTAATTCGAGGGCTTAGTGTCTTTACAGGAGAGCCAAAAATCGTTATTTTAGATTCTTGTAACTCAACAAGGGAAAGGTTTATTTAAAACCTAATGTTAATATTTTATAATTTATTGTGTATTGTACATTTATCTTGCTTATGATGATGTTAAAATTTATAGGGATAGTTTTTAAAAAATATGAAACAAGGGTAACTTATGTAGTTAGCGTTAAACTTTACTGACGATTTAATAAGAAATTAGAAAAGATTGACATAACGTTGTTTGACCATCATGTAGCCGTAAATGTAAAATAACGTTATCTCAAAAAAAAAAAACACTTTTTTGTAGATAACGTTGTCTGACTTTAAGCACTCAAATTTAGTTCAATTATTTGCTACGATGATAGTAACTAGTAAATATCTAATTGCTTAATTTAACATTAATAAAGAGCTCACTGAGTGGATGAAATTGCAATGGGCGAACATGTTGTTTGGTGAGTGGACAACTACTGGACAAATGCCGTCATACAGAGGTACCTAAGGCTCACAAAACTATCACAGGGACGCCCTAAACCCGCTGCATAGATGAACTCATAAAGTGCGGTGGGTGTACGTGGCAGTGGAGAACTAGAAACCGAGAAGAATGGTGTAAGTTATGGTTGGCCTTCATCCAGTAGTGAATCGTCCATGGTTGATAAAATAGTTACTCTTTCGAACAGTATGTAAACTTCCCTTTATAATATTATGATGTATAAAATCTTTCTGCACACCGATTATAAATTATTCTACCAGGAAATGTTAGAGATAAATAGAGCACACTTGCAGAGCCTGCCTATTCTAAATGATCAACCTACCTTTCGTAATAGCCCATTGCTATATCCTATATCAAGGGGGGCAAACTTTTTGGAAGGAGGGCCAAATTCAAGAATTCAAAATGAGCGGCGGGCCGCAAGTAAAATACTATTTTTAGATATACACTATTTATTATCACGAAAAATAAACATTACAAAAAAATTTATGAGAAGAATGAAACTGTTGTACATTTTTTAACATTTTGTTAAATTTAGGTGTTAATTTTGTAATTGATATTCTCTAGACTGCTTGTAAATGGGCATCGGAGATATTTGATCGTAAAGAATTTTTATTGAGGTTCATGATCGAAAATGTTTGTTCACATATATAGGTTGATCCAAAAATAATATACATTTTTCTTGCATAATCTTTAAGTCGGTCGAATTTGTCTGAATTAAGGGCATTGTAATATTTGGAGATTTCTTCACGACGTTGCATCTCTCTTATACCAGTGTCACACTGCAGTTCAATAATCTCAAGTTGTAGCTCTGTCAGAACACTATCAATATCTATTGAAAATGGATCTATTGCTAAACTAATTTTAATCTATTGTTAATAAACAATTTTTAAAAAAAATAAAAATAAAGTTATTCGTAATCAGAAGTACAATAATTAATGATGGCGGGCCGCAGTTTGCCCCCCCCCCCCTCCCTACCGTCCTATATGATTGGTTACATGCGAGAATATATTATGGTGTATATGATATTATAAAACATTTATATGTATGTATGTAGATGTATTATGTATAAGTGTATATTTATTTGTGTATTTGTATTTGGGTATGTGTGCATGTGTGTGTGTTTTGCTATTGGTCTGTTGTATAAGTATAAAAAACCTAGATTTAAGTATATTTGCTATTACAAATTATGGATTAATAAAACATACTATTATTTATCATTAGTCCATAACTCCATTAAATTCCCTATACCCAGTAATAACGATGTTAAGCCTGTCATTTTGTTATTAGTGAGTAGTTATTTAATCTTTTAAAAAAAGAAGAAGAATGAGATACCCGGGGTTCCAGCGGCTAGCTCAAGTGTCCATCGAACCCCGGATTCACAAAAAAAAAAAATTAAACGGTTGGAGTATAAATAAAACTCGGTCTTTCGTGTTCGTGACGTGGTCTTATATTTTCTTATGATTTTTAGTTTCACAAATTTATATGTGGGTTTTTACGATTATAGTCGCAGGTCCTATCCTATTGGAAAAAGGACGCTTACTAACAACCGTCCAGCAAAAAGGACTCTCGTGATTGGCCAAATCTGATCGCATGATCTTTGATTCGGCGAATCACGAGCCTGACCCTGGCGCCGGCGCGCGAGGATTTCACGCACAATGCGCGGCAAAATTTATTATATTTGAACACTTATATTTAGTCTTAAAATTATCGCTTTCATCCATCATCATTTATACTTTTTAAATTAAATTAAATTTATCTTAATTACACCTCCGCCCAATATGCGATTTTCACACACCGGACGAAGGCCTTTACTTATGATTAAAAAATACGTACGTGGTTGAGCAAGGAATCAGATTAGATGTTTTATGAAGCCGTTTCTAGAGGTCAGGGTTACGTTTCGACTTATAGCTACTAAATGATTATTTTACACCGGGAGAAGCCCGCCTGTAACAGGGGTGTATCAAGAAGTTATCTAATAATCTATTTTTGACAATTTATCAGTGACGTCCCGTGGGGGTAGGCGGATTGAGCGTCGCTTGGGATAGGCAGTTACTCAAAAAGCGGCAAATCGAGGAGAATCTTTAGGAATATTATATAGAAATATGTACCTAAGCTTAGAACCTAATAACAAAATATCTTTCCATTAAAAAATTCAGCTCACTGGTTGGGAACAAAATGTATTATTTAACATAAAAGGTTTTACAGGACTGTATTATTTGTCGGGTTCGCAATGTCTAGTGATACCAGATGGAAGTCTCCCACAGGAGACCACCTCAAAGGACGGACCGAACCATCAATTTTCCCTTACACCACAGCCTACGTCCACTCTTCGCGGTTCTCGCAACCCTCGGCCGATTAGAGCCCGCCTCAAAAATCTGAAATTCAAATTCTTCAGCGGTCTGTCGAAAACGGCCGCTCGCGCCGCCACTAGTCAATCCGTCGGTAAAACAGGAAGGTTCCCGACCGACGGACAAACATGACGCCGCCTGACAGTTGGACGCGCGCGAAAAATCTCTCTTACATCAGACGCCGAACCAACAGCATCGACCGCAAAAGCTCTCTCCGCCAGAAAGGAGGGGGGAGTATTTCCTGGCGGCCGTGGGCTCCGCTATCCACCCGAAGAGGCCATTAGGGTGTCCATTTTTGAGATTTGATAACCGCAGCGGGAAAGTTCGATATTTGAAAGATGCCGACGTTTTTTTGTTGTTGCCGGCGTACTTGAACTTTAATTATTTACAATTTTAAGTCGAATGGAGTGGATATTCGAGCTGTCATGACTGGTTCTTGATATCTGGGAACGTCATGTTTCTCGCTGGAACGTGTGTCTTTTTTTTTATCGGATGCTTTATTTTCTATTTGCTTTGCGTAACACAGCAGGTAGTATGAGTCGGGATCGCATTGCTGACCTTGGAAGGTTCCCGATTCGCCGCTTACTTAAGAGGACGCTCTACAGAATCGGCCTTGAGAATTGAAAATATGATTTTTTTACATGTGGTCCATAATAACTGGTCTACTAGTTAATATAAAAAGGTTGCCGCCAATGTTTGTCTCAATAAACTCCCTACAAGTGAAGTGAAGCTATGGGGTGACCAAAAAATAGTACTTTCTAATAAAATTTATTTTCTAATAAATTTACTAATAACATTTAATGTTACTAAATTCAATATGTTTATCAGTTCTTTGGTGGGAAGTATTGCAACTGATATGATGGATATGATAACTTTTTTGATTATGTGTTGGCCACGATATAAACTTAATAATATATTAATAACTTTTTAACCTGAAATTGTCCGACAACTAAACATACGAAGGATGTTGACATACATATCAACCTACATTTTTATTTCATGTGCTATCCAAAAAACATTACTAATGAATAGTGCTTATTTGTAATGTTTAGGACCTACATATTAAAAATAATAGGTATTGTTTAATTCTAATGCATATTTTTTAAAACGTAGAATTTACTGTCTGCCTATAAAAAGAAAGTGACTTTTTATTGCCTGCGCAACTTCACTTTTATACTAGTGAAACAAGTGGTAGGTAAAGCCAATGGGCGAAATTATATATTATATTAAGAGTGCCTAAAAATAATTATTAACATACAGTCACTAGACACATTATTTTTTTATTAATCCATCGGACTGGCGGGCATATAAAAAGTTTTGTGCATCTAATGCCGGGTCCACACTGGCGCAAAACAATGTCGCGCGACAACCTCGATAAATTTTACGATAATTATCATAATGGCTTAAAAATTTTTACGATAATTATCATACTTATCGTAAAATTTAACGAGGTTGCCGGCAACATGTTGCCAATTTGGACCCGGCATAATATCCACTGTGGTTCACGTAGTGGCATGTACCTGTTTTTCTGGGGTCAACTAATTCAAAAAGTAAACACCCATAATAGAATTTTTCCAGTTTTGGTTGCATTATATTCCAACTCATTTCCGATATTATTAATGGAAATTTCTCGGTGTACATAGTAAACAAACCTACGAATAAAAAAAGACAGTAAGGAACACAGTGATTCATCGCAGTAAAAACTGGCAACCAAAATGGATTATATTATATTCCATCGTATTATTTTCTCGAAATCATAAAGATAATATAATAGTATTCGAGTATCAACCTATGTTCAATTTGAATTGGGTTATAATAATAATATACCCGTAGATATATCAATAGTATGTTTGCCACGATATCCACCCAAGTTATCAGTATGTACTTGCACAGGTTTGATTAAAAACTATGATGAAATTAACATTTTACAAATATTATATTATTTTGACAGCCCTGTTTTCTGATCAGCGGACACGTGCAGGTGGTGTTTATCAAATAATAATGTAAGATTGTCCACAATATTAATAATGTAGAAGGTCGACAATAGTAATAATACTAATAATAATGTTTTTTTTTTAAATAAAATCTCCGATGATTAGTGATTTTTGCCAAAAGATCGATTTAAATTAACGTGCGTACGACGCCGAGGTCGATTTCATACTAAATTATATTTGAATACGGAGCTCTTCAGCCGCCCCTTAAAACGACCGTTATACCTGTGCCCTGTTCAGTGCAGGGGTAAACAACCTTACCGCGACGGCGATCGCACGTATTGATTTGGTGACAGTACATACCTAATCGTTAATTGATCCAAATATTTTTGCCAATCACTCACGAATTTTGAAAGTTGTCAAGTGTATTTTTAAATGTACTTATCTCAAACCGCAATCGCAATATTGTTTATTGAAGTAGAGATGGCATTTGAATTGGATTTAGTGGTATATATTTTGTTAGTAATGTATCCATAAAACACATTTCTTAAATATTGGGGTCATGAAAGGATGATAAAAATCCTGTATAAAAAATGGGGCGGCATTTTGGCGCTGCCTATGGCGTCATTTTGTCTAGGGACGTTACTGCAATTTATACGCATATTGCATGCATTGTTAGTACCTAATTAGGTAGGGTTTTTTACAAACACTCTTCATGATTTGTTTGTTATATCGTTTATTGTGAGCCTTGACTTGATTAGGTATCAAGGTGTTAAGTTTTTATATATGCTATTGTGTTAATTTATTATATAAGTTAGAATTAAATGTATTTCGCACCGTGAGTGTAAAACCAACGTATGTGCAAATTACATAGTTTGGAGATATAAGGGTTTGAAGTTTTCATTTGGTCAGGATAAATAGAGTTTATAAAATAAAACGATAATATTTGGTGTATGTATACATTATGACATGTTCTTTTATTAATTTTATTTTTTTTCATATAAATCCATCAAGATTACAAGTTTTAGCAGTTGCTATGGTTTTACACTTTCATGATGCATAGAAAATGTTGATATTTCGCAGTTACCTGAATTGCAGTAAGATTTTTATTGGGAACTTTGGTAATACCATTATAATATAATATGTTATATTATTATTAAATAAATCAAGAATGATATTTACCTATAATATTTTGATATTTTAAGCTTACTAACTATAATTTATTAAAATAGATGCATACAATTTTAAACCAAAATAAAAATAGCAAATTACAATAATTGTAATGTTTTTATAATTAATTTTATCGATGTCAATTATTATCTGAATCTGTATTTAAATGTGTAGATGAAAGTTTTTTTTATAAAAATTATGGTGTATTTCTGGTATCACTTTTGATGAACATAGGGAAATCAAGTCATTTAATTTTGCTTCGGAGATCCGAGGTGGTTTTATAAATGCTTTGTGTAGTTGAAGTTGTACTGATTGACGTCCGCCCTGACGTTTTCTAATATTTATTACATCAAACACTTCTGTTTCATACTTATTTTTATAGAACAGGCAATAAGTATTGTTTTTCCTCACTTCAATAACGCAAATGTCTACGCAACTAACCTTTTTACTATTTTCGTTGAGTTGAAAATTATTGCCGATTTCATTTGCTAACTTGTGAAAATCAAAAATCTCGTCAGTGCCAATTTCCAGTGAATCACTGGAATCCACTGTATTGGTATATAAATTGGACCTGGCTTCAAGACTATTTTTTTGTTTCTCTATGCAAGAGTGTTATAGAGTCACCCTCGTTCTAGGTGTGTCCTACGACCAAAAAGTTGTGTGTGATTTTTGGGATATTAAAATTCTGGACGGCATATAAATACATTGCTGTAATAAATTTATTTTTATTCTGTCCGGCACGATTATCCGAATAAAAAATGACTTCCTTCCCAATTGATTTATCTTCCAAAAATTTTACAACACAAGAACCAATTGCATTGGCCCCTTTGTTTGTAGTCCCTTCATGCTAAACAAAACAGTAACCATTTTTATTACTAATGTGTGTAAGATGGTAAAATTATAGGTTGAAAGCTTTCTTTTATAATATAGCACTGATATCTGGGCATTTGGTGTTGATAATACGGCCTGCAGATTAAAGCAACATACTTTTTATTCGTCTTTCGCCTTCTGTGTTCTCGATAATTGTTTATTTTTTTTGATGAATGTCATATATTATTTAACTTGAATTATATTTTTCTCTTCGCTACTGCAATTTTTATATTTTTCACAAAAGTCACATAGGTCCTTGTTTGGTTGAAAAAAGCCTATATTATAATGGGTATTGTTCCTCTTGCAAACCAGCAGCATCCTTATCTATATCCAACATGGGTTCTTCAGCATCAGGAAATGTACTACACATTTTTGAAAATCTGTAACATTGCAAAAACAAAAATATCATAGATCTGATTGATATACTGTTTAAATTGAAAGAGTTTATTATTGTAGGTGCATAAAATAAATACATAGGTACATAAGATAAGTCGATAATAATAAGTTTCATAACAATAATAATATTAAGGTTAGTTTTGTATATCATTTTAGTTTAATATTTATCACAAAGTCTTACCTTTTTAGAAGTTTTTCAGCTTTTAAAGCTAACTCCACCATCATTCGAATCCTTAAACTTATATTTGATAAAAACAAAATACACTGCACTACATTACTTGAATAAAGAAACAATAATGTGTTGTAGAATACGTCTGGATGCGTTATCAAAGTCTTAACACTGAATCATTTCAATAATTGCCTGCTATCACAATAATAAAAACAATGCCACATTGCATTCACCAAAAGAATGCGTCTGATGCTTGGGGTTTCACAATTAGTCATGGATAATCATTTGCAGATACTATGGTTTTACATTAACAATGGAAGTAAATCTTTGTATTGTAAAACCCAAATATCTGTCTTTTTTAATGAAAATTTTTAAGTTTGCAGTAACTTCAATTTTACATTATCAAGTTTATGACTTTTGCGGTTGTTTTGCATTTAAATCTCGAAATTGAAAAATTTGCACTTGCTATGGTTTTACACTCACGGTGCGATTTGTTGTTAGTGTGTATTTGCCACCGGGGAGTGCGCACGCGCCTGAAGATGCTGAAAGGCGAAAAACAGGCCGCAAAATACGACACAAATAAAATACTAGAAAACTTAAATCCATTAAAATTTAAATTATTACATCACGTATCCTCTGTCGATAGTATTAATGTTATAAATAATTAATCATTCTAATAGTATGATACACCCCTGTTACAGTCGGGCTTCTCCCGGTGTAAAATAATCATTTAGTAGCTATAAGTCGAAACGTAACCCTGACCTCTAGAAACGGCTTCATAAAACATCTAATCTGATTCCTTGCTCAACCACGTAAGTATTTTTTAATCATAAGTAAAGGCCTTCGTCCGGTGTGTGAAAATCACATATTGGGCGGAGGTGTAATTAAGATAAATTTAATTTAATTTAAAAAGTATAAATGATGATGGATGAAAGCGATAATTTTAAGACTAAATATAAGTATTTAAATATAATAAATTTTGCCGCGCATTGTGCGTGAAATCCTCGCGCGCCGGCGCCAGGGTCAGGCTCGTGATTCGCCGAATCAAAGATCATGCGATAAAATTTGGCTGGACGGCGTCGGTACGCGAAATTAAAAAAAAAAAAAAAGATTAGTAAGCGTCCCCTTTCCGATAGGATAGGACCTGCGAAACTTATTGTTAAAACAAAATATGTAAACGTTTAAAGAAAATGTAAAATATAAGAAGACCACGTTACGAGCACGAAAGACCGTGTTTTATTTATACTCCAACCGTTTGAATTTCTTTTTTTTGTGAATCCGGGGTTCGATGGACTCCTGAGCTAGCCGCTGGAACCCCGGGGATCTCAATGGCGCCTTGGCAACGTGAAGCTCGAAGAATCGCATGGATTCTTCCGAACCCGCGAAATAAAATTTACGCCCGCGAACGCTAAATAAAAGTTTATGATCCAGGAGCCGGAACAACCAAGAAATGGTTAACTAAAAAGTGGACTCTGACGTGACCCTTATCAAAGAAGAAGTGCTGTCTCCAACATCAAACCGGGAGAGCCCTCCTCTGGTGTTCGAAGACAGTCCACATACGGAGCTGACCGCGCCTAGCGTCGTGCTGGAGACCGTAGCACCAGCGCGTCTCCAGTACGGCGAATGGCTGCACAAATCCCACCTATGGAGACCAGACACATCATCGACGGTATCCAGCGAGGAGGGCTCGTAGAGGCCACGGCCCACTCGCGACGAAAAACGGCGAGCAAAATGCCGATTTTCCTAGGGTATCACTAACATGTTGTGTACCCTATTCGACCACGGGATATTCGGTGAGGAGAGAAAAAGGAAACGGGAGGCCAGGGAGCCTCAAAAGAGGGCTGAGAAGGCGCCCATCTGAGAGGAATCAAAGAAGCTGTGCGGGCGCAGGCTCGACCACGAGGAGATGAAGCAGGACCAGTCGCCAACCCTCGAGTCAAGGGTGAACGCCGAGTTCCTGTTGGAAGTGAAATGTGTAGATTATACGAATAAAACATCCGGAAATTCTTCTAATTACGGATATAAAGTTAATTAAGGACAAACTTTCTGAGCCTTGTAATCTTAAGTTCATTAGTACGAAAAATGTACATTCTAGTTTTAAAAATAACGCTTCGCAAAGTGACGCCAATTCTTTCCGTTCAAATAAAGTAAATTTCGAGAACATTAACTGAACATTAGAATTCGAAAACATTAACATTGAAAATCGCAAATAATATTATAAACGGGAAAGAGGATATTCTACAGTAGCGCGAAACCTGTTTCAAAGTTACGCCGTGTTAATAATTTGAATTCAAAGAGAAACGAGGAAAATAGTATACGACCGTCACTATTATTTCTTTACAAATTACCAATCGTAAATTTAACACAGCGAAAACGGAACGGGAATAATACGGCATCACTCGACGAAGTGTATATAGTTGTTATGTTAAATTTTAATAATAAGTTAAAATTAGGTATAAGAGGATGAAAGTAGAGATTGTATGCTTGTGATAAAAAAAAATGAGTCAATAAGCCGTAAATTTCTCAAATTTCTTCGGGTTTCAATAATGAAAAAAAATAATAATAATAAAACGTGAGAGGCACCGCAAATTGGCGCGGCGCGCCTTTGGAATAGGATATCGGGCGCGTAAAACGAAACAATAATTTTTTTTAAATAAAATGGGTTTCACTAAAAATAAAGTTAATTACACAGTTTTAAGTGTACTGATTCAGAAATAAATATAATGAGAGGGTGGAATATTTCAATTTTTAATATCAATGTGATTTATACAGTCAATACAATGTTGCAAAATAATTATGGGTATTAGGGTAAAATATTAAATGTGATAGTAAGTACCATAAGTACAATGGGAAGATTTTATATAAAATTAGTAGCTATTTAATGTATGGGGTAGGAGTAATTAATAAAGTAAATTCGAATAAATTTAAAGTACAGGAAGTCTAATGAACGAATAAATTACTAAAGAAAGAAAAAGAATAAATACAGATGAAGACAATTTGGAAGCACAAAGGGAGCCACCTCTCAAAGTAAGCGCATCCAAAGGCAGCGTAGCCGAAAATTCATGATACCAAAGCTTGATGGTGTGGAGAGTGCGCACTCTCCTTTCTCGCGCAGGTTCATGGAGAGACTAGGGACGTGACGCCTGAAAGATATCGTGAAACAACAAGAGGTACCTCCGAAGTGTAACCATCTAAAAAAAAAGGAAAGGGAAAAGGATACTTATTGTGAAAATCCATCCTAGTACCTGTGAGAAAGCCGTGCCGCCGTCAACGAGCCTGGCCGTTGTACCGCTATACGATGCCTTGCCCGCAGTAATAGGAACAGATGGAGACACAGTACCTGTCCATCTATGAGGTGATACTCCAGCGACCAGCAGATGAGTGTAAAACTTTCTACAGAAGGATATCCGCTGCTCGAAACGAGCCTGGCTCAATAGTAACGCCACTACCACGCCCTGGTTGCAAAGGCAGACGACGCCAAACGAGGTACGCTCCTATTGCACCAGAAGAACAAAAACGTAACACGAAATAATAATTCCGAACGAGGGCCAAACGTCTACAAATGTAGCCTCTCGGAATACAAAAAAAATGGACAGCCCAAGAGTCAAAGACTGCAGCTCCACGACCCCTTCGCTGACTAGTATAAAAGAACGAGAAGAATAACAAAACCATTACGAAAACAAAATAAACGCACGACATTACAGGAGAAAAATAAAATAATAATAAATTATGACAAATGATAATAAGAAAGGAAAATAAATCAAACTCTGACTTATTCAGGAGCATTGCTTTGAGCAGGAAAATAGTAATTAAAATAAATATAGAAACAATACGTAAAGTTAGTTGTTTTTTTTTTTTTTGTTAGAATAGTTAGATTGTAGTTGAATTTTTTTTATAAACTGTTATCATGCTATGTACTTAACGGATGAACAAGGAATTGGATGGGTGGCCGATGAGATCAGGGCGTACCTTTCGACTTTAATCCAGATGGGGCGAATTGATACACCCCTGTTACAGGCGGGCTTCTCCCGGTGTAAAATAATCATTTAGTAGCTATAAGTCGAAACGTAACCCTGACCTCTAGAAACGGCTTCATAAAACATCTAATCTGATTCCTTGCTCAACCACGTAAGTATTTTTTAATCATAAGTAAAGGCCTTCGTCCGGTGTGTGAAAATCACATATTGGGCGGAAGTGTAATTAAGATTAATTTAATTTAATTTAAAAAGTATAAATGATGATGGATGAAAGCGATAATTTTAAGACTAAATATAAGTATTTAAATATAATAAATTTTGCCGCGCATTATGCGTGAAATCCTCGCGCGCCGGCGCCAGGGTCAGGCTCGTGATTCGCCGAATCAAAGATCATGCGATAAAATTTGGTCAATCACGAGTCGTTTTTGCTGGACGGCGTCGGTACGCGAAATTAAAAAAAAAAAAAAAGATTAGTAAGCGTCCCCTTTCCGATAGGATAGGACCTGCGAAACTTATTGTTAAAACAAAATATGTAAACGTTTAAAGAAAATGTAAAATATAAGAAGACCACGTTACGAGCACGAAAGACCGTGTTTTATTTATACTCCAACCGTTTGAATTTCTTTTTTTTGTGAATCCGGGGTTCGATGGACTCCTGAGCTACCCGCCGGAACCCCGGGGATCTCAAGTACCTATGTAAATTTCCCTTTTAATGCGTATACAAATTTTCCACACGCTGTTTGTAGGTAGGTATTGTAGCACCAATATTATTGTACATCGCCTCACATACACGGTCGTAAGACGAGTCCAAAGTTCGCCATCCATTTCAGTTGATTGTTTCATAAGCCAAGTGAATCAAGTCCATTCTGGTTAGTTTTGAGTAAACTAGGTTCAAATATAATATTTGAATATGTAGGCGTATTTAATTCTGTAAGGGTTTGATTGCCCTTACAGAATACCTTAAATGTACTCAACATATTAACACTTAAGAACTATATGTTGTAATGGTATTGATATTAAACATGTATGTGTACGTGTATTATGTTGTGTATATGTGTTTATATTCTTTATATATATTAGGTGGGCTTATTTGTGGATTTATTATATTTAAATAAAAATAAAAATGTAGCATGTAAGAATATTATTAGTTAACTCCATTAAATTCCCAATAAGTGTCCATTGTTCCCAGTATTTCACACATAACTAGGTATTTAATGTATTATCTATATCGATTATAATTATTAATGATCTATGATTAGGTTTTGACTATTTATACCCTTATCGAGTATACCTATTAAGAGTGACAGGCTAGTGGTATTTTTACAAACACTTCAAATATTCATAATTTGTTTGTTATACTTAGGTACTTTTTATTGTGACCCATGACTATATAGGTACCTAGGTGATACAGTTTGTACCTACTTTAAGTTGTTATATAAGTTAGAGTTAACTTTACTGTATTCGTTGTTAGTGTATATTTGCCTTTTGGTAAGTGTACATAGTGCCTGAAGATGCCGAAAGGCGAAATCTGGGTTGCAACAAACTACTCAAATGGAATAGTATACAAATTAAATCCATTAGATAATAAAAAAATATATTATATACCTATATTATATAAGTGACACGCTTATGGAAAAGAAGTTGAACGATTATTTATGAACATAAATGAAAGTTAATTACAAAATATTATGTATGGTCGGTAATGGACATTATCCTAAAAGATTTAACGTACTTACCTATTATTTAAAATGGTTTAAACTTAGCTTGGTTTAGTCTCGTAGTTCATAAATTCCGTCGAACTGTTGATTTAAGCACAAATCTTTAATATTTTATATAAACTGGGTTCCCGTCTGAGGAATCCATTTTTCACTTTCAAATAAAGTAGTTTGTTCCAATAGTGTAGTTTGGAGAAAGGTTGCGACAAGGCTGACTTAGAGTAGATGAGCAGAAGACTGCGACTTTATTGTCTGGTTGATAAGTACAATGACAAGTACGAAGCTAACCATGGCCTCCACATCCCAAAGGCCCCCAGGCTAGGAACTTTGCTGGGCTCCCCTACCTATTGCGAAGGTTAAAGGTAGTGTGACGATCTACAGTTGCATATTCCAAATGGTGTTCGAGGTAAAAATATGGGTATTTTTAGCGTTTTTTTTTTGTATTTTTAATACATACACTTTTGTATTGCTATGCACAATTCATTGACACGTCGAATATCGACAATAATCAAAAATGCATCGCATAACCACATTTTATCATAAATGTTAGTATGCTTGAAGTGAAACAGCGCCATATGCGACATTTATTTACTGTTAGTAAAATTTTGTGTTGTGTGTTTATCTCGCTTCGTTGGTCGATCTACCACGCCGGGCCCCCAGGCTAGAGCCCTGTCACCCTCCCCTTGTGGAAGCCATGAAGCTAATAGTACAGGGTACACGCGGTGAGATATGCTTAGTCGAAGATATACTAATCGAGTGTCGCTCTGTAAAATCGCTCAGTCCGAGGCACGATGATAGTGTTCTGCTACTGATATTGAATTTGATATTCCATCAATTTCACTCTTATTAATCATTGAATTGCATATTCAATATATGCGATAAGTAATTGTTGATGTAGGTCACCTGCTGCTACTTCGAAGCCTTTCGCTGACAAAGTCTGAGGTGATGGACCTCAATCGAAGTATGTCACACCTATAGAATATGCTGACCGTAGCTGAGGTGATGTACTATACTTATGTAACTCGCTGATCACATGGCCTGGGATTGCTGACTGCCACATTTACTTACATTGTCTTGCAGCTTGATGGATTAGGATTGTATTTTAATCAATATAATAGGCACTAAGTTTTTTTTTTGATTAAATATTATTTATTTGATTATAAAAAGACATTTATTTAATACAATCTACTTTTTTATTTAATACTGGAAATTCATAAGGTTTAATAACATAAGATTTTTTAATACAGAAATAAAACTTGCATCTAGTTGGGACTTGATCTCACGCTTTTTCATGGCAATTTTACTATTCGCGTGAGTGCTTTCATTTCTAAGCTATCGGTTCGTCTATGAATTATGCGAATTATTTCTTATATCTACATTTTAACTGAGGTACCTCATATTCTACCAATTACGATATAGTATAAGAAATATTTTTCATTAATAATACACGAATCGATAGATAAGATGGGAAATCTGAATACGGAAAGCGAGAGATGTGAGTAGCACTTGACCCAATTTTTTTGTGGAATTTTGTTTCTGAATTTTAACATTTTTTTTTAAGAATACAATCTACTTATACAGGGCACAAACAACATAGATAGGCACGAGCATATTATGAGATAAACACAGCATGTCTGGTTTTATTCGACAATACAATAAATTAATGTAAAATATTATAACACATGTAATTAATATTTTATATTAAATGTATGTTTACATAAGTATATTAAAGAAATCACAATACATTATTATTTGCATATGTACAGACGAGAGAAACGTTACATATATTCTAAATAGACAATAATAGGTTAATTACCTTTTTACCATTTTGTGTTATGTATATGTTACGCCGAATGTGCGAAATTGACTATTACATGAAATGGGCTAAATTTTGCCTAAATCATGAAAAATGCAACAAAATATCTGGTGAGTGCATGAATTCCGCAGTAATTTTTCTGCCTTGTTCATGCATTGGACAAATTAGATAGTAGCGCTATGGTGGTATTTTTGCAACTAAACTAAATGTGTGAAATGCTCGTGGATTGGTCAAAATATACGTATATTATATGGTCAAAATAGGTGGTCGCGCTCCGGTGGTATTTTTTGCAACTAATCAAACTAACCAAATGAAATGTGTCAGATGTCATTGATTATAATATAAAAATATACCAATCAATAACTAAAATGACGTTCATATCCATTTACTATGCGCAAAAAAACTAGAACTATAATATGATAACGGATGAATTTTATTAAAAGGTATTTTCGCGATTTGATTCGTGCTTGGGTATCGTACATGCAATGGTCGATTGTACGTTTTTGATAGTTTGTTGACACTTGTTAGCTAACCTCAAAACGGACATTCAGTTGAATAATTCAGAATTTCAAAACCTAACCTAACCTAACCCAACCCAACCTAACCTAATAATATTATATTATGTCCAATTATAACTAATAAAATCATCCGTATTAAATTTATTTTTTCTGCTGCCATGTTGACAGTTTAAGAATTCCATGCCCTGGCGACTTCATGTAGGTACTCGGCAGAAAATTTACCGTATTCATGAATAAGGCAACAGGCTTGACTATTACATGAATTAGCCAAAATTTAGCCCATTTCATGTAATAGTCAATTTCGCACATTTGGCGTAACATAATATATACTACATAATATACATGTCAAAATATTTCGGGATGTTCAATAAGTTTGTCATATTTACTACAGTATTAGGTACTCTGGCAAACAAGTCCTACCACGGTTTATAAAAGCATTTCAGATTAATATATCTCTCCAAGAAGATTAACTTAATGTTATACAAGTCCCATAATGACGTAAGGCCGGAATGTTGGGCCTTACTAAAATATGTGAGAAGATACCAAGGATCTTAGATGCTGTATGCAAGAATGATCGCAGGTCGCAAAGTTCTCCATTGTCACATGTGAAAGTAAAGCGACTCCACTTAGCAAACCATGTCTCTAAGATGAAGGTAACAAACTATCATACCTATAGGTTCAAGTTTAACAGATCAGAAGGCAAAGAAGATGGTCGAAAAACTGAGGTAGTTGGGATGTATCGAAAGATACAGTATCTATAAGATGACGGTAATAGATCCATTAAGGTTTGTAATTATGATAAGAATTGCAATACAATTAGATAAAAACACCTCGCACATGTATACTATATCTAAAGCCTATGTCAAATATAATTTACTTTTTGTTTTTTGTGCCATAACCATCTAAATGAACATAGGCACTTCTTACACTAGGTATTAAATCTAATTCGTATATGTCAAAATATACCGATAAATTGTATTGATACTGTTATATCATTCATAGACGTAGCATCTTATTGAGTTTAAAAAGTCTCGGCTTTTGAGCTTTGAGAATCGATGTATCCACCGTGTCTTATGGGTACACATTGGTACGACAGAGTTACAAACACTGGAGTTCATGAGCAAGCACGGACCTCGGCGACTGAAGTAATCGCAAAGAGACACTTCACGTGGCTGGGACATGCGAGCCATCTCTCACTCTGCGACAGAAACCTCACACAGCGACCTACGAGCGGCAGGTCTTCCATGGCGGGAGGCGATGGACCGAGGAGATGGCGCGAATTTGTGGTTGCCTTATTGCATAGTATTAATAGTTTAATCATTCATATCACAACGGCTCACATAAACGTTTATAACATAAAAAGTAGAAATATTGTCAACTACTTTTTAAAACTTAATAATAGAAATTGCCAAAGCTTAATATAGGCACCTTTAGCAGTAAGCCTCAAATATGATTGACAAAATAGATGGCGGATCAAATATCTACTTATTGTTTAATTTACTAATTTTTTATTCACAAGTTTTAAGAATGTAACATTCTAATTATTGAACATACATTTATACATACATACATATCAAGAAAATATATTATAACAAATAGATTGAAAAAAGTAAGACACCCAGCAGGAATCTAAACTGCTTCTCTCGGGTTTCGCGCCCATGCACATATACCACTATGCTATAGGCGTCATACTTGATTGCGACAAATTTTAACTAATAACTCTTAATACTCTATGAAGCCATCTTTTAATTGAGGTACTATTAGCGATTGGCTTTTGTATTTTAGATCAAAGTAGGTAGATATTACTTTAATAACTTTTAATCTACTTATTATAACCTTTTTCGCTAAATATAATTATTAGTTCAATTATATACAAACATTCAATATCTATAATAAATTGTTTAACCTAAAAGAGTAAATGAATATGATAAATGAAAATAATATAGTAGTTAATTAATATCAAATTACAGTTTTACATTATATTACTAATTTTAAGTTTGCTAGTCTAAAGAAATCGGCGTAAATTCGATTGGACTGTATCAACAGTGCCCTGTTATATGCTTTATGCCCATCGGGTATAATCATCAGTGCATAAAATAGATTAAGTGTATTACATTGCCTCGCCTTGAGAAGATAGCCGAAATATCTACATGCTTAGATACGAGTAGTAGCTAACCAATATTACAGTCTTTTGGGATTAAGTCCCGCTTGGTTGGATATCGAAGAAGATGCTCTAGCTTTTTCAACCGAAATGGGTACAGTGGCACCCATGAGAATTATGTGAAACTTATTTTTATTGAAGTTTAAAGACTTCATAATAATACATTCGGTCACATAATATGATCTCTAAATTCACTGTGATTTCAGTTTCAAGATAAAGCATTTGCTAGCAATTTACTAATCACTTTATTTCATAGAAATTGGTGGTCAACCAATCGAATAACACAGAGATTCTCAATCTTTACCAAGTCACGGTTCCTTATATTATAAACCAAGTGACCTACGACCCCGCGTGACATTTATATTATAATAAGGCATTTTTGACAGCGAAGAAAATACATTACAAAAAAATTACACGTAGATTATAAACTACAACATTTTTTTCTCATTTTAATCAATATAATATTAAGCCTATATTTAGGATCGCTTTTTTGATGTTAGGTCGATATGGTCAAATCGCGAATCGATTTCACGAACATCACATAAATGTACAAAACACACATACCGACCTAAATTTTATATTGTTAACATAGAATTCCTTTCCGAAAAAGGTCAAATTTCCAAAATATCAAATATAAATGTTAAAGCGATTAGAAATTATTTTTTAACTATATTGAATTTCGTATCCCAGTCAATGTTTATAATAGTGGCAGGCACTCACGGGATGCATAGATTGATGCCCGTGGCAGCGGCACGATATTTACTAAGCCTGTGCAGCTGCTGGCGTATGTCGAAGATATCGACATCATTGCCATATCAGAATTGGCGCTAAAAAAGGCATTCACAGCACTAGAAGCCTCTGCCAAAAGAAGGATCTTACAAATAAACGAGGCAAAAACTAAATACATGCCTGTATATGTCACACCACGAGAAGGCGCACCAAAGTTAGATATTGGTGCATACAAGTTTGATACGGTCGACAGTTTCATATACCTTGGATCTCTTGTAACTCGACATAATGATATTACAGAAAAAATCAACAAGAGAATCATGTCTGCGAATAAATGCTACTTTGGCCTGTTAAGACATTTTAAGTCCCGCTTACTATCTCGCCGAACTAAAAGCACTCTTTACATGACACTTGTAAAGCTAGTGCTTGTCTACGCATCGGAAGCGAAATGAACGAGCCCTGAACATTTTTGAAAGCAAAATTCTCCGCTGTATATATGGACCGATCAGGGAAGGCACCAATTGGAGGAGAAGATATAATACTGATCTCTACGGGCTGTACGAAGATTGCAGCGCAGTTCAATCAATTAAGATTAGGAGACTGCGATGGCTAGGTCATGTGTATCGTATGAATGACAATGAACCGTCAAAGAGAGTGATGTCCAGCAATCCAATAAGACGTAGAAGAGGCAGGCCAAAGATTCGCTGGTCGGATGGAGCCGCCAGTGACTGCCGTATTCTGGGGGTACTGAATTGGAAAGCGACCACACTGGATAGGGATAGGGGATAGTCGCGCCCCTGATTATGATGGCAGGTATTCACTCTTTGCACACATGGTGATTATTAAGGGTATAACACCCACGGTATGCACAATATTATATTATATAAATAGCCTTAATAGTTATTTTTATAAAAAAATCTAAGATTGTTCATTAGTGTGTTTCATTTTATGTAAATTTAGGTTACAAAGTCGCGTACATTTGTATGAGCAGACGTCGCATTCAAATGGCTTTTCTCCGCTATGTGTCATTTTGTGCCTCTTCATACTACCCAGTCGCGCGGATTTATATGAGCACATATCGCAATTATAAATCTTATCACCGCTATGTGTTATTTTGTGTGAATCTAGAATATCAGACGTTTCACATGCATAAGAACAAACGTCGCATTTAAATATTTTCCCATCGCTATGGGTCACCTTATGTGCATTAAGCTGAGCAAGACGCGTACATTTGTAAGGGCAAATATCGCATTCAAATGGCTTTTCACCGGTGTGAATCATTTCATGTCTTTTGAAATCACAAAGCTTCGTGCAACTGTACGAGCAATTTTCGCAGTTATATGAGGTTTTAGCGGTGTGTGATTTTAAATTATGTGATTGTAAAAGTTCTAACGTTGCGCACGTATATGTGCAAATTTCACATTTGAATGCATGTTTACTGTGTGTCATTTTATGTAGTCGGAGGTGAGCAAGTCTTGTACATTTATAAGAGCATTCATCGCATCCAAAAGGTTTTTCACCAGTGTGCGTCATTGTATGTCTTTTGAGATCTCCGAGTCGGTTACATTTATACGGACACGTCAAACATAAGTATACATTCTCACCTGTGTGCCTTCTTCTATGTATTTTTAAAATTTCAGACGTCGTGCACGAGTACGAGCAATTATCACATTTAAACGGCTTTTCACCGGTATGTGTCATTTTATGTAACCTAAGATGACTTTGACGCTTACATCTATATGAGCATTCATCACAAGCAAACGGCTTTTCATCACTATGTCTCATTTGGTGTCGTTTGAGATCAGCGAGGCGCATGCATTCATACGGGCATACGTCACACTGAAACGGGTTTTCACCTGTGTGCGATTTTATAATATGAGATTTTAAATAATCAGTCGTCGTGCACGTGTACGCACATTCATCACATTTAAACGGTTTTTCACCAGTATGTATCATTTTATGTATTTTGAGATGTGAGAGCCGCGTAGATTTGTAGGGACATTCATCACATTGAAATGGCTTTTCTCCAGTGTGTGTCATTATATGTCTTTTAAAATCACCGGGCCGCGTGCATTTAAACGAGCAAAGTGTACATTCATACGTATTATCCCCAGTATGTTTTCTATTGTGTAATTTTAATATTTCAGCTGTTGTGCATGTATAAGTGCAAACGCTGCATTTAAATGGTTTCTCGCCAGTGTGAATCATTTTATGTACTTTAAGATAACTAAGCCGCGTACACTTATAAGGGCACCTATCACATTCAAATGGTTTCTCGCCAGTATGGGTCATTTTGTGTCTGTTGAGACTATTAAGCCGCGTGCATTTAAATGCGCACTGATCACATTCAAAAGGGTTTTCACCGGTGTGTGTCATTCTATGTTTCTTTAAATCCGCAACAGCTATATATGAGAAAGGACACATATCACATTTAAACGGTTTATCATCAGAATGCGTCATTTTATGCCTGTTCAAACTTTGAGACGTTACACATGAAAACGAACACTCTTCACATTTAAATGGTTTTTCGCCAGTATGTCTCATTTTATGCAATTCGAGACCCTGCGGTTGCCTGGATGAATACGGGCATATATCGCACTTAAATGGTTTTTCACCAGTGTGTATCATTTTGTGGACTTTTAGACGACTGAGCGACAAGCATTTAAAAGGACATACATCACAGGTGAACGGCGACTTTGTGATGTCTATCGTACGTTTTTTAAAATGGTATTTACGACGACCATTGGAGAAATTGTGACGAATACTGTGTTTTTTTAGAGCTGTTTGACATCTAAGGACTGAATAACAGACCCCACAAACAAAATTACGCGGGAAATATCTTACTCTTATCAAATTAATTCGAATTACCTTCTCACCACCAACTTCTAGGATTTCCTGCTTGACAAATTGTTCATTTATAGTTATTTCTACCTTTTTTATCCTTTTGTTAATATAATCTGGATCATTTTTAATATTTTCCGGTTTATATTCACTACCAATAACATCCAAAGAAATAAATTTTGTATCTGGAAGATCAGTGATACAACGTTGCTTGAAAACCTATAAAAAAGAGAAACATGATATTATATTGTATAGAATCTTGGTCGTTTGTTCCTACCAATTTTGATTTTTTCCCCGTATATTGAGATGACGTATGCATATTGTTTTAGATTTGGTTTTAATTTAGTTATTTTGGTTGAAATTGAATTTTGTCATGACTATTTAAATACAGTTATATTGAGATAAATAAATATTATTTTATTGATTTGATAATTATCTTAGGAATAGAGGGCGTCCGTTGGTTGTTCTCTCAAGGTGCCAAACTAACCTGTCATTAGAAATGCCAGTTGGGGGGGGCAATAACTATGTTTAACTCATTTAGTGCTAACACCGCGACTGGTGCGTTTGGAGTCGTAGACCATTAGATATAATTAACGTGTTATTTAAATGTGATAATTAAAAGGTTAGCAGTGATTGTGTTTCAATTAACTCGCTTCGGATATTGACATATTCCACTTACGTGAGTGAATTTAAGTAGACGTTGCTTTACAAGTTTTAAAGACAGGGTATATCAACCTAGTTGACTGTGAGGTGTGCTTCCATCTACTTTTATTTTTGTTATTTTATTTCTTTTCTTGTATTACCTATTAACTCACATGTATATGTATTTAATTTTAAAAGTTGTTACAACTTATTTTATGTCATGTCGTGAAGGCTTTGAATTTATAATTTGTTATGTTATTATATGAATGGTTCACAAGCATAGTGAACCAAGTCCATTTCGGTTATTTTCGGGTAAGTTAGGTTCAAACATAATATTTGACTATTTATAATTCTGTAATAAAAGCTATGATTGTCCTATCTGATTACAACGAAGTTCACAATTTTTACTTAAGCACTTTCAAAATTTTTAGCTGTATCACACTTCACCGCGAAATGTTGTATCGGAAATATTTGGTTGTATATTAAAGACCGTCGAACCTCTTTGGGTCGTATGGTACTGAGATAAAATTCATGTCTAAATAAAACACGATTCTTGCCATTTTACAGGAAGCCAGCGGCAATTTTTTTTTGAAAATAGCCGATATACTGGATTTATTTGTTAGGTAAGGTTTTCATTCTTAAATTCATGAATATTGTTAAAATCAGCTATTAAAATACTCCACGAACAATGCATAATTTTTTTCATCTCTTTCCGATAAGAAAGCTCACGGCAAACTGTGCTACGGTGAAATGTAATACGTACAATTTATATGTAAACATTTGGGAGATCGTTTAAGTCATGGAGGAGGTCAGGACTAGAGTAGGGAAAACTGGTCGATTTTGAAGACTAAGTATACTTACTACCAGTATAAAAAAATACTTATAATTATGTAGAGCTTTTGGCGTCAAGCGAACTTGTCACCATTTCTGTCCTTCACTATACCAACTTTAAAACAGGGGATAAAGAGAGAACAATGACGCCAATGATAGTTGAGTGTATCACGGCTCGACATACGTGTATTATGCTATCTCGCTCGCGCGTATTTAATGTCAATCGTATCTAACGCCAGCTAGCGATGATCTCATCGTATGCGTTCGAACAAGTTTTTTGAACAAGTTTATTGGACCACACGAACTGAGTATAGGTAGTTTCAAACTGGTGACAGCATTTCCAACCTACATCTAGTCAGGACCCGCTCTGGGTCATTGGGCTACTTATGTCGATGATGAAATAATGAGAATTGTAACTAAATACACATATTAAATAATAAAAAATATAGGGATTCTTATTGTAGAGTTATAAAAAACAGCAATTATACCTGACGTATTGGCTTGCTCTCCGAATAGGAACATCCTGCCACAGCGACATCATATTGAAATTGGGGCGTTGTATTTTTATTTAGACCTTCATTAGTATTTTCCAGCTGGCAGATAGGTTCAGACTTAACATTGGCGGGGTCTATAATAAAATTCTAGAAAACAATAACAAAGTTAAAATGTTTATCTGGACATTTTAGATATTTTTTAAAGCAAGTTATGCCGGGCAGTGATTTACAATCATCGTTTTACTATAAATTATTACATATTATACAATAAAACAACGACCCATTTGATATACATCATCTCTGTAGAGGTTTAGGGCTTGCGCAGACAGAGAGCGGTCGGAGTTCTGCGTTCAACCGACCGTTGACCGCTAACGTTCAGGGACAGCAGACAGGTGGCGGTCAACAATAAGCGTTCCATTTGTTTACAAACGTTGTACTGACACAAGCGCTGCATAATGCGAGACCGCTATATTCCGACTGCGAGTGGAAGTGAGAAAGCACCGCTGTTGCGTACTCACTCCCCCGTGTGGTTACGCTCTATGTTGTGTGACTGCTCAAATTCCTATGACGGGACTGGACGGGAGGTACGGCGTTCTTTGTAATTCCGGGCATAGAACTCCAGAACTCTAGCGTTCCAATTGACCGGCGCGGTCTGACCGCCGGCTGTGTACCCATACAGTATGAAGTCCATACAGTACAAAGAACGCCGAACTCCGAACGCGGAACGCAGACCGCCTGACCGCGCTCTGTCTGCGCAAGCCCTTACTCAACCCTAAAACTGACGCATTATTGTCTATGTTCATTGATATAGCATAGATAATAATACGAACAGGAAATGACAGGCAATAAATTAAAGGCTCTTCAACGGTTCAGTCAAACTATGCGCGTTAAACTTAAAATCAAATTACAAGTTACAATGTAAACATATCAAGTCAACATAAAAACTAATATAATAGTCTTGTGTGAGTGCCGTGTGTATCCGAACTTATTATCTACAATACAAAAGCAAGAAATTAAACCACTGTGTATCATTCCTCACTACCCAAAGTACCATAATATCACACACACTCAACGCAACCTTCCAAAATAGATAATAATAACATCGGGGCTACATCTTCTTTGATAACCCCCGATATCTAATTACAGTAGCGATGGGTGGAGGTAGACTGTTAAGATCAGCCATAAATAATGCACATTAAACTTTGTTAGTCAAACGTATTTGTTTAAATCTAAGAATACAATTTACAAATGGTATTGGTTAGTTTTTTAAAATCAATTAAACCCTACCTCGACCAAACGATAATAGTTTTGGTATATTTTGGGCAATACGACAAAATTGTGCACACTTTTTCATTCGATTTAATGCACATATCCTAAACAAAACATTCATACTTATAAGTTTTCGATGGATTGATAACACATATTGTTAGTTCATTTTTTAAAATTCATATGATCCTTCCTAAACCATATTATAAAAGATAAAAAATATTATTCTATCGATAAAATATGCAAAGTTATGTATGATTTAATTGCATAATTTTAGATATTTTATAGATATAGTATTTTTTGACTGTTATCCATTATGGCTTGGTTTTCGCAGGGTTTAATTGAATTTTAAAAACTAACTAACACCATCTATAAATTGTAGTCTTATTTCAATGAAAACAAATAATTATGACTGACAAATTTAAGTGTCTATTTTTGTCCTAACACCACCCTTCGCCACTGCCTCATAATTATGTCTGACAACACATATGACTAATAATATTGATCAAACTCTTTATTTCTTTTATCTTGGGTCGCGAACCAAAATAATTACCCTAAATTGGGTCGCAGATCAAAAAGGTTAAGAAACGCTGCACTAGAGCGATACAGTGAAGAAACTTCCAGGGTGGAGCCTTCACTGTGACCTAAGGGGTGGAACACCGCCACCTTTAGATTAATAAAGCCTGAGCTTTTTGCGCAAGCAACGACTGGTCCACTGCCATACTATTTATTGATAACGTTTTTGCAAGCAGAGTTTGGTATTCTATAATGACTGAAGAGTATAATAATAAGCTATTAGTTATTGTCGTTTAGAATCGACTGTCACATTGATAAACGTCCTAGTGTATTATGATATTATTATACACAGAAGAAGTTTACTTACGTTGATCGTCACTTCAAATTATTAATAACACATAACCACTAAATCAGATGAACTCCAAGGTCTCCAAGATACGTTAAAATAATCTGAAACTAAGAATACTCCGACAAGTGAACACGACAGACGCGTCAGAATGAGCACTCTATAGACAATGACAGGTCATCCATAGACAACGGGAGGGGCGAAAAGTAAGACCAGTCGTGTAATGGATCGGCTTCCTTCTTCAGTGAGCAATGGGTGGAAACATGAAACGTGTTGTTTGTCGTGAATACCACGAGATAAAAACATTTAAGAAACTAACGTAATATTGACCTCAACTTAGTCTATAAAAATTGTGGCGGGACCACACCCACATCTTTATATAATCAATATATTCATATATGGATGAGAAAGACATATTTTATTTATACAATTTATACAGTTTAATTTTAAATTACATACCTTCGAATCATTGTAAAATAGTGGGGTTTGGCCGGTCTCATTATTGGTTGGTCCACACGGAAGTTGGACTTCAGATTTTATTTCAGTTTTTATGTCAACCTAGAAAATATAAAACATAACATAATATTATAATATTGTCACTTTAAGACTTCAGTGAAGGATAATAATTTTCAGCAATAGGTGGGACGTAATTCAGCATGCGTTGCCAGTCGGAGAGCAATAGTAGACCTGTTTGCACGTCAATTTGTTTTGTGATGGCGTCGGAGGTATTAATTCTTAAATAGTGTAAAGATGACTAAAAAATGTTACGTATTTACTATAAAAACAAAACATGTCAATGAATATATTATTATTATTACTTAAATAACAATAAATATAACATTAAATGGACTCATGTTGAATTTTTATGACAAATTATGTTTTGTTCGTCACGCGTCGTTTGCACAATCTGGGCGTCGCGTAGTCACGATCGTTTTAGACCGTGCCTCAGCTGAAGTATAGCCTTAATACTAATGCAAGAAGGCTCGTAAATCGATGTATGATGCTTGGGATAATTAATTATTGATATATGAATGACGTTGGATTGGTTTTTATAAATTAAAAAATTCGGGAAAAGAAAAAAAACAGGCATGGCGCGATCTAGGAGTCGGTTTTATGGTTGTCAGACCCGGAATCTTTTTTTACACGCTCTTTTCCGTGCGACAGATTAATTTATGAAAGTGTAAACCATACTATTATATTTATTGTTATTGTTTGGAGGCTAGTGGTTAATGCTCAACCACCCTTTTAGCTCCTCGTCTGAATTCAACTTTAATGTAAATAATTACAAGATCAAAAGAACTTTTTATATACAACGTTTTTAAATCGACCGCTCTGGAGTCAATATGGTTATCTCCATGCGCCACTTGATATTTGAAAAAAAAACAAATGCGTTTGTTTGCATTTGAAAGAGGAGATACATCGTCATACGGCAGATCGCTACATACTAACCTAATTTTGAATAATTCAGAATACTATAATAAATTAATATATGATTTTTCCATCTTTCTCTTGTATTCCGGTCATGGCCCCCACATCCTGAAGCGGGTCCCCAGGCTAGGATTTTTGGCGGGCCTCCCTACCTATCGCTAAAGATAAATGCAGTGTTTTTTTTTGTATATTCTAATACATCCATTTGAATTATGGAGTTGTCGAGTATCGATACACGATTGAAAATTAAATCGTACAACCACATAATTTTAAATAATAGCAACATTTATGAGCAATAGCGCCTTTTTTTTACTATTAGAAAGAATTTGTGGTGTGTTTATATCACTTATCTGGTCGACTCGCCACGCCGGGCCCTTCCTGAGCCCGGGCCCCCAGGCTAGAGCCCTGCCAGCCCCCCCTTTGTGGGGCTATGATTCCGGTGGTTTTATTATCTACATACTATTTAAATATTTTATTCAGATGTGAATTTAATCTCAATGCTATACGGTTACCTGTTTCCAATACAATAGCTCGCAGTGAACTGCATACGTAAAATTTCCAGATACGTATTTCTCCACACTCGATAATTAAAATATAGGAACTCATAAGGTAAATATATTATTTCAAATATTGCTGCCTTACCGGGTGTTGAACCAGCAACCCTTGACATGACAAGTCAATGACTAATGAATTAATCAGTGAAAAAACAATAATGATTATTATTAAATTGGTCTTATAATATTAAAAATAAAAAAATAATTGTCAATAACTGTAGGTATGTATGTAACGTCGCATCAATATTATAGATCTAGTAAGCATGATAAATAAATTTCCCAGTCGAGGGGGGAGGGGGGTTTTCGGGTCCAGACCCCCCCCCAGCAACGGAAAAATATAAATTTATCAAGTACCCACCTATATGGAATATTATTTTATCGTCAATTCATCTCATGACCGAGGGTGTTGACCCGGTAATCTGTCAAACTGTCCATTGGAAGACTAGTTGCACTCATAAACTGGTGCAACTATCGGAGGCATCCAATGTTTGCTTTAATATTGTCTAATAGACAAGACAGCGCGGTCGACGCAAACGGACACTTCTTTTCTTCTTTCGACCATGTCCGGTCCTAATTGGATCATATGGACCTCTACAGAGTAGAGGTTTGTATTAACAGATTTTTTGTTTTTTTATGAGAAATGGATGTCAGCCACTTGCTCAACCTATTAGGTCCATACACAAATTGAAAAACAATATGTGTACTTGCCAGCCCCAGGATTCGAACCTGGGACCCACGGCGTTATAGTCTACCACTTAAGCCGGGCGGCCACCGTGGGTGTCATGAGTGGGATGAAACGGATACTAGTGAAGCTAATAATTTATTATGACAGTTAAGACACGTGTATTCGATAACTAGTTGTGGATGCGACAGTTCACCATTACTCGTGGGTGAACACCCCTAGTGATACCTACAGGTTAATTATTTGCCTGGGACGGATTGTCTGGGTATAGGGAATGTACCTGAAAAATGTCTAATTCCTCGGCTGAAGTGACGAGAATCATAAGTAATAAGTGAGGTAAATGTGGAAGTCAATCAAATGTCAGTCACCCGTCACATTGGAAATATATAAAAAATATGGTACAAGTCGGTATGGGAAGCCAGCGGCAAACACAATTTGTAAATAACCGATATACTGGATTACTTGTTAGGTTGGGTTAGTTTAGGTTAGGGTAAGTTAGGTTAGGTTAGGTTTTCATTCTTGAATTCATGAATTTTGCCAAAATTCGGCATGAAAATTAGCGAGGTACCCGCCTGGCTACCCATGACCGACTTATATCAAAATTATTTGTTATAATTATAAATATTTTTTCAAAATACATAGACCCCGCCCGCAAACCATTTTTCGCTGTACCTACACGCCTGATAAAGAAATAAATCTTAATAAAAGTAAATTAATTTATAAGCATGGCTTGTCGTCTAAACAAAACAATGTCTAACTCGGCCGAATGACATGACGTATATAATAGGAAGAGAATATTATATACAACGATAAATTCTATCACACTGTAAGCATATAATACAATATTATATATTAACACATTATACATCATATGAACGCGTACAATTTCCATCATTTAAGCCGCGTTGACACGGTCCAAGTACGATCTAAGTACACTTGGACCGAGTGCCATCCAATTGCACTCATATGAGACATCTTCATACTAATTATTCCTATCCAAGCTACTTGGACCGCGTCCTACTCATCCAAGTTAACTTGGATAGGAGTAAATAGTATGAAGTTGTCACTTGGATGGCACTAGATTCAAGTGTCCCTACTTGGATCGTGTCAACGCGGCTTTATATAAGATGAATTATTAACAAGTGAAGAAACATATTGAAAACTAACCTCAAAACCAAAACGAGAAACGTCATCTTGACAACCGTCGGGGCTTTTCGGGTTCTGAATAATTGGTGCTTCAAACCAATATTCATTGGACATCCCATCTTTCTGGTCATATTCGCCATCATCTGGTTCCTGTTTTATATCCATTTTTCGAGTTACATAATCAAAAACGCACAAAATACAACCGCACACAAAGCATACGCGTAAATAATTATTATTTGGCCATAGACTAGTTTAAAGAAAAGGTCATGTATGATTTTATAAATTTCCGTATACTCTGTCAATTGGTTATGCAAAGATACTACCTACCTAATATTATATTATTGATATAAATTATGACGACAAATAATTACCTACCTATTTTTTATAAAATTAATGTTTTTATCATTATTTTAACTACTTTATACTAAATTATGTAATGTGTATATAATTTGAATTTAGTTCAAATTAATTTAGCAATACAGAATGAAATTTTACAGTTTAACAATAATCATCCCAGAAATTCCTGTTTGTAAATAAAAAAAATAATGATTAGTAAATAATTTTTTTATTATTAATTAATGATTGATAATGATGATGAAACCTACCTACCTATTCCCAGAAATGGTTTTACATTTTTATGGCCCATTTCACCAAATACCTACCACATTTAAATAACATGCTAATTATATCTAATGTCCAACTGGTGGGCAACGCACCAGTTGCGTTGGACGCAGCGAATGGGATAATAATTATCCTATTCATTATCCCATTCGCTGCGTTTCTTTCAGAACTATTAAATTAGGTTTTACTATTCTTTTGATTTCTGGATTTGAAAAGAAGAGAACCACAATATCGTATGACATTACAATGTACCTACTTTTTTTATTTGTTTCCTTATGTACCTAATTATTAAGGTATCGCGAAAGACAATACAACACTGATACGCCGTTTACTGCTGACAGTTCGAGTAGGTATATTATCGCGGCCATAACAAGAAAATGCATAGGTATTGTATAAACACGTATTGTCATGCAAGTTGCAGATTGCATGCATGAATCAAAAATGTTGGAAGCTTCAGAATTTTCTTGTACTATGCATTTCGTGCATTCTTCTGAATGCGAGAGAATAGTATTAAGCCGAAAACAGTTTGGCAATCCAAGGAGAACATTGCTAGGTAGACTACCTATAAATGCAAAAACAGTTAATTCTACAACCCGTCTTACTCGTGAAGAAAAGGATAACAATATTATCAAAGTCTTAAATGATTACGGCAGCCATACATTAATATACTTTACGGCAGCTATCCACTGACTGCTAGACTTAAGAGCACACTTCAGTGAAACGGAAAATAATTTTCACCAATACGTGAGACGTAATTTCGCACGCGTTGCCAATCAGAGAGCGACAGTCGACCAGTGAGCACGTCAATTTGTTTTGTGATGGCGTCGGAGATATTAATTCTTAAATCGTGTGAAGATGACTAAAAAACGTTACGTATTTACTCGAAAAACAAAACATGTCAATGAATATATTGGTTATTATTATTACTTAAATAACAATAAACATAACATGATGGACGCATGATGATTTTTTACGAAAAATTATGTTTTGTTCGTCACGCTTCGTTTGCACGATCTACGCGTCTCGTAGTCACGATCGTTTTAGACCATGCCTCAGCTGAAGTACCTATTGCCTTAACACTTGTGGTGCACCAATATCTGTTATCCAATGGGCGACAATTTTTATTTGATGGCTATCCTCCCCAGGAAAAACATAATTATTAATGGGAACTAAAATACCTAACGGGTGTGGAGTAACAAGCCTCCGATCTCGATTGTAGAAGGGCATGGGAGAAACTTAAACACGTCTAGAATACGTCATTCTAAACTTGTCCTTCGTCCTAATAACTGCTCTCGGTTTACGCACTGACGCTCATTCAATATTATATTATTTATAATGTGTGCTTCATTTTCGTAGGACACCCACATAATAAAAATCCTGTGTATTTATAGCCTATTAGAATTATATTTATTAATCTGTTCTGTGGCTTATTCTCTTGTTTCAAATGTATCCAAGTTAATTAACAACACGAACCACTCAGAATATTATAAAAAGATCACGTGCCGTAAAGAATTGCAGGGAATTTGAAATGTATTTAAAAAAACAACTTGAAAGAGACATTAAAGGATGTACCACCAGAAAATATATTGAACTAAACTATGTGAAACTGATTTGGTGCTTCCAAGTTCCTTCTTTTTTTGGCCGCACTATTAATTATTATCCTGAACGCGTAGGGTAGTTATTTACACTAAATTATTTGACTAAAAATTATCAATTTCTGTGGTCTCCCGTATCTTCAGGTGGTGGTTGCTTGCCACCATATTATGTAGTTTATAAGGCAGAACATATTTTATATTCATCAGTGGTGAATAAAATTGACCCAGTGGAGCAAGATATAGTAGGGTCAAATCAGCCTGGATTGATTATATTTTTTATCATTCGCCCAAGGATGTTATAATATTATTTACAGCTGATACGTTTTTTATTGTTTATATTTTATTATTAAGCAATGGATAATAATATGTATCGGATGTACCTAAATAAATAATATACAATAGGTACCTACCTACTGAAATTCTATAAAATGAGGACACCTCGTGGCAACACACTTCACGTTTCAGGAGGAGTTCGGGGAGGGTCCACGAATTAAACTTAAGCAATAAAATTTTTAAATTAAGCAATTTCCTCTTTAATGTTCATGTATATTTTCATATATTCACTCTTGACAAGGGAATCTAATAGGTACTAATAATTATAACTAAATCCACTTAACAACGCCGTATGTTTCATCGCCACGACACTCGTGGGCTTTCTGTTCGACGTCACAAAGGCCACACCCTTAGATTATAGAAAAATCGGCATCCTTGAACATTTTGGACTCATGGGCTACTCTGCCAGCCGGCCGCATCAGAACCCTGGCCGCAGCCCCTTGACTGTGGTGGCCTTGGTTACTGACCCTATCTCTCTACCTGCACCCTTACTACGATCCGCATCTTGTCCATCGGCCAAAAGCGTCCCTTAGCCGCCTCTCGGCCGAAATCGTTTTATTATTTTCAAATTTATTTTGGCGATGTAGACGTTGTGTGTGCACAGTTTTGATGAATTCCATACAGTACAAATAACGCAGAACGCCTGACCGCTCTGTCTGCTCAAGGCCTCAATGCGACATTTCGAAAAAACTCGTAAGGAAGCACCAAATAGATTAGTTATTTATCGCAGTAATCAAATTTCGGAGTGTTTGTATATGAAGAATGTACTTGGAAGGGAACATATTGTGTCCACGTTTAAAGGGATGATAAGGTATCTACTATCTAGTACCTAGTAGGCAGGGAAATGTGGAAGGTGCCTGCCCTCCCGTCGCCTTAGAAATCAATAAATTATTGTAGATATTTTTTTTGAATTGCGCCCCCCCAAACCAGTTAGAATTCTATTTTTTTTATTAATTATTCAAAAAATCCAGACAATGTGATAAGTTTAGTTTAAGAGAGAAACTGATGAAATCTATCCATTACGTTTGACCCAGATCATAGACATATTATTATTGAAATGATGTTAGCAATTTTATTAATGATGAACTAAACCACGAAAGTCAGTTGGTGTATATATTGTGATTATTTATTATAAATATAATAATTACAAAGTCAGGAAACTATTCTCCCAACGTATGAGAATATGCTTCAGGAGGTACAGGTTTATACAATTTATTACAAAAATCACACGTCGTGATAATAATAAAACCAAAAGTCTTGTCACAAATTCAGCAGGTAGCGGCCGGTTTAACATTGTCAAAATGCACTGCACTCCTTGCATTATTTTAATCGTCACTTAATAATTATTATCATTGTTGAATATTATTTATTAACATTGGAAATTAAATATTGTTATAGGTAACGATGAAAAGATTCACAGATATGAATCAAATATAACATTATCAAGAAACAGTTTGGAGGGGCAATGTATAGCCTTAATCCATGCCAGTGTGAAATGATTCCAGGAAAAGTGTACAGGATGCAGGTTTTACCAAAATGCTCAGCAGTAATTTCTCTGCCCTCACATAAAAAAGAGATTTAATTTCCATTCAATCATCTTCATCTTCTTCTTCCACGGCGCTACGTCCCGGGGTGGGATTTGGCCTCCTCCACAACCGCTCTCCACTCACTCCGGTCTCTCGCCAGACTTCTCCAGTTACCGGGTCTTCCTATATGAAGCCAGTCCACTTCTACGGCGTCAACCCATCTCCTTCTTGGACGGCTTCTGGGTCTCTTCCGTTGGGGTAGCCACTTCGTCATGATCCTTGGCACTCTAACTTCAGGTTTCATTCAATCATACTATACATATTATGCTTACTAGAAGTATCGTCACAGTATGCAGTTAAGGCCTATTATTTATATTTGTATGAAAGTTGGTCTACTGAGATCTCTAGTATAAAGTCTTGAGTAATTCCTCATAATGGTTTGTTTAATGCCATTTACAGGGTCAGACTTATTCAAGACTATCGATCCAATAAACAGTTGATTTTTTCCAGCGATGAGCAAACCCATGGTAATACCTAGTAAAGATATGGAGATCAGATTTATAACAATAATCGTCCAGTACTTAATAGTCAAGCACCTGCATTGGCCGAGTTGGTAGAACAGCAGTCTATGAAGGCATCAGTCGCAGGTTTTTTCCCATGCGTTTGGCGTTTGACTCAACTATTTCTTGTTGTGTCGTATACTATGATATTTTTAAGCAACGCAAAACTCTCGCTATATGCTGACATAGCCTTTAGCGAAAGGTGCAAGACTAATCAATGCGCTCCCCAAAGACGTAGATATTTTCGGTGACTTGCTATGTATTTTGTATTCATAATTTTATTTTTATACATTCTCTTGTTCTCTCTTATGAGGGTAATATTTATTATAGATAATGTAAATCTCTTGTGCATGTCTTGAATTTAGATTTGTTATGTCCACAACTTTTCGTTTTCTTAAATAAATAACATCTCCATCAATGAAGCCATTTCGCTCGAAAAAATCTTTCTGGATTGGAGGAGAGGAGTAGCTTCAGGCTGTGAGCGAGGAGTATGCTGGTTAGCATCAGGCATTAAGAACTCAAGTCTAATTATGGATTCGCTGAACAAGTTTCCTGGATTTAGGTTTCCATTCAAATATAGTGTGTCTGAACCGAATTCGATTCAACGCGTGTGCCTTCACCAGTTTCGAGTTTCAGTCATACACTATGCCAAACCGGAAGCTATTGCGTGGATTGATGCCTTGCCGGTTCTACTGTGACTTGTTATATGGCTTGTTATGTGATATTGTGTTCGAATGTCTTTTTTTAGATATATTCTCTATAAAGTAAGTACTTCTCTTTCAGTTGAGGAGCGGCCGTCAACAATGAAAAGATATAGAGAGAATGCATCCTTGTTAGATAAAAAAATGTGTATTTTTAATTTATAACCTATAATAGGTATGCTTATATGTATTTAACACGTTTAATGAATTATTATTTATCGAGCCTCTCTTCATTTGGCGGTTCATAGGTAATACTTAAAACGTTTTCACAACCGTGAATTTTCCTATGTCGTTTCAACGTAAAAGATTCCTTACATCTGTAGTCACATATATCACACTCGAACGGTCTTACGTCGCTATGAACCATTTTGTGTTTTCGTAAATTCCCGGCTTCTCTACATTTATAGTCGCATACATCACACACATACGGTTTCTCATCGCTGTGTACCGCTTTATGCCTTTTTAACGCACTAGCCAATGTACATTTATAGTCACACATGTCACATTTAAACGGTTTGTCGTCACTATGAACGGTTTTATGCCGTTTGAGATTACTGGATGTCGTAGATTTAAAGTCGCATTCGGAGCATTGAAACGATTTTTCATCGTTGTGTATCTTTTCATGTCGCTTTAAATTACTGGTCATATTAGTTTTGTAATCACAGTAGCTACACTCTAATGGTTTTGTATCGGTGTGGACCCTTTTGTGTTGTTTTAAATTGCCGGATTCTGTACACGCAAAATCGCATTCATTGCATTTATACGGTTTTCCACTATGTATTGTTTTATGTCTCCATAATGAACGGGCGTATACTGTTTTGTAACTGCATTGTGTGCAACTAAATAGGGATTTGCTACACGTTTTGTTATCGTCAGATGAAGAGACACTGTCAACGATGTTGTGTTCTTGCAAAGAGTCTGTGGCCAAGAAAGCATTCTCTTGTGTCTTCACACTAATAGAACCTTCATTGTCGTTCAGCGTTGATCTAAAACCAGTCTTTACAGGAATACTATCACATATTAAATTACTGTGCTGGACAGTGTATTCAAATGTATCCATATTTTTATTTGTTTTTAATATGTCCTCTTGATTAAAATGCATTTTTTGCTTGTCATTCAGGTGTGTAGCCATTTTGATAGAAATTGCAGATGATACCTGAAAAAATACAAGTATAATTTCATTTCTTTAATTTCATATACAACTGTGTCAGAATATTGACTGGCGATATTAAATAACTGAACACAATTACAAATTCCTTAATATCCATTTCCCGTAGTGTCCAATTATCGCAAACTAAGTAAATAGTTGACTGCAATTATAATTTCTGTAATATCCGTTTTTCCACACTTCCAGCCATCTTCAATGAGCGTAAACTCGATATAAAATAGCTGACTCAATTATAATAGTTATTTCCTAAATATTTTTTTGATTGTGAGTACGTCGATAATAGACATTAAGGAGTTTGTAGTTGCGGTCAGTTATTTAATATCGCCGAGCAATATGCTGACACGGCTTCAGTTGTATTTATTTTACCCAACGATGGCCACGCGGCTTAAGCGTCAGCCTATGGCGTCGTGGGTTCCAGGTCATAATCCTGGGTCAGGCAAGTACACATATTGTTTTTCAATTGTGTATGACTCAGAGTATGGACTTAATAGGTTGAGCATGTGGCCGACATCCATTTCTCGCAAAAACAACATCTGTTAATACAAAACCCCCATGTGGTGGCCCATATGATCTTATTAGGATCGGACATGGTCGAAAAATATTTTTTTGATTCGTTGGACGCAGACGACACAGTTGCCGTGTCCCCGTTAAACGGCCATTAGATGCTATTAGCATGTTATTTAAATGAACAAATTCATGGCAACATTAAAATTAAATTATATTAGATTAATACTATCGAGCTAAGGTTAGGCAAATACACACTGTCAGTGTCAGGGTCGAAAAAACGACTCAAATGGAATAGTACAAAACTTAATCCATTAGAATTGAAATTATATTAAATACCAGATGAACTTTGGTGGTTGGAAAATTAGAGCAACTGACGATAGGATATTCATGTTTTAATGCAAGTTTTTCATCTCCTTCAAACTCGGAATCGAGACTTTCTGGTTGGAATTTTATTTTGGAGGTATCAAATTTAATACAGTACCATTCTGAAAAAAAAAATGTCGAAAATGTTTTAAATGAATGAGTTTGGCTAAAGTTAGTCACTTAAATCTATGAAAATATCTAGGTACACATATTGTGTATTACATAAGTTTGTATTACGTTTTTAGGTTTGACTATTTTGAAAACTAACCTCAAATTTAACACTGGAATCTTCAGAATTCTCTTGCTTTATATAAGAATGGCCATTCTGGCTGTCTGGATGCGTAATTGGCACATCAAACCAAGCTGGACTTGACGACCTCCTTTCTTCGTCAGCTTCGTCAGGTTCGCGTTTAATGTCCATTTTAATAACTAAAATTTGACATTTTTTGACGTTAATATCAATATGACATAACTACATAATTATTTACCTTCAGTACATGACAACCATAGATAACACAGCGGTAAGAGAGTAAACGCCCATCAGTGTTAACACCTCCATGACACGGTTTATAAGTAGGTACCTACATACATTTTTGAAGTTATACTTCTTTAGGCGCGTTTGGAAAATCAGATCAGAGTGTATTTTAGGCGTGTGACATGTAACACATAATTTATTTTTTCACACAAAAATAAACGCAATCGATTGATTTCGAACCACCGATTGTTCGGTTATCAGCCGAACGCACTACCTTTACGCTACAGTATGATACTGCAATCGTGGCGATTATACAGTATAATAAATTGTGGTTAAGAATTATTGTTCCGTCGCCTAGGCAGCGAATTAATCATTGTCGGCCATTTGCAATTCCTTACGTAAACAAACTATTAAACGGCATGGTTGCAGTTGTTACTTTAAAAATAAAAACAACGATAAATAATTTAGTAATATAAGTTAAAGTGTATAGGAATAAACCAACGGCGTTCCTATAAGCGGTCCTTTTTCTTGAGTGTGTAATTTATTTTACGAATGAATAGGTAGTTAAGTGTTGTCTATTGACTCAATGGTTCCTTTGGCTAAAACTATTATAATACATAGGTAATTAAATTGTAGTTTGTATTATGCATGATCAAGTGGCAAAAATAAAAATTGAAATGAATGCAAAACTCAATAATGTTTTGTTCCGCCCACAAATTATTATACAACGTGGGACGTTTGATACATACTTGTGTTCATTGTAGGTTCCTAACGGGTCCGGAAACTTGCACGTATGCAGTTCGCCGTATCACACTTCACTGTGAAATGTTCTATCGGAAATAATATGGCCGTAGACCGTGCAACCTCTTTGGGTCGTATTATAGTACTGACATAAAATTCATGTCTAAATAAAGCACGGTTCTTGTCGGTTTACACTTTACAGGAAGCCAACAGCAAACAAAATTTGAAAAAAAATAGCCGATATACCTATTGTTAGGTTAGATAAGTTTTTCATTCATGAATATTCAAGAATTTTATTAAAATCAGCTATGAAAATTGAATATTGGTAATGGTGGTAAACACCCACGGTGGCCGCACGGCTTAAGCGTTGGACCATAACGCCGTGGGTCCCTGGTACGAATCCTGGGTCTGGCAAGTACACATGAGTCGTATATTATCAAAAGTATTGCGTTATTCATCATTTCGAGAAAATGACGAAAAGCGTTTTGTTGGGTTTTTTAGTGTTATAATAGCATGAAATATGCTTCTACATTTAAAAATTAGAAATTCAATTATTCAAATTCAACAGTTCTACTTTAATTTGTTTCCAAAGTATTGAACAGTTCTAATTCTGATACCAAGTCCTATTTTCCATCACATTTTTTTACCACACAGATATGATTTTGATTAGAATATTATATTGCTAATCGTATATTATGGTCAGAAGAATAATTTGGCATGCTTTTAGTTAATTTTCGATATATTTGCGACAGTTCTACTTTTGATACTATACGACTCACATATTGTTTTTCAATTTGTGTCTGTCAGGGTATGGACCTAATAGGTTGAGCAAGTGGCTGGACATCAATAATTTCTCGTAAAAAACAAAACGTGTTAATACAAACCTCTACTCTGTGGAGGCCCATATGATCCTATTAGGATCGGACATGGTCGAAAGAAAAGAAGAATGTTCATATTGAATCTAATAAAATTGGAGACCGTATACCTAGTACCTACCTAGGTATATGGACAACTCTTTCCGATGAGAAAGCTAACGACGAACTGTACCACGGTGAATTATTTAATGATTTACGTAGGTACAATTTACATGGAACCGCTAAAAATATAGGTAATAATATGTTTCCGGTGGCGATTTGAATAATATTTTTATGAATGTAGGTAGGTAGTGTCCTACTTTTGTAGTGCTTAGCGTGGATGTACCTAACTGTTTCCTTTGATACAGAGGTATGCGGTGTAACCAAGATGCTCCTGAAAGGTGAGAGGCCCATTGTTGGTGATTTTAACCTGCCCCCGCATCCTCACCTTGATGCTGAAAGGCAAGTGTCTTCGAGAAAGCGGACTATCTGTCTTATGACCCGGCAATGAAAGTGGGATGAAACGACCAAGGACATGCACACAATTTTATTTTGTTCATTCCTAACGTACAAAGGCATTGGAGATAACCAATTTGACTCCTGATCACTGCACTTCAGTCAATTTTTGACAGGACATGGTGGGTTAGCTGCCGAGCTCTTTGGGCTTGGACACCCCGTTTACACGTGCATGGATGTACTGTGCACAGTAAGAAAATGTATGGGGAAATATGTATTATCCTGCAGTTGGCAAGATTACGTGCATAAATCAAACAAAATTGAAAGATTCAAAATTGTGATGATTTATTGCGCGCAAGTAAGATTATTTTTGATCTAAAAATCCGGTAAAAAAACGAACTACTAACCTTTTTGAGCTCCGATAAAATGACAACCTCGCGTCTCACTTGAAGAATGAGATTGAAGAGACAGCCAGCACTTTTACTTGTGAACAGTTATTGTCATGACAGTTTAAAATAAGCACAATTGCCGACAGTAATTCCATGCATGTGTACAGGCGCTATTATTACCCGACTGACATGTCTATTCGACGGATATAAATAAGATGCAAACCACATCCTCTAGAAATGTCCGTGGATGTGCTGCGAAAGGGAAAATAACATGCTCAAATCGGTCCAACCAGCTGTTGAACCCATCGGGCCGTCCGACCTGGTCGCCACGAAGGCCAATTTTATTGCTTTTAAAATATGCGGCGTCTTACTGCGGACATCAAGATCTTTTCACATAGGTAAATTTTGTTGTCCGTTTTGATTAGCTTCGTTTTTTGTTATATATATATATTATTAAATTCCTTTTCTTTTGGTTAATAATTCTCCGTGCCTTTTTCTACCACGGCTCTTCATATTACAGTAAAATCATTAGAATCCGACAAAGCTCACTTGAGAGAGTGGCGACCTTAGTCTTGGGTATCAGCTCCTGAGACAATACCAGTGCGAAAAACTGTTAATGCTTCACAGTCAAACGTAGGGCCTCATGATACACTCGATTGAGACCGAGTGTAGTGCGAGGCGAGTTGTTTGGAGGGGTCTGTGTTTGTGTTTTTTCTTTTGATACATATTCTTTCGTGGATTTTATTTACCTATATTATGGTTCCGGGTCCCCTACTAATTTAGCCTTATAGTAAATCTGGCTTTGACATTGGGTTTCTTTTGATAAATCTGACGACGTCAAGCCCATCAATATAAACTTGGTACCTATATATATTTTGAAATAGGTACTGTATTAATTTTCTATAGTGTCATGTTACATTTTACGTAACATGGCTACATTTAAAACGCAGATATAAAAAAAAATGTTAATTTAATTAACAAAATTTGGCACAACCTTGTTTAAAGTTTGTGTCAACCTTGTTTCTTAAACAATGACAGGGGCCAATCAGGTTCCTTCGCGCGTTTTTGAAAGCGTCCCATCAACAATACTTATTTCCGCCCAGAATATCATCACTCCGGGAATAGTTTCAGTGGAAGGCGGATGTCACCGGTTAAAGTATAGAGACAGTTTCAACGCAAGATGACGCTCCTTCTTTCGGACGGAAAGTTAGAAAAAGGCGGCAGATTCCAGCCATTATAACATAAAGCTAAGTAATTACTACATCTTAAAAGATATTCTTATGTTCCATACCAAGTAAACGCTCCTCAAAGTTGTATTAAAAATTTGTTTCCGTATGTTTTTAAATTTCAATGGTTTGTGTAATTAAATAACACTTTTAACGATTAAGCTGTGTTCTTATTTTTTTTTACTGTTATATTTAATTTGTACACACATTTTTAAGGCGCCCAAAAATTATAATTTAATATTTCAACGAGTTTACAAATGACATTTTATTTGAGGTAGACAAATGATTTATAAAGCATTCTTTGCACAGGGTTAAGTTGGCAGAAAGCCGAATCTAATAAGCTCTGAGATTAATTGTATTAAATATTTCATGCTTTATTGATTGATTTAGTTGGCACTCTTATGTTTGATAATTGTGCATTACAATTATTAAACTTCTTTTACTATTTACACATTTAACTCCCTTCACATTCTATAATTTGACAATTGGCGCGACAACGCGTATGGCACTTTTTAGTATAAAATTTACTACACACGTGTTTCTGTTATAATAATTTTGTATAAGGAAAGTTTTTTTCATTTCATAAAATGTCACTGTAAATTTGTTTCGACTTTTAAACTTTGAGATGTGTTACTTGGTACAATACTTTTAAATTAATTATTACCTATTATATTGTATTATATTTTATATTATATTCCATGATATATTTCATTTATGTTGACAATTTGCTTATTATTGTATATTACCTATTGCATGAATTTTATGTGATTCGTATTCCTTTTACGTTTTTTTGACATTCAATGCATACCTACCTACTTTATAAAAAACTTATTATAAAGTTTGTTTTGCTACATACTTTTCATTAAAACATGAAAAGTATGAAGTAAATCGATTTAAATGTTAGCTGGTTGTTAAATTGATTCAAATTTATCAAATTCGATAAGAATTAGTTAATTTTCAACTATTTTAGTATTATTATTAAATATTATATAATTACTAAATTTATGGTAATGTTCATAGCTGCCATTAAAATTTTAAAGCTATTTCCGTTAATAAGGAGGTAGCCATTTTCTGAACTAAAATTACTATGATTAGTAATATTATAATTATAAAAGCATACGCCATTTTAGTTATGAATCCATTACAGTTAGTGCCTTCTTAAAAAACACTACAATTTGCATAGTCAAATTTGTTGTTTTTTTATTCAAGAAATTTCACGGTGAGTACTATAATTAAATAAATCTATATTATATTTCATAATATTCAATAATATTATAGACTATAGTTCTTTCTGTTCATTCTTATTATTACCTAGCCATTTCTTCTCACGCGATAAAACGTGGATTCGTAAAATAAATATTTTTCCGTGTGCGTATGAAACACTCGCGTACAATCGAATCTTTGTCTTTTGTATTGGTATTCATTTTGTCATTCGCTTGTTCATAATATTGACTCATTTTGTCGTATGAAACACTTTGCGCGCAAAACAATAGAATCGTTGTGTTACCTAGTGTTTCAAAACTTATTTTGTTTTGATGTTTTCAATACCCGTGTCGAAATAATGCATTGACTTCAAATCACGCATTATATGTGTATATTTCTTGTAAACAAAATTATATTATGCAAACGATATTGTTGAGTTCATTGTAGAAGCATTTATATACCTACTTACATGAATTCCCGCTTGTTTTTAGTTTTTGTTGTTAGTTGTACCTACTCGATTTGTCTTCCAAGTTTTTTTGTTTGGAAAAAGATATAAATGAAGAAAAACCATTAAATTTTATCTTTGTGTTTTGGGGAAATGATCAAACAGATATAATTTCATCGTAATCCGGTTAAATAAAGTCATATTTTTTTTCAATTTCAAATCAGTCGATATATAAAAATTCATTATTAATTTTGTTAAAATATTTTCAAAAAAGAGAAATTAATTCCGCCATTTGCAAAACCTAAAATTTGTTAAAAATGCCATTATTTTAATGGAAAATTACCAATTTACAATGTTGCCAAATTTGTTCCATAGTACCTATATACCTACATAAATTATAAAACATTTTAGAAAGAGAAATCATAAATTTTGTTGTCTCCTTCTAAATTATCCTATGATAATTAAATTCGAAATTAGAATCTTGCAATTTGTACGTACTTATTCTCTGTATGCTATGTGGTTAGTGAGCTAGTATATAATAAATAGTAAATAATAAACCCGGCCGAATCCGACAAGTACATAGAATGTCTTGTTGCTATCCAAAACACACAAATAAGTGAGTGTTTGAGAAATAATATTTTTTTATTTTTGTGGATTGATTTCTTTTCATATCATGGATGTTTGGTTATTTTTTTCAGGATATGGGAATGATTTATAATCTTGTTTCAAGATAATGGAGTATTTATATGTTTTTTAAAGCAACGAATGCCTATCTAAACAAATTCAAATTATTTAAAGTTAACCTCTTAATAATTTTTTTTGTAAATTTATATTGTTTTAGTGTTTTGAAATTAATGATTTAAAACTCGTTATTTTTTACAAATCACTGAAAAACGCTATGCCAAATACTGTTTTCAGATTTTTTCAACTGTTCGTATTGTGATTGATGAGACAACGAGATCATCGACAACGATACTACAACTACTTCTTTACTTCACTTCACTTCTTCACTTCTCTGCACTGATTGGATCTTCGATCTTGAAGAGAAAATCTACATTTCTCAGCACAACTGGATGAAAAAATAACTGAAAAAGCTAAGTAAATTGAAATAGAATTGATTGGAATTGTTTTTATTGAACTTTTAGTAATGCTATAATAATTTTTTTTCTTCTTCTCAATATTAAAAGTACCTACTTACTCATTTTTTTAAAATAAATTAATAAAATTACCAAGCAAAATAATATTTGTTTGTTTAATTATTGATAGTTTTACAATCTATTTTTTTTTTATGATTCACATTTGAAATTTTTAAGTGTTGTGATTTTAATTCTATATTGAAATTCATTTAACGTCCATTGGTCATTTAAACAATTTCAACAAATTTTATTAATGTAGTATAAATAAAATTGTAATTTTCAGCTTATATACCTACTTAATAATTGACAACCAGCGAAATATTTAAATTTTTTGTGTATGAACCAATTTTATTCAATATTTTTGAATAGGTTTGTCCAAGCTGTTGTGAAACGAAGAGTTTCACAGCTATATTTTATAATATTGTACATATATTCAGTACAATAAATAATTCTGTATATGCTCGCTTAACCAATGCTAAGTCTTAATTTTAAGCATAAATTATAATTGTCTATATTTTTCGTTATCGACAATTATTATTTAATATTATCTTACGTTGATTATTGTTCAGTGCTGCCAATTTAATCTTTTTTCTTGCCTTTAGAATATTTGAAATAATTAATTTTAAATCTTTTTTTTAGTAAAACTAATCTTAAATCAATATGGAGAACCAACAGTTGGCCATTCCAATGAATTAAACCTGGAAGGCTCCAATTTTAAAATTAGCTTTAATAAATAGAGGTCTAGTACCAAATGAGAAATTAGCTTTAATGCAGGAACAAGCTGAGTCTTGGAACAATTCTTTATTATCTCATAAAGTAGTGAAAAATGAAACTTCCATTAATCACGAAAAATATTTACTTAAAAATTATAACGTTTCGTATGATGGAAAAACGAGCGTACATAATTTCATTCAACGTGTCGAGGAGCTACTTAAAAGTAGAAAAACTCCGGAGCATATATTAGTGTCCTGTTTTCCTGACCTTTTGAAAGGTAACGCTTCCGTCTGGTTCAGGTTAGCGAATGACGAGTTCAAAGATTGGGCTCAGTTAAAGAAAGCGCTTTATGTTCAATTTGAGAGTGTTCACGTCATTAGTGAACTAATGAATACTATCCAGTTAACCAAACAGGGTAGCGATGAGCTAGTCTCTGATTACATTCTAAAAATTAGAGCGATGGCAAGTCGCTTAAGTAATCGCATGACTATTGAAGAGGCACTGATAATAATTCAGCAGGGATTATTACCTAGATATCAAAACTTTGTGATGACAAGCAATGTACAAAATTATTCGCAGCTAATTGATAGTTGTAGAAAAGTTGATTTGATAATTGGTCCAAAAGTGACACCAAACACATCTAAAAACAGCAATGAATTCAAAAGCAATATTGCCGTAGTAAATAATCAAGAGGTTGCGAATGGTTCTGGCAGAGCTAACTATATTATTAAATGTATAAAGTGCCTTGAAGAAGGACACCATTTTACCAGCTGTAATAAAATTAAGTATCCAATTTGTTTTGTATGCAGGAAAACGCATACAACATCTAAAAATTGCCCAGATTGCTTAGCAAAGGGTATAACAAAAATTCAAACTTATTCAAAAAACGATCAGCGTGCAACAGGTTCAAACCAACCTTAGCACAACAAAAATTGGAGTGGACGTCTTGGTTAAAACAAGTCACTAATTTTTATGAAACAAATTTTATTGCAACATTCTTTCCTGAAAAAGAGGTTGATCCTCGACCTTTTATAGAAATTACCTTGAATAATACAACTTTGGTTGGATTGTTGGATTCCGGTGCCACCATAAGTTGTATTAGTGAAAGTATTTTGTCAAAATTAGATGCTTTTCGGCAAAAGATTTTACCTTCTCGAATGCACATTAAAGCAGTTAATGGCCGTTCTCAGCGTGCTAAAGGAGAAGTCACGTTACCTATTACATATAAAAATAATACTCATAACTTTAAATTCATAGTAATGCCAAATATTTATCCAGAATTAATTCTAGGTATTGATTTCTGGCACACGTTTAACATTGGACCCGATATTCTTCAAATAACCAAAATAAATATATTAAATTCTGTATGTACTTTAAATAACATAACAATTTCAAATGAACAACTACTTGAATTAGAAGCTATTAAAAACAAATTTCATTCAATTTCATTTGAAAAGATTGGATTGGGTAGAACTCACCTTGTTTCACATGAAATTATTACAACTGGTCCTCCAATTCAACAACGTTATTATCCTTTATCACCTGTGAAACAGCAACTCGTTGAAAAACAATTAGATGAAATGTTGGCGATGGGAGTCGTGAGACATTCTTCGTCTAGTTGGTCTAATCCTATTTTAATTGTTTCAAAGAAAGATGGTTCTGGTCGTCTTTGTTTAGATTCTAGAAAATTGAACTGTGTAACTAAATCTGATAACTATCCACTTCCTTATATATATCTCAAATATTAGATCACCTTCGTGATGCTAAATTTATTTCCTCTATAGATTTATCAAAAGCGTTTTGGCAACTGCCGCTCTCTTCTGATTCATGTGAGAAGACAGCATTTGTAGTACCGAGACGTGGTTTATTCGAATTTATAACAACCCCTTTTGGCCTTCGTAATTCAGCTAACATAATGCAACGTTTAGCCGATCAATTATTTGGTCCGGAATTCGAAAACAGAGTATTTTGTTATTTGGATGATATTTTAATAATTTCTAATAATTTTAAGGAGCATTTGGTTTTGCTTGAGCGAGTGTATACTAAATTAAAAAATTCTGGTTTAACAATTAATTTTAAGAAATCCGAATTTTGTAAATCAGAATTAAAATTTTTGGGTTATATTGTAAATGAAAAAGGTTTGCAGTGCGATCCTATTAAATTAGATTGTGTTAAGAATTTTCCAATACCCAAGTCTTCGAAAGATATTAAATCATTTGTTGGTTTATGTAGTTATTATCGAAGATTTATAAATAATTTTTCTACTATTTCTGCACCTTTAACTAAACTAACTGGTATAAAAGGTGGTATTTCTAATTTTAAATGGTCACCAGATGCACAATTAGCATTTGAGTCACTAAAACAGGCACTTATAACAGCACCTGTTCTTGCTTGTCCAAATTTTGAATTGGAGTTTTCTTTACATACTGATGCAAGTAATTACGGCATAGGGGCGGTCTTAACTCAAGAGTTTGAGGATGGCGAACACCCGATTGCGTTCTTCTCAAGAACTCTATCCAAAGCACAGCGTAATTACACAGTTACGGAGAGAGAGCTTTTGGCTATTATAGAATCAGTCCATCATTTCAGACAATACATAGATGGCTGTCACTTTACTATTCATACTGACCATTCAAGTTTAAAATGGTTAATTTCATTAAAAAATGCTTCTGGTAGATTGGCTAGATGGTCTACGACGCTCTTACAATTAGATTTTGACATTAAACATAGACCCGGTAAGTTAAATATTGTACCTGATGTTTTGTCCCGAATAAATATTCAGGAAATTTCAGCGTTAACTAATAATCCTGATAGTGTTACCGACCCCTGGTTTGACTCCACTTATCAAGGTTGTCGTGACGGTACTATTAAATTTCATCGTTACAAAATTGTGAATGATAAGTTATTTAGATTTCAAGCGAGTGATCTACCTTTTAATGACAATAATTGGAAGGAGTGTGTAAAATTAACTGAGAGAATTAAAATTATAAATGATATCCATACTGACGTAAATTTCGCGCATTTAGGAATGTATAAAACATTCAAAAGAATTTCGTTGTATTATTATTGGCCAAGTATGTTCCGCGACATATGCAATTTTATTAATAAATGTAAAATTTGTAAAGAATACAAGCATTGTACTTCTGCTCCTTCAGGATTAATGTCAAACCCAAAAGTAGTAGATCGCCCGTTACAAACAATTTCCATAGATTTGATTGGACCTTTTCCAAGGGCAATTAATGGTTCTACGTTTATTCTTTCAATCGTAGACGTTTTTTCAAAATTTGTATGGCTAAAAGCTTTGAAAAAGGCTACTTCAAAACCTATAATTAATTTTTTAGAATCTGAAGTATTTTTAAAATATGGCGTACCTCATACAATAATCACCGATAATGGAAGACAATTCATTTCCAAAGAATTTAAGAGTTTTCTATTAAAATTTCATGTTCCCAAACTTTTTCTAAACGCGTACTATTCACCACAAAGTAACACAGTGGAAAGGTATAATCAATCTATAAATACATTATTAGCCATTCTCGTAGGTAAGAATCAACGTTTATGGGCAGATAATTTACTTCATGTTCAAACAGCACTTAACGCTACTGTCAATTTAGCAACTAAATATACGCCATTTTTTCTTATGCATGGTAGAGAAATCATTCTTGATGGAAGATTTCATTTTCCACATCAAATTCCTGATAATTTAAATTCTGCTCAACCTATTTCTATTGATTATAATAACTTCAGTAATAAATTAATAGAACTTCCTATTATTTTTGATATTGTTCAGGAGCAATTATTTAATAATTTCAATAACGATGCAAAACGTTACAATTTAAGAAAAAAATCTGTTCAATATAATACTGGTGACATTGTTTACCGTAAAAACTTCATTCAATCGAGAGCTATAGATTTCTTTTCGTCGAAATTAGCACCTCGCTTTGTTAGAAATATAATACTTAAAAAGATTTCACCTGTAATGTATATTCTGGGAGATATGAATTTAAAACCACTTGGAAAATTCCACATAAAAGATATTAAAAAAAGTATTTAATTGTTAATTTAACTCTAAAGAATTAATGATTGAATACATTAATTAATGATTTAAACTATTTAAATTAAATGAACTTACTTACTTTAATAAGAAAGTTATTTATTCCTTTCTATTCAATAAAAGGGGTAACTCTATACATTGTATAGACACTTATTTTTAGATTCATTTTTAATACAAGTAATTTTGTATTACTAACAATTCTTTGTGTATGTATTGATGTCAAAGACTAAAAGTCTGTCTATTAAACAAAACTGTCATTCTTGTTGTAATAATCGTTGCGCTTTGCAACAATTACCTTATCATTTCTCCGTTATTCAATATATTATAGAAACTTCTTAATATTGTTTAACTCTAATTAAATAAATCTTCTATGTAAATTGTTTAAACTGTTTTAAACTACATATTTTTGTTTTTTTATTCAAGGTTGATAATGTCGATCCTGAAGTACTATGAATGAAGTACAGTCTACTTGTGGAATTCAAGGCGGCAGCTTTCCAGCGCTTTGACTATGGAATTGCAACCTGATACAAATTGTTGTCCTAAAAAATGGTATACTTTGCTTAATGAATGTATAAAAAACACTTATAAAATAATGTATTTCAGTATATTGACAGGTATCGGTTTTAATTGCTTGGTTGTGGTTGTTGAGAGGTTTTCTGCGTGGATTCTGACAAGTACGATTGTCAATTTTTTGTTTTGTATTAACAATACTGTTATAATCCTAATATTGTTTGGATTATTTCTATAACTTACATTATATTCTGAGAGAAAGGTTTAATTTTGCTAATGGGTTAATTTTCTTTATATTTTTCAATACTGTTTAAGTTTTTTTTTTTGAGAGTATAGAGCTTGACGCGGTCACCTAGATTCGTGGGTATTTTTTTTTCTTTTTTTTCTCGTTCATGGTGATAATTTCTAGTTATTTAACCTTATTGAACGAGGTTATACAATTTCTCTTCTGTAGCTCGGCATGTCGGATAGACTGGTGTAACTTATGTTGGCCAGCGCCTTCGTGTATTTTTTATGGATTGTTTGTTTAACTTGTAAAGTCGCGAAATTTTATTTAGTTGCAACGATTCTATTTCTTACCATTGAGTTGCGAACATAGAGAGGGGATTCTTTACTCAATGGGGCATATATTACGTGATCTCACGGTATGCTATTTTTTCGAGCGCAGAATAGGAAACAAGCCTGGGAATTGGTCACTAAATTAAGTTCTTACTCGAAATGTTTTTATTGTAAAAAGGCATGGTGGAGGCTCGAATGCTTCTTATTTTGTGTCACTAAATTCGTTCTTTGCAAAGAGGTAACAACATGACAAAGTGTTTGTTGCTTCGAATTTCGCTGGTGGAGTTCAAAAACTTAATTACAAAATAACTTCGGACGTTTAATGTAATGTTTTTGATTATTTTTGTGGGTTCAGATGATATTTTCATAGCTTTCTTTTTTTTAATTTCTTTGTTAATTATACCTTCCGATCGATCCAGCAGCTTTGCTGAATTCTTTAGTTAAAGCAGTTGAATCTAGAGGAGGAATATGAAAGACTTTGAGATTGTTTTTGTGTTTTGATTGATCTTGGCTTAACTAACCGGTGGAGCTATAAAAGATGATGAATAGAAGCAGCAGATGATGTATGAAAGTGCTGAAATTGTATGGTATGTTAGAATAGTGTAGTCATGAAGACTGGGCCATAGTTAGGGATGTCCGAGCCAATTAAAACTGGAAATATTAATATTGATTAATTTTTGTATGTATAATAACCTCGGTGAAGGTTTTATTTTGTTTTGTCATGCGAATATCATGATAATTTTATTAGTCGTAGAATGTCTAATCGTTTAGGAAATGTTGTTCGATGCTATTGAGAGTAACTGAACCATTCATTGCGTTAACCTCGGTAAATGACACAAAAGACCACAAACTCATCTAAATATTTTGTTGCTATGTTAACTATTAATTATAAATGTACGGACAGCTTGCTAAATGGTAAGTTAGTATATACCGTCGAGTTGAAAACCCTAAGTCGAGTTATTCCTATCACTAAATATATGGGCGTTTCTTTTTTTTCATATTTTCGAATATATTTTTTCTCTTTAAATATTTTACAAGTGTAAATGTTTATAAATTACAAGTTGGTACTGGATTGTGTTCTTTTTGTAGCCTGTAATTGCCTTCTGGGACCTGGAGCGAAGGGAATATCAGTTTAGTACTTGCTTAATCTTCTCAGACACCCATATGTTTGGTACCTTTCTCAGAATTTCTATTGAATTAACCCTGTTGAATTTTATCGTGCTTTTTTCTCTAATAAATGTATATTCATAATGAATACTCATATTTTACACGTTGATTCGCAGTTGTTTTCAAATAAATACTTAATCAATATGAATGTAAACATATTGATTTCTCTTAATTGTGCATAATAATTAATTATTGTATAATTTTTCTTCTTACAATTGTAATTTGATGATATTTAACCTGTAAATTAATATGGTTAAAAGTAAAATATTTCTTATTAAATTAAATTACAATGCAACAGGAATGATCGTAAAACTTAAATGTCTCTTTAAAAATAATTTATAGTATAATTCTATAAATTAAAATTTTCTTTTCATCCAATATAACTTGGATTGTATAAAGTCATTGTAAATTTTTTGTTCTTATTGTCAATAATAAATATTTGAATGATATAGCATGGAAGCAACTTAATCTCTAAATCTTTTATCTTTATTTCCATTATTTGAATGATATTTAAATGGAAGCAACTTAATCTCTAAATCTTTTAACTTTATTTCCATTATTATGATGATATAGTATGGAAATATCTCTTAATTTTGTTACCATTATTTGAATGATATTTAAATGGAAGCAACTATTGTCTATTGAATTTTATTACCAGTATTTAAATGATGATATTTAAATGGTATTAAATAGTATTTCTATATTTTATTACCAATGTTCAAATAGTATTAAATAACTATTATTTCTTGATTTTATTACCGATATTTAAATGGAATATCGTGGTAATTATAATTATAACTCAAAAAGGTATTGTTTGATAAGATTGTGGCGCTTTTTTCAATTTTTAGGCGTTCTTTTCATAGAACTACCATAAATCGCCACAATTTTGTTATAACAACCACATATTACTAATGATAATGGAATTCTAATTATCCAAAAAATGTTATCACTATATATATAAATAAATTTCTGTAATTTAAGTAAATGATTGTGGATTTCTTGTTCAAATTTGTTGGCGTACTTTCCAAAAGTACTACCGTAACTTTCCACAATTCTTTATTTTATTATAATACTATGTTTACTATGATATGTTATCACCTAAAATGACTGATTAACAATAAGTATTCCGCTTTTGTTATAAAAGAAAAATGTTTAAGATTGTTTCTTTTTCAAATTTTTGCATAATTAACTATATTTACAATTTTCCTCTAAATTTTACCCTATTTTAAAAATTTTGTTTGTACTTGCATGTACATTTTTATAACCTGATTTATATGTGATTATTAATTATAATTGTATATCTGTTTTCTTCGATTGGTATGGTACATAAGAGTATGGTATAATATATAATTTTTAAACAACTTTTTCGACGACGAGAAGAATAAATATAATTTCAAGTTCAGTGCAAGTGTAGATAGTTCTTATTGAAGGAAAGAAAGTGAAACCTTAGCTAGTTCTAAACAAGAATGAAAAGCGAAGACCTGAAGGATGACACGATCTTCTCCGATGTACGACACAATCTTCTCCGATGTACAAAATGATCTTCTTTTGAAGGACAACACTACCTTCCTTTGATGGACAAAACTATGCTGAGTCACTACATTATTCTAACAATCTGTTGGATACTGCTTCCACATGAGGTGCCTGCGACTACTGTCGACTGACTTTGGACACCCTGGGGAGGAGTTCCAGATTTTTCATCTATTGCGGAACGAGGGTATTGTCATGTTACATTTTACGTAACATGGCTACATTTAAAACGCAGATATAAAAAAAAAATGTTAATTTAATTAACAAAATTTGGCACAACCTTGTTTAAAGTTTGTGTCAACCTTGTTTCTTAAACAATGACAGGGGCCAATCAGGTTCCTTCGCGCGTTTTTGAAAGCGTCCCATCAACAATACTTATTTCCGCCCAGAATATCATCACTCCGGGAATAGTTTCAGTGGAAGGCGGATGTCACCGGTTAAAGTATAGAGACAGTTTCAACGCAAGATGACGCTCCTTCTTTCGGACGGAAAGTTAGAAAAAGGCGGCAGATTCCAGCCATTATAACATAAAGCTAAGTAATTACTACATCTTAAAAGATATTCTTATGTTCCATACCAAGTAAACGCTCCTCAAAGTTGTATTAAAACTTTGTTTCCGTATGTTTTTAAATTTCAATGGTTTGTGTAATTAAATAACACTTTTAACGATTAAGCTGTGTTCTTATTTTTTTTTACTGTTATATTTAATTTGTACACACATTTTTAAGGCGCCCAAAAATTATAATTTAATATTTCAACGAGTTTACAAATGACATTTTATTTGAGGTAGACAAATGATTTATAAAGCATTCTTTGCACAGGGTTAAGTTGGCAGAAAGCCGAATCTAATAAGCTCTGAGATTAATTGTATTAAATATTTCAGGTTTTATCGGTTGATTTAGTTGGCACTCTATGTTTAATAATTGTGCAATACAATTGTTAAACTTCTTTTACTATCATTCAAACTATTTACACATTTTATACACTATCATTTCTCTATTTTGACAATAGATTTGTGCAAAATAAAACGAATAATAACACTTTTAAAGCTGTTTATTTTATAACATTATTACATATTTTTTCTTCTTCAACCATGTCCGATCCTAATAGGATCATATAGGCCTCGACAGAGTAGAGATTTGTATTAACAGATTTTGTTTTTTACGAGAAATGGATGTCAGCCACTTGCTCAACCTATTAGGTCCATATCCTGACTCACACACAAATTTAAAAACAAACTGTGTACTTGCCAGACCCAGGAATCAAACCTGAGACCCTCGGCGTTATAGTCCAACGCTTAAGTCGCGCGGCCACCATGGGCGTTATTACATATTAAACATATACCTAACATATTAGGTTTTATTAAATTATAAGGCTATTTTGGAAACTAGAAACAATAATGAATTGAGCATATATTATATAGATTATCCGTAACTGGCAATATTACTTGCTAAAATGTAAATCTTCTCTCCTCATTCTTCAATAATGGGCTTCTACGATGTGAAGATTATAAATCAACAGACTATAACTAAGCAATAATTGTTGTCAGCCATTTGCACATACTGGAGTTCCTTTAGTTGGCGGGGAAAGAAGAATATAAATGGTGTATGTGCGAGGAGACAAACTGCAGACTGCGTAACTACTTCTCTAACTACAGCTCTCTCTCATATCAGTGGCGAAGGGTGGAGGTAGGCTGTTAAGATCCGACACAAATATTTCACACTAAACGTTGTCAGTTAAACGTATCTGTTTTCATTGATGATGTAAGAATACAATTTGCAGTATAACTGACAAAGTTTAGTGTGCACTATTTATGATGAATCTTCACAGCCTACCACCACCCTTCGCCACTGCTTCATATTATATACACTCCGAGCTGTTTCGTCACCGTGATTCTCCGCATCGTTTCATGAGTTGCCTAGAGTCATAACTCACATAGGTATTCCAAAACTCGAATTTTGACTTAAGGGTGGACATGCTCAGCGTAGGTCAAAATGGAGCTATTATTGTATTTTCAAATCATGATTCTGGACATTCCTTAAACGTTGCTGTATGTCGTATGTAACGTATGTTGTAGCTTAACCACTGGGGAATGCCAAAAGAAATGGCGTATTTAAAAAAAAAACACTACCTTATTATTAGGACAATAATTAATATAAAACAATCATTATTCGTAGGACGTTTATCACATTTGAATGGTCAAAGACATAACTTATAATCAGTATCTTTAGAATTATCTTCAAATGTGTTAATCTTGCCCATTTTTGAATAATAAAATGTCTAATTCTTGTCAAATTTGGGATCACAGAGATTATCAATGTTTTTTTTTATCGTAAATATTTCACTATAATAATGTCGACATAAATAATTATACTGATGGTTTTATAAATGCGTTTAAAAATTAATAAATGTTAAAAATCTTAACACCACTGCACATTTATGTACTGAAATATGACTATATTCTAAAACATTAGAGCGAGAGGTTTAAAAGAATACTATTTTATGTAACAGCAATACTTTATGCAGTCATCAAATGTTTAAAATAAATATAAAGGATTATAAGGCTTCAAAATTATATAAATAGATTATCTACAACGTTTAAGGAATGTCCAGGATCATGCTTTGAAAATACAATAAGAGCTCCATTTTGACCTACGCTGAGCATGTCCGCCCTTAATCGCATTAACCACAAGAACACTGTTCTTTGTAATTACGTTTTTTGTAAAATGGTTTTTGTCCTATTTGCGTATGTGGTAAATCGCAGGATGCTGATCAGTCTCTAAAATTATCCTCACACATTGAAAAGGAAAAGCTTTTACAGATGGTAACTAGAACTTTGTTTCCACTTGAGAGAGTTTCCGTCTTGCAGCGAGTGAGCTTTCTTGTCATCAAGGCTTATATGATAGGAATAATGCACACTCAAGTGTGTCCCACTCATGGACTTGACCCTGCGAATCTTCCAGTACAACTTTTCAGAACGCCTTGGTATACGACACAACGGATGCGGTGGGTATTAGAGAGATAACCAACTGCACTATTCTTCTTTCTTTCGACCATGTCCGATCCTAATAGGCTCATGTGGGCCTCTACAGAGTAGAGGTTTGTATTGACAGATTTTGTTTTTTACGAGAAATGAATGTCAGCCACATGCTCAACCTATTAGGTCCATACCCCGACACCCACTAATCGGAAAACAATATGTGTACTTGCCAGACCCAGGATTCGAACCTGGAACCCACGGTGTAATAGTCCAACGCTAAAGCCGCGCGGCCACCGTGGGAAATAGCGAGAAAAAAATACTGATAAGAGTGGACGGAGCTAGGGTACGCATTCCTCTAGCACTGGCTCGACCCCAAGTGATGACGATGAAAGGGATCTTCCAGCGTGTGTTTTCATATGCGATTTTAAATGACTCGACGTCCTCCCTTTGTACGAACATACTATACATCTATAAGGCTTTTCTCCTGTATGGATTCTTTTATGAATCGTAAGCTTACTAGAAGTCTTGAATTTGTGAAAGCAAATATTACACTTGTGTGGAGTTTCCCCTGTATGCCTCATTACATGTATCTTGAGGTCAACCGTAGTCCTGCACTTGTATGAGCATACATCGCATTTGTACGGTTTTTCACCGGTATGTGTCATTTTGTGTGTTTTTAAATTCTGAGCGGTCGTACATTTGTATTCGCACAAATCGCATGTGAATGGTTTTTCCCCCGTGTGGGTCATTTTATGTTTTCCTAGCTTATGTTTCGTCGTGCATTCATAGGCGCAAAAGTCGCATTTAAAAGGTTTTTCTCCAGTATGTCTCATGTTGTGTATTTTTAAATTCTCAGCTGATATACACTCGTATGAGCAAAATTCACACTTTTGAGGTTTTTCAACTGAGTGAGTCAATTTGTGTCTTGCGAGTCTGTCTTTTGCTATGCACTGATACGCGCATTGATCGCATTTGTACGGTTTTACTCCTATATGCGTCAGCTTATGTGTTTTTAGAATACTCAATGTTTTATATCTACGTGGACAGAGATCACATACAAATAGTCTTCTTTTATTATCACTTTGTATCTGATGATTACTCTCGCTTATCATCTGGCTGTGGTGAAGAATCGTGTGGTTATCTAGCAAGATCTGACTTGTAAAAACTGCGAAACACACTCCGCAAACGACGTTCATATTAATATCTTGACTCTTACTGGATCTTTTTTTAGTTTCATCGATTTTAGCAGTTGCCAATTTGTCATCTTCTAGACTATCAGACGGCTTGTTCATTAACATGTCTAAATTGTTTTGATGTAATTCAATACCTCTCTCATGGAGATTTGGTGCATATTGCAAAGGATTTACCTGAAAAAATAGTGGAATATGGTCATTATGGTACAATGTTGCAACTCCATTCCTTGCGCACAGGCGAGGCTATACCGGGACATCTTCTGTACCTGCGACATTTTGTTAGGTACCTATTCTAGCTGCGTCCGATCATATTGAGTGAAATTTGTTACAGGCGACAAGCAGTTGTTTTTTTCTACCCAAAATTTTCCACCGATGCCACGTGCGGCAGTAGGTACATTAAGTTTGCGGCATTATACGGCGAGCGCGAAGGTCTTTTCTCATCGAGAATTGACCGTAATACATTATATGGAAGTAGGGATCACGCACACTCTAGTGCACGCCAACCAAGGTCTTGGAAAGTTTCTCCTGGGACACTTTCGGCACAAATTTGAACAGCGCCTATAGTTCGTTACGCCACGGTATACGCCTGCATAACGGGTGTGGAGACGTGGCGGGTGGTGGAGGGAAAAGTAAGTAGGTACATGAAGTTAGGTAAGTACAATATAATATATTTTGTGAATGACTATAAAATCACACATGTTGCAGTCGCGACGATTTTTAATGTTCAACCATACTTGGTGATAAAATTCGTTTGAACTTTCAAAATAAGTACCTAATACAAATAACGGTTCTTGTCGGTTTAAGAGAAGCCAGCGGCAAACAAGTTTAGCTATTATACCTACTGGATTATTTGTTAGGTTAGGTTAGGTTTTCATTCTTGAATAATTCATGATTTTTGCCAAAATCGGATATGAAAATTGGCGCGGTTCCAGCCTGGCTTCACGTAAATCGACTTGTATACAAATCGCTTTAGAGTTTGAATCATTATTCACCCATTATCAGAAAAACGTGGTATTGTAAAATTTATTCCCAATGTTTTCGTGCCAATTGATTCCCAGTGTCTTAATTGGTAGATAAGGCCCGTTTCAGACGGGACACTGGCTTCGCGCTAGATATAATATAGCAGGCCTTTGTATTATGTTGCCCCGTTAACGCGTGTCCGGTACACTTTTCTGTCAGCCGCTAAATTCTCAATCCGCCGATACACTTATTACCGCAGCCAGTTTTATGTTCTAATTTATAGCGCGAAATTATGCGTTGACTGATTAGCTCTGGGGCGTTCATAAACATAATACAAAGACCCCTTTATTCGAATAAAAAGTCCTGCTATATTATATCGAGCGCGACACCGGTGTCCCGTCTGAAACGGGCCTAAATACCTTCATGTAAACATTGTAAACAAACCTCAAAAGTCATGTAAGAATCGTGCGTATTTTCTTCCTTTATTATTGTGCTGTTGGAATCATTTATTGGTACATCATCTACCGTTTGAATTGACCACATTTCACAAATTTTCAATGATTTCACAGGTACTTGACGTTTATAACTGATATTTTCTCATACAGCGTATACAATTCGCCATACTTCTTTTAACATACAGCAGAATGACGTCTTCGTCGCTTAAGACCTTCTAATCCTTTATTTGACAAACGGATTCGATTATTTTTATTCAAATATCGTAATGTAGGCATTGGCGCACTTTTTTCCGGTGAAAAAACCATAATCTTGCTACAATTTACTGCGTAATTAAAAATCTGACAGGTGTGTCCGCCACTGTCCGTCATATCATAGATAACGTGACATTCCAAATTTGATTTTTTTAAATACTTCTTTGTGGCTGTTCACCCACTATTTTTGTTATTCAATAATTACCTAGGCTACTAATTTCCATACTAAAAAAGTTGCCATTGCAAACAATGAAAGAAATTAATACGAATTGTTATAGTTATCAAAATGTGTGATATTGTATAATATCTACCTATTTTTTTCGTCTCTATCATCATCAATCATGACCTATACACTGCTGGATGAAGGCCTCCTAAGCCTTATTCTACTCCTTACTTACACATGAATTGTTATATTTATCAAAATCAGTGATATAATATTATAATCTACCTATCTATATAAAATGCCATTATTATCACGAGCCTCAATAAATCCACTGCTGGATGAAGGCCTCTCTACGTTGATTGTATTCTTGACAGTATTGAATTTCTAATGTTATTTATCTACATATTCATATCGTCATCATAATCATCATCATCATCATCAACTAGGATCAATCCACTACTGGATGAAGGGTTCCGCAACCTGATTCTACTACTATCGGTTTAACGAATTTGCGATATTATACCTATTTCTATCATTCTTATATCATCGACCTGAACCAATCCACTGCTGGATAATGGCCTCCCTAGCCCGGTTCTACTCCTTTCTGTCATATGAATTGCTGTATTTATCAAAATCGGTGATATTATATTTAAAAACATATTCATATCGTCATCATCATCATCAACCAGGATCCATCCACTGCTTAATAAAGACCTCCCTAGCCTGATTCTACTCCTTTTGTCATATGAATGTATGTATTTATCAAAATCTGTGATATTATATGTATCTACACATTCATATCGTCATCATCATCATCATCATTATCATATACCTGAACCAATCCACTGCTTAATAAAGACCCCCTTAGCCTAATTCTCCTCCTTTCTGTCATATGAATTTCTGTATTTATCAAAATCGGTGATATTATATTTATCTACATATTCATATCGTCATCATCATCATCATCATCGACCTGAACCAATCCACTGCTTAATAAAGACCTCCCTAGCCAGATTCTACTCCTTTCTGTCATATGGATTTCTGTATTTATCAAAATCGGTGATATTATATTCATTTAAATATTCATATCGTCATCATCATCATCAACCAGGATCCATCCACTGCTTAATAAAGACCTCCCTAGCTTGATTCTACTCCTTTTGTCATATGAATGTATGTATTTATCAAAATCTGTGATATTATATGTATCGACACATTCATATCGTCATCATCATCATCATCATTATCATATACCTGAACCAATCCACTGCTTAATAAAGACCCCCTTAGCCTAATTCTCCTCCTTTCTGTCATATGAATTTCTGTATTTATCAAAATCGGTGATATTATATTTATCTACATATTCATATCGTCATTATCATCATCATCATCGACCTGAACCAATCCACTGCTTAATAAAGACCTCCCTAGCCAGATTCTACTCCTTTCTGTCATATGGATTTCTGTATTTATCAAAATCGGTGATATTATATTTACTTACATATTCATATCGTCATCATCATCATCATTGACCTGAACCAATCCACTACTTAAAGACCTCCTTAGCCTGATTCTACTCCTTTCTGTCATATGCATTGCTGTATTTATCAAAATCGGTGATATTATATTTATCTACATATTCATATGGTCATTATCATTATCATCATCATTGACCTGAACCAATCCACTGCTTAATAAAGACCTCCCTAGCCAGATTCTACTCCTTTCTGTCATATGAATTGCTGTATTTATCAAAATCGGTGATATTATATTTATCTACATATTCATATCGTCATCATCATCATCATCGACCTAAACCAATCCACTGCTTAATAAAGACCCCCTTAGCCTAATTCTCCTCCTTTCTGTCATATGAATTTCTGTATTTATCAAAATCGGTGATATTATATTTATCTACATATTCATATCGTCATCATCATCATCATCATCGACCTGAACCAATCCACTGCTTAATAAAGACCTCCCTAGCCAGATTCTACTCCTTTCTGTCATATGGATTTCTGTATTTATCAAAATCGGTGATATTATATTCATTTAAATATTCATATCGTCATCATCATCATCAACCAGGATCCATCCACTGCTTAATAAAGACCTCCCTAGCTTGATTCTACTCCTTTTGTCATATGAATGTATGTATTTATCAAAATCTGTGATATTATATGTATCGACACATTCATATCGTCATCATCATCATCATCATTATCATATACCTGAACCAATCCACTGCTTAATAAAGACCCCCTTAGCCTAATTCTCCTCCTTTCTGTCATATGAATTTCTGTATTTATCAAAATCGGTGATATTATATTTATCTACATATTCATATCGTCATTATCATCATCATCATCGACCTGAACCAATCCACTGCTTAATAAAGACCTCCCTAGCCAGATTCTACTCCTTTCTGTCATATGGATTTCTGTATTTATCAAAATCGGTGATATTATATTTACTTACATATTCATATCGTCATCATCATCATCATTGACCTGAACCAATCCACTACTTAAAGACCTCCTTAGCCTGATTCTACTCCTTTCTGTCATATGCATTGCTGTATTTATCAAAATCGGTGATATTATATTTATCTACATATTCATATGGTCATTATCATTATCATCATCATTGACCTGAACCAATCCACTGCTTAATAAAGACCTCCCTAGCCAGATTCTACTCCTTTCTGTCATATGAATTGCTGTATTTATCAAAATCGGTGATATTATATTTATCTACATATTCATATCGTCATCATCATCATCATCGACCTAAACCAATCCACTGCTTAATAAAGACCCCCTTAGCCTAATTCTCCTCCTTTCTGTCATATGAATTTCTGTATTTATCAAAATCGGTGATATTATATTTATCTACATATTCATATCGTCATCATCATCATCATCATCGACCTGAACCAATCCACTGCTTAATAAAGACCTCCCTAGCCAGATTCTACTCCTTTCTGTCATATGGATTTCTGTATTTATCAAAATCGGTGATATTATATTCATTTAAATATTCATATCGTCATCATCATCATCAACCAGGATCCATCCACTGCTTAATAAAGACCTCCCTAGCTTGATTCTACTCCTTTTGTCATATGAATGTATGTATTTATCAAAATCTGTGATATTATATGTATCGACACATTCATATCGTCATCATCATCATCATCATTATCATATACCTGAACCAATCCACTGCTTAATAAAGACCCCCTTAGCCTAATTCTCCTCCTTTCTGTCATATGAATTTCTGTATTTATCAAAATCGGTGATATTATATTTATCTACATATTCATATCGTCATTATCATCATCATCATCGACCTGAACCAATCCACTGCTTAATAAAGACCTCCCTAGCCAGATTCTACTCCTTTCTGTCATATGGATTTCTGTATTTATCAAAATCGGTGATATTATATTTACTTACATATTCATATCGTCATCATCATCATCATTGACCTGAACCAATCCACTACTTAAAGACCTCCTTAGCCTGATTCTACTCCTTTCTGTCATATGCATTGCTGTATTTATCAAAATCGGTGATATTATATTTATCTACATATTCATATGGTCATTATCATTAACATCATCATTGACCTGAACCAATCCACTGCTTAATAAAGACCTCCCTAGCCAGATTCTACTCCTTTCTGTCATATGAATTGCTGTATTTATCAAAATCGGTGATATTATATTTATCTACATATTCATATCGTCATCATCATCATCATCGACCTAAACCAATCCACTGCTTAATAAAGACCTCCCTAGCTTGATTCTACTCCTTTCTGTCATATGAATTGCTGTATTTATCAAAATCGGTGATATTATATTTATTTACATATTCATATCGTCATTATCATCATTATCATCATCATCATCATCGACCTGAAACAATCCACTGCTTATTAAAGACCTCGCTAGCCTGATTCTACTCTTTTCTGTCATATGAATTGCTGTATTTATCAAAATCGGTGATATTATATTTATTTACATATTCATATCATCATTATCATCGACCTAAACCAATCCACTACTTAAAGACCTCCTTAGCCTGATTCTACTCCTTTCTGTGATATTAATTTCTGTATTTATCAAAATCGGTGATATTACATTTATCTACATATTCATATCGTCATCATCATCAACCAGGATCAATTCACTGCTGGATGAAGAGTTCCGCAACCTGATTCTACTACTATATTATACCTATTTCTATCGTCTTTATCATCATTGACCTGAACCCATCTATTGCTGGATAAAGGCCTCCCATGCCTGATTCTACTCCTTTCTGTCATTTGAATTGCTGTATTTATCAAAATCGGTGATAATATATTATATCTATTTCCATTATCATTATGAACCTGAACCAATCCACCGGTGGATGAAGGCCTCTCTAAGTTGTTTGAATTTCTGTCGGTCATATGAATTACTATATTTATCAAAATTGCTGATATTATATTTTCCCATTCATAATATCGTCATTATCATCATCAACCAAGATTAATCCACTGCTGGATGAAGGTTATCCCAACCTAATTCTACTCTTCTTGGTCATATAAACTGCAATATTTTTTAAATTTGTGATTTTATATACCTACCCATTTATATCGTCATTATCGTCATCAACCTGTATCAATCCACTGCTGGATGAAGGCCTCTTTAAGCTGATTCCACATCTTTAGGTCTTATAAATTCCTATTCTTATCAGATATAATATGTATTACTTCATTATTTATCAACATTTGTCTCGATATGAATGTCCCGCACCGGGAAACTATATTGTTTAAGGTTAATTTTTAAAACAAAATATGATTTTTAAAATATTATTCTGTGGCTCCAAGCATTTATTTTTTATAGACAATGAAACAAAAAAATGTTTAAATTTATTTTTTATGCTGCTAACCTTTTTCTATTATGTAAATGGGACCCGAAAGAGATTAATATTCGCGTTATATTGGATCGCTATTTATGATAATCACGATTGAGATGTATAACTATTTATCATATTTAAATGCACATACCTACACATATATTGTATTAAAATTAAAATGACAGTGGTAGCAATCGGCGATTGCCAGCTGTTTTGCTAGGCTTAGCAGCCTGAAATGGTGTCAGATGATATTGAGAAGGCCAGACTCCAGAATAGACTACGCACATGACTCCAAATTTGTATTTGCAGTGACGACATGCATATCGTAAAACTGACAAATCAGATAAATTTTCAATTGTCTGACGTGAATGAAAATCCATCCCGAAGGGAAAACTATGGCGCCGTCTATACACACTTTACAATTATTATATTAAAATCCAACACCAAGTCACTATGTTGAAAAGCTGTCTGCAAGACCTAGCGAGACAGACTGGCGAGAGCCAGCTGGCTCAGCTAGTTAGACAAGCTTCACTCTCACGTTTTTGGCATGTCACCGTATTGGCGTGTTATTATGAAAGTTTTAACCATAGACAGATTAGAGTTCTTGAGTAATACCATTATAAAAAAAGAACATAAAAAATTATTAATCTGAGTCTATTATTTTTTGTTTGTCTCCAGAATGTTACCTATGTTATATGAATTCTCTTCTCAAGTGGTGCGCCCACCGGGTTGTATTTTAGGATACTGGCATAAGTAGGTAGGTAGGTACCTCTCTCTTTTTCTTTTGTCAGAACTCCATGAATGAGGATCGTAACCCGGATGATTTGACTGTTAATGACCAGTCTTCTCAGCATTCTACGACACGTAGTAGGGCCACTGGAAATAGAAAGTGCGTATGGGATGGATAAGCATAGAGAATCAATTACCTATTATTAATAATATACCTACAAAGCTAATAAATGTAAACTGACAAATAAACAATAAACATAACTATGTGAAGAGATCTTAACGTGCGTACGTACTGCGTAGTAAGCCGCCGTATTTTTCTTATAACACCAATACAATTAACTTTGTGGCGATCAAGTTGTACGGCCCGATCGACCAACAGCTGGTTGCATCAACATTTAGGTAGGTACATCATTTGCTTATCAGTTAGTAGGTAGGTACACATTTATTTATTTATTTAAGAATACAAAACATTGTGGACAAAACAAATCTAAATTATTCAAGACGTACACAACATGAGATTTACATTATAACAAATATTACCCTCACAAGAGAGAAGAAGAGAATATAATTAAAAAAAATAATAACAGCAAAACAAATTAAATCAAAACATACTTAAGTACAATTTAATACTTATATACAAAGGTAGTGATTTGTACTTTAAATTAAATTTCTCTGCCACAAGTAATATTAGAACTGTCAGAAATAGGTTTTTTTTTTTTTTTCATAAATTGTAATTTTTGTTGGCCATTAGCAAATTAAGCAACTGTAGTGTCATTAAAATCTACTGACAATAATTTAATACAACATTCTCACTATAGTGGCAATACCAGACAGTTAACTGTCATTGTAGATAAGTTGTCAAGATGATAATAATAATGGACGCTTAAGATGTTTTATAATGGATTTAATACATGAAAAGGATGTTGACGAAAAAAAGTCACACACTCCCATTTTGTTTGGTTTATTAATGCACCCGAGCAATCCAGACGCCCATACTTGCGTTAAATTGGAGGATTCTGATGATGTCCATTGTAATCCTGAGGTCAGTTTTTCAAAAAGTTCCTACCTACCTATTTAAACATTTGCGAGCGTGTTATCAGATATCACACCGGACTTAAGACGATACTTTAGTGAAACATTATTATGATTATAAGTGAACATTATTATCTGGCTGCATTATTGCAATATCTATAGGTACCTAGGTAACTGTGACATGACCCTAAAAACTAAATAAAAATAGTAGATATCAAGGGAGTTTATCAAATGTGTGATATAAGATTTAACCTTTATCTTCCGTTTCCACGTACTCATACAAATTTAATACATAATTCTTTTTCACCAAAGTACTATTTTTTTATCAGAATTCTTCAATCGACATTACGAGCGAGACTTTATTGCAATCGGGCAACTGGAGAAACAGATTTGACGCAGATGTATTACTTCCATATTCTGAAGATTCTGTTGCCAGCTGCTCTAATCCACATGGCAACACCTCAATGCAGGTATTTATTTATTTGTCAATAATCGGTACAATAAACTCTAAAACCATGTACCTAGGTGCACAGTGACGACCCGTGTTGACGGTCGTCTGCTTCTCGCATGGTATAGTGAAGACTTATGGCCGGTTCGGATTACTCGAGTAGTTTAGTCGAGTGAAGAGTAATTTAGTACCTAACTAAACGTGTATGAACAAAAAAATTTAGTCGAGTAATTTAGTAAAATCATTTAGTCGAGTCAATCCATTTTGTTCTATTTTTTCGGTCGAGTAGCGGTTCCACCATCTCTCACTAATTACCAAACAAGCCACGAGACAAGTCTGAACACGTTAAGGTCATGTTAGTTGTCGTAGAATTTATTTTTCCAACATTATTTGTATTGAACATACATACTTTGAAAGCACTTCTGAGAAATGTATAAGGAACCAATAGATTTTTTTTTTTTAATTAATTTAAATTTTAATCTGCCCTTCCAAGAAAGAAGGCAGTAACTCGCAAAATTTGTGAAATTGAGTTATGAATGCCATCCGTTAGGTAATTTTGAAAACCATATATTCTGTTCACTTTAAAATCAGAATTATCACTAAAATACCGTTCAAATATTTAGTGAAAAAATGGGCATCTGCTAAAATAATACAAATTTCTTAGCAAAAAGCCAGTAATTGCACATATTTATTGCAGTTACTGCTTGTTTATTTTTACTTTATTTATATTTTAACATCCTACTAATAAAAATTATCACCGTTTTTTTTTTTAATTCACAGTACTAAAGTTGGAAAAATCACATTATGTCATTTATCTCGAAAGTGTGTGAGAGTCAGTTACTGCCTTCTTCCTTAGAAGGGCAGTAATGGACTGTGTTCGGACACTTTTCAGTTACTAAATCATTTAGTGGTAACTAAATCACTCGCCACTCGACTTAACTACTCGACTAATCCGAACCAGCTTTTATCCTTTTCATTTAGTCGCTTTAGTATTTCGAAACCTTTCCATACATCAGTGACTAATTTCCTTAGGCACCTATTTAAATATAATAGGTAGCTGAATTAGGAAAGCACTTTGGAGAGTATTAAAACTTTTCGCAACTAAGTATGGCGCCTTTAGCTTAGTGATATACCTATGTGCATGGACGCGGAATCCAATTTTTTTTCTATTGGTTATAATATATTATTTTCTCGTGTTAAGTGTTAAGTGAATAAGTGTTTTCAAAAAAATATTTTAATAATTAGAATGTTACATTTTTAAATCTTGTGAATTATTCGTTTAATAAAAAAATAGTCAGTTAATAATATGTATAATATTTACCATTTTATTATTACAATGTTTTTGTCCCGTACAGAATTTTTCTTGTTTGTCCAAGATTTTTAACCAACTTCCCGACTAGCTAGACATTTGAAACTTTTAGAATATATCAGAACAAGACGGGAATCCTTTTTTTTATTACTTTTGGCCATCTTTAAGCAGAATTCAATTCATTTTCAGTTTAATTCTGTTTTGTATGTGTCGGAAAAAAATCGTTAAAAGTAATATTTACTACTCACTATTATTGGTTTCTAAGTGGGTCCTAGCAACTAAATTATTATTATAACGTACGTGCGTTACTATGGAAATCAATATGAAATGTCAAAATGACATTTCAGTATTCTATATTTATTAATACATGGAATTGTCAAGTTTATATGATTCAACAGAAAATTTAAAAACGTGGTAAGTATATAAAAAGTTCTTTTTATCTTGTAATTATTATTATTGAAATTTTCAGATCCCTTTCATACCGTGTGATGTATCGATACGTATTCCAGTAATACCTTCGCATAGTACTGACGATTTTGAATTTGGTTTCATGACTAATTCATTGAAATATGGAAAACCTAAGAATCTACCTGCGATCGATTCTGTTGTATCCAAGTGTAAAGATAGAGGTTGTCTTGGTGACAGCTCTAAACATAAATTACTTGACGAGAAAGAAGCATGTATGCAGTTGGAGAGAGTTATATTTTACGATAGAAATTTCGCTTGCGATATGTGCTTTGATTTTTTCCCGTCTACGGATATTTTGAATGATCACAAATTGTATATGCATGACGTCTCTATAGATGGCGTCAACGCGAAAAAGTTTGGTGATAAGCCATTCGCGTGCGACGAATGTCACTACAAATGCAAACGCGCGACCGACTTGAAACGACACAGACTCGTACACATCGAAGAAAAACCGTTGACGTGCAACTTTTGCGATTACAAATGCAAGCACATGCGGTATTTAAAAAAGCATCTTTTGATTCATTCCGACGTAAAATCCTATGAGTGTAATGAATGCAGTCAAAAATTCAAATCTTCAAGCAACTTAAATACGCATAAAAAAGTTCATAGTGGCGACAAACCTTATAAATGTGACTTGTGTGGATATAGATGTATTCAATCCGGGACGTTGAAGACGCATAAATTGGTGCACAGCGGTGAAAAGCCGTTTAAATGCAGTGTATGCGATTATAAATGTACGACGTCTGGTACTTTGAACCGACATAAAGTTAAACATAATATTAGCGAGCAGGATGTCACTCCAATAAATACAATTAATACTTAATACACAACTGCATTAAGGACTTTCTAGATGTAATTTTGTTGGAATTCAGAAAACACAAATGTAACTGAATGTATCAATTTCATTTTTTTTAGCATATTGTGGACATTACAAATTATAATTTTAAGAGACGTTCTAAACATGACATGAAACATTATTATAAAGATGAAAAAAAAGTGATAAAAACGTTACATAATATAAACATACAAAAACACAGTAAAATACAATTATACATCAAAAGAAGTTCAAAGAAGTACACAGAGTTTGCTAAGGAGACCCTATTTTAAGGATTTATAAAAGAACGTCCACCTAAACTCAGCTCACGCAAGTGGAATATATCAACACCCGAAGCAATTTGGTTGAACATAGTTATCCCCCTCCCAATTGGCATTATCAGTGACAGGTTGGTTCTGCACCTTGGGAGAATTAACGACTGATGCTCTCAATTTCTAAAATAGTTATCAGGCACATACAGGTAAACACTGCCCAGAATGGCAGAATTCTCATTTGTACATAGTATAAGTCGAAAAAAATACGTAGCTAAATAAAAATCTCTTCTAAATTCAAGACTGTAGTATGTAAGCATACCTATCGTCGTGTGTAGCCTGCGTTGGTTAAAAAAAACATCTGGTCGCATGCAATATTGTTGGAAGTACTCTTGACTAATCCTGCTAAATGTATAATTAAAAAAGTCACTACAACCTCCCATTATAATGCTGTAGGTATATTTCTATGTTTTCAAGTGTTAAACGCACGGCTTTTTTTAAAACGAAGGTGCTGGAACTCACTTCTTGCCAAACTTCTTACCTAGTGAAGAAAATTATATTCAAATATCATTTACAACTTTTCCTATGCCACGAAGCTTATAAAATATCAAAGAAACAAACAAAAAATACAAATAAACAACTAAAGTTGTAAAAACATCATATTATAATATGTATTTGAATAAAAATATACAGTGATCGCCATGGCCCCCATATCCTGAAGCGGGCCCCCAGTCCAGGATATTTGGCGGGTCCCCTACCTATCACTAAGGTTAAAGGCAGTGTGACGCTCTATATTAGCGTTTTTCAAATGGTGTTCGAAGTAAAATGTGTATCTACAAACATTAACCTAAAAGTGCAATTACACAACCACATAATTTAAATTGTCTGAAATAAATTAGCACCGCAGGCCATTTTTTTACGATTATAGCAAATTTGTGATGTGCGTTTATCTCACTTATCTGGTCGTTCCCCCAGGCTAGAGCCCTGCCAGCCGGCCCTTTGTGGGGGCCATGGTGATTTCCAAAGTTCAGTCTAATTCTCGTCTGGCAAATCGTCTCGATTTCTTTTCTTAGTGTTCGAGTCTATGGCCGAATGTCTTCCACTGAGTAACCACCGATCAACGTATTTTGAAGGATCGAAAAGTGTCAAAGGTGGTTCAACGAGTCTGATGGACAAGAGCTAAAACTGCTTTGGTCTTCAACGAAGCTCTTTTTGGGCTAATAATTAGATTCATTTGCGAAAATTCGCGTTCGCATTCACTTGAAGAAATGGTAATAGAATTCAATGCATAATATTATATCAAACGCGATAGTTTTTCAGGATGTCTTTTCATATGAGATGATTCAGGAAAATTAACTTGTACTCAAACCCTCCACATGTGGCGATTTTAGTGAGTAATGTTTTACCAAGTGCATAGCCAACACGCCAGTGTTACCATAATATAATTTATAAAAACATCGCTTGTAAAATTATAACATTGGAATAAATATTCGATATCTTTCAACACTACGACACGCAACAGTCACATATATTTTCGAATAACCCTGGAAAGGGTTGCGGAGGAATCGTGAAGGGGGCGAGGCAAGTGCGTGAAAATGTTTGTCATGTTTTGAAAGACAAACACTTGCAAAAGCTCTATCTATATTTTTCTATAATCTAAGCTTGTACTTTATAAGCGCGAACATTGTTTCGTCTAATTGCTTTTGAAACATTAAAAACACCGTGAAAAGGGGTGCCGGAACGCCGTTCCACCGCGTTACATGACAAAAAAGCCCTGCTAATTACTTTCAAGTACCTAAACGCTGAATCTATCGAAAAAATAATTACAGAAGTGTTCTTTGAAATGTGAAATTTGATGTTTTTATTTATCCATAAAAATAACAAATAACTTAAGTAAATTGTTTCAAAGAGCTTTCTTCTAAAATATTTCGAATGTGAGTTAAAAATAATAGTTCTGCATTCAGCTGACGTAATGCTTTGAAGAGAGAAGACACAGAAAACTTACTATTGTTTAAACTCTTGTTTGATTTCTCTGCATTGTTATTTAGCATAATTTATAATTAACAATTACTACCTACGCAGTGTTTTATGTAGAAATATTGTTTTTAATAGATTTAAAAGTCATGTGTTTAATTTAAAAGACTATTTTTTCCGACCATAATAGGATCATATGGGCCTCCACAGAGTAGAGGTTTGTATTAACAGATTTTGTTTTTACGAAAAATGGATGTCAGCCACTTGCTCATACTATTAGGTCCACACCCTGACTCACACACAAATTGAAAAACAATGTGCACTTGCCAGATCCAGAATTCGAACCTGGGACCCACGGCGTTATAGTCCGACACTTAATTCGCGCGGCCACCGTGAAAGACTATAGTTGGTTATATATTATAATGTCCCCGCGTGGCGTTTTTAGATGGTGTTACCTACCAGCACTTCACAAACAGCATTTTTCTCTGCGAGCCCACTCGCAATTTAAAACTACTTACATAAGCATATTTATTCTTCGACAGTTCACTGCGAATAAGGTGAACTGTGAATCTAAAATTTAAAGCTTTTAGGCCCGTTTCAGACGGGACACTGGTGTTGCGCTTGTAAATAAGGAGGCCTTTGTATTCGAATAAAAGGGCCTTTGTATTATGTTTATGAACGCCCCGAGCTAATGAGTCAAAGCGAGTCCAGCACACTTTTCCGTCGCTACATTCTCAAGCCGCTGATACACATGTTTTTATGACCGCAGCCAGTTTTTATGTTCTAATTTATATCGCGAAATTATGCGTTGACTCATTAGCTCTGGGCGTTCATAAACATAATACAAAGGCCTCCTTATTATATACGAGTGCGACACCGGTGTCCCGTCTGAAACGGGGGTTAGACACAACGATTTAGCTAGAGCAATGGTAGTCAACCTGGCCCCTACAGCCTACTAGTGGGCGTCCCAGCTTTCATGGTGGGCGGTAGGGGTTTTAAAAGCATTTTTCATTATGTAAGGCTTTCATTAATAATTTAATTAAATGTAATTTCATCACACTTTATGCTTCTATGTATGCAAAGTATAAATAAAAATATAGATTAAACTATGATAGGTTGTTTTATATAGATTTATTTTGCAAAACTGACATAAAGTATCTGGTAAGTAATTATTATTATGTGATTTAACTTGCTGTAACTCTGCTTTATTTTATAAAGTAAAGTTATTTCCCTACTTAAATAAATCACCATTGGGTACTGCGGAACCTGTGGACGGTCAGAAAATCTTACTAACAGAGATACAAAAGTGGACGGTAGGCATAAAAAGGTGGACAATCCCTGTGCTAGAGTATACGTTTTATAACTTTGAACTTTTTACTACACTGATACGCCTCTTTGCATGATTATGTCGCATAAAATTAGATCAAATGATATTCACTTATATATAGTAATACATAAATAGATAGTGATAATAAACATAAAAAAAAAATTTGAATATATTATATAATTTTCATTCTAGAGCCGGAGTGCAAAGTTATAAAACGTATACTCCACCTACCAAAATCATTTATAGTAAGTAGAGAATACAAAAAGGTGCTGTTTTTCCATCCTTCATAATGTTGATTTATCAAGGAAGAAAAATAATGTATGCCTACTGAAATCAAACTCAGCTTTTCGTTGTCAATAATCACGTTTATTATGCAAACAGAATAACAGGTATCTCACAGATAATATTGATGTATTTATGTCGAGACTGATCGTGGACCAAACTGGCATGGAGTGCTTTTTGGCACCCTAATAGTACTTATCATCATAATTAACCTCACATTTTGTCTTAAGCGTAAAGTGAACAATCAATGTGTGCTACCAACTGTCACGTATGCATATGAAATCTAAAAATTACAAATAGCGCAGGGTGGCATGGACAGGTGTATGTTTACAATAACGCACAAATATCACAAAAGAAACCAATGGATAAGGAAACAGTACGCAAAGTGATGAGGTCGCTAAGTAGATGAAATGGCCAACAACTGCTGGACAAATGCCGTAATACAGTGGTACCCATTGGACAGTAAACGCCTACAAGGATTCCCTAAAACCCACTGGATCGACCCCAGTTTTACTGTATTATTAATTCTAAACATAATATCGTCGCCCCGAAAACAAAAGGGCACATGTGCAATTTTGACGGTTTTGAGTTATGAATGCAGTTTTCTTCGTAATTTTTATCTCTATATTATGGGCAAAACGGCATTTGTGAAGCAAACCCCATGAATTCATAATTGAGCAAAGAAAATAAAGGTTACTTGTGTATTTTGAAACTGATCTTCATTTAATGTATAGGAAAAATGTAACATGTACACCATTTTAGGAACTATGTGCAATGTTTACAAAAATAATATAGGAAAGAGGTAACAAGTGTAATTATTTAAAAGTGAGTAAGGGCCTTTGTACAAAAAAAATAATTTCGTTGCAGAAAAAGGGTACTTGTGAAATTTGTGAAAATTTTAAAAATATGTTGGTAGCGGACAAAGAGGCCTAAATAAATATTTTCGAAGATCACAATAAGCGTAAAGTGGACGCTCGCAAATCAAAAGATGAAGATAAAGCTATTCATAAATGCATATAGGAAAAAGGTAACATGTGACTTAAAACCTATTAAAATCAAAAATTGACAAATTATAAAAAAATAAAAATTGCATTTCAATTTTGAGTAATTAGGTCACATGTGTTCCAAATTTGATTTCAAAATATTAAGTATTTACCTCCACGATTTTTTTTTCACTCCAAAAACACTTGAAATGAGTTTTTCTCAAAACTCAATTTATGTACAAATGCCCTTTTGCTTTTGGGGCGTCGATAAATACCTATTAACATACAAGACACAGGCGTGCAACCACTACCATATACACAGAGTAGAGGTTGTATTTTACAGATTTGTTTTTAAGACAAATGAACATTAGACACTTACTCAACTTTAGGTTCATACTCTGATTAAAACACACAATGAAAAACAACAGGCAAATTTGCCAGATCCGGGCCTCACACTATATGCCGACGCGGTAACCGCTACTTACTTTACATAAATTTAATGTTAATTTTAAATGTAGGTATAAGACAGTAACTACATAGAATCCTAATCTCGGAATAATAGACATGCCTACACAGTTTTATCCCTTAAGCCACGTTGACACGGTCCAAGAACGATCCAAGTACACTTGGACCGAGTGCCATCCAAGTGACAGCTTCATACAAATTATTCCTATCGAAGCTAACTTGGATGAGTCCAAGTAGCTTGTGTAGAAATAATTAGTATGGAGATGTACCATACGAGTGTACTTGGATGGCACTCGGTCCAAGTGTACTAGGATCGTACTTGGACCGTGTCAACGCGCTTTTATGGTCTGGGGTCAATTACAGTATAATTCTAAAGATTATTTTACACACCTGAAATTAGGAAAAAAGAAAAAAACACATATTATTTATTGTATTTCATTAGTATGTGACATTTGATGTACTTTAAGGTATTGTATCCGTCTGCATGTATACGAACAAACATCACATTTAAATGGTTTTTCATCACTATGTATCATTTTATGTAATTTTAGTTTGTATGACTCTTTGCAAGAATAAGGACAGACATCGCAAATAAATGGGTTTTCACCAGTATGTGTCATTTTATGCATTTTTAATTTAGTTAAATATTTGCATGAATAAGAGCAAACATCGCAGTTATATGGTTTATCGCCAGTATGTATCATTTTGTGTGACTTTAAGTATGAAGATGAAATGCCTGTATACGAACAAAGATTGCATTTAAATGCCTTTTCGCCAGTGTGTGTTAATTTGTGAGATTTTAGGTGGTGAGGCGTAATACACGTAAAAGAACATATATCGCATTTATATGGTTTCTCAGGACTATGTGTTAACTTGTGTAATTTTAAATGGCGAGAGGTTATGCACGCAAAAGAACAAATATCGCAATTATACGGTTTATCACCAGAATGTGTCATTTTATGCAACTTTAGGTGGTGAGACCTAATGGATGTGTAAGAACAAGTATCGCACTTAAATGGTTTAACAGGCCCGTGTGTCAATTTATGTAGTTTTAGATGGTTAGACGTAATGCACGTAAAGGAGCAAACGTTACAATCAAATGGCTTTTCACCAGTGTGTGTCATTTTGTGGGATTTAAGGTGTTGTATCTGTCTACATGTATAAGAACAAATGTCGCATTTATATGGTTTTTCACCAGTATGTGTCATCACATGTAATTTTAATTTAGATAATTTTTTGCATGCGTATGAACATATATCGCATTTAAATGGGTTTTCACCGGTATGTGTCATTTTGTGTGAATTTAGGTGGTAAGACGTAGTGCATGTATAAGAACAAATATCGCATTTGAATGGTTTATCGGAAGCGTGGTGTGAGATTTTGTGTATTTTTAGATGGTGAGATGTTATGCACATAAAAGTACACTTATCGCATTTGAACGGTTTTTTACCAGAGTGTGTCATTTTGTGTGATTTAAGACTCTGTTTATACTTGCTTGTGTAAGAACATACATTGCATTTAAATGGTTTATCGTTAGTATCTGTTTTAACACTATTTGACTGCGAAGATTGACTGTGAATGATTTTGTGACATTTTAAAGCTACGGTGGATGCAAAAATTTCATTGCAAATATTACAAATAAAATTTCGTGGAAAATGAATCACTCTTCTCAATTTGATTGCAACCTGTTTTGGAGATTCAAGTAGTAAAATTTCCTGTTTAACATTTTGTTTATCTATTGTTATTTCTATCAACTTATTTTGATTTCTGATGGTTGACGATTGCTGACTCCTATTCGTATTGACAGGTAAATTGATGCATCGCTGAGTAGAAATCTGTAACAAGACAAAGGCGTATTTCAATGAAGGAAACCTATATGTGAGGAGGCGCATGGTATCTAATTAAATTATAAAAATAAATATAAATTCTAATGGATTCAATCTCTGTACTATTACATTTAAGTCGTTTTTTGCGACCCGGGTTTCGCCTTTCGGCATCTTCAGACGCCGTGTACACTCACTAAAGGTATTTTTGGAAAGATGTTTTTTAACTTTTTCACTGGTTTTACCTATATAACTTAATCTACACCCAGGTATGGGCGGTCCATTTAAAAAAAAAATAAGCAGTGGGATGAAGCCAATGACATTAATATGGACGAATCATCTGGAAAAAAAATGACACTCACTTCATTGTCGGGTCTGCCGAATGGCATAATCTGTTCTAACGCCATTACAATAAAGGTGATATTGCTATAAATTCCTGATACTTTTTGTTGGGTCTGCCGGATGGTTCGGTTCGAACGGGTTCGCTCAAATGAACATTGACATTAGAAACACTGCTCTAACGCCATTACAATAAAGGTCATATTGCTATAAATTCCCGATGCGTGATATTGCATAATGGAAATTGCGTGAAGTCTACCTATACATGCGAATGCGCGAATTTACTTGCTAGCTACTGTATTGAGTGTGTCGTCCATTAATAATGTCATTGGATGAAGCTGGTTAACAAAATATATGCAGGTACCCTTGACTTCCACATTAACCACGCGGACGCCTGCATTTTTCTGATAATATTCCCCATACCCAGACACTCTGCACTCTGCACTCTGCCGTCTTGTTTTTTCGACATACCGCGTGAGAATATTGAAGAAAACATTGGATGCACCTGATGATTGTCGTTATTCATTAAGCTTTGGACTATCACGCCGTGGGTTCCAGGTTCGAATCCTGGGTCTGGCAAGTACACATATTAATTTTCAACTTGTGTGTGGGTCAGAATATGGACCTAATAGGTTGAGCAAGTGGCTAACATCCATTTCTCGTTAAAATCAAAAATCTGTTAATAAAAACCTCTACTCTGTGGAGGCCCATATGATCCTATTACTATCGGACATGGTTGAAAAAAAAAATGAATACTGAGAGAAGTGGGCCCAATAATTTGAGAAGACTGATCGACAGTCAAATTATCCGGGTCACGATCCTCAGTGATGAGGTTTTAACGAGGAAGACAAAATATTCCATTCACCCAAATTATTTGAATTTCTTCGTTTTTAGGGAGGGGGTTCCAACAGGAAACCGACATATTTTTTAGTAGAGTATATCAGCCACTGGCAGAAATAAAAAAAAAACACATACTTGATTGAATGGTTTATAAACTGTGTGAGAACTTCCAGGTTGGGGGTTTTCATTGCTGAACTGATATGTTAAGTTATTAAAATCCTCCTCTTTGATTTCAGGCACTTCAGATTTGATATACGACTCGACAGGAAGGTTCTGAAAAAAATATCAATATCAGATATCGAAGACAACGACCAATTTAAAAATGGTAGCTTACATTTTCAGAAAGGTTATTAATTCATACTGGTCACATTCAGCTACTGCAAATATGGGACTCCGAATAAAGATGGAGGCCTTATTACTATCGGCGATTCTTTTAAAACTGTGGATTCATTTGGTTGGAAAAGCAAAACAGCTTAATATAAAATTCTACAATGCTGGGTACAAAGCAAACAGGATGAAAGAAATATTGATATCTTTGAGAGGAGAATATTGAGAAGAATTTAAGGGGGGTGTAGAAGACTATAGCATTTAAAGGTCAAGAGATAACGAGGATTTGAGTAATTATACAAACGTTATGGGAGCATGGTAACCACGTGGTATATGAAAATGCAGAACTGTAATGGACAAGCTACGTGTATTATAGTAAGCCGGATGACATACCAGCTACGCAACCGCCTAGTTTAGGAGTCTGGAAGGCCGAAACTGAGATAAAAGGACTGGGCCACAGGAGATTTGAGAATTCTCGCTCAAGCAACCCGATAGTGTCGGCACTAGATCGTCCAGGATGGGAGAAGTTTTTCAAGAGGTCCAAGACCTGCCAAGGATTGTAGTGTAATAGTTACATTATTATTAGGTGGAAGTCCAACCTGATAACTCTTTTCGATGTGTGTTCAATGCATAGATACAAAGAGTTTGCGTATGATTGCGTGCGATGGCTATATATTTAAAATCATAGACACACACTAAAGCTATATATAATAGATAACGGGTGTCGGCAATAGGTACTAGCATGGGTCGCGGGATTAAATCTCGAATTTGGAAATTCACTTGTCACCTATGTCAAGCAAGTGGCTAACATCCATTTCTGATAAATAAAATATAATAACAAAACCTCCACTCTGTGGAGATTCACATGAGCTCTCGGTCCTCGTACATCAGTGCGTAAGGCGCAGGAATTTCATCCGGGAGCTCCGGGTTCGATTCCTGTGTCGTAACAATATATAATAACAAAATGTGTGTGATGTTCTCAAAATCTGGGTTCTTATTCAAGTTATATTGATTTTTCACATAGGTACCTACCGAGGTATAGTGAACATAACAAATTATTAATTTAAGACGTTCACAATATGACAATATATTAGAAACAAAGCAATAGTATTAAAATAGTTATATAGAAGAGTGTAAATACAAAAAAAAAATAGTTACAAGGAAGTACCCACACCGAATGAGCTAAGCAGACCCTATTTTAATAATTTATAAAACATACAAAGCTATACGCATCCTCACGCAGGTGAAATATGTCAATATCCGAAGTAATTTGATTGAACAGAGTTATTGCCCTCCCAAATGGGATTACCAATGGCATGTTGGTTCTGCACCTTGGGAGAACAAAACACTTGTTCTCCCGATTTCTAAGATATTTATCAGGGACACACAAGTCAATACTACCAAGAATGTCAGGGTATATAAGTCGAGTATGAATACATAAGAGGAAGCCGGTTGGATAAAGCCACAGTAAGTATCGATACAACCCTAAGTAAAGTGTAGATTATGAGTGAGTTATGCATGTTTCACTTATATTATTAACTAAACTGTTTCGTTACACTACTATGATTGGGTTTCATGGCCTGTTGTAGCGTTAAAAATAATATATTATATTTAAAATATAATATAATACACTCTTAGGATATAAAATAGCAATGTTATTTTAATAGCTATAGGTATAGAGTCAGTGACGTCCCAAGACAAAATACCGCCCCTAGGCAGCAGCGCCAAAATGCCGCCGCATTTTTTATCATCCTTTCATGGCTCCAATATCTAAGAAATGTGTTATATAGGTACATTACTAACACAATATATACCATTACATCAAATTTAAATGCCACCTCTACTTCAATATACAATATTGTGAGTCCACGGTTTCAGATACATTTAAAAATACACCTGACACCTTTCAAAACTCACGAGTGACTGGTAAAAATATTTGTATAAACGAATTAGGTAAGGTTGTACCTACCTATAATTCAAATATAATTCGCAAAACTACACGTGTCATTGCTGGTCATCAAGGACGTGACGTCCAAGGACAAAGGAAGTAAACTAGACATCGCGAACCCGTAAAAAAATACAGTCCTGTTAAACATTCATACATTTTGTTTCCAATCAGTGAGCTGAATTTTTTAAAGGAAAGATATTTCTGCCATTGCTATGTTTAGGGACTTATTTCTATATGTACCTAATGACTCTCCTCGATTTGCCGCCCTTCGAGTAACTACCGCCCCCAAGCGACGCTCAATCTGCCTACCCCCACGGGACGTCACTGTATAGAGTGTATAGACGGTCACTTTAATTGTAAATAAATTAATATGAACAACGGTTGTCTTTTGACGGTATCCAATAGAAAAAGGTAAAGGATATCAAGTTTAAACTCATAAAACTTGTAATCAATGAAATTGGGATAAAAAAGGAGCACTTACCCTATTGACTGAAGTGAACTTCGAGCAAGAACTTCCAGGTTGGGGGCTTTCATTAATGATCTCGGGCTTCGGATCTTCAGAGGGTTCTTCTTTGATTTCTACTGGTTGAAAAATATTCTCAGATTTAATATATATCCCGTTGACTGAAGGATTCTAAAAATTAAAACAATATGTCAAAGAAAATGTTTCTCAAAAGTACCTAGTAATATTTGTAATCGTTCTTTCATTCGTCGCCATTTATAATATGTCGCACCTAAGCAATGCTAAGGATTGATGCTTTGCTGGTTTCACTGTGACCGTTGTTCGGTTCGCACATCAAAAATCATCCATCTGCAACAGGTCGAATACGTCTATGTAGCGTCATCATGAAGTAGGTATACTTCAGCAATGAAAAATGATTTGCACCCATTTTAAACAGTAGAGCATGAGTCCTGTTTCATCCAAACATTCGTACGTTTTGATTACAACGATTAGATAACCTTTTTTAATGTATTATAGTTCGATAACGATAAAGCTAACCTCAAATATGCAAATGTCATTGTCAGGATTCTCTTCCTTTACGTCGGGGCTGTTTGGAGACTCTGTGGGTACCTCAAACCAATGCTGCGGTTCTGCCACGGATTTGCTTTCATCAGATTCATGTTTGACATCCATTTTACGTGTTTAAATCGAGAATATATTGTGAATGGATTAGTTTACTTTCTTCCCTGACGTTTAAGATTTACTAGGGCTGTGAACATTTATCAATACTTTTTGAGTTATACTTAGATCATTACTTTTATTCAAATACGATATCGGTAAACCCCTTCTAGCTAAAAGAGATTAATATAACATTGCCGAATCAAAACAGATATTAATCTAATTAGGTACATACTTATGTTATTGTTTTATTAAAAGATACTTCAGTGAAACGGCAAATAATTTTGAACTATAGGTGCGACGAAATTTAGGACTCGCTGGCAATCGGAAAGCGAAAGTGGAGCTGTGAACACGTCAATTAGTTTCCTAAGGCGACGGGGGTATTCATAATTCTTAAATCGTGTAGAGATACTAACTAAAAAAACGTTACCCATTTACATTTTTCCCCATTTTACCCCAACAGTGATAACAACCCGTGCATACCTACTATATTTTTTGCCGAAATAGTACCGCAAAATGCTATAATTTTTTGAACCGCTCTCCTACTTTAATTCAGTGACAAAAAGATGGCAACAAAGGAGTAGATGTTTCTTTGTCAATTTTATGTAGGTAGATAGCCAAATTAAAGTGAAACATTGATAAATATTTAAAAAAGGAATGACAAACGTAAATTTATTATTATAGATAAGTGACGTGTATGTTAGATATGTAAGCGACTTAACTAAAGACTTGAAACCAGAGAGCGAGGCGCCATTTTGTTGCTATAGCTGCCAGCAGAAGAAGAAAATTATGAATCTATTATCAGTATAACCCAATGACATTAATATGGACGAAGCATCTGGAAAAAAAATGCAACTCACTTTTTTATTGGGTCTGCCGAATGGCATAATTCATATTTTTATATCAATATCGTTCGATCATATTTATATTGATACTAGAAACACAGTTCTAACGCCTTTACAATAAAGGTGATAATGCTATAAATTCCCGATGCGTGATATCACATAATGAGAATTGTAAAAATTTGTCACGTGACGTCTACTTATACAATATGTTAGAATATCGCTATGCACTAATTTACTTGATAGCTACTGTACTGAATGCGTTGTCCATTAATTTTGTCATTGGTATAACCACATTAATTTTTTCCGAAATACTTTATTGGATAATGTTATAATATCTTCGATCGCCAATTATTATAATTTTGTGACAAAACGATGGCAACACTGCTGGTTAGTGTATTATTATCTATGGAATGAAAGGTCTTATGATTTTATTTCCAGTAGGCGACATTCTCATTGTTTCCGCGTGGTAGCAAAATACGTAAAATGGATGTCAAAGTGGAACCAGATGTAAGCGAATCAGACACGGAAAGGGAGAATAGATGCAATGTACCCGCAGTGCGCCCAAACAGTCCGGACGCCAGCGTTTATATTAAACAAGAGATTCCCGACACTGATAGTCTCGTATTTGAGGTTAGTTTTGTCCAATTCCTACTTATATCGAACTATGATAGGATTCAAAGGAAAACTGCTGTACTGTTGGCATGTAAAATGTAACAAGATTATTTGATAAACGCGTTTTTCAATGTAGGTATAGCCTAATTTTTATCTGACAAATAATTGTAATTTCATAAATATAAATAAAATAATAATTGTTAAATCTCTCATTTTCTAATGTGTAAATTAACAAATTAATAAAAGAAAATGTTTAAAACAATTACAGATTATTTTTCGGTCATAGTGATCGCGTATTAATGTCAAATCGAATTTGCATAGTGATGGACGGACAAAGTCTGGCAACTCGGAGGGTAAAATATCAAACATGTTTGAAATCCAACGAGCCTGGTCTGCGGATTAAAAAGTCCTCAGATCTGGGGTGCTCCAAATTTGGGGATATGTGTAGGGGGGACTATGGATGAATGCGACCAAAATTTGGCTCAATCAACTGGTTTCTAGGGATAATTCGTCCGCGACAATTTTCAAAAGTGAATCATGTAAACGGGGCTTAGGTAGGTAGATATAAGAGAATTTTTCGCGATTTTTTTTTAACCATAACTGTATTTTGCTTTGAAAATTTTTATAGAGCTAATCATTTCTTATTATATTATGTTTATTTTCCCTCTAAAGTTTAAGATTTATAGGCTATCCATGGACTGAAACCGTATGCGGTTTCGAACCGTGTGCCATACACTGCCATGCTTGTCAGATATATTTGCGGGAAATAAGAAGATAACTTTATATTACTACTGATGAATAGGCACGCTAAAACGAAGAAATTTCAAAAGCCTTATTGGTTTGTTATAATTTAATTAGTTCATAAAAATAAGCAATTAGTTTGAATTACTTATGTATTTTTCTAAACATTTATAAACGTAACATACGCTCAAATATATTACCTATCATCTATGAAAATATCCATTGTTGTATATATATTATATTCCATAACAACTTATTATTTAGCCCGTAAAACAAGACATTTTAAAATACTTCTATATTTAAAACACAGACTTAGGTAGGTACAATATCAGATATCTAAATTGTCTAATGAGTGAACTAATAAATAAAGAAAAATTACGAGATAATTCATTTTATATTTTTAACAACAATCAATACTTATTTATGTGATTGAATCCCATAGAAAATATTTTTTAAATTATCTTCTTATTAATTATTTTGAATAAATGTGCTCTCGCGACGTAAGCGCTAACGAAACAGCTCGTACATTTGTATGCGGGACGCCAGACATTTTGAAATAATGAGAAAAAACTTCATATTGAAAAACCCGTCGATTCACGCGAAAATAATCCTATACAATGTGTGAAGCGAAACGCGTTGTGATCTATTTTTTTAAACTTTCTAGAGATGCCATAGATGGTGCTTATTGAAACATGGGAAAAGATCGTAAAACTATGACAATTATACGATATATGTCTTTGGGCATATTGAATATATTATTATTTGTGATTATATAAATAAGTCAACATGAAAATAAAAAATATATTTCTTAAGAAGATAGGCTTTAAATAATCGCCTAGTATGGAGTCTTCGCCACCGCTGTCACATTGCATCTATACTTTGTTTTTGTAATTTCATTCTCTTCATAATAACATGTGTTGTGATCTTTAATTTACTGTCCCAATTAGGCGACGTAAATTAAGGTTAGTTCATTAGTTTCGTTTCGGTTCCTTGAGATGTGCGCCAAATGAACAGTTATCCAATGAAACAGAATCATTTGTATGTTATTTTATATTAATTAATAAATTATTTGAACTTATTTTATTACTGGTTGAGATTTTTAAGTACACTGTAATTATTTTAAGGGAAGATGATGAGGTCGGATCTAGAGGTGGGGGCGATAGAACAGAGTGTCAGATTGTATTTGTGATGATGTATAAAGGCTTCGTGGTCTGGTTTCAACTTTCGCTCGCGCGGTATTGTTGTTTTGGGTCACCCGGGTCGTAAACTCCCGCACTTTGTGTCACAGTTTTAAGGATTATATGTGAGGTGTATGAATGTTGATGAATGAGTCAATATCTATTAAGTCAATCACTTAAGCGACGGGAAGCTATTAGAAGCCCGCACACGCCCGCTCTCGAGATGCAACTCAATGTTCTTTGTAACACCATCTCTCATGACCCGTAATTATTGCTTATTGATTGTCTGGTAACAATAACACTGGGGATTAGGAGGTGGGTGAGGAGATAAGGAGTGGAATGAGAACATAAATGGCCTAACCAATTACTATAATAATATTTCTGTAGGTATTTGCGGGAGTTTATATTAAATATAAATAATTTTTTTGTCAATTATTTTAGATATAAGGAATTATGTGTGTCTGAAAAATTATGTGATATAATTTCTCATTTAATGATCATTTGAGTCGCTTAGAGTCATAACTCACATACTCCAAAAATCAAGTTTTGAGATTATCGCAAAAAAACTACCAGAGTATTTTTTTTGTAATTAGAAGAAAAGTATCGAACTCCCTTGAATATTAATGAGTGAGTGAGTCGATTTAAATTATTTTTTTAAATTTATTATATACTACTCCTAACGTTGCAGACATACAGCATACTGTGAGAAATAAAGCTCCCTGATTGGGTAGAAATGCCTTGGTGACAAAACTCACATTATTCTTTGAAATAAGTGAGTTATGACCAAAGAGAACTTTGTCAACAATTTTCACATGGTTTGAAGTAACTTTTGATACCTAACTATTTTTCTGTATATAGATTAATGCATTTAGAATCACGTAGCATATTTAACTCAAAAATGTCAAAATTGCAATATGTGAGTTATGACTCCAAGCGACTCATTTACTGATCTCCCTTTTGGGCGGACATGCAAATGTATCTGTTTCCTGCGGATATTATGCATACATTACTATTTATTTTAGATTCTTCATTATAAGTGGTTTTATGAAGTAGGATCGTTAAATGGGACAATGCGAGTAGACGGATCAAATGACATAAATCGTGAGACTTTAAATACACTAATGAACGATCAGAACTCGCTTGGAATACAAAAAATCATGACATACTTGTCCAAGAAAAGTCTCTTGACGAAAGTAGATTGTAAAACTGGATATATAACATCATAAGACAACGGTAATAATATGTGCACAATAAACCAAATCTCCAGTGTGACTTTGCGGGCATTTTCACTTGGGAAAGACATTCTCTACCGCAAAGGAGATATTATATTACTGTGGGTGAGTATACTCGCAACTTTCACCATTTTGCGTCCTGTACATTCTATTTCAAAAGTTCCTATAATTAAAAATATCGTCTCACCGACTGATTATTCTTTGTAAATGGTTGTTTTTTAGTTTGTCCCTGGAAGCTCTGTAACGGAGGGCATTGCGAGTCGCAAATCATTGAGGGAGAATACTGATGTACAAGATACTTGGGAAGACCTACAGATTGACGAACAAGATATTAAAAATGATGTCCGGAAACACATTGAAAGGTTTAAAGATATATACGCGATCAGTCACACTGCTAAACGTGATATTTTTCAATCGAATGTGACAAATCCTGAACTATTAGAAGCTGTTATAAAATTGGAAAAGAAATCGTTTCATAAAAATAATTTTGTGTGCAGTATCTGTTTTGATGTTTTTGGATCGTTGTACCTAATGAAATTTCACAAATCATTGCATGAAAACACTTTGGCGAAAATGCATAATTCCGTTGCAAGGCTGTTTAAATGTGTTAATTGTAATTACTCTTGCGAACGTCCTTCTCACATGAAGAGACATCAATTGACCCATTCTAGTAAAAAACAATTGAAATGTGACATTTGCAATTACTCGTCTGTACAGTTATCTCACATGAAATACCACAAAATGACTCATTCTGGTGAAAAGCCATACAAATGTGATGAATGCAATTACTCAAGTGCAAGATCAGGTGACATTAAATTGCATAAAATGCTTCATTCTGGTGAAAAGCCATTCAAGTGTGAGGAATGCAATTACTCAAGTGCAAGGTCAGGTTACATGAAGAGACATCAATTGACTCATTGTGGTGAAAAGCCATTCAAATGTGAGATTTGCAATTACTCATGTGCAAGGTCAGGTAGTATGAAAATGCATAAATTTATTCATTCTGGTGAAAAGCCTTTCAAATGTGAGGTGTGTAATTACTCATGTGTGACGTCGGGTAACATGAAATCGCATAAAATGACTCATTCCGGTGAAAAGCCATTTAAATGTGAGGTTTGCAATTATTCCTGTGTACAATTAGGTAATATGAAAGTGCATAAGATGACTCATTCTGGTGAAAAGCCATTCAAATGTAAGGTGTGCAGTTACTCGTGTGCAACGTCAGATAGCATGAAATTGCATAAAATGACTCATTCTGGTGAAAAGCCATTCAAGTGTGAGAAATGTAATTACTCCTGTGCAAGGTTAGGTAGCATGAAATTGCATAAAATAAATCATTCTGGCGAAAAGCCATTCAAATGTGAGGTCTGCAGTTTCTCATGTGCAAAGTCTGGTAACATGAAATCTCATAAAATGACTCATTCTGGTGAAAAGCCATTCAAATGTGAGGTGTGCAATTACTCGTGTGCACAATCAGGTAACATGAAATTGCACAAAATGATTCATTCTGGTGAAAAGCCATTCAAGTGTGAGGTATGCAATTACTCATGTGTAACTTCACGTAGCATGAAATTGCATAAAATCGCTCATTCGGGTGAAAAGCCATTCAAGTGTGAGGAATGCAATTACTCGAGTGTAAGATCAGGTCACATGAAATTGCATAAAATGATTCATTCTGGTGAAAAGCCATTTAAGTGTGAGGAATGCAAATATTCATGTTCAAGGTCAAGTTACATGAAATTGCATAAAATGACTCATTGTGGTGAAAAGCCATTCAAATGTGAAGTTTGCAATTACTCATGTTCAAATTCAGTTGTCATGAAAAGACATCAAATAACTCATTCTGGTAAAGCGATATAAATGTGACTTTAATTACTTATGTGAGTCGTCGGGTTGCATAAAAAGCCTTTTAAATGTATTAAATGAAGTTACACGTCATGCAAACGGTCTTGTTACATAAAGAATGATAAAGTCACTAATTTTTTTGATCAGTCATTTAATATCACAATACAATTACTTCTGTGCAAGGTTACACAATTCATTCAAGCCATTCTTGAGAAAGGCCATTTAAATATTATGATGTCAACAATAACTCATGTGTAATGTTAGGTCACACGAAATCACAAAAAATTATTCATTTTGGGGAAAAGCCATTTAGATTTGATGCATTAAATTACTAATGTGTATTCTCAAAAGTAGCTGAAAGTGCATAAATTGACTCATTCTGGTGAAAAACCCTTAAACTATATTATATCGTCGCCTTAGGATTGGTTTATCGAAAACAATATTATGTGAAATGTAAAGGAGAGGAAAAAAAAAAGTTCATTACCTTAATGCAGAAATCGGCAAACTCTTGCACCAAAAGAGCCAAATATGAGTATCACAACGCTTAAATTTTTTTTCGAGAGCCATACATATATTTTTATAAATATGATTTATTTCAGTTAATGTAATTGTTTATTCATCAAGTGAAAAAGTTTTTGCGAATAAAACTAACGCAAATAAAAGTTTTTTTATTGTTGAAATTATAAAAAATATTTTTACAGAAAATAATTTACTTACAATTTTCACGCATTTCTTAAAACTAATGTGAACAATGACCTTCCTTGTATTTCTTTGGAGAGTGTCTGTATGTTTGGTATTTAATTTGCAGTTTTCAATTTTAAGCGCGACTCCAAATTTTTATCGGTTATTTAGCTTCTCTAAATGCTATTTATATTGTTCATGTTTGAAAATGTTAGTTCACATACATATTATTATGTATACTCGAATATGAGGTCTTTTATGTAGGTCTACCTTATTATGTAGGTCTTTTAGAGCGCTCCGCTGTGTTGTGAAATTAAATTGCATTTTTCTCTCTCCAAATCCTCAATTTTGGTGGCAAGACCTACAAATTTCTAGCTACATAACTCTTTGCTTGGTTAAATCCACCAAAAATATAAATATTTAAAAAGTGCTCGTGTCAATATTAAATGGAGATTAAATGGGATAATATGTCGACTTTTGCAATGAGCGGATTTAAAACGACAACAATTATAGATTTTTTGAATTAAATGTAAATTGTAAATTTGGCAAAGAGCCGAACGCCAATACACACAGAGCCGCATTTGGCTCGTGAGCCACGGTTAGCCACCCTTTGCCTTAATGCATGTACACCTTACTCAATGCATGAATATCTTTTATATTTTTTTCACGTAACATTATATTATTATATGAATATATTAAAAGAGTAATCTAGCAATATTACTCATTTTATTCAAGAAAATTTGTATTTATTAATAATATTAATACTATCGACCGAAGGTACTTGATGGAATTTGAATTTAAATTCATTTATTATAATAATATGCTATCGAGTGTATTGTTATTAATAAGATAGGGTTTTTACTAACTAGGTTTTTTACTGATACTTAAACTATTCATTATTTGTTTATTGTATTTTTTGTGACTAGATAGGTAGGTAATGGAGTTTAACCTACTTTATTGTTTGATTTACCATATAAGGTAGAGTTAAGAGTGTTCGTTGTCAGTGTGTGTTTACCTTTGGTGAGTGTCCACGACGCCTGAAGATGCCGAAAGGCGAAACCCGGGTCGCAAAAACGACGTAAATGGAATAGTACAGAGCTTGAATCCATTTTAATTTGTATTTATTTAACAGCAGATTCTGCACTTTAGCAGCGATTGTTGTTATCCAGAAAATATTAAATTTAATTGACCTTAATATTATATTCTTATGCAAAGTATTACGTAGATAGTGTTAGTTAAGACTATCTCTTTGTATATAAAATGTAGAAGTTTTGAACATAATATATTATGAAATATGTAAGTGGTAAATTGATTATACTACTGTGCAATAACAAGATCTCGTCGATAACAGGCAGTCGCTGAAGTCGGATATAAAGAACTTCGCAGTGAAACACCTGTCATGGTGGCAGCTCTTGTGAAACATTTTTTATATGCTTTATTTTTAGATGTTACTCTTTTCTTTGCAATAAACCCAAAGTTTACTAATAATACTTTTAACATAACTTCTGATCGTTTTAGATATATTTTTATTATAAAAGAATCAAATAACGTAAATTTATAGATCCTTACAGTAAGGAAGCGTAAAATGTAATGATAAATTTGGGGGTGTTCCTCTTTTGAAAACGGAAGTGCGATTAACTGCACAGGAGGGGCTTGTTAGTTCACAGTTTTAACACGTGGACAAGAAGTTCTTGTTCGACAATAAGACGTTACGCGACTTTTGTCGTGTTTGGTCATACTGAGCTTAATAAGTACTTTTATCAAATATCCGTGAGTAGATTATAAATCATCATCATCATCAGCCTGAATCTATCCACTGCTGGATGAAGACCTCTTCAAGCTGCTTTCTCTAGGTCTACCATGCGTATGTTTTGTGCTTCTTGGATACCACTGGATGACTAGATTTTTCCAAGAATTGTTTCTTCTTCGAGCTTTGTGTCCAGCCCATCTCCATTTAAGGCTTTCAATAAACTCTATTACATCGCAAACCCTTGTCTGCTTCCTTATTCACTCATTCCTCTTTTTGTCCTTTGCGTTATGCCCAGCATGCACCTCTCCATACCACATTGTGCTACCCTAAGTTTCTGGATCTCTCTTTTACTTAGGGTCCACGTTTTACACGCATATGCGATCACGGGAAGCACACACGGGTTGTATACTTTGCGCTTTAGGCACAGTGAATGGTCACTTTTGAAGATATTATTCAGGCGGCCAGAAGCACTCCAGCCTAGCTTTACTCTGCGAACAGTTTCATCAAATATACATCCATCTATAGACACTTGTTCCTGATAGATGTAACTATTAATATGCTATGTTATTTAAAATTATCCTATAACTTTTTTCCAAGGGTTTAAGAATATCTTTATAATTCTGAAAGTAATTTCGCCATAGCTGATAGAAGTATAGCTAACAAGATTTTTTTATACGATATGGTCCGCATTCTTGGAAAACGTTTTTAAAAATACTGTTCAGGCAGGTGGCACTTACAGTGCTTATAAAATCATTTGAGTATATTAGGTAACATCCAATAAAATGACCATCAAGTACTTTTATTAATATTAATACATTTATAAACTAAATACTGATCAGAAATGGATATAATTTTGTAACTGATTTTTTTCTGATTTAACGGAGATTTTGTATATTTGTACGACCGAGTCATCACACAAAATATAATTATTCAAGCACAATACTCACTTCTTTTTTTTAAATTTTATTTATTAAGGAAACAAACAGTTACATATTGATTACAAAAATTTAAAATATACATTCTTTTGTTTTGTTAACTGTCAATTCATGGTGGAACTGCATTGTATTGTTGTTTTTATTTAATAAAACGCAATTTTTTTGTAGTACTTATTCCACTTTTAATCAATAGATTAAGACCGGTTTCGTCCGCCTCAGTGTGACATTTTCAACTGAATACATTTTTTAAAAACAATATTTATCAATCAAAATCCAAAGCGATAGAAATAATATAACAATAGGTACATAAATAATTATCCGTCCAATAATACCTTCCCAATAACAGATTAATTTAAAACTAATGAGGTTGGACATTAACATTTCATACTACGTCAGGGGCATTAAACAAATTATTTTAAATATTAACAAACCACAAAATATGAAACAATCTACACTTACAATAACATTAATATCAACAGATAATTATGATTAGTCAAAATTTACAATAAAAATTTATAAAAAATAAAATAAACAATATTATCAATTGAAGTGAGATCGAATACAAAAACAGATACAACCAAAATATGAGTCAAAATTAAATAAAAATTAAAATAATAAATAATGTACAATATATAAAGTTATGTTATAACAATCCCAAATATTAAATAGGGTATAATAATGGAGAAGACACAAAATATAATAATTGATCATTTAACAAATTAGAATTGGGCAAAAATGTATACCTATTAATTTCTAGGATTTCCTGTTTATCCAATTTTATAGATTTCTCATTCAAATGCAGGATTTTAAAATTTTTACTAATATTGAAAGAGTGATTATTTTAACTTAAATGATTTCCAAAAGATGAACATTCATCACCATTTTTGGCACAGGCTAAATGTTCTTTGATCCTTGTGTTAAAAGAACGTCCCGTTTGTCCAACATATTTAGCATCACAAGAGTCACAACTTAATAGATAAATTCCACTTTGGTTAAGTTTATCTAATCTATCTTTAGTATTCATCAGTATTGAATTCAATTTTGGTGTGTTGTAAAATGTTACATTGAAAAGTTTTTTATCTATTTTTCTTGAAATATTCTCAGACACTCTTCCTAGGAAACATAACTTAACCCAGCGTTTTTTAACACTGGCTTCATATATCACCAAGCCAGAGGTCACATTTAATAAAGCTAATTTTTTAGATTTGTTGGTCAGAATGCGATCAATCAAACGTGAGTCATAACCGTTATTAAAAGCGATTTGTTTAATCGTCTTTAACTCCAAAGCAAAACTATGTTCGGACATAGGAACCATTAATAAACCATGTATAAAAGCATGGAAAACTGATAATTTATGTAAGATATGGTGTCTAGAAGAGTTATTAATAATGTTATCACTGAAGGTGTCCTTTCGAAAAATGCTAAATGTATGTTTGTTATTAATTGTAACAGTGATTGTTAAATCCAAGAAGTTAATTGTACTGTTCCCTAGTTCCATTGTGAATTGAATTTGACTTATTAATACTATGTACCTACGTCTTTTAAAAAAATATCCAATTGTCTTTCCGTGCCTGACCACAAAGCTAAGATAACATCTACATATCTATACCAGTAAACATTGGCGGCCTTAGGCCCGAAAAACTGGTAGGTCAATTTTGAATATATTATTTCAATTTGCCTTTTCGTTGTATACTTAAAAGACGTATTGCAAATTGACTTTTTATACATTATATAATAAGTGCTAGAAATTGTTATAGGTGGGTACCTACTTACCCTTCAAAAAATGTCCATTTTTCATAACGCCAACCCATCGTTAACCGAAATTGCACACAACGCGTTATAATTTTTTGTAAATTAAGTCCACTTTTCTTTCTTTACTTTTTGAAAAATCATCAATCACACGATTATAAAAATTGTCTATTTTTCCCACATATTTTTTTTCAATACTGAGCATTGCAAGAGCGGTCAGTCTATCTTGGCCCATCGTATTGCGTAGAAAGGTTTTTATTCTTTTGAGAGTGGAAAAACATCTTTCACTTTCAACTGTTGTCATTGGTATGACGCAAATAAATTGGAGAACTTTGATCGACTCGGAAAATGTTTCATTGAAATTATTGCTGAGTAAAAAATGTAGAAGAGAAACTGCACTTTTAGCGCCATGCAAATCATCTCGTTGATAAAACACCAATAATTCATTTTTTAACTTGGTTATGTTTATTTCTTCTAACTGTTTTACCAAATTTACTTGACTTGTGGGAAAGTTATTTTTAAAATCAGCGTAATTTTCTTTATTGAACAAATCGGATATAATGAGATGATCGTTGGATGTGAATCGTGCTTCTATTTCCACTATAATTGTATCACAGACTTCAATTGCTACTGCGTAGCTATTGTCATCTATCCGTCTCTTTTTATGGTCACCCGTTGCACAGCTGGAATTCGGATTAGTGCTAGCCAATGACATTAATATGGACGAAGCATCTAGAAAATAAAATGACACTCACTTTGTGTCGGGTCTGCCGGATGGCGAAATTCATATTTTAATATCGGTATCCTACGCTCAAATGAACATTCTGCTTGCAAGCGGTCTGGCGACACCGCTGGGTCTGCCCATACAAAATTTCTGACCGTCAGGTTTCGACTCTACCGTTATTATTGTGTTACAAAATGCCAATGTGCCTAGTTAAAAATTGTAAAAAAAATCTACTAAACACTCCAAGAAAGATGGGATATCACTTTTCATGTGTTAGTATTATTTATTATTTATAAAATGCCATTTTAAGATAATGTTTATTCAATGCAATTGAATGACAGAAACCATTGGACAGTCGCCTGTGATGCGCTGGCTCACTTGCGTCTAATATCCGAGAAGTCGTAAGTAACCGAGAATCTGTTTCTAACGCAATGAGTCATGACACTAATACGCCATTACAATAAAGGTTATATTACTATAAATTCTCGAAGCTTGTATCGCATAATGGAAATGGATACGTCATATGGTCACGTGACATCTACCTATACATCTGTGAATGACTTTCATGCACAATTTCTCGTGCGCGCCGGTATGAAGTGAGTTGTCCATTTAATATGTCATTGGTGCTAGCTTCATTTCTGATTTCGGAAATATATTTTTTTAAATTATCGATGTATGTTTTTATCTTAATAGCGTCTAAGTTTCTTTTTTGCATTTGTTTAAATAAAATTTGACAATGAGGCATTATTTTGTGAAAAAAAGTCAACCAATAAATAAAAGTGTTTTTTTCCAAATTATTTATTAAGTTTTGGGCTTGACTTAGGGTATTGGTGTCATTTTCTCTGTCCAGTATTGAATTTAAACACTGTAAAATGTCTTCTCGGTACAAAAAAACTGTCTCCACACATTTAGCATTGAAGCACCATCTAGTTGGAGCTGCTTTCGGTAGACGCACTTTGACAAATTCATCTAATACTTTCGTTCTTTTTGGTGATCTCGAAAAAAAGACAGAAAATGATTGGACGGTGGCAAAAAAAACTTTCAGACCAGTGGTTATGGTGGATGCTTTTTGCATAACTAAATTAAATTGGTGAGCATAACAGTGGATGTACTGTGCTAGTGGAAAAGTTTCGCGGACTCTCGTCTGAACTCCTCCAGTTTTCCCACTCATTATTGCCGCTCCGTCGTAGCTTTGCGCTATTAGCTGTCGAGGATGAATTTCCAAGATTCTCAGCTCTTTTAAAATTTCTTCTGTTAATCCTGTTGCCGTGCACACCTCTGGATTTACAAACTTCCAAAATCTTTCACATACTATATTGTCTTTTAAATATCTTACAACGAAAACCATTTGCGTTTTTGTAGAGCTGTCTGTCGTTTCGTCAACTTGAATAGCTACGTAATTAGATTTTTTTATGTCACATCTAATTTCTTCTTGAGTGACTTTTAATATTGAATCTAGCAATTCGTTTTGGATAGTCTTCGAAATTCCTTTGAATGAAGTTGACCTTTCTAAATGCTCCTTCATAACAATATCTATTTCCTGCATGAAAATTATTAATCCACGAAATATACCAGGATTATCAGACTCTTTAGACTCATCATGGCCTCGTAAGGCCAGCTCAAACGATCCGCAAAATTGAATACACTTTAAAATTTTTGTTAAAATTAAACGATTTTTATCGACAGTTTCATTGTGATCAGCAATCGATCTGCGGTATGCACTATCTAACTGAATTCGGATGTCTGTTGTTCCTAATAAAACAAAACTCATAGAATTATTTATGTGTGCTGTTGACTTGCTATGCTTTTTAATTTTTTCTTTAAGATGTTTTAGATCACCAACACCAAATTCTGTCCATTGCTTTTCATTTTTGCAATCAAAAATTAAACAATGAAAACAAAAAAATAAATTCCTTTCATTGCAACCACATATCCATTCACAAAAATGATAGCTTTTCTTGTTGAAATATCTGTTAACATCTTTGCTTTTCTCTTTTGTTGTTTGAATTATTTTCATATCCGGCATGTACCTGCCTAATATCTTCGCTTGTAGACGTTTATCATAGTTAAATGTCTCATTCTTTATTTCGTTTAAAATATAATCCACTGAATTAGACATTTTGTGTCAGTTCAAACAAATAAACCGTCGTAAATTCCACAAAACTTCACGAAAATGTAATAAATCACTAAAAACCAAACTTTGTGTGTAAATTCGTATAATAACTACACCAAAAACTATTTAAGTACGTTTAAAACAACCAAAAGACGTTCGTCGAAACTTGTCAACTGTCAGAACAAAATACAGTACTTATACAATAATTTTCGGCGTGGCAGTAGCATGGGACTCCATAATTCAGTCGACTTTATCATTCTGTTTCGCAAAATTAGCTGAAAATATTTTTTGTTTCACACTCGGACAATGGGCGAGAGGCCTGTAATGCACGGATCTTTGGAACTCAAAGCGTCGAATATTGAATTTATCTTTCTCTGTCTAATGTATGAGAAATGAGAGAGAAAATTTTATAAAAATATTAATTTTGGGTCAAGAATTGAATTGTCCGGCAATTGGCGGGGAATTCTCGCCTATCGAGAATACAAAACAAAAACAAGCGTTCGCCTTATAATTATTTCAAATCCACCGATTATTATTATATAATATGACATTGTAGATATTATTAATCCTTTCTATGCCGCAATTAGTTAATTGATAGTAATTAACGTAAGAATCGGTGTAATTAAGGCGTGCAAAGACGCTTTGGGCACTTAACCGGTTAATATTATTCTGTCGATTGTAAGGTATTTATTTTGGGAGGTCATTGACTAATTGACCTAATGAGGGAGCCGCGCATGCCAGTAAATGATATTCCTAAATGAATTTAAATTGCTAATCTTAGATTCGACTATATCCATGAAGAAATCTGCCAAAATAAGAGATAAGGGACTACCCATTGCCAAACCCTTAATTTGTCGATATATGCTTCCATTAAATTTAAAGAAATTCTGGTCAATGCAACAATCAATCACAGATTTTATGTCTTTTGTCAACAATGGATTAAGATTCTTCACGTCAATACAGTCCAAGATTGCTGATTTTAAATCCATTATTGGGACACTAGTGAATAAACTCACAACATCAAATGACACGAGTTTTGCATTCACAGGTACCACAATATTTTTGATTTTATCAACGAAAACTAAAGAATTCTTTATTGTAAATTTTGGTATAAAATCTAATTTATGTTTGAACAAGTTATTACCTAATTTTGCTAATTTGTATGAAGACGCTGAATTAAAATGTCTCACTGAGGCGGACGAAACCGGTCCTAATCTATTGATTAAAAGTGGAATAAGTACTACAAAAAAATTGCGCTTTATTAAATAAAAACAACAATTAAAATATAATACTTAATGAAAAGTTATTGCAACCAGCAAAGTTTCCATGTATACATTATAATATAGTTAAGCCTAACAAGATAGAGAGTAAGAATAACATAAATATAAAGAAATTATATAAGAAAATTACATGAGAAAAATGAGGAAGAATAATGAATATTTAAATTATATACAAAAAGTAACATACATAAAGATATATATATATAAGTATATTATATAGATAGCGCGTTTAAATTAAATAGGTCAATTATTAAAAGGATCAACGGTGGTGAAATACATATTATAATTTAAACAAGAACGCCGAATAAAAGAGTTTTGTGCATAATTAGAATCGCTACGACTGACACGGTAGGTACAAAGTTTGTTTTCTTGATTTTTAAAAAGAAAATATTGATCAGATATAGAACGTCGACTTTCCAAAGATGGTAACATAAAAGTTGCAGTGTTCAAAAGAGAATTAGATAAATCATAACAGTAAGCTTTAAAATTGACGTGCTAACGTAATCGCTTTTGTACCGCTTCTTTAAATTCTTCTGTGGGTTCAAGATAAACTGGTGATCATTTTTCAATTTATTATATTTAGTCGATAAACTTGATAATATATTGTTTATTATATCACTTACTCTTGTGTGTGGTCAGATTTTATGAAAGTACCTACATAAAATTATGAAAAGGCAATAAAATGTAATGAAAGCAGTGCTCGAAATAGAAAATTTTACGAACCGGAGCGCTCAATATTTTATGAAAATATTAACGTTGTTATCTAATTGTATATGTATTTTATAAAAATAAGTCTGTTAGATTTTTTATTATATGACATATCTAGCTCATACAGTCAAATTAATATTCCCACGAGACGGAGCGACAATTTTGAAGATTTTATGAACCGGAACGGCGCTCCGGTGCGTTCCGGTCCATTTCGAGTCCTGGATGAAAGCAATTACTCTTGATGGATGTTGTATAACAAGTAATCACACAAAATGATTCATGCAAACAGGTTAGTCACGCGAGGAGTCACAAAATGACAAGTGCTGGTGTTCAAAAGACACAAAAACAAAAGACAGCATAATCTGATAATCTCAAAAGACCAAAGACTCGTGCAAGTAAAAGGCCAATTACTCACTTCACCATGTTCGATATTGAGAGGATAATAAGGGCCTCCACAGAGTGGTGATTGTATTAACAGATATATTTCACGAGATTCGTGCCAATGTGCTTACCCAATAATATGTAGAATGTTACATTCTCAAGTCTTTTAAAATATTCGGTAAATAAAAGCAATTCTTTACTTAATTAAAATTAGGCTCATGATAGTTCACGTTTAAAAATATATTAGTAGGCTGCCTACATAGAATTGACGAGGAAGAATCTGTTCAAAGCTATTTATAATAAAATTTTCTAATAATTAAATGCCTGTTTTGATTCGTCATTGATTTATTAATCTCTTTGAGGTAGAAGTGGTATACCGATATAATAACGAAATAAAAGTAACGATCGGTCAAAAAGTATTGATAAAATGTCACAGCCCTAGTAAATCTTAAACGTCAGGGAAGTAAGTTATCTAATCCATTTACATTTACAATATATTCTCGATTTAAACACGTAAAATGGATGTCAAACGTGAATCAGACGAAGGTGAATCCGTGGCAGAACCGCAGCATTGGTTTGAAGTACCCACAGAGTCTCCAAACAGCCCAGACGTAAAGGAAGAGAATCCCGACAATGACAGATGCATATTTGAGGTTAGTTTTATCGTTATCGAAATATGATACATTAAAAAAGCTTATCTAATAGAGTTGTAAGGTAGGTCGTGGTAAGTGTGACATATAAATCAATGAGATGAATTTCAACCCGGTTCATGATGAATAGGTGTGTTTTAAACAGTAGGTATAAAACTTTACCATAAGATCTACAAAAGTATTCCAATTAATATGTACATAAGGAACGCAGTCTGTATCTTACTATAATACATTTTAATATTTTTTGGTCACTGGTCAGTTTGTAACACTTACCCCAATAGTAGGGTAAGTGTAACTAAATTCATCTTTATTCCAAAAGTATTTCAAAACCATAACGTATTAGATGCACAGAAAGGTAATATTTCATTTAATGGATATTGAGTCTTGAATTAAAACTACAGTACCTACTTATATAATTTCAACAAAAATGGACTAAAACATTTTTGTAATAACTAACGAGATTACTTTTTTATGTATCATGGGAAAAACTTGTTATGTCAACATTATAATATATCCTTTGTGGAAGTCTTTTACCGTGTCGATGAAACAATCAGTTAATTCCATTTATTATTTAAAATAAATGTGCAGCCATATTTTACTTGTTAAAAGTATTTTCTTATTACTGGATACATTGGCCATTTCGAATGCGAAACATGTTTGATTTTTCTTAGTGCTAAGGCAGTCTTCGTACGATTAATTATTACAGATATGTTTCAGAAATATAATTTCCTATGAATGTTCTGACCGAGTTAATAATAATTGCGTATAATACAGATATACCGTTATATACTCATATAAACTCTCTCTAAAGCTCACATCTAAACTCGCCTCATCTACTGCACAGGCATAAATGAAACCTTATAAGAACGTCGATCTGATGTTGCATTAGAAGACCGCTGCTGATGAAAGAGAACTCGCAGAGCTGCTACACCGGGTAGAGTAAGAGAGTCGCAACTACGGCCTTATTAATAGGAATAAGACCAAGTTAGTGATTGTTGATCGGGCTAACCTTCTGCCAACAGCAAGTACACTCCAAAACCTCGAAACAGTCGACGAGTTTGTATAGGTATCTGGGATCGACCATCAGTGGAAGCCGGCTCGCACATCACAACTCGCCTTGTGTGCCTGACGGCCATAAATCAAAACTTCCTAGACACGCCGGTCAGTGATGCATGATACAACCTCGCACATCTCTAGCGACATTGACATTCACCGCATTCGCGCGTAATCTCCCGAAACGTCAAAATATACTCTAATTAGAAGACGCCATTGCGCAAATATGTCATCAGACGCGGAAACAGCGATTATTATGTATTGGTACCGGAGACATTTAAGGAGAAGTCTCTCGTCTGCCATTTTTATTGTGTTGATTGTATGAACAAACGTCGAACGCGGTGACCAGCGATGAGCGAGCAATGACAGTGTAGACAGAGACAGAAATGGCCGATTGTGCGGCTGTGCGCTTGCGCGGAGTCGACATTCGTCGATATTGACATGCAAGCTGTAGCCAACGCAACTCGTCGCATGCAGGAGCACCGCAGCGTCGCAGTTGCATCGGCCAATCCGCGAAGCTCCATTTGATAACGTTTTTTTCTTGGTTTACGATGACGTCACATCGACGAATTCGTCGTAAGAAGCATGCGGCGAGTTCTGATGTGCGAGCCCTCGAAAGGGCGGATGCGACCCGGAAATAAGAAGGCAAGCACACAGATTGCAAAAAAAGCGATGAGACGCCTTACACCACATTTTTCTATTCTAATTATAGTACAAAGGCGTAAAACTTATAGTATTTCTGAAAAATATATACTACAGGAACATTTTTCGTCTTGAATCTTTTAAGATTATAGTATTTTGGCATATTTATCGTAAAATTGTAGTATTTTACATTTTTCACGAAATCAAAATGATAGTATTGTACTATAATTCTGTACCCTCGAACTGAACTATATTAAGTGCCATATCCAAAATTTCTCAGTAGAGCCATTTTAAGTTTATTGAAATATATTTTTTCTTCTGTATTAAAGTTTTGGCAAAAGTTTTATAGTTATAATTTTTTTTTGAGAAGACATTTGATTATTTTATATACTTATCACAGTCTATGTGAATATTTCAGTGTTTTAACTTAGTTATATAGAAAATAAACACTTAATACTATTTAGCTTTAAGAAAAAAATATTATGTTACTTTTAGTACTGCTTCAAATAGTATTATGTGCCATTAACATTCAGTGAAGGGATATATTATGTTGACTAAAGTACACTCAATATTGATTTAAAAATGTATATTTATTAATAATATTACAAAAATAATGTACGTTTTAATAATAATCTCGAATAGTGGGATTGCAAAACTGGAAATTTATTAATATGATCTCGAACATTTTGTTTAATAAATTCTGGTATTTTTGTTGATGGCAGTTGCTTTCCTCTTTCATCGTGTTCAACATTTCCTCCGACAGACTTTTTAGATAGTGCAGTAGTAATAAATGTTTGCGAAATATTTAAGGTATTTAAAAAAATACTTTGCACACTTTAATAGACTGACCATCTAATTCAAAGTAGTATTGACGTGTATGATTTCTTTTATTGACCCTTTTATCATTTGTTATTTTCTTCCTTTTTATCGGTACGGACTTTACATTTAACGCAACAAATTGCCGTTTGTGGTAAATGTTTTTTCACTTTTCCAAAATGCCTTGTGAATTTCATTTCTATGATGAGCTGAAAAATGTATGGAACATTTAAGGCGACATTCTGTCTTGCAGGGTGCAAGAACTTTTTGTGCTGGGATAGTTTGTGTTTTCGTCGTACGTTCCTCTCCTGCTGCTACTTTTTGTTTTCTAATGTTATTTTTTCAATTTAATGAATTTCTCTTTCTTTTTTTCCCTTTCTCACATTCAGTTGTGCTTCGTCCACGATATTAGTCAAATTTTGATTATCTGTATCTGAAATTTCCGAAATTGATACGTCTGATTCAGAACCATTCTCGCTTTGGTGGTAATCAGGATCGTCAGCTATACAATCTTCATCGATATGTGTAGATGTTGCATGTACAATATTAATGTTATCGCATTGGAGAAGATCTGAAGTCTCGAAAGCGAGAGTGGGTTGTATTGTTTCAACCGATGTTTCCAACACTTCATAGTAAACGATGTTACCACTCTGACCAAATGCATACAGATTATCATCACACACAATATCACTATGGCTTATTTCTTGATAACCAGCCACAGTTTTGTCGACATAAATCAAGTCATCTAGGGGTGCATTTATTTGCCTTTCAATTGATGAACTCCTTGCATCTAAAACGAAAATGACCCATTATCAATCTTAAAAAATAAAAATGTGAATACTGTATTTTTGTTTCACGGATCTTTTGTCAAATCAAATAATGGATTTAATACTATGACATTCGGCTAATACAAAATTAAACAATACTATTTCCAAACTCGAATAATCGAGCTACACTATTATCTTAAATATCAGCCAGGTTTAACATATAATTTAATAACATTGTTTGATTTCATAAAACTGATTATAAATTCCTACCTTTCGTTTCTGAATCGTTGTTTGACAATGCGGTACCTAGTAGTTCATCACAGTCATCAATAATATTATTGGTTTGTATTTTCACTAAGTCCAGAATACGTTTACTTCTCTCCGACATAATTGTAATTAACTCTTCTTATTTGGAATAAATTTTTCAATGCAAAACTGTTTCAAACATTCGCACAAAGGTTCGCACAACAAAAATGTGCGGTCGTCTGTCAAGTGTCAAACATTGTTCGTACTAACTCCGCAAGATAACACTTAATACTGTTTAATTGTATTGGTTGTTTTGACTGAGTGGACTTAATATCAATAAATAACAAAACACCCACATCTAAAGAGTATTAAAAGACTTTAGTATTCTTTGATTCCAAAATCAAGGTGCACTTAATATTCTTTAAAACGCAATATCTCAGGAAATAATTGATACAGGAGTTAATACTGTTTACCATGGGAAAGAAGAGGCAAAATTATGAAGTTTAGTGCAATAAAGTGACTTTTGAAAATATTGGAGTTAATACTGTTCGGTTCTAGGGTACAGAATTATAGTACGGTTGGCATCACTGATATGGAAGGATCGGGGAATTTCGATTGCCACAAAAATGATGCTTGTGCAAACATTAGCGTTCTCGATATTTCTACACGGAGTCGAGTCGTGGATCCTGAAGGCACGGAAGCGGAAGGCAATTGATGCCTTTGAGATGTGGTGTTAGCGACGAATGCTTTGTATTTCTTGGACGGAGCACAGGACGAACCAGTCAATCATCCAGAGACTGAAGATAAAAGAACTGCTCTCGACAATATGTCTGAGAAGAATTCATATTATCAGGCGCGGACCGGACAACCTGGAGAGACTAGTAGTTTTGGGTGAGTTCCAGGAAAGGCGAAGGGAGGAAGAGCGTCTGCGCGCTGGAGCGACCAAGTGAAAGAGCTGACAGGGAGTACCATCCATTCTGCCCTGAAAGAAGCGAAAGATCGAGAAGGGTGGAAAGTCTTGGTCGCTCAAAGGATGGCGAAATTCAAATGTGGTCACGATCGTCAGCCATGAGTGCACGACCAAAAAGAAGTCTACAAATATTACTACCTACTTTTGAGAAACATTTTCATTGTGATACTGTTTTTATTTTAAGAATCCTTCAGTCAATGAGATATATATCAAATCTGAGAATATTTTTAAGTTTTTTTTATTTTTAAGAAAGAAGAACCCTTTGAAGATTCGAAGCGCGAGATCATCAATGAAAGCCCCCAACCTGGAAGTTCTTGCTCGAAGTTTACTTACGTCAATCAGGTAAGTTCTCCTTATATATATATATATCCCACTTTCATTGATTACAAGTTTTATGAGTTTTAACTTGATGTTTCCCTTATCAATTGGATACTGACATCACCGGATTTGCGGCTTAGCTCGGTCTGTAACCCAGGGTCATAAACGGAAGCCAGGAGTGTATGTGTCGGTGGAGCTTAGTTGTAGCACCACTACCTCTTCTTAATTAAAACTCTGAATTGTCTTTTCCAACTGTACCTATTAGTATTTCCGAAAGTTAACATATATGTTCATAATTTATTAACTATAGTTATTTTTCAGAAGAAGAAAATTATGAACTTGTTATCAGTATATAACCACACTAATTTTGGCCTAAATACTTTATTATTTAGATATCTTGGAAAACGATGGCAACACTGCGGAGTGGTGTGTAATTGTATAAATTATCTATGGAGCGTAAGGTCTATCTATGATTTTATTTTCAGTTGATACACCGCCATCTTTAGATTAATTTCTAATTCTAATCTCTTTTTTAATCTTCAGAGGGCAATGGTTGGTTACACTGTCATTGTCTCTGTTTACTGCATGGAAATAAAAATGAATCTTTTGCACGTTAAATAGGTACGTAAAATGGATGTCAAAGTCGAACCAGGTGTAAACGAATAAGACGCAGAAAGGGAGAATAGCTGCAATGTAGCCGGAGGGCACCCAAACAGTTCGGAAACCAGCATTTATATAAAACAAAAGATTCCCGACACTGATAGTCTCGTATTTAAGGTTAGTTTGGCCCATTACCTACTTATATCGAACTATAATAGGATTCAATGGAAAGTTGCTCTACTGTAGGCGTGTCCAATGGTTGCGGTATCGATTTTGGTTGACCTCGCCATAAGCCCGTAAAATTATGTCTTGAAAATGTAACAACTTTATTTAAAAAACGTGATTTTTAGGTTTTTTTTAGTTTTTATAGTTATTAATACCCGGAGGACGACGAATTCGGGCGGTGTGAAGATTTAAGTCCTGGTATATTGGGGGGTGAGAAAGAGGCATCGAGGATGGTCATATTATATTATATTGATAACACAGATTTGTGAAAGCCCGCTCACAGCTGGATTTATTTACACTAAAACTTGGACAAGCGTAATATTACACTACGATAAACATTGATTTTTAAAACGGTTTGCCGAGAATTTTCACTTCGCACATAACTGGCATTTCAAGGGTGTGTTTATTTTTGTCACATTTCACAGTATTCACTTGCTGTTTCACCGGACAATCTTTATTTATTACGATCTTGCGTGGTCGAAGGCTTGGGCGGTCGAGAGGTCGTATATCTCGACTTCGATGTCGTATCGATACTAACTTTAAAAAATCTGCAAAATCTAGCGGCGAGGGGTACATTCACGCTCGGACGGCGTGGTATGAGAGAAGTGTGGGGCGGGTTACTTGTTGAAGCTTCGAAACCTTAACTGTAAGTTTAGCTCGTGTCTATAGGCCGAAGGGCCCTTTTGAGAAATTCTCAGTTTAGAAATGCATAGAAATAAGTGTGGGTTGTCTAAATATGAGAAAATGCGTCTTGCGATAATAGTATTATTTTACAATAATTGTCAGGGTTATGTTTATGTTGTTTCTTTTTAAATTTGTGGTTAGATTACTGATTTGAAATTTGAAACGTTATCGTGCTAGGGGTTTTGTTTGGTAATATTATATACTTTTTTGTTACTAACATAAATCATGGCATCGAATAACGGCTCACCGCTTACTGCAAAAGACATGTTCTTCAATACAATTCTACGATTGCAACAACCTATTCGCTGAATTCGGTCGAAAAATATAGGGATACATTCTGATCGTATGTCTCACGTTTCCGAGGCCAAATTTCTTCTCCGAAGGGCGGGGAGGACACCGATAGTAGTAGGCATCTAAATCGTTAACCTTAAATAGATCCACAAATGAACGATCAGAACTCGCTTCAAATACTAAAGCTCATGACATAACTAAACAAGACAAGTCTCTTGACAAGGTACATTGTAAAACGGGATATTTAAAATCCTGAGACAACGGTAGTTATATGTGCACAAGAAACCCAATCTCCAATGCGACTTTGCGGGCGTTTGCACTTGGGTGAGCAGCTCTCTACGGCAAAGGACATATTATTATATTTCCCTTAGCACACTGTGGGCGGGTATATTCCATCTTTCACCATGTCGCGTTGTGTAAATTCTATCTCAAAATTTCCTAGCGTAATGGTGTTAATTTATTATTAAAAATATCGTCTCACAACTGATTATTCTTTGTAAATGGTTGTTTTTTAGTTTGTCCCTGGAAGCTCAGTAACGGCCAACATTGCGAGTCTCAAATCGTCGGAGAATACTGATGGTCAAGATCCTTGGGAAGATCTTACGATTGACGAACAAGATAATAAAAAAGATGTCCGAAAATACATTGAAAGGTTTAGAGATATAAACGCGATCTGTCACACTGCTAAACGTGATATTTTTCAATCGAAATTGACAAATCCTGAACTCTTAGAAGCTGTTATAAAATTGGAAAAGAAATCGTTTCATAAAAATAATTTTGTGTGCAGTATCTGTTTTGATTTTTTTAGATCGTTCGAACTAATGAAATTTCACAAATCATTGCATGAAAACACATTGGCGAAAATGCATAATTCCGTGGCAAGGCTGTTTAAATGTGTTAATTGTAATTACTCTTGCAAATGTCCTTCTCACATGAAGAGACATCAGTTGACTCATTCAAGTAAAAAACAATTGAAATGTGACATTTGCAATTACTCATCTGTAAAGTTATCTCACATGCAATCACACCAAATGACTCATTCTGGTGAAAAGCCATTCAAATGTGAGTTATGTAATTACTCATCTGTGTCGTCGGGTAGCATGAAATTCCATAAAATGGCTCATTCTGGTGAAAAGCCATATAAGTGTGATGAATGCGATTACTCAAGTGCAAGATCAGGTGACATGAAATTGCATAAAATGCTTCATTCTGGTGAAAAGCCATTCAAGTGTGATGAATGCAATTACTCAAGTGCAAGGTCAGGTTACATGAAATTGCATAAAATGACCCATTGTGGTGAAAAGCCATTCAAATGCGAGTTTTGCAATTACTCGAGTGCAAGTTCAGGTAGTATGAAAATACATAAATTTACTCATTCTGGTGAAAAGCCTTTGAAATGTGAGGTGTGTAATTACTCATGTGTGACGTCGGGTAGCATGAAATCGCATAAAAAGACTCATTCCGGTGAAAAGCCATTTAAATGTGAGGTTTGCAATTATTCCTGTGTACAATTAGGTAACATGAAAGTGCATAAGATGACTCATTCTGGTGAAAAGCCATTCAAATGTGAGGTGTGCAGTTACTCGTGTGCAACGTCAGAATGCATGAAATTGCATAAAATGACTCATTCTGGTGAAAAGCCATTCAAGTGTGAGAAATGTAATTACTCCTGTGCAAGGTCAAGTAGCATGAAAATGCATAAAATAAAACATTCTGGTGAAAAACCATTCAAATGTGAGGTCTGTAGTTTCTCATGTGCAAAGTCTGGTAACATGAAATCTCATAAAATGACTCATTCTGGTGAAAAGCCATTCAAATGTGAGGTGTGCAATTACTCGTGTGCACAATCAGGTAACATGAAATTGCATAAATTGACTCATACTGGTGAAAAGCCATTCAAGTGTGAGGTATGCAATTACTCATGTTCAACGTCAGGTAGCATGAAATTGCATAAAATCACTCATTCTGGTAAACAGCCATTCAAATGTGAGGTTTGCAATTACTCATGTGCAAATTCAGTTGTCATGAAAAGACATCAAATAACTCATTCTGGTAAAGCGATAAAAATGTGAATTATATAAAATGATTTATTATGGTGAAAAGCCATTTAAATGTATTAAATGAAGTTACACGTCATGCAAACGGTCTTGTTACATGAAGAATGATAAAAAATGATAAAGTCACTCATTTTGTTGAATAGTCATTTAAATGTCACAATGCAATTATTTGTGTGCAAGGTTACACAATGAAATCAAGCAAATTTATTTATTCTTGAGAAAGGCCATTTAAATATTATGATGTCAACAATAACTCATGTGTAATGTTAGGTCACACGAAATCACACAAAATTATTCATTTTGGGGAAAAGCCATTTAAATTTGATGCATAGAATTACTAACTTGTATTCTCAAGTAACTGAAAGTGCATACATTGACTCATTCTGGTGAAAACCCTTATATTATATTATTATATTATATCGTCGCATTAGGATTGGTTTATCGAAAACAATATTATGTGAAATGTAAAGGAGAGAAAAAAAAACGTTCATTACCTTAATGCAGGGGTCGGCAAACTCTTGGACCAAAAGAGCCAAATATGAGTATCACAACGCTTAAATTTTTTTCGAGAGCCATACATATATTTTTATAAATATGATTTATTTCACTTAATGTTATTGTTTATTCATCAAGTAAAGAAGATTTTGCGAATAAAACTGACCCAAATATAAGTTTTTTTATTGTTGAAATTATAAATATAATTTTTACAGAAAATAAGTTACTTACAATTTTCACGCATTTCTTAAAACTAATGTGAACAATGACCTTCCTTGTATTTCTTTTTGGAGAGTGTCTGTATGTTTGGTATGTAATTTGTAGTTTTCAATTTTAAGCGCGACTCCACATTTTTATCGGTTATTAAGCTTCTCTCAATGCTATTTATATTGTTCATGTTTGAAAATGATTGTTCTCATACATAATATTATGTATACTCGAATATGAGTTCGGAAAGCATTACAATGTATTAAAAATCTTAGTATCTACCTTATTATGTAGATCTTTTAGAGCGCTCCGCTGTGTTGTGAAATTAAATTGCATTTTTCTCTCCAAATCCTCAATTTTGGTGGCAAGACCGACAAATTTGGAGCTACATAACTCTTTGCTTGGTTAAATCCACCAAAAAAATATATAATTCACAAGTGCTCGTGTCAATATAAAATGAAGAAAAATTTAGTTTGTCGACTTTTGCAATGGGCGGATTTAAAACGACGACAATTATACCTTTTTTGAAATAAATGTGAGTTGGGAATTTGGCAAAGAGCCGCACGCCAATACCCAAAGAGCCGCATGTGGCTCGCAAGCCACGGTTTGCTACCCATTGCCTTAATGCATGTACACCTTACTCAATGCATGAATATCTTTCATATATTTTTCACATAACATTATATTATTATATGAATATATTAAAAGAGTAATCACGCGATATTACTCATTTTATTCAAGACAATTTGTATTTATTATTAATATTAATGCTATCGACCGAAGGTACTTGATGGAATTTGAATTTAAATTCATTTATTATAATAATATGCTATCGAGTGTATTGTTATTAATAAGATAGGGTTTTTACTAACTAGGTTTTTTACTGATACTTTAACTATTCATAATTTGTTTATTGTATTTTTTGTGACCTGTGACTAGATAGGTAGGTATTGGATGTTTTACCCACTTTATTGTTTGATTTACTATATAAGGTAGAGTTAAGAGTGTTCGTTGTCAGTGTGTGTTTACCTTTGGTGAGTGTACACGACGCCTGAAGATGCAGAAAGGCAAAACCCGGGTCGCAAAAATGACTTAAATGGAATAGTACAGAGCTTGAATCCAGAAAATATTAAATTTAATTGAACTTAATATTATATACTTATGCAAAGGTTGACGTAGATAGTGTTAGTTGGGACTATCATTTGTATATAAATTATAGAAGTAAGAACATAATATATTATGAAATATTTATGTGGTAAATTTATTATACTACTGTGCGATAACAGGAAGTCGCTGAAGTCGCATATGAAGAACTTCGCAGTGACACACCTGTCATGGTGGCAGCGCGTGTGAAACATTTTATCCGCTTTATTTTTAGGTGTGACTCTTTTTCTTTATAATAAACCAAAAGTTTACTAATAATAATTCTAACATCACTTCTGATCGTTTTAGATATATTTTTTATTATAAAAGAATCAAATAACGTAAATTGATAGATCTTTACAGTAAGGAAGCGTACAATGTAATGATAAATTTGGGGGCGTTCCTCATTTGAAATCAGTAGTGCTATTAACTGCACAGGGGCTTGTTAGTTCACAGTTTTAACACGTGGACAAGAAGTTCTTGTTCGACAATAAGACATTATGCGACCATTGTCGTGTTTGGTTGTACTGAATTTAATACTTTAATCAAAGAGTAGATTATTAATAATCTGGCTTAAATCATCTTTTTTTAACTTCTCGAGTTTATTCGTAGAATTTGTGTCACAGGTAACGATTTTACCGAACCAGGTAAAATGACAATAATTTGGCTAGGGTTTTTGTATTAATATGTTATTGTAACCTCCGAAAGGAGGGGGGGGAGGCGTAGGTTGCGCTGGATCCCCCCGTGACGATGTATGGTCAAGGTTTATCGTCTGCTGCCTTCTTCTTTCACGGACATGCGTGTTTGATTGACAACGCGGATTTACGGTGAAAATAGTGTTTTTTTTCTTCGGAATACATTTAAAGTAAAGTCACAGCGTATAAAACATTTAACAAAATATTTATAAAATCAATAAATTTAATTTGGCGGAGACATCGCCTTCTTCTAGGGGCTGGGGTCGTCTCCGAAAATCAAAGTAGGTAATAATACAACAAATAATTATTCACAATTCTATCACTGAAAAATGACAAAAAGACAGCCTTCACACCCTCTGGCATATGTACCTGACTTGTAGGTACCTTGGATCTCATATTTCTGAGAATTTCTGCTCACAGAAACAGACAACCAGACCTTTTCTAGGTACATGCTTTGAAAGGGGATGTGTATTTCTTGGAATTATTATTACTGGGCTGAAGTACTTCTTTGCTAGGTAAAATTGTATTATGACATATTTTTACAAAATAATATGAGTGAAACAAGACTAAATACTATTAAGTCCATTGTATGGCTTGAGATTGGATTGCTAGAGATGAATGAATTATTTATATTTAATTACTATACAATGAATTTAAATTAAATGCTGCTATGGTAATTATTATATGCAAATGAATTTAATATATAAAGCTTTAGAGTTAGGACAATGATTGTAACGCTAGGTAGGTAGGTACGAATTTAATGACAGGCTGCTGATAAAATTATTAATGCTGAGAATAATTTCTGCATGTCTGCATCTAATCAACCCTTAAAATAAATTAAACCCGCAAAACAATTAATTGTTAAGTGCCCCTAAAAAATCAACCTACATAACCCACGCCAATTTAATGCTTTGTTAGCACTAATCATGTGCCCTATAATAATTACAATTTACCTTAGTCATGCTGAATCAATGTTTACCCCCATGTGTAACTCCAATGTTTTGAATAAATAAACCCAGCTCTGCGCGGCGCGCTATCAAATTAAATTACTGTGTTCTTACTATGCTTTTGCCAATACAATGTGAAACACGAATCCTCAATGCTTTTATCTCCTCACCAAAGTACCAGGAACAAAGCCGACCTTCACACGTGAGTTCTTTGTCATCTGAGTATTAATATTAATACATTTATAAACTAAATACTGCTCAGAAATGGATATAATTTTGTAACCGATTTTTTCTGACTTAACGGAGATTTTATATATATTTTGTACGATCGAGTCATCACACAAAATATATTTATTCAAGCACTATACTCACTTCATTAAATTCTTCTGTGGGTTCAAGATAAACTGGTGATTATTTTCCTATTTATTATATTTAGTCGATAAACTATATAATATATTGTTTAATATAATATCACTGTGTGTGATCAGATTTTATGAAGGTACCGCAATGACCTTAATATGGACGAAGCTGCTGGAAAATAAAATGACACTCACTTTTTTGTCGGGTCTGCCGAATAGCATAGGTATTCTGTTCTAACGCCATTACAATATAGGTGATATTGCTATTAATTCCCGATGCTTTTTGTCCGGTCTGCCGAATGGCATATTAATTCATATTTGAATATCAATATCGTTCGCTCAAATGAACATTGACACTAGAAACACTGTTCTAACGCTATTACATTAAAGGTGATATTGCTATAAATTCCCGATGTGTGATATCACATAATGGAATTTGTCACGTGATGTCTACCTATACATGTGCGAATGTCTTTAAGCGCGAATTTACTTGCTAGCTACTGTACTGAGTGCGTTGTCCATTAATAACGTCATTGAGGTAGGTACCTACATAAAATTATGAAAAGGCAATAAAATGTGATGAAAGCAACTTCTCCTGTTGCATGTTGTACTTATATACCTATAACTAGCTGACCCGGCAAACGTTGTTCTGCCATATAAATTATTTCTAGTGAATATTTTGGTTGTTAAATAAAAAATAACAAATGTATCGTAAGTGTGTGGGGATGGGATCTATGACAGAAAGATGAATAGAGCGCTGTAGACGATGACCGCCGATAAAAACAAAAAAACATCAATCATTCATTTTCTCAATTCAAAATGAGTAATGATGTTCATAATGAATGAATTACCTGTGACAGGATCTCGTTGTTTCATGTTTATGCAATATCCGTCTTGTCCCTTCCAGAAAATTAGCGGATATTGGAGAGCGTCGTATGAACGGTGTGTGTCAGCGATGAACTCCAGATTATTGTTTCACGATGAATTCACGGTGAATCACGATTTCTCGCGTCGATGTGCGGTCGCCAACCATGATTCCAGCAATGTCGTCAACAACAGGCACATTGAATCGACGCACGTACTCTCCAGCTGGTGTTTTATCAGTATTGATGACAATAGCGTGATTGTCACTTTGCAATTCGTGCATGTGTGCTTTGAAGAATTTCAATAATTCATTGTGCTCATTCAACAGGGCGTCCAGTTCGCCGACGATGCGCTTGGCATTAGGCGAATTGAGGCTATTGTAGCTGCAACGTGCATCCACACGATTGATATCCTCACCGCCCATGAAGTAGATTTGTAAAAAATTATGTGGTTCGTTTGGCATTGGCAGCAATGAGCCTACTTTGTGGTATACTTGGCCTTTGATTTTGAACGTAGAATGGAATTGTTGACCATTTGCCGCAGTATTGTGAACTATTTCTGTTGCTCCGAACGAAGTCATTTGGAAGCATGAATTGAATGTGCGAATGGACTTTAGGAACAGGTTTGAATCTGGAACCGTGCCGATGAGCAAGCCGTTCAATGGTTCTGGTGGTATCTCAATTTCTGGTAGTTGCACTTTTCCTGATGCGCAACACATCCCGGCTGACTCATGTTTGAATTTGAGCGCATGACAATGGGGACATTCTTTGTCCTTAGCACCAATCAGCACTTTCGGATGAGCGGAATATTCAATATCTGGCTCGTACTCAAATGCGAGACGAAGGAACGAAGCGGATGTAAATGTTCGATGTACTTGTTGGCGTTGTCGGTCATTTGCTCTGCGTGTGTTAACTACGAAACGGCGCGCTTGGCTCCGTTCCAATTGTCGTTGTTGATTTCGTTCAGCTCGTACCTCTTGTGATTGAGATGCACGCAATTGCGACATGCTTACACGCACATTTTTGTTATCTTGTTGGATTTGTTCGCCTGTTCTTTCTGCTCTACTATTTCGCATGTTTGTTGCTTTATTCGTTTGACGGCCCAAATGGCCCCCCTTGCGTCTTGCTGGCATTGTGACTTTGATACACGCACATAAAAATAGATAAATTAAAATAAATCGTACAAAATTTTGCACGCACTGCGTTGTGATATGCCGAATGAAATGTCAAAATGACTTCTCTTGAATTCTTCTCGGACGTAGCGCCATCTGTCATTCAACAACATAAATAATTTCGTTCTGTTTGAAATACGAACGACGGTTAAATTTGTTCATACAAAAATAATAAAATCGCGATTAAAAAATGGGAGGGTGGGGGTAGGAGAATGAAAATTTGGGGTTATAAGTATTTTTATATGCCAAATAATAAAAAAAATACAAAAAAAAAATTGTCAAAAAAATAAAAGAAAAATTTTCTGGATAGAGATACCCTAATCACCTAGCGGTATGAAATATACTTGTTGACCTATTTTCATACCTAACAAATATACTTAAAATAATTCATAAAAATCGGTCGAGCCATTTCGGAGGAGTTCGACCACAAACATCGTGACACGAGATTTTTATATATATAGAGACAAGTAATCACACAAAATGATTCATGCAAACAGGTTAGTTACGTGAAGAGTCACAAAATGATAAATTCTGGTGTTCAAAAGACATATCAATGTGATAACTGTATAAACCTATTATCACCTTATTATCTGAAAAGACACCAAAGACTCGTGCCGGTAAAAGGCCAATTACTCACTTCACCATGTTCGATCTTGAGAGGATAATATGGGTCTCCACAGAGTGGAGATTGTATTAACAGATATATTTCACGAGATTCGTGCCAATGTGCTTAGTCAATAATATGTAGAATGTTACATTCTCAAATCTTTTGAATTATTCGGTGAATAAAATCAATTCTTTACTTTAATTAAAATTAGGCTCATGCAAAGAGATTGAAGACTGGTCCAATCTCTTTGGGCTCATGACACTTCACGTTTAAAAATATATTAGTAGATTTTACTTTTGGCTGCCTACATAAAATTGACGAGGAAGAATCTGTTCAAAGCTATTTATAATTAAATTTTCTAATAATTAAATGCCTGTTTTGATTCGGCAATGATTTATTAATCTCTATAGAGGTAGAAGTGGTATAACGATATATACGTAACGTAATACCTGGTAGTCCCAGAAGTACCCGACCTGACGTATAGATAACTGTTGTTGCTTGAAAATAATGACCATGATAGAAAGTACCAACCTTATAAAGCCTAAGTTTGAAGTTTGACAATGCTACGTTGTTCAGTAATTATTTGTCAGCCATCAACAGTGAACGCTCTCAGTGAATTTGTAAACATGGAAAAAATTGGTCATAGTTATGTGTTACAATACTTTCATTTGAAAGGCTTCAGTCCAACCAATATCAAAGCGGCGCTAGATTCTATTCTGGGGGTGTCTGCTCCTTTGTTTACAACAGTAACATATTATTGGATGGCTGAGCTGGACGCCCACGGTGGCCGCGCGGCATAAGCGTTGGACTATCATGCCGTGGGTCCCAGGTTCGAATCCTGGGTCTGGCAAGTACACATATAGTTTTTTAATGTGGGTCAGGGTATGGACCTAATAGGTTGAGCAAGTGGCTGACAGCCGTTTCTCGTAAAAACAAAGTCTGTTAATACAAACCTCTACTCTGTGGAGGCCCATATGATCCTATTAGGATCGGACATGGTCGAAGAAGAAGAAGAGTTTAAACAAGCTCGGACGAGCTGCCAAGACGAACATCGCAGTGGTCGACCGAATGAGGTGACCACGCCAGAAATGGTGACGAAAATCCACAAAATGGTATTGGATGAACGTCGACTGAAATTGCGAGAGCTAGCAAACATGGTAGGCATTTCAAAAAGTGCTGTACATCACATATTGACTGAAAATTTGGACAAGCGAAAGGTGTGCGCAAGGTGGGTGCCGCGATAACTCACAATGGAACAAAAACAGCATCGTGAGTATGTTTCAATCGAGTGTTTGGCGAAGTTTCACAGCAATAAAGCAGAGTTTTTGCGTCTATTCATAACCATGGGTGAAACATGGGTCCATCACTTCACACCTGAAACAAAAAAAACAGTCAAAACAATCGACTGAAAGGGGAGAATCGGCTCCAAAGAAGGCGAAAACAGTTTCATCTGCAGGCAAGGTCATGGCGTCAGTTTTTTGGGATACGGGTGGGGTAATTTTCATTGATTATCTTCAGAAAGAAAATCAATCAACGGCGTGTATTATGGATACTTATTGCAGCGTTTGAGTGATGAAATCAAGAAAAAACAACCGCGTTTGGCGAAAAAGAAAGTTCCATTTCATCAGGACAATTCATAAGTCCACACATCCGTTATCGTGATGGCCAAAATCAATGAGTTAAAGTTCGAATTGCTTCCTCACGCACCCTATTCACCAGATTTAGCCCCCTCGGATTATTTTCTATTTCCAAACTTCAAAAAATTGCTCGGTGGTAAAAGATTTGGCAACAATGAAGAGGTGGAGTCTGCGGTTAATGGCTATTTTGAGGAGCTCGACGATTCTCACTATAAACAGGTATCGAAGCTATTGAATATCACTGGTAAAGTGTATCGACCCAAAAGAAGACTACGTAGAGAAATAAAAATATTTTTTCCCAAATTTTTTGTGTTTTCTTTGGTAGGTAGGTCGGGTACTTCTGGGACTACCTCGTACAAATTAGTAACGATCCAAGTATCGGTCAAAAAGTATTGATATTGATACATCTCGACAGCCCTAGTAAGTATTAGATGTCACGGAAGAAAGTAATCTAATTAATTTACCATATATTCTCGATTTAAACACGTAAAATGGATGTCAAACGTGAATCAGATGAAGCCAAATCCGTGGCAGAATCGCAGCATTGGTTTGAGGTACCCACAGAGTCTCCAAACAACCCAGACGTAAAGGAAGAGAATCCCGACAATGACAGATGCATATTTGAGGTTAGTTGTATCGTTATCGAACTATAATAGGTACATTATAAAGCTTATCTAATCGATGGTAATCAAAATGTATGAATGTTTGTGAAACAGGACTCATGCTCTACTGTTAAAATTGGGTGCAAATCATTTTGCATTGCTGAAGCGTTTTTAGCATAGGTAGGGACCTACTTCAGTGCATCTATTCTATACACAAGACTGTAATCGATAGCTCTCGAGGGTACCTAGTTTATAATATTTATATATTGAGGTATTATTAAAATTGTTACAATAAGTAAGCCATCAAAACTGTCTTCTTCTTCTTCTTCCACGGCGCCACATCCCGGGGTGGGATTTGGCCTCCTCCACAACCGCTCTCCACTCACTCCGGTCTCTCGCCACACTTCTCCAGTTACCGGGTCTTCCTATATGAAGCCAGTCCACTTCTACGGCGTCAGCCCATCTCCTTCTTGGACGGCCTCTGGGTCTCTTCCGTTGGGGTAACCACTTCGTCATGATCCTTGGCGCTCTAACTTCAGGCATTCTCTCCACATGTCCCGCCCATCGTAGTCTTTGGGACTTACAGTATCTTATGACTGTTTGCTGTTCAATCAGCTCTTCCAACTCGTGGTTCATTTTTATTCTGTAGTTCCCATTTTCCAACGTGGGTCCAAAGATTTTGCGGAGTATTTTGCGCTCGAAGACAGCTAATTTGTTTTCCACGTTTTTAGTTAAGCACCAAGTCTCACAGCCATAAGTGACCACTGGCCTTATAATTGTTTTATAAATTAGAAGTTTACTTCTTTGGCCTAGAATTTTCGACCCCACCAGTCGCTTGCAGGCATGCCGGCATTTATTCCCGGAGATAAGCCGGATTTTTATATGGATATATATGGATATGGATCCGAGATACGTGAACTTGTCCACCTCTTCATATGCATGCTGTCCTATGTCTATATTCTGCAGCGGTACCTGATCGCGTGTGCTGACCATATATTTAGTTTTTGACTGGTTTATTTGCAGCCCAGCGTTTTCTGCTTTTATTTTCATAGTGCCACCATGGTCGATCATCCTCTATGGATCTGAAATTTGAAACTTGAATTTGAAACTGTCTATCTCGCTCTAAAAGTCAACACAGCCAAAAGACGTGCCGTTACTGCTGTTGTAACATATATACTGAGCAGTTTTTGACAGTTCAGACGGTTGACTTATTGGAACAATTATTAACTTGTGTCCGGAAACTTGTACGTATTACTTATGCAGTCTGCCGTATCGGAAACATATGGCCGTATAAACCGTCCAACTTTTTCGGTCATATTGTAGGTAACTACTGACATAAATTCATGTCTAAATAAAACACGGTTTTTGTCAGTTTACACTTTACAGGAAGACAGCAGCTAACAAATTTTGAAGATCGCTGATAGACTGCATTATTTGTTACGTTAGGTTAGGTTTTCATTCTTGAATTCATGAATTTAGCCCAAATCAGACATCACAATTGAATTAAGTACCTACTTAATGTTCATATTGAATTTAATAAAATTTGAGACCATATTATACGGTCATCTCTTTCCGATAGAAAGCTCACGGAAAACTGTGTTCGTACGATACATTAATACTGATATGTCTCTGAATTATAATTTCCTATATATTATGTTCTGACCGGGTTAATAATAATTGTGTATAATACAGATATACCGTTATATACTCATATAAACTAATCAAAAAGCCGGACCTCATATCTAAACTCCCCCGTCTGCTGCACGGCCATAAAACAAACCTTATAGGAACATCGATCCGATGTTGCATTAGAAGACCGCACACATCTACCGAGCGACAATCGCACGTAACGTCTTGAAACGTATTGATATTTGGATACGGCGACCGGCGAGCTGGTATAGGAATGACCAATTCGTAATTATTTGTATGAGTTCTGGCGTCTTCGAATATTACATATATAGTCTACAAATATTACTACTTTTGAGAAATACTCTCTTTGACATATTGTTTTATTTTTAGAATCCTCCAGTCAACGAGATATATATATCAAATCTAAGAACATTTTTAAACTAGTTGAAATCAAAGAAGAACCCTTTAGCCCCCAACCTGGAAGTTCTTGCTCGAAGTTCACTTCAGTAAATAGGGTAAGTCATCATCATCATCAGGGGCGCGACAACCCGGTGTGGGTCCTGGCCTCCTCCAACAGCTCCCTACACCTGTCCCTATCCAGTGTGGCCGCTTTCCAATTTGGTACCCCCAGAATACGGCAGTCACTGGCAGCTCCATCTAACCAGCGAATCTTTGGCCTCCCTCTTCTTCTACGTCCTATTGGATTGCTGGACATCACTCTCTTTGCCGGTTCATTGTCATTCATACGGTGCACATGACCTAGCCATCGCAGTCTCCCAATCTTAATTGATTGAACTGCGCTGCAATCTTCGTACAGTCCGTAGAGTTCAGCATTATATCTTCTCCTCCAATTGGTGCCATCCCTGATCGGTCCATATATACGGCGGAGAATTTTTCTTTCAAAGATGTTTAGGGCTCGTTCATTTCGCAGAGTTAATGTCCAGGTTTCCGATGCGTAGGTGAGCACTGGCTTTACAAGTGTCTTGTAAAGAGTGCTTTTAGTTCGACTAGATAGTAAGCGGGACTTAAAATGTCTTAACAGACCAAAGTAGCATTTATTCGCAGACATGATTCTCTTGTTGATTTCTTCTGTAATATCATTATTTCGAGTTACAAGAGATCCAAGGTATATGAAACTGTCGACCGTATCAAACTTGTATGCACCAGTATCTAACTTTGGTGCGACTTCTCGTGGTGTGACATAGACAGGCATGTATTTAGTTTTTGCCTCGTTTATTTGTAAACCCATTCTTTTGGCAGAGGCTTCTAGTGCTGTGAATGCCTTTTTCAGCGCCAATTCTGATATGGCAATGATGTCGATATCATCGGCATACGCCAGCAGCTGCACAGGCTTAGTAAATATCGTGCCGCTGCTACGGGCATCAATCTTTGCATCCCGTATCGCCTTTTCTAGCGCAATATTGAAAAGAAGGCATGCCAGAGCGTCACCTTGCCTTAGGCCATTCAGTGATACAAATGGCTCGGATATTTCCGCTTGAAGCTTTACCCGGAATTGTACTGGTGTCATTGTCATCTCTACAAGTTTAATTATTTTCGTCGTAATTTCAAATTTTCGCATTGCTTCGTATACCTGGTATCGATTAATGCTATCATAAGCTGCCTTAAAATCGATGAACAGGTGATACGTGTTAATATTGAATTCAGTGGTCTTTTCTAGAATCTGCCTTAGAGTGAATATTTGAGTAACACATGATCTCCCTCGTCGAAAGCCTCCTTGGTAGTGCCCGAGTATTCCTTCTACAATGGGTTCCAGCCGCTGGAATATCAGAATCAAAACAACAGTTTATATGCAGAGTTAAGGAGTGTCACCCCTCTGTAGTTACTACAATCTAGTTGGTCTCCTTTCTTGTGCAGGGGACAAATCAGCCCATCCTTCCACTCTTCTGGCATGTTTTCTGAAGTCCATACTTGGTGGATTAGGCTATGTAAATGTTTGAGCAGGCTTTCTCCCCCACATTTTATTAATTCACTCTGGAGGTTATCTATTCCAGGCGATTTGTTTGTTTTTAACCTTGACATGGCACCTTTTACCTCATTTAATGTATGTGGTTCTTCGTTATCATCCATGCCACTTTGTACTGATTCCTGGTCTTGAGTATTAATGTTAGTGTTGCCGGCATCATTATGGGGGGTATTTAAATGTTGATCAAAGAAACCCACCCACCGGGCAAGAATACGGTGCTTTTCTGTGAGTATCATGCCATTGTCATCCTTGCATATTGTGATACGAGGCTTGAAACCCTTCCTAACATTATTTATCTTTCTATAGAACAGCCGACTTTCTTGGGCTTTATAGTGTTCTTGGAGTAGGATCATTTCCTTTTTTAAATAATCACGTTTCTTTTTCTTGTGTAGTTTCTTTTCTTCACGCCGGCGCTTTTTATGCTCATCGTCTGATGCCCGTGTTTTCTTCTGTAGCATCATTAAGTAAGCCTCATTCTTTCTCGTAGTGACTTCGCGGCAATCTTCGTCAAACCATTCTGAACGTTCACCTGTTTTTCGGCGTCCTAAGGTATCATTAGCTGAGGATACTATGGCAGTCTTGCACTCTTCCCAGTGTTGATTCACCTCTTCATGGTCTCCAACCTCAACATTGTCGCTCAGGTGAGTGTTCAAGCTCTCCTGGTACCGAGCCAGTTCCTGCAGAATCTTCAGTTTCTCTGTGTCAAAGGGTTTTGCTTTTGCTCCCATTTCCTTTTTGGTGTTCGAGATCTTTGCTCTAACTTTAACACTAGGAAATGATCTGAGTCTACATTAGCCCCTCTGTATGTCCGGACGCTCATTGGATCCGATCTGTGCCTGTTGTCTATCAAAATATGGTCTATTTGGTTTATTGTGCACCCATCCGGGGATTTCCAAGTTTCCTTATATATATCCTTACGGGGAAACATTGTGCTACCAATAACCATATTTAGTGACGCTGCACAGTTAATTAATCGGGTACCATTGTCATTACTTTCATTGTGAAGACTTTGTTTTCCGACAATGGCAGTGTAGATCTCCTCCCGTCCTATTTTGGCATTTAGATCACCGAGTATTATTTTGACATCGTGATTTGGGCAACTGTTGTACGTGCTTTCTAACGCATCGTAGAAGTCCTCTTTTTCCTCATCCGACTTATCCTCTGTAGGGGCATGTACACTTATAAATGAGTAATTGAAGAAACTTCCTTTAATTCGCAGTCGCATGATCCTTGGGTTGACTGGTTCGAACCCAATAATTAAATGTTTCACTCGTTTGCTTACGATGAATCCAGTCCCAAAGTGATGTTCACTATCATGGCAGCTATAGAGTATAGTACAGTCTCGTTTCTCCATCACTCCTTGACCTATCCATCGCATCTCCTGTAGGGCCGTAATATCACATTGGTATTTTATGAGTTGTTCTGTAAGGAGTTTAAGTGCTCCTGGTCGATAGAGTGATAATGTATTCCATGTTCCAAATCGTATTTCCTTAAAGCGTTTGCCAGGTTGTCTGAGTTTAGTGTCCGGTTTCCGAGGCTGTTGGTGTGGTTTCGTAACAATGTGTTTTTTACGGGTTGTAAGCCCCACGCCCAACCCCCTTTTCGGAGGGCCATTTCTTCCTTCTCCGTTTGCCCTGACTACACCTTCCACCAGGGTTGACTACCTGATCTTAGGTGTAGTTGCTCAGGTTTCCAGGGTTCACCACGTGGAGGTAGAGATAGGAATTGAGTAGGAGAGGCTATGTGACACTATCAGGATACAGTGTCGTGCGGTACGCATTCACTACCCCGTTAGACCCTTAGAGTTAGAGTTAAATAGGGTAAGTGCTCCTTATTTATCCCAATTCCATTGATTACAAGTTTTATGAGTTTGAACTTGATGTTTACCCTTATCAATTAATTAGATACTGACGTCACCAGATTTGCAGCTTAGCTCGGTCTGTAACCCGGGGTCATGAATGGAAGCCAAGAATATATGAGCCGGTGGAGCTTAGTTGTAGCACCACTAATTCTTCCTAATTACAACTATGAATTGTCTTTTCCAACTGTATTAGTATCGTCGAAAGTTAACACATATGTTCATAATTTATTAACTATAGTTATTTTTATAATATATAGTTAAGTAAACTTAAAGAAATATGCCACGAAATGCCATAAATTCTTGGACCGCTTCCTATAATTCTAAGACAAAAGATGGCAACACGGGAACAGATGTTTCCTCGTCAATTTTTTGTAGCTAGGCAGCCAAAAGTAAAACATTGATTAATATTTTCATAAAGAATGACGAATGTAAATCATCGATAAATGGCGTGTATGTATGGGTGACCGGACAAAACATAACATCCAGGGGTAAAATTAAACATTATTTTTTGTGGAATCTATTTATTAATTACATTTTAAACGAAAGACATATTATAATATAAATATTTAAAAAAAAAACAATTTTTAAGTGAAATCATCAAGGTATAATATATATTTTCATTTTTTTTACAATACCGTTATTTTGAAAATAATGCATTTTTTATGTATAGAGTATATAAAATTGTATAATGTAATCACTGCATTTTGGCCATTCGGCGTAAATACGTAAGTTTATCTGAAAGTCCACTGCAATAATCTCGATTAACATTTTGGCAATTTTGCAACTGCTAGATTTACCATAGGTAGGTTAACACTATATACTGTAAAACCATTTAAATGATTAACTTAGGGAAAATACAAGATATGGAACGGATTATAAAATGCATTTATTTTATGGCGCTTTGGAAATAATTTGTATCCGCAAACTATATATCAGGGTTTCCCAAACTATGTTCCGCCGAACCTGAATAGGTGTTCCGCGACCATTTGGAAAGGTTTTATACACTGCAATACATTTAAAGATCTTCTTCTAAGTAGAAGTAAAATAATTAAAGAGTCTACTTCATATTGAAAGGCGAGTGATGATCAATCTCCATTGATGTTTATGACCTAAAGTACCTAGGTCATGGCTCCCACAAGAGGGTGGGGTGAGACAGGCCTCTAGCTTGGCGGCCTGGGCTTACGGGGGGGGGGGGGGGGGGCGTGAGAGATCAACCAGCAAACACACATCACAAACATGCACTAATAGTAAAAAAAATCATAATATCAATAATATGTGATTTTGCCATAAAATTTTTGATTATTGTTGATATTTGACATGTACACAATTGTGCATATCAACATAAAAGTGGGTGTATTAAAAATACAAAAAATCGCAAATAATGCCGTTTATTTTACGTCGAACACCATTTGGAATATGCAACTGTAGATCATCACATTGCCTTTAACCTGAGCGATAAGTAGGGGCCCCGCCAAAGATCCTAGCCTGGGGCCCGCTTCGAGGTGTGGGGGCCATGATCTAGGTACAGGTGGAAAACCATCTTTTCTCACACCGTGGGCATGAAAAAGATGGGGTATATTGTTTTTACCTGACCGGCTGATCAGTCTTGTCAGTTTAATGACAGTTTCCAAAATTGACAGAACGATTAGCCGCGCTAATAGATAACCTAAAAAATAAACTAAGTGTTCCGTTAAAATTTCCTGGTTTGCGAAGTGTTCCATTGCAGAAAAAGTTTGGGAAACCCTACTATATATAATTGTATACAATTATCTTGTTTGTCCATATTCAACGGAAACCCTGATAAGGATTGAATTATCCATCCCTTTTTAATCCTGACAACCTTATGTTGCTAATAGATAGATTACAATACATATTCAAATAGGTAAAGCTTTATCTCTGCAGAATTAACAAACTGATTATTTCGTTGTATCTAGTCACCCAATCATTTTGAACATATTATATTGATTAAGATGAGATATTCTAAGCTTGCCGACATCACCGAGTTAAGTTTATTTGAGGCTTTCTAGCGATTCGTAATACAGAAATTAGGTACCTATATAATTTGATTAATTGTGGCATATTGAAAATCTGTGCAATTAAAAATCTATCAACATAATAGTGATAGGACAATTTCAATATTAAATTTATATTTTTCCTGAAAGGTCGTAGTTATATTTATCGTTGTTCTGTTTTGTCACTGTTCTGTTTTGTCACTGTTCTTTTTTGTCATGTTCTGTTTTGTCGTGTTCTGTTTTATGGTGGAACCCTCCTATGGAGCGTGAGGTCTATCTTTGATTTTATTTTCAGTTGGTGACTATGTCTATGTTTTTGCTTACTGCATGAAAAAACAATTAATCATTTCCGTGTTAAATAGGTACGTAAAATGGATGTCAAAATCGAACCAGATGTAAGCGAAACAGACGCGGAAAGGGAGAACAGATGCAATGTAGCCGGAGGGCACCCAAACAGTCCGGACACCAGCATTTATATAAAACAAGAGATTCCCGACACTGATAGTCTCGTATCTGAGGTTAGTTTTGTCCATTACCTACTTATATCAAACTATGATACGATTCAAAGGAAAGTCGCTCTACTGTAGGCGTGTCCAATGGTTGCGGAATTTGGTCGACCTCGCCATAAGCCCGAAAATTTGTGTCACATCCTTATTTTTTTACGTTTTTTAATGTATATACTGACATAAATCATGGCATCAAATAACGGCTCTCAACTAACTGTAATAGACACGTTTTTAAATCTATGATTCTCGGGTAAGAATAGATGCGAACAGCTTATTCGCTGAATTCGGTCGAAAAATATAGGGATACCTTATGATCTTATTTCTCACGTTTCCGAGGCCAAATGTCATCTCCGAAGGGCAAGGAGGACGCGGATGGTTTTAGGCATCTAAATCGGTAACCTTAAATAGGTACACAAATGAAAGATCGGAACTCTCTTCAAATACAAAAGTTCATGACATACCTACACAAGACAAGTCTCTTGACAAAGTAAATTGGAAAACGGGATATTTAACATCATGAGACAACGGTAATTATATGTGCACAATAAACCCAATCTCCAGTGCGACTTTGTGGGCATTTGCACTTGGAAAAGCAGCTCTCTACCTACCATACAAGACAAAGGATTATTGTATTTCCCTTAGAAAACTGTGGGTGGGTATATTCCGTCTTTCACCGTTTCGTGTTGTGTACATTCCATTTTAAAATTTCCAAGCGTACTGGTATTTATTCGTTATTAAAGATATCGTCTCACTAACTGATTATTCTTTGTAAATGGTTGTTTTTTAGTTTGTTCCTGGAGGCTCAGTAACGGCCAGCATTCCGAGTCTCAAATCGTTGTCGGAGAATACTGATGTTCATGATCCTTGGGAAGACCTACAGATTCATGAACAAGATATTAAAAAAGATGTCGAGGAACACATTGAATGGTTTGGAGATATAAACGCGATCAGTCGCACTGCTAAACGTGAATTTTTTCTATCGAATGTGACAAATCCTGAACTATTAGAAGCTGTTATTAAATTGGAAAAGAAATCGTTTCATAAAAATAATTTTGTATGCAGTATCTGTTTTGATTTTTTTCCATCGTTGGAACTAATGAAACTTCACAAATCATTACATGAAAACACATTAGTGAAAATGGGTAATTCCGTTTTAAGGCTGTTTAAATGTGAAGTATGCAATTACTCGTGTGCGAGGTCAGGTAACATGAAATCACACAAAATGACTCATTCTATTGAAAAGTCATTTAAATGTGAGGAATGCAATTACTCATGTGTGTGGCTATATAAAATGAAGGAACACAAAATGAAACATTCTGGTGAAAAGCCATTCAAGTGTGAGGAGTGCACTTATTCATGTGTAAGGTCAGGTACCATGAAATTGCATAAAATGACTCATTCTTGTGAAAAGCCAATAAAATGTGAGCTATGTAATTACTCATGTGTATCGACGGGTAGCATGAAATTTCATAAAATGGTTCATTCTGGTGAAAAGCCAATCAAGTGTGAGGAATGCAATTACTCATGTGCAAGGTCACATAACATGAAATTGCATAAAATGACTCATTCTGGAGAAAAAAGATTCCTATGTGGGGAGTGTAATTACTCCTGTGCACACTCAGGTAACATGAAATTTCATAAATTGACTCATTCTGGTGAAAAGCCATTCAAGTGTGGGGTATGCAATTACTCATGTGCAACGTCAGGTAGCATGAAATTGCATAAAATAATTCATTCTGGTGAAAAGCCATTCAAATGTGAGGAATGCAATTACTCAAGTGCAAGGTCAGGTGACATGAAAGTACACAAAATGACTCATTCTGGTGAAAAGCCATTCAATTGCGAGGAGTGCAATTACTCAAGTGCAAGGTCATGTCACATGAAATTGCATAAAATGACTCATTCCGGTGAAAAGCCATTTAAATGTAAGGTATGCAATTACTCGTGTGCACAATCAGGTAATTTGAAGAAACATCAAGAAACTCATTCTGTTAAAAAAGCCATATAAATGTTAGGTTTGCAATCTATCATGTGTGTCGCCAAGTTGCAAGTTCTTTTATTCAATATATTTTTTGATAGCGAAGTAAATTTCGCTCTTAATACCTATGTTAAGTTTATAATATAATTGTATTTATGTGTAATTAAAAAAAAAAAACTGACTACTTAACATAAACATTCCGCAGTTTTATTTTTGTCAACATCCCTAACATAATTTTACACGCTTGATTTTGTTTAAATTGTTTGAATCAGCGGTTTTCAAACTTTTTTAAATTTCCTGCATGGCGGTTTCTTTAAAAGTTGTTCGCTGTCTTGCGGACCGCTTTAATAAAAAAGAAAACCTATATTATTTTAAAGAAATAAGGGGCGCCAAATACATTGCACAAGGGTGCGACATACCTACGGCGCGGCACTGCTTATAGATTGTTGTGAATAAAACATGTATTACAATAAATTACAGAAAATATTACATATTGTTATGTATGTATTCAATTCAATCAATTCAACAAATTCATTCAATGTAGTTCAGTCACTTACTTTCTCTACCTGGAATAAATCAAAAACCCAAGAAATGTTACATCATCATCATCAGTCTGAATCTATCCACTGCTGGATGAAGGCCTCTTCAAGCTGTTTCCACTTCTCTCGGTCCTGTGCATTGCGTTGCCACGTACTTCCACAGACCTTCATCATTTCATCAATCCAGCGGCCTCTAGGTCTAACTTGCAGACGTTTTGTACTTCTTGGATACCACTGGATGACTAGGTTTGTCCAACGATTGTCTCTTCTTCGAGCTATGTGTCCAGCCCATCTCCATTTAAGGCTTTTAATAAACTCTATTACATCGCAAGCCCTTGTCTGCTTCCTTATCCACTCATTTCGCCTTTTGTCCTTTCGCGTTATGCCCAGCATGCACCCCTCCATACCACGTTGTGCTAGTCTAAGTTTCTGGATCTCTCTTTTACTTAGGGTCCATGTTTCACACGCATATGTGATCACGGGAGGCACACACAGGTTGAACACTTTGCCCCTTAGGCACAGTGGAAGTTCACTTTTGAAGATATTATTCAGGCGGCAAAAAGCACTCCAGTCTAGCTTTACTCCGCGAACAATTTCATCGAATATGCATCCATATTTAGACACTTGTTGTCCCAGATAGATGTAGCTTTTCATCTGTTCGAGCTGAGTGCCATTGATGAGGATCTCTTTTTGGTTACTGTTAACTGTTACTGCATGTTACATACTACAATATAAATATATCAATAGTATAAATATGTGTTCGTTTTTCGCGGTCCTACCGAAATCGTTTCGCGGTCTATTTTGAGAACCGCTGGTTTAAATGGTCAGAGGAGTATTATTTTAACGTACCAATTTTATTCTCTAATAATTTTAAATCTGTGACTTGGAAGTATTGTAATTTTAATTGACGGCCTTGCAAATAGATTTAAATAGTGAAGTTTTGTCGAAGGAATATTGCGACTCCCGAGCATGTGCCTCCAAATTTTTTCATTGTATCCGGAGGTTAATGCTGGTTTTAGTCCTGTCAAGCCTCCGGTGTCAAGTAGTCTCTCGAAATATTCACACAGAGAGGTAGGTATATATATATATAATACATAGGTCCATACTCCCTGTCCTAACACACATTGAAAAATCTTTAAGTAGGTATACAAATTGCAATTATTATTTATTCTTGCTTGCATACATAATATAATCAATTAAAAAAAATAATTCGTATAATTTAATACATTTATCCAGAAAAATATCATTATTTTTGAATAATCTTGAAAGTTTATAAAAACAAGGAATTTACATGTTTTAAAATTCTTTATTCAATGGGTATTTTATTTCATAAAAAGTTTGTATAAATATATTGTCTACAGTAGAGATCCCCGACGGGTCTTCAGTTTGTGCCAGAAGCTCCCCGAGAATTCGAAATACCTACTAAAATACAAAAAAAACACTTGAAACCATAGATATTGATAATGTTCATAAAGTGGTCCATAATAAAGTTTAGTAGGTAGGTACCTAAACTCGATTAGCGGTCTTTTTTCATTATTGACCCTTATAAAATCTGTTAAAGCTGCGTACAACTTACTGTAACTGGAAAAGTTATAAATAATATTTGCAAAAAAAATATATGAGGCGCTGAGTGGCTAAACTGGCTCCTGGCGATTTTTTGATAAAATTAGTTTTGAATGTACATATGTGCTATATTGATAGATCTACAAACTTTTCCAGTTGAGAGTTTAAAATTCCTTCCAATTTCGTCAAAAAAATCAAAATAAATATTGACGTGAGTCGCCAAGCGCGCTCTTTGAAAAAATAACGAGTCGCTAAATTGTCTCTTCATAACCGACCAATCAGACACCGCCATTCAAATGCTGATTTTAAACGTACTTTAAATTCTCTATACAATCGTGTCAAACTGGTCACGTGTGTACAGTGAAAAAGTCATGATTTTGCATCGTCTATTTGATTGTTTTTATTAATTAATATTGGATGTTTCATTAGTTAGTGTAAGGTAATCTCACCCAGGAGAATCAAGGAAGCGTTTGAGAAATCCAGCTGGCTGGAGATGTAATGCGTTACGCCAGGAAAAGTATTTGAAAATGGGCATTCCATACATTAATTTTTGCTATAGTTTGAATAATCCAGTGGTGTCACATATTAATTTTTAGTTTCGTATGCGTTTTTTTTAAGTATGCCGTAAATATTGGATATTAAGCGTGATGTAATTAAGATTTTTAAATAAAAGTTTTTAGCATAATTTTAGTTTGTGTCAAAAAATATTATTATGGGACCCTTATTAATTGAATTGATTTTTGAATCATTTTTTGATGACTTTCTAAGCGAATCCATAATTATGATAAATTAATTTACATAACCGCCTTAAAGGTCTTTATATAAATATTTAGAAATCTATTTTAAATGCTGATAACCCGTGTATAGGTTTGGTTGGGCACTGCGCTACCCTAATATTGGTTTATGCCATAGACCAACTCATATAATTTCAATAAGTCATGGAAAATGACTTACTTGTTGATATGATTACTCATGGGATTGCGTTTGGTTTAAAAAACATACTTTTTGGGATGGATTTATTTAGTTAAATGTAGACACAATATGTTTCGACTTACATCATCAAATTCGTTTTTTGGCTTTACTCTAGCAAACACTGATTAAAATTATTTTTCTTTACCTACTTCATACTTAATAGTCCCCATTCAAGTTACGAAAAAAAAATATTTCGAAAAATTTTGAATATGGTGCTTATCGTTTATTCGAAATCAAATTTTTAGGGACCCCTGTAGTTAACGTGATTATACTGTATTAATATTTTATTTAATCAACTTATTTCCAATCATCCCCAGAAATCACTTATTCCTTTATGTTTGAATACGAACTAGGTATTGAGAATCCATTCTGGATTTTTGTGTTTAGAAGTTCCAAAAATGATTGGTTGGTAGCATCAATAATTGAGGCGTCTAATTACAAAACGCGACAAGTCCACAATTCAATATCTTTTGGAAACAACGTTTTTATGTTTCAAGCTTCAATTATTATTTGTTTTAACGTGAGATTATTTTTTCCGTTGTATTATATGTCAAAATTAAAACCAAATGGCAATTTGTTTCAGCCGATGAACTCTTAAATGTAATAAATATAGGCAAAATAAAATTGGACGTAGCGCTATTTGTAGCTCACTTTTTAATTTACTCCGCAGAAGGCACATATTTCCGTGGCACTGTCATGAGTTTATCAGATGCTATAGCAAGGGAGACGCCCTTTTTAATATTGAACGTTCCCTTATTGGTTGACTAAAGCACACGTGAAATCAATCAAGCTTTAAATAATATTATGAAACACGGACTTGGCGCTTTTTGTAATACATCGAAACTTCAAATATTTTTTTTCGTAGGGTTTTGTCGCGTTTTGGAATTTATAGATCAATATATTATATTATGTAAAATTATACAACGAATACGCGTGTATTTTTTCCCGATTTTGACCAAATGTGGACTTATCGCTTTTTGGAATTAGACTCCTCAATTATTATTAATCTATATGAGGTAGGTAGGTACTAATAGGAATTTGGGATTAACTAACGCAATATGTAACGATTAATAGGTAAGTAGGTAGGTACCAAAACTTTAATTACCTATAATAAAATCTAACACTAAATAGCTGTGAATTTTATGTCTGCATCTAAAAGTAAATCATTGATTAATATTAATTTAAAGATGAATGCCGAACGTGAAACATTGATACCTAAGTGACGTCTATGTAAGTTATGTAAACGAATCTTTAGACTTGAAACCAGAACGCGAGCCGCCATTTTGTTGGTATAGCTGCCAGCGAAAGAAGAAAACAAATAACGAACTTAATAAGTAATAATATTATCAGTATAACCATACTAATTTTTGCCGAAATACTTTAATAATTGAATATCTTGGTCGCCAATAAAAATTTTGTGACAATACGATGGCAACACAACTAATTTGTGTGCATAAATATAATCTATGGAGTGATAGTTCTATGATTTTATTTCCAGTTAGCAACATTGTCATTGTTTCCGCGTGGGTACTGCATGGGAATAAAAATTAATCATTTGCGTATTAAATACGTAAAATGGATGTCAAAGTGGAACCAGATGTAAGCGAATCAGACGCGGAAAGGGAGAAAAGCTGCAATGTAACCGGAGAGTGCCCAAACATTTATATAAAACAAGAGATTCCCGACATTTATAGTCACGTATTTGAGGTTAGTTTTGACCAATACCTACTTATATCGAACTATGATAGGATTCAAAGGAAAGTTTCTCTACTGTAGGCATATAAAATGCAACAAATTATTTTGATAAACGCGTTTTTCAATGTAAAGCCTAATTATTTTTATCTGACAAATCGTTGCACCAAAGAACGGCTCTCAGTTAACTGCAATTGACACGTTCTTAATTTTTACGATTACGAGGTAATAGCCGGTTCGGACCGGTCGAGTGATTTAGTAGAGTGGCGAGTGAATTAGTAACTGAAAAGTGTCCGAACACAGTGCATTAGTGAGTGACGTGTCAAAATGAACAGAGTGACGGATATGCGGGAAGCGGGGCGACAGCGGCGCTTAAAAATCAAATGTGTGTGAAGTGCCAAAAAAAGACACTGTCTATCTATGAACATTTCACACACGGTTATACGTTTGAGTTTCAATTTATTTATTTTTGAAGTTATACTTCTTTTGCGGCGATTGGTAGAGATGAAATTGAGAGCTGTTACGAAAGTAATTGACAGTATGAAGTTAGATGCGAATCAATTAGCTGTTTATAAATGCAAGTTTGATAGTAAGATTGTTCCGTTGCCTAGGAAACGAATTTATTATTATTGGTCAAAATAAAATAAAAACAACGAGGTATATAATGTATTTAGCGATATAAGTTAAAGTGTATTGAAATAAACCAGCAGGATTCCACACTCCTTTATTCTAGTTTTTATTGATCTGGGGCTATTAAAACTTCAATTCTTCTATCATACTTTATTTGACAGATCTGAAATAAGACGTCTCGCGCAATGATGCTATCATAGTCGACCATAATTTTGCTTGGTGAAAAATATTGTTTCGGGTTGTGAATGTACTTTTTTTTCTATGTGATTAGCTGTCAAAACTAAGCTTACTTATATTTTTAAGTGTGACAGGTACGTTATTTTTGTTTGGTATTATTTAGTTGATGTGAAAAATATTTTACTGTTTGAATACTTTTGGTTGATGTAAATTTTGACTAACGCCGTGTGCGATTATTTTGTTTTGTGACGCCAAAGAAGTATAATTTCTAAAGCGCGTACTTAAGTACACGAATCGATTTTCTTTTTTACATATTGTGGACATTACAAATTATAAGTTAAAGACGTTCACAACATGAAATGAAACATTATAATAAAGAAGAAAGAAAAATAAAAGTAATAAAATGAATAAAAATGAAAATACAAAAAGAGAACATAATATAAACATACAAAAGCAGTAAAAATACAATAATACATATTATAGAAATTCAAAGAAGTACACTGACCATATTTAAGAATTTATAAAATAGCGTCCACTTCAACTCACCTTTACGGAAGTGAGATATATCAACACCCGAAGCAATTTGGTTCAACATAGTTATCGCTCTCCCAATTGGCATGACCAGTAGCAGGTTGGATCTGCACCCTGGTTAAATAAATAACTGATTATTTTACCAAGGTATTATTTATTATTTATATATTTAGATTTTATATATTTAGATTATTTATATATTTAGATTATTTTTCCCTATTTCTAACATAGTTATCAGGGACACACAGGTCAACACTACCCCGCCGCCCGCATGACTGTGTTCTAGCACTAAAGCAATAAATGATATTTAGACATTTAACGAGTTGATGATTGTGTTTACTAGCATATTATTTTTGTTTTGTTAAGCGTCAATTACATTAAGCTTCTTTTCGAGTTGTTTTTTGGCGAATTTATAATCTGCATGTAAAGTCGCCCAGTGTAATCATCGAAAAAGCTAACAAGCAGGTTGTTATCACTCCACCGAGAAAAGTTGAAAGCTGGTCCATTTTACACGCTACACGCCGGCGTGTATGCCTACTGCGTCTGCGCAGTAGAGCGCAGTAGCAACCTCCCGGTAAAAAAACGAACTACGTTCTGTCAAAATAGTCGCTGGCTTGTGGATTCTCAGCGAATGGAAAGTTTTTTGTGTCATCATAATCGCACTAGCTGAATCGCCCGCTATTAAATTCGCCAACAAACAGCTCGTAAAGTAGCTCAATGTAATTGATGCATTAGTAATATTATTGTTTGTTAAAATAATGAATAAAGGCAAGCCACCTTAATATTTAAACATTAATTTTGGGAATGGGTCAACTGGCCTCCGGACAATTGGACGCCGCACTGTCGTAGACACGTATTATATACAGAACGTAGACGATGTATTTTAATCAGTTTCTATCTACTACTTCGTAGTTTGAATTCATTTTACTCTTAACATAATGTATTCTGTATCGCGGATTGAGAATTTCCATGCCTAAGGCTATAATATATAAAATACAAAACTCTTTTTTCGTTGGAACTTAAACATAATACACTATTAAATCATTGTTTACGTCTGCATATTCGCATTCTCACCATCTATTAAATCATAATATAATCATTTAAATATAAATAATAATATTGAATATATTTTTTAAAGTACCTATAAGTACCTAACGTCTATTTATTTTCGAATTCCGTGGCGTCCAGTTGTCCGGTGCCAAATCGTCCTAGACCCTTAATTTTGTGTTGTTATATTAAAAGCAAAACAGGATGCGCTTGTGAGCTTCCAAGTGTGACACTCAGGGTTAATTCGGATATTTTATTACCATAAAAAAGAGATGTGGAAGGCCTTCTCCAGCAGTGGATTGACTCTGGCTTGTCATAATGTAAAATAATCATAGTCAAAATGCGGCCCCATTTTTCATACAGTATTTGTTATCACCCTTTCATGACTCCAATATCTAAGAAATGTATTGTATGGACAAGATAAATACTAAAAAAATATATAGGTACCTACTTACCACTAAAACTTACAAAATTAAATTTAGATATAAAAAGCAAATCAACATAATATAAGTAAGACATTTACCCAAATCAACAGAGCTGAGGTTTTATTTGGTTGATATTTCTGACACATTTGGTTTGCACCATTTAGCAATACACAAATTAATTATTTTCACACCATTTTTACTATGCTATTATTGTACAACACGTAAGCAAAATAATTTTAGTCATTTCTATATAAGTATACCAAATGATTCTCCTCGATTTGCCGCCCTTCGAGTATCTGCCGCTCCCAAGTGACGCTCAATCTGCCTACCCCCACGGGACGTCACTGGTTGATACTGTTAGATATTATTAATAATAATGTTATTTTCAGAATGGTGACGACGGTTTGATCAATATAAAGTCTGAGAATAATGAGGGAATCGTCATCAAAGATGAATTTGTTGACGACGGAATCCACCACATTAAAAATGAGAATCCTCTACCTGGGTGCTCTCATTCACAATACAGTCTATTAGATCAGGTACGTTCAATCATAAAGGTTGTCTTTTTATTTAATTTTTATTTGAAAGATCTAAATATGGCATTGGGTAACATTTGTACATGATTTTGGGATATATGTTAGAAGGTAACGATCTCCATTGACCGTAACCCAAGCCCAGGTCATATTTTTTAAGAAGTATCTTTCGATGACGCCACTATCGTGTCAACCGCGCCAAATGTTACGTTTTTTGTGGATACAATGGATGTAGGGATTCTTCTAAATTGGTCTCACTTCATATGCGGCAAATATCCTTATTAATAAAACCATATAATGCCCACATGCCCAACGAAGGTCAAAATGGAGGTTTCATGGTATTTTAAAAGCATTATACTAAACATTCCTTAAACGTTGTAGATAATCTATTTATATAATTTTGAAGCTTTATTATCCTTTATATATATACCTTTCGCAAGTTCTATATAAGCAAAAACAACATCCATTCTATAATAATAGCAATTAAATGTCAAAACACATAGTATCCACACAATATCAGGGAATACAGTCATAGTTTATTTATTTTAATATTATTGAATTGAAAATACCAACTATTTTTGTAGGTGTCTACTCAGCAATCTTTTACAGTAAGTCACAGTAAACCACTGGCTATCATTAGAAAAGATACAGTTGACAGAAACATGGCCTATAACAAAATAGTTAATGAAACCAATATTATCAAAGATATGAGGCAACAGCATTTAGAGATACTAATAGATAAACAAAACGTCAAAAAAGAAGTTAAAAAAATATTCTTGCCAAAGGTGGTTCGCATTATATTGAGAAAAGTAACATATTTTCCACGTAACTTTATTTGCAATGATTGTTGTGGAGTGTTTGAATCTTTAAATGATCTAAATTGTCACTTCAGTTCCTGCACAAAGTCTCAGCATCTTAAGTCATATAAGACGAACTATGGTGAAAAACCACATCAATGTGATGTCTGTTTTAAAAAAATCCGGAAAATAAGTGCCTTTAAAATACATAAAATGACACATACCGGTGAAAAACCACATCAATGCGATGTGTGTTTTAAAAAGTTCCTTCGAATTGGTGATCTCAATAAACATAAAATGACACATACTGTTAAAAGACCACAATGCGATGTGTGTTTTAAAAAATTCCGGGAAATGAGTGCTCTCAAAATACATAAAATGACACATACTGGTGAAAAACCTTATCAATGCGATGTCTGTTTTAAAAAAATCCGGAATATAAGTGCCTTTAAAACACATAAAATGACACATACTGGTGAAAAACCATATCAATGCGATGTGTGTTTTAAAAACTTCCTTCGGATTGGTGATCTCAAAAAACATAAAATGACGCATACTGGTGAAAAACCACATCAGTGCGATGTGTGTTTTAAAAAATTCATTACAAATAGTGAACTCAAAATACATAAAATGATACATCCTGTTGAAAAACCACATCAATGCGATGTGTGTTTTAAAACATTCGCACAAACTCATTATTTCAAAATACATACAATGACACATACTGGTGTAACACCACATCAGTGTGATGTTTGTTTTAAAACATTTTTGCAAGTCGGTGCTCTCAAAATACATAAAATGACACATACTGGTGAAAAACTACACCAATGCGATGTGTGTTTAATAAAGTTCCTTCGTATTGGTGATCTCAAAAAACATAAAATGACACATACTGGAGAAAAACCACATCAATGCGATGTATGTTTAAAAAAGTTCCTTCGAATCAGTGATCTCAAGAAACATGAAATGACACATACCGGAGAAAAACCACATCAATGCGATATGTGTTTTAAAAAGTTCCTTCGAATCAGTGATCTCAAGAAACATAAAATGACACATACTGGAGAAAAACCACATCAATGCGAAGTGTGTTTAAAAAAGTTCCTTCGAATTCATGTTCTCAAAATACATAAAATAACACATAATGGTGAAAAATCACTTCAATGCGATGTGTGTTTTAAAAAGTTTAATCAAATTGATTACCTCAATAGGCATAAATTGAGACAACATTATAGTGGAAAACCTTAACAATACGAATTTTACATAAAAACGAAAGATACATAAAAATGCATATTGATCTTAGTAGGAATATAACTTTTTTTACATTAAAGGAGTATCGCAACACTTAAGAACGTAGACCTTTTGAAAAATTGTGTCTATGTTAGGGGCCAAAATTGGAGTGGCCATACTTCCCAGCGATGTTGACTATGTATCAAAAATCAAGCAACACACGCCCGTTCCGAACAGACCTTAACCCATTAAGGCCAATTAAGGCTATGTCGCAGGGACACTAAAGCTGCTTTTATATCGGAAGCACGAAAAACAGCATCTGACGGAAGACGCTTTCATTCTGCCGATATCGGCATCCCAGGACCATCACTCACAATCAAGATAAATGAACATCTCATTAAACATAATAAAATACTTCTGAAACTCTTAAAAAAAGCCTAGGCTTTGGGGTTTACCCAAGACCCGAATGAAAACGAACCATAAGTGCGAATTAGAAAGCATTCGGTACGCTTATATCTCCGCAATATGCGTTAGAGTTAGACAAAATTTCTACGGCTGGATTAAATATTTTCTGAAACCTCGTCTGTAAATATTGATTTGAATGATTACCTACATTCATTTAAAAACTAATAACACGTGTTGCTGAAATATAGTGTTTTAGTCTTACATATAAAGCTAGTGGTCATTATTTTTAGTTAATTTATTAGAAAATATGTTTAACTGTGTTGCAACATGATGGTATAACGTTTCATAGTTAAGTTAATATAAAATTGAGGTTCTACTGTGCGTTATACGCGAGAAATACGGTTTAATTTTGCAGAAAAATAGCTAGTCTCATTATATTATTTCTCTTAAGATTTACATACCTATATACCTGGTTGATTTTTTACAAGGAAAAACGAATCCTTCTCTGCTATTTGTATCGCAGTAGATGAAGATATAGGGAAAATGAAATAATTTAAATATTGAATATCACCTTCGTGAGCACTCCTTCCCGCAAAATATTATATTTTGTTTAATTAACCTTATTGGCAAGACGATATATTTTTATGTAACTACTTATATACCAGGTTTTAATCATTAAATCTATTATCAGAAAGTATGTGTAGTCCGCACGAAGACGAATGAAGATTTTAAATAGTGTCCTCAACAGTGACTGTGGTGTTATAATTTCTCCTGCTGAAACTTGGCTTTTGGACGAAATTAGCTTATCACGAACTAATTGACTTTAGGTGCAATGTCTTTTGCCGAGATTGAGATAATGAATCAGTTAGAAAAAAGGAAACGTCAATGAGTGCTCGTCGATAACGTTCTCTAGAAGTACTTATCAATAAACTAGGAGTCGGGCCCCTGAAACAACGCTAAAAAATACGTAACCTAGTGTCACCCAAGAAATGCTCTTACTCATTTCCGAAAATGTTGCAAGACCTGCAGTTTTTAAGTCATCGCTCAAATTTTCATTGTTATTGTACATATGACTCACATTTAGCATTATTATGGCCATACTTCTTTCAAGTGCACAAATGGATTCAGATGCAAATACGATTTTCGTTTGCATATGATTACAATGAGATCATTATAAAACTACTTAGACATTCGTGCTATTTTCCGGTAGTGGCTTTTGTGTAGGACTTGTAAAGTTATACTTCTTTTTGCGCGCTTGGAAAAACAGATCAGAGTGTATTTTTAGCGTGTGATGGTAGTTGCGCGCGCCGATGCAGCACAATTTATTAATATGATTATATTCATTTCGGTCTCGAGAGTATATGTGCATGCGCATAGTGTCATTTAGATAGTCGTTCAATACAACCAAGTAAATAGCACGTGTTGTAAACATAACCAATATTTCTACACTTTAATTTATATTCATGAAACTTTATTTATATTGGTGTATATTTATTTTTCGTTGTGAAGGTTGTGTATCAAGATTTGAGGCTATATTTATGTGAGTATTATTTATGAGTAAACTTATATATCATTAAATAAATCAATTTTGTGAATATTGAGTTGGTAAATAATTCAAAAAATATATATTAAAATTTGATTTTTTATAAATTCATCATGGTATCTTCTGAATCGATTATAACCGATTTTTGGCAAAGATAAGTTTTGGTCCAATAAAATAATAAATTACATTTATCATGTGCTATATGAGACACCGCTGAATCGCGTACGTTTCCATCAACCTAATCTACTGTAATATTAATAGACTCATTAAACGGCTTATTTTGTTTTGTTACGCCAAAGAAGTATAATTTCTAACGCGCGTACATAAGTACACACACCGATTTTTCAATGAAAGCTTAGATCGGCGCACTAAATTGATATATCTCTTATTTTCGGTTTAATTTCTAAAAAATGTATAATTTGTTATTTCTATATGAACCTTATTTATAATTTTTAGAAATTGCACCTCTTAGAAAGATATGAGACATTTTTAATGAATCGCCAACATTTTACGAATCACCACAAATATATGCAATATAATAAATAAACACAACGGCAATACTTGAGTAATAGGTCGTAGCTAAAAGTCAAATAAGTACGATTAAAAAGAGAAAAAAAACTTTTAAAACATATAAGTACATTAGAAATAAACTGAGTTTAAATAAGAGTTGATTTATAATATAAATATTACCCCATTATTATATTTTACCATAAATTAATAAAAATGAGAAAGATTTAAAAAAAAACTACAGCTCTGTACTTTTAAGAAAGTAATCTATCATGACCTCATAAGTTTAACGACAGTTTCATTTTGGCTGATGACACGACCACAAAATGCGCGCCTTCAGCTAGCATTTCATGTGATGATTTTATGAGGTCACAACTATTTTGGTCCGATCGAGAATGTCGATTTCACGTTGGAGTACGCAGCCTACATCAAGACAAAGTTAAAAAAAAACATGTGATAAGTCCCATAGTTCAGTCTGAGTGACTTACAGCCACTCAGAGTGGATTATGGATGATTTTTTCAGGCAGACCAAATGGTCTTATAAGAAAAGTGTAAGTAATTAAGAAGTCTAGAATTTAAGGTTAAACATAAACCATTTCATGTAAATAACTTATTCGATATCATTAGCTAAATGCTGTAAACTAAAGCTAATTTGTGATTGTAATCTTCTTCGTATTATATCGCAAATGATAAATTAGAATATCTTTCTCGTAATAAAGTACGTACTGTTACGTCTTCGGACTTCAGGTCATATACCTGGAGTACTTTTTGGGAATGTAGAGTGGCCTGAGCACACCCTTGGCCCTTTAGTCAAATAAAACAGCACCTAGCCGCAACCTTGATCACCCAGAGGGACGCTTTCCTTTCAGAAATAAGTCCCACGACCCATGTCCTTGAGGCTGAGGACATGGTCCGTGGAAGACCAGGGTAAACACACCAGAAGGTATGCGAGACGACGAATGTTATTGGGCTTTTGCCAATTAAACATAAGCAAACAAATGAGTAAAACATGTCAGTAGAATGTGTAGACAAAACGCCAATAAATTGTAATAACTTGTATTGTGAATGAGAGAGGAATGTTAGATAGTGCAAGGAGAAGAAACGGAGTGGTACTTCATAACTAGATCGTAAAATATTTAAAATTAAGATGTATATAAAAATTCCGCAGTACGGACACTACGTTGTAATAACGCGTAAGTGCGCCGTACAAAATAAATGTAAACAATTTAAAGCGCTGATTCCGAAATAAAAATAATGATAAGAGAGCCGAGCCGGCAATGCCGTAAATTATGACCGTTGGAGATATTGCAACGTCGCCGTTTTTCGAGAACGCTTTCGTTGAAAGCAAAACACAAGATGGCGGGCGGTATTCTGAAAACAGCCAAATCGCAAGCGCATACATTTCGTCTTCCGTAAAATAAATTATTAAAAAATGTAACGATTATATAATATTAACTTAAATATACCTTGCCGTTTCCAAAACAATTCCGGTGTGTTATTTATTCACCTCCACATCCAGAATCCAGATGAAAAACCAGATACTAAAGATAAAAGTGACAGTTTGCTAATTATAACAGAACAATTATTAATGAAACCCACCTTCAAAAAAACCGAAATTGAGCTAGACCAGAAGTGTGGTGGTTTATCATTACCTACGTATTTAGTACATACTTATATAGTAAATAGATAGAAAGATAAAAAGAAGATTATCTACATTACATATTATTTTTTGCAAAAATAAATATACGCACAAGAATTCATGAGTAGGAGAAGTATTATAATATGTAATAAGCTCTGATTATTTTGTAAGAAAATAAAATCTATACGTGTTCGATCTATTTTGGGCAATGTAAAATTTTCAGTAAAAAAGATGCCATTTGTATAGCATTCGATGTTTGAATGTGAACACATTTTCAATCAATTGGCGAGTAGTATAAAATTAAACGTAAATGTCATCATAATATAACTGGACTGTGATTCGCCAGAAATGTTGTCATTTTTCCGATAGCCTCCAGGCTATTGAGTTAAAAATTTTAATAAAATAGTGGGGAAGAATAAGCCATAGAAGAACGTCGTATCGATTCCTCTGCGGACAATAATTTGAAAAAATTCAACTCGTAAATAGTGGCGCATTCAAAGCATTTATTTGTTTTCCGTGAGAAAGCCTTTGCCACGAATTGAGTTCGAGAGGCATTTAAAGTGTAACGAAATTGTAATTATTTCGATTACTCCGCGTTCGATGTAAACAATTTTATCACTTTACTATGGCATCATTCATCATCAGCCGCGCATGACGACCGGTTTCCGGTACCCTTACGAGGACTTAAGTACTCAAATCAATAATCCTCAATCTAAAGGACGGTGACTCTCACCTCATGAATTATTAACTTTATTGGTCATTTTTACTCAAGTATAGTATATAGGTAGGTATATATGATGTTCATAAAAATAACGGAACTATTTCCTCGTCTTTTAAAGATGTGCACAATTTAATTTACCTGTTTCTATTTATATTAACAAATCTGTAGGTGTCCCTATAAAAGGTATTATTAAGTATTTATTATGCAAAGCTCAACTTTACAGAAATGTATGCATATGGCTACTTCTTTTAAGTTTATTAAATGTAAGTATATGATTTAAAATACGAGTACAACCATAAAACACTAAAGCTATTGTTTTTTATTTCTTAAGTTTTTTGCCTGTCTCTAGTTATTTAGTTAAATTGAGCCAGTTTGAATGAAAATAATATTCTGTCCGCCTTTTCTTAGTTTAAAACAATACATCTTAAAGTGTGTTTTAAGATAAATAAAAATATCTTTAAATATTTAAGAAAATAATCTGCTATAAATATTTCAGTAGGTTGATGGCCTTCTTATAATATTAATTCATAATATTCACTATTTATTTTGCTAGGTCATATTTTTATAATAATACTTACATATTATGATTTTCCTCACAGCCTTGATGGAAAGACAGTATATTAAATATAAAAATAAAATAAAACAAAATATTATGCAACTAAAAACCAAGCAAAATTGATAAATAAAACGACAACATTTATAATAATACACTTTTATTTTTAATGACAACCTATTTTAGATAATACATTTTAATTATATACAAACAAAATGCAGTGCATAAACATATATATCGTATGGGTATTTTATATTCCTACTTATGATATTTAAATAACATAATATAACGTACATATTCATCTCAAATAACATACGAAAAGTACATAAAATATTTATTACTTTCCATAAAAATAAAGGAATAAATGTAGGAAACTAATAATACAATATTAGTTACCTACCTACCAAAAACTTGTAATGTAAATATACTTTTAATATTATGTTCTATCCAGGGATTATTTAATGTTGGTGTATTACACACACTATTGCACGTGCATAATGCGTCCTCCATTTTTGTATGACACTCACACATTCAAAAACCCTGCATCAACATGCGGCGTATTGAATATAGCCTATCGGTATTCTATTTATTATCTGTTCTGTGGTTCTACCTAAGCAAATATTTTACTACCTTCTTCTCTTAATAACCTCTCAAAAATTCAACATGCCTATATATTTGAATGTAAGTAAACTAAAAGAATGAATACTAATGAATTGAAGTTTTGTACTATTCCTTTTGAGTAGTTTTTGCGGACCGAGTTTCGCCTTTCGGCATCTTCGGGTACTATGTGCATTCACTAAAAGGTAAATACACACTGACGATGAATACAATTCATAATTCTAACTTATATAATAAATTAATACAATAAATTAGGTGAAACTTTATCACCTATCGTTAAGTTCACAATAAACATATAACGAAAAAATTATGAATAGCATTTTAACTGAAAAAACCTAGCGAAATTATTGTCCTTTTACCTGGTAAGGTTACATCGAAACCTGTGACCCAAATTCCACGAATTGGGGAAATTCTGAAGTAACTACCTACTTATTTATACTTGAAAAGTTAAAATAAAAATTAAATAAGATTATTACGCCATATATTATTTATAATTTAATTACGTATATTTGATTTAAGTTGTAAAGCAGTTATTAAACAGTAAAAAATGTCGCTATGGCAGTCCCGTGCCGTGGCACAAATGTAACACGTTCGGCTGGTAAACGTAATTTCAGTGATTGGAATCCACTCGAGTGCGATTTATTTTTTCCTGTGAAAATAAAAGCGGCCACCCATCCAAGTACTATCCGAGCCCGATGGTGCTTAACTTTGGTGATCGTAAGAGAGCGTTCGACCACTTGGCTGATAACATTCTGCGTAACGCTGGATTTTGTGTACACAATTTTATTATCACGGCCAGAAAAATTTAATTGTTTTTACCAGAATAAGTCATTTTATGCAATTTCAGGTTAATAGACGTTACACATGAGTGATCACAAGAATCAAATAATACCTTAATACCAGAATGACTCATTTTATGTAATTTCATGCTACCTGACGTTGCACATGAGTAAATGCATAACCCACACTAGAATGGCTTTATACCAGAATGAGTCAAATTATAATATTTTATGCTACTTAATTGTGCACACGAGTAATTGTATAACTCACATTTAAATGGCTTTTCACCAGAATGAGTCAAATTGTGTACTTTCACGTGACCTGACCTTGCACGTGAGTAATGGCATTCCTCACATTTAATTGGCTTTTTACCAGAATGCTTCATTTTATGTGCCTTCATGTTACCTACGTGTACACATGAGTAGTCGCATTCCTTACATTTGAATGGATTTTCGCAATGCGTAATTTTATCCAATTTCATGTGATTTGACCTTGCACTTGAGTTTTCGCATTCCTCACATTTGATTGGCTTTTTTGCTAGAATGAATCATTTTATGCAATTTCATGTGATTTGACCTTGCACTGGAGTAATTGCATTCATCACACTTGAATGGCTTCTCACCAGAATGAGTCATTTTATGGAATTTCATATTACCCAACGACACACATGAGTAATTACATTGCTCACATTTGAATGGCTTTTCATCGGAATGAGTCAATTTATGTACTTTCATGTCACCTGACCTTGCACTTGAGTAATGGCATTCCTCACATTTGAATGGCTTTTCACTAGAATGTTTCATTTTATGTGCCTTCATGTTATCTACGTGTACACATGAATAGTCGCATTCCTCACATTTGAATGGCTTTTCGCCAGAATGAGTCATTTTATGCAATTTCAAGTGATTTGACCTTGCACTTGAGTAATTGCAGTCATCACACTTGAATGGCTTTTCACCAGAATGAGTCATTTTGTGGAATTTCATATTACCCAACGACACACATGAATAATTACATTTCTCACATTTGAATGGCTTTTCACCAGAATGAGTCAATTTATGTACTTTCATGTCACCTGACCTTGAACTTGAGTAATGGCATTCCTCACATTTAAATGGCTTTTCACCAGAATGTTTCATTTTATGTGCCTTCATGTTACCTACGTGTACACATGAGTAGTCGCATTCTTCGCATTTGAATGGCTTTTCGCTAGAATGAGTCATTTTATGCAATTTCATGTGATTTGACCTTGCACTTGAGTAAGTGCATTCATCACACTTGAATGGCTTTTCACCAGAATGAGTCATTTTGTGGAATTTGATACTTCCCAATGACACACATGAGTAATTACATTGCTCACATTTGAATGGCTTTTCACCAGAATGGGTCATTTTATGCAATTTCATATTTCCTGACTTTGCACATGAGAAACTGCATACCTCACATTTGAATGGCTTTTCACCAGAATGAGTCATTTTATGCAATTTCATGCTATCTGACCTCGCACATGAGTAATTGCATTCCATACATTTGAATGGCTTTTTGCTAGAATGAGTAATTTTATGCAATCTCATATTTCGTGACGACACACATAGGTAATTACAATCCTCACATTTAAATTGTTTGTCTCCGGTATGAGTCATTTTGTGTGATTTCATGTGACATAACTTTACACATGAGTAATTGCACTTGTCACATTTAAACTTTTTTTCAACTGCATTCAGTTCAAGATATGACTCATTGGTCATATCTTGAGTCTTCGCCTGACAAAATCGTTTCCATGTGTAATTACTTTTAACACATTTAAACAGCCTTGATTCGGAATTAGTCATTTCCGCCAATGTGTTTTCATGTAATGATTTATGAAGTTTCATTTGGTCGAACGATTGAAAAAAATCAAAACAGATACTACAAACGAAATTTTTTTTATAAAACGATTTTTTTTCCAATTCTATAACAGCCTCTAATAAGTCAGGGATTTTCACATTTGATTGAACACCTCTAGCAGTGCGACAGATTACGTTTATATCTCTAAACTTTTCATTGTATTCCAGGACATCTTTCTTAATATCATGTTCGTCGATCTGTAGGTCTTCCCAAGGATCTTGGATATCAGTATTCTCCGACAACGATTTGAGACTCGCAATCCTGGCCGTCACTGAGCTTCCGGGGACAAACTAAAAAAACAACAATTTTCAGTTGGTGCGACGATATTATAATTATAAAATAACACCATTTGAAGACTTGAGACCAAACGTTACACAAGGAAACTTTGATAATAGAATGTCGGCAAAGGGAAATGGTGAAAGTCACGAGTATACCCACAGCGCGCTTAGGGAAATATAATTTGACCTTTGCGGAAAAGAGTTGCACCCTCAAGTGCAAATGCTTAAAAAGTCGCACTGCAGATTTGGTATTTTGTGACTATTTTGATCCTATGACTACCATTGTTCCATGATGTAAAATATGCGTTTCATAATCTAAGAGACTTTTATAGGTAAGTCATGAGTTTTCGTATTTCGAGCGAGTTCTAATCGTCCATTAGTGTATTTAAAGTCTCAGGATGTATATCATTTGAGCCGTCTACTCGCATTATCCCGTTTAACGAGCCTACTTTTTAAAACCACTTATAATGACGAATCTAAAACAAATAGTAATGTTTACCAAATATCCGCAGGAAGCAGATGCATTTGATTGTCCGCCCAAAAGGGTATACATGCGGAATCATTAATTTATGTTATCATTTTCTTCTTCTTCTTCTTTCGACCATGTTCAATCCTAAAAGGATCATATGGGCCTCCACAGAGTGGAAGTTTGTATTAACAGATTTGTATTTTTACGAGAAATGGATGTCAGCCACTTGCCCAACCTATTAGGTTCATACTCTTACTCATACACAAATTGAAAAACAATATGTGTACTTGCCAGACCCAGGATTCGAACCTGGGACCCTCGACTCGAGAAATCAGCGCCTTAGCCACGTGGCCATCGTGGGTAATAATATCACATAATTATTCAGACACACTTGATTCGTTTTCCCTCTCACACAAAATGGCTCTTAAAGAAATTTTGATAAAAAAATTATTTATATTTAATACTCTTGCAAATACCCACATAAATATTAAAGGGGCAACCGTATATTTGGCGCACCAGAAGTAAACTAAATTCAAAACATGCAATAAATTTTAGTTCAAGTTAATATTACTTAATAAAAAAAAACAATGTCAATAGAATTAAGATTATGTATTATTTGATCTACGATTCAATGTTTAGCTTAAAATAATAATATCGTCCAGCAAAAAAAATCTCTAGCTCAAACAAAATTCTGAGAGATGCCGTGAAACACCAAAAATGCAGGTAAAGAAGCCGCCAACGCTGAGTGAAAGAGTATGTAACCCCAGACCGTAGGTAGAGATACTAGTTGGTTGTCCGCATTTGGCTGCGGAAGCAACTTATTTTGATTCTTGGTGACAAAACTTTGTACACATATGCTAACAGCCTGTACTTACAAGAATTGTACCTAAAGCCCTGCAACCATCCCTGCCCTTTGGAGATGACATTTGGCCTCTAAAACGTGAGACATACGATTAGAAGGTACCCCTATATTTTTAGACCGAATTTAGCTAGGAAGCGATTGACAACCAGAAGAGAAAGCCGCGTATGAGGAAGATAACAGAGAAAAACTACTGTTAAGACGTTTACTACATGCGTGTTTGAACATGTACCGTTTAAAAAAACGCACGAAGAGCACATTAACGCGCGTGATTGAACATGTACCGTTAAAAATAAAGATTTTTTTCGGTGAGGTTGTAATGGTAATGAATGTAAAAAATCTTAACACCACTGCACAGTAATGTACCGAAATATGACTATATTCTAAAACATTAGAGCGAGAGGTTTAAAAGATTACTATTTTATGTAATAAAAATACTTTATACAGTCATCAAATGTTTAAAATAAATATAAAGGATAATAAGGCTTCAAAATTATACAAATAGATTATCTACAACGTTTAAGGTGTGTCCAGGATCATGCTTTGAAAATAGGAAAAAAGCTCCATTTTGACCCACGCTGAGCACGTCCGCCCTTAAACCACAAATGCCCACAGATCAATCAGAATGTCATTACCCAGCGGTGACAATTACAAATTGTCAAATCGTTACCTATATCGAAATCTGGGCACTACGATGTCCAATCATAATATAGGTAGCTAATTTCAAATCAGCCGCAAGCCGTGTTGAGCGTATGCGCACAAAAGTATGTCAACATAGGTACTGTCTGACAACTGATGGACGTTTTTCAAATTGAATAGTTTAAATCTTGAATTTCAGGGGAAAATAAACATAATATAGGATAAATAGGTCGGTAAAGGTTTTTAAAGGCCCCGTTTACATGATTCACTTTTGACAATCGTCGCGGAGGAATTATCCCTATAATCCCGTGTAAACGCACATTCATCAACGATTCATCGAAAGTGATTATCAGGAATCAAAAGTAAGTGAAGTTCAACTGAATCTACTTTTTGATGACTTCGATGCTGCGCATGCGCAAGCATCATATTCCTCATGACAATACGTCGCGCTACCCATGATTTTATCCATCAGCGCCTCTTTTTCTCTCGATGAATTTTCTGCATTCACATAACAGACAATCACAAATTGTTTGAATTCCAACCTGCACCTCAATTTAACTTAACGCCATTTTGGAATGAATTGAGTAAAACACGTGTAAAAAAAGTGAATGCCCGCATTCAATTCACTGTCCGCATCCGCAGTGACTCATCTAAATGCGCCTCTCTTTATTTTGTATATGACATGTTTCGATGATAAACTCTCTTTTCATTCTGTTTGCCAATTACTGAGGTTGGTTATTAATGTCTTTACAAGCGTTGCCAACAATCCCCTTCAGTTGTCGATTCAATCGCTTTCTTCACCTGGGAAGCGCACGCGACTGAAGTACCTCCCTTCCCCTCCCTTCTTATTTCATAATTGTTAAAATAAAGGACGTGTCTATTGCAGTTAGACGAGAATCGTTCTTTGGTGCCATGATTTGTCAGATAAAAATTAAGCTATACATTGGAAAACGCGTTTATCAAAATAAACTTGTTACATTTTACATGCCTACAGTAGGTACAGCAATTTCCCTTTATTCCTGTCATGGTTCGCTATAAGTAGGTATTTGACAAACTAACCTCAATTGCGTGACTATCAATGTCGGGAATCTCTTGTTTTATATAAATGTTTGGGCGCTCTCCGCCTACATTGCAACTTTTCTCCCTTTCCGCGTCTGATTCGCTTACGTCTGGTTCAACTTTGACATCCATTTTACGTATTTGATTACCAAATGATTAATTGTTATTCCCATGCAGTAACCACGCGAAAACAATGACAATGTCGCCAACTGGAAATAAAATCATAATATAAATTACATTTGCACACCACTCAGCAGTGTTGCCATCGTTTTGTAAACTAACCTGATTATACTCTGTCATAATTATTATGAATTGCCATAATATTTATCAAAATCGGTATCGAACAATATCTGGGGCCGAATGTAATAAGTGCCTATATCAAAATAAATATATCAATTATTGTTCAGTACAAGAGATTGTTTATTTCTCTCAATTAATATTATTAACTTTATTAATACACACCATGAACATCTGGTTATAATATACATAAATTGACAAGCTCATGGCAAATAATCAGACAGTTTTTTCTTGAAAATACTGGGAAATGAGGACAATAGGAGTGACATGGGCACATCTTGCACCAAATACACAGCGGTAATAATCAAGACATAGGCAGTTTAAGACACACTTTTTATTATTATTTATCATTTTAAAGGTTTTCATTACCTACACATAATAATTATGTACCTACCTTCCACACACCATTTACTCACATATACATTACATAATAGTAATAAGTAGCGTACCTATAGGCCATTTAAGACAGACTTATTCACTAACATGTCTTTCATCTGGTAAATAATCATTTTCAGTCTCATCGCTTGTAAGTAATGACTCTTAAAAGTATCGACTTGAACTACTTATCATCATCATCATCATCAGCCTGAATCTATCTACTGCTAGATGAAGGCCTCTTCAAGCTGCTTCTACTTCTCTCTGTCCTGTGCGTTGCGTTGCCACGTACTTCCGCAGAACTTTATCATTTCATCTATCCAGAGGCCTCTAGATCTACCATGCGGACGTTTTGTACCTCTTGGATACCACTGGATGACTAAATTCGTCCAATAATCGTCTCTTCTTCTAGCAAAGTGTCCAGCCCATCTCCATTTGAGACTTTTAGTGAACTCAATCACATCGGAAAGCTTTGTCTGCTTCCTTATAAACTCATTCCTTTTTTGTCCTTTCGCGTTATGCCCAGAATGCACCTCTATATACAGCGTTGCGCTACCCCAAGTTTCGGAATCTCTCTTTTACGTAGGGTCGATGTTTCACACGCATGTGTGATTACGGGAAGCACAGACAGGTTGAACACTTTGAGATTTAGGCATAGTGGAAGGTCATTTTTGAAGACATTATTCAAGCATCCAAAAGCACTCCAGACTAGCTTTACTCTGCGAACAATTTCATCAAATATGTGTCCATCTATACCTAGACACTTGTTGTCCCAGAAAGATGTAGTTTTTCACCTGTTCGAGCTGAGTGCCATTGGTGAGGATCTCTTTTTGGCCCGCAAAGCAGTTGAATATGACTTTCACCTTTGTTACCTTTATTTTCAAGCCTACGTTATTGCTTACTTCAGCGAGTTCGTGCATTCTGGTTTGGAGGTCTACTGAGTCTTGTGAAAAAAAATACTATATCATCGGCAAAGCACAGATGACTCAGGATTTCTCCATTTATGGGGCTCCCTTTCGCGAGTGGAGAACTACAAGGCTCTAAGTGTTTGTCCTTGGAGAAACAAAAGTAACAATGAGGCAGCTTAGAATACTACTTCATTGTTGGGTTTGTTTTTTTAAAGACGAACACTTAGAACCTTGTAGAATTGGGCTCGTGCTTTGTCATTGCAGTCAAGTTGCCTGAATAAGTAGTCTTCAACCTTGGTTGTAGGAGTAGGGTACCTAGCTGTAAATAGGTTAGGTGAGATTGAATCACCTTGTCGGACTCCTTTGCTGATAGGAAATCTGAGCGATGGTTAATGGAGATTGACAGATGCTGTTGCGCTATCGACTGTACCTACTTATATATTATTAAAAATATTTATATAGCGCACAGGGATTCCTTGGTTTTTGAGTGCATCGAGTATTGAACCTTTCTTTATGGAATCTAACGCCTTCGCACAGTCTATAAAACCCATGCATAGTGGAGGTTTGTATTCCTGGCACCGCTCTATGATTTTTCTGACGACTTGGATAATATGGTCCATAGTGCTGTATCCTCCTCTAAATCCGGCTTGTTCTCTAGGCCCTAGATAACCCTAACTAGCACTAGGCCCCAGATATATTATACGAGTATCTATCTATTTAAAATGCAATTATCATCGTGAGCCTGAATCAATCCACAGCTACCAACAGCTACAATAATCGTCGCTAAAATTGAGCGTAGTTATGCACAAAGCAGCCAAGCCACAATTTTGAAAAAAATTAGTTATTGTGATTTCCATAATCTCACACGTTTGTTTTACGTTCTGCACAAATCAGCCAAGCTGCTGTCATACAAACATCTCATATAAATGCGTTTTAAAGATTTTGCAAATCACAGAGTATGACATTTTCGATTTGCATAAAGCAACCAAGCTGCTGTCATACAAAAATGTCATATAAATGCGTTCTAAAAATATGCAATATTCGTTCTGCAAGAAGCAGCCAAATGATAATATTATATACTTAGTAAATTTTTAAAATCGTGACTGTAAGGTGTGTTTTTCTACATTCAATTAATAAACATTATTTTCTCAATTACATTACATGTTTTTCATTTTATTATATATAATATACAGATTTTTCATATAAAAAATAGTGCTAGGCAGCTAAATATTGATGTATAATTTACAAGTTTTTCGAATTATTTTCAGAATTTTGAAATTCCCATAATAATTTAGTAACTTAGAAGGCTATTTTTAAAGAAAATAATGAAAAATAAAGACTTTTCTTACAAAAGTAAGAGATGGCTGCATTCTGCAGAATGCATATTCTAAAAAAAATCATTTTACTCAAAACACCTGGACTACTAAAACACCAAAATTTCATAGAGTATATGCTTTTATCTCTTCAAAAGTTATACAAAATCATATTTATATATAATATCTATCATTCAAAAAGTATACAGAGGCTTTGCTGATTTAAAGAAACACAATTTACATAAAAGTGCTTCTATCTCTGTTTGAGGTTTGTGTGGCTCGGCTGCTTTGTGCATAACTACGCTCAATTCAGAATCTGCTGTTAAATAAATACAAACTATTTTGAATAAAATAAGTAATATCACTAGATTACTCAATATATTCAAATATAATTAATCTCACACTTTGTAAAATAAATAAATATGAAAGCTGATATACAAGTTTAGTATTGAAATATGAGGTAATGAACGTTTTTGTCGTCTTCTTAACATTTCATATAATATTGTTTTGGTTAAACCTATACTAAGGCGACGATATTTAAAAGGGTTTTCCCCAGAATGAGTCAATGTATGCGCTTTCATGCTACCTGAGAATACCCGTTAGTAATTCAATGTATCACATTTAAATGGCCTTTTCCCAGAATAAAACATTGTGTGATTTCATGAGACTTAACGTTATACATAACGTGACCATTTATTTTTTCCCCCAAACCAGGATACCTAAAAAGAGGTAGGTACTTATCCATCCAGTTGACGTTACCCTGGTCTTGGTATAACCACAAGGGCGTTATACCCTCAACCGGCCCTGCCCTCAGACCAGGTTGAGAACCCCTGCTTTAGGCTAGCTCAGCTCTAGGTCGGAGATGATAGTCAACTAAAAGTTCTTATCGACACTTACGAACACATCACAACAATATTGTTATATTAATCATTCAAAATCGCCACCCAGTAATAGGCTGACGTCAGGATCCTTTAGATACTTTATTAATCTTTATATTTATTAATGCGAATTCGTTTCGCACCCACGTGCGCGTAACGTCAAAGAACAGCTGTTAGCTGTCATCCAGTTCCTATACTGAATTATATTCCCAAGAAATAGATCGCGGATTTATTTCAATTAAAAGAAATCTTCGACAGTATTGTTTAAATATTTATTAGATTATTTTTTTCATAAATACATTTATTATGATTAATGTTTATTTAACAACTTAACACTACATTTTATTTCTAAATAATTACTATATTTATTATATAAACTTATTTTAATTAATTAATTTATAGTACCTATAAGACTATCCGTATTTATTTTAATTTATAGGTATGGCTGCACATTTATTATATTGTCGAGGCGCCGACTATAAAGTTTGAGAAACCATGTTCTTTTTATATATATATTCGCGGGTACTTGTTACTAAGTACTTAATGACGTATTCGGTTACGAACGAATAATTCCCGTCGCCGCGTTATATATCAACGTCGCAGATTGTGATGACGTAGCCGATATGACGCGCTACTCATTTCTCGCGAAAAAACTACCGATCGGGTTTTCAAAACAACGCGAATATCTGCAAAATCTCCAAGGGGAGCTGCACAGGTCAGAGAACTTATCTCTAGTAGCAGGAGTAGACGACTGAATTTGTATAAAAAAATATGGGTTTATATACCCATGAGATAGGGCCTTCATGAAAAACTGACGTCAGGGATACGAAAAACCACCTCCCTAATTTTAGGTCTTCATCAATTATCTGAAGAACCGTTAATAATTCTGATTAAGAAATTATGTAAGTGCGTAGGGGTTCTGATACCCGTCATCGTAATATAGATTTTAATAACTTTAACATATATAATTTAGAAAAACACTTTCTCTAGAATATATTATAACCAATAGAAAAAATCTTTTTTGAAAAAAAGCAAGCCAACCCGACGGGGAATCGCACTCCGTATCTTCCAGGTTTACGCCCTGATCCGTGCATTACCACTATGCTACGAGGTGACATACTAATTGCGACAAATTTTAACTATTGGTCAATTTTAATACCTTCTCATCAGTGCTCCTCCAAATCATTTGATGTATGTATATGGATAGGATGTCACCTCGTAGCATAGTGGTAATTCACGGATCAGGACGTAAACCTCGATTCCCCGTCGGGTTGGCTTACTTTTTTTTCAAAAAAGATTTTTTCTATTGGTAATAATGTATTCATCAGAAAGTGTTTTTTTCTAAATTATATATGTTCAATAATCAGAATGATATATTCTTATATCTTGTGAATTATTCGTTGAATAAAAGAAATAGTTAATTATAATAATCTCAAGTTTAGAAAAGGGTGAGAAAAAGCCGTACATGACTTTTAGGGGCGTGTTTACACGCAAAAAGTGGACCAATGAGGTTATTTTTGCCTCCTTCCATCAGACCAGGAGCCAGACCTTCGGACCAATTACGGAAAAGCGGTTTATTTTCCTGCTTTCCTAGAAAATTACGAGTATCTGATTAAGTTAAAAACAAGCGGCCTATAGCTACCTATCTACAGGTGAGACAAGTTCCATAATCATTGCAAAAGTCCTTCTGGTACTTTTTACGTAGATTAGATAAATATTTTCTGATACAATTATCAGGATTACAATAATGAAAAATGAAAGATCATCGGTTTAAAACGGTTCGTAATATTATCATGTATATCGGAATCGACCGTACCGGCATATTACGATAATGAGAATGAGTCAAAATTCAATTTCGCGTTATCTTTTATAGTCCGTAACTTTCGCATCGTTTTCACTCCTTCAAGGAGGAGGTACGACTTAGATTTATCCAAATATACTTATGGGGCACTATAAGGTCAAGAGTATGAGGGAGTGCAAAAAAAACTCACCTATTTATACAAGAAGTCCATCTTCCATCGATTTTGAAAACACGTCGATAAGACGAACATCTATACTTAACATCGCAAGAGCATTTAGCCTGTCTTGAGTCATTGTATTTCTCAAAAATGACTTAACCTTTTCTAAAGTTGAGAAACAACGCTCACTTCCCACTGAAATCATCGGGATTGTACAAATTATTTTTAATATGGTAACACTTTTGCCAAATACTTCCAGTAAATTATTATTAGTGAAAAGTTGAAGTATCAATAATGCTCCAACAGTAACGTAGAAATCTTCTCTACTGTATAAGACTATTAGTAAAGTTCATTTTTAAGTTTAAATTTGTCACGTTAATAATAATTATTCATTATTTATAATTAAGTATTAAATTACCCGATTTAAAAAAATTCATTTACTAAAATATAAAGCCAGCCGGCTAGGTAGGCGGCTAGCTCTCTTCAGTACACATTTTAAATATACGTATGATTTTGAAATGATTAATGCGAAACATAGCTGATAATTTGGCATAATTCGGTCGCGTTGTTTACGGAACTCTAACTGTGACCGCCGATTTTTAAAAATTCATTGCGTGCGGCCGCATTGTAGATATGTTTCAGACGATGCATATTTACATATTCCAAAGTTTTAGCATTGTCCATCGAGTAATAAGATAGTTATAATAAAAGTTATAAAAAATAAATGTCACCTCCGCGCATTGCCAATCTGCCCCTATGTTAAACGTCGAACTGCAAAAAATGATATAAACTTTGCAACGAAGGAATTTCGGCACATTTAACATAAGTGACATGCTTATTGAACATATTTAAGCCGAAACGTCGATATTGAGTGGAAAAAATTAATATCTTCGGTATTTTCTTTAAAATCAGCCCATGTCAGATTCAAATCGCAGAACGTTCCCGCGACACGACAGTGCTGTGATCTGTCATATAAAATCGCAACTTCGTTTAATGAATGCATTTTCACGATACCTACGATGACGTTATTGAATTGAATCGTCGATTTATGCTCTAAATTCCCATTGATGACATTCTGCCGCTACGGCAGCTATCCAAGGTAGGGTTGTATCGAAGTATTAGCACTTATTGTGATCCAAAAGCAGTCTTTATACTTACCTACCCACCTATAGAATAGATGATGCGCCGATGTGAATAATAATTGCTTCATGAATTCGACTCGGAAAATTAATTCCCATTAAACTATAGGACAGTGGGTAGTTATCGACATACTACCTACACAATTACCTACCTAATGATAAGGTTAATGATACCTACCTAATCTCAAAATGACCACAAAAGAAATGGGGCCTTTTTATCGTACTTACTTACCTATCAAAATAGGTACCACCTAATCTCAAATCGACCACGAAATAGGGCACCATTATCGTTTCAAATAAGAAAAATTATAAATAGGTAGGTAGGTACCGTTCAATGAATGAATACTTGGCTGAGCTAATAATGTCGGCCAATGTAAACTGTCATCCGTCTCGATGTGAATCGCTAATTAAAATAACGATGAACAATAATAATTTCACTTGTAAAATTCTCATTCAACGACAGTACCTATGCTCCATGTTCCTTCTTATTGAATAGATACCTACCTACCTATCTGTACAAAATAAACGTAATAATAGATATTAATATAAGTCCTATGTAACTAGGTACCTACTTCAATGCGGCAAACACTAGGCTAATTAATTGTTAAAAGCTACCCACCCACCTACGTCTACAATTCTACACCTAAGTACCTATTTATTCTCAATAACAGCCTTTCTGTGGAATACCCACCTGATTAAAATCATAATGCACCTAAGTACCAAATTAACAAGCTGAACTGAACTGTGTGTACATCAAATTTAAGATACCTACCTATTGAAACACTAATAGTAATAGGGTAATCTCAAAATGAAAATAAAAAAATTAATCCACCAACGTTAGCATAATAATATCGGCGAAATCGTTGAAACCGGGAGCGGCTTACGTTGAACTAAACTTACTAAACTAACCGTTTGATAAATAAGTCGGGAATAGGTATGTTTCTATTTTTGCACTGCATGCATCGACATGACATTAGTCATCAATAATTAGGCTTCCAACTATATCTCGACGCGTGGCCTAAGCGCTTGTGTTGGAATATTTATATCGGCCAGTGTATGATTTTATTGTCCGAACGCCGAGTTAAGCTTTGTGTGCTATGGCATTAGGTACAGGCAACCTCCTGAAGAATTAACTTGGAAAACATCATTTCCAACGAAGATTCATGTAGTCTTATAGAACTTTGTTGGTTTTGATTCTACTAGCCTCATTTGTCGATATAAATTTTTAAATGTATGCGAGAAAAATATTTGCATTGGTGTAGTTACGTGTGTATTGGTAGACGGTGGCGTTGGCGCGTCGAAATCACATGTTCGAATACGCGCGGAATTCAAAATGATTGATTTCGTATAAGTTTCCGATATCGCATTTTTCGGAATACATGGGGGTTGTATATTATATATTTTTATTTAATCGATGATGGGAGTGCAGTGCACACTTTGCTCCTTTACTAGAGCCGTCCCTGGTCAAGATAAAGTTTTAGATCTAACTAATATTCCCACAAGTACGGGTTTACGAGGTTCAAAAATTACCTGTTTTAGAGTAACTTTCGACAAATTGAAAATGATCTGTAAGGCTTAGTTGACAGATCTAAGAAATAATTTTTATTTGTAAATTAACAGAGTAATAGTGCCTATATACTTACATTATTAGATTTTTAATTTACGTAATTTTCTTATCTACTTTTTACATAAGTACTGTTACGTCTTCGGACTTCGGGTCATATACCTGGAGTACCTTTTGGGAGTGTAGAGTGGCCTGAGCACACCCTTGGCCCTGTAGTCAAATAAAACAGCTCCTAGCCGCAACCTTGATCACCCAGAGGGACGCTTCCCTTTCAGGAATAAGTCTCACGAACCATATCCTTGAGGCTGAGGACATGGTCCGTGGAAGACCAGGGTAAACACATCAGAAGGTATGCGAGACGATGAATGGTATTGGGCTTTTGCCACTTAAACAAACAAATGAGTAAAACATGTCAGTAGAATGCGTAGACAAAACGTCAATAAATTGTAATAACTTGTATTGTGAATGAAAGAGAGGAATGTTAGGTAGTGCTAGGAGAAGAAAAAGAGTATTACGTCTAACTGAATCGTAAAATATGTAAAATTAAGATCTATAAAAAAATCCGCAGTACGGACACTACGTTGTAATAACGCGTAAGTGTGCCGTACAAAATAAATGTAAACAATTTGAATAATGTAAAATGTAAACAAAAGCTGATTTTGACCGTTGGAGATGTTGCAAAGTCGCCTTTTTTCAACAACGGTCTCGTGAAAGCGAAACAAGATGGCGAGAGTATTCCGAACAGCCAAACGGTAAACGCATACATTTCGTACTCCGTAAAATAAACTAATAAAAAAATGCGTGACGATAACATCTCACGGCTATTGTATATTATAAGTAACCAACTCGGAGATATCAATATTTTGGAACAAATTGCGCTTATAAATTGTGTGTTATGAATAGTCAACTATAATATATTAGTATTCTTTAAAAACCTATTGTGTCTATTAGAACCAATTATAAAACGACGAACGTTTAACAATTTTACGAATAAATTTGTGCTTTATATGTAATAACCGAGTACATGAATACCTCGAATAAAGTGGGACAGTAAAACTTCGATATTTGTGTTTCATTCCTCTGTGGTATCTCCTTCTCCGAACACTTGGAACAAAGCAAACAATAAAAGAAAACTTATTATGATATCAGGGTTCGAATTGGACATCGTCTGAGCTAGACCGGAACCCTGGATTTATCATTACGTACTAAATTCGTACGTACTTTATTACGATTAATTATATTAATTAATCATTCACATTTGGCGCGTTCAGCAGCTACTTACAATATCTAATCATCAGATTTTAATTACGACGTTATTTGATATCATATTTTAATTATTCAAGATATTTACGGCGCTCTGCGTCAAATACATCGCGAGCGAAATTTCAAATTCTTTCACGTAAGCAAAATTTGTTTTTATATAATACAAAAATGAATTAGTTATAAATTAACGTTTGTTAACAGCATTTAGCTAATGATATCACATACGTCGTTTACATGTTATTGTTTATTTTTAACCTTAATTCTAGATCATTTAATTACTCACATTTTTCTTATAAGACCATTATTTGGTCTGCCTGAAAGAAATCATCCATAGTTCACTCTGAGTGGCTATAAGTCGCTCAGAGTGAACTACGAGACTTATCACATATTTCTTTTAGCTTTCTCTCGAGGTACTTGACTGAAATACTTGAGACGTGATGAAATCGTCGCAAGAAATGCTGGCTGAAGGCACGCATTTCGTGGTCGTGTCACAGTCCTGCATATTTTTTAATAGTACATATTATTTTATTTATTAATGAAAAGTACACACATAAAAATTTATCTGATGTTATATTTTCCGAAGAACAAATTTAGTAGGTATATCTGGTGTTGATTTCAAAAGCAAATGAAACTCTTGGCAGGATTACTTTTCTAATTAAGATTGCTACATTCAACTGATTTTTTGTATTATATTGATGTATTCAGCAATACGAAATATACGAAAATTTTTGTGATCCAAATTACTGGCGCGAAAGTGTTTGAACAACTCCACCCAACGAGATACGGTTGAAACATTCCCAGTATTCCATTCATACACCTTTTGTGTCTGTGAATAGGTAATATGTATGTATTTTGGTCAGAAAATTATTTCTTTTCAAAAATGGGACATTTTGGCGTCCCAAAACTGGGTTCGGGGACACCGTGACACGCCGCCCGAAAACGGAACGTCTGGTCACATTAGTTATACATGAGTTATAGTTAAAATCATAATATTTAAATGGCTTTTCTCAAGAATGAATAATTTTTTGTGATTTCATTGTTCATTTACACACAATAAATAATTGCATATTGACATTTAAATGTCTGGTCAACAGAATAAGTGATTTTATGTCTCTTCATGTAAAAAAACTGTTTGCATGAGTAACAACATTTAATGCATTTAAATGTTGTTTCACATAATGAGTTATTTTATGCAATTTCTTGCAACCTGACGACTCACATGAGTAATTAGAAACTTCACATTTATATAGCTTTACCAGAATGAGTTATTTGATGTCTCCTCATGATAACTGAATTTGCACATCAGTTTTTGCGGACCCCACACACTTGAATGGCTTTTCACCTGATGAGTCATTTTATGAAATTTCATGTTACCTGACGTTGCACATGAGTAATTACATAGCTCACATTTGAATGGCTTTTCACCAGAATGTTTCATTTTATGCAATTTCATGCTATTTGACGTCGCAAAAATATAATTGCAATCCTCACATTTAAATGAGTAGTCGCATTTAAATGCGTAGTACACATGAGTAGTCGCACTCCTCACATTTAAATGGCTTTTCGCGCTAGAATGAGTAATTTTCTGCGATTTCATGTTATTTGTCCATGCACTTGAGTAATTGCATTCCTCACACTTGAATGGCTTTTCACCAGAATGAGTGATTTTATGCAATTTCATGTTAACTGACCACGCACATGAGTAATTGCATTCAACGCATTTGAATGGCTTTCGCTAGAATGAGTAATTTTATGAAGTTTCATATTTCGTGACGACACACATGAGTAATTGCATTCCTCACACTTGAATGGCTTTTCACCAGAATGTGTCATTTTATGCAATTTCAATCTATCTGACCTCGCACATGAGTAAGTGCATTCCTCACACTTGAATGGCTTTTCACCAGAATGCGTCATTTTATGCAATTTCATGCTAACTGACCTCGCACATGAGTAATTGCAATCCACACATATGAATGGCTTTTCGCTAGAATGAGTAATTTTATGCAATTTCATATTTCGTGACGACACACATGAGTAATTGCATTCCTCACACTTGAATGGCTTTTTACCAGAATGTGTCATTTTATGCAATTTCAATCTATCTGACCTCACACATGAGTAATTGCATTCCTCACACTTGAATGGCTTTTCACCAGAATGAGTCATTATATGCAATTTCATGTTACCTGATTTTTCACACGAGTAATTGCACTCCTCACACTTGAATGGCTTTTTACCAGAATGTTTCATTTTATGTACCTTCATGTTACCTGCATGTATACAGGAGTAATTGCACTCCTCACACTTTAAAGGCTTTTCACCAGAATGTATCATTTTATGCAATTTCATGCTACGCGACGACACAGATGCGTAATTACATAGCTCACATTTAAATGGCTTTTCACCGGAATGTTTCATTTTGTGTGCCTTCATGTTACCTATGTGTACACATGAGTAGTCGCATTCTTCACATTTGAATGGCTTTTCGCTAGAATGAGTAATTTTATGCAATTTCATGTTATTTGACCTTGCACTTGAGTAATTGCATTCCTCACACTTGAATGGCTTTTCACCAGAATGAGTCATTTTATGCAATTTCATGTTACCTAATTTTGCACACGAGTAATTGCACTCCTCACACTTAAATGGCTTTTCACCAGAATGAGTCATTTTATGCAATTTCATGCTACCTGACGTTGCACATGAGTAATTGCATTCCTTACACTTGAATGGCTTTTCACCAGAATGAGTCATTTTATGCAATTTCATGCGATCTGACCTCGCACATGAGTAATTGCATTCCACACATTTTAAAGGCTTTTCGCTAGAATGAATAATTTTATGCAATTTCATATTTCGTGACGACACACATGAGTAATTGCAGTCCTCACACTTGAATGGCTTTTCACCAGAATGAGTCATTTTATGCAATTTCATGCTACCCAACGACACAGATACGTAATTACATAGCACACATTTGAATGGCGTTTCAACAGGATGTTTCATTTTATGTGCCTTCATGTTACCTACGTGTACACATGAGTAGTCGCATTCCTCACACTTGAATGGCTTTTCACCAGAATGAGTCATTTTATGCAATTTCATGCTACCTGACGTTGCACATGAGTAATTACATAATTCACATTTGAATAGCTTTTCGCTAGAATGAGTAATTTTATGCAATTTCATGTTATTTGACCTTGCACTTGAGTAATTGCATTCCTCACAATTGAATGGCTTTTCACCAGAATGAGTCATTTTATGCAATTTCATTTTACATAATTTTGCACACGAGTAATTGCACTCTTCACACTTAAATGGCTTTTCACCAGAATGAGTCATTTTATGCAATTTCATGCTACCAGGCCTCGCACATGAGTAAGTGCATTCCTCACACTTGAATGGCTTTTCACCAGAATGAGTCATTTTATGCAATTTCATGCGATCTGACCTCGCACATGAGTAATTGCATTCCACACATTTTAAAGGCTTTTCGATAGAATGAATAATTTTATGCAATTTCATGTTATTTGACCTTGCACATGAGTAATTACATTGCTCACATTTGAATGGCTTTTCGCTAGAATGTGTCATTTTATGCAATTTCAATCTATCTGACCTCGCACTTGAGTAATTGCATTCCTCACACTTGAATGGCTTTTCACCAGAATGAGTGATTTTATGCAATTTCATGTTAACTGACCACGCACATGAGTAATTGCATTCAACGCATTTGAATGGCTTTCGCTAGAATGAGTAATTTTATGAAGTTTCATATTTCGTGACGACACACATGAGTAATTGCATTCCTCACACTTGAATGGCTTTTCACCAGAATGTGTCATTTTATGCAATTTCAATCTATCTGACCTCGCACATGAGTAAGTGCATTCCTCACACTTGAATGGCTTTTCACCAGAATGCGTCATTTTATGCAATTTCATGCTAACTGACCTCGCACATGAGTAATTGCAATCCACACATATGAATGGCTTTTCGCTAGAATGAGTAATTTTATGCAATTTCATATTTCGTGACGACACACATGAGTAATTGCATTCCTCACACTTGAATGGCTTTTTACCAGAATGTGTCATTTTATGCAATTTCAATCTATCTGACCTCACACATGAGTAATTGCATTCCTCACACTTGAATGGCTTTTCACCAGAATGAGTCATTATATGCAATTTCATGTTACCTGATTTTTCACACGAGTAATTGCACTCCTCACACTTGAATGGCTTTTTACCAGAATGTTTCATTTTATGTACCTTCATGTTACCTGCATGTATACAGGAGTAATTGCACTCCTCACACTTTAAAGGCTTTTCACCAGAATGTATCATTTTATGCAATTTCATGCTACGCGACGACACAGATGCGTAATTACATAGCTCACATTTAAATGGCTTTTCACCGGAATGTTTCATTTTGTGTGCCTTCATGTTACCTATGTGTACACATGAGTAGTCGCATTCTTCACATTTGAATGGCTTTTCGCTAGAATGAGTAATTTTATGCAATTTCATGTTATTTGACCTTGCACTTGAGTAATTGCATTCCTCACACTTGAATGGCTTTTCACCAGAATGAGTCATTTTATGCAATTTCATGTTACCTAATTTTGCACACGAGTAATTGCACTCCTCACACTTAAATGGCTTTTCACCAGAATGAGTCATTTTATGCAATTTCATGCTACCTGACGTTGCACATGAGTAATTGCATTCCTTACACTTGAATGGCTTTTCACCAGAATGAGTCATTTTATGCAATTTCATGCGATCTGACCTCGCACATGAGTAATTGCATTCCACACATTTTAAAGGCTTTTCGCTAGAATGAATAATTTTATGCAATTTCATATTTCGTGACGACACACATGAGTAATTGCAGTCCTCACACTTGAATGGCTTTTCACCAGAATGAGTCATTTTATGCAATTTCATGCTACCCAACGACACAGATACGTAATTACATAGCACACATTTGAATGGCGTTTCAACAGGATGTTTCATTTTATGTGCCTTCATGTTACCTACGTGTACACATGAGTAGTCGCATTCCTCACACTTGAATGGCTTTTCACCAGAATGAGTCATTTTATGCAATTTCATGCTACCTGACGTTGCACATGAGTAATTACATAATTCACATTTGAATAGCTTTTCGCTAGAATGAGTAATTTTATGCAATTTCATGTTATTTGACCTTGCACTTGAGTAATTGCATTCCTCACAATTGAATGGCTTTTCACCAGAATGAGTCATTTTATGCAATTTCATTTTACATAATTTTGCACACGAGTAATTGCACTCTTCACACTTAAATGGCTTTTCACCAGAATGAGTCATTTTATGCAATTTCATGCTACCTGGCCTCGCACATGAGTAAGTGCATTCCTCACACTTGAATGGCTTTTCACCAGAATGAGTCATTTTATGCAATTTCATGCGATCTGACCTCGCACATGAGTAATTGCATTCCACACATTTTAAAGGCTTTTCGATAGAATGAATAATTTTATGCAATTTCATGTTATTTGACCTTGCACATGAGTAATTACATTGCTCACATTTGAATGGCTTTTCGCTAGAATGTGTCATTTTATGCAATTTCAATCTATCTGACCTCGCACTTGAGTAATTGCATTCCTCACACTTGAATGGCTTTTCACCAGAATGAGTCATTTTATGCAATTTCATGTTACCTAATTTTGCACACGAGTAATTGCACTCCTCACACTTAAATGGCTTTTCACCAGAATGAGTCATTTTATGCAATTTCATGCTACCTGACGTTGCACATGAGTAATTACATTCCTTACAGTTTAATGGCTTTTCACCAGAATGAGTCATTTTATGCAATTTCATGCGATCTGACCTCGCACATGAGTAATTGCATTCCACACATTTTAAAGGCTTTTCGCTAGAATGAATAATTTTATGCAATTTCATGTTATTTGACCTTGCACATGAATAATTACATTGCTCACATTTGAATGGCTTTTCGCTAGAATGTGTCATTTTATGCAATTTCAATCTATCTGACCTCGCACATGAGTAATTGCATTCCTCACACTTGAATGGCTTTTCACCAGAATGAGTCATTATATGCAATTTCATGTTACCTGATTTTTCACACGAGTAATTGCACTCCTCACACTTGAATGGCTTTTCACCAGAATGAGTCATTTTATGCACTTTCATGTTACCTAATTTTGCACACGAGTAATTGCACTCCTCACACTTCAATGGCTTTTCACCAGAATGAGTCATTTTATGCAATTTCATGCGATCTGACCTCGCACATGAGTAATTGCATTCCACACATTTTAAAGGCTTTTCGCTAGAATGAGACATTTTATGCACTTTCATGTGATGTGACCTAGCACTTGAGTAATTGCATTTCTCACACTTGAATGGCTTTTCACCAGAATGAATGATTCATTTTATGTAATTTCAATCTATCTGACCTCGCACATCAGTAATTGCATTCCTTACACGTGAATGGCTTTTCACCAGAATGAGTCATTATATGCAATTTCATGTTACCTGATTTTTCACACGTGTAATTGTACTCCTCAGACTTGAATGGCTTTTTACCAGAATGAGTCATTTTATGCAATTTCATGCTACCTGACGTTGCACATGAGTAATTACATAGCTCACATTTGAATGGCTTTTCACCAGAATGTTTCATTTTATGTGCCGTCATGTTACCTACGTGTACACATGAGTAGTCGCATTCCCGACATTTGAATAGCATTTCGCTAGAATGAGTCATTTTATGCAATTTCATGTGATTTGACCTTGCAATTGAGTAATTGCATTCCTCACACATGAATGGCTTTTCACCAGAATGAGTCATTTACCTGATTTTGCACACGAGTAATTGCACTCCTCCCATTTGATTGGCTTTTCACCAGAATGAATCATTTTATGCAATTTCATGCTATCTGACCACGCACATGAGTAAGTGCATTCTTCACACTTGAATGGCTTTTCACCAGAATGAGTCATTTAATGCAATTTCATGCGATTTGACCTCGCACATGAGTAATTGCATTCCACACATTTGAATGGCTTTTCGCTAGAATTAGTAATTTTATGCAATTTTATATTTCGTGACGACACACATGAGTAATTGCTTTCCTCACACTCGAATGGCATTTTAACAGAATGAGTCATTTTAAGTAATTTTATGTTACCTGATACCACACCTCTAGCAGTGCGACAGATTACGTTTATTTCTCTAAACTTTACATTTTATTCCATTTTATTCCATCATGTTCGTCGATCTGTAGGTCTTCCCACGGATCTTGGATATCAGTATTCTCCGACAACGATTTGAGACTCGCAATGCTGGTCGTTACTGAGTTTCCGGGGACAAACTGAAAAAACAACCATTTACAAAGAGTAATCAGTTGGTGCGTCGATATTATAATAATTATAAAATAACACCATTTGAAGACTTGAGACACTAGAAAACTTTGATAATAGAATGTCGGCAAAGAGAAATGGTGAAAGTCGCGAGCCACCCACATCATGCTAAGGAAAATATAATTCGACCTTTGCGGAAGAGAGTTGCACTCTCAAGTGCAAATGCCTAAAAAGTCGCATTGCAGATTGGGTTTCTTGTGACTAGGGTTTCCAATCCCAGGATCCCGAATACCAGAATTCTGGGATCCCGAACTATTTTCGATACCTATGAATCCTGGGATTGGTAACCATAATCTCGAAACTTTCGAGATGATTTTTTTTTTATCAATTTTTATGGAAAATAAAATAAAAACGAAAATATAACAGAAAAAATACTTTTAATAACATAATATAAATACATCATATTATTTTTACATAAATAAATAAATTGTTTTACTTTCCCATTATTATTTATATATCGATATTATTTACTTCATTAAACCTACTTATTTCCAAGATTGAACTTATTTTCTTCTTTCGACCATGTCCGATCCTTATAGTATCATATGGTCCTCCACAGAGTTGAGGTTTGTATTGACAGATTTTGTTTTTACGATATATGGATGTCAGCCACTTGGACTACAACGCCGTGGGTCCCAGGTTTGAATCCTGGGTCTGGCAAGTACACATAGATTGAACTTACAGAATCCGTCCCGGGATCCAGGGATCGTCAAATTGTAATCCCGAAATCCCGGGATCACGATTCTGGCTCGGGATTGGTTTCCCTACTTGTGACTATCATGTGCCTATGACTACCATTAATGCATGATGTAAAATACGCGTTTCATAATATATCTTGTTAAGAAACTTTTTTGTGTAGGTATGTCTTGAGTTTTCGTTTTTCGAACGAGGTCTGATCGTCCATTAGTATTGTTATCATTTGTTGTCATTTTTATCATCTCAGTATTGTTATAATTTGTTCCGTCTACTCGCATTATCCCGTTTAACGACCCTACTTTATAAAACCACTTATAATGACGAATATAAAACAAATAGTAATGTTCACCAAATATCCGCAGGAAGCAGTTCATTTGTTTGACCGCCCAAAAGGGTATACATGTGGAAATCATTAATTTATGTGATGATAATATCATTTAGTTATACAGTAAATTTAAGATCAGCACACATGCTGGAATTATTATTGAACTGACTCATAAAAATATCAATAGGGTTGACTACAAGACAGCAATTTAAAGCACAAAACCAATGTTATTGTCGTTCTTTTACAACGTGTATCATCAAAAGTTGAGTAGAGTTATTGTCCGTAGTCTTTAATGTTCTCAAAGTTCAGAAATTTTCCATACAAAATAATTGTAGAAGCAAGCTTACTAATATCTATCTATCAAATCTAATCTAATCTAATATATAATCAAAAGTAAGTGAAGTTCAACTGAATCTACTGTTTGATGACTTCGATGCTGCGCATGCGCAAGCATCATATTCCTCATGACAATACATCCTACATCCTATTCCTCTTTCTCTCGATGAATTTTTTGCATTCACATAACAGACAATCACAAATTGTTTAATTTCCAACCTGCACCGCAATTTAACTTAACGCCATTTTGGAATGAATTGAGTAAGACACGTGTAAAAAAAAGTGAATGCCCGCATTTCACCGCAATTCACTTTCGATGATCATCCGCAGTGACTCGTCTAAATGAGCCTCTTTTTATTTTGTATATGACATGTTCCGATGAAAAACTCTCTTTTCATGTTGTTTGCCGAATTACTGAGGTTGGTGATTAATGACTTTACAAGCGTTGCCAACAATCCCCTTCAGTTGTTGTCGTTTCAGTCGCTTCCTTCACCTGGGATCGCAACCACCTCCCTCCCTTCCCTTCTTACCTCGTAATCGTAAAAATGAAGAACGTGTCCATTGCAGTCAGCTGAGAGCCGTTTTTTGCTGCCATGATTTGTCATATAAAAATTAGGCTATACATTGAAAAACGCGCTTATCAAATAATTTTGTTACATTTTACATGCCTACAGTACAGCAATTTTCTTTTGAATCCTATTATAGTTCGCTATAAGTAGGTATTGGAAAAAACTAACCTCAAATGCGTGACTGTCAATGTCGGGAATCTCTTGTTTTATATAAATGTTTGGGCGCTCTCCGGCTACATTCCAGCTTTTCTCCCTTTCCGCGTCTGATTCGCTTACATCTGGTTCAACTTTGACATCCATATTACGTATTTTGCACGCAGATGATTAATTTTTATTCCCATGCAGTACCCACGCAAAAACAATGACAATGTCGCCAACAGAAAATAAAATCTGGACACCACTCAGCAGTGTTGCCATCGTTTTGGCCTATAACCTGATTAAACTCAGCTTTTCTGTCATTTATTATGAATTGCTATATTTATCAAAATCGGTGATAATATCTAGGGCTTAATGTAAGAAGTGCCTAATTATGTCAAATATTTCAATTATTGTTCAGTACAAGAGATTGTTTATCTCTCGTCGACAATTAGAATAATTAACTTTTTTAATAAACAACATGAACATCTGGTTATAAAAAATTTAAATTGACAAGCTCATGGCGAATAATCAGACAGTTTTTTTTTGTTGAAAATACTGGGAAATGAGGAAAATAGGAGTGACATAGGCACATCTTCCACCAAATACACAACAGTAGAAATCAAGACATAGGAAGCTTAAGACACACTTTTTATTATTATTTATCATTTTAAAAGGTTTCATTACAAATAATAATTACGTACCTACCACACACAATTTACTCACATATACATTACATAATAGTAATAAGCATCATATGGGCAGTTTAAGACAAACTTATTCAATATCATGTTTTCCATCTGGTAAATAATCATTTTTAGTCTCATCTCTCATCATTTCATCTATCCAGGGGCCTCTAGGTCTACCTTGCGGACGTTAAGTACCTTTTGGATACCACAAGATGACTAAATTCGTCCAACAATCGTCTCTGCTTGTACCAATGTGTCCAGCCCAACTCCATTTGAGACTTTTGATGAGCTCTATCAAATCGCAAACCCTTGTCCGCTTCCATATCCACTCATTCCTCTTTTTATCCTTTCGCGTTATGCCCAGCAGGCACCTCTCCATTCCGCGTTGGGCTACCCCAAGTTTCGGGATCTCTCTTTTACTTAGGGTCCATGTCTCACATGCATATGTTGGAAGGAAGCACACACTGGTTGAACACTTTCCGCTTTAGGCACAGTGGAAGCTCATTTTTGAAGACATTATTCAGGCGGCCAAAAACACTCCAGCCTAGCTTTACTCTGCGAACATTTCATCAAGTATACATCCATCTATACCTAGACACGTCTTGTTGTCCCAGTAAGGTGTAGTTTTTCAACTGTTCGAGCTGAGTGACATTGATGAGGATCTCTTTTTGGCCCGCAACGCAGTTGAACATGACTTTCATCTTTGTTACATTTCGACTGCTCCATGTAAGACGGAAGTAACTCCCTTTTTTGGGTTTTTGAGTTAGGTCCACTTTCGTATGCAGAAAAATTTTCTCTATTTTTCTGTGAGACAGTGGTTACTCTAACGTAAATAGATTGTCTTTAAATTCAATTTAAAAATAGTCGTATGTCAAATACTAATATTTTTTCCATGTACCTATTACAGAAGTAAGTTGAATTACTGTCGTTTACATGGGATAGGTATATTTTTGATGTACCGGCCATAAGTCAGACATACGTCTGTCTTCACCGGAAGTATTATGTCTATGGCGCAAAACTTGTTGATTGACGTTTCTTGAAGTGCGTACGTATCACTGCGATAATCAAGTGAATATAATATACTATACGATGTAACATCAAAATGATTTCTAACAGAACAAAAGTAATAATGGAAATGGGAAGCGGAGGATCTTTGCCAATAGTGGATACTAGTAAGTAGATTAGTAAATCGAACAATCACAATACCTACAAAAAAATATAAGACGTTTTAATTTTGAAAGGCAAGATACACCGTCGCCTATGATGCACCTTGATGAGAAGACAGGAATATTCTATGATACTTAGGATGCTACTAATTTGGAAGAATTAGTACCAAACTCTGTATGAAAATACATACCTACTTTTATAATTTGAAATATCCGATGAGATTGATCTACAAATACCTGATAGGTAATATCATAACTATATATTACATTTACAGAGACTGGAAAATTCGCTTGATATCGAAAACGAAATGCATCCAGTAAAACAATCATCTGGTATTCACAAAAGACAGGTGACACCTTGAGGAAAGATTGTTAGAAAGCGCATGAGAAATTCTGACAGTGGGCTGTCAATAAATCTAAAAAGAATCATAAGCGATGTTTAGAAAATAAAACTAGAAAAGGTGAAGTTATGGTTGCCAAGTACATGGGAGCAGGTTTTAGGTTGAACTGCCATAAAATTAAATGCATGATAAATATATGCGATGAAGCACGAAAAAAAATATTTGAAGCTTTGTGGAAATTACCAGATTGTAAAAAACAGTGGAATTTTATCACTTTTGGTACCTACGTCAAATTTGTTTCGAAGAAGCAAATAAGAGCTTCCGATGCCTATAATTCTAGGCGAACCGTTTCACGACAGTATTTCATAAACATTGTGAATGATGCTTGTAATATTTCTGACATGCGTGTTTTTCAAAAGATGTTTATAGAGACATTGGGAATCTCTGACAAAATGGTACCTATCTACTGCGTGTAAAAAACTTGATGAAGGAGTTGCAATGGTGGCAGATATGCGAGGAAAACATGTAAAAAGGGTAAATAAAATTTCTTCCGAAATTATTGAAACGGTTCGAGACCACATAGGTACTAAGTTTTCCAGTAGTCGAGTCTCATTATACCCGAAAATCTTCTAAAAAACTGTACTTGGATAGCGACCTTTCCAATGCTAAAATGCATAGGCTCTATATAGAATAGCTGAAAGAAGACAACACCAAAACATCTGCCATTTTGCGTCAGTACCTACTCAGATGTTTTTAATAGTGAGTTCAATAATGCGTTCCAGCAACCGAAGAAGGACCAGTGTGAGATATGCGAGAAATATGTATAAAGTCGCAGGAGAAGATGAAAAAGTAATTTAAAAAAAAATGAGTATGAAACCCATTTAACCAATACAATTTAAGTAACAGCATTAAAAGATGGTGACAAAGAGAAATGCGTAACCGACCAACATCTTTGTGTGGCTGTATTCGACCTGCAGAAAGTTTTGCAGATCCTGCAGTCGGATGTTAATAGTTTTTACTATAAGAGAAAATATACAACTTTACTGTGTATGATATTGGTAAAAAGAAGGGCCATTGTTTTATTTGGCATCAGTCGGAGGCAAAAAGGGAAGCAAATGAAATACCCATAGCTTTTTAGAGAAAGGACATACATAAAATGAGGGGGACTCAATGCATGCAACAATAGAAAATGCAAGAAAACACAAAATTATCTATGTCCCTGAACAATGGGTCATGTTAATTCGCTGTGCGAAAGAGAAAGGTCACCCATACAAAATAAATGAAATGTCTTATGAAGACTGGACTTTAAGCCATTAGTTAGGTACAGCAAGAAATTGGAAAACGGCTAATGATAATTCCACAGTGAAATGGAATAAAGTCCGCGAGGTGTCGTGCAATATAAAAAACCTTCCGAAGTGTGTATTAAATACACATGCACGCAGGATCTATTGACCATTTTACTTCAGAGACGAACAAGACTGAAAGATTTGTCATTGTTATGCGAAAACACTCTCATTCCGAAAGCTTATCATAATTTTTATCGGTCACTTACTTCAAATGATGATTTTCTTGAACATTCTCATAACAAAAGAGTTGACGCATCAGATGAGTTAGAAAGTGATTAAACGATATTTTTTATTAATTTCACTATCATTTCTATGGTATCCTTTGAAGATAGTGACCGTATATTAATTCAACTACTTGGTATTGATATTGTTCTTCTATTTTGTATTGATATCCAATTCTCCGTCGGCTTGTTCTGAGGATGGGATAGCTACACGAAACAGCTGTCACCAACATTGTTCTTTACCATTATTTGGTTTTGTCCTTTTTATTGATCTGTTTGCATTAACTGTGTATTGTGTTAATTAATTTGGAAAAAATACCCTATTGTTTAGGTTATTCTGGACTTTTTGCATGTATACATTAGGTATATTAATTGCCTTAATGTTTTCTTCTCATATATTTTTGATAATTGTGTCAATTTATTGATATTTTCTTTGATAAATATTGTTTTTTTCAATTAGTTGTTTACATTTATTTAAAAATTATCAAGGAATAAGGAAGTAACTCAACATACTGCCTTGATATATTTTTATTATATCCGAGGAAAATGGCAGTAAGTCATAGTGTACCCCGAAAGAATGTCGATGGAAACAAAACAGTACATTGATAAATATAACCATTAAAAAGTATGCTAGAATCAATAAAAAAAATTGAAATTTCCGTACAGGATAATAAGAATATTTTTTCAAAACTTAAATTAATTCTCCTGCAAAATGCCAAATTTTGACTTACTTCCGTCTTACTTGGAGCAGTCGATTTATTTTCAAGCCTACTTTGTTGCTCACTTCAGCGAGTTCCTGCATTCTGGTTTGGAAATCTTCTGAGTCTTGTGAAAAAATTACTATATCATCGGCAAAGCGCGGATGACTCAGGAAATCTCCATTTATGGGGATCCCTTTGTCATTGCAGTCAAGTTGCCTGAATAAGACTTCTAGGGAAGCTGTAAATATTTTAGGTGAGATTCTATCACCTTGTCGGACTCATTTGCTGATAGGAAATCTGAGCGATGGCTTATGGAGATGCTGTTGCGCTGCCTACTGTAACTATATATTGTTAAAAATATGTATATAGCGCACAGGGATTCCTTGGTTTTTGAGTGCATCGAGTATAGAACCTTTCTTTATGGAATCGAACGCCTTCGCACAGTCTGTAAAACCCATGCATAGTGGAAGTTTGTATTCCTGGCACCGCTCTATGATTTTTCTGACGACTTGGATAATATGGTCCATAGTGCTGTATCCTCCTCTAAATCCGGCTTGTTCTCTAGACCCTAGATAACGCTAACTAGCACTAGGACCCAGATATATCATACGAGACGTATCTATCTATTTAAAATGCCATTATTATCATGAGCCTGAATCAATCCACAGCTGGATGAAGGCCTCTCTAAGTTGTTTGTGTGTCTGTCGGTCATATGAATTGCTTTATTTATCGAAATTGCTGATATATTTTTTACCCAATCATAATATCGTCATTATCATCATCAACCAGGATCAATCCACTGCTAGATGACAGATGGATGAAATTGGGTTTGTTGTCAAGTGGGTCCATATATTCAACCATTTTAAAGGGCAAATCGATATTTGTACCCAATCTACTAATAATTATGTAATACAATATGTTGTGTCTACTAGGACAGTCCGCAACTTAGGAGCCAATTTTCTCGATCATGAAACACATTAATTTGGTCTGATGACCGAGGCCGCATGCAGGAATCTACGGTACGGACGCTACCGTACTGCAAATTGAACTTATTTTAGTATTTAGTACCTACATGCATTTTTTTTATGAGAAAATTTAACAAAATAAAGTGCTGAAAAAAGTATATTCCAACGAGAAGTACGACTGGTACCTACTGCTGCGCAGACCTTTTGCAGGTACATACTTTTAATATTAAACAATGGTAAGCTGAGTTATAGTGATAAGTTCATAATTTTCTTCATCTGCTGGCAGCCAGGCCAACAAAATAGCGGCTCGCGTTCTGGTTTCAAGTCTTAAGATTCGTTTACATAACTTACATAGACGTCACTTAGGTAGGTATCGATGTTCCACGTTCAGCATTCATCTTTAAATTAATATTAGTCAATGTATTACCTTTGGCTGCCTACAAAAATTCACAGCTATTAAGAGTTAGATTAAATAGGTAATTAAAGTTTGGGTTTGTACATTGCGTTAGTCAATCGCAAATTCCTATGGGTACCTTTTATTATTGGACAATAATAATTATTGATGCTACCCACCAATCATTTTAAACTTCAAAAACTAAAATTCAAGAATGGATTCTCACTAGTTTGAATCCAAACATCGATTTTTTTGGGAATATTTATAACTTTTCCAGTTAAGGTTGAATGCAGCGTTAACAAATTTAAAATAAAAATATTAAAAACTTGGTAACTACTGACGACACCCCGGTCCTGGTATCAACGCAAGGGGTTAAAATTCTCATCCGGCCTTGTCCCTAAACCAGGTTGAGAACCCCTATTTTAAGCTAGCTCAGCGAGGAGCGGAGAGGGTGGTCAAAGTAAGAGTTCTTAATGGCATCTATCAACGCACCACAGTAACACTACGTTAAAATAGCATGAAGACGACACTCGATATGAGGATGACGTCAGAGTTTAGTAGGTATATTATTATCTTAATTCAAAATATACTCACGGTCACTGCGTGAAGACGTGAGAGTTAGAAACAGCTGAGTATTCGAATTCAATGTCATCGTACAGACGTACTATATTGTGGTACTGATTAATTAGGATTACGGGGCTGTTTTAACTTAAAAATCCATATAATTATTATTTAAATTTTTATAATTAATTTTATTTGGAAAACTTATTCACAAATATATTATTTACAATTTAATTCCACAGTATTTATTTACATTAAAAAAAACTTATTTTATCCACTTAAAATTATTTATTTTATTACACACGTCACACAAATTCAAGAGGTGAGAGTCACTGTCTTAAGGTTGAGGACTATTGGTTTGAGTACTTAGGTCCTCGTAGAGGTACTGGAAACCGGCTTCTATGCGCGGCTGATGATGAATGATGTCATCGTAAGGTGATGCAATTGTTTACATCGAACGCGGGGTAATCGAAATAATTACAATATCGTTACACTTTAAATGTCTTTCAAAATCTAATCGTAGTAAGGGTAAACCAGGTTGAGAACCCCTATTTTAAGCTAGCTCAGCGAGGAGCGGAGAGGGTGGTCAAAGTAAGAGTTCTTAATGGCATCTATCAACGCACCACAGTAACACTACGTTAAAATAGCATGAAGACGACACTCGATATGAGGATGACGTCAGAGTTTAGTAGGTATATTATTATCTTAATTCAAAATATACTCACGGTCACTGCGTGAAGACGTGAGAGTTAGAAACAGCTGAGTATTCGAATTCAATGTCATCGTACAGACGTACTATATTGTGGTACTGATTAATTAGGATTACGGGGCTGTTTTAACTTAAAAATCCATATAATTATTATTTAAATTTTTATAATTAATTTTATTTGGAAAACTTATTCACAAATATATTATTTACAATTTAATTCCACAGTATTTATTTACATTAAAAAAAACTTATTTTATCCACTTAAAATTATTTATTTTATTACACACGTCACACAAATTCAAGAGGTGAGAGTCACTGTCTTAAGGTTGAGGACTATTGGTTTGAGTACTTAGGTCCTCGTAGAGGTACTGGAAACCGGCTTCTATGCGCGGCTGATGATGAATGATGTCATCGTAAGGTGATGCAATTGTTTACATCGAACGCGGGGTAATCGAAATAATTACAATATCGTTACACTTTAAATGTCTTTCAAAATCTAATCGTAGTAAGGGTTTTCACACGGAAAACAAATAAATGCATCAGATGCACTATCGTTTGCGCGGTTAAATCTAGACTTTACTTTCCGAGTGAATCTTTTCGACTTCTTCTCTGCGGGGAATCTGCACGTCATTCCCCTTATAAGAATTTCCCACTCATTTAATAATAATTTAAAACTTAGTAACCTGCTGCCCTATGTTAGAACTTGCGAGAGTAAGCTTCCCGGTCGACATGACGTCATATGACATCATTTTGACGTACTACTGGAGTGATAATAGCATTCGAGAAAATAACGCTGGTCAGACAGCGGCGTTATTCATTGTCACCATACACATATAGGTGTTTCATCAGAATAATATCTATGGTGAGCACTGTGCGCTGGGCGGCATGCCTTGAGCGTGTATTGTCTGACGTCACAATTACGTCATGTCGTCTGGTGACACACGAGTCGATAGTTAGTAAATCGCGGTGCTGGACGCTGTCCGGGGGTACGGAGGGAAAAATGACAACTTTTCCGACGAATCATACACTAGTTATATGTCGACATTTACGTTCGATTATAATTATACTTGTCGCCCATTGATCGGAAATGTTTTCATATTTAGCCAATCGTATGCTGACCAAATGTGTGCATTTCTATTTAATTGTACATTGTTCAAAAATAGATCGATTACGTTATTGATTTTAGTTTCTTACGAAATATTTAGAGTTTATTTCATATTATAATTCTTCACCGACTCAAGAATTCTTGCGCGTATGTTTATTTCGCAAAAAATTAATATGTAATGTAGATAATCTTATAATTATCTTTATAATACTTTACATTATATATATATATACTAGCTGACCCGGCAAACGTTGTTCTGCCATATAAATTATTTCTAGTGAATATTTTGGTTGTTAAATAAAAAAATAACGAATGTATCGTAAGTGTGTGGGGATGGGATCTATGACAGAAAGAGAAATAGAGCGCTGTAGACGATGACCGCCGATAAAAACAAAAAAACATCAACCATTCATTTTCTCAATTCAAAATGAGTAATGATGTTCATAATGAATGAATTACCTGTGACAGGATCTCGTTGTTTCATGTTTATGCAATATCCGTCTTGTCCCTTCCAGAAAATTAGCGGATATTGGAGAGCGTCGTATGAACGGTGTGTGTCAGCGATGAACTCCAGATTATTGTTTCTTCTATGAATCACGATTTCTCGCGTCGATGTGCGGTCGCCAACCATGATTCCAGCAATGTCGTCAACAACGCATTGAATCGACGCACATGCTCTCCAGCTGGTGTTTTATCAGGATTGATGACAATAGCGTGATTGTCACTTTGCAATTCGTGCATGAGTGCTTTGAAGAATTTCAATAATTCATTGTGCTCATTCAACAGGGCGTGTAGTTCGCCGACGATGCGCCTGGCATTAGGCGAATTGAGGCTATTGTAGCCACAACGTGCATCCACATGATTGATGTCCTCACCGCCCATGAAGTAGATTTGTAAAAATTTATGTGGTTCGTTTGGCATTGGCAGCAATGAGCCTACTTTGTGGTATACTTGGCCTTTGATTTTGAACGTAGAATGGAATTGTTGACCATTTGCCGCAATATTGTGAACTATTTCTGTTGCTCCGAACGAAGTCATTTGGAAGCATGGATTGAAAGTGCGAATGGACTTCAGGAACAGGTTTGAATCTGGAACCGTGCCGATGAGCAAGCCGTTCAATGGTTCTGGTGGTATCTCAATTTCTGGTAGTTGCACTTTTCCTGATGCGCAACACATCCCGGCTGACTCATGTTTGAATTTGAGCGCATGACAATGGGGCATTCTTTGTCCATAGCACCAATCAGCACTTTCGGATGAGCGGAATATTCAATATCTGGCTCGTACTCGAATGCGAGACGAAGGAACGAAGCGGATGCAAATGTTCGATGTACTTGTTGGCGTTGTCGGTCATTTGCTCTGCGTGTGTTAACTACGAACCGGCGCGCTTGGCTCCGTTCCAATTGTCGTTGTTGATTTCGTTCAGCTCGCGCCTCTTGTGATTGAGATGCACGCAATTGCGACATGCGTACACGCACGTTTTTGTTATCTTGTTGGATTTGTTCGTCTGTTCTTTCTGCTCTACTATTTTGCATGTTTGTTGCTTTACACTTTTTGTTTGTTTGTTTTTAATACACGCACATAAAAATAGATAAATTAAAATAAATCGTACAAAATTTTGCACGCACTGCGTTGTGATATGTCGAATGAAATGTCAAAATGACGCGACGCTTCTCTTAAATTCTTCTCGGACGTAGTGCCATCTGTCATTCAACAACATAAATAATTTCGTTCTGTTTGAAATACGAACGACGATTAAATTTGTTCATACAAAAATAATAAAATCGCGATTAAAAATGGGAGGGTAAGGGTAGGAGGGTGAAAATTTGGAGTTATAGGTATTTTTTTATGCCAAATAATTAAAAAAATACAAAAAAAAAATTGTCAAAAAAATAAAAGAAAATTTTTCTGGATAGAGATACCCTAATCACCTAGCGGTATGAAATATACTTGTTGACCTATTATCATACCTAACAAATATATATTAAAAAAAACATAAAAATCGGTCGAGCCATTTCGGAGGAGTTCGACCACAAACATCGTGACACGAGATTTTTATATATAGAGATATGTCCTTCTTTCATTGAAACCTTTATATAAACCAAACATTATTTCAGGACATTCGCTTGATTCTATACAAAAGTTAGTTTATTTGAATTAGTTATGAATTTAACATGATTTACAACATTAAGATAACAATGATAACATAGTTAAAATAGAATTACTTATTTAACCTTATACTCTATACCTTTAGTACTCCCATTTTACTTATAATGACCGTTTGGTCACCTGAAAAACCATCAGCAGCTCACCCTGAGTAGCAGAAAACTAATCAGACTGAACTGCGAGTCTTATTACATGTTTCTTTTAGTTTAGTCGTGAGGTAGATGTTCACATCTCAGCGTAGGAATTGACTACTAAGATCAGACCAAAATAGATGTAAAGTCATGAAACCGTTACAAAAATGCCGGCTTAAGGCCATCATTTTGTGGCCGTGTCACTAACCCATTTTTAGGATCAATAATGAAAAAAGAGCGCTTATCGAGTTTACGTATACTTTATTATGAACGGTATTAAAATCTATGGTTTCAAGTATTTTTTTTTTTATTTTAGAAGTATTACGAACATTCCGGAAGCTTTTGGCACAAACCGAAGACCAGTCGGGGATCTCTGCTGTAGAAAGCATGTACAAACCTTTTATGAAAAAAAAATATTGAATAATGAATTTTCAAATATCGTCGTTGAAACTAGAAAATTGTGTAACTCCAAAAACACTACTTTACAGGAGAGACAAAAAACATTATGGTTTCCTATACAAATGTATGGTTTTGGAGTGAAATCATCCATGATTTAACAATGATACAATTTTTCTGGAATTACAAAATTTGCAAGACGGATAGATATTATCAACGGCCACTAGATGGCATTCAAAGTCAATTTTCGATTAAAACGGAGTTACACAATTTTCTAGTTTCAACGACGATATGCAAGTCTATATACAATGACGAAAATTCTTTGAATTTAAATACTTTCAAAATTATTCAAAAATAATATTTTTTATTATTTTTTAAATAATAAGATTTAATTTTGTTAATTGATTAGATGTGTGCAAGCAAGAATAAATAATTGTAATATAAATACTTAAAGGCTTTTCAATGTGTGTTTAGACAGGAAGTATGGCCCTAGGTATGATACACTCTGTTTGAATATTTCGAAAGACTACTTGACACCGGGGGGGGGGGGGGGGGGGCTTGAAAACTAAAATTAGGATTAACCTTAAATTCAACTAATTTTAATATTTTATGGATAACAACAAGCGCTGTTAAAATGCAGAATCTGCTTTTGAATAAAATAAGTAATATGCCTAGATTAGGTACTCAATATATTCAAATATAATGTATCGCACACTATGTAAAATAAATAAATATGAAAGCAGATATACTAGCATTGAAATATAAGATAATGAACGTTTTTGTCCTCTCCTTTACATTTCACATATTATCTTTTTCGATAAACCTATCCTAAGGCGACGATATTTAAAAGGGTTTTCACCAGAATGAGTCAATTTATACACTTTCATGCTACCTGAGAATACGCTTTAGTAATTCAATGCATCAAATTTAAATGGCCTTTTCCCAGAATAAACCATTGTGTGATTTCATATGACCTAACGTTATACATAACGTGACCATTTATGTTTTCCCCCAAACTAGGACACCTAAAAAGGGTAGGTATTTATCGATTTCAGGCGCCTCACACTTTCACACAAGGCAATTGAAAAGTAAGTAATGTTTTTTCATGTCATATTAGGTTACCTATTTCATTAATTTATTTGAAGATTATCGGTAGATATGTTTGACTAGGCACATACAAAGCTTGAGTTCTTACATATTTTTAAAACTACATATTATTTTATTTATTAATGAAAAGTACACACATGAAAATATAACTGATGTTATATTTTCCGAAGAACAAATTTAGTTGGTAGGTATATCTGGTGTTGATTTCAAAAGCAAATGAAATTCTTGGTAGGATTTTTTCGAATTTACAACATTGCTATATTCAACTGAGTTTTTTCACTCGTCTACAACTTATTCACAAGAGAGAAGGAGAGAAGACCTTTTCTACTGGTGCATTAGTGCCAGGCAGACATAAAATATATTCAATATTTATACGTAAATTGTGATCCAAATTATTGGCTAAAATAAAGCTTGCTGAGGACGAACATAAGTAATTACAAATTTCACACTTGAATGGCTTTTCACCAGAATGTTTCATTTTAACTGCCTTCATGTTACCTACATGTACACATGAGTAGTCGCATTCCTCACATTTGAATGGCTTTTCGCTAGAATAAGTCTTTTTATGCAATTTCATGTGATTTGACCATGCACTTGAGTAATTGCATTCATCACACTTGAATGGCTATTCACCAGAATGGGTCATTTTATGCAATTTCATACTACCCAACGACACACATGAGTAATTACATTGATCACATTTAAATGGATTTTCACCAGAATGAGTCATTTTATGCAATTTCATATTACCTGGTTGTGCACAGGAGTAATTGCACTCCTCACACTTGAATGGCTTTTCACCAGAATGAGTCATTTTATGCCATTTCATGTTACCTGACTTTGCACATGAGTAATTGCATTCGTCACACTTGAATGGCTTTTCACCAGAATGAGTCATTTTATGCAATTTCATGTTACCTAATTGTGCACACGAGTAATTGCACTCCTCACACTTGAATGGCTTTTCACCTGAATGTTTCATTTTATGTACCTTCATGGTACTTACATATACACACGAGTAATTGCACTCCTCACACTTTAATGGCTTTTCACCAGAATGTTTCATTTGATGCAATTTAAATCTTGCTGAGGACGCACATGAGTACTTACAAATTTCACACTTAAATGGTTTTTCACCAGAATGTTTCATTTTATGTGCCTTCATGTTACTTATGTGTACACATGAGTAGTCGCACTCCTCACATTTTAATGGCTTTTCGCTAGAATGAGTCATTTTATGCAATTTCATGTGATTTGACCTTGCACTTGAGTAACTGCATTCATCACACTTGAATGGCTTTTCACCAGAATGGGTCATTTTATGGAATTTTATACTACCTAACGACACACATGAGTAATTGCATTCCTTACACTTTAATGGCTTTTCACCAGAATGCGTCATTTTATGCAACTTCATGTGACCTGATTGTGCACACGAGTAATTGCACTCCTCACACTTGAATGGCTTTTCACCTGAATGTTTCATTTTATGTACCTTCATGGTACTTACATGTACACATGAGTAATTGCAGTCCTCACACTTGAATGGCTTTTCACCAGAATGTTTTATTTTATGTGACTTCATGTTACCTGCGTATACAGATGAGTAGTCGCATTCCTCACATTTGAATGGCTTTTCGCTAGAATGAGTCATTTTATGCAATTTTATGTGATATGACCTTGCACTCGAGTAATTGCATTCATTACACTTGAATAGCTTTTCACCAGAATGATTCATTTTATGGAATTTCATACTGCCCAGCGACACACATGAGTAATTACATTGCTCACATTTTAATGGCTTTTCACCAGAATGAGCCATTTTATGCAATTTCATGTGATTTGACCTTGCACTTGCGTTATTGCATTCATCACACTTAAATGGCTTTTCACCAGAATGGGTCATTTTATGGAATTTCATACTACCCAACGAAACACATGAGAAATTGCATTGCTCACATTTGAATGGCTTATCACCAGAATGAGTCATTTTATGCAATGTCATGCTACCTGATTGTGCACACGAGTAATTGCACTTGTCACATTTAAACTTTTTTTCAACTGAATGGGTCATTTCTTGACTCTTCTTGTGACAAAATCGTTTCCATGAGTAATTTCTTTTGACACATTTAAACAGCCTTGATTCGGAATTACTCATTTTCGCCAGAGTGTTTTCATGTAATGATTTATGAAGTTTCATTTCGTCGAACGATTGAAAAAAATCAAAACATATACTACACACGAAATTTTTTTTATAAAACGATTTTTTTTCCAATTCTATAACAGCCTCTAATAGTTCAGGGGTTTTCACATTTGATTGAAAAATATCCCCTCTAGCAGTGCGAGATATTACGTTTATATCTCGAAACCTTTCATTGTACTCCAGGACATCTTTCTTAATATCATGTTCGTCGATCTGTAGGTCTTCCCAAGGATCTTGGATATCAGTATTCTCCGACAACGATTTGAGACTCGCAATGCTGGCCGTCACTGAGTTTCCGGGGACAAACTAAAAAACAACCATTTTCAAAGAGTAATCAGTTGGTGCGTCGATATTATAATAATTATAAAATAACACCATTTGAAGACTTGAGACCAAACGTTACACTAGAAAACTTTGATAATAGAATGTCAGCAAAGAGAAATGGTGAAAGTCGCGAGTATACCCACCCACATCGTGCTAAGAGAAATATAATTTGAACTTTGCGGAAGAGAGTTGCGCTCTCAAGTGCAAATGCCTAAAAGGTCGCACTGCAGATTGGGGATCTTTAACCTTGATCTTGAACCTATGGTTTCCATGATTGTTCCATGATGTAAAAATACGCTTTTTGAGTCATGAGTTTTCGTATTTCGAGCGAGTTCTGATCGTCCAATAGTGTATTTAAAGTCTCAGGATTTATATAATTTGATCCGTCTACTCGCATTATCCCGTTTAACAACCACTTATAATCACGAATTTAAAACAAATAGTAATGTTTACCAAATATCCGCAGGAAGCAGTTCATTTGCTTGTCCGCCCAAAAGGGTATACATGCGGAAATCATTTATTTATGTGATGATATTATCACTTAATTTTTCAGACACACTTGATTCGTTTTCCCTTCCACACAAAATGGCTCTTAAAGAAATTTTGATAAAAAAATAATTTATATTTAATATTATAAACTCTTGCAAATACGTACATAATTATTAAAGGGGCAACCGTATATTTGGCGCACGAGCTTATCAAGGCCAAATCTCAAGGAACCAAAACCAAACCAACGAACTAATCGTAATTTACTTCGCCTAATTGGGACAGTAAATTTAAGATCACTACACATGTTGGAATCATTATTGAACTGACTCATAAAAATATCAACAGAGTTGACTACAAGACAGGAATTTAAAGCACAAAACCAATGTTATAATCGCTCTTTTACTGCGTGTATCATCAAAAGTTGAGTAACGTTATTGTCCGTAGTCTTTAATGTTCTCAAAGTTCAGAAATTTTACATACAAATTAATTGTAGAAGCAAGCTTACTAAAATCTATCTATCATTTTAATAGTATATAAAATCAAATTCGAGCCTAAAATCAGTATCGGTAATATATAATTAAATTCCAAAGCCAATCAGCATAAAAGCTAGCTGTACCTAACCAGTAAGTATCTTAGGATTTGTTTTAAAACTTAAAGCAAGAGAGCCATATATCGTGTGTTGCTGCCAAAAGTAGGTAGATAAGTCGCTAAATTGGGTATTTTCAGTTAACAATGGATTATGTGTCTATATATTATACATGCATGTACCTACCTATGCTAGAAAAAAAATCAAGGTCACTCGATTATAGAACATGCAAATAAAGCACAAAGATTTTAGCATTTTGTCTGAAGTTAGAGGGCATATCAAAATTCAAAATAGGAATAACTCTATAACATGATTTCGAAACATACCAACTTTTAGGTCTAACGCCATGAATAATAGAATTAAAACCATTTTTAATGTGAAATCCTTAATTATTAACCATTGAAGTAAACTTAATTCAAAACATGCAATAAATTTCAGTTCAAGTAAATAATAATTAAAAAAATAATATGTAAATAGAATTAAGATTATTGTATTTGATGTACTTTTCAATGTATAGCTTAAAATAATAATATCGCCCAGCAAAAATAATCTCTAGCTCAAACAAAATGCCGTGAAACACCGAACATGCAGGTAAAGAAGCCGCCAACGCTGAGTGAAAGGAGATGTAAAACCAGACCGTAGGTAGAGAGAATAGTTGGTTGTCCGCATTTGGCGGCGGAAGCGTATTATTTTGATTCTTAGTGACAAAACTTTGTATCTGTATGATAACAGCCTGTACTCACAATAGTTGTAGGTACCTAAACCCCTGCTACCCTCCCAGTCCTTCGGATACGACATTATTTGGCCTCGAAAATAGATACTAAATAAACATACGATCAGAAGGTATCCCTATATTTTTCGACCGAATTCAGCTGGGAAGCGATTGACCGCGTATGAGGAAGATAACAGAGAAAAACGACTCTTACGACGTTTATTACATGCACGAAGGGTATTTTTGTCAGTAGACTGCTCTCACGGAGTTTTTAATGTTGTTTCAGTTGCAAATATGCTCATGAAATGCGTTAAAGTATCAAGGAATGTGGTTTTACGTCAATAAGAATGTCTTCACCAGCGGTTACAGTGGTACAAAAGTAAGTAAAAATTAGATTCCAGACAGTGATGATGGACGACTTTCAAATTGAATAGATTAAATCTTGAATTTCAGGGGAAAATTAACATAATATATGAGAAATAGCTCGATAAAGGTTTTCAAAGCAAAGTACAGTTTTGGTTAAAAACATTATGTAAATAGATTATCTACAACGTTTAAGGAATGTCCAGGATCATGCTTTGAAAACAGCATTAAAGCTCCATTTTGACGTACGCTGAGCATGTGGGTCGTTAAAACACGTAAAAAATAAGGATGTTACATTTTAAAGACACAATTTTACGAGGTCGACTAAAATCGATTCCGCAACCATTGGACACGCTTACAGTAGAGCAACTTTCCTTTGAATCCCATCACAGTTCGATATAAGTAGGTATTGGGCAAAACTAACCTGAAATACGAGACTATCAGTGTCTGGAATCTCTTGTTTTATATAAATGCTGGCGTCCGGACTGTTTGGGCGCTCTCCGGCTACATTGCATCTATTCTCCCTTTCCGCGTCTGATTCGCTTACATCTGGATCGACTTTGACATCCATTTTACGTACCTATTTAACACGGAAATGATTAATTTTTTTTCATGCAGTAAACAGAATATACATAAGTCACCAACTGAAAATAAAATCATAGATATACCATACGTTCCATAGATAATATTATGCATTTGCACACCACTCGGCGGTGCAGCCATCGTTTGTAGCAAAATTTGAGTGTGCGAGCCAAGAAATTCAAACAATAAACTATTTCCGCAAAAATTAGTGTGGTTATACTGATAAGTTTATTATTTTTTTCTTCTGTTGCGAACTATAGCAACAAAATGACGGCTCGCGTCCTGGTTTCAACTCTTAAGATAAGTCGCTTACATAACAAACATACACGTCATTTATCGATGATTTACGTTCGTCATTCCTTTTAAAAATATCAATCAATGTGTTACTTTTGGCTGCCTACCTCATAACGAAATCATAATGAATGGAGTAATTTCAATTTGAAGATTGACATGCCCACTAAAATCAAGCATAACGCTAATTTACAATAAATTAATAGTTATTATATATAAACACGTAATCCGTTAATACATCTTAAATACCTAAACTATCAACATACAAACTTTTGGCGGCGACCCCACCACAAAAGCCACTGGTAGAGGTAAAAAAAAACACCTTCTTGATTGATTGGTCTTTGTGATGCTGTGTGAGAGCTTCCAGGTTGGGGGTTTTCATTGCTGAAATGATACGTTGAGTCATTAAAATCCTCTTCTTTGATTTCAGGTACTTCAGATTTGATATACGACTCGACTGGAAGGTTCTGAAAAAAATATATTTTATTATCAGATAACGAATACAACGATCAAGTTAATGTGAGCTTAAATTTTCAGAAAGGTTATTAATTCATAATGAGCAAGAACTTCCAGGTTGGGGGTTTTCATTAATGATTTCGCGCTTCGAATCTTCAAAGAATTCATCAGCTAGTTGAAAAATATTCTCAGATTTGATATTATATATCTCGCTGACTGGAGGATTCTAAAAATAAAAACAATATGTCAAAGAAAGCGTTTCTCAAAAGTACCTATAATCGTTCCTTCATTCGTCGCCCTATATAATATCGTCGCTGTAGGATTGCTTTGTCGAATAGACCAAATGTCAAATGTTCAGGAGGCGAAAAACAAATTTGATTATCCTATGTTTAAATACATGAAGGTATTTGAATTGTTGCTTTTACAGCATATGAATGCTGTTTTCATTACAAAGCAATTTAAAGAAAAGAATGGTTCTGGTCCATTTAGATACAAAAAATCATTGTTCATTCAAAGGTCGATTTCGACGAAAACAGATAGGTATTCGGCAAACCGATCGTATAGCGACGATATGTCACCCCAAAGCAATGCTAAGAATTGCTGGTTTGTCGGTTTCACTGTGACCGTTGGCCGGCTCGCACATCAAAACTCGTCTCGTCTGCAACGTGTCGAATACGTCGATGTGACGTCATCATTATTCACAAACATACGTTGATTGGTCGAATGCGACCTTTAAGTTTGAAAAAAAAAACTAGTGCTGCTAACAACAAATCGACGCAAATATACCTGCTCGCCGGTCGCCGCATCCAAATATCTATACGTTTCAAGAGGTTACATGCGATTGTCGCTAAGTAGATGTGCGCGGTCTTCTAATACGACATCGGATCGACGTTCCTATAAGGTTTGATTTATGGCTGTGCGGCAGACGAAGCGAGTTTAGATGTGAGAGACGGCTTATATGATTAACTAATTTATATGGGTATATCTGTATTATACACACTTATTATTAACCCGGTCAGGAAATTCATAGAAAATTATAATTTAGGGACATATCTGTAACATGTTTCGAGCAAAGACTGCCTTAGCACTAGCACAAATCAAACATGTTTCGTATTCGAAATGGCCATTGTACCCAGTAATAAAAAATACTTTTAAAAAGTACAAGATGGCTGCATATGTATTTACATTTGTATTTAAATTGACTGATTGGTAGATCTAGACTGTAAAAAACTTGTGCGCATCTATTCTATACACAAGATTTCTATCGAGGGTATTTTATCATATTTATGTACCTATTGAAGCGGTTAATTAGGTTACATGTAGAGTACGTAAAACATTTCACCGTGGCACAGTTCGCCATGAGCTTTCTATCGGAAAGAGATGACCTTATACTATACGGTCTCCAATTTTATTAGATTCAATATGAAGGTAGGTAACTATTAAATTCAATTGTCATGGCTGATTTTGGCAAAATTCATGAATTAAAGAATGAAAACGTAACAATTTATAATCTAGTATATCGGCTATTTTCAAAATTTGTTTGCTGTTGGCTTCCTTTAAAGTGTAAACCGACAAGAGCCGCGTTTTATTTAGACATGAATTAAGTCAGAACCTACCTACTATACGACCCAAAGTGGTTGGACGGTCTAAACGGCCATATATTTCCTATACAACATTTCACTGTGTAGTGTGATACGTCCAACTGCATACTACGTACGTACAAGTTTCCTTTAAATCGTCTGAACTGTCAAAAAGTGCTATGTTTTAACAACACCTCTCTTAGCTGTGTTAACTTTTAGAGCGAGATACAGTTTTGAAGGCTAATTTATTGTAACAATTATAAGACTCAATACATAAATATGATAAACTACCCTCGATAGCAGCTTGTGTATCGAATAGATGCGATGAAGTAGGTATATTCACAGCAATGTAAAATGATTTTAACCCATTATAAATAGTGGAGCTGTTTTTTTTCACCCAAACATTCGTAAATTTAAGTTACATCCATTAGATGGGCTTTTTCATTTGATATATTACCTATAGTTCAGTAAAACTAACCTCAAATATGCATTTGTCCTTGTCGGGATTCTCTTTCTTAACGTCTGGGCTGTTTGGAGACTCTGTGGGTTCCTCACACCAATGCTTCGGTTCTGCCACTGATTTACCTTCATCTGATTCACGTTTGACATCCATTTTACGTGTTTAAATCGAAAATATATTGTCAATGGATTATATTACCTTCTTCCGGGACGCTTAAGACTTACTAGGGCTGTCAAGATTTATCAATACTTTTTGACCGATACTGGGATCGTTACTTTTATTTCGATATGATATCGGTATCCCACTCCTACCTCAAACAGATTAATAAATCATTGCCGAATCAAAACAGGCATTTAATTACCTATAATAAAATTTAATTATAAATAGCTGTGAACAGTTTTTTCCTCGTCAAGTTTATGTAAACAGCCAAAAGTAGTACTTAAGTACTAATATTTTTTTATAAGGAAACCTACCTAAAGTAGGTAATGATCACGTAAAACTTCGCTAAATTTAATGACGTGATGTCAAGTTACCTACCTTTTTAAACGAATCTTCAAATTAGAACGCGAGCCGCCATTTTGTTGATATGGCTGCTAGTAAAAGAAAATAAATGATGAACTTATTATCAATATAACAACGCTATAAATTTTGCTGAAAGATTTTCATTTTGGATCGGATTCTTTGACAAAAACATTTACCATTAATTTATTTTATCAACAAACTGTCAAATTCCAAAACTTTTTTATCAATAGGTATTGATTTGAAATTGCCAAACATCACTAATATTATTCTGATGACCTTACTTATTACAAAATAATATACTTAGGTATTAAAATTGCTTGAATAGGTCCATGGGAAACTTAGATTGTTCATTTTTTAACACAGGGGCCTCAAAATTAATTCGGGATATAGGTATCCCAATACACTATCTTTAGAAGAGTAGGGTTTTGAATGTGTGAGTACCTATCATACGAAAGGGAAACACACAATATTATAATAGTCGTGCAATAGTGTGTTGCAATCATCAAAAACATACACCAATATTGAATGAGCGTCAGTGCATAAATCAAGAGCAGTTGTATGACGAAAGACAAGCTTAGAATGGCATATTCTTGACGCGTATTAAGGTTTATCACATACATTTTAATATTGTTTAGAAAATTTACACAAACAAGGTTGTCACAGCTTCATTATTTTAGTCACTTTTCCAAGTTAACTTGTCCTTGTACAATATATAGCAGTTCAATGCCCTAAATATGAACGACAGAGTACAACTGGGAATTGCGGATATACCTATTCTTTGAGAATGTCGACGAATTGAAAGGTGCCCTTGTGGTAGAAAGGATGGAAGAGTTTTGTAGAATTGTAAAGTTCTAACAGGATTGGAGTAAGGGCCTGGTCAACGAATCTTTTAGATGAGAAGAGGCGAAATGACAGCGAGTCGCAGTCAAAGCTTCTGTAAAATAAACAACAACAATCGTCCACGGCCTGATGCCACATAGGTACATCCTTGACTAATTAAACAGGCTCTGGCAGTGATCATAATAATTAATGCTAGTTTGTTTATTCATTTAATTTCAAAGTTCATAAATAAAATGATAGGACGAACATGTACGAGTACCTAAAATAATCACAAAATACTTGTATAAAATTGTTTCGACGCCTGACGATACTTTGGCAGGAAACACGACTTACTTCTTATTTATTCCAGTAGGAAATTCCAATAATCACTACATCGCAACCAGAATTATTATTACAGTGTTGATCAAGGGCCCCACATCGTGAAGGGGGCCCCCAGGCTAGGATCTTTGGCGAGCCTCCCTTCCTATCGCTAAGGATAAAGGCAATGTGACGCTCTACAGTAGCGTTCTCCAAATGGTGTAGGTACGCGGTTAAATTAATGTGTATGTTTAGTGTTTTATTATATATTTTAATACACCCATTTGAAGTATGGAGATGTCGAGTATTGATACACAATTAAAAATTTTATCGTACAATCACATAACTTTGAATAATAATATTTCTGACTTTTTTTACTATTCAAGCATTTTTTTATGTGTGTTTAGCTCATTAATCTGGTCGTCTCGCCTCGCCTGAGCCCGGGCCCCCAGGCTAGAGCCCTGTCAGCTCCCCTTTGTTTGGTCCATGGTGCTAATGTTGATCAATACATACCTGCATAGCAACTTCATTCAAAGGTGACAAAATCTTCTTCTTCTTCTTCGATGGCGCTACAGCTCAAGTCGAGCCCTGGCCTCCTCCACCCGGAACGGTCCTCCGCACGTCTTTTCCAGTTCCTGATTTTTAGCAGCTGATTGGCATCTTTTGTAACGTTGTCACCCCATCGTGTGCGTGGCTTTCTCACTGGCCTTTTCCCCCCTGGATTTCCTTCGAGGATGTTCTTCGGTATCCGTGACATCACGGATACCGAAGAAGATCCTCAAAGGAAATCCAGGTGACAAAATCATTAGGATTAAATCAGATTGCAGCATAAAGGTAGTCATTCAAAGCGGCGTTATCTATATGAATACACAATGCATTTAAAAGGTTATTCATCAGTCGCCTAAGTCGCATGCATCAATAAAGTACACCTACACTGCATTGTAAACATACTAAATCGCAAACATAATATGATATAAGAGGATACATTTTATACGTAAGACTTGTCACCAGTATGTATTTTAGGATAACTAAGTTGTGAGTATCTATAAGAAACGCACATTTCATTCAATAGGGATTTTCATCAGGACATGTCATTTTATGTAAACCCTTTATAAGGGCAAAGCATTTTTTCTTCATTTTAAACCGATCTCTATTATATTATAGAAGTATATAATCTATATATATATATATGTTATGGTATCTATCTAATAACAATTTTAATATAAAAATAAATAAATAATATTTATCAGAATTTTGGAAAAACTGTAAAATGATGTATGGTTTTTTTTATCAACCAGTGCCCGTTCAGGTGTTTTTGTTGATTTATTTAATATATTTCTTTTCAATCACAAGTTACAATTCAATTTTAAAAAGATTACATCTATTTATGGGATATTATTCAAGTTATAATATTGCAAAGCTGTAGATAATATTGCTTACAAAAATAAGTTGCGCGTTTTGGTTCTCTAGCCATACTACAATAAGCACATCGATGGCTCTTTCCCTTTCCTATCCAATGAAGACAATCCATGGTATTGTTATTGGCATTTCGGCGATGATGATTATTTTTATTCCAAAATTTCCAATAGTCCACCTGTGCTAAGATGCTTCTGAAAAGCAGGTGAGTCTTCGGTTTTTTCCCGATTACTTTTTGATTAGGTACTAACACCGACAGAACTGTCTGGATTCAGCAAACGGCTCCTCTAGGGTACGAAAATAACGGATCATCGCCCTCCAGTATATTATTCAGCTGGTCTTATAATATACTTTGTCTGAATATTTCAAAAGACAACTTGACACCGGGGGTTTGACAGGACTAAAATCAGCATTAACCTCCGGATCCAGAGATAAATTTTGGAGTGTCCGTATGCACATTATGCACATGCACGTATACAATTTTCCTCAGACAAAACTCCGTTGGTATTTAATTGTATTTGCATGATCGACAATTAAAATACTTCCTGGAGTATATAATATTAAATTCAACTAATTTTAATATTATATGGATAACAACAATCGTTTCTAAAATACAGAATCTGCTGTTAAATAAGTACAAACTATTTTAAATAAAATAAGTAATATCGCTAGATTACTCAATATTTTCAAATATAATGTATCTCACACTTTGTAATGAATGCTGATATACAAGCATTGAAATATCAGGTTTTTGTCCTCTCCTTTACATTTCACATTATATCGTTTTCGATAAACCTATCCAAAGGCGACGATATTTAAAAGGGTTTTCACCAGAATGAGTCGATTAATACACGTTCATGCAATCTGAGAATACCCGTTAGTAATTCAATGCATCAAATTTAAATGGCTTTTTCTCAGAATAAACCATTGTGTAATTTCATGTGACCTAGAGTTATACATAATGTGATCATTTATGTTTTCCCCCAAACCAGGACACCAAAAGAAGGAAGTTACTTATCGATTTCAGGCGCCTTACACTTTCACACAAGATAATTGACAAGATAGTAATGTTTTTTCATATCATATTAGGTTACCTATTTCATTTATTTATTTGAAGATTATCGGTAGATATGTTTGAGTAGGCACATACAAAGCTTGAGTTCGTACATATTTTTAATAGTACATATTATTTTATTTATTAATGAAAAGTACACACATGAAAATTTATCTGATGTTATATTTTCCGAAGGAGAAATTTAGTTGGTATATCTGGTGTTGATTTTAAAAGCAAATTATATTCTTGGCAGATTTTTTCAATTTTACTTTTATAATTCACATTGCTACATTCAACTGTGCTTCTTCACTCGTCTACAACTAATTCATAAGAGAGAAAGAGAGAAGATCCTTTCTACTGGTGCATTAAGTCCTGGCAGACATAAAATATATTTGTTAAATTATGTTTGAACAACTTCATCTAACGAGATTCGGTTGTAACATTCCCAGTGTTCCATTCAGACACTTGTGTCTGTGAATTTGTGAAGTGAATAGGTAATATTTCTGTATCTTGGCCACAAGTTCTTTCTTTTCGAAAATGGGACATTTTGGCATCCCAAAACTGTGTTCGAGGACACCGGGACACGCCGCCAAAAAAACAAGACGTCTGGTCACATTAGTTATACATGAGTTATAGTTAATATCATAATATTTAAATGGCTTTTCTCAAGAATGAATATTTTTTTGTGATTTCATTACTCATTTACGCACCAGAAATAATAGCATTATGACATTTAAATGGCTGGTCAACAGAATGAGTGATTTTATGTCTCTTCATGTAACAAAACTGCTTGCATGAGCAACTACATTTAATGCATTTAAATGTTTTTTCACCATAATGAGTCATTTTATGCAATTTTTTGCAACCTGACGACAGAGATGCGTAATAACATAGCTCACATTTCAATGGCTTTCACCAGAATGAGTCAATTTATGAACACTTATGTCACCTGACCTTGCACTTGAGTAATGGCATTCCTCACATTTGAATGCCTTTTTACCAGAATGTTTCATTTGATGCAATTTAATGCTTGCTGACGACGCACATGAGTGATTACAAATTTCATACTTGAATGGCTTTTCACCAGAATGTTTCATTTTATGTACCTTCATGTTATCTACATGTATACAGGAGTAATTGCACTCCTCACATTTTAATGGCTTTTCACCATAATGAGTCATTTTATGCATTTTCATGTTACCTGACTTCGCACATGAGAAACTGCACACCTCACATTTGAATGGCTTTTCACCGGAATGAGTCATTTTATGCAATTTCATGCTATCTGCCCTCGCACATGAGTAATTGCATTTCACACATTTGAATGGCTTTTCGCTAGAATGAGTACTTTTATGCAATTTCATATTTTGTGAAGATACACATAAATAAGTGCATATCTGCAATTTAATGCTTGCTGACGACGCACATGAGTAATTACAAATTTCACACTTGAATGGTTTTTCACCAGAATGTTTCATTTTATTTACCTTCATGTTACCTACATGTTTACAGGAGTAATTGCACTCCTCACATTTTAATGGCTTTTCACCATAATGAGTCATTTTATGCATTTTCATGTTACCTGACTTTGCACATGAGAAACTGCACACCTCACATTTGAATAGCTTTTTACCAGAATGGGTCATTTAATGGAATTTCATGCTATCTGACCTCGCACATGAGTAATTGCATTCCACACATTTGAATGGCTTTTCGCTAGAATGAGTAATTTTATGCAATTTCATATTTCGTGAAAGCACACATAAGAAATTGCATATCTCACACTTGAATGCCTTTTTACCAGAATGTTTCAGTTGATGCAATTTAATGCTTGCTGACGACGCACATGAGTAATTACAAATTTCACACTTCAATGGCTTTTCACCAGAATGAGTCATTTTATGCAATCTAATGCTTGCTGACGTCGCACAAGAGTAATTACATAGTTCACACTTGAATGGCTTTTCACCAGAATGTTTCATTTTATGTACCTTCATGTTACTTACATGTACACACGAGTAATTGCACTCCTCACACTTGAATGGCTTTTCACCAGAATGAGTCATTTTATGCAATTTCATATTACCTTTTAGTGCACATGAGTAATTGCATTCCTCACACTTGAATGGCTTTTCACCAGAATGAGTCATTTTATGCAATTTCATATTACCTTTTAGTGCACATGAGTAATTGCATTCATCATACTTGAATGGCTTTTCACCAGAATGAGTCATTTTATGGATTTTTAGACTACCTAACGACACACATGAGTAATTGCATTCCTTACACTTTAATGGCTTTTCACCAGAATACGTCATTTTATGCAACTTTATGTGACCTGATTGTGCACACAAGTAATTGCACTCCTCACACTTGAATGGCTTTTCACCTGAATGTTTCATTTTATGTACCTTCATGTTACGTACATGTACACATGAGTAATTGCACTCCTCACACTTGAATGGTTTTTCACCAGAATGTTTCATTTTATGTACATTCATGTTACCTACATATATACAGGAGTAATTGCACTCCTCACATTTTAATGGCTTCTCACCAGAATGAGTCATTTAATGCAATTTCAGGGTACGTGACTTTGCACATGAGTAATTGCATTCCTCACACTTAAATAGCTTTTCACCAGAATGAGTCATTTTATGCAATTTAATGCTTGCTGACGTCGCACAAGAGTAATTACATAGTTCACACTTGAATGGCTTTTCACCAGAATGTTTCATTTTATGTACCTTCATGTTACTTACATGTACACACGAGTAATTGCACTCCTCACACTTTAATGGCTTTTCACCAGAATGAGTCATTTTATGCAATTTCATATTACCTTTTAGTGCACACGAGTAATTGCATTCCTCACACTTGAATGGCTTTTCACCAGAATGAGTCATTTTATGCAATTTAATGCTTGCTGATATCGCACATGAGTAATTGCATTCCTCACACTTGAATGGCTTCTCACCAGAATGATTCATTTTATGCAATTTCATATTACCTTTTAGTGCACACGAGTAATTGCATTCCTCACATTTGAATGGCTTTTCACCAGAATGAGTCATTTTATGCAATTTCATGCTACCTGATTGTGCACACGAGAAATTGCACTTGTCACATTTAAACTTTTTTTCACCTGAATGGTTCATTTCTTGACTCTTCGTCTGACAAAATCGTTTCCAAGAGTAATTACTTTTAACACATTTAAACAGCCTTGATTCGGAATTAGTTATTTCCGCCAATGTGTTTTCATGTAATGATTTATGAAGTTTCATTTGGTCGAACGATTGAAAAAAATCAAAACAGATACTACACACGAAATTTTTTTTATAAAACGATTTTTTTTCCAATTCTATAATAGCCTCTAATAGTTCAGGGATTTTCACATTTGATTGAATAATATCACCTCTAGCAGTGCGAGATATTACGTTTATATCTCTAAACCTTTCATTGTACTCCAGGACATCTTTCTTAATATCATGTTCGTCGATCTGTAGGTCTTCCCAAGGATCTTGGATATCAGTATTATCCGACAACGATTTGAGACTCGCAATGCTGGTCGTTACTGAGTTTCCGGGGACAAACTGAAAAAACAACCATTTTCAAAGAGTGATCAGTTGGTGCGAAGATATTATAATAATTATAAAATAACACCATTTGAAGACTTAAGACCAAACGTTACACTAGGAAACTTTGATAATAGAATGTCGGCAAAGAGAAATGGTAAAAGTCGCGAGTATACCCACCCACATCGTGCTTAAGGAAATATAATTTGACCTTTACGGAAAAGAGTTGCAGAGAGTGCAAATGCTTAAAGAGTCGCACTGCAGATTGGGTATTTTGTGACTATTTTGATCCTATGACCACCATTGTTCCATGATGTAAAACATGCGTTTCATAATCTACCTTGTTAAGAGACTTTTTTGTGAAGGTGTGTCATGAGTTTTCGTATTTCGAGCCAGTTCTGATCGTCCATTAGTGTATTTAAAGTCTCAGGATTTATATCATTTGATCCGTCTACTCGAATTATCCCGTTTAACGATCCTACTTTTTAAAACCACTTATAATGACGAATCTAAAAAAAATAGTAATGTTCACCAAATATCCGCAGGAAGCAGATGTATTTGATTGTCCGCCCAAAAGGGTATACATGCGGAATCATTAATTTATGTTATCATTTTCTTCTTCTTCTTCTTTCGACCATGTTCAATCCTAATAGGATTTATTGGGCCTCTACAGAGTCGAAGTTTGTATTAACAGATTTTTATTTTTACGAGAAATGGTCGTCAGCCACTTGCCCAACCTATTAGGTTCACACTCTTACTACAAGTACACAAATTGAAAAACAATATGTGTACTTGCTAGATCCAGGTTACGAACCTGGGACCCTCGACTCGAGAAATCAGCTTTTTAGCCACGTGGCCATCGTGGGTAATAATATCACATAATTATTCAGACACACTTGATTCGTTTTCCCTCTCACACAAAATGGCTCTTAAAGAAATTTTGATTAAAAACTAATTTATATTTAATACTCTTGCAAATACCCACATAAATATTAAAGGGGCAACCGTATATTTGGCGCACCAGCTTATCAAGGCCAAATCTCAAGTAACGAAAACCAAACCAACGAACTAATCGTAATTTACGTCGCCTAATTGGGACAGTAAATTTAAGATCACTACACATGCCGTAATCATTATTGAACTGACTCATAAAAATATCAACAGAGTTGACTACAAGACAGGAATTTATAGCAAAGAACCAATTTTATAGTCACTCTTTCACAACGTGTATCATCAAAGGTTGAGTAGAGTTATTGTCCGTAGTCTTTAATGTATTCAATTTTCAGGAACTTTTCCATACAAATAATTATAGAAGCAAGCTTACTAAAATTTATCTATCATTTTAATAATATATTAAATCAAACTCGAGCCTAAAATCATTATCTGTGATATATAATTCATTCTTAAGCCAATCAGCATAAAAGCAAACTGTAAACAGTAAGTATCTTAGGATTTGTTTTAAAACTTAAAGCAAGACTTGTAAATAGAATTAAGATTATGTATTTGATGTACTATTCAATGTATAGCTTAAAATAATAATATCGCCTAGCAAAAACTATTTTTAGTTCAAACAAAATTCTGAGAGATGCCGTGAAACAGCGAACATGCAGTTAACGAGCCGCCAACGCTGAGTGAAAGGAGATGTAGCCCCAGACCATATGTAGAGATTAGTTGGTTGTCCGTATTTAGCGGCGGAAGCGACTTGTTTTGATTCTTAGTGACAAAACTTTGTACCCATATGATAACAGCCTGTACTCACAATAATTGTACCTTAATCCCTGCTACCCTCGCTGTCCTAAGGAGATGACATTAATTGGCCTCGAAACCGTGAGACATAGACTCAGAAGGTACCCCTATATTAACGACCAAATTTAGCTGGGAATTGATTGACAACCAGAAAAGAAAGCCGCGTATGAGGAAGATAACAGAGAAAAACGACTGTTAAAACGTTTATTAAATGCACGAAGAGTAATTTTGTCAGTGCACCGCTCTCACGGAGTTTTAAATGTTGCAAATATGTTCATAAAATGCTATAAAGTATCAAGGAATGTGGTTTAAAGTCTTAAACCACAAATGCCTACAGATCAATCAGTATGTCCTTAACCAGCGATTACAGTGGTACAAAAGTAAGTAAAAATTAGATTCCAGACAGTGATGATGGACGTCTTTCAAATTGAATCGTTTAAAGCTTGAATTTCAGGGGAAAATGAACATAATATAGGAGAAATAGATCGATAAAGGTTTTCAAAGCAAAATACAGTTTGGTTAAAAACATTCGCGAAAAAATCTCTTGTACCTACCTAAGCCCCGTTTACATGATTCACTTTTGACAATCTTCCCGGAGGAATCATCCCTATAATCCCGTGTAAACGCACATTCATCAACGAATCATCGAAAGTCATCATCAGGAATCAAAAGTGAGTGAAGTTCAACTGGTTCTACTTTTTGATGACTTCGGATCATTCCAGAAATGCTACGCATGCGCACGTCATCATATTCCTCATTACAATACATCGCTCTACCCATGATTTTATCTATCAGCGCCTCTTTTTCCTATTCCTCTTTCTCTCGATGAAATTTCTGCATTCACATAACAGACAATCACAAATTGTTTGAATTACAACCTGCACCGAAATTTCACTAAACGCCATTTTGGAATGAATTGAGTAAAACGCGTGTAAAAAAAGTGAATGCCCGCATTCAATTCACTGTGGATAATCATCCGCAGTGACTCATCTAAATGAGCCATTCTTTATTTTGTATATGACATGTTTCGATGAAAAACTCTCTTTTCATGTTATTTGTAAATTATTGAGGTTGGTGATTAAAGACTTTACAAGCGTTGCCAACAATCCCCTTCAGTTGTTGTCGATTCAATCGCTTTCTTCACCTGGGAAGCGCACGCGATCGCAAGCACCTCCCTTCCCCACCCTTCTTACCTCGTAATTGTTATAATAAAGGACGTGTCTATTGCAGTTAGACGAGAATCGTTCTTTGGTGCCATGATTTGTCAGATAAAAATTAGGCTATACATTGAAAAACGCGTTTATCAAATAATTTTGTTACATTTTATATGCCTACAGTACAGCAATTTTCCTTTGAATCCTATCATAATTCGCTATAAGTAGGTATTTGACCACACTAACCTCAAATGCGTGACCTTCAATGTCGGGAATCTCTTGTTTTATATAAATATTTGGTCGCTCTCCGGCTACGTTACAGCTTTTCTCCCTTTCCGCGTCTGATTCGCTTACATCTGGTTCAACTTTGACATCCATTTTACGTATTTTGCACGCAGATGATTAATTTTTATTCCCATGCAGTACCCATGCAAAAACAATGACAATGTCGCCAACAGAAAATAAAATCTGGACACCACTCAGCAGTGTTGCCATCGTTTTGGCCTCTAACCTGATTATAATCAGCTTCCTGTCATATTATGAATTGCTATACCTATATATCAAAATCGGTGACAATATCTGGGGCTTAATGTAAGAAATGCCTATGTCAAATATATCAATTATTGTTCACTACAAGAGATTGTTTATTTCGCGTCAACAATAATTATTAATATAATTATATTTTTAAATACAAATCATGAACCACTGGTTATAATAAACATAAATTGACAAGCTCATGGCAAATAATCAGACAGTTTTTTCTTGAAAATACTGGGAAATGAGGATAATAGGTGTGACATAGGCACATCTTGCACCAAATACACAGCAGTAATAATCAAGACATAGGCAGTTTAAGACACACTTTTTATTATTATTTATCATTTTAAAGGTTTTCATTACACATAATAATTATGTACCTACCTTCCACACACCATTTACTCACATATACATTACATAATAGTAATAAGTAGTGTACCTATTTATAGGCAGTTTAAGACAGACTTATTCACTAACATGTCTTTCATCTGGTAAATAATCATTTTCAGTCTCATCGCTAGTAAGTAAGGACTCGTAAAAGTATCGATTTGAACTACTTATCATCATCATCATCATCAGCCTGAATCTATCCACTGCTAGATGAAGGCCTCTTCAAGCTGCTTCCACTTCTCACGGTCCAGTGCGTTCCGTTGCCACGTTCTTCCACAGAACTTTATCATTTCATCGATCCAGCGGCCTCTAGGTCTACCTTGCGGACGTTTAGCACCTCTTGGATACCACGGGATGACTAAATTCGTCCAACAATCGTCTCTTCTTCTAGAAATGTCTCCAGCCCATCTCCATTTGAGACTTTTAATGAACTCTATCACATCGCAAACCCTTGTCTGCTTCTTTATCTACTCATGCCTCTATTTGTCCATTTGCGTTATGTCCAGCATGCATCTGTCCATTCCGCGTTGTGCTACACCAAGTTTCGGGATCTCTCTTTTACTTAGGGTCCATGTTTTACACGCATATGTGATTACGGAAAGCACACACTGGTTGAACACTTTGCGCTTTAGGCACAGTGGTAGATCATTTAACAGACATTATTCAGGCGGCCAAAAGCACTCCAGCCTGGCTTCACTCTGCGAAAAATTTCATCAAATATACATTCATCTATACCTAGACACCACTTGTTGTCCCAGAAAGATGTGGATTTTCACCTGTTCGAGCTGAGTGCCATTGGTGAGGATCTCTTTTTGGCCCGCAAAGCAGTTGAATATGACTTTCATCTTTGTTATATTTATTATCAAGCCTACTTTGTTGTTTACTTCAGCGAGTTCCTGCATTCTGGTTTGGAAATCTTCTGAGTCCTGTGAAAAAATTACTTTGTCATCGGCAAAGCGCGGATGACTCAGGAATTCTCCATTTATGGGGATCCCTTTGTCATTGCAGTCAAGTTGCCTGAATAAGTCTTCTAGGGTAGCTGTAAATATTTTAGGTGAGATTCTATCACCTTGTCGGACTCCTTTGCTGATAAAAAATCTGAGCGATGGATTATGGAGATGCTGTTGCGCTACCTACTGTGCCTATATATTGTTAAAAATATTTATATAGCGCACATGGATTCCTTGGTTTTTGAGTGCATCGAGTATTGAACCTTTCTTTATGGAATCGAACGCCTTCGCACAGTCTATAAAACCCATGCTTAGTGGAAGTTTGTATTTCTGGCACCGCTCTATGATTTTTCTGACGACTTGGATAATATGGTCGATAGTGCTGTGTCCTCCTCTAAATCCGGCTTGTTCTCTAGGCCTTAGTTAACCCTAACTAGCACTAGGCCCCAGATATATTATACGAGTATCTATCTATTTAAAATGCCATTATCATAATGAGCCTGAATCAATCCACAGCTGGGTGATGGCCTCTCTAAGTTGTTTGTGTGTCTGTCGGTCATATCAATTGTTTTATTTATCGAAATTGCTGATATCTTTACCCATTCATAATATCGTCATTATCATCATCAACCAGGATCAATCCACTGCTGGATGACAGATGGATGAAATTGTCATTGTTGTGAAAATATATAAATATTTTCATATCCCAAACCGGGTATGTTGTCATGTGGGTCCAATTTTTCAAACATTTTAAAGAGAAAATCGATATAGGTACCTATCTAGTAAAAATTATTCAATACAATATTATGTTGTGTCTACTAGGAAAGTCCGCAACTTTGGAGCGTATTTTCTCGATCGTGAAATATATTAATTTGGTCAGATGACCAAGGTCGAATGCAGCAGTCTACGGTACGGACGCTACCGTACTGCAAATTGAACTTTTTTTAGTATTAAGTACCTACATGCATTTTTTTATAAGAAAAAATTTAAAAATAAAGTTATGAAAATAATTCATTCCAGCGAGAAGTACGACTGGTACCTACTGCTGCGCAGACCTTTTGCATTCTTCATTTGTAGGTACATACTTTTGTTAATAAACAGATTTTGTTGTTTATATTTATAACTATGGTAAGCTTAGTTATAGTGATAACAAGTTCATAATTTTCTTCTTCTGCTGGCAGCCTCTAACGTAATTTATTCTCGCACCCTGGAATAAATACGTTATGAACATTGATGGCAACTTTTTGCCTCAGAAATTAACTCTCCATTAAGTCTCCACGACCCATAAAATAAGTAGGTTTGTTTCTTACAGGGATTTGGGTTCGTATGCTTTACCGCTGCAAATTTGTTTCTGAGTTAGTCGGATGTTTAACGATATATAATGGCTGGGTGATTGTTGGTACGATTTCACCGATATCATACATGACCCCATGCCAAGGTAATACACACATGAAGTTATATATTGTTACAAGCCATACCAACAAAATAGCGGCTCGCGTTCAGGTGTCAAGTCTTAAGATTCGTGTACATAACTCACATAGACGTCACTTATGTAGGTATCGATGTTCCACGTTCGGCATTCATCTTTAAAATAATAATATTTAATGTATTACTTTTGGCTGCCTACAAAAATTCACAGCTTTTTAGAGTTAATTTATTAGGTAGGTAATTAAAGTTTGGGTACCTTCCTATTAATCATTGCACATTGCGTTAGTCAATCGCTTATTCCAATGGGTACCTTTTATTATTGGACAATAATAATTATTGATGCTACCCACCAATCATTTTGAAATTCTAAAATTAGTTTGTATCCAAACATCGAATTTATAACTTTTCCAGTTAAGGTTGAATGCAGCGTTAACAAATTTAAAATAAAAATATTTAAATTTTGGTACCTACTGACGACACCCCGGTCCTGGTATCAACGCAGGGGGTTAAAATTCTCAACTGACCTTGTCCCTAAAACAGGTTGAGAACCCCTGCTTTAAGCTAGCTTAGCGAGGGAGCGGAGAGGGTGGTCAAAGTAAGAGTTTTTAATGGCATCTATGAACGCACCATAGTAACACTATGTTATAATAGCCTGAAGAGGCCACCCGATATGAGGATGACGTCAGAGTTTAGTAGGTATATTATTATTTTGATTTAAAAAAGATTCATGGTCACTGGGTGAAACGTCAGAATCAGCTGAGGTTCGAATTCAATGTCACTGTATACACGTACTATACTGTGGTACTGATTAATTATGATTACGGGACTGTGTTAAATTAAAGATCTCTTTAATTTTTATTATTATTTATAAAACTTATTCACAAATATTTTATTAAATTCGAAAGTATTTATTTACTTACAAAAAAAAAACTTATTTTATCCACTTAATATTATTTCTTATATTTATTTATTTTATTACACACGTCACACAAATTCAAGGGGTGAGAGTCACTGTCCTCCTAAGTTTAAGGACTATCGGTTTGAGTACTTGGGTCCTCGTAGAGGTACTGTAAACCGGCTGCTATGCGCGGCTGATGATGAATGATATCATCGTAAGGTGATGCAATTGTTTACATCGAACGCGGGGTATTCAAAATAATTACAATATTGTTACACTTTAAATGTCTTTCGAAATCTAATCGTAGTAAGGGAAACTTAGTAACCTGGACGCTGTCCGGGGGTACGGAGGGAAAAATGACAACATTTCTGGCGAATCATACACTAGTTATATGTCGACATTTACGTTCGATTATAATTACACTAGTCGCCCATTGATCGGAAATGTTTTCATATTTAGCCAATCGTATGCTAACCAAATGTCTTCATTTCTATTCATTGTACATTGTACAAAAATAGATCGATTACGTTATTGATTTTAGTTTCTTACGAAATATTTAGAGTTTATTTCATATTATAATTCTTCACCTACTCAAGAATTCTTGCGCGTATGTTTATTTCGCAAAAAATTAATATGTAATGTAGATAATCTTATAATTATCTTTATAATACTTTACATTATATATATATATATATATGTCCTTCTTTCATTGAAGCCTTTATATAAACCAAACATCATATTATTTCAGGACATTCGCTTGATTCTATACAAAAGTTAGTTTATTTGAATTAGTTATGAATTTAACATGATTTACAACATTAAGATAACAATGATAACATAGTTAAAATAGAATTACTTATTTAACCTTATACTCTATACCTTTAGTACTCCCATTTTACTTATAATGACCGTTTGGTCACCTGAAAAACCATCAGCAGCTCACCCTGAGTAGCAGAAAACTAATCAGACTGAACTGCTAGTCTTATTACATGTTTTTTTTAGTTTCGTCGTGAGGTAGATGTTCACATCTCAGCGTAGGAATTGACTACTAAGATCAGACCAAAATAGTTGTCAAGTCATAAAACCGTTACAAAAATGCCAGCATTTGGTGGCCGTGTCACTACCGTATTTTAAGGATCAATAATGAAAAAAGAGCGCTTATCGAGTTTAGGTATACTTTATGATGAAACACTTTATGAACGGTATTAAAATCTATGGTTTCAAGTAGTTTTTTTTTTTTTAAATTTTAGTAGTATTACGAATTCTCGGGAAGATTCTGGCACAAACCGAAGACCAATCGGGGATCTCTGCTGTAGAAAGCATATGGGCATTTTCGCCAAAGTTTGTACATGTTTGAAATTAGGGTAATATTATTTTTTCACTCAAATTAACCATTTTTATATAGCTAGCAGATTCCTTGTTCTATTGCTGAATTGGTGATAGCAATTTTTCAGTAAAATATTGATTATTACAATATTTATATCATTTTTATTATGAAATTGGGCATAATAAGTTTCCGTTCCGTGACTACGAAACTTAGCTTATAAAACATGAATGAGACACTTTTTATCACTTAAAAGAGCTCTATTAGATTAAAAAACCATACACTTAAAAATAAAACTACAAATAGTCAAAAAATATTATTGAATTTTAATTCTTGGACACATTTCGTTCCACTCCGTTACCCTGTGTCTATAATGGCAGAGCATTTTTCCTTTAGTATTTGAAATAACCAATCAATGTTCGTTCTGCTATTTTTTTAAAGACAGATCACTTTTACTAAATTTTATTGGAAAAATACATAAGTTTCGTCATTTAATAATCAAATGAAAAATAGTTAACGTTCAACTTTTCTGGGGACATTTTCGGAAAGGAACGAAATGGTAACGGAATGTAATTTGTAAAGCTAAAGTTACATATTACCATAAAAACAAATTTTTGTTTTATGAAATTTATTTGAATTTTTTGATAGTCAGATATGTATTCAACGTGCGTCACAATAACAAAACAAATCAAACTTAATCACTAAAATAGACATATTTTATAATAAATTTCACAATACTAGTAAAATAAGGTAGGTAATAATTTTGACACACATTACCATAACTTCTATTTGGAATTTATATTATTTGTAACTCAGATAAAAAATATTTTAAAGCAAATCAACAATATATGAAAAAAATTAAATCAGCAAGGGATTCGCACGCGAGTTCCTAGCGCGGCACGGCGTATATAACTTTTACGAATATAATTACAGTCGAACTCGGTTATTACGACCTCGAACATATCGAGATCTCGGATGTAATAAGGAAACATTTGTTGACATTTGGTTTATGATTTTCGCCATACATTTAATTTATTCACTGTTATTACGAGCGACTTATCGGATATACCGAGCTAAAATACTATTAATGTGTCGATCGTTTTAAACTATTTCGACCCTAAGCCATAAAATCCGATTGGACAGGATACCGCCTGGGTAGGATTACGTTTATGACACTAGTAAAGTGTCTAAGTACCTACTTTATTGGTGTTTCGCCGACAATAATAAAAAAGTATCCACGCATATGGTTGAAAAATCCAAGGTTTGTGAAGTCCGTAGGTACTTACCAGCGTTCATTACAATAAACAACTTCTTTTGTAGTTTATGAATGCCAAGCTTGTTTCGGGGATTTTTACGATGGTTTCCAGATTTTTTATTTTCGACTTTTTGTGTGATGTGACATGCTCATTTAAAAATACCTATTCTCTGATATAACGAGTAACGTTTATAACAAGCAAATTCAGTCGGTCCCATCTTCCTCGTAATAACCAAGTTCGACTGTATTTTGTCTTGAAATTGATTTGTATTCATCAACATAAAATGTAGATAAACAGGTTGATTGTAATCAAGACGTACTTTTCTGACATTTCGCGAATACCTACAGTTCCTGGTATTAAATCTAAAAGGGTACACATTTCTGTTAAACGTGACAAAAAAATACTTTTTCATACATTTTTATAAATTTCGTTGCCTAAAATGTATGGATAAGTTTTAAAATTTTGGTGGCGTATAACAGAAAGGTATGACAGAGCCAGTGCCTGTCTCGCAATTATTTCAGTCTGGTGTTTTTTCTTTTCCTTCTGTTGTTTTTTTTATCTCTCCATACTTTTATCTGCGCTAGTTTTGCGTATTCAGACATATCACATACTTTTTTAATCTTTATTATATAGTCAGGTTATTTTCTATATTTCTTAATGAAAATATTTTTGTTTTTCATACGAACAGACAAAATAAAACTTTTTATAATCTATGAAGAACTAAACACACAATATAAACCCAACTTTATGCATTCCATTTCGTAACTTTTACATTCCACATATACGTCACCACCAATATAGTTTCGTAATGGAAGTAACGGAATCTGTTTCAGAAGTGTTTGAAGCCAAAATTTAGCTTAGTTTTATTATTAAACATGCGTTATGATTTATTATATCTGTAGTATGAAAGATAAGCTCCATATGTACAGTATGTAAAATAGAAATAGGTGATTTCTTACCTTACAAATCGTGGTAACAGAAGTGGAACTTCTTATATGACCAACCCAGAAAGCAACCTGTTCCGATAGCGATACCGACACACACCAACAATTTAAATTGTAACTGGCGATCAGTGTTTTACAAAAGTGTTGCTACATTAAAAAAAACATATTTATAGTGGAAATTTTTCGCCTTCATGCTAAAATCGTGGTAACGGAATGTGGAATTCCACTTTTTCAATTATCATGGGACACACTTTAAACGTGATTTTTTTCAATATTGGTCCAAATTTACGGAAAAACTATATATTTTCCAAAAATATATAATGTAAGCTGTTGAAGACACTACGAATTTAATTTTACACACTCAAAATTAATGACGAAATCAGACTTTGTTTATTTGAATTTAGGGGTGGGACATGGTAAAAACACACTACCTTTCGATCTAAATAATCAATTAAATATATATACAGGTCAGATAGTTGTATTTAACTGATTGAATAGAGTAAATTAATAAATTTGCATGTTAAAAATACATAACTTTCCAATATTTTATAATATAATAACTATGAAAAAATCAATCAGTCATGGGACATGCCAAAAACGCAATGTACAAACTTTGGCGAAAATGCCCATATATACAAACCTTTTATGAAAAAAATATTGAATAATGAATTTTTAAATATGCAACTCAATACATAATGACGAAAATTCCTTCTATTTATAAACTTGCAAAATTATTCTAAAATAATGAAATTTTTACGTAAGTATAGATGTTGAAAATAATAAGACTTAATTTTTTTAATTGACGAGATGTGTGCAAGCAAGAATAAATAATTGTAATTTCAATACTTAAAGGGTTTTCAATGTGTGTTTGGACAGGGAGTATGGCCGTTGGTATTTCAATGTATTTGCATGACCGACAATTAAAATACTTCCTGAAGTATATAATATTAAATTCAACTATTTTTTTTTATTTTATGTATAACAACAATCGCTGCTAAAATGCAGAATCTGCTGTTAAATAAATACAAACTATTTTGAATAAAATAAGTAATGTCGCTAGATTACTCAATATATTCAAATAGAATGTATCTCACACTTTGAAAAATAAATAAAAATGAAAGCTGATATACGAGCATTGAAATATAAGGTAATGAACGTTTTTGTCCTCGCCTTTACATTTCACATTGTATTGTTTTCGATAAACCTATCCTAAGGCGACGATATTTACAAGGGTTTTCACCAGAATGAGTCAATTTATACACTTTCAGGCTACATGAGAATACCCGTTAGTAATTCAATGCATCAAATTTAAATGGCTTTTCCCAGAATAAACCATTGTGTGATTTCATGTGACCTAACGTTATACATAACGAGAGCATTTATTTTTTCCCCCAAACCGGGACACATAAAAAAAAAGGATGGTACTTATCGATTTCAGGCGCCTCACACTTTCACATAAGGCAATTAATTGAGAAGCTAGTAATGTTTTTTTCATGTCATATTAGGTTACCTATTTCGATTATTTATTTGAAGATTATCGGTAGGTATGTTTGAGTAGGCACTATACAAAGCTTGAGTTTCTTACATATTTTTAATAGTACATATTATTTTATTTATTAATGAAAAGTACACACATGAAAATTTATCTGATGTTATATTATCCGAAGAACAAATTTAGTTGGTAGGTATATCTGGTGTTGATTTCAAAAGCAAATGAAATTCTTGGCAGGATTTTTTCAATTTAATTTTATAATAAACATTGCTACATTCAACTGTGTTTCTTCACTCGTCTACAACTTATTTATAAGAGAGAAGACCCTTTCTACGGGTGCATTGGTGCCGGGCAGACCAGTGATGTCCCTAGACAAAATGCCGCCCCTAGGCAGCATCAAAATGCCGCCCCATTTTTTTAATCATCCTTTCATTACTCCAATATCTAAGAAATGTGTTGTATGAAGCATGGCCCTCGCATCCTGAAGCGGGCCCCCAGGCTAGGATCTTTGGCAGCCCCCCTACCTATCGCTAAGGATAAAGGCAGTGTGACGCTCTACAGTAATGTTTTCCAAATGATGTACGCGTTAAAATTGATGTGTATATTTAGTGTTTTTTTGTACATTTTAATACACCCATTTGAATTATGGAGTTTTTGAGTATCACTACACAATTTTAAATTGTATTGTACAACCACATAATTTTAAATAATAACATTATTGAAGAAAATAGCGCCGCAGGCGAATTTTTTCCTATTCGAGCAAATTTGTGATATGTGTTTATTTCACTTATCGAGCCCGGGACCCAGGCTAGAGCTCTGTCAGCTCCCCCTTGTGGGGGGCATGGTATGGATGGATACATTACTAACAAAATATATACCTACCACTAAGCTGAATCATACAAAATTAAATTTAGATATTAATAAATAAATAAGCGAATAAATATAATATTAATTAAACACTTACCCAAATCACCAGAGTCTGAAATGCCATTTGGTTGATATATCTGACACATTTAGTATGTATCATTTAGTAATACCTACGCAGACGTAATATTTTTACACCATTTTTTCTATGCTATTATTGTACGCGACAATATGTAAACAAAATAATTTTCCTCATTATTTATTTAATATAAACCTATTTTTAATCATAAATACACTATTAATTAATAATCTCAACATCCAACCGTTGATGATTGAAATAAACCACAAATCCACACTATTATCGGCACAAAATATGTTTACAAAAAATCGACTTAAAAGAAGGTATTGTTATTCACAGCACGATAAATACGATATAATCTAGGTAGGTACCTACTAGTGTACATTTTTATTACAATTAGCTGGTACTTAACGTAAATACCTATTATATGCATATGATTATGTCAAATGTCAATGGATTAATAATCATTATGAATATCTATTTTGCAATAGGTACATCCGGCAACTTTTAAATCTCAGGAGTGACTGGCAAAAATATTTGGATAAATTAAAAAATACGGCAGTATGTACCTACCTATAAATCTCTACCATAAGTTTCCTTGCTTCGTCACCAACGTTGAAATCTATATAGTAATTATTTTGTTTCAATACCTACATTCGTTGCTTGTTCGGCGCCACCTATGGCGCGACATAATTGTTTTTTTGCGCACATACCTACATAATATCACTATTATGAAAGGAACTCTTTAATTTGAGTAAATGACATTATATTATTATATTATGATTTATGACTGATTTATTAAGGGTTTTTGGTGTTTTACATTTATCATAATATTCATAATGTGTCTACGCGCCAAGAGTAGTAAAAAATATTTTTATTGGTATTGTATACGAAACGAGAGCAGTCAAAAATAAAACAAAAATTCCTCGAGAAGCGTGGTGACATCATACTAAAATCTGTACTGTAGTAAGTACTGGATAAAAAAAAACATCTCCAACGCTCTGCACCGCGATTTCCTAACTATCGACTCGTGTGGCACCAGACGACATGACGTAATTGTGACGTCAGCCAATACACGCTCGAAGCATGCCGCCCGCGCGCAGTGCCCACCGTAGATATTATTACGATGAAACACCTATATGTGTATGGTGACAATGAATAGCGCCGCTGTCGGAGTAGCGTTATATTCTCGAGCGCTATTATCACTCCGGTAGTACGTCACAATGATGTCATATGACGTCATGTCGACCGGGCAGCTGGCACTCGCAAGTTCTAACATCAGGGCCCTGGTTATAATATAACTAATATTATAATATAACTATATTATATATAATAATATAACTATATTATATATAATAATATAACTATATAATTTATATATAATACCAAATAATTCTCCTCGATTTGCCGCCCTTAGAGTATCTGCCGCCCCCAAGCGACGCTCAATCTGCCTACCCCCACGGGACGTTACTGGGGCAGACATTAAATATATTCAATAATTACATGAAAAATTTTGTGATCCAAATTATTGGCGCGAAAGTGTTTGAACAACTCCACCCAACGAGATTCGGTTGAAACTTTCCCAGTGCAAACACTTTTAGTGTCTGTGACGTTGTGAAGTGAATAGGTAATATTGACGGGAGCCTCCACTGCCGCGGCTAGTTCCAAGGGTATGGAAGTGAAGGTTGTCAATGTCAGGAGTCACAGGCTAAGGTCTTGTGGTAGTTGGTACCAGAATAAAACTAATAGTCGGAATCGGATCGGAAGGTCCATATATTGTTCACGTTCACAAAAGTTCACAAAAGTTCACAAGGGTCCATCATATTATAATTATTATTGTTCAAAAGTTACTATTATTCACATAATTGTTCGAAGTACAGTATACGGTCATCCGTCAAATGATAAAGTACATTAACACTCGTAACAAAAAAAAATATTAATTCGAGAAAAAATTCTACAATTTGTTTCAAAAATATTAAAGCACCGGATAGGTATTTATGTCCGAAAATTATTCACGAGATTTTTATAAGTCCGGGTTAGGTATTTATAAATTATTTCACACACCGAAAATATTAAAGTACCAGATAGGTATTTATGTTCGAAAAATTATTCACGAAATTTTACCCGGTTAGGTATTTATAAACGATTTCTCGCGCCGAAACGACAAAGTCCAACTTAGGTATTTTACCCGCAGAAGGAAAGGGGGAGTTGGGTGGTCCCAAACTCCTGTGCAGACTTGCACAAATATATGAATTTGAATGAAATATCAGACCGACGCCCAGCGTGGACTCGGCCCTGGAAGCAGTGAAAAACTGGATACAGAATTCGAAAATCCTGGGTTTTTATTCGAATCGGGAGATTTCATCTCCTCGGGCGAGCGTTCCACGGGTCAAAAATCCACATATCATTTTCACTATGAGATTCGGACTTAATTGATCGCCCCGCGAAACCGCAAGTCGCGAGAGAGCTGAAAGCAACCGTATTCGGTAGGCGCGAGCAGCCGGCACAAATTCGCCTTCGCGGCACCCCGCTGAGCGCGAGATCTCGCTTTGCTCTCCCTACAATGAAAGCGTTTTTTAGCTTGTATTGTAGTTTTAGATTTTAATTAACCAAGCGAAAACTCAACGCATCGAAGAGTGTGATACGTCAATCTGCTCGTCACCATTCAAGCTAGCATATGAGTATACACCCTGCGATGTAAGCCTCTCCCTGGCTGAGTGGCGGGAGCCACAAGTTCGGACCTATAAGTGGGCCGCACACGCGCCACGCATACATTTATGATAAAAATTAAAATTATTAAAATACTAGTCCTTATTTTCTATGCGTACATATAAAAGTTATATCTAATTAATTTATAATTAAGGCGGTAAAATTAATCCTGTCCTGAGCTCTATATCTCGCGAACCCTTATAGTTACGCGTTTTATAAAACAACTGAAGTCTCCGCGGTCCAAAGACGCGTACGTCTTTCAAATTTCAATCTGATCGGACACGCGCAGCTCTAATTATCGTTAATAGTTTATTTGTATGGAGAAATCGCGCTTGCTGCAGATTGCGTAACAAGGACGGGGCTCCACATATGAAAGGGTAAGCTGTCCCCATACTCGGGATAGGGAATTGACCCAGTTGTGCGAGGGAGACAACTGTCCAGATACCAAATGAGGGACGCAGCGCCTAGAGAGCGGCTCGTATTTGGGATATCGTATGTTTATGGCCCCGCGAGAAAAACCGCGGGTGATCGCGCGCGAGATACGTTGGTTCCGCGCATGATATGTAATACGGATGTGATGGGAATTAGAAGTCAGAGGTATTCAGTACCTCGTGAATGTTTTAGATGCTACGTAGATGCTATGTATGGAGCTCAGGTCTAGATCGATTCTCGTCTAATTAAATCGATTAAAATATTGATTAATTATTATCTAGCTTAATTTCGCGGGTCTAATTATATTAACATTATACTCTAATTATGTCTACAAATTTATATACTAATGTCGGTTTACAATTTATACACACTGATAATACCTAATCATTGCCGTTATACAATACAAGATACATTTCGTTTCAATTACATTGTTTACTTTTAATCGAAGTCCAATACAATATTATGTCATTTCAATATTCATATACCTATAAACTATTTATTTAACATTACAATTACCTACTACTATCATGAAATACCTATTACTACCATCTTAATTAAGACATATAATTTTTGTACTATGAGCGTAGTTATCTTATTAATTGGATTTTAATTACTACTTTATTATTACTCCATCGTTATTTACATTCTTACCATCACCCTTCATGGTCCTTGTGACCGACTTATCTCATCTACAGTTCACCCTGAGGAGCAGTGGGACCTGCTGGGGCAACTGTAGGACTTCCTCATACATCATATATGGCTCGTCTTTGTCGGGGGTCGTGAGCTTATTGCTATATAACCGGTGGTACATTGACTATTATGATCAGATCGAGCGATTGGATGGTACCACTCCATATGGGAGTGTCCTCTCAGGGGCACACTAAACGTGTTCGTGACAATATGTATGTATTTTGGTCAGAAGTTTAATTCTTTTCGAAAATGGGACATTTCGGCGTCCCGAACCTGTGTTCGAGGATACCGGGACAGGCCGCTTGAAAACAGGACGTCTGGTCACATTTGTTATACATGAGTTATATTTAATATCATAATATTTAAATGGCCTTTCTTAAGAATGAATAATTTTTTGTGATTTCATTTACACACAAGAAATAATTGGATATTGACATTTAAATGTCTGGTCAACAGAATGAGTGATTTTATGTCTCTTTATGTAACAAAACTGCTTGCATGAGCAACTACATTTTATGCATTTAAATGTTTTTTCACCATAATGAGTCATTTTATGCAATTTCTTGCAACCTGTCGACTCACATGAGTAATTAGAATCTTGACATTTATATAGATTTACCATAATGAGTTATTTGATGTCTCTTCATGATAACTGAATTTGCACATGAGTTTTTGGAGACCCCACACACTTAAATAGGTTTTGGCCAGAATAAGTCATTTTATGCAATTTTATGATACCTGATAGTGCACACGACTATTTCATACCTCACATTTAAATGGCTTTTCACCAGAATGAGCCATTTTATGCAATTTCATGTTACCCGACGACCCTTTTATGATATTTCATGCTACCTGACCTTTCACATGAGAAATTGTATTCCTGACACTTGAATGGCTTTTCACAAGAATGACCCATTTTATGGTATTTCATAGTACTCGACGACATACACGTATAATTAAATACCTAACATTTAATTGGCTTTTCACCTGACGTGAACGTGACGACACACATAAGGAGTTGTATATCTCACACTTGAATACCTTTTCACCTGAATGAATAATTTTATGTACCTTTATTGTACCTACCCGTACACATGAGTAATTGGATACCTCTCACTTGAATGGCTTTTCATATGAATGAGTCATTTTATGCAAAGTCATGCTACTTGACTTTGCACATGTGTAATTTCACTAGTCACATTTGAATGGGTTTTCGCTATAATAAGTCATTTTATGTAATTTAATGCTACGTGACGACACTTTAGTGATTTATATACTAGTATTTGCATACCTCACACTCGAATGGCTTTTCACCAAAATGAGTTATTTTATGCAATTTCATATTTCGTGAAGACACACATAAGAAATTGCATATCTCACACTTGAATGCCTTTTCACCAGAATGTTTCAGTTGATGCAATTTAATGCTTGCTGACGTCGCACAAGAGTAATTACAAATTTCACACTTAAATGGCTTTTCACCAGAATGAGTCATTTTATGCAATTTCATGCTACCTGACTTTGCACATGAGTAATTACATAGTTCACACTTGAATAGCTTTTCACCAGAACGTTTCATTTTATGTACCTTCATGTTACTTACATGTACACACGAGTAATTGCAGTCCTTACACTTGAATGGCTTTTCACCAGAATGAGTCATTTTATGCAATTTCATGCTACCTGACGTTGCACATGAGTAATTACATAGCTCACCTTTGAATGGCTTTTCACCAGAATGAGTCATTTTATGCAATTTAATGCTTGCTGACGTCGCACATGACTAACTTTATGTAATATCATGCTACCTGATGAAACACATAGGTAATTGCAATAATCACATTTAAATTTTATCTCCGGAATGAGTCATTTTATGCAATTTCATGCTACCTGACTTTGCACATGAGTAATTGCATTCCTCACACTTGAATGGTTTTTCACCAGAATGAGTCATTTTATGTATTTTCATATTACCTTTAAGTGCACACGAGAAATTGCATTCCTCACACTTGAATGGCTTTTCACCAGAATGAGTCATTTTTAGCAATTTCATGCTATCTGACCTCGCACATGAGTAATTGCATTTCACACATTTGACTGGCTTTTCGCTAGAATGAGTCATTTTATGATATTTCATATTACTTTTTAGTGCACACGAGTATTTGCATTCCTCACACTTGAATGGCTTTTCACCAGAATGAGTCATTTTATGCAATTTCATATTACCTTTTAGTGCACACGAGTATTTGCATTCCTCACACTTGAATGGCTTTTAACCAGAATGAGTCATTTTATGTACCTTCATGTTACTTACATTGCCACACGAGTAATTGCACTCTTCACACTTGAATGGCTTTTCACCAGAATGAGTCATTTTATGCAATTTCATACTACCTGACTTTGCACATGAGTAATTGCATTCCTCACACTTGAATGGCTTTTCACCAGAATGAGTCATTTTATGCATTTTCATGCTACCTGATTGTGCACACGAGAAATTGCACTTGTCACATTTATACTTTTTTTCAACTGAATGAATCATTTCTTGACTCTTCATGTGACAAAATCGCTTCCATGAGTAATTACTTTTAACACATTTAAACATCCTTGATTCGGAATTAGTCATTTTCGCCAATGTGTTTTCATGTAATGGTTTGTGAAGTTTCATTTGGTCGAACGATTGAAAAAAATCAAAACATATACTACAAAAGAATTTTTTTTTATAAAACGATTTTTTTTTCAATTCTATAACAGCCTCTAATAGTTCAGGGATTTTCACATTTGATTGAACACCTCTAGCAGTGCGACAGGTTACGTTTATATCTCTAAACTTTTCATTGTATTCCAGGACATCTTTCTTAATATCATGTTCGTCGATCTGTAGGTCTTCCCAAGGATCTTGGATATCAGTATTATCCGACAACGATTTGAGACTCGCAATCTTGGCCGTCACTGAGCTTTCGGGGACAAACTAAAAAAACAACAATTTTCAAAGAGTAATCAGTTGGTGCGACGATATTAAAATTATAAAATAACACCATTTGAAGACTTAAGACCAGTAAAGAAACGTTACACTAGAAAACTTTGCTAATAGAATGTCGGCAAGGCGAAATGGTGAAAGTCGCGAGTATACCCACCCACAGCGTGCTTAGGGAAATATAATTTGACCTTTGCGGAGAAGAGTTGCACCCTCAAGTGCAAATGCTTAAAAAGTCGCACTGCAGATTGGGTATTTTGTGACTATTTTCATCCTATGACTACCATTGTTCCATGATGTAAAATATGCGTTTCATAATCTACCTTGTTAAGAGACTTTTTTTATAGGTATGTCATGAGTTTTCGTATTTCGAGCGAGTTCTGATCGCTTATTAGTGTATTTAAAGTCTCAGGATGTATATCATTTGATCCGTCTACTCGCATTATCCCGTTTAACGATCCTTCTTTTTAAAACCACTTATAATGACGAATATAAAACAAATAGTAATGTTCACCAAATAATATCCGCAAGAAGCAATTGCATTTGATTGTCCGCCCAAAAGGGTATACATGCGGAATCATTAATTTATGTTATCATTTTCTTCTTCTTCTTCTTTCGACCATGTTCAATCCTAATAGGATCATATGGGCCTCCACAGAGTGGAAGTTTGTATTAACAGATTTTTATTTTTACGAGAAATGGACGTCAGCCACTTGCCCAACCTATTAGGTTCATACTCTTAATCATACACAAATTGAAAAAAAACAATATGAGTACTTGCCAGAGCCAGGATTCGAACCTGGGACCCTCGACTCGAGAAACCAGCGCTTTAGCCACGTGGCCATCGTGGGTAAAAATATCACATAATTTTTCAGACACACTTGATTCGTTTTCCCTCTCACACAAAATGGCTCTTAAAGAAATTTCGATAAAAAAATAATTTATATTTAATATTATAAACTCTTGCAAATACCTACAAAATATTTAAGGGACAACCGTATATTAGGCGCACCAGCTTATCAAGGCCAAATCTCAAGGAACGAAAACCGTATTCAATTTTCAGGAACTTTTCCATACAAATAATTATAGAAGCAAACTTAATGAAATTTATCTATCATTTTAATAATATATTAAATCAAACTCGAGCCTAAAATCATTATCTGTAATATATAATTCATTCTAAAGCCAATCAGCATAAAAGCAAGCTGTAACCGGTAAGTATCTTAGGATTTGTTTTACAACTTAAAGCAAGAGAGCCATAATATATCGTGTGTTGCTGCCAAAAGTAAGTATTTAGAGTAAACAATGGATTATGTGTCTATATATTATACATGCATGTACCAATGCTAGAAAAAAATCAAGGTCACCTGATTATAGAATATGCAAATAAAGCTAACGCCATGAATAATAGAAATAAGCCATTTTTAATGTAAAATCCTTAATTATTAACTATTGAAGTAAACTAAATTCAAAACATGCAATAAATTTTAGTTCAAGTAAATATTTCTTTTTTTCGACCATGTCCAATCCTGATAGGATCATATGGGTCTCCACAGAGTGGAGGCTTGTATTGACAGATTTTGTTTTTTACGAGAAATGGATGTCAGCCACTTGCTCAACCATTAGGTCCATACCCTGACACACACAAATTAAAAAAAACAATATATGTACTTGCCAGACCCAGGATTCGAACCTGGGACCCACGTCTTTATAGTCCAACGCTTAAGCCGAGCGGCCACCGTGGGTGTTATAGTAATAATAAATTATAAAAATAACTTGTAAAAAGAATTAAGATTATGTATTTGATGTACTATTCAATGTATAGCTTAAAATAATAATATCGCCTAGCAAAAACTATCTTTAGCTCAAACAAAATTCTGAGAGATGCCGTGAAACACCGAACATGCAGTTAAAGAGCCGCCAACGCTGAGTGAAAGAGGATGCAACCCTAGACCGTAGGTAGAGATTAGTTGGTTGTCCGTATTTGGCGGCGGAAGTGACTTGTTTTGATTCTTGGTGACAAAACTTTGCACACATATGATAACAGCCTGTACTCACAATAATTGGACCTTCACGCCTGCTACCCTCCCCGTCCTAAGGAGATGACATTAATTGGCCTCGAAACTGTGAGACATAAGATCAGAAGGTTCCCCTATATTTTCGACCGAATTCAGCTGGGAAGCGATTGACAACCAGAAGAGAAAGCCGCGTATGAGGAAGATAACAGAGAAAAACCACTGTTAAGACGTTTATTACATGCACGAAAAGTATTTTTGTCAGTGGACCGCTCTCACGGAGTTTTTAATGTTGCAAATATGCTCATAAAATGCTTTAAACTATCAAGGAATGTGTTTTAAAGTCTTAAACCACAAATGCCTACAGATCAATCAGAATGTTCTTAACCAGTGGTTACAGTGGTACAAAAGTAAGTAAAAATTAGATTCCAGAGAGTGATGATGGACGTCTTTCAAATTGAATAGTTAAAATCTTGAATTTCAGGGTAAAATAAACATAATATAGGAGAAATAGCTCGATGAAGGTTTTCAAAGCAAAATACAGTTTTGGTTAAAAACATTCGCGAAAAAATCTCTTGTACCTAACTACCTAAGCCCCGTTTACATGATTCACTTTTGACAATCGTAGTGGAGGAATTAACCCTATAATCCCGTATAAACGCACATTCATCAACGAATCATCGAAAGTGATCATCAGGAATCATAAGTGAATGAAGTTCAACTGGTTCTACTTTTAGATGACTTCGGATCATTCGAAAAATGCTGCGCATGCACAAGCATCATATTTCTCATGACAATACATCGCGCTACCCATGATTTTATCCATCAGCGCCTCTTTTTCCTATTCCTCTCTCTCTCGATGAAATTTCTGCATTCACATAACAATGACAAATTGTTTGAATTCCAACCTCCACCGAAATTGCACGTGTAAAAAAAAGTGAATGCCCGCATACAATTCACTATGAATAATCATCCGCAGTGACTCATCTAAATGCGCCTCTCTTTATTTTGTATATGACATGTTCCGATTTCAAACTCTCTTTTCATGTTGTTTGCCAATTACTGAGGTTGGTGATTAATGACTTTACAAGCGTTGCCAACAATCCCCTTCAGTCGCTTTCTTCGCCGGGGAAGCGCACACGATCGCAACCACCTCCCTTCCCCTCCATTCTTACCTCGTAATCGTAAAAATGAAGAACGTGTCCATCGCAGTCAGCTGAGAGCCGTTTTTTGCTGCCATGATTTGTCATATAAAAATTAGGCTATACATTGAAAAACGCGTTTATCAAATAATCTTGTTACATTGTACATGCCTACAGTACAGCAATTTTCCTTTGAATCCTATCATATTTTGCTAAAAGTAGGTATTGGAAAAAACTAACCTCAAATGAGTGACTGTCAATGTCGGGAATCTCTTGTTTTATATAAATGTTTGGTCGCTCTCCGTCTACATTACAGCTTTTCTCCCTTTCCGCGTCTGATTCGCTTACATCTGGTTCAACTTTGACATCCATTTTACGTATTTTGCACGCAGATGATTAATTTTTATTCCCATACAGTACCCACGCAAAAACAATGACAATGTCGCCAACAGAGAATAAAATCTGGACACCACTCAGCAGTGTTGCCATCGTTTTGGCCTCTAACCTGATTATAATCAGCTTCCTGTCATATTATGAATTGCTATACCTATTTATCAAAATCGGTGACAAAATCTGAGGCTTAATGTAAGAAGTGCCAATCTCAAATATATCAATCATTGTTCACTACAAGAGATTGTTTATTTCTCGTCAACAATAATTACGTAATATCATTATTTTTTAAATACACATCATGAACCACTGGTTATAATAAAGATAAATTGACAAGCTCATGGCAAACAATCAGACATGTTTTCTTGAAAATACTTGGAAATAAGGATAATAAGAGTGACATAGGCACATCTTGCACCAAATACACAACAGTAATAATCAAGACATAGGCAGTTTAAGACACACTTTTTATTATTATTTATCATTTTAAAGGGTTTCATTACAAATAATAATTATGTACCTACCACACACAATTTACTCACATATACATTACGATATAATAGTAATAAGTTGCGTACCTATAGGCAGTTTAAGACAGTCTTATTCACTAACATGTCTTCCATCTGGTACCTAAATAATTATTTTCAGTCTCATAGCTAGTAACTAAGGACTCGTAAAAGTGTCGACTTGAACTACTTATCATCATCACCATCATCAGTCTGAATTTATCCACTGCTGAATGAAGGTCTCTTAAAGCTGTTTCCACTTCTCTCGTTCCTATGCGTTCCGTCGCCACGTACTTCCACAGAACTTTATCATTTCATCGATCCAGCGGCCTCTAGGTCTACTTTACGGTCGTTTTGTACCTCTTGGATACCACTGGATGACTAAATTCGTCCAACAATCGTCTCTGATTGTAGCAATGTGTCTAGCCCACCTCCATTTGAGACTTTTAATGAACTCTATCACATCGCAAAACCTTGTCTGCTTCCTTATCCACTCATTCCTTTTTTGTCCTTTCGCTTTATGCCCAGCATGCACCTCTTCATTACGCGTTGTGCTACCCCAAGTTTCAGGATCTCTATTTTCTTAGGGTCCATTTTTCACACGCATATGTGATTACGGGAAGCACACCACTTTGCGCTATAGGCACAATGGAATGTCATTTTTGAAGACATTATTCAGGCGGCCAAAAGCACTCCAGCCTAGCTTTACTCTGCGAAAAATGTCATCTAATATACATCCACGAATATCACCTGTAAGGGATCTTGGCATTACGTTTTTGAGTAAACTGACATTTATTAGCCATATAGTTACCATTTGTAACAAAGCGCTTAAAATGTTGGGCTTCGTCATGCGTACTTCCCGGGTCTTTTCAGATGTTACGGTATTAAAGCTTTTATTTAATTCTTTAGTTCGAAGCAGACTTGAGAGTGGGTCTATTGTTTGGGCACCGCACCAGTTGAAGTATGGCCTTATGGTGGAAAGGGTACAGAAGAAATTCTTGAGACTCCTTTACTTGAGGTTGTATGGATACTATCTGTGGCTTTATCCAACTGACTTTCTCTTAGGCATGCTTACATACTGCAGTCTGCAATTTAGAAGAAATCTTTATTTAGCTACGTATTTTTTTCGACTTATACAAGGTATAAATGAGAACTCTGCCATTCTGGGCAGTGTTGACCTGTGTGTCCCTGATAACTATCTTAGAAATAGAGACCATCAGTTGTTTATTCTCCCAAGGTGCAGAACCAACCTGCCACTGGTAATGCCAATTGGGAGAGTGATAACTATGTTCAACGAAATTGACAAAACAGAACAAGACAAAACAGTACATGACAAAACAGAACAGCTATAAATATAACTATGACCTTTCAGGAAAAATATAAATTTAATCTCGAAATTGTCCCACCTCTATTATGTTGATAAATTTTTAATAGCAGAGATTTTCAGTACGCAATAATAAATCAAATTATATACCTAATTTCTGCATTACTATTCGCTAGAAAGTCTCAAATAAATTTAACTCGGTGTTGCCGGCAAGCTTAGGATGGGTTTGGGTCGAAATCCCGAAAAATAATTAAGAGATATAAAAAAATGCGCAATCGTAACACTTATCTTGAATTGCGCAAATTTTACAAAATGTATGATTTTTGTCTCTCTTGTGAAATTTGCGAAATTCAAACTAAGCGTTACGATTGCGCAATTTTTTACAGGAGAGACAAAAAAACATTTTTTTCGTGATTTTTAATTTCGTCCTGCACCCCGAATATTATTAGCTAGTGCTCATACAGGTCGCCTTGAAGTTATAAATAAAAAGTATGAGATACTTAGTAATTGAGTGGCAATTGTCGTACATGATTATCAAAATCAATCAAATAAATTGAGGTATTTACACCAAATGGCCAACATGCAGTGATTACATTATACAATTTTATATACTCTATATATAAAAAATGCATTATTTTCAAAATAACAGTATTGTAAAAAAAATGAAAGTATATAATATTATACCTAAATGATTTCACATAAAAATTGTTTTTTTTTTAAATAATAAATATTTATATATAAGTATATGTATTTCGTTTAAAATTTAATTAATAAATAGATTCCACAAAAAATAATGTTTCATTTTTCCCTTGGCTGTTATGTTTTGTCGTGTTCTTTTTTGTCTTGTTCTGTTATGTTCTGTTTTGTCCGGTCACCCATCTATACCTAGACACTTGTTGTCCCAGAAAGATGTGGATTTTCATCTGTTCGAGCTGAGCGCCATTGATGAGGATCTCTTTTTGGCCCAGAAAGCAGTTGAATATGACTTTCATCTTTGTTACATTTATTTTCAAGCCTACTTGGTTGCTCACTTCAGCGAGTTCCTGCATTCTGGTTTGGAAATCTTCTCTTGTGAAAAAAATTACAATATCATCGGCAATCAAGCGCGGATGACTCAGAAATTCTCCATTTATGGGGATCCCTTTGTCATTGCAGTCAAGTTGCCTGACTAAGTCTTCTAGGGTAGCTGTAAATATTTTAGGTGAGATTCTATCACCTTGTCGGACTCATTTGCTGATAGGAAATCTGAGCGATGGCTTATGGAGATGCTGTTGCGCTGCCTACTGTACCTATATATTGTTAAAAATATTAACATAGCGCACAGGGATTCCTTGGTTTTTGAGTGCATCGAGTAGGTATAGAACCTTTTTTTATGGAATCGAACGTTTTCGCACAGTCTATAAAACCCATGCATAGTGGAAGTTTGTATTCCTGGCACCGCTCTATGATTTTTCTGACGACTTGGATAATATGGTCCATAGTGCTGTATCCTCCTCTAAATCCGGCTTGTTCTCTAGGCCCTAGATAACCCTAACTAGCACTAGGCCCCAGATATATTATACGAGTATCTATCTATTTAAAATGCCATTATCATTATGAGCCTGAATAAATCCACAGCTAGATGAAGGCCTCTCTAAGTTGTGTGTGTCTGTCGGTCATATGAATTGCTTTATTTATCGAAATTGCTGATATATCGCCCATTCATAATAGCTTCATTATCATCATCAACCAGGATCAATCCACTGCTGGATGAAATTGTCATTGTTGTAAAAATATATAAATATTTTCATATCCCAAATCGGGTATGTTGTCAAGTGGGTCGAATTATTCAAACATTTTAAAGAGAAAATCGATGTAGGTACTCAATCTAGTAAAAAATATTAAATACAATATGTTGCGTCAACTAGGAAAGTCCACAACTTTGGAGCGTATTTTCTCGATCATGTAATACATTAATTTAGTCGGAAGACCGAGGCCGCATGCAGGAGTCTACGGTACGGACGCTACCGTACTGCAAATTGAACTTATTTTAACATTAAGTACCTACATTGCATTTTTTTATGAGAAAATTTATCAAAATAAAGTGCTGAAAAAAGTTTATTCCAACGAGAAGTACGACTGGTACCTACTGCTGCGCAGACCTTTTGCATTTTTGTAGGTACATACTTTTAATAATAAACAATGTTTGTTGTCTAAATTTCATACCTATGGTAAGCCTAGTTATAGTGATAACAATTTCATAATTTTCTTCATCTGCTGGCAGCCAGGCCAACAAAATAGCGGCTCGCGTTCTGGTTTCAAGTCTTAAGATTCGTTTACATAACTTACATAGACGTCACTTAGATAGGTATCGATGTTCCACGTATGTTCGGCATTCATCTTTAAATTAATATTAGTCAATGTATTACCTTTGGCTGCCTACAAAAATTCACAGCTATTAAGAGTTAGATTTAATATGTAATTAAGGTTTGGGTACCTACCTATTAATCATTGCACATTGCGTTAGTCAATCGCAAATTCCTATGGGTACCTTTTATTATTGGACAATAATAATTATTGATGCTACCCACCAATCATTTTAAATTTCAAAAACTAAAATTCAAGAATGGATTCTCACTAGTTTGAATCCAAACATCGATTTTTTGGGGAATATTTGTAACTTTTCCAGTTAAGGTTGAATGCAGCGTTAACAAATTTAAAATAAAAATATTAAAAATTTGGTAACTACTGACGACACCCCGGTCCTGGTATTAACGCAGGGGGTTAAAGTTCTCAACTGGCTTGTCCCTAAAACAGGTTGAGAACCCTGCTTTAAGCTAGCTCAGCGAGGGAGCGGAGAGGGTGGTAAAAGTAAGAGTTCTTAATGGCATCTATAAACGCACCATAGTAACACTTCGTTATAATAGCCTAAAGACGCCACCATGAGGATGACGTCAGAATTTAGAAGGTATATTATAATTTTAATTTAAAATAGATTCAAGGTCACTGAGTGAAATGTCAGAATCAGCTGAGGATTCGAATTCAATGTCATTGTACACACGTACTATATTGTGGTACTGATTAATTAGGATTACGGAGCTGTTTTAAATTAAAAATCCCTTTAATTATTATTTAAAATTTATAATTAAAATAATTTTTATAATTAATTTTATTTGGAAAACTTATTCACAAATATATTATTTACAATTAAATTCCACAGTATTTATTTACATAAAAAAACTTATTTTATCCAGTTAAAATTATTTATTTTATTACACACGTCACACAAATTCAAGGGGTGAGAGTCACTGTCCTAAGGTTGACGACTATTGGTTTGAGTACTTGGGTCCTCGTAGAGGTACTGAAAACCGGCTGCTATACGCGGCTGATCATGAATGATGTCATCGTAAGGTGATGCAAATGTTTACATCGAACGCGGTGTAATCGAAATAATTACAATATCGTTACACTTTAAATGTCTTTCGAAATCTAATCGTAGTAAGGGTTTTCACACGGAAAACAAATAAATGCTTCGGATGCACTATCGTTTGCGTGGTTAATAATCTCGACTTTCCTTCCCCAGAGAATCTTTTCGACTTTTTCTCCGCAGGGGGAATCTGCACGTCATTCCCCTTATAAGACTTTCCTACTCATTTATTAAAAAAATTAAACTTTGTAACCTGGACGCTGTGTGCGGGTACGGAGGGAAAAATGACAATATTTCTGGCGAATGATACTCTAGTTATACAATGTCGACATCTACGTTCGATTATATTATACTAGTCGCCATTTATCGGAAATGTTTTTATATTTAGCTAATCGTATGAAAACTAAATGTGTTCATTGGACATTGTTCAAAAATAGATCGATTACGTTATTGATTTTAGTTTCTTACGAAATAACTAGAGTTTATTTCATATTATAATGCTTCTCCTACCCATGAATTCTTGCGCGTATGTTTATTTCGCAAAAAATTAATATGTAATGTAGATAATCTTATAATTATCTTTATAATACTTACATTATATATATATATATGTCCTGCTTTCATTGAAGCCTTTATATAAACCAAACAGCATATTATTTTTCGACATTCTCTTGATTCTATTCAAAAGTTAGTTTATTTGAATTAGTTATGAATTTACCATGATTTACAACATTAAGATAACAATGATAACATATACACAGTTAAATTAGAATTACTTATTTAACCTTATACTCTATACCTTTAGTACTCACATTATACTTAAAATGACCGTTTGGTCACCTGAAAAACCATCCGCAGCTCAACCTGATTAGCAGAAAACTAATCACACTGAACTGCGGGATATATTGCATGCTTCTTTTAGTTTCGTCGTGAGGTAGATGTCCACCTCTCAGCGTAGGAATTGACTACTAAGATCAGACCAAATAGTTGTGACGTCATAAAACCGTTACAAAAATGCTGGCTGAAGGCCAGCATTTTGTAGCCGTATCACTACCCTATTTTTAGGACCAATAATGAAAAAAGAGCGCTTATCGAGTTAAGGTATACTTTATTACGAACCACTTTAAGAACGGTATCAAAATCTATGGTTTCAAGTAGTTTTTTTTTTAAATTTAGTAGTATTACGAATTTTCGGGAAGATTCTGGCACAAACCGAAGACCTGTCGGGGATCTCTGCTGTAGAAGGCATATACAAACATTTTATGAAAAAAAATATTGAATAATGAATTTTAAAATATGCAACTCTATACATAATGACGAAAATTCCTTGTATTTATAAACTATCAAAATTATTCAAAAATAATATTTTTGTGTATAGATATTTTAAATATTAAGACTTAATTTTGTTAATTGATTAGATGTGTGCAAGCAAGAATAAATAATTGTAATTTGAATACTTAAAGGCTTTTCAATGTGTGTTTGGACAGGGAGAATGGCCCTATGTTTTATATACTCTGTGTGAATATTTCGAAAGACTACTTGACAGGACTAAAATCAGCATTAACCCTCCACCCCCTCCAACCCCAGCATCCAGAGAAAAATTTTGGAAGGTCCGTATGCACAAGATCGGGAGTAGCAATTTTCCTCCGACAAAACTCTGTTGGTATTTAAATGTATTTGCATGACCGACAAATAAAATACTTCCAGAAGTATATAATATTAAATTCAACTAATTTTAATATTTTATGGATAACAACAATCGCTGATAAAATGCAGAATCTGCTGTTGAATAAAATAAGTAATATCGCTAAATTAGCTACCTACTCAATATATTCAAATATAATATATCTCACACTATGTAAAATAAATAAATATGAAAGCTGATATACAAGCATTGAAATATAAGGTAATGAACGTTTTTGTCCTCTCCTTTACACTTCACATAATATCGTTTTCCATAAACCTATCATAAGGCGACGATATTTAAAAGGGTTTTCACCAGAATGAGTCAATTTATACACGTTCATGCAATCTGAGAATACCCGTTAGTAATTCAATGCATCAAATTCAAATGGCTTTTTCTCAGAATAAACCATTGTGTGATTCCATGTGACCTAACGTTATACATAACGTGACCATTTATTTTTTCCCCCAAACCGGGACACCTAAAAAAAGGTAGGTACTTACCCATCCAGTTGACGTTACCCTGGTCCTGGTATAACCACAAGGGCGGTATACCCTCAACCGGCCCTGCCCTTAGACCAGGTTGAGAACCCCTGCTTTAGGCTAGCTCAGCTCTAGGTCGGAGGGGGTAGTCAACTAAAAGTTCTTATCGACACTTACGAATACATCACAACCATATTGTTATATTAATCGTTCAAAATCGCCACCCAGTAATAGGCTGACGTCAGGATCCTTTAGATACTTTATTAATCTTTAATCCGAATTCGTTTCGCACCCACGCGCGCGAAACGTCAAAGTACAGCTGCTGTTAGCTGTCATCCACTTCTTATACTGAATTATATTCCGGAGAAATAGATCGCGGATTTATTACAAATAAAAGAAATCTTCGACAGTATTGTTTTAATTATTATTTTTTTCATAAATAAATTTATTATATTTTTTTTTTTGACCATGTCCCATCCTAATAGGATCATATGAGCATAGAGGTTTGTTTTAACAGATTTTGTTTTTTACGAGAAATGGATGTCAGCCACTTGCTCAACCTATTAGGTCCATACCCTGACTCACACACAAAATTGAAAAACAATATGTGTACTCGCCAGACCCGAGATTCGAACCTGGGACCCACGGCGTGATAGTCCAACGCTTAAGCCGGGCGGCCACCATGGGTGTTTAGAATTATATAATATTATAATTAATGTTTATTAAACAACTTAACACTATATTTTATTTCTAAATAATTACTATATTATAAACTTTTTTTAAGTAATTAATTTATAATATAAAACTATTATGGCTGCACACTTATTATATTATCGAGGCGCCGACTATAAAGTTTGGGAAACCATGTTCCTTATATATATATATATATATTCGCGGGTACTTGTTACTAAGTACTTAATGACGTATTCGCTTACGAACGAATAATCCCCGTCGCCGCGTTATATATCAACGTCGCAGATTGTGACGACGCAGCCGATAGGACGCGCTACTCATTTCTCGCGAGAAAACTTCCGATCGGGTTTTCAAAACAACGCGAATATCTGAAAAATCTCCAAGGGGAGCTGCACAGGTCAGAGAACTTATCTCTAGTAGCAGGAGTAGACGACTGAATTTGTATAGAAAAACATGGGTTTTTATACCCATCAGATTGGGCCTCCCTAAAAAACTGACGTCAGGGATACGAAATACCCCCTCTCTATTTTTAGGTTTTCATCAATTATCTGAAGAACCGTTAATAATTCTGATTTAGAAATTATGTAAGTGCGTAGGGGTTCTGATACCCGTCATCGTAATATAGATTTGAAAAACATAAAGTTTAGAAAAAGGTGAGAAAAAGCCGCACATTGACTTTTACGTGTTTACACGCGAAATGTGGACGAATGAGGTTATTTTTGCCTCCTTCCATCAGACCAGGAGCCAGACCCTCGGACCAATTATGGAAAAGCGGTTTATTTTCCCGCTTTCCCGGAAAATTACGAGTATCTAATTAAGTTAAAAACAAGCGTCCTATAAGTATCTACAGGTGAGACAAGTATCATAATCATTGCAAAAGTCCTTCTGGTACTTTTGACGTAGATGAGATAAATATTTTCTGATTCAATTATCAGGATTACAATAATGAAAAATGAAACATCGTCAGTTTAAAACGGTGCGTAATATTAGTATGTATATCGGAATCGACCGTACGATAATGAGAATGAGAGTATAGAGATAATGAGAGTACCATTACGATAATGAGAATGAGTCAAAATTCAACCTCGCGTTTTCTTTTATAGTCCGTACCTTTCGCATCGTTTTCACTCCCTCAAGGAGGAGGTACGACTTAGATTTGTACAAATACATTTATGGGGTACTATAAGGTCAAAATAAAGTTTTAGAGTAACTTTTCACAAATTGAAATTTATCTGTAGGGCTTAGTTGACAGATCTAAGAAATAATTTTGGTACTGTTCGGTTATACCGGAGGCAGCGGAAAACGCATTTTGAAAATAGCCGATAAACTGGATTATTTGTTAGGTTAACCTAACCAAACCTAACCTAACCTAACCCAACCTAACCGAACCTAAACTAACCCAAACTAACAAATAATCCAGTTTATCGGCTATTTTCAAAATGCGTTTTCCGCTGCCTCCGGTATAACCGAACAGTACCATAATTTTTATTTGTAAATTAACAGAATAATTGTGCCTCCAGACTTACATTATTAGATATTCATTTTCGTAATTTTCTTATCTACTTTTTACATAAGAACGTACTAAATTCGTACGTACTTTATTACGAATTATTATATTAATTTATCATTAACATTTGGCGCGTGCAGCAAATACTTACAATATTTAATCATTAGATTTTAATTACGACGTTATTTGATATCATATTTTAATTATTCAAGATATTTACGGCGCTCTGCGTCAAATACATCGCGAGCGAAATTTCAAATTCTTTCACGTAAGCAAAATTTGTTTTATATAATACAAAAATGAATTAGTTATAAATAAACTTTTGTTTACAGCATTTAGCTATTGATATCACATACGTCGTTTACATGTAATTGTTTATTTTTAACCTTAATTCTAAATTATTTGGTCTTCCTGAAAGACCCCACACACTTAAATGGCTTTTCACCAGAATGAGTCATTTTATGCAATTTCATGTTACCTGATTTTGCACAAGAGTAATTGCACTCCTCACACTTGAATGGCTTTTCAGCAGAATGAGTCATTTTATGCAATTTCAAGCTAACTGACCTCGCAAATGAGTAATTGCATTCCACACATTTGAATGGCTTTTCGCTAGAATGAGTAATTTTATGCAATTTCATATGTCGTGACGACACACATGAGTAATTGCATTCCTCACACTTGAATGGCTTTTCACCATAATGAGTCATTTTATGCAATTTCATTGTATCTGACCTCGCACATGAGTAATTGCATTCCTCACACTTGAATGGCTTTTCACCAGAATGAGTCATTTTATGCAATTTCATGCTAACTGACCTCGCACATGAGTAATTGCATTCCACACATTTGAATGGCTTTTCGCTAGAATGAGTCATTTTATGCAATTTCATATTTCTATACGACACACATGAGTAATTGCATTCCTCACACTTGAATGGCTTTTCACCAGAATGAGTCATTTTATGCAATTTCAATCTATCGGACCTCGCACATGAGTAATTGCATTCCTCACACTTGAATGGCTTTTCACCAGAATGAGTCATTTTATGCAATTTCATTGTATCTGACCTCGCACATGAGTAATTGCATTCCTCACACTTGAATGGCTTTTCACCAGAATGAGTCTTTTGATGCAATTTCATGCTACCTGACGTTGCACAGGAGTAATAACATAGCTCACATTTGAATGGCTTTTCACTAGAATGTTTCATTTTATGCAATTTCATGCTACCCGACGACACAGATGCGTATTTACATAGCTCACATTTGAATGGCTTTTCACCAGAATGTTTCATTTTGTGTACCTTCATGTGACCTACGTGTACACATGAGTAGTCGCATTCCTCACACTTGAATGGCTTTTTACCAGAATGAGTCATTTTATGTACTTTCAAGTCACTAGACCTTGCACTTGAGTAATTGCATTCCTCACACTTAAATGGCTTTTCACCAGAATGTTTCATTTTATGCAATTTCATGTTACCTGATTTTGCACACGAGTAATTACACTCCTCACACTTAAATGGCTTTTCACCAGAATGAGTCATTTTATGCAATTTCATGCTATCTGACCTCGCACATGAGTAATTGCATTGCACACACTTCAATGGCTTTTCACCAGAATGGGTCATTTTATGCAATTTCATCATATCTGACCTCGCACTTGAGTAATTGCATTCCAAAAACTTGAGTGGCTTTTCACCAGAATGAGTCGTTTTATGCAATTTCATGCTACCTGACGTTGCACATGAGTAATTGCATTCCTCACACTTGAATGGCTTTTCACCAGAATGAGTCATTTTATGCAGTTTTATGCTATTTGACATTGCACATGAGTAATTGCATTCCTCACACTTGAATGGCTTTTCAGCAGAATGATTCATTTTATGCAATTTCATGCTACCTGACGCTGACGTTGCACATGAGTAATTGCATTCCTTACACTTGATTGGCTTTTCACCAGAATGAGTCATTTTATGCAATTTCATGCTACCTGACGTTGCACATGAGTAATTGCAATCCTCACACTTGAATGGCTTTTTACCAGAATGTTTCATTTTATGTGCCTTCATGTTACCTGACGTTGCACATGAGTAATCGCATTCCTTACACTTGAATGGCTTTTCACCAGAATGAGTCATTTTATGCAATTTCATGCCATTTGACCTCGCACAAAGATAATTGCAAGCCACACATTTAAATGATTTGTCTCTGGAATGATTTATTTTGTGTGATTTCATGTGACATAACTTTACACATGAGTAATTGCACTTGTCACATTTAAATTTTTTTTCAACTGATTTCATTTCTTGACTCTTCATGTGACAAAATCGTTTCCATGAGTAATTACTTTTAAGACGTTTAAACTGCCTTGATTCGGAATTACTCATTTTCGCCAATGTGTTTTCATGTAATGATTTGTGAAGTTTCATTTTGTCGAACGATTGAAAAAAATCAAAACATATACTACACACGAAATTTTTTTTATAAAACGATTTTTTTTCCAATTCTATAACAGCCTCCAATAGTTCAGGGGTTTTTACATTCGATTGAGAAATATCACCTCTAGCAGTACGACAGATTACGTTTATATTTCTAAACCTTTCATTGTATTCCCGGACATCTTTCTTAATATCATGTTCGTCGATCTGTAGGTCTTCCCAAGGATCTTGGATATCAGTATTCTCCGACAACGATTTGAGACTCGCAATGCTGGTCGTTACTGAGTTTCCGGGGACAAACTAAAAAAAAACCATTTTCAAAGAGTAATCAGTTGGTGCGACGATATTATAATTATAAAATAACACCATTTGAAGACTTGAGACCAAACGTTACACTAGAAAACTTGATAATAGAATGTCGGCAAAACGAAAATGTGACAGTCGCGAGTATACCCACCCACAACGTGCTAAGGAAAATATAATTCGACTTTTGCGGAAGAGAGTTTAACACTCAAGTGCAAATGCCTAAAAAGTGGCATTGCAGATTGGGTATTTTGTGACTAGGGATTCCAATCCCAGGATCCCGAATCCCGGAATTTTGGGATCCCGAACTATTTTCGATACCTATGAATCCCGGGATTGGTAAACATAATCTTTAAACTTTCGGGATTGATTATTTTTATCAATTTTTATGAAAAACAGAAAAAATACTTTTAATAACATATAAATACATAATGTTATTTTTTCATAAATAAATAAAACTGTTTTACTTTTACATTACTATTTATATAAAAATATTATACATCCATTAAACCTACTTCTTTCCAAGATTAAACTTATTTTTTCTTTCGACCATGTCCGATCCTAATAGTATCATATGGGCCTCCACAGAGTAGAGGTTTATATTGACGGATTTTGTTTTTTACGAGAAATGGATTTCAGCTACTTGGACTATAACGCCGTGGGACCCAGGTTCGATTTCTGAGTCTGGCAACTACACCAAGATTGAACTTCCACAATATTAACAATAAATGTTTCAAAGAGTATAAATCATATAAGTTTATTATTGACCGATTTTATCTATGTTAAATGTGTACATAAATTTTTTAATTAACTATTGAAAAAAAAGCATATTCTGGGATCGTCAAATTGTAATTCCGAAATCCCGGGATCAAGGTTTTGGCTCGGCATTGGGTTCCCTACTTGTGACTATATTGTACCTATGACTACCATTGTTCCATGATGTAAAATACGCGTTTCATAATCTATCTTGTTAAGAGGGTTTTTTGGGTAGGTATGTCATGAGTTTTCGTATTTCAAGCGAGTTCTGATCGTCCATTAGTGTATTTAAAGTCTCAGGATTTATATCATTTGATCCGTCTACTTGCATTATCCCGTTTAACGATTCTACTTTTTAAAACCACTTATAATGACGAATCTAAAATAAATAGTAATGTTCACCAAATATCCGCAGGAAGCAGATACATTCGCTTGTTCGCCTAAAAGGGTATACATGCGGAAATCATTAATTTATGTGATCATAATATCACATAATTTTTCAGTCACACTTGATTCGTTTTCCCTCTCACACACAAAATGGCTCGTAAAGAAATTTTGACAAAAAAATATTTGTATATTTAATATTATAAACTCTTGCAAATACCTACACAAATATTAAAGGCAGAACTGTATATTTGGCGCACCAGCTTATCAAGGCCAAATCTCAAGGAACGAAAACCAAACCATCGAACTAATCGTAATTTACGTCGCCTAATTGGGACAGTAAATATAAGATCACCATACATGCCGGAATCATTATTGAACTGACTCAAAAAAATATCAACAGAGTTGACTACAAGACAGCAATTTATAGCAAAAAAACAATTTTATAGTCACTCTTTTACAACGTGTGTCATCAAAAGTTGAGTAGAATTATTGTCCGTAGTCTAATTTAATGTATTCAATTTTCAGGAACTTTTCCATACAAATAATTCTAGAAGCAAGCGTTCTAAAATTTATCTATCATTTAACAATATATAAAATCAAATTCGAGCCTAAAATCATTATCGGTAATAGATAATTTAAATCTAAAGCCAATCAGCATAAAAGCAAGCTGTAACCAGTAAGTATCTTAGGATTTGTTTTAAAACTTAAAGCAAGCGAGCCATATATCGTGTGTTGCTGCCAAAAGTAGGTAAGTCAATAAATGAGGTATTTAGAATTAACAATGGATTATGTGTCTATATAATATACATGCATGTACCTATGCTATAAAAAAATCAAGGTCACCTGATTATAGAACATGCAAATAAAGCACAAAGATTTTAGCATTTTGTCTGATGTTAGAGGCAGCGGCGGCTCTTTTAACACCATGCATGTGCACTGCACTGCTTTTTCCTAAACATCACTCAATGTGCAACAATGCTATTCATAAGTCATCACTCGTTTATCGCAATTTAATCCATGTAAATTTACATCAAAAGCATGTACTCACTGAATAGTCGTCGAAATCGTGCGCTCGTGGTGAACGCACTAATATCGATCTTAGTTTGCCATCCATATTGCATTGTGTAATAACAGTTCAACCCGAAGCGTAAAAGTCATAAACATGTCATAAAAACACAAGATTTAATTGCTATTTGGGACGCCGACCAGTTCATAAAATTCGACACAGAAAAAAAAACAGTAGGAATACGCGGAAAAATGTAGTAACTGAGATTTAGCAGGATTGATAAAAAATAGATTTTTTTTATTTAAATATCATATAAATTCATTGAAAATAGGATTCATTGAATACAAATTGATCATCAACATACATATTATGGTTACGATCCTTAAATCGTTCTATATTTGCAAATATTTGAATATAATTTATAAAAAAATAATATCTGAGTTATCATGTTCTTTTAGCAAGTGAGTAAATTATTATAACATGATGTCATATGTTTAACAATACCCGACTCGCGCTAAGTTTTATTGCCGACGCAATTTTTTAGACTTTATTTTATTTTGTAGACGAAGGGCCTTGTCGTCAATACTTCAATATCCTGTGTCGAAAAATACGTAAGTATTCAAAACAAACGATAGTTATATTTACTTTTTTTTATATTGTCTTGAAAAATTATTGCAGTTCACTGTTCAGTTTAGTTTCTGCTGCCGCGATCTAAAGTCTCCACAAACGAGGTGAAATTTTAACATTAAAACTGTTGACACCGTTTACATATATTACGAAGCACTTAAGGAGTGTATGGAAGCAATATTAAACAGTGAAAATGGTAGCAATACAATTAATCAAGCAGATATGCTTCAGCGGTATCTCACAGATGAACATTTCATGTTTTAGCTATAATTTTTTCGGCGGATAATGCCTCATTGTGACATTTTATTTAAACAATTGCAATCTCGAAACGACTCCGTATTGATAAAACGTTTTATTTGTGATTTTGAAGTGTCTGTTAATAATGTTAAAAGTTCCCTTGAAAGTTTATCCGAGCCTCCTAGTAAAAGAATAAAATTTAATAATATAGAAATGTGTAAAGATGTCTGTGATTTAATATTAGTCCAAATGAAAGATAGGCTTGAATATAATAGACATTTGCTAGCGGCGAAACATTTTTATTGTGAACATTTTGAAGGGTACACAGGGTTAATTTTCCTGAGAATGAAATGAATATAAAATATTACCTTCCGAGGACGATGTTGAAGGTTCTGGTATAAAATATCCACCATCTTCACTATTATCACCAAAATCACTGGACAAAGACGAATCACAACTGTTACTGTTTGCCATTTTAAATGTTGGTTAGTCGTTTTTCGTTTTAAAAAAAAATAAAAATCGTAGTTGCCAGAACAACTTACAGATGCTAGTGTTGTACTGAATTCGTATTATGGCTTAGTCGTATCTGGCACTGATAAATTGTTGATGTCCAAGTAATTTGGAAGGAAAAAGCGTTGCCATCTTTTTGCCATGCCAATTATAGTAAGCGGTCAGAGAAATTATACCATTTCACGGTATTTCGGCAAAAAATGTAGTAGGTACGGAGTGTTATCACTCTTGAAAATTAATTGTATGTTCTTGGTTCTCACAAAAAATAAGAGGCCCTTTTTTATTTAGGTATAACGTATGCTCAACGGTGAATTACTTAGATAGGTAGGTACCTATTTATGAAAAAAAAAATCTCTGCATAATCATGGGATGTCTAGTTAAGTTGTCCAATCACCGATTGCCATAATATTAATATACAGCCGAATGCCATTATTTTCGTCTACAATTAAACTCTCACCCATATCACATCTATTATGATATTTATGTTCAAATAAATAATTGAAGATTCGTATTTCTCAATATCCATACGTGAGCACTGGTAACACACATTGGTTCAACTATTTTACGCTTTATACATATTTGGCAGTGGACGATGAGGTAGTGGCGGGTTAGTGATGGAAGCAGAGGTGTAGATGGATATAGATGTTTATTGTCTTGGTGCAGAACAGAGTTACAATGGTAGGAGATGTGTTCCAGATCTGTTTGTGTGGATAAACTGAGAGACTTGATTCGAGTATTGTATGTGAGTGGTGAGTCTCGTGACGGTCTCGATGAATTGAGTTTGGATGTATGCCATTGTCCTTCCAATTTATTCAAAATATGCATTACCTACCTACAATATTGGTATTATAAGAGATATTGTCCCAATTAACAATAATTAATCAAAACAGATACCACTGATCTAGTTCTGTTTGGGCAAATCGACAGCTGAATGCAGAATTATTATCGCTATAATATAATTTTGTTTCGACAACAAATTATTAATATACAATAGTTACCTATATAAAAGTGTGTCACTCATTTAATGCAGAGCGGTATGATTGCACTCGCAATTGGAGGTAATTATTTATTATTGTCTTCAAGCGCCCAAATGCGCTCTATCCAGCTAGGTTCTGCTGGTGACGTGCCGATACAAAGTTCTAACTTTAATTGTTAGCCTTTTCTTACCACAACGAGGAAGAAAAATATTCCATTCACTTAAATTATTTGCATTCGTTCGCTTTTGGGGAGGGGTTGGGTTCGGTAAGTTGGTAAATCTCGAAATCATATTATGGAGTAATTTCAATTTAAGTTTGACATGCCCTCTAAAATCAGGCATAACGCTAATTTATTTGTGCTTTGTCTGCATGTTCTATATATCAGATAACCTTGAAGATTTTTTTCTATTACAGATTCTCTATTAGATTATCATATTTATATATAAACACGTAATCCGTTAATAACTCTTCAATACCTAAATTATCGACCCCACGAAAAAAGCCACTGGCAGAAGTAAAAAAAAACACCTACTTGATTGAGTGGTCTATTATATACTGTGTAAGAACTTCCAGGTTGGGGGTTTTCATTGCTGAACTGATACGTTGAGTCATTAAAATCCTCTTCTTTGATTTCAGGTACTTCAGATTTGATATATGATTCGACTGGAAGGTTCTGAAAAAAATATATTTTATTATCAGATAACGAAGACAACGATCAAGTTAATAATGTCAGCTTACATTTTCAGAAAGTTTATTAATTCATAATGGTCACATTCCGTACAGCACGCCGTATAACTGTCGGGGATTCCCTTAAAACTGTGGATTCGGTTCCATGACAAAACAGTACAGTGATAAAACAGAACAGCCAGGGGCAAAATAAAACATTAATTTTTGAATTAAATACTTACAAAACGAATATATTATTATATATAAATATTTCATATTTTAAAAATTTAAAAATTTCAAGTGAAATCCTCAAATTTTATGTTTATTTGGTTTATATACATTTTTTTATAAAACCGTTATTTTGAAAATAATCCATTTTTTATATACATAGTATATACATTTTTATATTGTAATCCCTGCATGTTGGCCATTCGGCGTAAAAACCTTAATTTATCTGTTCGATTTTGTATAATATATAAATATAAAAATACAATAACTACTCTACAAAAAATTTTATTTTTTTTCAAAAAAACGGTTTTGTCAAAATTGATTATTTCACTTGAAAATTGAAAATTTTTGAAATAATAAACATTTCTATTATATAATATGTCGTTTTGTGTAAGTTTTATAAGTATTTAATTATTGAACATACATAATTTTGAAAAACACTTTCTGAGAAAATATATTATAACCAGCGGCGGCTCCTCTTATACCGTGCAAGTGCAACGCACTGCCTGCATCTTTGAAGACATCGTTCAACATTTAATTGTTACTCATACGTGTATCACTCACTTCGCGAAGTAGAACATGTAGCAGTATATTGAACAATACTGAGCGCAAGGCGATTACGATCCAAACAGATTTTCAGTTTGCACAGGATTACAATGAGGTCTTTATATACTACTTAAACCGTGGCCGAATGTTCCTGATGGCGTTTTGTGTAGAATTTTTTACACACTCTTAGATCGGCGCACGAAACCGAAGGACTCTAGAAACAAAAACGCCAGTTTCTGTTTTATAACAATGTTGGCGAGCTAATTTTTAACAATTTTACAGTTAACATATTTAATAAATCGCCAACATTATTTTACGAACATGCAAACTGCCGCGTTTATTTCTAAACCACTCAAATACATTAAAATAATAAAAAATACATCAGCAGTTATTTATTTGGCTGAAGCATTGTTCGCTTGGAGCGTAAAGGCATAAACTGTGACATTTATATTTCTTTATTGATATTAAATCATTCTGTTCAAAAACTTTTTTGAGAAATAGTATAAATAAACAAAGACATATTTAATTTACCTTCTGAGAAGTAGGTAAGAGAACACGGCAGCTTTCGGTGATTGAGATAATCATGAAAAGACGCTTTAAGACCTTACGTGGCTAGGACACGTGTCCGGATGCCGCCACAGAGTGTGACACTTCTTACCCTTATGGCACAGTCTCAAGGGTTCCGTCACCATGGCCGGCCCTCCTTCACCCTGCAGCGGTGCCACAAAAGCGACCTACGTGCTGCAGGTCTGACATAGCGGGAGGCGCAAGAGTTGGCGATGGACCGAGGGAAGTGGCGCGAACTTGTGCTTGCCCTATGCCCCAATGCTGGGTCGTGACAGGGTGAAAGAAGAATATCTTCTCTTTATAGAAGGTAAAACCATTGCGCACTACCAGAAAATGCTATTCTGAAGACCACCGGCCGCCACTGATTATAACCAATAGAAAAAAATCTTTTTGAAAAAAGTAAGCCACCCCGGCAGGGATCGAACCCTGCATCTACCTGGTTTACGTCCCATACGCGCATTACCTTTATGCTGCGCAGTGACATACTAATTGCGACAAATTTGACCTATTGGCCACTTTTAATAACAACTCAACTCAGCGCTCATATAAATCAAGCTACTTTGGCAATCGATTTTTGTTTATTAAATCAAAGTAGATACATATTACTTCAATTACTAACCGACGTACATTCTTAAATCTTGTGAATTATTCGTTGAATAAAAGAAATAAAGTATTTAATTAATAAATAGATTCCACAAAAATGGATGTTTTATTTTTCCCCTGGCGTTCTGTTTTGTGACGCTCCTTTTTTGCCCCTGTTATTTTTTGTCATATTTGGTAGGATAAGCAAAACAGTATATAACTTTCCTCTACAATGCTGGGCACTTAGCAAACAGGATGAAAGAAATATTGATATCATTGCGAGGATAATATTAAGAATACCTAATCTTAGCGGCTGTTCAAGACTATGGTATGTAAAGGTCAAGGTATAACGAGGAGTTGAGGAGCTGTACACACTTTATGGGAGCATAGCAACCACGTGGCATATGAAAATGCAGACTGCGCTGGATCGGCCACGTGAATAATAAGCCGGAAGAGATACCAGCAAGGCGGGCTATGTACATGGTTGAGCTTTTCGCAGTGGACTGTAATTATTTTGAAAGGTGATGCTGAGAATTCCGGATAAACGGGAAGGGGGTGATGAACAAGAATAGGAGGCTGTTCGCGTCACTTAAATACCCAGTTTATGGATGATACATGAGGGTGAATGAAAAATAATGATCTGTATGATTTAATACAGATATTATATTGTGAGTTACTCCTGAGTTTTCAATTAATTACTAGCCATGGTAAGCTGTAAGAAGGCCGCTCGCGTCGGCTGATGGTTAAAGCACGAAGATTTTAACATTTCGTCTGATTTTAGAGGGCGTATCAAAATTCAAAATAGGAATAACTCTATAACACGATTTCGAAAGATACCAAATTTTTGGGCTACCGCCATGATTAATTTAAAGCCATTTTTAATTATCACCCTTCAGCAATTCGCGTCATATGTAACATCGTTAATTATTAACTATCGAAGTAAACTAAATTCAAAACATGCAATAAATTTTAGTTCAAGTTAATAATAATAAAAAATAACATTTAAATAGAATTTAGATTATGTATTATTTGATGTGCGATTCAATGTATAGCTTAAAAAAATAATATCGCCCAGCAAAAAAAATCTTTAGCTCAAAGAAAATTCTGAGAGATGCCGTGAAACACCGAAAATGCAGGTAAAGAGGCCGCCAACGCTGAGTGAAAGGAGATATAACCCCAGACCGTAGGTAGAGATACTAGTTGGTTGTCCGCATTTGGCGGCGGAAGCGACTTATTTTGATTCTTGGTGACAAATCATTGTACCCATATGATAACAGCCTGTATTCACAATAATTGTACATAAACCCCTGCTACCATGGGCCCCGCCCTTAGTAGATGACATTATTTGGCCTCAAAAACGTTAGACATACAATCAGAAGGTACCCCTATATTTTTAGACCGAATTCAGCTGGGAAGCGATTGTCAACCAGAAGAGAAAGCCGCGTATGTGGAAGGTAAGAATAAGACGTTTATTACATGCACGAAGAGTATTTTTGTCCGTGGACCGCTCTCACGGAGTTTTTAATGTTGCAAATATGCTCATAAAATGCCTTAAAGTATCAAAGAATGCCGTTTAAAGTCTTAAACCATAAATGCGTACAGATCAATCAGTATGTCTTTAACCAGCGGTGACAATTACACATTGTCAAATCTTTACCTAGGTATATAGAATTCTGGACACTAGGTACGATGTCCAATCATAATATGGCCAATTTCAAATCAGCCGCAAGCCGTGTTAAGCGCATGCGCACAAAAGTATGTCAACATAGATACTGTCTAGAATTAGATTCCAGACAGTGATGATGGACGTCTTTCAAATTGAATAGTTTAAATCTTGAATTTCAGGGGAAAAGGTTTTCAAAGCAAAATACAGTTTTGGTTAAAAACATTCGCGAAAAAATCTCTTGTACCTACGTAACCCCCTTATATGATTCACTTTTGACAATCGTTGCGGAGAAATTATCCTTTTAATCCCGTGTAAACGCACATTCATCAACGAATCATCGAAAGTGATCATCAGGAATCAAAAGTGAATGAAGTTCAACTGGTTTTACTTTTTGACAACTTCGATGCTGCGCATGCGCAAGCATCATGTTCTTCATGACAATACATCGCTCTACCCATGATTTTATTCATCAGTGCCTCTTTCTCTCGATGAAATTTCTGCATTCACATAACATCATCATCATCAGGGGCGCGACAACCCGGTGTGGGTCCTGGCCTCCTCCAACAGCTCCCTCTACCTGTTCCTATCCAGTGTGGCCGCTTTCCAATTTGGTACCCCCACGGTACGGATACGGCAGTCACTGGCAGCTCCATTTAACCAGCGAATCTTTGGCCTCCCTCTTCTTCTACGTCCTATTGGATTGCTGGACATCACTCTCTTTGCCGGTTCATTGTCATTCATACGGTGCACATGACCTAGCCATCGCAGTCTCCCAATCTTAATTGATTGAACTGCGCTGCAATCTTTGTACAGCCCGTAGAGCTCAGCATTATATCTTCTCCTCCAATTGGTGCCATCCCTGATCGGTCCATATATACGGCGGAGAATTTTTCTTTCAAAGATGTTCAGGGCTCGTTCATTTCGCAGAGTTAATGTCCAGGTTTCCGATGCATAGGTGAGCACTGGCTTTACAAGTGTCTTGTAAAGAGTGCTTTTAGTTCGGCGAGATAGTAACCGGCACTTAAAATGTCTTAACAGACCAAAGTAGCATTTATTCGCAGACATGATTCTCTTGTTGATTTCTTCTGTAATATCATTATGTCGAGTTACAAGAGATCCAAGGTATATGAAACTGTCGACCGTATCAAACTTGTATGCACCAATATCTAACTTTGGTGCGACTTCTCGTGGTGTGACATAGACAGGCATGTATTTAGTTTTTGCCTCGTTTATTTGTAAACCCATTCTTTTGGCAGAAGCTTCTAGTGCTGTGAATGTTTTTTTCAGCGCCAATTCTGATATGGCGATGATGTCGATATCATCAGCATACGCCAGCAGCTGCACAGGCTTAGTAAATATCGTGCCGCTGCCACGGGCATCAATCTTTGCATCCCGTATCGCCTTTTCTAGCGCAATATTGAAAAGAAGGCATGCCAGAGCGTCACCTTGCCTTAGGCCATTCAGTGATACAAATGGCTCGGATATTTCCGCTTGAAGCTTTACCCGGCATTGTACTGGTGTCATTGTCATCTCTACAAGTTTAATTATTTTCATCGGAATATCAAATTCTCGCATTGTTTCGTATAGCGTATAAATCGATGAACAGGTGATACGTGTTAATATTGAATTCAGTGGTCTTTTCTAGAATCTGCCTTAGAGTGAATATTTGAGTAACACATGATCTCCCTCGTCGAAAGCCTCCTTGGTAGTGCCCGAGTATTCCTTCTACAATGGGTTCCAGCCGCTGGAATATCAGAATCGACAATAGTTTATATGCAGAGTTAAGGAGTGTCTCTCTGTAGTTACTACATTCTAGTTGGTCTCCTTTCGTGTGCAGGGGACAAATCAGCCCATCCTTCCACTCCTCTGGCATCTTTTCTGAAGTCCATACTTGGTGGATTAGGCTATGTAAATGTTTGAGCAGGCTTTCTCCCCCACATTTTATTAATTCACTCTGTAGGTTATCTATTCCAGGCGATTTGGTTGTTTTTAACCTTGACATGGCACCTTTTACCTCATTTAATGTCGGTGGTGCTTCGTTATCACCCATGCCACTTTGTACTGATTCATGGTCATGAGTATTAATGTTAGTGTTGCCGGCATCATTATGGGGGGTATTTAAATGTTGATCAAAGAAACCCACCCACCGGGCAAGAATACGGTGCTTTTCTGTGAGTATCATGCCATTGTCATCCTTGCACATTGTGATACGAGGCTTGAAACCCTTCCTAACATTATTTATCTTTCTGTAGAACAGCCGACTTTCTTGGGCTTTATAGTGTTCTTGGAGTAGGATCATTTCCTTTTTTAAATAATCACGTTTCTTTTTCTTGTGTAGTTTCTTTTCGTCACGCCGGCGCTTTTTATACTCATCGTCTGATGCCCGTGTTTTCTCTGTAGCATCATTAAGTAAGCCTCATTCTTTCTTGTAGTGACTTCGCGGCAATCTTCGTCAAACCATTCTGATCGTTCACCTGTTTTTCGGCGTCCTAAGGTATCATTAGCTGACGATACTATGGCAGTCTTGCACTCTTCCCAGTGTTGATTCACCTCTTCATGGTCTCCAACCTCAACATTGTCGCTCAGGTGAATGTTCAAGCTCTCCTGGTACCGAGCCAGTTCCTGCGGAATCTTCAGTTTCTCTGTGTCAAAGGGTTTTGCTCTTGCTCCCATTTCCTTTTTGGTGTTTGAGATCTTTGCTCTAACTTTTCCACACACTAGGAAATGGTCTGAGTCTACATTAGCCCCTCTGTATGTCCGGACGCTCATTAGATCCGATCTGTGCCTGTTGTCTATCAAAATATGGTCTATTTGGTTAATTGTGTACCCATCCGGGGATTTCCAAGTTACCTTATCCTTACGGGGAAACATTGTGCTACCAATTACCATATTTAGTGACGCTGCACAGATAATTAGTTGGGTAGGTACCATTGTCATTACTTTCATTGTGAAGACTATGTTTTCCGACAATGGCAGTGTAGATCTCCTCCCGTCCTATTTTGGCCATTGTACCCAGTAATAAATAATACCTTTAACAAGTACAATATGGCTGCATATGTATTTACATTTACATATACTATACGGTCACCTATTTTATTAGATTCAATAATGAAGGTACCTATTTAATTCAATTGTCATGGCTGATTTTGGCAAAATTCATGAATTCAAGAATGAAAACCTAACAATTAATAATCCAGTATATCGGCTATTTTCAAAATTTGTTTGCTGCTGGCTTCCTGTAAAGTATAAACCGACAAGAGCCGTGTTTTATTTAGATATGAATTTTATGTCAGAACCTACCTACCTACTATACGACCCAAAGAGGTTGGACGGTCTAATCGGCCATATATTTCCTATACAACATTTCACTGTGAAATGTGATACGTCAAACTGCATACTACGTACCTACAAGTTTCCATTAAGTCAACCGTCTGAACTGTCAAAAAGTGCTATGTTTTAAAAACACCTCTCTTAGCTGTGTTAACTTTTAGAGCGAGATACAGTTTTGAAGGCTAATTTATTGTAACAATTATAAGACTCAATACTAAATATGATAAACTAGGTACCCTCGATAGCAGCTTGTGTATCGAATAGATGCGATGAAGTAGGTATACTTCAGCAATGTAAAATGATTTTAACCCATTATAAATAGTGGAGCTGTTTTTTATCACCCAAACATTCGTAAATTTAAGTTACATCCATTAGATGGGCTTTTTTATTTAATCTATTACCTATAGTTCAGTAAAACTAACCTCAAATATGCAGCTGTCCTTGTCGGGATTCTTTTTCTTAACGTCTGGGCTGTTTGGAGACTCTGTGGGTACCTCAAACCAATGCTGCGGTTCTGCCACTGATTTGCCTTCATCTGATTCACGTTTGACATCCATTTTACGTGTTTAAATCGAAAATAATATATTGTCAATGGATTATATTACTTTCTTCCGTGACGTTCAAGACTTACTAGGGCTGTCAAGATTTATCAATACTTTTTGACCGATACTGGAATCGTTACTTTTATGCCGATAGGATATCGATGCCACTTTTACCTCAGACAGATTAATAAATCATTGTCGAATCAAAACAGGTCGTGGGTATTCTGCGAATAAGCATTAAGTCAAAAATACTAGTTTTGAGATAATCGAGTTTGAAAGTTTGGACGGTCTTAACTTGTTTTATACATATAAAAGGCAAATTCCTTTCTGCGATATTGCTTTGAGTTTTGACTTAGTGCAGTTTTGCACGCAGAATTTTGTGAATATATCCTGAGAATGAGAGAAGCAAATGCACTAAGTCCTTTTAGTGCCTTTTCTCTGAATTGATGTATGTATTTTTAACTTATAACATAAATAATTATCTTCGCCAGTTTTATAGATATGACTGTGTGTGTTTTTGTAGACTATAGAGCGTACTCTTAATAAGATTACCTCATCATTAAGTCAAAACAGCAAAATTTTGACTTAGTGCTTTTTCGCAGAATACCCACGAGGTATTTAATTATGGCGTCTATTTTTAAAGTAAGTATTAATAGACATCTTTGATAAGTTTTTAAATTTGTGTCAGAATCTTTAATCATTGGTAAGTATTTATTTCGAAACGTCAGAATAATGTCGCCAGTTGCAATGTGGAGGGTAAAATAATGTTTGAGCAAGTAATAATAATAAAAAATCCGTTGTAAAACTAAATAATCATTATTTAAATTAAGTATGTCAGTAGATATAACATAATATATCCATTATTATTATGATAATTTGACAAGTAAACAACTTTATATGGGACGCACGTTAAGTATATTTGTCTATGATCGCATGAATATTCGGTACAAATAACCATTATTGTGATTATTAAGGCCTACCGCGCATGAACGATTTACTATCGTACGGTCAACAATCGAGGAGTTGTAACCATCGTATTGCAATGAAACCCCGCGCATGGACGATCAAGCGAACGGCCGAATTGAAAATCTGTGTTCAGACACAAAATTTTACACCGATTCGAACCGGCCGGGGTCCCATTGGCAATGCTTTTAAATGAGAGCCCGCGCATGACAAGTCATGGCCGGCCGAGAGTGCACTCATACATGCACGCACAAGTGACGTGGTCGTATGGAGCGCACGCATACATTGAACCGTTATGAGATCCACATTTGCCTTGATAGTCTATCGATGCGTACCTATTGGCTTTGCATGCGCGTACCAGTCCCATTTTTCCAGTTTCTTTCTTCATAAATTAATAATATATTATACACCCACATTTTAAAACAGTTTGATAATCTATACAAAACCTCTATATATTATATAATATATAAGCTCTACAAAATCCATTTTGACGTTTCTGATATTGCGTCCGCCATTTTTCGGTGCGGACGCATATCTTCAGTGCGCGCGCATTGCCTCCGATCTATATCACGCCATGCGCGCTCAAACATACTGGCCGGTAAAAATTTGGATCATGCGCGAGCAACCAACGATTGTCCGAATGCTACCGGCCGGTTATGTAATCGTCCATGCGCGGTAGGCCTAAAAGAACCTCAGAAGTATCGAAGGTGCAGCAAAAAGAGCTAAGTATATGGGCACACCACAAAGGGACGACAGATAACCTTAATTTCGATAACTTTAAACCCAAAATATAATAAGTGATTAATTGATTGATTGAGAGTTTACAAATATTATGGAAATTAAAACTATTATTGTCTAATTGAAAAAACCTGTTTTATAAATTATTTCTATTGAAATGATTGTGCATTATTTGTCTTTAATAATAATTGAAATTGCATGCAAAATTACTGATACCTAGCTTAAAGTTAAGTGTGAGTTAATGGATTATTTCAACATCGAACCTACCTAGGTACCTATAAGTATTGGATAACGGAGTGACTTCGAATTAGACCTACCGCGCATGGACGATTACATAACCGGCCGGTAGCATTCGGACAATCGTTGGTTTGCTCGCGCATGATCCAAATTATTACCGGCCGGTATGTTTGAGCGCGCATGGCGTGATATAGATCGGAGGCAATGTGCGCGCACTGAAGATATGCGCTGCACCGAATAATGGCGGACGCAATATAAGAAACGTCAAAATGGATTTTGTAGAGCTTATATTATATAATATATAGAGGTTTTGTATAGATTATCAAACTGTTTTAAAATGTGCGTGTATATATTATTAATTTATGAAGAAAGAAACTGAAAAAATGGGACTGGTACGCGCATGCAAAGCCAATAGGTACGCATCGATGGACTATCAAGGCAAATGTGGATCTCATAACGGTTCAATGTATGCGTGCGCTCCATACGACCACGTCACTTGTGCGTGCATGTATGAGTGCACTCTCGGCCGGCCATGACTTGTCATGTGCGCGCTCTCATTTAAAAACATTGCCAATGGGACCCCGGCCGGTTCGAATCGGTGTAAAATTTTGTGTCTGAACACAGATTTTCAATTCGGCCGTTCGCTCGATCGTCTATGCGCGGGGTTGCATTGCAATACGATGGTTACAACTCCTCGATTGTTGACCGTACGATAGTAAATCGTTCATGCGCGCTAGGCCTTATTGTAATTCATCAAATTATTATTGTACCTAGGTACTTATAGTAATAACTAAACATGCATCTAAGATCGTACCTACATTAGCTGTTAAAATAAATTACAATTATTATTGCTCGTTTAATAATTTAAAATAATTGCTTGTGGCGACATAAAAAATAATAAATTATTATAATAATTCATCGCAATACTAGGGCCTATCGTTTCAATCATGGCTATTTAAATTTATTGTACTTAATACATAATAATTATGTAGGAACATGTTTATGGATGTTATACTCCCGATTAACTTGTATTATTCATAAAAACATCTAAGCACATAATTAATATCAATAATTTAATTATTGTCATAATTATGTAGGGATATTTTCATAAAATATAAATATTTTTTTAAATAACATACTACCTATCTAGGTAGGTATGTAATAATGAAAGAATTATACCTCATTGCATGTTTAATTTTATTAAAAATGTTATACGGTAAAATATTGTTCATATTACTATTACAACCACATTTTTCACACATTTTGAATGAGATTGAAATAGCTAGGTAATATGATTGATCGAACTAATAAATCGAGTTTATGTGATAATGATATTAATTATTCAAATAAAATAGGTAGGTAGCTGCTTACTGGTTTACATGTCGATGAGAAAACAATAATTAACTAAGTATCATAAAAATCTTTTAAATATTTTGTAGGTAACGAAACTAATAACATCGAGACAATTAAGGCATATTAATAGTACATATTGCTTATTTCAAAATTACAGAAATCGATTAATTATTATACCAAATAGTTTTATTTATAGTAGGTACCTACCTACTCTTTTGTATCTTCATCAAGCCCTCCGCAATAGCCGATTTTAGTGAGTAATGTTTTACCAAGTGCATAGCCAACACGCCAGTGTTGCCATAATATAATTTATAAAAACATTGCTTGTAAAATTATAACATTGGAATAAATATTCGATATCTGGCAACACTAGACACGCACACTGTCACACATATTTTCGAATAACCCAAGAATGGGTCGCGGTGGAAGCGTGAAGGAGGCGAGGCCAGTGCGTGAAAAAGTTCGTCATGTTTCAAGGACAAACACATGCAATTGCTCTATCTATATTTTTCTATAATCTAAGATCTTCATTGATGATCGACACTGACTAGGCATTTTGATTTGGGGAAAATATTGTTAATTTTTTTCAAAATTTACAATAACCTGGCCACACTGATAACCGTTGACATGTTTACAAGCTAAGCGTCCTTTCAATTTCTATTTATCATTCTTTCCTTCCATCGTCTTCCCATCGTCGAGTCGTGTAAACAATTATTGTGACTTGCCCTGAAGTAAAATATTTTTATTATAATATCACGTGGCATTATATTTAATATACGAGCACGTGGTATATTAATTATCAAAATTTAATCTGAATGCGGTACCAAGTCGAGAAACAATAGATTCATTCGCTGTCTACAAAGAGGTATGTAAATTTTTATTCTTTCATCAATATTATTATAATATATATTACTCATTTGCTTATTAAGTAAAAATAACATTATTGCCCGTTGGGAGATTACGTGAAAGCTATGGACACTAATTTTTCGCCATTCGTCTCGCTGTTACCATTTTGTCGTTTTCCATTAATGAAATGACTGTTGCATTTACGTGGCGTGTACTTGACAGAAGCTAGGATTTTGAGAATTGTTTTACCTTACCGGCCCTAAGTTGAAGCCAATGGTTAAAAACCTTCAGTGGACTGGCTAAAACGATGGCATACATTGAAAGAATTTAAAAAGAAGTCTGATAGTTAGGTTTATTTGTCTGAAATGCCATTGACGGTGCGCGGAGTCACAAGCATCACAGACGTTTTATGGCGGTCTACCGCCGAAATGTGTCAAAATCGCTTATGGTTTTCACACATCTAGATATTATCGGCCCGATTTCCTAACTATCGTCTTGTGTGGCACCAGACGACATGACGTAATTGTGACGTCAGCCAATACTTGCCACCCGCTCGAGCGTGTATTGGCTGACGTCACAATTACGTCATGTTGTCTGGTGCCACACGAGACGATAGTTAGGAAATCGGGGTGCTGACCAGGTTAATATTTATTGTCAAAATTTGAGCATTAATTAAGCATTGAGACGTACTATAACTATATCAATATTTTTTTTTAATCTTTTAGTTTCTGTTTGTACCTAAAAAATGGAAGGGTACTTGGAGATGTATATGTCAGATGAATCGACGGAAGATGTTACCCTAAACCAACATTTAACAATGCACATCGAGGAATGAAGAGGGAGAGAACTTGGGAGAAAATTATGACATATAACTGCAAGGAAGATGCCGAGACCGCAGTGAAAGCTGAAAAAATTTGGAGCTTTCACTATAGAAATTCAACAATTGAAGGAAGTAAACTTTATTATCGCTGTAATGCAGTCAAAAAGAGGGCGCAACAATGTGATGCTGGAGTATATTTACTTTTTGATAGCAGGTCCGACAATGTGTTTTTATTTAAAGCGACTGACCCCCATACCCATGCGGAAGACTTGGCACCAGTAAGGCTCTCTGAAGAATTAAAATTGGAAATAAATGCACTATTCGAATTGAAAAAGAAACCGAAAAAAATGACGCAAATTTTTTTAGAAAAGGGATATCAATTCAAAAAAACACAATTGAATAATTACTTATCTAGAATGAAGAAAGATATTTATGGACTAAGCCAGATTAGTATGGGCGAACTAGAGCAGTGGTGCTTGGACCATGCAACGGTACCAGAGTGTGATGATACCGCATATGTGCCGATGATAATGAATCAGAATTTGGTGTATTCGTCTCAACTAATCGGCTCTTAAAAAATGCTAAAATATACACACAGATGCAACATACAAATTGGTATGGGAAGGGATGCCTGTACTGGTTATAGGGTGCACTGATGCCGATCGGCAGTTTAATGTTACTGGAATGGCAGTCTGCTCCCATGAGAAAACTGCAGACTTTTTTTTCATTTTTCGAGCCCTGGTTACGGGTGTCTGCAATGTAAACGAGACAATTAATCCTGATTATCTCATCTCGGATGCATCCCCTCCCATACGAATTGCATTTTGTCATTTTGGGGCCGATAAATTACAAATAATGTGCTGGGCCCACATGCGGCGAAATACTAACAAGAAAGTGGACTCTTTGGTCGATGCCCGTTACAGGATGGCGATCATGGCGGACGTTGATTTGCTGCAGTTGGCGCCTAATACAAAAGTGTTTCAAAATGCAGTGCCGCTTTTTATAAACAAATGGCTTGACATAGGTGAATCGAACATTATTACATATTTTAATATGCAGTGGCTAACCACTCACCAGAATTGGTACGAAGGAGTCGCCGAGCGAACTCCATCGACTAATAATGCACTGGAGGCATTTAATTTATGCGTAAAAAGAGAAGAGACATTCCGGGAAAGGTTGCCTGTTTCAAGATTTCTTCAGTTACCTCTCCAGACATCTGAGAAATGGTCGAAGGACTATTTCCTAGGACCGAAAATCATCCACTGCACAACAACAATTGAGTTGCGACACTGGACAGAGGGATATCAATGGGAAAAATCGGATGTGAGGGTGACAATTAAATCTTCACAGGATAAATAACCCAATATTTCTGTCCGTCGGCTGGTTCCACACAGGTGACATCGAAAGAGATTTCTGGTGTTACCCAAATGTTATGGCGTACTTTCGACGAGTACGCAGATATGGCGTTTAAAGTGTGGATAGTGGAAGTGCCCATTGGGGAAAATTGGGTAAATGGGAGATGTAGTTGTCCGAAATATTTTAAGGAGTACATGTGTAAACATTTAATTGGTTTGGCTATACGCCTGAAATACGCTAAACCTCCTCCGGCCGCAAAACAAATCCCCATAGGAAAGAAAAGGCAAAGAGGGAGGCCAAAGTTGGCAACCCGAGCTCTTTTGATAGATTAAGAATGTGTTAGTAATAAGTTTGTAAATAAAAGACTTTTAATGTTTGGCTGCAAATATGTGTGTTTTGTATTTTTTATAATCATTGTCGAATGCTAATATGTAGTCAATCATCATCGTCTCTTTATGGTAGGTAGTAAGTTGTCGTTTGTAATTGAAAGACTTTGTTAAGGCCTATGGGTTCATTCGTAAGAATCAAATTTGACGTAAGCGCCACAACAAAATAGCAATACGCGGAGCGCGCATAAAAAAACAAAAACGCTTCGCTCGGCGTCTCTGGGAGTAGATACGAAATCAGAGGTTTTAAAAGTGTTGAATTAATAATATTTTTTTTCCTAACAAATTTTATAAACATTTTTGTGGTAGGTAGAATAAATTATAAGAATAAAAATAGTAGACCTCCAAATAAGAACCTCATATTATTGATATGCTGAATTTGTGAAGTGACACCTTTTCTTGAACCTATCATATTGTGGGTTCAAATTCAAATATTTTTCAAAAAAAAATCTAATACTTATGTATGTTTCTGAGGTGTTTCAAATTGGTATATTATTTATATATATCGGTGTGTATGAATACAAAAGTTATTCATTTTTTCATGAGCTCACATTACAAATTATAAGTTTAAAACATTCACAAGATGCATAAAAGATTTCTCTTATTATTGCGTTTTTATTGAATTATAAAAACATGACTCATAAAAGAAAGCAATTCAATGAATATTTGTCGAGGTACAATTTTTTTTAAATTTATTACGCAACAATCAAGATTTAAGAAACCATTATTATAATAACGTGTATTTGGCGGCAGTACGTTTTGGTCGCCGCGGAGGATTTCGGAACATTAGTGTGTATAGAAAATTAATAATTGGTTCTTTAATTAGTGTACAGGCTTAACGGTATGTAATGTATTAGAATAACTATTATAAATTATTATTTTTTATTTTTTTTTCTTTTCTATTGATAGCATCTAATATAATTATGATATTGAGGGTTTCTTATATCCATCGACCGTGTTAGTCTAGGATCAATGAGTTCAGGCAATATACAATTCATATAAATCTTGTCAGTTGTGATGTAAAGAGTAATATTGTTTTTATTATTCAATGAACTAGGTTCTTACCTCAATATATTTTTTACTTGTGTTAAATAATTACTAATAAATGCCTAAGGTGATTCCATTCAATTCAACTCGGCATTAAATTCTAATGGATTTAAGTTTTGTACTATTTCATTTGAGTCGTTTTATGCGATCCTGGTTTCGCCTTTCGACATCGTCAGGCACTATGCGCACTCATCAAATACACACTGACAACGAAAGCAGCTAATTCTCACTTAACAATAAATTAATACAATAAAGTAAGGTAAAAACTTTATCACCTACCTATTAAGTCAAAGTGCACAATGAAAAATTTAACAAACAATTAATTATGAATAGTTGAATTGTGGCAGTATGAAAAAAAAAGATTTTACCACAAACCATCTGAAAAATACATACATCATAAAACATATACGTGATTTTCTGCCCCAAAACACTTATTTTATTATTATTTTGACGATTAGGAATATTAATAATATTAGGAAATTATTTATAGTATTACGGAAATGTTATATTATAATAAAAAAAAAAATTTATTGTGCAGTATATATTATTTTGTGAGAAAAAATCATTCAAAATTGGCTGATGTATACTCAAACTAAAATGGCTTTAAAATCTTTATTTTTCTGAAATTAAAAAAAGTACGTGAGTTAATCAATGAAATGTATTGTTTTACCTATTTCTTTCATACAATATATACCTGCAAAACTATTATTAAGTTCAAAAATTCACTGTGGCGTGACAGTCGTTTTGGCCAATTTCGAAAACAGGACCGACTATTTGTCATTTATTTCAAAAAGTAAAGCGAATCAGAAAATTTTAATGACACAAAAAGTGTTATTTGAATATATTTTCAGATTTTAAATAAATAAAGTGTTTATTATGTGTCAATTCGTGTTAAACGTCCTTGCCATTTCCACGATTCTGAGAAGACAGGAAAAAACGGGTCCAATGGCCTTAACGATTGACTGTATCTGTGTTTTGTATTTTCGATTTGAGGAGTATGTATTTTATACGATCATTGTCGAATGCTAATATATAGTAATTCATCATCTGGTAGTAAGTTGTCGTTTGTAATTGAAAGACTCTGTTAGCGATTGACTGTGTATCTGTGTTTTATATTTATGATTTGAGGAGTGTGTATTTTTTATGATCATTGTCGAATGCTAATAGTTATCATTCATCATCATCGTGGTTTCTTTATGATAATAAGTTGTCGTTTGCAATTGAAAGACTTTGTTAGTGATTGACTGTGTATTTGTGTTTTGTGTCTTTTTTATAATCATGAAATGCTAATCGTTGTTTAACTGTTATCGTGGCCATTGTCAAATCACAACAACTCTGAATTTGTATCTAAAAAAACTTTGTTTCTAAATCATTATAACTGAGTTTTAGCATGCTGAAAGGTCAGTTTGATCAATGTTGTATTTTAATCTACTGCATTGAGTTTGTGTTTTTGATTCAATTACCCACTGTATTTTTAAATATTAATAATTCTCATCAAAGTCAGTTCACTTTTTATAATTGTGTTTCATGTAATTGTGAAGAGACCTTAAATATAGTCATATTTGTGTAAATGTGTAGGCTTGTGCGCTTCTTAGAATGGGATTGTTATGTCGTGTATCCCCATTGATTTTGTTAAAATATTTTGATTGTCTTAGGAAAAATAATAAATGTATTTTTTTGTAAACTGAAGTCTGCCTTGTTATTTATTGCAATGTTGGAAAATATATTTTATAATACCCACTATACAACAGAACTCAATGGAGCATGTATTTTCAATGATCTAGACCAGAGTGTAGATCCAAAAAACAGGTATGTAATGAACATTAATTTGATAAAAATAATTCTGTTGGACTCAGCCAACAGTTACAGCTGACGGCTAAAACGAATTTCTTAAGAAATCTGCTCAGAAGATCCAATTGTATCGTGGAGCCATTTTTTGGATACATTCATTATAATAGCAAAAAATACTATTCTAGATTTCTAGTGGTTGGGAAGTCAACTGTCATCAGCAAGGTACAACATAACCATAGACGAAAAATTCGGTACAACTAACTTATTAGTCTATGGTATAACCCTCGTTGGGGTGCCAGAGAAGAATACTATCCTACAAAAATTTTAAAAGCGGCCAACTAAATTATTTCTGCCCAAATTTTAATCTATTCTGACACACAAATATTTATACTAGCTATTGAGCATTTTAATAATTCCCTGTGCTTTTTTAAACACTTCTCACATTTATTTGAATACTTACCAATGATTATTTTTTTACTTGTTGTTGATTTTAAGTTTCTCCCAACTTTTAATAATATACTTCCTGTTTTTGCGTATTTATACTTACCGAATAATTAGAAGCCTTTAATTATAATAAAATTTAAATATAAATAGCTGTGAACAGATTCTTCCTCGTCAAGTTTATGTAGACAGCCAAAAGTAATAAGTACTAATATATTTTTTAAGGATATGGTAATAATCACGTAAAACTTCGTTAAATGACGTGATGTCAAGTTACCTTTGTAAACAAATCTTCAAATTAGACGCGAGCCGCCATTTTGTTGTTATGGCTGCCACCAAAAGAAAATAAATGATGAACTTATTATCAATATAGCACTATAAATTTTGCCGAATGACTTTTTTTTTTGGATCGCATAATTCTGTGACAAAAACACTTACTTACCATTAATTTATTTTATCAACAAACTGTCAAATTCCAAAACCTTTTTATCAATATGATTTAAAATTGCCAAACTTCTATCATACTATTCTGACGACCTTACTTACTACAAAATAATATAGGTATTAAAATAATTGCTAGAATAGGTACGTGGGAAACTAAGATTGTTCATTTATTATCACAGGGGCCTCAAAATTAATTCAGGCTATATCCCAATACACTACTTTTAGAAGACTATGGTTTTGAATGTGTGAGTACCTATCCTACGAAAAGGAAACACACAATATAGTCGTGCTATAGTGTGTGTTGCAATATTCAAATACATACACCAATATTGAATGGGCGTCAGTGCATAAATCAAGAGCAGTCATAAGACGAAAGACAAGCTTAAAAGTTAACCCGTCCTTGTACAATATACTTATCGCAGTACAATGCCCTAAATATGAACGACAGAGTACAACTGGGAATTGGGGATATAGGTACCTATTCTTTGAGAATGTCGACGATTTGAAAGGTGCCCTTGTGGTAGGAAGGATGGAAGAGCTTTGTAGAATTGTAAAGTTCTAACAGGATTGGAGTGAGGGCCTGGTCGACGAATCTTTTAAATGAGAAGAGGCGAAATGACAGCGAGTCGCAGACAAAGCTTCTGTAACAACAAACAACAATCGTCCACCGCCACATAGGTACATCCTTTGACTAATTAACTCGGCTCTGGCAGTGATCATAATAAATGTTAGTTTGTTTATTCATTTAATGTCTATGTTCATAAATACAATGATAGGAAGAACATGTACCTAAAATAATCACAAAATACTTGTATAAAATTGTTTTAATAAGGAATCTGAAAACTATACAAATGCATGCATACCTACCTAGATACATTTACGAAACAATTGATGTTGGTTAATATCTATAGTAAAATAACAATAATAATTCAGGTGTAAATAAACATGATTACTATTCGCCAGATGTTTGATAGTTTAGCAAGACACGAGACATAGTTTTAATTTATTCGAATAGGAAACAGGAAATAGCAGGAAAACATTCATTACTACAGTATTATACATTAGGCCATCCTCCCACGGCGCAACTGAAATCTGATGGAACTGGTTTGTGAAGGAACTCATAAACTGACCAATGTGATGCTTCGCACACGGCGCTACTAAAACACAGTTGAAATAATAATCACATAACCTCAAACCGTCAAACTGGACTATCAGCTGTATTGTACAAAAACTGACAACACGCGCGCTGCAACGTTTACATAAGGTTATTTTAATTTTCCGATTAATATTTAACCAATTTTAGTAAGAAAATATGATTTTTCACCGAAATCTAATGATGTTGGTACCACTGTTTTACGGTGACTGGAAACTTCAGAGACCGCGCGACTAGCATGTCGCGTCTCTTCGCGACCGTTTTGAAGCTGAGAGATTCCAGTCTCGCCGTCAGCGAGCCGCCATTGAAATACATTAGCTAGATACTGGCTGGAATTTTAGTTTCAGTACCGTCGGACTTCAGTTGCGCCGTGGGAGGATGGCCTTAGTGTTGTTTTGACACCAGACGATACTTTGGCAGGAAACACTACATACTTCTAATTTATTCCAGTAGGAAATTCCAATAATTACTACATCACAACCAGAATTATTACAGTGCTGATCATGGGCCCCACATCGTGATGCGGCCCCCAGGCTAAGATCTTTGGCGGGCCCCCCCTACCTATCGCTAAGGATAAAAGCAATGTGACGCTCTGCAGTAGCGGTTTCCAAATGGTGTAGGTACGCGGTTAAATTAATGTGTATGTTTAGTGTTTTATTGTATATTTTAATACACCCATTTGAATTATGGAGATGTCGATACACAATTGAAAATTGTATCGTACAACCACATAACTTTGAATAATAATATTTCTGAAGGAAAATAGCGATTTTTTTTTACTATTCAAGCAAATTTTTGATATGTGTTTATCTCATTTATCTTGTCATGTCGTGTCGTCTCGCCTCGCCGGCCCCTAAGCAAGAGTCCTGTCAGTCCCCCCCCACCTTGTGGGAGCTATGGTGCTGATAATGATCAATACATACATACATCGCAACATCATTAGGATTAAATCAGATTGCAGCATAAATGTAGTCATTCAAAGCGGCGTTATCTATATGAATACACAATGCATTTAAAAGGTTATTCATCAGTCGCCTAAGCCGCATGCATCAATAAAGTATACGTACACTGCATTGTAAACCTACTAAATCGCAAACATATTATGATATATGAGGATACATTTTATACGTAAAAGTGAGACTACACCGGACACTTTTGTCGCCAACCTCATAAAATTTAACGACTATGTCTCGGAATAGGGTAATAAAATCGAAGGTGTTGCTACTTGTCGACGTTGCTCATTTGTCCACACAGAGAGGCAACGTGTCGCGCAACATCATTTTTTCTTGTAAGCCACGGAACGTTCGCCTGATTATTATTATTTATTCGCATTTGACACCTGCTATACCTACCTATCAAAAGGCGCTCGATATTTGCGGCTGGGATCATGCACTCTTTAAACTGTAGGTACCTATTACAGTGGGTAGGTTTAAGTCGCCCAAATAAATATTATATGTACTTATAGCTACCTATATTGCAATCTCAAAGGCGTTGGTGATTTGACACGGCTAACCGAAAATAGGTGGATGTAGGTTAGTACCTACTTCAATTTGGTCGATATAAACCTTAGAGAAAAAAACGTCATCCAAATTATTATTTTACTTTACTATAAATTCTTAATAAAAAGATAAACCATACCAATACGAAATTTTCGCGACGTACCTACACCGATATCCGGTATTTTTAAATGAAAATCAACAAATTTCGATCGCGAAGTTAAAAATGATATAACTTTTGAACCTATTGATATATTCCAATAAAATTTTCAGAAAATACTTAAAATATATCAATGCATCAAATTGTGTCATTTATTCAACACTTGTCAACCTCTGGCCCGCGTTCCATAAAGGTAAAGTATATAATTTGTAAATTTTCGTAAATTGTTTATTATATGTTATTAGATTAGTTCAATTTGTTAAATATAATGAAAAGGAAACAGCCTATTGATATAAAGCAATCACAATATATTATTTTTTAATTAAAAAATGTAATAAAATATTCAAATACAAAATGTTTTACACCGCTATAGAATACGTATCAATTCATTTTTAGCGCTAGCTACTCATATCTCTGATTATCAAATATAATAAAATAACAAAGACTTCACACAAACTGTGAAGTGTTTAAAAATAAATGCACATTCATTCCCGAACGAACACTTATGGACTGATTTATTGGTTTTATGAGTTTTATGGCTGAGGCAGTGCAGTGGCGTGCATATTTTCGAGTAAATTCAATTAAATAAAATGCACGCATATACATTCCCACCGCTTATTACAATTTGGTATTTTTGTAAGAATCGAGACAATCCAATATCAGTGCAGAGGCGTGCGTAAAAAATCATAAAACAAAATCTATGAGCAATAAATTGTAAAACAAACATCTACTTATATTCCACAAAAATATTTGAATGAACACTCAATCTTATGGATAATACCTTTAGATAACTGGCTAGGCACGAAATAATTATTGGCACATAATAATATAGTGTACGAGTAGATTTAAAACAAATTAAACACTAAAACTGAAATTATTTGAAATAGTTTATAAAACTATGAATGTAAAATGAACTAACAACTAATACACTTTTTTAAATGATAAGAAAAGCAATTACCAATATGTAGATGTAGAGGTACTTTACACTCTTTGGACATGTAAATAGGTTCTTTTCGAAGTTTATGTGAGGAATACACTTCACACTTTCTTCTTAAACGTTTATTAGTTGCGGAAATCCCCGGAAATATTTGATTGTGACTGAAAATTTCGGAGATATTTGATGTAGTTTTATACGGCCAGAGAGTCTTTGTAATGAAGTAGGTGCACTGGTTTTATGGGTTGAATCTGTATCAGAAGATATAGAAGGTGCATGCGTTTCCGCAACATCAATTGATTCAGATGTCTGTATATACTCGATCCAAACTTTATGTTCAACAAAAAATCGTGAAATTTCATTTTTCATTATTAGTGAAATGTAAATATCGCAGTATTTGAAAAACCGCTTACGTGGCATAGTTTTCGAAAATATGGGAGTCTCTATAAGTGGATTTGTCGACCAATAAGACTGAGTCGCTTTTCTGACAATTCCCATTATTATCACCAACCCGAACCACTTTTTAACTCCGACATGGTTATGTCCACTCATTTTTTAGATCTAGCTTCATGACTTAAATTATCACTCTGTTACTCACAATAAACTCCTGATAATCTTTCAAATAGCTTGTTCTCTCTCGGCGGAGATCCTCAGAATCACTCGCGAAATATGTTGTACGTGGGCGTGTTTTTAAAGGAGCAAATGAGTCTGTTTCAATATCACTAAAATCTCCGATATCTTCACAGTCACTGGGAATATCTGACATACACTCCGCATAGTTTTCCTCTAAAAACGATTGGTCCTCCATTTTAAAAAGTGTTTTTGGAGATAAAACTAATAAAAAATATATATCCTAGCTAAAATATACTTAGATTAATTATTTTTTCAATGAAATTAGTGCAACAAATATAAATAATAATAGCGATTATTTATGCAGTTACACAAGCAATAATCTCAATAATTTTATAATACCTCACTTCCATACTATTGTGAAGCGCGCTAGCTATCTCGTGAAAAAATAAAATAAAAGGATCAAATCATAATGGGGCAATTTTTTTAGGAATAACGAACGATAATAAAAAAATGAGTGAATAAATAAATGCAAGGACCACAAATGCATTCACTGATTTAAAAAGACAAAGTGAAGGCATTCATAAACAATTGGAGCTTTGGAAATCAAAATTTAAAAAAAAAATAAGTTCGTCATGTGGAAACACTTTTAAATGATTTCTGCGCCAGATATATTGAAGCAACAAAAATCTATTTCTTGGTTAGTTTGCAAATGCATGTTTCACATTATTTTATTAATAGTTAAGTGTGCTTTGTAGTGCTACAAGTAGTGCTTGTTTCAGGGCTAATACACATTTTAAATATTTGCTTATGCGTTGCAATTTCATGTGATACCTATATGATGATTGATATACTTAAATGATAAGTCCCGTGTATAATTTATTAAACACTACATTAGAGCACCATACTACCATAAACCTCAGCGATAGGTAGTTGGGCCCGCCAAAGATCCTGGCCTGAAGGTCCGCTTCAGGATGTGCGGCCCATGATAGAATCCATTTGTCAATGAACGGTGATGAATTCGGATTGACTACTATTGAAATTGATTGGGCTGTTGTGTGTGTAGCACATTCATCGCGTGAAAAACAAATTAATTTAAAAATGAATATAATATACATAAGTAGTAGTACCTAAAACATTGTTTATCTTTATATTTTTTTTTTCATTTTTGTATTGGTACATTGTTGAATATTTAAAAAGGTGTCTGTATTACTTAATGAAATAAAGGGCTGGGGCGCCAAGATTAGATTTTTTTTAAAGGGAGGCGTAGTAATATGAATTTTGGAAACCACTGCTTTATAATACGTACGCGTTGTTTCTCAGAATTTTTTTTCGAGATTTCGGAGAGTAAAATACTATTATTTTAATTCTGTAAAAAATGTCATAAAATGCGTAATAAATAAGTTATCAAAATAAGTGCTAGACATATGCTCCAATTGATTAGCAATCGCTACCTACAAGGGAGAATAAAGAGTAAAAAATACATAGTCGATATGTATCACTAAATTCCTGTACCTACCTACTTACGTAGCTCTTCGTATTAAAATCAACTGGTATGCGAATTTTATTAACAATAAATTATTAATGATCCTTCATTAAAGTGTGTTGCTAAATCTTTTGAGTTTTACCGCCAGCCTCGAAACAAGTGGTGACTCGTGTCGAGCGACAGAAATTCGATCCTCAATACGATAAAAGCAATTAAAACTTACGGACTAAAGTGATTATTTTTATGATGGCTGACCTCATTTTATAATGTCGCCACAAGTTTCTTTCAGTGAGGACGATGTTGTCAACCGCAACATTTGTCAACTTAGTTCAACAAACGATTAATGTAATTTATGGTCCAATAAAATATGATAATTATCGTTAAATTATATGAGGTTGGCGACACAAGTTTCTGGTCAGGACGGGCCTTAAGGCTTGTCACCAGTACGTATTTTAGGATAACTAAGTTGTGAGGATCTATATGAAACGCACATTGCATTCATTAGGGATTTTCATCAGGACGTGTCATTTTATGTAAACCCGTTATAGGGCAAAGAATTTTTTCTTCATTTTAAACCGATCTCTATTATATTATAGAAGTATATAATATATATATATATTATGGTAAGTATCTATCTAAAAACAATTTTAATATAAAAACAAGTAAATAATATTTACTTATCAGAATTTTGGAAAAAACTGTAAAATGATGTATGGTTTTTTTATCAACCAGTGCCCGTTCAGGTGTTTTTGTTGATAAATAAATTAATAAATTATGGTTGTACATATTATATTATATTTAGTCATTAGAAAAGTTACAATTCAATTTAAAAAAAGATTACATCTACTTATGTGATATTATTCAAATTATAATATGCAAAGCTGTAGATTATATTGCTTACAAAAATAAGATGTGCGTTTTGGCTCTCTAGCCATACTACAATAAGCACATCGATGGCTCTTTCCCTTTCCTATCCAATGAGGATAATCCATGGTATTGTTATTGGGGTTTCGACGGTGATGGTTATTTTTATTCCAAAATTTCCATTAGTTCACCTGTGCTAAGATGCTTCTGAAAAGCAGGTGAGTCTTCGGTTTCTTGCCGATCACTTTTTGATTAGGTACTAACACCGACAGAACTGTCTGCCTTCAGCACACGGCCCCTCTAGGGTACGAAAAGACCAGATCATCGCCCTCCAGTATATTAGTCAGCTGGTCTTGTATACTCTGTCTGAATATATTCAAAAGACTACATGACACCGGGGGCTTGACAGGACTAAAATCAGCATTAACCTCCGGATCCAGAGATAAATTTTGGAGGGTCCGTATGCACATTATACAGATGCACGTACTTATACAATTTTCCTCCGACAAAACTCCGTTGGTATTTAATTGTATTTGCATGTACGACAATTAAAATACTTCCTGGAGTATATAATATTAAATTCAACTAATTTTAATATTATATGGATAACAACAATCGTTGCTAAAATGCAGAATCTGCTGTTGAATAAATACAAACTATTTTGAATAAAATAAGTAAAATCAATAGATATTTTCAAATATAATGTATCTCACACTTTGTAAAATAAATAAATATAAATGCTGATATACAAGTATTGAAATATAAGGTTTTTGTCCTCTCCTTTACATTTCACATTACATCGTTTTCGATAAACCTATTGACACTGCCATAAAATGTGAGCCATTAGCCGACATTTTCTTTCGATAAATTTGTGACGTCACAACTTTTCGGTCCGACCTTAAATGTCGATTCTTACTTGAAAATACGTGGCCTACCTCTAAACAAAGCTATAACAATTATGTAATGAGTCCCATAGTACAATCTGAGCGGCTTATAGCCACTCAGAGTGAACTATGGATGCGTTTTCTTTCAAGAAGACCAAACGGTCTTATAAGGTGAAATGTAAGTAATTAAAATGTATAGGATTAAGGTTAAAAATAGATAATAAATTGTAAACGACTTATGTTATATCTTTTGCTAAACATTGTAAATAAATGTCCATTTGTATTTAATCTGATTTTGAATTATATAAAAATAAATTTTATTTTTCAAATTTGGTTGCGATCTATTTACCGACGCCAAAATGAAATATCTTAAATAAATAAATTATGATATCAGATATTGTCGTAATTAAAATCTAATGATTACGTTTTGTAAGTACTGATTACACCCGTCTAATTTAAATAATAAATTAATGTTTTGAGTTATAATAAAAGGGTACGAATTTAAGTACCTACCTTTGTAAAAGATAGATGAAGGAATTTCGGAAAAAGAAATTCTAACAATGTAAGTCTAAGGACTCGGTTGCTCTCCTAATTTACAAATAAAAATTGTTCTTTAGATCTGCCAATTAACCTCGACAGATCAATATTAAATTACCCGAAATAGGTAATTTTCAAACTCTATAAATAAATACTTGTCGTAGAAATCAAGACTGGAACTAATGACGTTATACCTTTAAGTTGAAGTGTTCTATAAATATAATTAAATAAATTTTAATCGTAACCACTTTCGGCTGACCACAATCGGCGCGCGAAGTTTTGCATAAAAGAAACGAATAAATTCGATTTCTGCCATTCTCATTATGCCTACGTACTCCAACGGTAGTTTTAATGATTCACGTTCTTGTTACGCTTTATTTTGAACGGAAATATTTTCATTTTTCCTAACCGCTAACCCAATTAGTAGATATTTGGACAATCTATGTCAAAAGTAATATAAGGACTTTTACGATTGCCACTAAACTTGTACCACTTATAGGTATTTATAAATTGCTTATTTTTATTTAATTAAATGATTATAATTTTCCGGAAAAGCCAGGAAATAAACAGCTTTTCTGTGTTTGGTCCAAGACTTTGACTCTTGGTCTGATGGAAGAGGTAGCGAGACTGCCCCATTGGTCCATTTTTCGCGTGTGAACACGCCCAGAAAAGTCATGTAAGACCCTAAAGGTCCCTTTTTAATATTGTAAGTTAATAAAATCTATACTTCGATAACAAGTATTTGAACCTTTATACGTAAACATAATCTCTTGATTAAAAATATAAGTAGTTCTTTAGTTATTCAAAGAAAACATAAATTTAGAGTGGGAGAAGTCTGCACCCATGACGTCAAAATCTCGGGTGACCCCCATTCGGGGCCTATAAAACGCTATACATTTCCATCTACTTAAGTCACCGATTTTCTAATAGTACCGAGAGGTTCTGCACGAATGCGGAGTGAATCCGTATAGTTTTTAAATATTTTCGCGATGTATTTCATTCGCGAATTATTCCGCCGCGTCACCGATCGAAACGTCACTGCGGGTGATGTGATCGAAGTCACGCTGACAGTTGACGTTTGTAAACAACGCGCTGTCATAGTAACGCGTCATCAATTCGCGATCTATTATTTTTTATAAAAGGAGCATAGCTTCCTAAAGTTTACGGCCAGCGACTCATAGTTTTTAAGTGTGTAATCGTATATTAAAATAAATATAAAATAATTATAATTAGTTAACTTTACCTAATAATTAAGTTAAATAAGTTTTATAAAATAAATAAGTAATTATTTGAAGTTAAAATAAAGTGTATAATAATTGTCAATAAACAACTTAATAAAAATAAATTTATTTATTGAGATTAATTTAATAAATAATTAAACAGTATTACTGAATGAAGTTTTTTTTATTTTGGAAATAATCTGCGATGTATTTTACGAAAAACATCTGATTCAAAGACAAGTGACAGGAGGTCAGCAGCGAAAGTAAATTTGATTTGAAGGTTAATTAGATAATTAATGACCTAGACGTCAACCTACTACTAGGTGGCGATTCTTTAAACAATATAAAGTTAAATAATGTTGTTGCAGTGTATTCATATAGTGTCGAGCAAGAACTTTAGGTGTCTACCCTCTCCCAAATAAGACTGAGCTAGCTAAGCAAAGGTTCTCAATCGGTCTAAGTGCAGGACCGGTTGAAGATAAAGTGCCTTTGGGATTATTCCGGAACTGGGGTATCGTCACTATCCTAAGGCGATGATATTTAAAAGGGTTTTCACCAGAATGAGTCAATTAATACACGTTCATGCAATCTGAGAATACCCGTTAGTAATTCAATGCATCAAATTTAAATGGCTTTTTATCAGAATAAACCATTGTGTGATTTCATGTGACCTAACGTTATACATAACGTGACCATTAATTTTTTCTTCCAAACCGGGACACCTAAAAAAAGATGGGTACTTATCGATTTCAGGCGCCTCACACTTTCACACAAGACAATTGACAAGCTAGTAATGTTGTTTCCATGTTATATTAGGTTACCTATTTCATTTATTTATTTTAAGAATATCGGTAGATATGTTTGAGTAGGCATATACAAAGCTTGAGTTCCTACATATTTTTAAATCGTACATATTATTTTATTTATTAATGAAAAGTACACACGTGAAAATTTATCTAATGTAATATTTTCCAAATAATAAATTTAGTTGATATATCTGGTGTTGATTTCAAAAGCAAATGAAATTCTTGGGAGGATTTTTTCAATTTTACTTTTATAATTATTAACATTGCTACATTCAACTGTGTTTCTTCACTCGTCTACAACTTATTTATAGGAGAGAAGACCCTTTCTACCGGTGCATCAGTGCCGGGCAGACATAAAATATATATTGAATAATTATATAAAAATTTTGTGATCCAAATTATTGGCGCGAAAGTGTTTGAACAACTCCACCCAACGAAATTCGGTTGAAACATTCCCAGTGTTCCATTCTGACACTTTTTGTGTCTGTGAATTTGTGAAGTGAATAGGTAATATTTCTGTATCTTGGTAACAAGTTTCTTTTTTTTTCTAAAATGGAATATTTTTGCATCCCAAAACTGTGTTCGGGGACACCAAGACACGCCGCCTGAAAACGGGACGTCTGGTCACATTAGTTATAGTTAATATCATAATATTTAAATGGCTTTTCTCAAGAATGAAGGTTTTTTGTGATTTCATTGTTCATTTACATACAAGAAGTAATTGCATTAAGACAATTAAATGTGTGATCAACAGAATAAGTGATTTTATGTCTCTCCATGTAACAAAACTGTTTGCATGAGCAACTACATTTAATACAGTTAAATGTGTTTTCACCATAATGACTTCACATTTATATAGCTTTACCAGAATGAGTTATTTGATGTCTCTTCATGTTAGCTGATTGTGCACACGAGAAATTGCATATCTCACACTTGAATGGCTTTTCACCTGAATGAGTCAGTTTATGCAATTTCATGTTACCTGAATGTGCACACGAGTAATTGCACTCCTCACACTTGAATGGCTTTTCACCTGAATGAGTTAGTTTATGCAATTTCATGTGACCTGATTGTGCACACGAAAATTTGCAATCCTCACACTTGAATGGCTTTTCACCAGAATGAGTCAGTTTATGCAATTTCATACTACCCAACGACACACATGAGTAATAACATTGCTCACATTTGTATGGCTTTTCACCAGAATGTTTCATCTTATGTACCTTCATGTTACTTGCATGTAGACACGAGTAATTGCACTCCTCACACTTGAATGGCTTTTCACCAGAATGTTTCATTTTATGAACCTTCATGTTGCCTACATGTATACAGGAGTAATTGCACTCCTCACATTTGAATGGCTTTTCACCTGAATGAGTCAGTTTATGCAATTTCATGTTACCTGATTGTGCACACGAGTAATTGCACTCCTCACACTTGAATGGCTTTTCACCTGAATGAGTTAGTTTATGCAATTTCATGTAACCTGATTGTGCACACGAGTATTTGCACTCCTCACACTTGAATGGCTTTTCACCTGAATGAGTCAGTTTATGCAATTTCATGTGACCTGATTGTGCACACGAGTAATTGCACTCTTCACACTTGAATGGCTTTTCACCTGAATGAGTCAGTTTATGCATTTTCATGTTACCTGATTGTGCACACGAGTAATTGCACTCCTCACACTTGAATGGTTTTTCACCTGAATGAGTCAGTTTATGCAATTTCATGTTACCTGATTGTGCACACGAATAATTGCATATCTCACACTTGAATGGCTTTTCACCTGAATGAGTCAGTTTATGCAATTTCATGTTACCTGATTGTGCACACGAGTAATTGCACTCCTCACACTTGAATGGCTTTTCACCTGAATGAGTTAGTTTATGCAATTTCATGTGACCTGATTGTACACACGAGTAATTGCACTCCTCACACTTGAATGGCTTTTCACCAGAATGAGTCATTTTATGCAATTTCATGCTACCGGACGACACACATAGGAAATTGCAATCCTCACATTTAAATTGTGTGTCTCCGGAATGAGTCATTTCGTGTGATTTCATGTGACATAACTTTACACATGAGTAATTGCACTTGTTACATTTAAACTTTTTGTCAACTGAATGGGTCATTTTTTGACTCTTCGTCTGACAAAATCGTTTCGATAAGTAATTACTTTTAATACATTTAAACAGCCTTGATTCGTAATTAGTCATTTCCGCCAATGTGTTGTTATGTAATGATTTGTGAAGTTTCATTTGGTCGAACGATTGAAAAAAATCAAAACATTTGCTACACACGAAATTTTTCTTATAAAACATTTTTTTTTCCAATTTTATAACAGCCTCTAATAGCTCAGGGATTTTCACGTTTGATTGGAAAATATCACCTCTAGCAGTGCGAGAGATTACGTTTATATCTCTAAGCCTTTCATTGTATTCCAGGACATCTTTCTTAATATCATGTTCGTCGATCTGTAGGTCTTCCCAAGGATCTTGGATATTAGTATTCTCCGACAACGATTTGAGACTCGCAATGCTGTTCGTTACTGAGTTTCCGGAGACAAACTGAAAAAACAATCATTTACAAAAAGTAATCAGTTGGTGCGTCGATATTATATTAATTATAAAATAACACCATTTGAAGACTTGAGACCAAACATTACACTAGAAATAATAGAATGTCGGCAAAGAGAAATGGTGAAAGTCGCGAGTATACCCACCCACATTGTGCTAAGGGAAATATAATTTGAACATTGCGGAGGAGAGTTGCACTCTCAAGTGCAAATGCCAAAAAGGTCGCATTGCGGATCGGGGATGACATTATTTAGCCTCGATAATGTGAGACATACGATCAAAAGGTAGCCCTATATTTTTCGACCGAATTCAACTGGGAAGCGACTGACAACCAGAAGAGAAAGCCCTGTATGAGGAAGATAACAGAGAAAAACGACTGTTAAGACGTTTATTACATACACGAAGAGTATTTTTGTCCGTAGACCACACTCACGGAGTTTTTAATGTTGTTTCCATTGCAAACATGCTCATAAAATGCTTTAAAGTATCAAGGAATGTGGTTTTAAGTCAATCAGAATATCCTTCACCAGCGGTTACAGTGGTACAAAAGTAAGTAAAAATTAGATTTCAGACAGTGATGATGGACGACTTTCAAATTGAATAGATTAAATCTTGAATTTCAGGGGAAAATTAACATAATATATGAGAAATAGCTCGATAAAGGTTTTCAAAGCAAAATACAGTTTTAATAATAAGGCTTCAAATTATGTAAATAGATTATCTACAACGTTTGAAAATAGCATAAAAGCTCCATTTTGAGGTACGCTGAGCATGTGGGCTGTTAAAACACGTAAACATCAAGGATGTTACATTTTCAAGACACAATTTTACGGCCTTATGGCGAGGTCTACCAAAATCGATTCTGCAACCATTGGACACGCCTACAGTAGAGCAACTTTCCTTTGAATCCCATCATAGTTAGATATAAATAGGTATTGGACAAAACTAACCTGAAATATGAGACTACCAGTGTCGGGAATCTCTTGTTTTATATAAATGCTGGCGTCCAGACTGTTTGGGCGCTCTCCGGCCACATTCTTCCTTTCCGCGTCTGCTTCGCTTACATCCGGATCGACTTTGACATCCATTTTACGTACCTATTTAACACGGAAATTATTAATTTTTTTTCATGCAGTAAGCAGAAACATAGACATATTTACCAACTGAAAATAAAATCATAGATAGACCTTACGTTCCATAGATAATATTATGCATATTATAATATCGGCAGTGTTGCCATCGTTTCTTAGCAAAATTATTGTTTGCAAAAATTTAAATAATAAAGTATTTCCGCAAATATTAGGTTGGTTTTACTAATAAAAAGTTAAATATTTTTTTCTTTTGCTGCGAACTATAGAAAGAAAATGGCGGCTCACGTTCTGGTTTCAAGTCTTAAGACCGAGCTAAACAGGCCGAGGTCATTCATAGTTTAGTCGGAAAGTACCCTTAGCGTTGAAAGGACGTCATTTTAATTCAGTCTAACCTCAAAAACCTCTAACCATCGGGGATTATTTTAAGAAACGCAATAATAATTAATTACAATTCTCGGTCGAATGAATAATCATTATTATTATTAGTATTATAAACTTCAAACATAAAATGTACGCGACGTAACCTGATGCCGGCCGAAGGAATACAGGTCAGTCAAAATAATATCAATCTAATATGGTTCGTTTTAAAGAGTTACAAATTTAATGTTAAATATAGCTTACTGTTCAGATGGAATAATTAAATATTTCCAATCTTCAAACGGCATACAACATTCATCTAAAATAAGTATGAAAAGACTGGCTGATTATGTTATGTTATTTTTGTATTATTCTTATTTTTTTGCTTATCAAAATATTTCACATATTATCTGATGATGTATATTTTGAGTACTTATATCGTAATATGTATCTTGTATCATTAAAATTGCTATTAAGTTAATATAACATAGGAAAATGAGTAAATCATTAAAATGTTAATTTCGTTATAGTTTTAATTAAACCTGTTCAATTACATATTAGTTTAAACGCTGTTGTACTGTGTGACTTTTATAATATCAGATAGCCTTACGCGAGATGGGCAAGATAAAAAATTAAACTGTTGGATGTCTGCAGAAGATTAAACAAAACCCAGCTCATTGGATAACCGAATGGTAAACAACTGTATATATTATATTTTTGCGCCAAATTGCACACAATTAATAACAACTTATCATAAGAATAAGTAAGACGTCTTCGACAGCCCTGGCGTGAATACGCTTTTGTCGGTACCTTTTTTATGTTCTCAGCGACCCGCTAGCTTTGAATAGAATATAATCTGTGGGTGACTCCACGTTATTAATCATTTTTTATAAGTATAAATTATATTTTCTTGCATTGGTTATTGCAATAATTATTGTACCTACCGACTACAAGTAAAATTGCTTTACTTGTTTGTAAAAGTGTCAAACTAAATTTAAACCAATCGGGTAAGTAATAAAAAGTCACTGTCTTTTTATAATAAACAGACATCACTATATTCCACGTTTTTTTAAAATATGCATTAGAATTAAACAATATGTACCTATTTTTTTAATAATTATGTATCAAAATTAATACTATTCATTATTAATGTTTTTTGGATAGCACTTGAAATAAAAATGTAGGTAGATATGTATTTCAACATCCTTCGTACTTTTAGTTCTCGGACAATTTCAGGTTAAAATGTTATTAATATATTATTAAGTTTATATCGTGGCTATCCATCATATTGGTTGCAATACTTCCCACCAAACAGCTGATTAACAAATTGAATTTAGTAATATTTACGTATATTGGTAAGGGGTATGATGAGGATGAGGTAGGTAGATGGACTTCAATGAATCGAAGGTAAATGCGTGTTTGAGTAAATAACAGTTTATTCCCCTCAACAATACTTGAAAGAATTCTTACAGACAATATATTTAGGATTAAGGTTAAATTGACAAAGTTAAATTATAATGGCGTGTTTCTATGAGAAAAGTTAAACTGAATCCGTCGATCAGAGATTCGACTATCTGTTAGCAAGACTTTACGACGTTTCCGGATTGCTTTATATGGCAATGCAATGCTTAATCATGCATTCTTCGTTACAATGTTGCTAAGTAATTCTTATGAATAAATACATTTTATCAAGAAAGCAAATGTGTTATGAAGAAATTTGATGGCTTGCAAATTGCTAAGTGAGTTGACTGACCTGGCATTGTGCCGTCAGCCAGATTGTGTGAATCATGCAATACGCCTTTCTTATCAACTAGTTTACATAGTAACAAATATTATTAGATACTTAAATATATTATGATAATTTATTTTTAATGATGAGGTTCCATCCTAGGCACTACACGTATATTAGAAGATATCATTTTTTGGTCACCCCATACTTTATTCACTTCGACAGTGTTTATAAATTAAATTTAATTAAGAGAACATTATTTAATTTAGACCAAAGGATTGTCGGCGACCTTTGAATATTACAAGTAGAGCAAGAATTCCGGACCACATGTAAAAAAATCATATTTTCAATTCTCAAGGGCAATTCTGTAGAGCGTCCCCTTAAGTTAAGTCGCTTACATAACAAATATACACGTCATTTATCGATGATTTACGTTTGTCATTCCTTTTAAAAATATCAATCAATGTTAACTTTTGGCTGCCTACCTACCTACACAAAATTGACAAGGAAAGATATTTTCCAGTATTGCCATCTTTTTGCCATGCCAATTATAGTAAGCGGTCCGAGATATTATAGCATTTCGCGGTATTTCGGCAAAAAATATAGTACGTACGGGTTGTTATCACTTTTGAAAATTAATAGTATGTTTTTGGTTCTCACAAAAAAATAACGGAAAAATTATGAAGTTCAGATGCCCTTTTTTATTTAGGTATGACGTATGATTATCGGTGAATTAGGTAAGTACCTACCTACCACCTATTCATGAAATTTAATTTTAGGGGTATGATTGCACACGCAATTGGAGGAAGCGCCCAAATGCGCTCCATACCAGATAGGTTCCGAGGAAGACAAATATTTCATTCACCTAAATTATTTGAATTTATTCGCTTTTGGGGAGGGGTCGGTTCGGTATGTTTGTAATTTTCGAAATCATAATAAATGCAGTAATTAAAAATAACATGTAATCCGTTAATAATTCTTAAATACCTAAATTATCAACATACAAACTTTTGGCGGCGACCCCACCACAAAAGCCACTGGCAGAGGTAAAAAAACACCTACTTGATTGATTGGTCTTTGTGATGCTGTGTAAGAACTTCCAGGTTGGGGGTTTTCATTGCTGAACTGATACGTTGAGTCATTAAAATCCTCTTCTTTGATTTCAGGTACTTCAGATTTGATATACGACTCGACTGGAAGGTTCTGAAAAAAATATATTTTATTATCAGATAACGAAAACAACGATCAAGTTAATGTGAGCTTAAATTTTCAGAAAGGTTATTAATTCATAATGAGCAAGAACTTCTAGGTTGAGGGTTTTCATTAAGGGGACGCTCTACAGAATTGCCCTTGAGAATTGAAAATATGATTTTTTTACATGTGGTCCGGAATTGTTGCTCTACTGGTAATATGCAAAGGTCGCCGACAATGCTTTGGTCTAAAGTAATAATAATGATCTCTTATTTAATTTAAATCATAACACTGTCAAAGTGTATAAAATATGGGGTGACCAAAAAATGATATCTTCTAATATACGTAAATGTTACTAAATTCAATTTGTTAATCAGGTGTTTGGTGGAAAACATTGCAACCAATATGATGGATAGCCACGATATAAACTTAATAATAATATATTAATAACGTTTTAACCTGAAATTGTCCGAGAGGATGTTGAAATACATATCTACCTACATCTTTATTTCATGTGCTATCCAAAAAACATTATTAATGAATAGTATTTATTTTGAATATGTAAGACCTATTACATAACTATTTAAAAAAAAAATGGGTACATATTGTTTAATTCTAATGCATATTTAAAAAAAAAATTAATATAGTGATGTCTGTTTATTATAAAAGAAAGTGACTTTTTATTAAAAGAAATGAAAATATAATTAATTATATTTTCATTTCTTTTAAAATGGAATTCTACCAAGTAAATGCTAACTCAATTAATGACTTTTTATTACTTACCCGATTAGTTTAATTAATTTAGTCTGACACTTTTACAAACAAGTAACGCAACTTTACTTTTAGTTGGTAGGTACAATAATAATTAATTAATAAAAGCCAATGCAAGAAATAATTTATACTCATAAAAAATGGTCACCCATAGATTTTTTTTATTCAAAGCTAGCGATCGCAGAGAACAAGACAAAAAAAACTGCCGACTTTATCGAATCAATCACCCAGGGCTGTCGAAGACGTCTTACTTGTTTTTATGATAAATTGTTTTTAATTGTGTGCAATTTGGCGGGAAAATATAATATATACAGTTGCTTACCATTCGGTTATCCCATGAGCTGGGTTTTGTTTACTCTTTTGCTGACATCCTACAGTTTTATCTGATATTATAAAAGTCACACAGTACAACAGTGTTTAAATCTAATATGTAATTGCACCGGTTTAATTAAAAACTATAACGAAATTAACATTTTAATGATTTACAGATTTTCCTATGTTATATCAACTTAATAGCAATTTTAATGAGACCAGATACATATTACGATATATCCAAAATACACATCATCAGATAATGTGTGAAATATTTTGATTAGCAAAAAAATAAGAACAATACAAAAATAACATAACATAATCAGCTAGTCTTTTCATAATTATTTTAGATGAATGTTGTATGCCGTTTGACGCTTGGAAGTATGTAATTATTCCATCTGTACAGTAAGCTATTTTTAACTTTAAATTTTTTGACAGCCCTGTATTCGTTCGGCGGGCTTCAGGTTACGTCGCATACATGTTATGTTTGAAGGGAATAATAATAATGATATTCGTTCGACCGAGAATTGTAATTAATAATTATTGCGTTTCTTAAAATAAATCCCCGATGGTTAGAGGTTTTTGAGGTTAGACTGAATTAAAATGACGTCCTTTCAACGCTGAGGTTTATTTCTGACTAAACTATGAATGACCTTGTTCCTGTTCAGCTGAGTCTTAACGATCTCGCGCTTCGAATCTTCAGAGAATTCTTCAACAAGTTGAAAAATATTCTCAGATTTGATATATATCTCGCTGACTGGAGGATTCTAAAAATAAAAACAATATGTCAAAGAAGGCGTTTCTCAAAAGTACCTATAATCGTTCCTTCATTCGTCGCCCTATATAATATCGTCGCTGTAGGAATTCTTTGTCGAATAGACCAAATGTCAAATGTTCAGGAGACGAAAAACAAATTTGATTATCCTATGTTTAAATACATGAAGGTATTTGAATTGTTGTTTTTACAGCATATGAATGCTGTTTTCATTACAAAGCAATTTCAAGAAAAGAATGGTTCTGGTCCATTTAGATACAAAAAATTGTTCTTCATTCAAAGGTTGGTGTCGACAAAAACAGATAGGTATTCGGTAAACCAATCGTATAGCGACGATATGTCACCCCAAAGCAATCCTAAGGATTGCTGGTTTGCCGTTTTCACAGTGGCCGTTGACCGGCTCGTACATCAAAACTCGTCTCGTCTGCAACGTGTCGAATACGTCGATGTGACGTCATCGTTATTCACAAACATACGTTGATTGGTCGAACGCGACCTTTTAGTTTGAAAAAAATCTAGTGCTGCTAACAACAAATCACACGCCTCTCGGACTACGAGTCGAAAACGACAGAACGCATACGAACAACTACGAATTGGTCATTCCTATACCTGCTCACCGGTCGCCGCATCCAAATATCTATACCTTTCAAGAAGTTACGTGCGATTGTCGCTAGGTAGATGTGCGCGGTCTTCTAATGCAACATCGGATCGACGTTCCTATAAGGTTTGATTTATGGCTGTGCGGCAGACGAAGCGAGTTTAGATGTGAGAGACGGCTTATATGATTACCTAGTTGATATGAGTCTTTGAAAGTGGAATTATAGTACAAAGCCTCCAAAATTATAGTATTTGGGGATAAAATATAGTACGCGTTGTCATCTGTTGAAAATGTATAGGTTTATTGTTTCTCAGAAAAAAAAATAACTGAGAATTTAGTAGAATGTGTAAATATTTCACCGCGGGCCGCAGGTTCCCCATTTTACATAGTCGGCTCGTTTTTTTAGGAGAAGAAAATTTCGCCGCGGGCCGCAGATTTCCAAATTTTCGAAGAAGACTCGATTGCGAAATGGCAAATGCGAAATTATAGTACTTTTATATTAAATTATAGTACAATATTCAAAATTATATTATTTTGGGCGTACTATACCTATTTTATATCGTACATAGTACGCGGACCACAATTATAATACAAATACTATAATTATAGTACGGTTGGCAACACTGATATGAGTATATCACGGTATATCTATCTGTATGATACTCAATTATTATTAACCCGGTCAGAATATTCATAGAAAATTATAATTTAGGGACATATCTGTAATAAGTATCGTGCAAAGAATGCCTCAGCACTAGCAAAAATCAAACATGTTTCGTGGCCATTGTACCCAGTAATAAATAATACTTTTAAAAAGTACAATATGGCTGCATATGTATTTACATTTATCTTTGAATTGACTGATTGGTAGATCGAGACGGTTAAAAAACTTGTGCGCATCTATTCTATACACAAGATTTCTATCGAGGGTATTTTATCATATTTATGTACCTATTGAAGCGGTTAATTAGGTTACATGTAGAGTACGTAAAACATTTCACCGTGGCACAGTTCGCCATGAGCTTTCTATCGGAAAGAGATGACCTTATAGGTACTATACGGTCTCCAATTTTATTAGATTAGATATGAAGGTAACTATTAAATTCAATTGTCATGGCTGATTTTGGCAAAATTCATGAATTCAAGAATGAAAACCTAACAATTAATAATCCAGTATATCGGCTATTTTCAAAATTTGTTTGCTGCTGGCTTCCTGTAAAGTGTAAACCGACAAGAGCCGTGTTTTATTTAGATATGAATTTTATGTCAGAACCTACCTACTATACGACCCAAAGAGGTTGGACGATCTAAACGGCCATATATTTCCTATACAACATTTCACTGTGAAGTGTGATACGTCAAACTGCGTACTAGGTACGTACCTACAAGTTTCCATTAAGTCAACCGTCTGAACTGTCAAAAAGTGCTATGTTTTAACAACACCTCTCTTAGCTGTGTTAACTTTTAGAGCGAGATACAGTTTTGAAGGCTAATTTATTGTAACAATTATAAGACTCAATACATAAATATGAAAAACTACCCTCGATAGCAGTTTGTGTACCTATCGAATAGATGCGATGAAGTAGGTAGGTATACTTCAGCAATGTAAAATGACTTTAACCCATTATAAATAGTGGAGCTGTTTTTTTTCACCCAAACATTCGTAAATTTAAGTTACATCCATTAGATGGGCTTTTTTATTTAATCTATTACCTATAGTTCAGTAAAACTAACCTTAAATATGCATCTGTCCTTGTCGGGATTCGCTTTCTTAACGTCTGGGCTGTTTGGAGACTCTGTGGGTTCCTCAAACCAACGCTTCGGTTCTGCCACTGATTTGCCTTCATCTGATTCACGTTTGACATCCATTTTACGTGTTTAAATCGAAAATATATTGTCAATGGATTATATTACTTTCTTCCGTGACGCTTAAGACTTACTAGGGCTGTCAAGATTTATCAATACTTTTTGACCGATACTGGGATCGTTACTTTTATATTGGTATCCCACTCCTACCTCAAACAGATTAATAAATCGTTGCCGAATCATAACTGGCATTTAATTATATAAATAGCTGTGAACAGTTTCTTCCTCGTCTAGTTTATGTAGACAGCCAAAAGTAGTACTTGGGTACTAATATATTTTTTAAGGATACCTAAAGCAATGATCACGTAAAACTTCGCTAAATTTAATGACGTGATGTCAAGTTACCTTTTTAAACGAATCTTCAAATTAGAACGCGAGCCGCCATTTTGTTGTTATGGCTGCTAGTAAAAGAAAATAAATAATGATGAACTTATTATCAATATAACAACGCTATAAATTTTGCTGAAAGATTTTTATTCTGGATCAGATTCTTTGACAAAAACATTTACTTACCATTAATTTATTTTATCAACAAACTGTCAAATTCCAAAACTTTTTTTATCAATATTGATTTGAAATTGCCAAGCATCACTAATATTATTCTGACGACCTTACTTATTACTAAAATACTTAGGTAGGTATTAAAATTGCTTGAATAGGTCCATGGGAAACATAGATTGTTCATTTTTTAACACACTGGCCTCAAAATTTATTTGGGATATAGGTACCTATCCCAATACACTATCAATTCCAATAATCACTACATCACGACCAGAATTATTATTACAGTGTTGATCATGGGCCCCACATCGTGAAGGGGGCCCCCAGGCTAGTATCTTTGGCGAGCCCCCCTTCCTATCGCTAAGGATAAAGGCAATGTGATGCTCTACTGTCGCTTTTTCCAAATGGTGTACGCGGTAAAATTAATGTGTATGTTTAATGTTTTATTGTATATTTTAATACACCCATTTGAATTATGGAAATGTCGAGTATTAATACACAATTAAAAATTGTATCGTACAATCACATAACTTTGAAAAATATTATTTCTGAAGGAAAATAGCGCCGCAGGCGTGTTTTTTTACTATTCAAGCAAAATTGTGATGTGGTTATCTCATTTAATCTGGATATTTAATCCCCAGGCTAGAGCTCTGTCAGCCCCCCCTTGTGGGGGTCATGGTGTTGATAATGATCAATACATACCTACATAGCAGCTTCATACAAAGGTGACAAAATCATTAGGATTAAATCAGATTGCAGCATAAAGGTAGTCATTCATCTATATGAATACATATTGTATTTAAAAGGTTATTCATCAGTCGCTTAAGTCGCACGCATCAATAAAGTATACCTACACTGCATCGTTAACCTACTAAATCGCAAACATATTATGATATATGAGGATACATTTTATACGTAAGACTTGTCACCAGTATGTATTTTAGGATAACTAAGTTGTGAGGATCTATATGAAACGCACATTGCATTCATTAGGGATGTTCATCAGGACGTGTCATTTTATGTAAACCCGTTATAGGGCAAAGCATTTTTTCTTCATTTTAAACCGATCTCTATTATATTATAGAAGTATATAATATATATATATATATTATGGTGAGTATCTATCTAAAAACAATTTTGATATAAAAACAAGTAAGTAAATAATATTTACTTATCAGAATTTTGGAAAAAACTGTAAAATGATGTATGGTTTTTTTATCAACCAGTGCCCGTTCAGGTGTTTTTGTTGATAAATAAATTAATAAATTATGGTAGATTATATTGCTTACAAAAATAAGATGTGCGTTTTGGCTCTCTAGCCATACTACAATAAGCACATCGATGGCTCTTTCCCTTTCCTATCCAATGAGGATAATCCATGGTATTGTTATTGGCGTTTCGACGGTGATGGTTATTTTTATTCCAAAATTTCCATTAGTGCTAAGATGCTTCTGAAAAGCAGGTGAGTCTTCGGTTTCTTGCCGATCACTTTTTGATTAGGTACTAACACCGACAGAACTGTCTGCCTTCAGCAAACGGCCCCTCTAGGGTACGAAAAGACCAGATCATCGCCCTCCAGTATATTAGTCAGCTGGTCTTATATACTCTGTCTGAATATTTCAAAAGACTACATGACCCGGGGGCTTGACAGGACTAAATTCAGCATTAACCTCCGGATCCAGAGATAAATTTTGGAGGGTCCGTATGCATATTATACAGATGCACGTATACAGTTTTCCTCCGACAAAACTCCGTTGGTATTTAATTGTATTTGCATGTACGACAATTAAAATACTTCCTGGAGTATATAATATTAAATTCAACTAATTTTATTATTATATGGATAACAACAATCGTTGCTAAAATGCAGAATTTGCTGTTGAATAAATACAAACTATTTTGAATAAAATAAGTAAAATTAATAGATAACTTAATATTTTCAAATATAATGTATCTCACACTTTGTAAAATAAATAAATATAAATGCTGATATACAAGTATTGAAATATAAGGTTTTTGTCCTCTCCTTTACATTTCACATTACTTATATCGTTTTCGATAAACCTATTGACACTGCCATAAAATGTGAGCCATTAGCCGACATTTTCTTTCGATAAATTTGTGACGTCACAACTTTTCGGTCCGACCTTAAATGTCGATTCTTACTTGAAAATACGTGGCCTACCTCTAACCAAAGCTATAAAAATTATGTAATGAGTCCCATAGTACAATCTGAGCGACTTATAGCCACTCAGAGTGAACTATGGATGAGTTTTCTTTCAAGAAGACCAAACGGTCTTATAATGTGAAATGTAAGTAATTAAAATGTATAGGATTAAGGTTAAAAATAGATAATAAATTGTAAACGACTTATGTGATATCATTTGCTAAACATTGTAAATAAATGTCCATTTGTTTTTAATCTGATTTTGAATTATATAAAAATAAATTTTATTTTTCAAATTTGGTTGCGATCTATTTACCGACGCCAAAATGAAATATCTTAAATAAATAAATTATGATATCAGATACTGTCGTAATTAAAATCTAATGATTACGTTTTGTAAGTACTGATTACACCCGTCTAATTTAAATAATAAATTAATGTTTTGAGTTATAATAAAAGGGTACGAATTTAAGTACCTACCTTTGTAAAAGATAGATGAAGGAATTTCGGAAAAAGAAATTCTAACAATGTAAGTCTAAGGACTCGGTTGCTCTCCTAATTTACAAATAAAAATTGTTCTTTAGATCTGCCAATTAACCTCGACAGATCAATATTAAATTACCCGAAATAGGTAATTTTCAAACTCTATAAATAAATACTTGTCGTAGAAATCTAGACTGGAACTAATGTTATACCTTTAAGTTGAAGTGTTCTATAAATATAATTAAATAAATTTTAATCGTAACCACTTCCGGCTGACCACAATCGGCGCGCGAAGTTTTGCATAAAAGAAACGAATAAATTCGATTTCTGCCATTCTCATTATGCCTACGTACTCCAACGGTAGTTTTAATGATTCACGTTCTTGTTACGCTTTATTTTGAACGGAAATATTTTCATTTTTCCTAACCGCTAACCCAATAAACGAATTAGTAGATATTTGGACAATCTATGTCAAAAGTAATATAAGGACTTTTACGATTGCCACTAAACTTGTACCACTTATAGGTATTTATAAATTGCTTATTTTTATTTAATAAAATGATCATAATTTTCCGGAAAAGCCGGGAAATAAACAGCTTTTCTGTGATTGGTCCAAAACTTTGACTCTTGGTCTGATGGAAGAGGTAGCGAGACTGCCCCATTGGTCCATTTTTCGCGTGTGAACACGCCCAGAAAAGTCATGTAAGACCCTTAAGGTCCCTTTTTAATATTGTAAGTTAATAAAATCTATACTTCGATAACAAGTATTTGAACCTTTATACGTAAACATAATCTCTTGATTAAAAATATAAGTAGTTCTTTAGTTATTCAATGAAAACATAAATTTAGAGTGGGAGAAGTCTGCACCCATAACGTCAAAATCTCGGGTGATCCCATTCGGGGCCTATAAAACGCTATACATTTCCATCTACTTAAGTCACCGATTTTCTAATAGTACCGAGAGGTTCTGCCCGAATGCGGAGTGAATCCGTATAGTTTTTAAATATTTTCGCGATGTATTTCATTCGCGAATTATTCCGCCGCGTCACCGATCGAAACGTCACTGCGGGTGATGTGATCGAAGTCACGCTGACAGTTGACGTTTGTAGACAACGCGCTGTCATAGTAACGCGTCATCAATTCGCGATCTATTATTTTTTATAAAAGGAGCATAGCTTCCTAAAGTTTACGGCCAGCGACTCATAGTTTTTAAGTGTGTAATCGTATATTAAAATAAATATAAAATAATTATAATCAGTTAACTTTACATACCTAATAATTAAGTTAAATAAGTTTTATAAAATAAATAAGTAATTATTTGAAGTTAAAATAAAGTGTATAATAATTGTCAATAAACAACTAAATAAAAATAAATTTATTTATTGAGATTAATTTAATAAATAATTAAACAGTATTACTGAATGAAGTTTTTTTTATTTTGGAAATAATCTGCGATGTATTTTACGAAATACATCTGATTCAAAGACAAGTGACAGGAGGTCAGCAGCGAAAGTAAATTTGATTTGAAGGCTAATTAGATAATTAATGACCTAGACGTCAACCTACTACTAGGTGGCGATTCTTTAAACAATATAAAGTTAAATAATGTTGTTGCAGTGTATTCATATAGTGTCGAGCAAGAACTTTAGGTGTCTACCCTCTCCCAAATAAGACTGAGCTAGCTAAGCAAAGGTTCTCAATCGGTCTAAGTGCAGGACCGGTTGAAGATAAAGTGCCTTTGGGATTATTCCGGAACTGGGGTATCGTCACTATCCTAAGGCGACGATATTTAAAAGGGTTTTCACCAGAATGAGTCAATTAATACACGTTCATGCAATCTGAGAATACCCGTTAGTCATTCAATGCATCAAATTTAAATGGCTTTTTCTCAGAATAAACCATTGTGTGATTTCATGTGACCTAACGTTATACATAACGTGACCATTTATTTTTTCTTCCAAACCGGAACACCTAAAAAAAGATAGTTACTTATCGATTTCAGGCGCCTCACACTTTCACACAAGACAATTGAAAAGCTAGTAATGTTTTTTCCATGTCATATTAGCTTACCTATTTCATTTATTTGTTTTAAGAATATCGGTAGATATGTTTGAGTAGGCATATACAAAGCTTGAGTTCCTACATATTTTTAAATAGTACATATTATTTTATTTATTAATGAAAAGTACACACGTGAAAATTTATCTGATGTAATATTTTCCGAATAACAAATTTAGTTGATATATCTGGTGTTGATTTCAAAAGCAAATGAAATTCTTGGGAGGATTTTTTCAATTTTACTTTTATAATTAACATTGCTACATTCAACTGTGTTTCTTCACTCGTCTACAACTTATTTATAAGAGAGAAGACCCTTTCTACCGGTGCATTAGTGCCGGGCAGAAATAAAATATATATTGAATAATTATATAAAAATTTTGTGATCCAAATTATTGGCGCGAAAGTGTTTGAACAACTCCACCCAACGAAATTCGGTTGAAACATTCCCAGTGTTCCATTCTGACACTTTTTGTGTCTGTGAATTTGTGAAGTGAATAGGTAATATTTCTGTATCTCGGTAACAAGTTTCTTTTTTTTTCTAAAATGGAATATTTTTGCGTCCCAAAACTGTGTTCGGGGACACCAAGACACGCCGCCTGAAAACGGGACGTATGGTCACATTAGTTATAGTTAATATCATAATATTTAAATGGCTTTTCTCAAGAATGAAGGTTTTTTGTGATTTCATTGTTCATTTACATACAAGAAGTAATTGCATTAAGACAATTAAATGTGTGATCAACAGAATAAGTGATTTTATGTCTCTCCATGTAACAAAACTGTTTGCATGAGCAACTACATTTAATACAGTTAAATGTGTTTTCACCATAATGACTTCACATTTATATAGCTTTACCAGAATGAGTTATTTGATGTCTCTTCATGTTAGCTGATTGTGCACACGAGAAATTGCATATCTCACACTTGAATGGCTTTTCACCTGAATGAGTCAGTTTATGCAATTTCATGTTACCTGAATGTGCACACGAGTAATTGCACTCCTCACACTTGAATGGCTTTTCACCTGAATGAGTTAGTTTATGCAATTTCATGTGACCTGATTGTGCACACGAAAATTTGCAATCCTCACACTTGAATGGCTTTTCACCAGAATGAGTCAGTTTATGCAATTTCATACTACCCAACGACACACATGAGTAATAACATTGCTCACATTTGTATGGCTTTTCACCAGAATGTTTCATCTTATGTACCTTCATGTTACTTGCATGTAGACACGAGTAATTGCACTCCTCACACTTGAATGGCTTTTCACCAGAATGTTTCATTTTATGAACCTTCATGTTGCCTACATGTATACAGGAGTAATTGCACTCCTCACATTTGAATGGCTTTTCACCTGAATGAGTCAGTTTATGCAATTTCATGTTACCTGATTGTGCACACGAGTAATTGCACTCCTCACACTTGAATGGCTTTTCACCTGAATGAGTTAGTTTATGCAATTTCATGTAACCTGATTGTGCACACGAGTATTTGCACTCCTCACACTTGAATGGCTTTTCACCTGAATGAGTCAGTTTATGCAATTTCATGTGACCTGATTGTGCACACGAGTAATTGCACTCTTCACACTTGAATGGCTTTTCACCTGAATGAGTCAGTTTATGCATTTTCATGTTACCTGATTGTGCACACGAGTAATTGCACTCCTCACACTTGAATGGTTTTTCACCTGAATGAGTCAGTTTATGCAATTTCATGTTACCTGATTGTGCACACGAGTAATTACATATCTCACACTTGAATGGCTTTTCACCTGAATGAGTCAGTTTATGCAATTTCATGTTACCTGATTGTGCACACGAGTAATTGCACTCCTCACACTTGAATGGCTTTTCACCTGAATGAGTTAGTTTATGCAATTTCATGTGACCTGATTGTACACACGAGTAATTGCACTCCTCACACTTGAATGGCTTTTCACCAGAATGAGTCATTTTATGCAATTTCATGCTACCGGACGACACACATAGGAAATTGCAATCCTCACATTTAAATTGTGTGTCTCCGGAATGAGTCATTTCGTGTGATTTCATGTGACATAACTTTACACATGAGTAATTGCACTTGTTACATTTAAACTTTTTGTCAACTGAATGGGTCATTTTTTGACTCTTCGTCTGACAAAATCGTTTCGATAAGTAATTACTTTTAATACATTTAAACAGCCTTGATTCGTAATTAGTCATTTCCGCCAATGTGTTGTTATGTAATGATTTGTGAAGTTTCATTTGGTCGAACGATTGAAAAAAATCAAAACATATGCTACACACGAAATTTTTCTTATAAAACAATTTTTTTTCCAATTTTATAACAGCCTCTAATAGCTCAGGGATTTTCACGTTTGATTGGAAAATATCACCTCTAGCAGTGCGAGAGATTACGTTTATATCTCTAAGCCTTTCATTGTATTCCAGGACATCTTTCTTAATATCATGTTCGTCGATCTGTAGGTCTTCCCAAGGATCTTGGATATTAGTATTCTCCGACAACGATTTGAGACTCGCAATGCTGTTCGTTACTGAGTTTCCGGAGACAAACTGAAAAAACAATCATTTACAAAAAGTAATCAGTTGGTGCGTCGATATTATATTAATTATAAAATAACACCATTTGAAGACTTGAGACCAAACGTTACACTAGAAATAATAGAATGTCGGCAAAGAGAAATGGTGAAAGTCGCGAGTATACCCACCCACATTGTGCTAAGGGAAATATAATTTGAACATTGCGGAGGAGAGTTGCACTCTCAAGTGCAAATGCCAAAAAGGTCGCATTGCGGATCGGGGATGACATTATTTAGCCTCGATAATGTGAGACATACGATCAAAAGGTAGCCCTATATTTTTCGACCGAATTCAACTGGGAAGCGACTGACAACCAGAAGAGAAAGCCCTGTATGAGGAAGATAACAGAGAAAAACGACTGTTAAGACGTTTATTACATACACGAAGAGTATTTTTGTCCGTAGACCACACTCACGGAGTTTTTAATGTTGTTTCCATTGCAAACATGCTCATAAAATGCTTTAAAGTATCAAGGAATGTGGTTTTAAGTCAATCAGAATATCCTTCACCAGCGGTTACAGTGGTACAAAAGTAAGTAAAAATTAGATTTCAGACAGTGATGATGGACGACTTTCAAATTGAATAGATTAAATCTTGAATTTCAGGGGAAAATTAACATAATATATGAGAAATAGCTCGATAAAGGTTTTCAAAGCAAAATACAGTTTTAATAATAAGGCTTCAAATTATGTAAATAGATTATCTACAACGTTTGAAAATAGCATAAAAGCTCCATTTTGAGGTACGCTGAGCATGTGGGCTGTTAAAACACGTAAACATCAAGGATGTTACATTTTCAAGACACAATTTTACGGCCTTATGGCGAGGTCTACCAAAATCGATTCTGCAACCATTGGACACGCCTACAGTAGAGCAACTTTCCTTTGAATCCCATCATAGTTCGATATAAATAGGTATTGGACAAAACTAACCTGAAATATGAGACTACCAGTGTCGGGAATCTCTTGTTTTATATAAATGCTGGCGTCCAGACTGTTTGGGCGCTCTCCGGCCACATTCTTCCTTTCCGCGTCTGCTTCGCTTACATCCGGATCGACTTTGACATCCATTTTACGTACCTATTTAACACGGAAATTATTAATTTTTTTTCATGCAGTAAGCAGAAACATAGACATATTTACCAACTGAAAATAAAATCATAGATAGACCTTACGTTCCATAGATAATATTATGCATATTATAATATCGGCAGTGTTGCCATCGTTTCTTAGCAAAATTATTGTTTGCAAAAATTTAAATAATAAAGTATTTCCGCAAATATTAGGTTGGTTTTACTAATAAAAAGTTAAATATTTTTTTCTTTTGCTGCGAACTATAGAAAGAAAATGGCGGCTCACGTTCTGGTTTCAAGTCTTAAGACCGAGCTAAACAGGCCGAGGTCATTCATAGTTTAGTCGGAAAGTACCCTTAGCGTTGAAAGGACGTCATTTTAATTCAGTCTAACCTCAAAAACCTCTAACCATCGGGGATTATTTTAAGAAACGCAATAATAATTAATTACAATTCTCGGTCGAATGAATAATCATTATTATTATTAGTATTATAAACTTCAAACATAAAATGTACGCGACGTAACCTGATGCCGGCCGAAGGAATACAGGTCAGTCAAAATAATATCAATCTAATATGGTTCGTTTTAAAGAGTTACAAATTTAATGTTAAATATAGCTTACTGTTCAGATGGAATAATTAAATATTTCCAATCTTCAAACGGCATACAACATTCATCTAAAATAAGTATGAAAAGACTGGCTGATTATGTTATGTTATTTTTGTATTATTCTTATTTTTTTGCTTATCAAAATATTTCACATATTATCTGATGATGTATATTTTGAGTACTTATATCGTAATATGTATCTTGTATCATTAAAATTGCTATTAAGTTAATATAACATAGGAAAATGAGTAAATCATTAAATGTTAATTTCGTTATAGTTTTAATTAAACCTGTTCAATTACATATTAGTTTAAACGCTGTTGTACTGTGTGACTTTTATAATATCAGATAGCCTTACGCGAGATGGGCAAGATAAAAAATTAAACTGTTGGATGTCTGCAGAAGATTAAACAAAACCCAGCTCATTGGATAACCGAATGGTAAACAACTGTATATATTATATTTTTGCGCCAAATTGCACACAATTAAAAACAACTTATCATAAGAATAAGTAAGACGTCTTCGACAGCCCTGGCGTGAATACGCTTTTGTCGGTACCTTTTTTATGTTCTCAGTGACCCGCTAGCTTTGAATAGAATATAATCTGTGGGTGACTCCACGTTATTAATCATTTTTTATAAGTATAAATTATTTCTTGCATTGGTTATTGCAATAATTATTGTACCTCCCGACTACAAGTAAAGTTGCTTTACTTGTTTGTAAAAGTGTCAAACTAAATTTAAACCAATCGGGTAAGTAATAAAAAGTCACTGTCTTTTTATAATAAACAGACATCACTATATTCCACGTTTTTTTAAAATATGCATTAGAATTAAACAATATGTACCTATTTTTTTAATAATTATGTATCAAAATAAATACTATTCATTAATAATGTTTTTTGGATAGCACTTGAAATAAAAATGTAGGTAGATATGTATTTTAACATCCTTCGTACTTTTAGTTCTCGGACAATTTCAGGTTAAAATGTTATTAATATATTATTAAGTTTATATCGTGGCTATCCATCATATTGGTTGCAATACTTCCCACCAAACAGCTGATTAACAAATTGAATTTAGTAATATTTACGTATATTGGTAAGGGGTATGATGAGGATGAGGTAGGTAGATGGACTTCAATGAATCGAAGGTAAATGCGTGTTTGAGTAAATAACAGTTAATTCCCCTCAACAATACTTGAAAGAATTATTACAGACAATATATTTAGGATTAAGGTTAAATTGACAAAGTTAAATTATAATGGCGTGTTTCTATGAGAAAAGTTAAACTGAATCCGTCGATCAGAGATTCGACTATCTGTTAGCAAGACTTTACGACGTTTCCGGATTGCTTTATATGGCAATGCAATGCTTAATCATGCATTCTTCGTTACAATGTTGCTAAGTAATTCTTATGAATAAATACATTTTATCAAGAAAGCAAATGTGTTATGAAGAAATTTGATGGCTTGCAAATTGCTAAGTGAGTTGACTGACCTGGCATTGTGCCGTCAGCCAGATTGTGTGAATCATGCAATACGCCTTTCTTATCAACTAGTTTACATAGTAACAAATATTATTAGATACTTAAATATATTATGATAATTTATTTTTAATGATGAGGTTCCATCCTAGGCACTACACGTATATTAGAAGATATCATTTTTTGGTCACCCCATACTTTATTCACTTCGACAGTGTTTATAAATTTAATTTAATTAAGAGAACATTATTTAATTTAGACCAAAGGATTGTCGGCGACCTTTGAATATTACAAGTAGAGCAAGAATTCCGGACCACATGTAAAAAAATCATATTTTCAATTCTCAAGGGCAATTCTGTAGAGCGTCCCCTTAAGTTAAGTCGCTTACATAACAAATATACACGTCATTTATCAATGATTTACGTTTGTCATTCCTTTTAAAAATATCAATCAATGTTTACTTTTGGCTGCCTACCTACCTACACAAAATTGACAAGGAAAGATATTTTCCAGTATTGCCATCTTTTTGCCATGCCAATTATAGTAAGCGGTCCGAGATATTATAGCATTTCGCGGTATTTCGGCAAAAAATATAGTACGTACGGGTTGTTATCACTTTTGAAAATTAATAGTATGTTTTTGGTTCTCACAAAAAAATAACGGAAAAATTATGAAGTTCAGATGCCCTTTTTTATTTAGGTATGACGTATGATTATCGGTGAATTAGGTAAGTACCTACCTACCACCTATTCATGAAATTTAATTTTAGGGGTATGATTGCACACGCAATTGGAGGAAGCGCCCAAATGCGCTCCATACCAGATAGGTTCCGAGGAAGACAAATATTTCATTCACCTAAATTATTTGAATTTATTCGCTTTTGGGGAGGGGTCGGTTCGGTATGTTTGTAATTTTCGAAATCATAATAAATGCAGTAATTAAAAATAACATGTAATCCGTTAATAATTCTTAAATACCTAAATTATCAACATACAAACTTTTGGCGGCGACCCCACCACAAAAGCCACTGGCAGAGGTAAAAAAACACCTACTTGATTGATTGGTCTTTGTGATGCTGTGTAAGAACTTCCAGGTTGGGGGTTTTCATTGCTGAACTGATACGTTGAGTCATTAAAATCCTCTTCTTTGATTTCAGGTACTTCAGATTTGATATACGACTCGACTGGAAGGTTCTGAAAAAAATATATTTTATTATCAGATAACGAAAACAACGAACAAGTTAATGTGAGCTTAAATTTTCAGAAAGGTTATTAATTCATAATGAGCAAGAACTTCTAGGTTGAGGGTTTTCATTAACGATCTCGCGCTTCGAATCTTCAGAGAATTCTTCAACAAGTTGAAAAATATTCTCAGATTTGATATATATCTCGCTGACTGGAGGATTCTAAAAATAAAAACAATATGTCAAAGAAGGCGTTTCTCAAAAGTACCTATAATCGTTCCTTCATTCGTCGCCCTATATAATATCGTCGCTGTAGGAATTCTTTGTCGAATAGACCAAATGTCAAATGTTCAGGAGACGAAAAACAAATTTGATTATCCTATGTTTAAATACATGAAGGTATTTGAATTGTTGTTTTTACAGCATATGAATGCTGTTTTCATTACAAAGCAATTTCAAGAAAAGAATGGTTCTGGTCCATTTAGATACAAAAAATTGTTCTTCATTCAAAGGTCGATGTCGACAAAAACAGATAGGTATTCGGTAAACCAATCGTATAGCGACGATATGTCACCCCAAAGCAATCCTAAGGATTGCTGGTTTGCCGTTTTCACAGTGGCCGTTGACCGGCTCGTACATCAAAACTCGTCTCGTCTGCAACGTGTCGAATACGTCGATGTGACGTCATCGTTATTCACAAACATACGTTGATTGGTCGAACGCGACCTTTTAGTTTGAAAAAAATCTAGTGCTGCTAACAACAAATCGCACGCCTCTCGGACTACGAGTCGAAAACGACAGAACGCATACGAACAACTACGAATTGGTCATTCCTATACCTGCTCACCGGTCGCCGCATCCAAATATCTATACCTTTCAAGAAGTTACGTGCGATTGTCGCTAGGCAGATGTGCGCGGTCTTCTAATGCAACATCGGATCGACGTTCCTATAAGGTTTGATTTATGGCTGTGCGGCAGACGAAGCGAGTTTAGATGTGAGAGACGGCTTATATGATTACCTAGTTGATATGAGTCTTTGAAAGTGGAATTATAGTACAAAGCCTCCAAAATTATAGTATTTGGGGATAAAATATAGTACGCGTTGTCATCTGTTGAAAATGTATAGGTTTTTTGTTTCTCAGAAAAAAAAATAACGGAGAATTTAGTAGAATGTGTAAATATTTCACCGCGGGCCGCAGGTTCCCCATTTTACATAGTCGGCTCGTTTTTTTAGGAGAAGAAAATTTCGCCGCGGGCCGCAGATTTCCAAATTTTCGAAAAAGACTCGATTGCGAAATGGCAAATGCGAAATTATAGTACTTTTATATTAAATTATAGTACGATATTCAAAATTATATTATTTTGGGCGTACTATACCTATTTTATATCGTACATAGTACGCGGACCACAATTATAATACAAATACTATAATTGTAGTACGGTTGGCAACACTGATATGAGTATATCACGGTATATCTATCTGTATGATACTCAATTATTATTAACCCGGTCAGAATATTCATAGAAAATTATAATTTAGGGACATATCTGTAATAAGTATCGTGCAAAGAATGCCTCAGCACTAGCAAAAATCAAACATGTTTCGTGGCCATTGTACCCAGTAATAAATAATACTTTTAAAAAGTACAATATGGCTGCATATGTATTTACATTTATCTTTGAATTGACTGATTGGTAGATCGAGACGGTTAAAAAACTTGTGCGCATCTATTCTATACACAAGATTTCTATCGAGGGTATTTTATCATATTTATGTACCTATTGAAGCGGTTAATTAGGTTACATGTAGAGTACGTAAAACATTTCACCGTGGCACAGTTCGCCATGAGCTTTCTATCGGAAAGAGATGACCTTATAGGTACTATACGGTCTCCAGTTTTATTAGATTAGATATGAAGGTAACTATTAAATTCAATTGTCATGGCTGATTTTGGCAAAATTCATGAATTCAAGAATGAAAACCTAACAATTAATAATCCAGTATATCGGCTATTTTCAAAATTTGTTTGCTGCTGGCTTCCTGTAAAGTGTAAACCGACAAGAGCCGTGTTTTATTTAGATATGAATTTTATGTCAGAACCTACCTACTATACGACCCAAAGAGGTTGGACGATCTAAACGGCCATATATTTCCTATACAACATTTCACTGTGAAGTGTGATACGTCAAACTGCGTACTAGGTACGTACCTACAAGTTTCCATTAAGTCAACCGTCTGAACTGTCAAAAAGTGCTATGTTTTAACAACACCTCTCTTAGCTGTGTTAACTTTTAGAGCGAGATACAGTTTTGAAGGCTAATTTATTGTAACAATTATAAGACTCAATACATAAATATGAAAAACTACCCTCGATAGCAGTTTGTGTACCTATCGAATAGATGCGATGAAGTAGGTAGGTATACTTCAGCAATGTAAAATGACTTTAACCCATTATAAATAGTGGAGCTGTTTTTTTTCACCCAAACATTCGTAAATTTAAGTTACATCCATTAGATGGGCTTTTTTATTTAATCTATTACCTATAGTTCAGTAAAACTAACCTTAAATATGCATCTGTCCTTGTCGGGATTCGCTTTCTTAACGTCTGGGCTGTTTGGAGACTCTGTGGGTTCCTCAAACCAATGCTTCGGTTCTGTCACTGATTTGCCTTCATCTGATTCACGTTTGACATCCATTTTACGTGTTTAAATCGAAAATATATTGTCAATGGATTATATTACTTTCTTCCGTGACGCTTAAGACTTACTAGGGCTGTCAAGATTTATCAATACTTTTTGACCGATACTGGGATCGTTACTTTTATATTGGTATCCCACTCCTACCTCAAACAGATTAATAAATCGTTGCCGAATCATAACTGGCATTTAATTATAAAAATAGCTGTGAACAGTTTCTTCCTCGTCTAGTTTATGTAGACAGCCAAAAGTAGTACTTGGGTACTAATATATTTTTTAAGGATACCTAAAGTAATGATCACGTAAAACTTCGCTAAATTTAATGACGTGATGTCAAGTTACCTTTTTAAACGAATCTTCAAATTAGAACGCGAGCCGCCATTTTGTTGTTATGGCAGCTAGTAAAAGAAAATAAATAATGATGAACTTATTATCAATATAACAACGCTATAAATTTTGCTGAAAGATTTTTATTCTGGATCAGATTCTTTGACAAAAACATTTACTTACCATTAATTTATTTTATCAACAAACTGTCAAATTCCAAAACTTTTTTTATCAATATTGATTTGAAATTGCCAAGCATCACTAATATTATTCTGACGACCTTACTTATTACTAAAATACTTAGGTAGGTATTAAAATTGCTTGAATAGGTCCATGGGAAACATAGATTGTTCATTTTTTAACACAGGGGCCTCAAAATTTATTTGGGATATAGGTACCTATCCCAATAACTATCAATTCCAATAATCACTACATCACGACCAGAATTATTATTACAGTGTTGATCATGGGCCCCACATGGTGAAGGGGGCCCCCAGGCTAGTATCTTTGGCGAGCCCCCCTTCCTATCGCTAAGGATAAAGGCAATGTGATGCTCTACTGTCGCTTTTTCCAAATGGTGTACGCGGTAAAATTAATGTGTATGTTTAATGTTTTATTGTATATTTTAATACACCCATTTGAATTATGGAAATGTCGAGTATTAATACGCAATTAAAAATTGTATCGTACAATCACATAACTTTGAAAAATATTATTTCTGAAGGAAAATAGCGCCGCAGGCGTGTTTTTTTACTATTCAAGCAAAATTGTGATGTGGTTATCTCATTTAATCTGGATATTTAATCCCCAGGCTAGAGCTCTGTCAGCCCCCCCTTGTGGGGGTCATGGTGTTGATAATGATCAATACATACCTACATAGCAGCTTCATACAAAGGTGACAAAATCATTAGGATTAAATCAGATTGCAGCATAAAGGTAGTCATTCATCTATATGAATACATATTGTATTTAAAAGGTTATTCATCAGTCGCTTAAGTCGCACGCATCAATAAAGTATACTTACACTGCATCGTTAACCTACTAAATCGCAAACATATTATGATATATGAGGATACATTTTATACGTAAGACTTGTCACCAGTATGTATTTTAGGATAACTAAGTTGTGAGGATCTATATGAAACGCACATTGCATTCATTAGGGATGTTCATCAGGACGTGTCATTTTATGTAAACCCGTTATAGGGCAAAGCATTTTTTCTTCATTTTAAACCGATCTCAATTATATTATAGAAGTATATAATATATATATATATATATATTATGGTAAGTATCTATCTAAAAACAATTTTGATATAAAAACAAGTAAGTAAATAATATTTACTTATCAGAATTTTGGAAAAAACTGTAAAATGATGTATGGTTTTTTTATCAACCAGTGCCCGTTCAGGTGTTTTTGTTGATAAGGATGAGGATAATCCATGGTATTGTTATTGGCGTTTCGACGGTGATGGTTATTTTTATTCCAAAATTTCCATTAGTGCTAAGATGCTTCTGAAAAGCAGGTGAGTCTTCGGTTTCTTGCCGATCACTTTTTGATTAGGTACTAACACCGACAGAACTGTCTGCCTTCAGCAAACGGCCCCTCTAGGGTACGAAAAGACCAGATCATCGCCCTCCAGTATATTAGTCAGCTGGTCTTATATACTCTGTCTGAATATTTCAAAAGACTACATGACCCGGGCGCTTGACAGGACTAAATTCAGCATTAACCTCCGGATCCAGAGATAAATTTTGGCGGGTCTGTATGCATATTATACAGATGCACGTATACAGTTTTCCTCCGACAAAACTCCGTTGGTATTTAATTGTATTTGCATGTACGACAATTAAAATACTTCCTGGAGTATATAATATTAAATTCAACTAATTTTAATATTATATGGATAACAACAATCGTTGCTAAAATGCAGAATTTGCTGTTGAATAAATACAAACTATTTTGAATAAAATAAGTAAAATTAATAGATTACTTAATATTTTCAAATATAATGTATCTCACACTTTGTAAAATAAATAAATATAAATGCTGATATACAAGTATTGAAATATAAGGTTTTTGCCCTCTCCTTTACATTTCACATTATATCGTTTTCGATAAACCTATTGACACTGCCATAAAATGTGAGCCATTAGCCGACATTTTCTTTCGATAAATTTGTGACGTCACAACTTTTCGGTCCGACCTTAAATGTCGATTCTTACTTGAAAATACGTGGCCTACCTCTAACCAAAGCTATAAAAATTATGTAATGAGTCCCATAGTACAATCTGAGCGACTTATAGCCACTCAGAGTGAACTATGGATGAGTTTTCTTTCAAGAAGACCAAACGGTCTTATAATGTGAAATGTAAGTAATTAAAATGTATAGGATTAAGGTTAAAAATAGATAATAAATTGTAAACGACTTATGTGATATCATTTGTTAAACATTGTAAATAAATGTCCATTTGTTTTTAATCTGATTTTGAATTATATAAAAATAAATTTTATTTTTCAAATTTGGTTACGATCTATTTACCGACGCCAAAATGAAATATCTTAAATAAATAAATTATGATATCAAATACTGTCGTAATTAAAATCTAATGATTACGTTTTGTAAGTACTGATTACACCCGTCTAATTTAAATAATAAATTAATGTTTTGAGTTATAATAAAAGGGTACGAATTTAAGTACCTACCTTTGTAAAAGATAGATGAAGGAATTTCGGAAAAAGAAATTCTAACAATGTAAGTCTAAGGACTCGGTTGCTCTCCTAATTTACAAATAAAAATTGTTCTTTAGATCTGCCAATTAACCCCGACAGATCAATATTAAATTACCCGAAATAGGTAATTTTCAAACTCTATAAATAAATACTTGTCGTATAAATCTAGACTGGAACTAATGTTATACCTTTAAGTTGAAGTGTTCTATAAATATAATTAAATAAATTTTAATCGTAACCACTTCCGGCTGACCACAATCGGCGCGCGAAGTTTTGCATAAAAGAAACGAATAAATTCGATTTCTGCCATTCTCATTATGCCTACGTACTCCAACGGTAGTTTTAATGATTCACGTTCTTGTTACGCTTTATTTTGAACGGAAATATTTTCATTTTTCCTAACCGCTAACCCAAAGTTCGTATCATTGAACCTGAACTGAATGAATCAAATGGCACCGTTGGATTTATTTGATTTGGAACCGTTTGGTAGAATGTCCACGGAAACGCTTTTCTGACAACTAATTAGTGTTGCCAGTACTTAAAATCAATTCGTAATATATTAGTCTCCAAAACAGAAACATATTTGAAACGTCAACTTGTTATGAAATTCTAACCTCCTATTGTGGTCTACAATAATACAAATTTAACAAACTGTCGTATTCATTCATTTTAAATATACAAAATATAAAGAATGCTTCATAAATAGGTAGCCATTTAGTTAATTTATAAGATTTATAGGTATGACGAGTTTTTAAAAATTACTTTTGATTAGAGCTTTTCATAATTGACCACTTGTTCATGTCGACAGTATGATATTGTGACTTAGACGACAATCGAACATATTAAATTCGTTAGGTAATATAAAGATCATTCCGGGTTGATTTAACACAGTTTGTAGTTTAGAATCTCCGTTACAAAATATAAATAAAATGAAAATAAATTCTTTGTCTGACATAATAATTATAGTAATGATATTAAATCGAACTCTTTGCATAGAAAATATGGCTGGATTTTGAGATAATAAGACCAAAAGCGGCGTCTTGTTCGCGTATGGTTACTTATGAATAATAGGTATTGATTATTAATCTATAATATATATAATTCAAGTGAACTCCTATGGTGTAAATATCTAACATATTAATATGAACACATCACGATATATAAATGCCGAATAATGCTTATCAACACTTTGACAGATTGCCATTAGTCTATGGATCGTCCGAATTGGTTTGACGTTTCATGTCAAACCATTTCTGATGATCCGAGAACGGTTTGATTTTCAATGATACACTGAACCAAACGTCAAATCTCAAACCATTTCCGGTCTCATACAATTTGTATGTATATTGTCTATGGTTTAATTGGATTTGTTTCGTACAGGTTGAAAGAAACGAACCTCCAATAAACGAATTAGTAGATATTTGGACAATCTATGTCAAAAGTAATATAAGGACTTTTACGATTGCCACTAAACTTGTACCACTTATAGGTATTTATAAATTGCTTATTTTTATTTAATTAAATGATCATAATTTTCCGGAAAAGCCAGGAAAAAAACAGCTTTTCTGTGTTTGGTCCAAGACTTTGACTCTTGGTCTGATGGAAGAGGTAGCGAGACTGCCCCATTGGTCCATTTTTCGCGTGTGAACACGCCCAGAAAAGTCATGTAAGACCCTTAAGGTCCCTTTTTAATATTGTAAGTTAATAAAATCTATACTTCGATAACAAGTATTTGAACCTTTATACGTAAACATAATCTCTTGATTAAAAATATAAGTAGTTCTTTAGTTATTCAAAGAAAACATAAATTTAGAGTGGGAGAAGTCTGCACCCATGACGTCAAAATCTCGGGTGATCCCCATTCGGGGCCTATAAAACGCTATACATTTCCATCTACTTAAGTCACCGATTTTCTAATAGTACCGAGAGGTTCTGCCCGAATGCGGAGTGAATCCGTATAGTTTTTAAATATTTTCGCGATGTATTTCATTCGCGAATTATTCCGCCGCGTCACCGATCGAAACGTCACTGCGGGTGATGTGATCGAAGTCACGCTGACAGTTGACGTTTGTAAACAACGCGCTGTCATAGTAACGCGTCATCAATTCGCGATCTATTATTTTTTATAAAAGGAGCATAGCTTCCTAAAGTTTACGGCCAGCGACTCATAGTTTTTAAGTGTGTAATCGTATATTAAAATAAATATAAAATAATTATAATTAGTTAACTTTACCTAATAATTAAGTTAAATAAGTTTTATAAAATAAATAAGTAATTATTTGAAGTTAAAATAAAGTGTATAATAATTGTCAATAAACAACTAAATAAAAATAAATTTATTTATTGAGATTAATTTAATAAATAATTAAACAGTATTACTGAATGAAGTTTTTTTTATTTTGGAAATAATCTGCGATGTATTTTACGAAAAACATCTGATTCAAAGACAAGTGACAGGAGGTCAGCAGCGAAAGTAAATTTGATTTGAAGGTTAATTAGATAATTAATGACCTAGACGTCAACCTACTACTAGGTGGCTATTCTTTAAACAATATAAAGTTAAATAATATTGTTGCATTGTATTCATATAGTGTCGAGCAAGAACTTTAGGTGTCTACCCTCTCCCAAATAAGACTGAGCTAGCTAAGCAAAGGTTCTCAATCGGTCTAAGTGCAGGACCGGTTGAAGATAAAGTGCCTTTGGGATTATTCCGGGACTGGGGTATCGTCACTATCCTAAGGCGACGATATTTAAAAGGGTTTTCACCAGAATGAGTCAATTAATACACGTTCATGCAATCTGAGAATACCCGTTAGTCATTCAATGCATCAAATTTAAATGGCTTTTTCTCAGAATAAACCATTGTGTGATTTCATGTGACCTAACGTTATACATAACGTGACCATTTATTTTTTCTTCCAAACCGGAACACCTAAAAAAAGATAGTTACTTATCGATTTCAGGCGCCTCACACTTTCACACAAGACAATTGAAAAGCTAGTAATGTTTTTTCCATGTCATATTAGCTTACCTATTTCATTTATTTGTTTTAAGAATATCGGTAGATATGTTTGAGTAGGCATATACAAAGCTTGAGTTCCTACATATTTTTAAATAGTACATATTATTTTATTTATTAATGAAAAGTACACACGTGAAAATTTATCTGATGTAATATTTTCCGAATAACAAATTTAGTTGATATATCTGGTGTTGATTTCAAAAGCAAATGAAATTCTTGGGAGGATTTTTTCAATTTTACTTTTATAATTATTAACATTGCTACATTCAACTGTGTTTCTTCACTCGTCTACAACTTATTTATAGGAGAGAAGACCCTTTCTACCGGTGCATCAGTGCCGGGCAGACATAAAATATATATTGAATAATTATATAAAAATTTTGTGATCCAAATTATTGGCGCGAAAGTGTTTGAACAACTCCACCCAACGAAATTCGGTTGAAACATTCCCAGTGTTCCATTCTGACACTTTTTGTGTCTGTGAATTTGTGAAGTGAATAGGTAATATTTCTGTATCTCGGTAACAAGTTTCTTTTTTTTTCTAAAATGGAATATGTTTGCGTCCCAAAACTGTGTTCGGGGACACCAAGACACGCCGCCTGAAAACGGGACGTATGGTCACATTAGTTATAGTTAATATCATAATATTTAAATGGCTTTTCTCAAGAATGAAGGTTTTTTGTGATTTCATTGTTCATTTACATACAAGAAGTAATTGCATTAAGACAATTAAATGTGTGATCAACAGAATAAGTGATTTTATGTCTCTCCATGTAACAAAACTGTTTGCATGAGCAACTACATTTAATACAGTTAAATGTGTTTTCACCATAATGACTTCACATTTATATAGCTTTACCAGAATGAGTTATTTGATGTCTCTTCAGGTTAGCTGATTGTGCACACGAGAAATTGCATATCTCACACTTGAATGGCTTTTCACCTGAATGAGTCAGTTTATGCAATTTCATGTTACCTGAATGTGCACACGAGTAATTGCACTCCTCACACTTGAATGGCTTTTCACCTGAATGAGTTAGTTTATGCAATTTCATGTGACCTGATTGTGCACACGAAAATTTGCAATCCTCACACTTGAATGGCTTTTCACCAGAATGAGTCAGTTTATGCAATTTCATACTACCCAACGACACACATGAGTAATAACATTGCTCACATTTGTATGGCTTTTCACCAGAATGTTTCATCTTATGTACCTTCATGTTACTTGCATGTAGACACGAGTAATTGCACTCCTCACACTTGAATGGCTTTTCACCAGAATGTTTCATTTTATGAACCTTCATGTTGCCTACATGTATACAGGAGTAATTGCACTCCTCACATTTGAATGGCTTTTCACCTGAATGAGTCAGTTTATGCAATTTCATGTTACCTGATTGTGCACACGAGTAATTGCACTCCTCACACTTGAATGGCTTTTCACCTGAATGAGTTAGTTTATGCAATTTCATGTAACCTGATTGTGCACACGAGTATTTGCACTCCTCACACTTGAATGGCTTTTCACCTGAATGAGTCAGTTTATGCAATTTCATGTGACCTGATTGTGCACACGAGTAATTGCACTCTTCACACTTGAATGGCTTTTCACCTGAATGAGTCAGTTTATGCATTTTCATGTTACCTGATTGTGCACACGAGTAATTGCACTCCTCACACTTGAATGGTTTTTCACCTGAATGAGTCAGTTTATGCAATTTCATGTTACCTGATTGTGCACACGAGTAATTGCATATCTCACACTTGAATGGCTTTTTACCTGAATGAGTCAGTTTATGCAATTTCATGTTACCTGATTGTGCACACGAGTAATTGCACTCCTCACACTTGAATGGCTTTTCACCTGAATGAGTTAGTTTATGCAATTTCATGTGACCTGATTGTACACACGAGTAATTGCACTCCTCACACTTGAATGGCTTTTCACCAGAATGAGTCATTTTATGCAATTTCATGCTACCGGACGACACACATAGGAAATTGCAATCCTCACATTTAAATTGTGTGTCTCCGGAATGAGTCATTTCGTGTGATTTCATGTGACATAACTTTACACATGAGTAATTGCACTTGTTACATTTAAACTTTTTGTCAACTGAATGGGTCATTTTTTGACTCTTCGTCTGACAAAATCGTTTCGATAAGTAATTACTTTTAATACATTTAAACAGCCTTGATTCGTAATTAGTCATTTCCGCCAATGTGTTGTTATGTAATGATTTGTGAAGTTTCATTTGGTCGAACGATTGAAAAAAATCAAAACATATGCTACACACGAAATTTTTCTTATAAAACAATTTTTTTTCCAATTTTATAACAGCCTCTAATAGCTCAGGGATTTTCACGTTTGATTGGAAAATATCACCTCTAGCAGTGCGAGAGATTACGTTTATATCTCTAACCCTTTCATTGTATTCCAGGACATCTTTCTTAATATCATGTTCGTCGATCTGTAGGTCTTCCCAAGGATCTTGGATATTAGTATTCTCCGACAACGATTTGAGACTCGCAATGCTGTTCGTTACTGAGTTTCCGGAGACAAACTGAAAAAACAATCATTTACAAAAAGTAATCAGTTGGTGCGTCGATATTATATTAATTATAAAATAACACCATTTGAAGACTTGAGACCAAACGTTACACTAGAAATAATAGAATGTCGGCAAAGAGAAATGGTGAAAGTCGCGAGTATACCCACCCACATTGTGCTAAGGGAAATATAATTTGAACATTGCGGAGGAGAGTTGCACTCTCAAGTGCAAATGCCAAAAAGGTCGCATTGCGGATTGGGGATGACATTATTTAGCCTCGATAATGTGAGACATACGATCAAAAGGTAGCCCTATATTTTTCGACCGAATTCAACTGGGAAGCGACTGACAACCAGAAGAGAAAGCCCTGTATGAGGAAGATAACAGAGAAAAACGACTGTTAAGACGTTTATTACATACACGAAGAGTATTTTTGTCCGTAGACCACACTCACGGAGTTTTTAATGTTGTTTCCATTGCAAACATGCTCATAAAATGCTTTAAAGTATCAACGAATGTGGTTTTAAGTCAATCAGAATATCCTTCACCAGCGGTTACAGTGGTACAAAAGTAAGTAAAAATTAGATTTCAGACAGTGATGATGGACGACTTTCAAATTGAATAGATTAAATCTTGAATTTCAGGGGAAAATTAACATAATATATGAGAAATAGCTCGATAAAGGTTTTCAAAGCAAAATACAGTTTTAATAATAAGGCTTCAAATTATGTAAATAGATTATCTACAACGTTTGAAAATAGCATAAAAGCTCCATTTTGAGGTACGCTGAGCATGTGGGCTGTTAAAACACGTAAACATCAAGGATGTTACATTTTCAAGACACAATTTTACGGCCTTATGGCGAGGTCTACCAAAATCGATTCTGCAACCATTGGACACGCCTACAGTAGAGCAACTTTCCTTTGAATCCCATCATAGTTCGATATAAATAGGTATTGGACAAAACTAACCTGAAATATGAGACTACCAGTGTCGGGAATCTCTTGTTTTATATAAATGCTGGCGTCCAGACTGTTTGGGCGCTCTCCGGCCACATTCTTCCTTTCCGCGTCTGCTTCGCTTACATCCGGATCGACTTTGACATCCATTTTACGTACCTATTTAACACGGAAATTATTAATTTTTTTCATGCAGTAAGCAGAAACATAGACATATTTACCAACTGAAAATAAAATCATAGATAGACCTTACGTTCCATAGATAATATTATGCATATTATAATATCGGCAGTGTTGCCATCGTTTCTTAGCAAAATTATTGTTTGCAAAAATTTAAATAATAAAGTATTTCCGCAAATATTAGGTTGGTTTTACTAATAAAAAGTTAAATATTTTTTTCTTTTGCTGCGAACTATAGAAAGAAAATGGCGGCTCACGTTCTGGTTTCAAGTCTTAAGACCGAGCTAAACAGGCCGAGGTCATTCATAGTTTAGTCGGAAAGTACCCTTAGCGTTGAAAGGACGTCATTTTAATTCAGTCTAACCTCAAAAACCTCTAACCATCGGGGATTATTTTAAGAAACGCAATAATAATTAATTACAATTCTCGGTCGAATGAATAATCATTATTATTATTAGTATTATAAACTTCAAACATAAAATGTACGCGACGTAACCTGATGCCGGCCGAAGGAATACAGGTCAGTCAAAATAATATCAATCTAATATGGTTCGTTTTAAAGAGTTACAAATTTAATGTTAAATATAGCTTACTGTTCAGATGGAATAATTAAATATTTCCAATCTTCAAACGGCATACAACATTCATCTAAAATAAGTATGAAAAGACTGGCTGATTATGTTATGTTATTTTTGTATTATTCTTATTTTTTTGCTTATCAAAATATTTCACATATTATCTGATGATGTATATTTTGAGTACTTATATCGTAATATGTATCTTGTATCATTAAAATTGCTATTAAGTTAATATAACATAGGAAAATGAGTAAATCATTAAAATGTTAATTTCGTTATAGTTTTAATTAAACCTGTTCAATTACATATTAGTTTAAACGCTGTTGTACTGTGTGACTTTTATAATATCAGATAGCCTTACGCGAGATGGGCAAGATAAAAAATTAAACTGTTGGATGTCTGCAGAAGATTAAACAAAACCCAGCTCATTGGATAACCGAATGGTAAACAACTGTATATATTATATTTTTGCGCCAAATTGCACACAATTAAAAACAACTTATCATAAGAATAAGTAAGACGTCTTCGACAGCCCTGGCGTGAATACGCTTTTGTCGGTACCTTTTTTATGTTCTCAGCGACCCGCTAGCTTTGAATAGAATATAATGTGTGGGTGACTCCACGTTATTAATCATTTTTTATAAGTATAAATTATTTCTTGCATTGGTTATTGCAATAATTATTGTACCTACCGACTACAAGTAAAGTTGCTTTACTTGTTTGTAAAAGTGTCAAACTAAATTTAAACCAATCGGGTAAGTAATAAAAAGTCACTGTCTTTTTATAATAAACAGACATCACTATATTCCACGTTTTTTTAAAATATGCATTAGAATTAAACAATATGTACCTATTTTTTTAATAATTATGTATCAAAATAAATACTATTCATTATTAATGTTTTTTGGATAGCACTTGAAATAAAAATGTAGGTAGATATGTATTTCAACATCCTTCGTACTTTTAGTTCTCGGACAATTTCAGGTTAAAATGTTATTAATATATTATTAAGTTTATATCGTGGCTATCCATCATATTGGTTGCAATACTTCCCACCAAACAGCTGATTAACAAATTGAATTTAGTAATATTTACGTATATTGGTAAGGGGTATGATGAGGATGAGGTAGGTAGATGGACTTCAATGAATCGAAGGTAAATGCGTGTTTGAGTAAATAACAGTTTATTCCCCTCAACAATACTTGAAAGAATTCTTACAGACAATATATTTAGGATTAAGGTTAAATTGACAAAGTTAAATTATAATGGCGTGTTTCTATGAGAAAAGTTAAACTGAATCCGTCGATCAGAGATTCGACTATCTGTTAGCAAGACTTTACGATGTTTCCGGATTGCTTTATATGGCAATGCAATGCTTAATCATGCATTCTTCGTTACAATGTTGCTAAGTAATTCTTATGAATAAATACATTTTATCAAGAAAGCAAATGTGTTATGAAGAAATTTGATGGCTTGCAAATTGCTAAGTGAGTTGACTGACCTGGCATTGTGCCGTCAGCCAGATTGTGTGAATCATGCAATACGCCTTTCTTATCAACTAGTTTACATAGTAACAAATATTATTAGATACTTAAATATATTATGATAATTTATTTTTAATGATGAGGTTCCATCCTAGGCACTACACGTATATTAGAAGATATCATTTTTTGGTCACCCCATACTTTATTCACTTCGACAGTGTTTATAAATTAAATTTAATTAAGAGAACATTATTTAATTTAGACCAAAGGATTGTCGGCGACCTTTGAATATTACAAATAGAGCAAGAATTCCGGACCACATGTAAAAAAATCATATTTTCAATTCTCAAGGGCAATTCTGTAGAGCGTCCCCTTAAGTTAAGTCGCTTACATAACAAATATACACGTCATTTATCGATGATTTACGTTTGTCATTCCTTTTAAAAATATCAATCAATGTTTACTTTTGGCTGCCTACCTACCTACACAAAATTGACAAGGAAAGATATTTTCCAGTATTGCCATCTTTTTGCCATGCCAATTATAGTAAGCGGTCCGAGATATTATAGCATTTCGCGGTATTTCGGCAAAAAATATAGTACGTACGGGTTGTTATCACTTTTGAAAATTAATAGTATGTTTTTGGTTCTCACAAAAAAATAACGGAAAAATTATGAAGTTCAGATGCCCTTTTTTATTTAGGTATGATGTATGATTATCGGTGAATTAGGTAAGTACCTACCTACCACCTATTCATGAAATTTAATTTTAGGGGTATGATTGCACACGCAATTGGAGGAAGCGCCCAAATGCGCTCCATACCAGATAGGTTCCGAGGAAGACAAATATTTCATTCACCTAAATTATTTGAATTTATTCGCTTTTGGGGAGGGGTCGGTTCGGTATGTTTGTAATTTTCGAAATCATAATAAATGCAGTAATTAAAAATAACATGTAATCCGTTAATAATTCTTAAATACCTAAATTATCAACATACAAACTTTTGGCGGCGACCCCACCACAAAAGCCACTGGCAGAGGTAAAAAAACACCTACTTGATTGATTGGTCTTTGTGATGCTGTGTAAGAACTTCCAGGTTGGGGGTTTTCATTGCTGAACTGATACGTTGAGTCATTAAAATCCTCTTCTTTGATTTCAGGTACTTCAGATTTGATATACGACTCGACTGGAAGGTTCTGAAAAAAATATATTTTATTATCAGATAACGAAAACAACGATCAAGTTAATGTGAGCTTAAATTTTCAGAAAGGTTATTAATTCATAATGAGCAAAAACTTCTAGGTTGAGGGTTTTCATTAACGATCTCGCGCTTCGAATCTTCAGAGAATTCTTCAACAAGTTGAAAAATATTCTCAGATTTGATATATATCTCGCTGACTGGAGGATTCTAAAAATAAAAACAATATGTCAAAGAAGGCGTTTCTCAAAAGTACCTATAATCGTTCCTTCATTCGTCGCCCTATATAATATCGTCGCTGTAGGAATTCTTTGTCGAATAGACCAAATGTCAAATGTTCAGGAGACGAAAAACAAATTTGATTATCCTATGTTTAAATACATGAAGGTATTTGAATTGTTGTTTTTACAGCATATGAATGCTGTTTTCATTACAAAGCAATTTCAAGAAAAGAATGGTTCTGGTCCATTTAGATACAAAAAATTGTTCTTCATTCAAAGGTCGATGTCGACAAAAACAGATAGGTATTCGGTAAACCAATCGTATAGCGACGATATGTCACCCCAAAGCAATCCTAAGGATTGCTGGTTTGCCGTTTTCACAGTGGCCGTTGACCGGCTCGTACATCAAAACTCGTCTCGTCTGCAACGTGTCGAATACGTCGATGTGAGGTCATCGTTATTCACAAACATACGTTGATTGGTCGAACGCGACCTTTTAGTTTGAAAAAAATCTAGTGCTGCTAACAACAAATCGCACGCCTCTCGGACTACGAGTCGAAAACGACAGAACGCATACGAACAACTACGAATTGGTCATTCCTATACCTGCTCACCGGTTGCCGCATCCAAATATCTATACCTTTCAAGAAGTTACGTGCGATTGTCGCTAGGTAGATGTGCGCGGTCTTCTAATGCAACATCGGATCGACGTTCCTATAAGGTTTGATTTATGGCTGTGCGGCAGACGAAGCGAGTTTAGATGTGAGAGACGGCTTATATGATTACCTAGTTGATATGAGTCTTTGAAAGTGGAATTATAGTACAAAGCCTCCAAAATTATAGTATTTGGGGATAAAATATAGTACGCGTTGTCATCTGTTGAAAATGTATAGGTTTTTTGTTTCTCAGAAAAAAAAATAACGGAGAATTTAGTAGAATGTGTAAATATTTCACCGCGGGCCGCAGGTTCCCCATTTTACATAGTCGGCTCGTTTTTTTAGGAGAAGAAAATTTCGCCGCGGGCCGCAGATTTCCAAATTTTCGAAGAACACTCGATTGCGAAATGGCAAATGCGAAATTATAGTACTTTTATATTAAATTATAGTACGATATTCAAAATTATATTATTTTGGGCGTACTATACCTATTTTATATCGTACATAGTACGCGGACCACAATTATAATACAAATACTATAATTATAGTATTATTAGTTGCGGTTGGCAACACTGATATGAGTATATCACGGTATATCTATCTGTATGATACTCAATTATTATTAACCCGGTCAGAATATTCATAGAAAATTATAATTTAGGGACATATCTGTAATAAGTATCGTGCAAAGAATGCCTCAGCACTAGCAAAAATCAAACATGTTTCGTGGCCATTGTACCCAGTAATAAATAATACTTTTAAAAAGTACAATATGGCTGCATATGTATTTACATTTATCTTTGAATTGACTGATTGGTAGATCGAGACGGTTAAAAAACTTGTGCGCATCTATTCTATACACAAGATTTCTATCGAGGGTATTTTATCATATTTATGTACCTATTGAAGCGGTTAATTAGGTTACATGTAGAGTACGTAAAACATTTCACCGTGGCACAGTTCGCCATGAGCTTTCTATCGGAAAGAGATGACCTTATAGGTACTATACGGTCTCCAATTTTATTAGATTAGATATGAAGGTAACTATTAAATTCAATTGTCATGGCTGATTTTGGCAAAATTCATGAATTCAAGAATGTAAAACCTAACAATTAATAATCCAGTATATCGGCTTTTTTCAAAATTTGTTTGCTGCTGGCTTCCTGTAAAGTGTAAACCGACAAGAGCCGTGTTTTATTTAGATATGAATTTTATGTCAGAACCTACCTACTATACGACCCAAAGAGGTTGGACGATCTAAACGGCCATATATTTCCTATACAACATTTCACTGTGAAGTGTGATACGTCAAACTGCGTACTAGGTACGTACCTACAAGTTTCCATTAAGTCAACCGTCTGAACTGTCAAAAAGTGCTATGTTTTAACAACACCTCTCTTAGCTGTGTTAACTTTTAGAGCGAGATACAGTTTTGAAGGCTAATTTATTGTAACAATTATAAGACTCAATACATAAATATGAAAAACTACCCTCGATAGCAGTTTGTGTACCTATCGAATAGATGCGATGAAGTAGGTAGGTATACTTCAGCAATGTAAAATGACTTTAACCCATTATAAATAGTGGAGCTGTTTTTTTTCACCCAAACATTCGTAAATTTAAGTTACATCCATTAGATGGGCTTTTTTATTTAATCTATTACCTATAGTTCAGTAAAACTAACCTTAAATATGCATCTGTCCTTGTCGGGATTCGCTTTCTTAACGTCTGGGCTGTTTGGAGACTCTGTGGGTTCCTCAAACCAATGCTTCGGTTCTGCCACTGATTTGCCTTCATCTGATTCACGTTTGACATCCATTTTACGTGTTTAAATCGAAAATATATTGTCAATGGATTATATTACTTTCTTCCGTGACGCTTAAGACTTACTAGGGCTGTCAAGATTTATCAATACTTTTTGACCGATACTGGGATCGTTACTTTTATATTGGTATCCCACTCCTACTTCAAACAGATTAATAAATCGTTGCCGAATCATAACTGGCATTTAATTATATAAATAGCTGTGAACAGTTTCTTCCTCGTCTAGTTTATGTAGACAGCCAAAAGTAGTAATTGGGTACTAATATATTTTTTAAGGATACCTAAAGTAATGATCACGTAAAACTTCGCTAAATTTAATGACGTGATGTCAAGTTACCTTTTTAAACGAATCTTCAAATTAGAACGCGAGCCGCCATTTTGTTGTTATGGCTGCTAGTAAAAGAAAATAAATAATGATGAACTTATTATCAATATAACAACGCTATAAATTTTGCTGAAAGATTTTTATTCTGGATCAGATTCTTTGACAAAAACATTTACTTACCATTAATTTATTTTATCAACAAACTGTCAAATTCCAAAACTTTTTTATCAATATTGATTTGAAATTGCCAAGCATCACTAATATTATTCTGACGACCTTACTTATTACTAAAATACTTAGGTAGGTATTAAAATTGCTTGAATAGGTCCATGGGAAACATAGATTGTTCATTTTTTAACACAGGGGCCTCAAAATTTATTTGGGATATAGGTACCTATCCCAATACACTATCAATTCCAATAATCACTACATCACGACCAGAATTATTATTACAGTGTTGATCATGGGCCCCACATCGTGAAGGGGGCCCCCAGGCTAGTATCTTTGGCGAGTCCCCCTTCCTATCGCTAAGGATAAAGGCAATGTGATGCTCTACTGTCGCTTTTTCCAAATGGTGTACGCGGTAAAATTAATGTGTATGTTTAATGTTTTATTGTATATTTTAATACACCCATTTGAATTATGGAAATGTCGAGTATTAATACACAATTAAAAATTGTATCGTACAATCACATAACTTTGAAAAATATTATTTCTGAAGGAAAATAGCGCCGCAGGCGTGTTTTTTTACTATTCAAGCAAAATTGTGATGTGGTTATCTCATTTAATCTGGATATTTAATCCCCAGGCTAGAGCTCTGTCAGCCCCCCCTTGTGGGGGTCATGGTGTTGATAATGATCAATACATACCTACATAGCAGCTTCATACAAAGGTGACAAAATCATTAGGATTAAATCAGATTGCAGCATAAAGGTAGTCATTCATCTATATGAATACATATTGTATTTAAAAGGTTATTCATCAGTCGCTTAAGTCTACGCATCAATAAAGTATACCTACACTGCATCGTTAACCTACTAAATCGCAAACATATTATGATATATGAGGATACATTTTATACGTAAGACTTGTCACCAGTATGTATTTTAGGATAACTAAGTTGTGAGGATCTATATGAAACGCACATTGCATTCATTAGGGATGTTCATCAGGACGTGTCATTTTATGTAAACCCGTTATAGGGCAAAGCATTTTTTCTTCATTTTAGTATAGAATATATATATATATATATTATGGTAAGTATCTATCTAAAAACAATTTTGATATAAAAACAAGTAAGTAAATAATATTTACTTATCAGAATTTTGGAAAAAACTGTAAAATGATGTATGGTTTTTTTATCAACCAGTGCCCGTTCAGGTGTTTTTGTTGATCAATAAATTAATAAATTATGGTAGATTATATTGCTTACAAAAATAAGATGTGCGTTTTGGCTCTCTAGCCATACTACAATAAGCACATCGATGGCTCTTTCCCTTTCCTATCCAATGAGGATAATCCATGGTATTGTTATTGGCGTTTCGACGGTGATGGTTATTTTTATTCCAAAATTTCCATTAGTGCTAAGATGCTTCTGAAAAGCAGGTGAGTCTTCGGTTTCTTGCCGATCACTTTTTGATTAGGTACTAACACCGACAGAACTGTCTGCCTTCAGCAAACGGCCCCTCTAGGGTACGAAAAGACCAGATCATCGCCCTCCAGTATATTAGTCAGCTGGTCTTATATACTCTGTCTGAATATTTCAAAAGACTACATGACCCGGGGGCTTGACAGGACTAAATTCAGCATTAACCTCCGGATCCAGAGATAAATTTTGGAGGGTCCGTATGCATATTATACAGATGCACGTATACAGTTTTCCTCCGACAAAACTCCGTTGGTATTTAATTGTATTTGCATGTACGACAATTAAAATACTTCCTGGAGTATATAATATTAAATTCAACTAATTTTAATATTATATGGATAACAACAATCGTTGCTAAAATGCAGAATTTGCTGTTGAATAAATACAAACTATTTTGAATAAAATAAGTAAAATTAATAGATTACTTAATATTTTCAAATATAATGTATCTCACACTTTGTAAAATAAATAAATATAAATGCTGATATACAAGTATTGAAATATAAGGTTTTTGTCCTCTCCTTTACATTTCACATTATATCGTTTTCGATAAACCTATTGACACTGCCATAAAATGTGAGCCATTAGCCGACATTTTCTTTCGATAAATTTGTGACGTCACAACTTTTCGGTCCGACCTTAAATGTCGATTCTTACTTGAAAATACGTGGCCTACCTCTAAACAAAGCTATAACAATTATGTAATGAGTCCCATAGTACAATCTGAGCGACTTATAGCCACTCAGAGTGAACTATGGATGAGTTTTCTTTCAAGAAGACCAAACGGTCTTATAATGTGAAATGTAAGTAATTAAAATGTATAGGATTAAGGTTAAAAATAGATAATAAATTGTAAACGACTTATGTGATATCATTTGCTAAACATTGTAAATAAATGTCCATTTGTTTTTAATCTGATTTTGAATTATATAAAAATAAATTTTATTTTTCAAATTTGGTTGCGATCTATTTACCGACGCCAAAATGAAATATCTTAAATAAATAAATTATGATATCAGATACTGTCGTAATTAAAATTTAATGATTACGTTTTGTAAGTACTGATTACACCCGTCTAATTTAAATAATAAATTAATGTTTTGAGTTATAATAAAAGGGTACGAATTTAAGTACCTACCTTTGTAAAAGATAGATGAAGGAATTTCGGAAAAAGAAATTCTAACAATGTAAGTCTAAGGACTCGGTTGCTCTCCTAATTTACAAATAAAAATTGTTCTTTAGATCTGCCAATTAACCCCGACAGATCAATATTAAATTACCCGAAATAGGTAATTTTCAAACTCTATAAATAAATACTTGTCGTATAAATCTAGACTGGAACTAATGTTATACCTTTAAGTTGAAGTGTTCTATAAATATAATTAAATAAATTTTAATCGTAACCACTTCCGGCTGACCACAATCGGCGCGCGAAGTTTTGCATAAAAGAAACGAATAAATTCGATTTCTGCCATTCTCATTATGCCTACGTACTCCAACGGTAGTTTTATTGATTCACGTTCTTGTTACGCTTTATTTTGAACGGAAATAATTTCATTTTTCCTAACCGCTAACCCAATAAACGAATTAGTAGATATTTGGACAATCTATGTCAAAAGTAATATAAGGACTTTTACGATTGCCACTAAACTTGTACCACTTATAGGTATTTATAAATTGCTTATTTTTATTTAATAAAATGATCATAATTTTCCGGAAAAGCCGGGAAATAAACAGCTTTTCTGTGATTGGTCCAAAACTTTGACTCTTGGTCTGATGGAAGAGGTAGCGAGACTGCCCCATTGGTCCATTTTTCGCGTGTGAACACGCCCAGAAAAGTCATGTAAGACCCTTAAGGTCCCTTTTTAATATTGTAAGTTAATAAAATCTATACTTCGATAACAAGTATTTGAACCTTTATACGTAAACATAATCTCTTGATTAAAAATATAAGTAGTTCTTTAGTTATTCAATGAAAACATAAATTAAAAGTGGGAGAAGTCTGCACCCATGACATCAAAATCTCGGGTGACCCCCATTCGGGGCCTATAAAACGCTATACATTTCCATCTACTTCAGTCGCCGATTTTCTAATAGTACAGAGAGGTTCTGTCCGAATGCGGAGTGAATCCGTATAGTTTTTAAATATTTTCGCGATGTATTTCAGTCGCGAATTATTCCGCCGCGTCACCGATCGAAACGACACTGCGGGTGATGTGATCGAAGTCACGCTGACAGTTGACGTTTGCAAATAGTTTGTCATAGTAACGCGTCATCAATTCGCGATCTATTATTTTTTATAAAAGGAGCATAGCTTCCTAAAGTTTACGGCCAGCGACTCATAGTTTTTAAGTGTGTAATCGTATATTAAAATAAATATAAAATAATTATAATCAGTTAACTTTACCTAATAATTAAGTTAAATAAGTTTTATAAAATAAATAAGTAATTATTTGAAGTTAAAATAAAGTGTATAATAATTGTCAATAAACAACTAAATAAAAATAAATTTATTTATTGAGATTAATTTAATAAATAATTAAACAGTATTACTGAATGAAGTTTTTTTTATTTTGGAAATAATCTGCGAAGTATTTTACGAAAAACATCTGATTTAAAGACAAGTGACAGGAGGTCAGCAGCGAAAGTAAATTTGATTTGAAGGCTAATTAGATAATTAATGACCTAGACGTCAACCTACTACTAGGTGGCGATTCTTTAAACAATATAAAGTTAAATAATGTTGTTGCAGTGTATTCATATAGTGTCGAGCAAGAACTTTAGGTGTCTACCCTCTCCCAAATAAGACTGAGCTAGCTAAGCAAAGGTTCTCAATCGGTCTAAGTGCAGGACCGGTTGAAGATAAAGTGCCTTTGGGATTATTCCGGAACTGGGGTATCGTCACTATCCTAAGGCGACGATATTTAAAAGGGTTTTCACCAGAATGAGTCAATTAATACACATTCATGCAATCTGAGAATACCCGTTAGTAATTCAATGCATCAAATTTAAATGGCTTTTTATCAGAATAAACCATTGTGTGATTTCATGTGACCTAACGTTATACATAACGTGACCATTAATTTTTTCTTCCAAACCGGGACACCTAAAAAAAGATGGGTACTTATCGATTTCAGGCGCCTCACACTTTCACACAAGACAATTGACAAGCTAGTAATGTTGTTTCCATGTTATATTAGGTTACCTATTTCATTTATTTATTTTAAGAATATCGGTAGATATGTTTGAGTAGGCATATACAAAGCTTGAGTTCCTACATATTTTTAAATAGTACATATTATTTTATTTATTAATGAAAAGTACACACGTGAAAATTTATCTGATGTAATATTTTCCAAATAATAAATTTAGTTGATATATCTGGTGTTGATTTCAAAAGCAAATGAAATTCTTGGGAGGATTTTTTCAATTTTACTTTTATAATTATTAACATTGCTACATTCAACTGTGTTTCTTCACTCGTCTACAACTTATTTATAGGAGAGAAGACCCTTTCTACCGGTGCATCAGTGCCGGGCAGACATAAAATATATATTGAATAATTATATAAAAATTTTGTGATCCAAATTATTGGCGCGAAAGTGTTTGAACAACTCCACCCAACGAAATTCGGTTGAAACATTCCCAGTGTTCCATTCTGACACTTTTTGTGTCTGTGAATTTGTGAAGTGAATAGGTAATATTTCTGTATCTTGGTAACAAGTTTCTTTTTTTTTCTAAAATGGAATATTTTTGCATCCCAAAACTGTGTTCGGGGACACCAAGACACGCCGCCTGAAAACGGGACGTCTGGTCACATTAGTTATAGTTAATATCATAATATTTAAATGGCTTTTCTCAAGAATGAAGGTTTTTTGTGATTTCATTGTTCATTTACATACAAGAAGTAATTGCATTAAGACAATTAAATGTGTGATCAACAGAATAAGTGATTTTAAGTCTCTCCATGTAACAAAACTGTTTGCATGAGCAACTACATTTAATGCATTTAAATGTGTTTTCACCATAATGACTTCACATTTATATAGCTTTACCAGAATGAGTTATTTGATGTCTCTTCATGTTAGCTGACTTTGCACATGAGAAATTGCACAACTCACACTTGAATGGCTTTTCACCTGAATGAGTCAGTTTATGCAATTTCATGTTACCTGATTGTGCACACGAGTAATTGCACTCTTCACACTTGAATGGCTTTTCACCTGAATGAGTCAGCTCATGCAATTTCATGTTACCTGATTGTGCACACGAGTAATTGCACTCCTCACACTTGAAAGGTTTTTCACCTGAATGAGTCAGTTTATGCAATTTCATGTTACCTGATTGTGCACACGAGTATTTGCACTCCTCACACTTGAATGGCTTTTCACCTGAATGAGTCAGTTTATGCATTTTCATGTTACCTGATTGTGCACACGAGTAATTGCACTCCTCACACTTGAAAGGTTTTTCACCTGAATGAGTCAGTTTATGCAATTTCATGTTACCTGATTGTGCACAAGAGTAATTGCATATCTCACACTTGAATGGCTTTTCACCTGAATGAGTCAGTTTATGCAATTTCATGTTACCTGATTGTGCACACGAGTAATTGCACTCCTCACACTTGAAAGGTTTTTCACCTGAATGAGTCAGTTTATGCAATTTCATGTGACCTGATTGTGCACACGAGTATTTGCAATCCTCACACTTGAATGGCTTTTCACCAGAATGAGTCAGTTTATGCAATTTCATACTACCCAACGACACACATGAGTAATAACATTGCTCACATTTGTATGGCTTTTCACCAGAATGTTTCATCATATGTACCTTCATGTTACTTGCATGTAGACACGAGTAATTGCACTCCTCACACTTGAATGGCTTTTCACCAGAATGTTTCATTTTATGTACCTTCATGTTGCCTACATGTATACAGGAGTAATTGCACTCCTCACATTTGAATTGCTTCTCACCGGAATGAGTCATTTTATGCAATTTCATGCTATCTGACCTCGCACATGAGTAATTGCATTCCTCACACTTGAATGGCTTGACACCAGAATGAGTCATTTTATGCAATTTAATGCTTGCTGACGTCGCACAAGAGTAATTACATAGTTCACACTTGAATGACTTGACACCAGAATGAGTCATTTTATGCAATTTAATGCTTGCTGACGTCGCACAAGAGAAATTACATAGTTCACACTTGAATGGCTTTACACCAGAATGTTTCATTTTATGTACCTTCATGTTACTTACATGTATACATGAGTAATTGCACTCTTCACACTTGAATGGCTTTTCACCAGAATGAGTCATTTTATGCAATTTCATGCTACCTGATTTTGAACATGAGTAATTGCATTCCTCACACTTGAATGGCTTTTCACCTGAATGAGTCAGTTTATGCAATTTCATGTTACCTGATTGTGCACACGAGTAATTGCACTCTTCACACTTGAATGGCTTTTCACCTGAATGAGTCAGTTTATGCAATTTCATGTTACCTGATTGTGCACATGAGTAATTGCACTCCTCACACTTGAATGGCTTTTCACCTGAATGAGTCAGTTTATGCTTTTTCATGTTACCTGATTGTGCACACGAGTAATTACACTCCTCACACTTGAAAGGCTTTTCACCTGAATGAGTCAGTTTATGCAATTTCATGTTACCTGATTGTGCACACGAGTAATTGCACTCCTCACACTTGAATGGCTTTTCACCTGAATGAGTTAGTTTATGCAATTTCATGTGACCTGATTGTGCACACGAGTAATTGCAATCCTCACACTTGAATTGCTTTTCACCTGAATGAGGAGTCAGTTTATGCAATTTCATACTACCCAACGACACACATGAGTAATAACATTGCTCACATTTGTATGGCTTTTCACCAGAATGTTTCATCATATGTACCTTAATGTTACTTGCATGTAGACACGAGTAATTGCACTCCTCACACTTGAATGGCTTTTCACCAGAATGTTTCATTTTATGTACCTTCATGTTGCCTACATGTATACAGGAGTAATTGCACTCCTCACATTTAAATTGCTTTTCACCGGAATGAGTCATTTTATGCAATTTAATGCTTTCTGACGTCGCACAAGAGTAATTACATAGTTCACACTTGAATGGCTTTTCACCAGAATGTTTAATTTTATGTACCTTTATGTTACCTTCATGTACACACGAGTAATTGCACTCCTCACACTTGAATGGCTTTTCACCAGAATGAGTCATTTTATGCAATTTCATGCTACCGGACGACACACATAGGAAATTGCAATCCTCACATTTATATTGTTTGTCTCCGGAATGAGTCATTTCGTGTGATTTCATGTGACATAACTTTACACATGAGTAATTGCACTTGTTACATTTAAACATTTTGTCAATTGAATGGGTCATTTTTTGACTCTTCGTCTGACAAAAACGTTTCGATGAGTAATTACTTTTAATACATTTAAACAGCCTTGATTCGTTTTTAGTCATTTCCGCCAATGTGTTTTTATGTAATGATTTGTGAAGTTTAATTTGGTCGAACGATTGAAAAAAATCAAAACATATGCTACACACGAAATTTTTCTTATAAAACGATTTTTTTTCCAATTCTATAACAGCCTCTAATAGTTCAGGGATTTTCACATTTGATTGGAAAATATCACCTCTAGCAGTGCGAGAGATTACGTTTATATCTCTAAACCTTTCATTGTATTCCAGGACGTCTTTCTTAATATCATGTTCGTCGATCTGTAGGTCTTCCCAAGGATCTTGAACATCAGTATTCTCCGACAACGATTTGAGACTCGCAATGCTGGCCGTCACTGAGCTTCCGGGGACAAACTGAAAAAACAACCATGTACAAAGAGTAATCAGTTGGTGCGTCTATAGTATTATTATAAAATATCAGAATTCTCATTAGACTTGAGACCAAAACTTTACACTAGGAGACTTTGATAATAGAATGTTAGGATAGCGAAATGGTGAAGGTCGCGAGTATGCCCACCCACAGCGTGCTAAGGGAAATATAATTTGACCTTTACGGAAGAGAGTTGCACTCTCAAGTGCAAATCCCTAAAAAGTCGCACTGCAGATTGGGTATCTTGTGACTATCTTGTACCTATGACTATTATTGTTCCATGATGTAAAATACGCGTTTCATAATCTAACTTGTTAAGAGACTTTTTTGTGAAGGTATGTCATGAGTTTTCGTATTTCGAGCGAGTTCTGATCGTCCATGAGTGTATTTAAATTTTATCACAGGATGTATATCATTTTGATCCGTCCACTCGCATTATCTCGTATAACGATCCTACTTTTTAAAACCACTTATAATGACGAATCAAAAATAAATAATAATGCTCACCAAATATCCGCAGGAAGCAGATGCATTTAATTATCTGCCCAAAAGGGTATACATGCGGAAATCATTAATTTATGTTATCGTTTCCTTCTTTTTTTTCTTTCGACCATGTCCAACCCTAATAGGATCATATGGGCCTCCACAGAGTGGAAGTTTTTATTAACAGATTTTTATTTTGACGAGAAATGGATGTCAGCCATTGGGCAAGTGGCTGAATACCTATCCGGTCCAATTCAGTTGGGTACATACAAACTGAACTGTGGTAGTGCTCAATTTGATTGGTTTATAATAATATATAAGGGGCAGCCACACTTTTTTGTCTAGGATTGACTTGTTAATAAAATTATTAATGGCGATCGACCGATATCACGCGAGAACAATAAAAACCCCATTTTTATAACTCAAATAAGTATTTATGTATTTTGAAAACATATATTTTATTCCTTAAAAAAAATAAGATACGAAAAAGTAGAATTATTATGTATTTCACTTTAAAAAAAATAAGTAGGTACACATTTAATGTATTTTCGACATAGTTACGCAATTTGTTTGTTGAACATGTCCGATCCTAATAGGATCATATGGGCCTCCACAGAGTGGAGGTTTGTATTAACAGGTTTTATTTTTACAAGAAATGGATGTCAGCCACTTGCTAAGCCAATTAAGTCCATACTCTTACTCACACACAAATTGAAAAACAATATGTGTACTTGCCAGACCCAGAATTCGAACCTGGGACCCTCGACACGAGCAGCCAGCGCTTTAGCCACGTGGCCATCGTGGGTAATAATATCACATAATTTTTCACACACTTGATTCGTTTTCCCTCTCACACACAAAATGGCTCTCAAAGAAATTTTGATAAAAAAATAATTTATATTTAATATTATAAACTCTAGCAAATACCTACATACATATTAAAGAGGCAACCTTATATTTGGCGCACCAGCTTATCAAGGCCAAATCTCAAGGAACCAAAACCAAACCAACGAACTAATCGTAATTTACTTCGCCTAATTGGGGCAGTAAATTTAAGATCACCACACATGCTGGAATCATTATTGAACTGACTCATAAAAATATCAACCGAGTTGACTACAAGACAGCAATTTAAAGCACAAAACCCATGTTATAGTCGCTTTTTTACTACGTGTATCATCAAAAGTTGAGTAGCGTTATTGTCCGTAGTCTTTAATGTTTTCAAAGATCAGAAATTTTCCATACAAATTAATTGTAGAAGCAAGCTTACTAAAATCTATCTATCATTTTAATATTATATAAAATCAAATTCGAGCCTAAAATCAGTATCGGTAATATATAATTAAATTCCAAAGCCAATCAGCATAAAAGCCAGCTGTACCTAACCAGTAAGTATCTAAGGATTCGTTTTAAAACTTAAAGCAAGAGAGCCATATATCGTGTGTTGCTGCCAAAAGTAGGTAGATAAGTCGCGAAATTAGGTATTTCGAGTTAACAATGGATTACGTGTATATATATTATACATGCATGTACCTATGCTAGAAAAAAATCAAGGTCACCTGATTATAGAACATGCAAATAAAGCACAAAGATTTTAGCATTTTGTCTGATGTTAGAGGGCATATCAAAATTCAAAATAGCAATAACTCTATAAAATGATTTCGAAGCATACCAACTTTTAGGGCTAACGCCATGAATAATAGAATTAAAGCCATTTTTAATGTTAAATCCTTAATTATTAACTACTGAAGTAAACTTAATTCAAAATATGAGATAAATTTTAGTTCAAGTTAATATTAATAAAAAAATAACATGTAAATAGAATTAAGATTATTGTATTTGATGAACTTTTCAATGTATAGCTTAAAATAATAATATCGCCCAGCAAAAAAAAATCTCTAGCTCAAACAAAATTCTGAGAGATGCCGTGAGACACGGAACATGCACGTAAAGAAGCCGCCAACGCTGAGTGAAAGAGTATGTAACCCCAGACCGTAGGTAGAGATACTAGTTGGTTGTCCGCATTTGGCGGCGGAAGCGACTTATTTTGATTCTTGGTGACAAAACTCTGTACCCATATGCTAACAGCCTGTACTCACAAGAATTGTACCTAAAGCCCTGCTACCTTCCTGCCCTTCGGAGATCACATTTGGCCTCGAAAACGTGAGACATACGATCAGAAGGAACCCCTATATTTTTCGACCGAATTCAGCTGGGAAGCGATTTACAACCAGAAGAGAAAGCCGCGTATGAGGAAGATAACAGAGAAAAACGACTGTTAAGACGTTTATTACATGCACGAAAAGTATTTTTGTCTGTAGACCGCTCTCACGGAGTTTTTAATGTTGTTTCCATTGCAGATATGCTCATAAAATGCTTTAAGCCCATATTCCATTGGCAGATTGCGTCTGGACCGATCGTCTGCCACGACTGTCAAACTCTATTCTCTATGGTTTTCAAGGATCGTGAGTGATCGGGTCGAAAGTGGAAATTTTTCTATTATCCGTCGTGCGATCCTTTCATTATCAAGCGATGATTGCCGAAAGCGTACGAAAATAGCCGAATATGCGCCTGAGTCATGCAAACGGTCGTTCATTTCAGGTCGATTTCAACTGAACAACTACAAGATGGCGAAAACTTAAAAAATATATATGGAGTATCACCGAGGACACAGTCCTCGTCGAATAAATACACGCCAAAGATATAGTGTGGAACGTTGAAATATAGCTATACTCGCTACAATAAATTAGTCTTTGGATTATTCGATTTCGATATTCGAATTACTCAATTGGTTTGGAGATTCAAGCTCGCCCAGTTATTCATGATGTAAATTAACAATAAGTACCTATACAAACTTTCTATAAATGTCAAACGGCCGCATAAATTTTAACAGATCTGATGCTCGCTAGGTTTGACAGCTGACAGCTCAGTTTTGTTGACGTAAAATTGCGCGGGAATGCGTTCAGTATAGCCACCAATCTAAGAAATATCTAGTTTTCACTCAACCTATAATTTTAATAATAGCAACACTAGTATTATTTTAACCAATCAAATCAAGGACCAACGAGATTGAATCGTTGCGTGTAATTGCAAATAGCTAGCGACGACGGTTGGCGTCGATCGTTGGATCGGGTTGGGTCTGTGCGTCTGCCAATGGAATATGGCCTTTAAAGTATCAAGGAATGAGGTTTTCAGTCAATCAGAATGTCCTTCACCAGCGGTTACAGTGGTACAAAGGTAAGTAAAAATTAGATTCCAGACAGTGATGATGGACGTCTTTCAAATTGAATAGATTAAATCTTGAATTTCAGGGGAAAATTAACATAATATATGAGAAATAGCTCGATAAAGGTTTTCAAAGCAAAATACAGTTTTGATAATAAGGCTTCAAAATTATGCAAATAGACTATCTACAACGTTTAAGGAATGTCCAGGATCATGCTTCGAAAATGCAACTTTTCTTTGAATTTTATCATAGTTCGATATAAGTAAGTATTGGACAAAACTAACCTGAAATGCGAGACTATCGGTGTCGGAAATCTCTCGTTTCATATAAATGCTGGCGTCCGGACTGTTAGGGCGCTCTCCGGCCACATTGCATCTATTCTTCCTTTCCGCGTCTGCTTCGCTTACATCTGGATCGACTTTGACATCCATTTTACGTACCTATTTAACACGGAAATGATTATTTTTTTTCATACAGTAAGCAGAAACATAGACATAGTTACCAACTGAAAATAAAATCATAGATAGACCTTACGTTCCATAGATAATATTAAGAATTTGCACACCACTCGGCAGTGTTGCCGTCATTTCTTAGCAAAATTATTGTTTGCAAAAATTCAAATAATAAAGTATTTCCGCAAAAAGTAGTGTGGTTTTACTGATAACAAGTTTATTATTTTTTTCTTCTGCTGCGAACTATAGCAACAAAATGGCGGCTCACGTTCTGGTTTAAAGTCTTAAGTTAGGTCGCCAACATAACAAACATACACGTCATTTATCGATGATTTAAGTTTGTCATTCCTTTTTAAAATATCAATCAATGTTTTACTTTTGGCTGCCTACCTACCTACATAAAATTGACAAGGAAAGATCTTTTCCAGTATTGCCAACTTTTTGCCATGCCAATTATAGTAAGCGGTCCGAGATATTATAGCATTTCGCGGTATTTCGGCAAAAAATATAGTAGGAACGGGTTATTTGAAAATTAATAGTATGTTTTTGGTTCTCACAACAAATAACAGAAAAATTATGAAGTTTAGATGCCTTTTTTTATTTAGGTATGACGTATGATTATCGGTGAATAAGGTAAGTACCTACCTACCTATTCATGAAATTTAATTTTTTTCTCTGCACAATCTGGCATGTCTAGTTAAGTTGTTTTCCAATAACTGAGATCTTCATAATATTATACAGCCGATTGCACATCATTTTCATCTACAACTCTCACCCCTATCACATCGCGTAGGTACTCCTTGTCTGCCGTCTGACCAATCATCGTCTATAGTCGTTAGGACCCCATGTAGTGTCCATTTAAATTGTTTTTTTCGCTCCGTGTTATGTCCAATAACTACCTTTAACTGTTACGCTGCGCTATTTTTTGATATTAGAGTTCAAATTTAATAAAATTAGGATTTGTATTTCTCAATATGCATACGTGAGCACTGGTAGCACACATTGGTTCAACAATTTTACGCTTAATACACATTTGGCAGTGGACGATGAGGTAGAGGCAGGTTAGTTGATAGAGGCAGAGGTGTAGATGGATATAGATGTTTATTGTCTTGGTGCGGAATACAGAGAGTTACAATGGTAGGAGATGCGTTCTAGATCTGTTTGTGTGGATGAACTGAGAGACTTGATTCGAGTATTGTATGTGAGTGAAGAACTCAAGACGTGAACACAGAACTGTCGTGACGGACTCGATGAATTGAGTGAGGATTCATGCCATTGTCCTTTCAATTTATTCAAAATATGCAGTCCCTGCAATAAAGGTATTATAAGAGATATTGTCCTAATTAACATTAATTAATCAAAACCGAAACCACTGATCTGTCGACAGCTGAATGCAGAATTATTATCGCTATAATATTGTTTTGTTTCGACAACAAATTATTAATATACAATAAGAACCTATAAAAAAGTGTGTCACTCATGTAATACTGAGTGGTATGATTGCACACGCAATTGGAAGTAATTATTTATTGTCTTCAAGCGCCCAAATGCGCTCCATACCAGCTAGGTTCTGCTAGTGACGTGCCGATACAAAGTGCCGCCTTTAATTATTAGACTTTTCTTACCACAACGAGGAAGAAAAATATTCTATTCACCTTAATTATTTGAATTTCTTTGTTTTGGGGAGGGGTTCGGTCCGGGGAGTTGGTAAGTCTCGAAATCATATTATGGAGTAATATCAATTTGAAGTTTGACATGCCCTCTAAAATCAAGTATAACGCTAATTTATTTGTGTTTTATCTGCATGTTCTATATATCGGATGACCTTGTAGTTTTTTTCTATTACAGATTCTCTATTAGATTATATTATATAACATATATATATAAACACGTAATCCGTTAATAACTCTTAAAAACCTAAATTATCAACGTACGAACATTTGGCGGCGACCCCACGACAGAAGTCACTGGCAGAGGTAAAAAAAAACCTTGATCGATTGGTCCATTATATACTGTGTATGAACTTCCAGGCTCGGGGTTTTCATTGCTGAACTGATACGTTGAGTCATTAAAATCCTCTTCTTTGATTTCAGGTACTTCAGATTTGATATACGACTCGACTGGAAGGTTCTGAAAAAAAAATATTTTATTATCAGATAACGAATACAATGATCAAGTTAATGTGAGCTTAAATCTTCAGAAAGGTTATTAATTCATAATGAACTTGGAGCAAGAACTTCCAGGTTGGGGGTTTTCATTAATGATCTCGCGCTTCGAATCTTCAAAGAATTCTTCAACAAGTTGAAAAATATTCTCAGATTTGATAAATATCTCGCTGACTGGAGGATTCTAAAAATAAAAACAATATATAAGTATTTCTCAAAAGTACCTATAATCGTTCCTTAATTCGTCGCCCTTTATAATAAGTCACCCCAAAGCAATGCTAAGGATTGCTGGTTTGCCGGTTTCACTGTGACCGTTGGCCGGCTCGCACATCAAAACTCGTCTCGTCTCCAACGTGTTGAATACGTCAATGTGACGTCATCGTTATAAGATTGTCGCTAAGTAGATGTGCGCGGTCTTCTAATGCGACATCGGATCGACGTTCCTATAAGGTTTGATTTATGGCTGTGCGGCAGACGAGCGAGTTTAGATGTGAGAGACGGCTATTATACACACTTATTATTAACCCGGTCAGAATATTCATAGAAAATTATAATTTAGGGACATATATGTAATATGTTTCGTGCGAAGACTGCCTTAGCACTGGCACAAATCAAACATGTTTCGTATTCGAAATGGCCATTGTACCCAGTAATAAAAAATACTTTTAAGAAGTACAAGATGGCTGCATATGTATTTACATTTAATTTAAATTGACTGATTGGTAGATCTAGACTGTAAAAAACTTGTGCGCATCTATTCTATACACAAGATTCCTATCGAGGGTATTTTATCATATTTATGTAAGTACCTATTGAGGCGGTTAATTGGGTTAGGTTAGGTAGAGTAGATACATAAAATATTTCACCGTGACACAGTTCGCCGTGAGCTTACTATCGGAAAGAGGTGACAGTATACTATACGGTTTCCAATTTTATTAGATTCAATATGAAGGTACCTATTAAATTCAATTGTCATGGCTGATTTTAGCAAAATTCAAGAATGAAAACGTAACAATTTATAACCTAATATATCGGCTATTTTCAAAATTTGTTTGCTGCTGGCTTCCTGGAAAGTGTAAACAGACAAGAGCCGTGTTTTATTTAGACATGAATTAAGTCAGAACCTATTTACTATACGACCCAAAGAGGTTGGACGGTCTAAACGGCCATGTTTTTCCTATACAACGTTTCCCTGTGAAGTGTGATTCGTCAAACTGCATACTACGTACCTACCTACAAGTTTCCATTATGTCAACCGTCTGAACTGTCAAAAAGTGTTATGTTTTAACAACACCTCTCTTAGCTGTGTTAACTTTTAGAGCGAGATACAGTTTTGAAGGCTTATTTATTCTAACAATTAATTATAAGACTCAATACCTAGATAAATATGATAAACTACCCTCGATAGCAGCTTGTGTATCGAATAGATGCGATGAAGTAGGCATACTTCAGCAATGTAAAATGATTTTAACCCGTTATAAATAGTGGAGCTGTTTTTTTTTCACCCAAACATTCGTAAATTTAAGTAACAGCCATTAGATGGGCTTTTTTTTAATCTATTACCAGTTCAGTAAAACTAACCTCAAATATGCATCTTTCATTGTCGGGATTCGCTTTCTTAACGTCTGGACTATTTGGAGACTCCAAGGGTACCTCAAACCAATGCCGCGGTTCTGCCACAGATCTGCCTTCATCTGATTCACGTTTGACATCCATTTTACGTGTTTAAATCAAAAATATATTATCAATGGCCTAGGTATAATTTTATTGCTCTCATCCGTGACGTTTAAGACTTACTAGGGCTGTCTAGATTTGTCAATACTTTTTCACCAATACTTGGATCGTTACTTTTATTCCGATATGATATCGACACCACTCCTACCTACCTCAAACAGAATAATAAATCATTGATGAATCAAAACAGCCTTTTAATTATAAAAAAAATATAAATAGCTGTGAACAGATTCTTCATCATTAATTTTATGAAGACAGCCAAACGTAATAAGTAGGTAGGTAATAATATATATTTTTTAATGATAAGGTAATGATCACGTAAAACTGCGTTAAATGACGTGATGCCAAGTTACCTCTAAATCTTCAACCAGGGCTCGAAATGGACCGGAGCGCCGTTCCTGTTCGTAAAATCGGAAAAATTATCACTCAGTCTCGTGGAAAGAACAACTTGACCGTCTGGGAATTGCGGATATATATTTGAGAATGTCGACGAATTGAAAGGTGCCCTTGCGGTGGGTAGGTGGAAGAGCTTGGCAGAATTGTAAAGTGCTAACAGGATTGGAGCGAGGGCCTGGTCGACGAATCTTTTAGATGAGAAGATGCGAAATGACAGTCAAATTTTCTGTAAAATCAACAACAACAATCGTCCACGGCCTGACGCCACATAGGTACATCCTTTGACTAGTTAACTCGGCTCTGGCAGTGATCATAATAAATTCTAGTTTGTTTATTCATTTAATGTCTAAGTTCATAACTAAAATGATAGGAAGAACATCTACCTAAAATAATCACAAAATACGTGTGAGTAATGAATTGTTTTGATAAGGCATCTTAAAAATAAACAAATGCATGCATACCTACCTAGATACATTTACGAAACAATTGATTTTGGTTAATATCTATAGTAAAATAACAATAATTCAGGTGTCAGTAAACATGATTACTATTCGCCAGATGTTTGATAGTTTTGGCAAGACACGAGACATAGCTTTAATTTATTCGAATAGGAAACTGGATATAGCAGGGAAACATCCATTACTATTAGCTAGTGTTGTTTTGACGCCTGACGATACTTTGGCAGGAAACACGACTTACTTCTAATTTATTCCAGTAGGAAATTCCAATAATCACTACATCACAACCAGAATTATTATTACAGTGTTGATCATGGGCCCCACACCGTGAAGGGGGGCCCCAGGCTAGGATCTTTGGCGGGCCCCCTTCCTATCGCTAATGATAAAGGCAATGTGACACTCTACAGTAGCGTTTTCCAAATGGTGTACGCGGTTAAATTAATGTGTATGTTTAGTGTTTTTACACCCATTTTAATTATGGAGATGTCGAGTATTGATTCTTTGAATAATAATATGTCTGAAGGAAAATAGCGCCGCATGCGACGTTTTTTTCTATATATATAAGTGTGTTTATCTTATTTATCTGGTCGTCTCGCCTCGACGGTCCCCTCCTGAGCCCGGCTCCCCAGGCTAGAGCCCTGTCAGCCTTGTGGGGGCCATGGTGTTGATATTGATCAATATATACCTGCATAGCAACTTCATTCCAAGGTGACAAAATCATTAGGATTAAATCAGATTGCGGCATTAAGGTAGTCAGTCAAAGCGGCGTCATCTATATGAATACCCAATGCCGATGTGTCCGATGAGGTGTTTTTGTTGATTTATTTGATATATTTCTTTTCAAATAAAACAAATAAATAATGGTTGTACATATTATAATATATTTAATCATTAGACAAGTTACAATTCAATTAAAAAAAATACATCTATTTATGAGATATTACTCAAAAACATAATAATGAAAAGCTGTACATTTCATTGCTTACAAAAATAAGATGTGCGATTTGGCTCTCCAGCCATACTACAATAAGCACATCGACAGCTCTGTCCCTTTCCTATCCAATGAGGACAATCCATGGTATTGTTATTGGGGTTTCGTCGGCGATGATTATTTTTATTACAAAATTTCCAATAGTTCACCTGTGCTAAGATGCTTCTGAAAAGCAGGTGGGTCTTCGGTTTTTTCCCGATCACTTTTTGATTAGTTACTAACACCGACAGAACTGTCTGCCTTCAGCAAACGGCCCCTCTAGGGTACGAAAAGACCGGATCTTATATACTATGGTGGTGGCTGGTCTTATATACTATGTGTGAATATTTCAAAAGACCACTTGACAGGACTGAAATCAGCATTAACCTCCGGATCTAGAGATAAATTTTGGAGGGCCGTATGCACAAGATTGAGAGTCGCAATTTTCCTCCGACAAAACTCCGTTGGTATTTAAATGAATTTGAATGACCGACAACTATAATACTTTCTGGAGTATATAATATTAAATTCAACTCATTGTAATATTTTATGGATATCAACAATCGCTGCAAAAATACAGAATCTGCTGTTAAATAAATACAAACTATTTTGAATATTATAAATACATATGAAAGCTGATATACAAGCATTGAAATATAAGGTAATGAACCTTTTCGTCCTCTCCTTTACATTTCACATAATTTAGTTTTCGATAAACCTATCCTAAGGCGACGATATTTAAAAGGGTTTTCACCAGAATGAGTCAATTTATTTATTTCACGCTACCTGGGAATACCCGTTAGTAATTCAATGCATCAAATTTAAATGGTTTTTTTCCAGTATAAACCATTGGGGGATTTCATGTGACCTAAGGTTATACATAAAGTGGCTATTTATTTTTTCCCCCAAAGCGGGACACCGAAAAAAGGTAGGTACTTATCCATTTCAGGCGCCTCATACTTTCACACAAGACAATCGACAAGATAGTAATGTTTTTTCATGTCATATTAGGTTACCTATTGCATTTATTTATCTAAAGATTATTGGTAGGTATGTTTGAGTAGGCACATACAAAGCTTGAGTTCTTATATATTTTTTAATAGTACATATTATTTTATTTATTAATGAAAAGTAAAACATGAAAATTTATCTGATGTTATATTTTCAAAAGAACAAATTTAGTAGGCATATCTGGTGTTGATTTCAAAAACGAATGAAATTCTAGGCTGGATTTTTTCGAATTTACTTTTATAATTAACATTACTACATTCAACTATGTTTTTTCACTCGTCTACAACTTATTCATAAGAGAGAAGACGCTTTCTACTGGTGCATTAGTGCCGGGCAGATATAAAATATATTCAATAATTATACGAAAATTTTTGTGATCCAAATTATTGGCGCGAAAGTGTTTGAAACACTCCACCCAATGAAATTCGGTTGAAACATTCCCAGTGTTCCATTCAGACACTCCCTGTATCTGTGAATTTGTAATGTGTAAGTGAATAGGTAATATTTATGTAACCTGGTCACAAGTTTCTTTTTTTTCGAAAATGGGACATTTTGGCGTCCCGAACCTGCGTTCGGGGACACCGGGACACGCCGCCTGAAAACGGGACGTCTGGTCACATTAGTTATAGTTAATATCATATTAGTTATATGGCTTTTTCATTGTTCATTTACACACAAGAAATAATTGCATTATGACATTTAAATGTCTGCTCAACAGAATGAGTGATTTTATGTCTCTTCATGTAACAAAACTGCTTGCATGAGCAACTATGTACATTTAATGCATTTAAATGTTTTTAACCATAATAATCATTTTGCAATTTTTTGCAACCTGACGACTAACATGAGTAATTAGAAACTTGACATTTATATAGCTTTACCAGAATGAGTTATTTGATGTCTCTTCATAACTGATTTTGCACATGAATTTTTGGAGACCTCACACACTTGAATGGGTTTTCTCCAGAATACGTCATTTTATGCAATTTCATGATAACTGATAGTGCACACGACTGTTGCATACGTCACATTTAAATTGACTTCACAAAGAATGAGTCATTTTATGCAATTTCATGTTACCCGACGATACACACGAGTAACAGCATGCCTCACACTTAAATGGCTTTTTACCAGAATGAGTCATTTTATGCAATTTCAGGCTACCTGACCTCGCACATGAGAAATTGCATTCCACACATTTAAATGGCGTTTCGCTAGAATGAGTCATTTTATGCAATTTTATGTTACCTGACTTTGCACATGAGACACTGCATAAATTAAATGGCTTTTCGTGACGACACACATAAGGTATTGCATATCGATGGCTCAGTTCCATAGAAGGAAAAGTCCAAAATTTGATGTTTTGAGTTATATTACCCATTATATTTGAATATTTCTCCTTTTCAGTTCCACAAAAGGACAACTCGTAAAAAATACTGGTTTTCTCTCGTTGGACAGATGTCTTCATATGGAAATAAATAAACTTAAACACTCTCTCAGTTCCATAAAAGGACAACTTGAGATATCGTTTTGTGAAAATATTGTTTTTTGAATTATTGCATTTCATAAAGGGACAACTCAAAATGGCGTTCTATCATTATGAAAGTAGGATCACCGTGTGCTGAGAAGTGCAGATTAACATGTTATGATAAAATTGAATTCAATCAAAGGGAACAAATCCACGTAAGTTTTTGGTGGATCGGAGACGATGATCGACGACGTGAGTTTATTTATTAAGGTACATCACGCCAGTTATTCCAAAGTACAGAATGTAAACTCCTGGTAGTACACGTACAGTTAACAAGGCGTACTGTTTTGATATAAATGGGATTCAAATAAGAGCGTGCATTTTTTTATATGAATACTTTGAGCATAATAAATGCAAGACAATGATTGAAATTGCACATAAAAACACAAACATGGAGTGTTGCATTCAGATTTAAAGGGAAGGAATGGGAAAGGAGGAGTGAGAATTGATGATGAAATAAAGGAAAAAATCCGAAACCACATCAAATCATTTCCAGTAATGTCTTCCAATTATTGTAGAGCATATAGTGAAAAAAATGTATCTCGATGGAAGCCTGAACATTGCTACAATGTACAGGCTATACCAATACTTTTGTACGGAGAAAGATATGCATGTAAAAAAAAATATGAAGGATACAATTTTTAACACCGCGGTGTTAAATTTGGATTTTTGTCCCGAAAAAGGACCAATGTATCACATCTTGTCAATTTTTTAAAAATTCAAGCCCGGAAGAAAAAAATAGAAAAGAGGAGCAATTAGGTACCTACACAAGCATATAAAAGAAAATGACGTTGCTTCGAGTTTGGTCAAAGTTGCTTGCTTCGATCTGCAAGCTGTTCTAGCAGTGCAATCCGGAAACATTAGTAGCTTCTCTAATAAACACCGGTTAAATACATATAATTTTACTATAAACCTATGACATAACAAAGAACCAAGGCCACTGTTACTTATGGCATGAGGGCTTAGGAAAAAGGGGTTCAAACGAAATAGGTAGCTGCTTGTTAGCTTTTTACAAGTAAACCCATCACAAAATAATGTATTATATTCGGATAATAAATAATGCGGGTCAACAAAAAAAATAATTCGTTGCTTCCCTATTAATGTAGGTACGCAGTCAATTCAATAGATTTCATTGAAGAAATCTGCCACAAATTTTTGGTTGTGGGTCATACCCAAAATTAAGGTGATGATGCCATGCATGCGTTAATAGAACGAGAGAAAAAAAGATGTCTAAGAGACCTATACATACATTTCTGTAGCCCCATTAATACGATTAGCCAAGAAAACTGGCAAACTATATACAATATGTAAAGAAATGGACACTGGAATGGATGGCATGGCCCCCACACCCTGAAGCGGGCCCCCAGGCTAGGATCTTTGGCGGCCCCCTACCTATCGCTAAATATAAAGGCAGTGTGATACAATAGCGTTTTCCAAATGGTGTTCGCGGTAAAATAAATGTGTATATTTAATGTTTTTTTGCATATTTTAATAAGTACATCCATTTGAATTATGGAGTTGGCGAGTATCAATATGCAATAAAATTTATATCGTACAACCACATTATTTTAAATAATAACATTATTGAAGAAAGGCGACTTTTTCTTTTACTATTGAGAATTTGTTTTTGAATTTTGAGTTTTGAATGTGTTTAGATCACTTGTCTGGTCGACTCGCAACGCCAGGCCCTTCCTGAGCTCGGGCCCCCAGGCTAGAGCCCTGTCAGCCCCCCTTTGTGGGGGCCATGATGGATGGATTTCATCGACTGCAAGCTTAATTGATTTTTAAAAACTTACCAACACCATCTGTAAATAATAATTGTAGACGTTCAATGAAAACAAATACCTATAACTGACGGAGTTTATTGTGAACTATTTTTGTTCAATCTTAACAGCCTACCTCCACCCTTCGCCACTGGTGGTTACCCAATATGTGGATATACTGTTATCAGTGACTGATGTTTTGAGATGACGCCAATAAAGAACATTATGTTAACTCAATATTGTAAAGTTGTCAGTTCCATAGTGATAATTCTAATTATTGTCAGTATTCATGCAGAATTGTCAGCTCCATAGAGGGTTATGTCAGATTATTGCTCAAAACTATTAAAATCATTATGATAATTAGCATAAACAACTTGAGCCTTAAAACTACATACTATTCATAACATATTTCACTAAAAAGATAATAAAAATAATAAACCGTCACTTTTCTACAAGTCAGTTTAGGTGAGTCAAAACTTTGATCAGCCGTTACTCGAAACTACCAATTCCTAGTTGTCCCACTATGGAACTGAGCCATCGATATAATATCACTCTTGAATGCCATTTCACCAGAATGAGTCATTTAATGTACCTTCATCTTACCTCCCTGTACACATGAGTAATTGCATTCCTTACACTTAATGGCTTTTCACCAGAATGAGTCATTTTATGCAATTTCATGTTACCTTATTGTGTAGACGAGAAATTACACTCCTCACATTTAAATGGTTTGTCTCCGTAATGAGTCATTTAATGAACCTTTATGCAACTTACCTGTACACATGAGTAATTGCATTCCTTACACTTGAATGGCTTTTCACCAGAATGAGTCATTTTATGCAAGGTCATGCAATTTGACGATACAAATGCGCAATTACATAGTTAACGTTTGAATGGCATTTCACTAGAATGTTTCCTTTGATGTGCCTTCATGTTACCTTTGCGTACACATGAGTAGTCGCATTCCTCACATTTGAATGGCTTTTCACCAAAATGAGTAAATTTATGCAATTTCATGCTATCTAACCTCGCACATGAGTAATTGCATTCCTCACACTTGAGTGGCTTTTCACCAGAATGAGTCATTTTATGCAACTTCATGGTACGTGACGTTGCACATGAGTAATTGCATTCTTCACACTTGAATGGGTTTTCACCAGAATGAGTCATTTTATGCAATTTCATGCTACCTGACCTTGCACATGAGTAATTGCATTCCTTACACTTGAATGGCTTTTCACCAGAATGAGTCATTTTATGCAAGGTCATGCAACCTGACGATACAAATGCGCAATTACATAGTTAACGTTTGAATGGCATTTCACTAGAATGTTTCCTTTGATGTGCCTTCATGTTACCTTTGCGTACACATGAGTAGTCGCATTCCTCACATTTGAATGGCTTTTCACCAAAATGAGTAAATTTATGCAATTTCATGCTATCTAACCTCGCACATGAGTAATTGCATTCCTCACACTTGAGTGGCTTTTCACCAGAATGAGTCATTTTATGCAACTTCATGGTACGTGACGTTGCACATGAGTAATTGCATTCTTCACACTTGAATGGGTTTTCACCAGAATGAGTCATTTTATGCAATTTCATGCTACCTGACCTTGCACATGAGTAATTGCATTCCTTACACTTGAATGGCTTTTCACCAGATTGAGTCATTTTATGCAATTTCATGCTACCTGACGTTGTACATGAGTAACTGCATTCCTCACACTTGAATGGTTTTTCACCAGAATGAGTCATTTTATGCAATTTCATGCTACCTGACGTTGTACATGAGTAACTGCATTCCTCACACTTGAATGGTTTTTCACCAGAATGAGTCATTTTATGCAACTTCATGGTACGTGACGTTGCACATGAGTAATTGCATTCTTCACACTTGAATGGCTTTTCACCAGAATGAGTCAATTTATGTAATTTCATGTTACCTGAGATTGCACATGAGTAGTTGCATTCCTCACACTTGAAAGGCTTTTCACCAGAATGAATCATTTTATGCAATTTCATGCGATTTGACCTCGCACTTGAGAAATTGCATTGCTCACACTTGAATGGCTTTTCACCAGAATGAGTCAATTTATGCAATTTCATGCTACCTGACGTTGCACATGAGTAATTGCATTCCTCACACTTAAATGGCTTTTCACCAGAATGAGTCAATTTATGCAATTTCATGCTACCTGACTTTGCACATGAGTAATTGCATTCCTCACACTTGAATGGCTTTTCACCAGAATGAGTCATTCTATGCAATTTCATGCTTTTTGACCTCGCACAAAGATAATTGCAAGCCACACATTTAAATGATTTGTCTCTGGAATGATTTATTTTGTGTGATTTCATGTGACATAACTTTACACATGAGTAATTGCACTTGTCACATTTAAACTTTTTTTCAACTGAATGGGTCATTTCTTGACTCTTCATGTGACAAAATCGTTTCCATGAGTAATTACTTTTAACACATTTAAACAGCCTTGATTCGGAATTACTCATTTTCGCTAATGTGTTTTCATGTAATGATTTGTGAAATTTCATTTGGTCGAACGATTGAAAAAAATCAAAACATATACTACACACGAAATTTTTTTTATAAAACGATTTTTTTTCCAATTCTATAACAGCCTCTAATAGTTCAGGGATTTTCACATTCGATTGAGAAATATCACCTCTAGCAGTGCGACAGATTACGTTTATATCTCTAAACCTTTCATTGTATTCCATGACATCTTTCTTATTATCATGTTTGTCGATCTGTAGGTCTTCCCAAGGATCTTGGATATCAGTATTCTCCGACAACGATTTGAGACTCGCAATGCTGGTCGTTACTGAGTTTCCGGGGACAAACTAAAAAAAAAACCATTTTCAAAGAGTAATCAGTTGGTGCGACGATATTATAATTATAAAATAACACCATTTGAAGACTTGAGACCAAACGTTACACTAGAAAACTTTGATAATAGAATGTCGGCAAATAGAAATGGTGAAAGTCACGATTATACCACCCACATCGTGCTAAGGAAAATATAATTCGACCTTTGCGGAAGAGAGTTGCACCCTCAAGTGCAAATGCCTGAAAAGTCGCATTGCAGATTGGGTATTTTGTGACTAGGGATTCCAATCCCAGGATCCCGAATCTCGGAATTTTGGGATCCCGAACTATTTTCGATACCTATGAATCCCGGGATTGGTAAACATAATCCCAAAACTTTCGGGATTGATTATTTTTTTCAATTTTTATGAAAAATAAAATAAAAATGAAAATATAACAGATAAAATACTTTTAATAACATATAAATACATCATGTTATTTTTTCATAAATAAATAAAACTTTTTACTTTTACATTATTATTTATATAAAAATATTATTTACTCCATTAAACCTACTTTTTTCCAAGATTTAACTTATTTTTTCTTTCGACCATGTCCGATCCTAATAGTATCATATAACGCCGTGGGATCCAGGTTCGAAACCTGGGTCTGGCAAGTACACCAAGATTGAAGTTGCACAATATTACAAAATAAATGTTTTAAAGAGTATAAATCATACTAGATTATTTTTGACCGATTTTATCTATGTTATTTGTGTATATAATTTTCTAAATTAACTATTAAACAAAAAGCATATTCCGGGATCGTCAAATTGTAATTCCGAAATCCCGGGATCAAGGTTTTGGCTCGGGATTGGATTCCCTACTTGTGACTATATTGTACCTATGCCTACCATTGTTATATGATGTAAAATACGCGTTTCATAAGACGATTTTTTGGATAGGTATGTCATGAGTTTTCATATTTCAAGCAAGTTCTGATCATCCATTAGTGTATTTAAAGTCTCAGGATTTGTATCATTTGATCCATCTACTCGCATTATCCAGTTTAAAAATCCTACTTTTTAAAACCACTTATAATGACGAATCTAAAATAAATAGTAATGTTCACCAAATATCCGCAGGAAGCATATACATTTGCTTGTCCGCCCAAAAGGGTATACATGCGGAAATCATTTATTTATGTGATCATAATATAACATAATTTTTCACACACTTGATTCGTTTTCCCTCTCACACACAAAATGGCTCGTATAGAAATTTTGATAAAAAAATAATTTATATTTAATATAATAAACTCTTTCAAATACTTACATAAATATTAAAGGCAGAACTGTATATTTGGCGCACCGGCTTATCAAGGCCAAATCTCAAGGAACAAAAACCAAAGCAACGAACTAATCGTAATCTACGTCGCTTAATTGGGACAGTAAATTTATGTCCACCACACATGCCGGAATCATTATTGAACTGACTCATAAAAATATAAACAGAGTTGACTACAGGACAGCAATTTATAGCAAAAAACCAATTTTATAGTCACTCTTTTACAACGTGTGTCATCAAAAGTTGAGTAGAATTATTGTCCGTAGTCTTCTATGTATTCAATTTTCAGGAACTTTTCCATACAAATTAATTCTAGAAGCAAGCTTACTAAAATCTATCTATCATTGTTATAATATATAAAATTAAATTCGAGCCTCAAATCATTATAGGTAATAGATAATTCAATTCTAAAGCCAATCAGCATAAAAGCAAGCTGTAACCAGTAAGTATCTTAGGATTTGTTTTAAAACTTAAAGCAAGAGAGACATATATCGTGTGTTCCTGCCAAAAGTAGGTAAGTCAATAAATTAGGTATTTAGAGTTAACAATGGATTATGTGTCTATATATTATACATGCATGTACCTTTGCTAGAAAAAATTAAGGTCACCTGATTATAGAACTTGCAACTAAAGCACAAAGATTTTTACATTTCGTCTGATTTTAGAGGGCGTATCAAAATTCAAAATAGGAATTACTCTATACCTAACATGATTTCGAAACATACCAAATTTTTGGGCTAGCGCCATGATTAATAGAATTAAAGGAATTTTTAATTATCAGCCTTCAGCAATTCGCGTCAAATGTAACATCCTTAATTATTAACTATTGAAGTAAACTAAATTCAAAACATGCAATAAATTTTAGTTCAAGTTAATAATAATAAAAAAATAACATGTAAATAGAATTAAGAATATGTATTATTTGATGTTTGATTCAATGTATAGCTTAAAATAATAATATCGCCCAGCAAAAAAATCTTTAGCTCAAACAAAATTCTGAGAGATGCCGTGAAACACCGAACATGCAGGTAAAGAAGCCGCCAACGCTGAGTGAAAGGAGATGTAACCCCAGACCGTAGGTAGAGAGACTAGTTGGTTGTCCGCATTTGGCGGCGGAAGCGACTTATTTTGCTTCTTGGTGACAAAACTTTGCACCCATACGATTACAGCCTGTACTCACAATAATTGTACCTACACCCCTGCTACCCTCCCCGCCATTCGGAGATGACATTATTTGCCCTCGAAAACGTGAGACATACGATCAGAAAGTCCCCCTATATTTTTCGACCGAATTCAGCTGAGAAACGATTGACAACCAGAAGAGAAAGCCGCGTATGAGGAAGGTAAGAATAAGACGTTTCTTACATGCACGAAGAGTATTTTTGTTCGTGGACCGCTCTCACGGGGTTTTTAATGTTTTTTCCGTTGCAAATATGCTCATAAAATGCTTTAAAGTATCAAGGAATGTGGTTTTAAGTCTTAAACCACAATTGCCTACAGATCAATCAGAATGTCCTTAACCAGCGATTACAGTGGTACAAAAGTAAGTAAAAATTAGATTCCAGACAGTGATGATGGACGCCTTTTAATTTGAATAGTTTAAATCTTGAATTTCAGGGGAAAATTAACATAATATATGAGAAATAGCTCGATAAAGGTTTTCAAAGAAAAATACAGTTTCGATAATAAGGCTTCAAAATTATGTAAATAGATTATCTACAACGTTTAAGGAATGTCCAGGATCATGCTTCGAAAATAGCATAAAAGCTCCATTTTGACGTACGCTGAGCATGTGGGCGTTAAAATTATATTTTAATAATTAAAATAAGGTTGTTAGATTTTCAAGACACAATTTTACGGGCATATGGCGAGGTCGACTAAAATCGATTCCGCAACCATTGGACACGCCTACAGTAGAGCAACTTTTGTTTGAATCCTATCATAGATATAAGTAGGTATTGGACAAAACTAACCTGAAATACGAGACTATCAGTGTCGGGAATCTCTTGTTTCATATAAATGCTGGTGTCCGGACTGTTTGGGCGCTCTCCGGCTACATTGCATCTATTCTCCCCTTCCGCGTCTGATTCGCTTACATCTGGTTCGGCTTTGACATCCATTTTACGTACCTATTTAACACGGAAATGATTAATTTTTATTCCCATGCATTACAAAGCGAAAACAATGACAATGTCGCCAACTGGCAATAAAATCATAATATACATGATACATTTTGCAAACCACTCAGCAGTGTTGCCATCGTTTTGGCCTCTAAACTGATTAGACTCAGCTTTTCTTTCGTATGAATTGCTATATTTATCAAAATCAGTGATAATATCTGAGGCATAATGTTGGAAGTGCCTGTGTCATATATATCAATTATTATATTAATACTATCGAGTGAAGGTGCTTGATGGAATTTGAATTTAAATTCTAACGGATTCAAGATCTGTAGTATTCCATTAATGTCGTTTTTTGCGACCCGGGTTTCGCCTTTCGGCATCTTCAGGCGCCGTGTACACTCACCAAAGGTAAACTCGTCAATTATTGTTCATTACAAGAGACTGTTTATTTCTCGTCAACAATTAATATTATCAACTTTTTTATTACACATCTGGTTAAAAAAAATATAAATTGACAAGCTCAAGGCGAATAATCAGCCAGTTTTTTTTTTTTTTTTTGAAAATACTGGGAAATGAGGAAAATAGGAATGACATAGGCACATCTTGCACCAAATACACAACAGTAATAATCAAGACACAGGCAGGTTAAGACACACTTTATACATGCAGTAAGCACACTAGACATAAGTCACCAACTGAAAATAAAATCATAGATAGACCATACGTTCCATAGATAATATCTGTACCTCAGAGGCAGACGGATGCAACTCCATTTTTGGGGAAAATGATTTTTTTTTAAGATTCGTCATGCTAAAGGCTTTATTTATTAGAGGCAGAGAGATGGTAGTCCTAGTCCAAGATATGCATAGAATAAAGATGCAAGTGCCATACCTACCTTAGAGGCAGAAGGATGCAAATCCAATAATCCACTAAGATAAAATTCTCTCAAACCGTCTGCAATATGTATTAGACCAGAACCAGCCAGGAGAACGAGCTTTTGAGGAGGATACAGCACTATGGACCATATCAAAGTCATCAGAGAAATCAGAGCGGTAACAGGAATATAAGCTGCCGCTATCCATGGGTCTTATAGACTATGAGAAAGGGTTCGATTCTATTAAGAAATTTTCAATACTCGATGCACTCAGAAATCAAGGAATCCCCGGGCGCTATATGAATATTTTCAATAATATATACAGTAGCGCAACAACATCTCCATAAACCATCGCGCATTTTCTATCAGCAAAGGAGTCCGACAAGGTGATACAATCTCACCTAAACTATTTACAGCTACACTTGAAGACTTATTTAGAGAACTTGACAGGAATGACGCGGGCCCCCATAAATGGAGAATACGTGAGTCATCTGCGCTTTCCCGATGACAATAAATAGTGGTTTGCAAGACTCACAAGACCCCCAAAGCAGAATGCAGGAACTCGCTGAAGTAAGCAACAAAGTAAGCTTGAAAATAAATGTGTCAAAGAAGAAAGTCATGTTCAACTGCTTTGCGGGCCGAAAAGAGATCCTCATCAATGGCATTCAGCTCGAACAGGTGAAAAACTACATCTATCTGGCACAACAAGTGTCTATAGATGGATGTATATTTGATGAAATTGTTCGCAGAGTAAAGCTTGGCTGGAGTGCTTTTGACCGCCTGAATAATTTCTTCAAAAATGACCTACCACTGTGCCTAAAGTACAAAGTGTTCAACCAGTGTGTACTTCCCGTAATCACATGCGTGTGAAACATGGACCCTAAGTAAAAGAGAAATCCGGAAACTTAGAGTAGCACAACGTGGAATGGAAAGGTGCATGCTGGGCATAACGCAAACGGACAAAAAGAAGAATGAGTGGATAAGGGAACAGACAAGGATTAATGATGGGATAGAGTTTGGTAAAAACCTCAAATGGAAATGGGCTGGACGCATAAGTCGAAGAAAGAACAATCGTTGGACAAATTTATTCATCCAGTGGTATCCAAGAGGTACAAAACATCCGCAAGGTAGATCTAGAGGCCGCTGGATCGATGAAATGATAAAGCTCTGCGGAAAAACTTGGCAACGCAACGCACAGGGACGAGAGAAGTGGAATCAACTTGGAGATTAGCGAGGCCTTCATCCAGCAGTGAATAGATTCAGGCTGGTGATGATGATGAATACATCGTGTTTTGTGTTTTGCTTTGTTATATTTATACCTAAAATTTTTTTTAACTTATAATTTGTTTTATTTTGGCTAGGTAAATAAGATAAAAATCCACATTTAACAAAATATCTTTAGAGGCAGAAGGATGCAAATCCACACTACGTTTTTTATTTTATTTTTTTAGATATAAAATTGTATTATATTTATTTCATTCTTACATATTCCAGAAGTACTTTAATTGAATTAGAATAAAAAAAATAATGATCATTATATGTATATTTTCTTAGAAGTTATGAACATTCGTTTAAAATAAAAATTGTTTTTTGGCTCTCCTGAACAATTGGGTATTTGGCACTTGCATCCGTCTGCCTCTGAGGTACAGATATTATGCATTTGCACACCACTCGGCGGTGCTGCCATCGTTTGTAGCAAAATTTGAGTGTGCGATAGAAGAAATTCAAATAATAAACTATTTCCGCAAAAATTAGTGTGGTAAAAAAAACACTTACTTGATCGATTGGTCCATTATATACTGTGTATGAACATCCAGGTTGGGGATTTTCATTGCTGAACTGATACGTTGAGTCATTAAAATCCTCTTCTTTGATTTCAGGTACTTCAGATTTGATATACGACTCGACTGGAAGGTTCTGAAAAAAATATCGCGCTTCGAATCTTAATCGAACTAGTTGAAAAATATTCTCAGATTTGATATATATCTCGCTGACTGGAGGGGACTAAAAATAAAAACAATAGGTCAAAGAAAGTGTTTCTCAAAAGTACCTAGTAATATTATTTATAATCGTTCCTTCATTCGTCGCCCTTTATAATATGTCATCCCAAAGCAATGCTAAGGATTGCTGGTTTGTCGGTTTCATAGTGGCCGTTGGCCGGCTCGCACATCAAAACTCGTCTCGTCTGCAACGTGTCGAATACGTCGATGTGACGTCATCATTATTCACAAACATACGTTGATTGGTCGAATGCGACCTTTTAGTTTGAAAAAAAATCTAGTGCTGCTAACAACAAATCGCACGCCTTTCGGACTGCGAGTCAAAGACGACATCACGCATATGAACAACTACGAATTGTTCATTCCTATACCTGCTCGCCGGTCGCCGCATCCAAATATCTATACGTTTCAAGAGGTTACGTGCGATTGTCGCTAAGTAGATGTGCGCGGTTTTCTAATATGCAACATCGGATCGAAGTTCCTATAAGGTTTGATTTATGGCTGTGCGGCAGACGAAGCGAGTTTAGATGTGAGAGACGGCTTATATGATTAACTAGTTTATATGAGTATATCACGGTATATCCGTATTATACACACTTATTATTAACCCGGTCAGATTATTCATAGTAAATTATAATTTAGGGACATGTCTGTAATATGTATTGTGTGAAGACTGCCTTAGGATTAGCAAAAATCAAACATGTTTCGTATTCTAAATCAGAAATGGCCATTGTACCCAGTAATAAATAATACTTTTAACAAGTACAAGATGGCTGCATATGTATTTACATTTGAATTGACTAATTGGTAGATCTAGACTGTAAAAAACTTGTGCGCATCTATTCTATACACAAGATTCCTATCGAGGGTATTTAATCATATTTATGTACCTATTGAGGCGTTTAATGTAAGGTTAGGTTACTTGTAGAGTACGTAAAACATTTCACCGTGGCACAGTTCGCCATGAGCTTTCTATTGGAAAGAGATGACCGTATACTATACGGTCTCAAATTTTATTAGATTCAACATGAAGGTACCTATTTAATTCAATTGTCATGGCTGATTTTGGCAACATTCATGAATTCAAGAATGAAAACCTAACATTTAATCCAGTATATCGGCACAAAATTTGTTTGTTGCTGGCTTCCTGTAAAGTGTAAACCTACAAGAGCCGTGTTTTATTTAAACGTGAATTTTATGTCAGAACCTACCTACTATACGACCCAAAGAGGTTGGACGGTCTAAACGGCCATATATTTCCTATACAACATTACACTGTGAAGTGTGATACGTCAAACTGCATACTACGTACCTACAAGTTTCCATTAAGTCAATCGTCTGAACTGTCAAAAAGTGCTATGTTTTAACAACATCTCTCTTAGCTGTGTTAACTTTTAGAGCGATATAGAGTTTTGAAGGCTAATTTATTACAACAATTATAAGACTCAATACATAAATATGATGAACTACTTTCGTAACAGCTTGTGTATCGAATAGATGCGATGAAGTAGGTATACTTCAGCAATGTAAAATGATTTTAACCCATTATAAATAGTGGAACTGTTTTTTTTCACCCAAACATTCGTAAATTTAAGTAACATCCATTAGATGGGCTTTTTTATTTAATCTATTACCTATAGTTCAGTAAAACTAACCTCAAATATGCATCTAACCTTGTCGGGATTCTCTTTCTTAACGTCTGGGCTGTTTAGAGACTCTGTGGGTACCTCAAACCAATGCTTCGGTTCTGCCACTGATTTGCCTTCATCTGATTCACGTTTGACATCCATTTTACGTGTTTAAATTGAAAATATATTGTCAATGAATTATATGACTTTTTTCCGTGACGTTTAAGACTTACTAGGGCTGTCGAGATTTATCAATACTTTTAGACCGATATTTGGATCGTTACTTTTATGCCGATAGGATATCGATACCACTTTTACCTCAAACAGATTAATAAATCATTCAAGTACTAATATATTTTTTAAGGATGGGGTTAGGGTAATTATCACGCAAAGCTTCGTTAAATGACGTGATGTAAAGTTAGCTACAATTGTAAAAAAATCTACAAACTAGAACGCGAGCCGCCATTTTGTTGTTATGGCTGCCACCAAAAGAAAATAAATGATAAACTTATTATCAATAAAACAACACTATAAATTTTGCTGAGAGACTTTATTTATTTATTTTTGGATCGCATACTATCATTCTGTGACAAAAACACTTCCCATTAATTTATTTTACCAACAAACTGTCAAATTCCAAAACCTTTTTATCAATTTGATTTAAAATTCCAGAACATCAATAATATTTTTCTGATGACCTTACTTATTACAAAATAATTAAAAAGGTATTAAAATTGCTAGAATGGGATCATGGGAAACTTAGGTTATTCATTTTTTATTCAATTAATTTAGGTTATATCCCAATACAGCACTTTTAGAAGAGTAGGGTTTTGAATGTGTGAGTACCTATCCTACGAAAAGGAAATACACAGTCGTGCAATAGTGTGTGTTGTAATCTTCAAATACTTACACCAATATTAAATGACATCAGTGCATAAATCAAGATTAGTGGTAAGACGAAAGACAAGCTTAGAATGGCATATTCTTGACACGTGTTTAAGTTTATCTCATACATTTATTGTTTAGAAAATATTTACAAATAGGGTAGTCACTTTTCCAAGTTAACCCGTCTTTGTACAATATATAGCAGTATAATGCCCTAAATATGAACGACAGAGTACAGCTTGGAGTCGGAAATATTCTTTGAGAATTTCGACGAATTAAATGTGCCTGCTATGCGGTGTGTAGGATGGAAGAGGTTGGCAGAATAATTCTGCCAAGCTCTTCCATCCTACATAGGAGGCGTAGAGTTACAAAACCCAATCTGGGCGATTTTTCAAAAAAAATAGTTATGAATGTACGCAGGAGCTCTTTCGTAAGACCTATCTTCTGTTCTAGGTGAGAGTTTTAAATCCCTTTCTGTTTCTTCAAAAAATCAAAAGAAATATCGAGGAGACTGACTAAACCCGCTCTGAAAATAAATTTGTTCTGGTAAAACCCTGTCTGCGTAACCGGCCAATCAGACGCCGCGATTTAAATAATGACTCTTCACGAATCCTTTAATCTCAATACAAACGGTCAAACCGTTTTCTCGTGCGCGTCATAATTTTGCTTCAATTATTTTACTATTTTTTACTTTTAATAATGAATGTTTCAATAGTTAGTGTGACGGAATCTCAACAAGAACAATCAAGGAAGCGTTTAAAAAATCCAGTTGCGTGGAAATGTAGCCTGTTACGCCAAGAAAGGCATTTAAAAATTAACTATATTTTGCTGTATTGTAATGAATAACCCAGTGGTGGCTCATATTACATTTTCTAGTTTTACGTGTTTTTTTTGTTGTCTATATTTTGTGTGATATAATAAAATATCATACGGTTCTCAAGTACACGTTTTAATCATTATTTGGTTTGTGCCAAAAATATAATTAAGTGAAAGCTATTTTCTGTCGGGGAAATGCTTTTTGTTTGATAATTTGTACTATACAAATGATAGATTTAGTAGGTTATGTTACGTTAGGTAAGTTTTTCCATCTCCCCTGATAAAAATGACATTCATTATCATTATCTCCACGGGACAAGTTTTTTTCATCATAAACTTGTATCATTCGTTAACACTCCCGTTGCCATGAAGGACTCGCACTTTATTTAGGCCCTAAAATCATGGATACCCCATTTATTATTATATACAGAAAAATCTACTTTTAGCTATTTGTAGATAAAGTGCTTATGCGTAAAAATAAAAATGCACAAGTAGTTTAATTGAATGTTTTCTATATAAAATTAATCAATTTCCAAAGTCTGATCGATATTTTGATAAGACAGTGATAGGGCTATGTAAAAAGATATACGTTAGAGAAACCCACATCATAATTTTGTAAAGTGAGACACTATTATAAAATGTTATTTGTTAGAACAGCAAGAACAATTGATGTGTTTGTTCAATTTAATTATATGACTGATGCGCTCGTATAAAACCTCCCATAATATAACGAACCTTGAAGTTTAAAATGTTTACTGCATCTGACGATAAATGCCAAACTAACCCTCAATGTAATGTTATTAGTGTTCATTTTATCATGTTAACTTCGCTTCATATGACGTTTATTCCTCAACACTTACCGGAAATTCCCGGTATCTCGGGCAGGTCATAAAAACCTTTTTACCCAGATTTAGAAGAATACAAACCCTTATTACAAGGTCTGTAAAGTTTACATCAGTTTGTGGAACATGTGCATTTGAAAATATACCTACCTCGAGTGACCTGCACAAAAACGCACAGCAAGCGGTCGGTTTGCTTTGTGCCTATGAGTACTTGCATATTCTACCTATATAATAAATTATATTGTAGTTATAAATTACTAATAATAACTTATGCCCGAAAAGAATATTTAGTCAGGGCATGCATTTCAAATACAACTAGATATTATTTTGTTTATGAAGTATGTAGGTATACAATAGTCGCAGAAAGAATTTTTAGTATTTTCAATAGTATACACGACTTTCTCGTGGTACGAACCACTATGCTTTCTTTCAGTTGGTTACGTCTAATGAATAATTGCTTACTGATATTTATTTTTATCTTTTTTATTTTATACAAAATAATATTAGTGAGTAGGTAGGTACATGTCTAAATAATTAATTATATTGAAACTGTTGCATTTACATGTAGTTATTAGACTATAACATTAACTCCATGTTATTATGTCCCTGAAATCAGTGAATTTTAGTTAGGTAGGACCAATACATTTAAGATTACCTACTAATTATTAATTTTGCTTTTAATGTCATAAGTACGAAATAATATTATTTTATTATAAAAATGTTATCATACTCAATTTGATGTAGGTATAAACATAATATAATATTATTTCTCTGCACCCCATGTCTGTAAAATCAATTCATTTTACGTTGGTATACCATTTTGGATATAGGCCGTACATAATGGTATTGACTAAATTTAATGTAAATTGCAAAAAATACCTCTATCACATGTATAAAATGTTTTTATGTATTTTGTATATACCTATTATGTAGGTAATGTTATTCTTAATATTTTGCATTTCAGAAAGTAAGTATTTTTCTTAGAAATATAATAATAGGTAGTTTTATTATTTCGGTTGTTTTATATTATAATATAAAGTTATGAGTCACCATTTAAATTTTAATTAGATAATATTATGTAGATATATTCATTTGTAGTTTGTATAATATGTTATGCTTAGAAAATTAAGTTAAAACGTAGTACAATGAAATAGGCGTAATGGGAAAACCACAGATTTAAAAAAACCCGCAATTTAACTGTACCTCCACGGTGGTGTGGAATTCAGTACAATTTTTGAAGTAAGGGGTCTTTCACACCGTTATCTTCCACCTAAGTAAATCTAAAGATTGTTTTATTATATGTAGGTAAGTATAATGTTTAGTATCTACAAAAATACACAAGTATTAAATTACGGTCCCTATCAAATACATCAGTGATTTCCAAACATAATGTTATTACGCCTCCTTTTTTAAAAAAATCGAAACTTGGCGCCTCCCCCCTTTATTTCATTAAATAACTCAGACACCTTTTTAAATAGTCAAAAATGTAGGCACTAATACAAAAATGAAGAAAACTTAAATATATAAATAATAAACAAGCTTTTACTACTTATATTATATTTATTCATTTTTAAATTAATTTGTTTTTCATGCGATGGATGTGTAAAAAAGATTTTGCGAAAAGCGAGCCCCTAGGCCAGGATATTTATCGGGCCCACCTACCTATCTCTGAGGTTAAGGGCAGTGTGGTACTATAATGTAGTGTTTCCTAAATTATACACATACACGGGAGTTATCATTACATATATCAATCATGATATAGGTATCACATCAAACGTACAACTACCTACATATTTAATATATCATATTTTTGAAATCAAATGATTGTTTTTACTATTAGAGTAAATTTGTGAAATAAATAATGGGGAAAGTGCATTAGCAAACTATCAAAGCGCTCAGTAAAAAGATTTTGTTTGCTTCAATATATCTGGCGCAAAATCATTTAAAAGTGGAAACATGACGATTTTTTTTTAAATTTTGATTTCCAAAGCTCCAATTTTTTATGTATGCCTTTACTTTGTCTTTTTAAATCAGTCAATGCATTAGTGGTCCTTGCATTGATTTATTCACTTTTTTTTTTAAATTTTAACTAAATAGACAAGTTTAACAACAGTTATCATTCGTAAACAAATTTGCCTCAAATTTCAATATTATGATTTGATCCTTGTATATCATTTTTTCACGAGATAGCCAGCACACTCAACAATAGTATAGAAGTGAGGTATTAAAAAATTAGTCTACATATTATCTTCAGACAGGTTTACAAACAACGTTTTTTAGGACTGTTTATATGTAGTTTATAACTAGCGGCTGTTTTATAAACTTTATTTGCAAACTGCAATCATGACGTGGCTTTATTTGTGTAAAACTTTTCGTGCCTCCCTTCGCAACACTGCGCACCTACCAGTTTGGCAATATATAATATGTATGAAAGTACATTTTTATGGAGATACAATATATTTATTTTAACATAGACTAGAAAACCTCTTGTTATGAAATTCTCGAAAGGTGGGTATATTATAGACTTACTACATGCGTATAGGTACACATAGCATAGTGATTTAATTTTTATAATGTGTAATTATTTCAGCATAATAAACATAACATTAAATAATTTTAGTGGAAACTATAAGATTGGATTATTTTTGTTTTTAATTATTCTAATATAAATATTTAACGTGTTTTGAAATCCGATTTTTAGGAATACTTAATTACATGATACAATAAGATCAGTGTTTTCAAACTATATTATAGGTGAGATACACGGCTTTGCACAGGGTCGCTTAGTGGATACATTTACCTTAGATATTTAAAAAATAATAATGAAATTATCTTTTTAATATTAAAATATCTGTGTAATACAATATGACAATATGAAAGTAATTCTAATAGGAGTAAAGGTCAAACAAAAGAACAGTAAATTAAAATAGAATTCAAAATATGCAAACGTTATTAATAGTATTAATATGTAGTAAAAAATTCAAAATTGGATGGAACAAACAAACAACAAACTTTGTATTTTATATAATACTAACCATCCCAGGTGTGCGAACAACAACTGAGAAAAATTTCATCGCAATCTGATGAATGTTATAAGAACGCGTACGAATAGAAGAAGAAGAAGAAGATAATTGTACTAATTTAGAAACCTTTGCGGGTGTTGGCACAATTACTGACGAAAGTTTTATTGAAATCGGACGAATGGAATAGGAACGCATACGAATAGAAGAAGAGGAAAAATATTGTTGTACTAATTCAGAAATCTTTGTACGTGTGGGCACAACAATTGTCGAAAGTTTCATTGCAATCGGACGAATGGTATAGGAATCATACGAATAAAAGAATATAGAATAAAGACGATGAAGAAGAATAAGATGGTTGTACTAATTCAGAAACCTTTGCGTGTGTTAGCACAACAACTGACGAAGGTTTCATCGCAATCCGATGAATGGTATAGGAACCATATGAATAAAAGAAGATATAATGAAGAAGAAGAGATAGTTTTTCTGATTCAGAAACCTTTGCGGGTGTGCACATAACAACTCACCAAAATTTCATCGCTATCGGATGAATGGTATAGGAACTATATAAATAAATGAAGATAAAATGAAGGAGAAAAAGAAAATGGTTGTTCTAATTAAGAAACCTTTTCGGGTGTTATCACAACAACTAACGAAGGTTTTATCGCAATCGGATGAATGGTATAGGAACCATATGAATAAAAGAAGATATAATGAAGAAGAAGATGATTTTTCTAGTTCAGAAGTCTTTGCGGGCATGCGCACAACAACTGATCAAAATTTCATCGCAATCGGATGAATGGTATAAGAACGCATACGAATAAAAGAGGAAAAAAATGGTTGTACTAATTCAGAAACCTTTGCAGGTGTGGGCACAACAACTGACGAAAGTTTCATTGCAATCCGATGAATGGTATAGGAACCATGCGAATAAAAGAAGATATAACGAAGATGGTTTTTCTAATTCAGTTATCTTTGCGGGCATGCGCACAACAACTGATCAACATTTCATCGCAATCGGATGAATGGTATAAGAACGCATACGAATAGAAGAAGATAGAATAGAAGAAAAGGTTGAAGAAAATTGTTGTACTAATTCAGAAACCTTCGCAGGTTTGGGCACAACAACTGACGAAAGTTTTATTGCAATCGGACGAATGTTATAGGAATCATACGAATAAAAGAATATAGAATGAAGACGACGAAGAAGAAGAAGATGGTTGTACTAATTCAGAAACCTTTGCGGGTATTGCCACAACAACTGGCGAAGGTTTCATCGCCATCCGATGAATGGTATAGGAACCATATGAATAAAAGAAGATATAATGAAGAAGAAGAAGATAGTTTTTCTAATTCAGAAACCTTTGCGGGTGTGCACACATCTTCTTCTTATTCGATGGCGCTACAGCTCAAGTCGAGCCCTGGCCTCCTCCACCGCTGTCCTCCAGCCGGAACGGTCCTCCGCACGTCTTTTCCAGTTCCTGATTTTTAGTATCTGGTTGGCATCTTTTGTAACATTATCACCCCATCGTGTGCGTGGCTTTCCCACTGGCCTTTTCCCTCCTGGGTTTCCTTCGAGGATCTTCTTCGGTATCCGTGACTCAGGCATGCGCTAAACATGGCCTGCCCAGTTTAGCCTCTGGAGTTTTATGAAGTTGGAGAGTTTTGAATCTTGGTATAAGCGGTATAGTTCCGTGTTGTACCTAATTCTCCACTCCCCATCATCATTCATGGGTCCGTATATCCGCCTAAGGATTTTTCTCTCAAAGCAATCCACCATTTTAGCTGCTTTCACATTTAGCGTCCATGACTCGCACCCGTAGTGCACACGTCAATTCACCAAAATTTCATCGCAATCGGATGAATGGTATAGAACGCATAGGTCAGACAGACAGACAGACTTTCATTTTTATGTATAAGATATAGTCTATAATCTGCGCGCAAGTGCAAGCAATAAGTTGACAAAGTTTTATCGCAATCGGATGAACGGTATGGCAGCGCATAAAATACGAACAAACAAACTAACAAATATTGATTTTTATATTATAGATTATAATCAGGGAATCGATATTGCAAAATTATAAGTATTTTTTTATATACTAGGTTATACTAGGGAAATTATCTAAAAGTAAGTAAGATATATCTATAGTCTTAGAGGTACAGACTTAATACGTGCGTATAAGTTCAAGTAGCGTAGTGATTTATATTTATTAATGTGTATTATTTCAGCATAAGAAACATGATATTAAAATATATTTAGTGGAAACTATACGATCAATCGGAGTATTTTTCTTGTTTAATTGTTCTTATTAAGTATATTATTTTAATGTGTTTTAAAATACGATTTTTAAAAATACTTAATAACATGATACAATAAGATCACAGTGTTTTAAAATTATATAGGGAATCGATATTGCAAAATTATAACTATTATTTTATGTGGTGAACGTGATAACGCAAGTCCACACAGATGTTATCCTACCTAATAACATCCCTCGTTCGCTTCGGATGAATTAGCCACCCCCACTCTCCGTGAAATGGCAGCGTATGTTGGTTGTTCCATTTAAAACAGACCGAGACACGCCGTGGCTTAGATATGACGTACTTTTATCGATGTCCGATATTATACACGATTATAAGATAATTGCATGTAATATACACAGAATAAAATGTTAAACGATGACTAAACAGTATTTAAAAACATACTTTACCTTTTGAAGCAATCAATTAGCTTTTAAAATGCCCTAAAATGCCAATTTTCTATCGGTCCACTGAGTGGACTGCATGGGAACGCGGGTAATTTTTTTGCCATGGTAAGGGAAAGGTTAATATGATTGATAATGAATTTTAATTCAAATATGTTAATTAATTTGTAGATTAACTTAGTTGTAATAACGATACATAATTATATAACAATGCTGTGCTACGAGGGTGGGTCAATAATTCCTTAGAAAAAAGCATTAAAACAGTTTTTTTTTTTTTTTTTTATTTCTCAACATAATCTCCTTGGAGCTCAATACACTTGGTTAGACGTTTCTCAATTTTTTTTAAACCGTCAGAAAAATAAGTTTTCGGAAGGTCCTCAAAATAAGCATTTGTCCGATCGACGACTTCTTCATTTGAAAAAAAACGTTGTCCACTTAGCCATTTTTTTAAGGTTGGGAAAAGGAAAAAGTCACTGGGGGCTAAATCTGGCGAATACGGTGGGTGGTCGACCAATTCGAACTTCAATTCTTCAATTTTAGCCATTGATCGTAAACATGTGTGAACACGGGCATTGTCCTGATGAAAGAGGATTTTTTTCCTGTTTAAATGAGGCCGTTTTTCTTCCAATTTGTTTTTTAGCTGGTCCAATAAAGATGCATAATAATCCCCTGTTATTGTTTTTCCTTTTTCCAAATAGTCAACGAAAATAATTCCACGTGCATCCCAAAATACAGTAGCCATAACCTTACCAGCTGATTTTACGATTTTCGCCTTCTTTGGACATGGTTCGCCTTTCGCAATCCACTGCTTTGACTGTTCTTTCGTCTCGGGAGTATAGTAGTGTATCCATGTTTCATCTACAGTCACAAAGCGACGAAAAAATTCATCCGGATTGCGTTGCATGAGCGACAACAGGGCTTTAGAGGCCACCACCCTATTGCGTTTATTGTCGACTGTGAGCAAACGCGGCACCCATCTTGTAGAAATTTTTTTCATGCCCAATTTGTCATGTAAAATAGAAATGACGCTACCTTTTGAGATCCCTGTAACCTCAATTATCTCACTCAACTTTAATCTTCGGTCACTTAACACCATATCGTGGATTTTATTGATCATTTCTGGTGTAGTCACCTCTACAGGACGTCCTGAGCGTGGTTCATCCTTTGTTGATGTACGACCACGTTTAAATTCATTTAACCAGTTATAAATAGTTGCAAGTGAAGGAGCAGATGTGCCGTGAACTAAATCCAACTCATTTTTTATTTCCTTTGCTGTTAACCCTTTTATATTAAAATGTTTAATAACAGCTCTAAACTCAATTTTCTCCATTTTTTGTAAACGAGCAATTTTTATTTTAAATGTACGAGAAACACACAAAAACCCGACCAATCTGATTGAAACTTCGCAGCATACTGAATCGGTAGTGCCGCTGCATGAAAACAAACCGCTTACAGTACTAGTCGCGCCACCTGTCGGCTTTTCTAAGGACTTATTGACCCACCCTCGTATCTTGTAGAAATACTGTTATTTTTATAATACGTTTTTGCAATAAATTTCAGAAATTCCACGTTTCCTATTATTTGCATATAAAAAGTAGCAGGAACAACAGAATATAGGTAATAAATATTTATGTGGGAAAATAAGTAAGCTAAGACTTCGCGACTTTTGTTTGTCGGATTTAGTTTACTGAATTAAATGCTATAAAATATCTAATATACCTAATTAGATTATGAATAATATAGTTTAAAAATATTTTTATTTTATTTTTACATTTAATAAATAGGTTGGTGGGTAATGGTGGGTTTTCTACAAACATGGAATTTGGAGACACAGGTAATGCAGGCATTAGTTAGGTAAAGGCCGGTACTTAATTCCGCTGGGTTTTTTTAATTTATGCTATTGATATTATTAAAAAAATATGTTATTGTTATTTCAAATTATCTTATATTTACCTTTTAAGGGTTTAATAATATCTTTCTGAATCAAAATATGGTCATTAATATTAAAATTATTAAGAATTATTAGGGCACTTACATAAATATAAAAGATTAGTTACCTTTGAAACAAATAATTTGCATGATATGTAGGGAATAACTAATTGTCTCCAGGAAAAGTAACATTTTTTGATAATGATTTTTTTTTGTTTATTATAGAATAAGAATAAGTACGTGACATAAACATATTAAAATTAAAAAGTTTCACAAAGGCAATTTGAAATAGTAAAAAGTAGGTAGGTACAATTCAACTAAATGACTTTCTTTTAATTTAAATTTTTTTATTTTTAAGACATTTTAAAAAAAATATTACATACCAATATAACGGCTAAATATGTATGTGCAATACAAAAAATATACAGCTCCCAGTAGGTAAGAATGGCTACAAAATATTTTCTAGACGAAGTAAATTCGAAAATATATTACATAATTAAAATAATTACCTAGCATTTAATAGGCTTTTTACCTAAATGAGTCATATTGTGTAATTTCATGGTACGTGACGACACACATAAGGTATTGTATATCTCACACTTGGATGCCTTTTCACCAGAATGAGTCATTTTATGTACCTTTATGTCAACTACCTGTACACATGAGGAATTGCATTCCTCACACTTGAAAGGCTTTTCACAAGAATGAGTCATTTTATGCAATTTAAGGCTACCCGACGACACAAATGCGTAATTACATAGCTCACATTTTAATGGCTTTTCTCCAGAATGAGTAAGTTTATGTACTCTCATGTCACTTGACCTTGAACTAGAGTAATGGCATTCCTGACATTTGAATGGCTCTTCACCAGAATGTTTCATTTATGTGCATTCATGTTACATACGTGTATACGTGAGTACTCGCATTCCTCACATTTAAATGGCTTTTCTCCAGAATGAGTCATTTTATGCAATTTAAGCTGATTTGACCTTGCACATGAGAAATTGCATTCCTCACACTTAAATGGCTTTTCACCAGAATGAGTAATTTTATGCAATTTCATGCGATTTGACCTTGCACTTGAGTAATTGCATTCCTCACACTTGAATGGCTTTTCACCAGAATGAGTCATTTTATGGAATTTCATACTGCCTAACGACACACATGAGTAATTACATTGCTCACACATGAATGGTTTTTCACCAGAATGAGTCATTTTATGCAATTTCATGTTACTTGACTTTACACATGAAAAACTACACACTTCACATTTGAATGGCTTTTCACCGGAATGAGTCATTTTGTGGAATTTCATGCTGTCTGACCTCGCACATGAGTAATTGCACTCGTCACACTTTAATGGCTTTACACCAGAATGTATCATTTGATGCAATTTAATGCTTGCTGACGTCGCACATGAGTAAGTACATAGTTCACACTTGAATGGCTTTTCACCAGAATGTTTCATTTTATGTGCCTTCATGTTACCTACATGTGCACAGGAGTAATTGCACTCGTCACACTTTAATGGCTTTTCACCAGAATGTATCATTTGATGCAATTTAATGCTTGTTGACGTCGAACATGAGTAATTACATAGTTCACACTTGAATGGCTTTTCACCAGAATGTTTCATTTTATGTACCTTCATGTTACCTACATGTCTACAGGAGTAATTGCACTCGTCACACTTTAATGGCTTTTCACCAGAATGTATCATTTGATGCAATTTAATGCTTGCTGACGTCGCACATGAGTAATTACATAGTTCACACTTGAATGGCTTTTCACCAGAATGTTTCATTTTATGTACCTTCATGTTAGCTACATGTACACAGGAGTAATTGCACTCGTCACACTTTAATGGCTTTTCACCAGAATGTCTCATTTGATGCAATTTAATGCTTGCTGACGACGCACATGAGTAATTACAAATTTCACACTTGAATGGCTTTTCACCAGAATGTTTCATTTTATGCAATTTAATGCTTGCTGACGTCGCACATGAGTAATTACATAGTTCACACTTGAATGGCTTTTCACCAGAATGTTTCATTTTATGTACCTTCATGTTACTAACATGTACACACGAGTAGTTGCACTCCTCACACTTGAATGGCTTATCACCAGAATGAGTCATTTTATGCAATTTCATGCTACCTGACTTTGCACATGAGTAATTGCATTCTTCACAATTGAATGGCTTTTCACCAGATTGAGTCATTTTATGCAATTTCATGCTACCTGACTTTGCACATAAGTAATTGTATTCTTCACACTTGAATGGCTTATCACCAGAATGAGTCATTTTATGCAATTTCATGTTACCTGATTGTGCACACGAGTAATTGCACTCCTCACACTTGAATGGCTTTTCACCAGAATGAGTCATTTGATGCAATTTCATGTTAAATGACCTCGCACATGAGTAATTGCATTCCTCACACTTGAATGGCTTTTCACCAGAATGAGTCATTTTATGCAATTTCATGATACCTGATTGTGCACACGAGTAATTGCACTTGTCACATTTAAACTTTTTTTCAACTGAATGGGTCATTTTTTGACTCTTCGTCTGACAAAATCGTTTCCATGAGTAATTACTTTTAACACATTTAAACAGTCTTGATTCGGAATTACTCATTTTCGCCAATGTGTTTTCATGTAATGATTTGTGAAGTTTCATTTGGTCGAACGATTGAAAAAAATCAAAACATATACTACACACGAAATTTTTTTTATAAAACGATTTTTTCTCCAATTCTATAACAGCCTCTAATAATAGTTCAGGGGTTTTTACATTTGATTGAAAAATATCACTTCTAGCAGTGCGAGAGATTACGTTTATATCTCTAAACCTTTCATTGTATTCCAGGACATCTTTCTTAATAGCATGTTCGTCGATCTGTAGGTCTTCCCACGGATCTTGGATATCAGTATTCTCCGACAACGATTTGAGACTTGCAATGCTGGTCGTTACTGAGTTTCCGGGGACAAACTAAAAATACAACCATTTTCAAAAAGTAATCAGTTGGTGCGTCGATATTATAATAATTATAAAATAACACCATTTTAAGACTTGAGACCAAACGTTACACTAGAAAACTTTGATAATAGAATGTCGGCAAAGTGAAATGGTGAAAGTCGCGAGCCACCCACATCGTGCTAAGGGAAATATAATTTGAACTTTGCGGAAGATAGTTGCACTGTCAAGTGCAAATGCCTAAAAGGTCGCACTGCAGATTGAGGATCCTGTAACTATCTTAAACCTATGTCTACCATGATTGTTCCATGATGTAAAATACGCTTTTTGAGTCATGGGTTTTTGTATATCGAGCCAGTTCTGATCGTCCAATAGTGTATTTAAAGTCTCAGGATTTATATCATTTGATCCCTCTACTCGCATTATCCCGTTTACCAACCACTTATAATGACGAATCTAAAACAAATAGTAATGTTCAAACAAATTAGAATTCAAAAAGCAGTTCATTTGCTTATCCGCCCAAATGGGTATATATGCGGAAATCATTCATTTATGTGATGATAATATTATATTATTTTTCAGACACACTTGATTCGTTTCCCCCTTACACACAAAATGGCTCTTAAAGAAATTTTGATAAAAAAATAAAATATATTAAATATTATAAACTCCTGCAAATACGTACATAAATATTAAAGGGGCAACCGTATATTTGGCGCAGCAGGTTATCAAGGCCAAATCTCTAGGAACCAAAACCAAACCAACAAAATAATCGTAATTTACTTCGCCTAATTGGGACAGTAAATTTAAGATCGCCACACATGCTGGAATCATTATTGAACTGACTCATAAAAATATCAACAGAGTGTACTACAAGGCAGCAATTTAAAGCACAAAACCAACGTTATAATTGCTCTTTTACAACGTGTATCATCATATGTATCTTCCATACAAATTAATTCTAGAAGCAAGCTTACTAAAATCTATCTATCATTTTAATAGTATATAAAATCAAATTCGAGCCTAAAATCAGTATCGGTAATATATAACTAAATTCCAAAGCCAATCAGCATAAAAGCCAGCTGTACCTAACCAGTAAGTATCTAAGGATTTGTTTTAAAACTTAAAGCAAGAGAGTCATATATCGTGTGTTGCTGCCAAAAGTAGGTAGATAAGTCGCTAAATTAGGTATTTAGAGTTAACAATGGATTACGTGTATATATATTATACATGCATGTACCTATGCTAGAAACAAAATAGAGGTCACCTGAATATAGAACATGCAAATAAAGCACAAAGATTTTATGATTTTGTCTGATGTTAGAGGACATATCAAAATTCAAAAAAGGAATAACCCTATAACATGATTTCGAAACATAATAGAATTAAAGCCATTTTAATTGTAAAATCCTTAAATATTAACTATTGAAGTAAACTAAATTCAAAAAATGCAATAAATTTCAGTTCAAGTTAATAATAATTTAAAAAAATAACATGTAAAGAGAATTAGGATTATTGTATTTGATGTACTTTTCAATGTATAGCTTAAAATAATAATATCGCCCAGCAAAAAAATCTCTAGGTTTAACAAAATTCTAAGAGATGCCGTGAAACACCGAACATGCAGGTAAAGAAGCCGCCAACGCTGAGTAAAAAGAGATGTAACCCCAGTACGTAGTTAGAGACTAGTTGGTTGCCCGTATTTGACCGTGTAAGTGTCTTATTTCGATTCTTTGTGACAAAACTTTGAACCCATATGATAACAGCCTATACTTACAATAATTGTAAATAAACCTCTGCTACCCTCCCCGCCCTTCGGAGATGACATTATGACATTATTTTGCCTCAAAAATGTGAGACATACGATCAGAAGGTAGCCCTATAGTTTTCAACCGAATTCAGCTGGGAAGCGATTGACAACCAGAAGAGAAAGCCGCGTATGAGGAAGACAACAGAGAAAAACGACTGTCAAGACGTTTATTAGATGCACGAAGAGTATTTTTGTCCGTGGACCGCTCTCACGGAGTTTTTAATGTTGTTTCCGTCGCAAATATGCTCATAAAATGCTTTAAAGTATCAAGGAATGTGGTTTTAAGTCAATCAGAATGTCCTTCACCAGCGGTTACAGTGGTACAAAAGTAAGTAAATTTAGATTCCAGACAGTGATGATGGACGTCTGTCAAATTGAATAGATTAAATCTTGAATTTCAGGGGAAAATTAACATAATATATGAGAAATAGCTCAATAAAGGTTTTCAAAGCAAAATACAGTTTTAATAATAAGGCATCAAAATTATGTATATAGATTATCTACAACGTTTAAGGAATGTCCAGGAACATGCTTTGAAAATAGCATAAAAGCTCCATTTCACGTACCCTGAGCATGTGGGCCGTTAAAACACGTAAAAATAAGGATGTTACATTTTCAAGACACAATTTTACGGGCTTATGGCGAGGTCGACTAAAATCGATTCCACAACTATTGGACGCGCCTACAGTAGAGCAACTTTCCTTTGAATCCCATCATAATTCGATATAAGTAGGTATTGGACAAAACTAACCTGAAATACGAGACTATCAGTGTCGGGAATCTCTTGTTTTATATAAATGCTGGCGTCCGGACTGTTTGGGCGCTCTCCGGCCACATTGCATCTATTCTCCCTTTCCGCGTCTGCTTCGCTTACATCTGGATCGACTTTGACATCCATTTTATTTACCTATTTTACACGGAAATGATTATTTTTTTTCATGCAGTAAGCAGAAACATAGACATAGTTACCAACTGAAAATAAAATCATAGATAGACCTTACGTTCCATAGATAATATTATGCATTTGCACACCACTCGGCAGTGTTGCCATCGTTTCTTAGCAAAATTATTGTTTACAAAAATTCAAATAATAAAGTATTTCCGCAAAAATTAGTGTGGTTTTACTGATAACAAGTTAATTATTTTTTTCTTTTGCTGCGAACTATAGCAACAAAATGGCGGCTCACTTCTGGTTTCAAGCCTAAAGACTGAGCTGAACAGGAAAGGTCATTCATAGTTTAGTCGGAAAGTAACCTCAGCGTTGAAAGGACGTCATTTTAATTCAGTCTAACATCAAAAACCTCTAACCATAGGGGATTATTTTAAGAAACGCAATATTTATTAATTACAATTTTCGGTCGAATGAATAATCATTATTATTTTTAGTATTATTAACTTCAAACATAAAATGTACGCGACGTAACCTGATGCCGGCCGAAGGAATACAGGGCTGTTAAAATAATATCAATCTAATGGTACGTTTTAAAGAGTTACAAGTTTAAAGTTAAAAATAGCTTACTGTACAGATGGTATAATTACATATTTCCAATCGTCAAACGCCATACAACATTCATCTAAAATAAGTACGAAAAGACTAGCTGATTATGTTATGTTATTTTTGTATTATTCTTAATTTTTTGCTTATCAAAATATTTCACATATTATCTGATGATGTGTATTTTGAGTATATCGTAATATGTATCTTGTATCATTAAAATTGCTATTAAGTTGATATAACATAGGAAAATCTGTAAATCATTTAAAAGTTAATTTCGTTATAGTTTTAAATTAAACGCTGTTGTATTGTGTGACTTTTATAATATCAGATAGCCTTACGCGAGAGACAAATTGCACACAATTAAAAACACTTATCATAAGAATAAGTAAGACGTCTTCGACAGCCCTGGCGTGAATACGCTTTTGTCGTTACCTTTTTTATGTTCTCAGTGACCCGCTAGCTTTGAATAAAAAAAATAATCTGTGGGTGACTCCACGTCAATAATCATTTTTTATAAGTATAAATTATTTCTTGCATTGGCTTTACTTACCAACAAAATACAATATTTATTGTACCTACCGACTAAAAGTAAAGTAAAGTTGCGTTACTTGTTTGAAAAGTGTCAGACTAAATTTAAACCAATCGGGTAACTAATAAAAAGTCACTTTCTTTTTATAATAAACAGGCATCACTATATTCCACGTTTTTTTTAAAATATGCATTAGAATTAAACAATATGTACCTATTTTTTTAATAATTATGTTTCAAAATAAATACTATTCATTAATAATGTTTTTTGGATACCACATGAAATAAAAATGTAGGTAGATGTGTATTTCAACATCCTTCGTATGTTTAGTTCTCGGACAATTTCAGGTTAAAACGTTATTAATATATTATTAAGTTTATATCGTGGCTATCCATCATATTGGTTGCAATACTTCCCACCAAACAGCTGATTAACAAATTGAATTTAGTAACATTTACGTATATTAGAAGATATCATTTTTTGGTCACCCCATACTTTATTTACTTCGGCAGTGTTTATGACTTAAATTTAATTAACCCAATGCTAAGGGGCCCTTTTAATTAATTTTGTAATTAACGTGTTAATTTGAATATTACAAGTAGAGCAACAATTCCGGACCACATGTAAAAAAATCATATTTTCAATTCTCAAGGGCAATTCTGTAGAGCGTCCCCTTAAGTTAAGTCGTTTACATACCAAACATACACGTCATTTATCGATGATTTACGTTTGTCATTCCTTTTTAAAATATCAATCAATCTTTTACTATTGGCTGCCTACCTACCTATATACAATTGACAAGGAAAGATCTTTTCCAGTATTGCCATCTTTTTGCCATGCCAATTATAGTAAGCGGTCCAAGATATTATAGCATTTCGCGGTATTTCGGCACAAAAAAATATAGTAGGTACGGGTTGTTATCACTTTTGAAAATTAATAGTATGTTTTTGGTTTATTACAAAAAATAACGGAAAAATTATGAAGTTCAGATGCCCTTTTTTATTTAGGTATGACGTATGATCATCGGTGAATTAGGTAAGTACCTACCTACCACCTATTCATGAAATTTAATTTTAGGGGTATGATTGCACACGCAATTGGAGGAAGCGCCTAAATGCGCTCCATGCCAGATAGGTTCTGCTAGTGAGGTGCAGATACAAAATGCCGCCTTTAGTTATTAGACTTCTGTTACCACAACGAGGAAGACAAACATTTTATTCACCTAAATTATTTGATTTTATGGTATTTATTGGTATGTCTCGAAATCATAATAAACGGAGTAATTTCAATTTGAAGTTTGACATGCCCTCTAAAATCAAGCACAACGCTAATCTATAATAAATTAATAGTTATTATATATAAACACGTTATCCGTTAATAATTCTTAAATACCTAAATTATCAACATACAAACTTTTGGCGGCGACACACCATAAAAGCCACTGGCAGAGGTAAAAAAAACACCTACTTGATTGATTGGTGATACTGTGTAAGAACATCCAGGTTGGGGGTTTTCATTGCTGAACTGATATGTTGAGTCATTAAAATCCTCTTCTTTGATTTCAGGTACTTCAGATTTGATATACGACTCGACTGGAAGGTCCTGAAAAAAATATATTTTATTATCAAATAACGAATACAACGATCAAGTTAATGTGAGCTTAAATTTTCAAAAAGGTTATTAATTCATAATGAGCAAGAAGGTTTGGGGTTTGGGGTTTACCTTTCAGGTTTGGGGTTATTAATGATTTTATCATTAATGATTTCGCGCTTCGAATCTTCAAAGAATTCATCAGCTAGTTGAAAAATATTCTCAGATTTGATATATATCTCGATGACTGGAGGATTCTAAAAATAAAAACAATATGTCAAAGAAGGCGTTTCTCAAAAGTAGGTACCTATAATCGTTCCGCCATTCGTCGCCCTTAATAATATCGTCGCTGTAGGATTGCTTTTTCGAATAGACCAAATGTCAAATGTTCAGGAGACGAAAAACAAATTTGATTATCCTATATTTAAATACATTAAGGTATTTTAATTGTTGTTTTTACATAATATGAATGCTGTTTTCATTACAAAGCAATTTAAAGAAAATAATGGTTCTGGTCCATATAGATACAAAAAATCATTCTGCATTCAAAGGTCGATTTGACAAAAACGGATAGGTATTCGGCAAACCAATCGTATATCGACGATATGTCACCCCAAAGCAATCCCCAAAGCAATCCTATGACAGAACGCATACGAACTACTACGAATTGGTCATTCCTATACCTGCTCGCCGGTCGCCGCATCCAAATATCTATACCTTTCAAGAGGTTACGTGCGATTGTCGCTAGGTTGATGTGCGCGGTCTTCTAATGCAACATCGGATCGACGTTCCTATAAGGTTTGATTTATGGCTGTGCGGCAGACGAAGCGCGTTTAGATGTGAGAGACGTCTTATATGATTAACTAGTTTATATGAGTGTATCTGTATTATACACACTTATTATTAACCCGGTCAGAATATTCATAGAAAATTATAATTTAGGGACATATCTTTTTTTGCTGCTGGCTTCCTGTAAAGTGTAAACCGACAAGAGCCGTGTTTTATTTAGATATGAATTTTATGTCAGAACCGACGTAATATACGACCCAAAGAGGTTGGACGGTCTAAACTGCCATATATTTCCTATACAACATTTCACTGCGAAGTGTGATACGTCGAACTGCATACTACGTAGCTACAAGTTTCCATTAAGTCAACCGTCTGAACTGTCAAAAAGTGCTATGTTTTAACAACACCACTCTTAGCTGAATAGCCTTCCATTCAGAGAAGAGCTCAATTGCTTCCAAATAAAGAAAAAAAAAAAAAAAAAACATACATATGATAAACTACCCTTGATAGCAGCTTGTGTATCGAATAGATGCGATGAAGTAGGTATACTCACAGCAATGTAAAATGATTTTAACCCATTATAAATAGTGGAGCTGTTTTTTTTCACCCAAACATACGTAAATTTAAGTTACATCCATTAGATGGGCTTTTTCATTTGATATATTACCTATAGTTCAGTAAAACTAACCTCAAATATGCATCTGTCCTTGTCGGGATTCTCTTTCTTAACGTCTGGGCTGTTTGGAGACTCTGTGGATACCTCAAACCAATGCTTCGGTTCTGCCACTGATTTGCCTTCATCTGATTCGCGTTTGACATCCATTTTACGTGTTTAAATCGGAAATATATTGTCAATGGATTATATTACTTTCTTCCGTGACGCTTAAGACTTAATAGGGCTTTCGAGATTTACCAATACTTTTTGACCGATACTGGGATCGTTACTTTTATTTCGATATGATATCGGTATCCCACTCCTACCTCAAACAGATTAATAAATCATTGCCGAATCAAAACTGGCATTTAATTATAACAAAATTTAAATATAAATAGCTGTGAAGCGATTCTTCCTCGTCAAGTTTATGTAGACAGCCAAAAGTAATAAGTATTAATATATTTTTTAAGGATATGGTAATGATCTCGTAAAACTCATGATGTCCAGTTAGGTACCTTTGTAAACAAATCTTCAAACTAGACGCGAACCGCCATTTTGTTGTTATGGCTGCCACCAAAAGAAAATAAATGATGAACTTATTATCAATATAACAACACTATAAATTTTGCTAAAAGACTTTTTTTTATTGGATCGCATAATTCTGTGACAAAAACACTTAGGTAGGTACCATTAATTTATTTTATCATCAAACTGTCAAATTCCAAAACCTTTTTATCAATATTGATTTGAAATTGCCAAACATCACTCATAATATTCTGACGACCTTACTTATTATTAGTTATTATTTCAGTTATTGAATAGGTCCATGGGAAACTTAGATTGTTCATTTTTTAACACAGGGGCCTCAAAATTATTTCAGGATATAGGTATTTCAATACACTATCTTTAGAAGAGTAGGGTTTTGAATGTGTGAGTACCTATCCTTCGAAAAGGAAACACACAATATTATAGTCGTGCAATAGTGTGTTGCAATCATCAAATACCTACACCAATATTGAATGAGCGTCAGTGCATAAATCAAGAGCAGTTGTAAGACGAAAGACAAGCTCAGAATGATATATTCTTGACACGTGTTTAAGTTAATCTCATACATTTATTATTTAGAAAATATTTACAAATAGGTTTGTCACAACTTCATTAGTTTAGTCACTTTTCCAAGTTAACCCATCCTTGTACAATATAATATAGCCGTACAATACCCTAAATATGAACGACTGAGTACCAACAGCTGGGAATTGGGGATATATTCTTTGAGAATGTCGACGAATTGAAAGGTGCCCTTGCGGTGGGTAGGATGGAAGAGCTTGGCAGAATTGTAAAGTGCTAATGGTGTGTGGGCCTGGTAGTGATCAGGTTTTAATATGCTAGTTTGTTTATTCATTTAATTTCTATATTCATAAATAAAATGATAGGAAAAACATGGAGCTAAAATAATCACAAAATACGTGCATAAAATTGTTTTAATAAGGAATCTTGAAAATATACAAATGCATGCATACATAGATACATTTACGAAACAATTAATTTTGCTTAATATCTACAGTAAAATAACAATAATTCAGGTGTAAATAAAACATGATTACTATTCGCCAGATGTTTGATAGTTTGGCAAGACACGAGACATAGTTTTAATTTATTCGAATAGGAAACAGGAAATAGCTGGGAAACATCCATTACTACAGTAGGTACCATGTTGTTTTGACGCCAGACGATACTTTGGCAGGAAACACGACTTACTTCTTATTTATTCCAGTAGGAAATTCCAATAATTACTACATCACAACCAGAATTATTACAGTGCTGATCATGGGCCCCACATCGTGATGCGGCCCCCAGGCTAAGATCTTTGGCGGGCCCCCCTACCTATCGCTAAGGATAAAGGCAATGTGATGCTCTGCAGTAGCGGTTTCCAAATGGTGTAGGTACGCGGTTAAATTAATGTGTATGTTTAGTGTTTTATTGTATATTTTAATACACCCATTTGAATTATGGAGATGTCGATACAAAATTGAAAATTGTATCGTACAACCACATAACTTTGAATAATAATATTTCTGAAGGAAAATAGCGATTTTTTTTTTACTATTCAAGCAAATTTTTGATATGTGTTTATCTCATTTATCTTGTCGTGTCGTGTCGTCTCGCCTCGCCGGCCCCTAAGCAAGAGTCCTGTCAGCCCCCCCCCCCATGTGGTGGCTATGGTGCTGATAATGATCAATACATACCTACATAGCAGCTTCATTCAAAGGTGACAAAATCATTAGGATTAAATCAGATTGCAGCATAAAGGTAGTCATTCAAAGCGGCGTCATCTATATGAATACCTACACAATGCATTTAAAAGGTTATTCATCGGTCACCTAAGTCGCATGCATCAATAAAGTATACCTACACTGCATTGTAAACCTACTAAATCGCAAACATATTTCGTCACTGTTCTGGCAGAAAACACTAATTCGAAAAAATGACATATTGAGTTAGTACCAAAATGTTCCTTATTTCAAACATTACCGTCTGGCAACCTTCTTAATAAATAAACAGTCTTTATTTTTAAGTCATCCTTTTTACGATTACTTAATAAACTCACATGATAGACTATTATTTCAAACATTTTAATAACTTCAAAGTCAAATTACTCAAAACTAGTATTCTCCAGTTAGTGTGTTCTGCCAGAACAGAGACGTTATGATATATGAGGATACATTTTATACGTAAGACTTGTCACCAGTATGTATTTTAGGATAACTAAGTTGTGAGGATCTATATGAAACGCACATTGCATTCATTAGGGATTTTCATCAGGACGTGTCATTTTATGTAAACCCGTTATAGGGCAAAGCATTTTTTCTTCATTTTAAACCGATCTCTATTATATTATAAAAGTATATGATCTATATTATATATATATATATATATATTATGGTATCTATCTAAAAACAATTTTAATATAAAAATAAGTTAACAATATTTATCAGAATTTTGGAAAAACAGGTGTTTTTGTTGATTTATTTAATATATTTCTTTTCGAATATAACAAATAAATAATGGTTGTACATATTATATTATATTTAATCACAAGTTACAATTCAATTTAAAAAAGATTACATCTATTTATGTGATATTATTCAAATTATAATAATGCAAAGCTGTAGATTATATTTCTTACAAAAATAAGATGTGCGTTTTGGCTCTCTAGCCATACTACAATAAGCACATCGATGGCTCTTTCCCTTTCCTATCCAATGAAGACAATCCATGGTATTGTAATTGGCGTTTCGACGGTGATGATTATTTTTATTCCAAAATTTCCAATAGTTCACCTGTACTAAGATGCTTCTGAAAAGCAGGTGAGTCTTCGGTTTTTTCCCGATCACTTTTTGATTAGGTACTAACACCGACAGAACTGTCTGCCTTCAGCAAACGGCCCCTCTAGGGTACGAAAATAACGGATCATCGCCCTCCAGTATATTAGTCAGCTGGTCTTATATTTATACTCTGTGTGACTATTTCAAAAGACTACTTGACACCAGGGGCTTGACAGGACTAAACTCAGCATCAACTCCGGATCCAGAGAGAAATTTTGGGGGGTCCGTATGCACAAGATCGGGAGTTGCAATTTTCCTCCGACAAAACTCCGTTGGTATTTAAACGTATTTACATGACCGACAATTAAAATACTTCCTGAAGTATATAATATTAAATTCAACTCATTTTAATATTTCATGGATAACAACAATCGTAACTAAAATTCAGAATCGGCTGTTAAATAAATACCAACTATTTTGAATAAAATAAGTAATATCGCTAGATTAATCAATATATTCAAATATAATTTATCTCACACTTTGTAAAATAAATAAATATGAAAGCTGATATACAAGCATTGAAATATAAGGTAATGAACGTTTTTGTCCTCTCCTTTACATTTCACATAATATCGTTTTCGATAAACCTATCTTAAGGCGACGATATAAGTGTTTTCACCAGAATAAGTCAATTTATTTATTTCATGCTACCTGGGAATACCCGTTAGTAATTGAATGCATCACATTTAAATGGCTTTTTTCCAGTATAAACCATTGGGTGATTTCATGTGACCTAACGTTATACATAACGTGACCATTTATTTTTTTCCCCAAAATCGGGACACCTAAAAAAGGTAGGTACTTATCGATTTCAGGCGCCTCACACTTTCACACAAGGAAATTGACAAGATAGTTATGTTTTTTCATGTCATATTAGGTTACCTATTTCATTTATTTATTTTAAGATTATCGGTAGGTATGTTTGAGTAGGCACATATAAAACTTGAGTTCCTACATATTTTTTAATAGTACATATTATTTTATTTATTAATGAAAAGTACACACATAAAAATTTATCTGATGTTATATTTTCCGAAGAACAATTTTAGTAGGTATATCTGGTGTTGATTTCAAAAGCAAATGAAATTCTTGGCAGGATTTTTTCGAATTTACAACATTGCTCGCGCTTCGAATCTTCAAAGAATTCTTCAACAAGTTGAAAAATATTCTCAGATTTGATAAATATCTCGCTGACTGGAGGATTCTAAAAATAAAAACAATATATAAGTATTTCTCAAAAGTACCTATAATCGTTCCTTAATTCGTCGCCCTTTATAATAAGTCACCCCAAAGCAATGCTAAGGATTGCTGGTTTGCCGGTTTCACTGTGACCGTTGGCCGGCTCGCACATCAAAACTCGTCTCGTCTCCAACGTGTTGAATACGTCAATGTGACGTCATCGTTATTCACAAACATACGTTGATTGGTCGAATGCGTCTTTTTAGTTTGAAAAAAAAAAATTCTAGTGCTGCTATCAACAGATCGCACGCCTCTCGGACTGCGAGTCGAAGACGACAGAATGCATACGAACAACTACGAATTGGTCATTCCTATACCTGCTCGCCGGTCGCCGCATCCAAATATAATATATACGTTTCAATAGGTTACATAAGATTGTCGCTAAGTAGATGTGCGCGGTCTTCTAATGCGACATCGGATCGACGTTCCTATAAGGTTTGATTTATGGCTGTGCGGCAGACGAGCGAGTTTAGATGTGAGAGACGGCTATTATACACACTTATTATTAACCCGGTCAGAATATTCATAGAAAATTATAATTTAGGGACATATATGTAATATGTTTCGTGCGAAGACTGCCTTAGCACTGGCACAAATCAAACATGTTTCGTATTCGAAATGGCCATTGTACCCAGTAATAAAAAATACTTTTAAGAAGTACAAGATGGCTGCATATGTATTTACATTTAATTTAAATTGACTGATTGGTAGATCTAGACTGTAAAAAACTTGTGCGCATCTATTCTATACACAAGATTCCTATCGAGGGTATTTTATCATATTTATGTAAGTACCTATTGAGGCGGTTAATTGGGTTAGGTTAGGTAGAGTAGATACATAAAATATTTCACCGTGACACAGTTCGCCGTGAGCTTACTATCGGAAAGAGGTGACAGTACCTATACTATACGGTTTCCAATTTTATTAGATTCAATATGAAGGTACCTATTAAATTCAATTGTCATGGCTGATTTTAGCAAAATTCAAGAATGAATACGTAACAATTTATAACCTAATATATCGGCTATTTTCAAAATTTGTTTGCTGCTGGCTTCCTGGAAAGTGTAAACCGACAAGAGCCGTGTTTTATTTAGACATGAATTAAGTCAGAACCTATTTACTATACGACCCAAAGAGGTTGGACGGTCTAAACGGCCATGTTTTTCCTATACAACGTTTCCCTGTGAAGTGTGATTCGTCAAACTGCATACTACGTACCTACCTACAAGTTTCCATTATGTCAACCGTCTGAACTGTCAAAAAGTGTTATGTTTTAACAACACCTCTCTTAGCTGTGTTAACTTTTAGAGCGAGATACAGTTTTGAAGGCTTATTTATTCTAACAATTAATTATAAGACTCAATACCTAGATAAATATGATAAACTACCCTCGATAGCAGCTTGTGTATCGAATAGATGCGATGAAGTAGGCATACTTCAGCAATGTAAAATGATTTTAACCCGTTATAAATAGTGGAGCTGTTTTTTTTTCACCCAAACATTCGTAAATTTAAGTAACAGCCATTAGATGGGCTTTTTTTTAATCTATTACCAGTTCAGTAAAACTAACCTCAAATATGCATCTTTCATTGTCGGGATTCGCTTTCTTAACGTCTGGACTATTTGGAGACTCCAAGGGTACCTCAAACCAATGCCGCGGTTCTGCCACAGATCTGCCTTCATCTGATTCACGTTTGACATCCATTTTACGTGTTTAAATCAAAAATATATTATCAATGGCCTAGGTATAATTTTATTGCTCTCATCCGTGACGTTTAACACTTACTAGGGCTGTCTAGATTTGTCAATACTTTTTCACCAATACTTGGATCGTTACTTTTATTCCGATATGATATCGACACCACTCCTACCTACCTCAAACAGAATAATAAATCATTGATGAATCAAAACAGCCTTTTAATTATAAAAAAAATATAAATAGCTGTGAACAGATTCTTCATCATTAATTTTATGAAGACAGCCAAACGTAATAAGTAGGTAGGTAATAATATATATTTTTTAATGATAAGGTAATGATCACGTAAAACTGCGTTAAATGACGTGATGCCAAGTTACCTCTAAATCTTCAACCAGGGCTCGAAATGGACCGGAGCGCCGTTCCTGTTCGTAAAATCGGAAAAATTATCACTCAGTCTCGTGGAAAGAACAACTTGACCGTCTGGGAATTGCGGATATATATTTGAGAATGTCGACGAATTGAAAGGTGCCCTTGCGGTGGGTAGGTGGAAGAGCTTGGCAGAATTGTAAAGTGCTAACAGGATTGGAGCGAGGGCCTGGTCGACGAATCTTTTAGATGAGAAGATGCGAAATGACAGTCAAATTTTCTGTAAAATCAACAACAACAATCGTCCACGGCCTGACGCCACATAGGTACATCCTTTGACTAGTTAACTCGGCTCTGGCAGTGATCATAATAAATTCTAGTTTGTTTATTCATTTAATGTCTAAGTTCATAACTAAAATGATAGGAAGAACATCTACCTAAAATAATCACAAAATACGTGTGAGTAATGAATTGTTTTGATAAGGCATCTTAAAAATAAACAAATGCATGCATACCTACCTAGATACATTTACGAAACAATTGATTTTGGTTAATATCTATAGTAAAATAACAATAATTCAGGTGTCAGTAAACATGATTACTATTCGCCAGATGTTTGATAGTTTTGGCAAGACACGAGACATAGCTTTAATTTATTCGAATAGGAAACTGGATATAGCAGGGAAACATCCATTACTATTAGCTAGTGTTGTTTTGACGCCTGACGATACTTTGGCAGGAAACACGACTTACTTCTAATTTATTCCAGTAGGAAATTCCAATAATCACTACATCACAACCAGAATTATTATTACAGTGTTGATCATGGGCCCCACACCGTGAAGGGGGGCCCCAGGCTAGGATCTTTGGCGGGCCCCCTTCCTATCGCTAATGATAAAGGCAATGTGACACTCTACAGTAGCGTTTTCCAAATGGTGTACGCGGTTAAATTAATGTGTATGTTTAGTGTTTTTACACCCATTTTAATTATGGAGATGTCGAGTATTGATTCTTTGAATAATAATATGTCTGAAGGAAAATAGCGCCGCATGCGACGTTTTTTTCTATATATATAAGTGTGTTTATCTTATTTATCTGGTCGTCTCGCCTCGACGGTCCCCTCCTGAGCCCGGCTCCCCAGGCTAGAGCCCTGTCAGCCTTGTGGGGGCCATGGTGTTGATATTGATCAATATATACCTGCATAGCAACTTCATTCCAAGGTGACAAAATCATTAGGATTAAATCAGATTGCGGCATTAAGGTAGTCAGTCAAAGCGGCGTCATCTATATGAATACCCAATGCCGATGTGTCCGATGAGGTGTTTTTGTTGATTTATTTGATATATTTCTTTTCAAATAAAACAAATAAATAATGGTTGTACATATTATAATATATTTAATCATTAGACAAGTTACAATTCAATTAAAAAAAATACATCTATTTATGAGATATTACTCAAAAACATAATAATGAAAAGCTGTACATTTCATTGCTTACAAAAATAAGATGTGCGATTTGGCTCTCCAGCCATACTACAATAAGCACATCGACAGCTCTGTCCCTTTCCTATCCAATGAGGACAATCCATGGTATTGTTATTGGGGTTTCGTCGGCGATGATTATTTTTATTACAAAATTTCCAATAGTTCACCTGTGCTAAGATGCTTCTGAAAAGCAGGTGGGTCTTCGGTTTTTTCCCGATCACTTTTTGATTAGTTACTAACACCGACAGAACTGTCTGCCTTCAGCAAACGGCCCCTCTAGGGTACGAAAAGACCGGATCTTATATACTATGGTGGTGGCTGGTCTTATATACTATGTGTGAATATTTCAAAAGACCACTTGACAGGACTGAAATCAGCATTAACCTCCGGATCTAGAGATAAATTTTGGAGGGCCGTATGCACAAGATTGAGAGTCGCAATTTTCCTCCGACAAAACTCCGTTGGTATTTAAATGAATTTGAATGACCGACAACTATAATACTTTCTGGAGTATATAATATTAAATTCAACTCATTGTAATATTTTATGGATATCAACAATCGCTGCAAAAATACAGAATCTGCTGTTAAATAAATACAAACTATTTTGAATATTATAAATACATATGAAAGCTGATATACAAGCATTGAAATATAAGGTAATGAACCTTTTCGTCCTCTCCTTTACATTTCACATAATTTAGTTTTCGATAAACCTATCCTAAGGCGACGATATTTAAAAGGGTTTTCACCAGAATGAGTCAATTTATTTATTTCACGCTACCTGGGAATACCCGTTAGTAATTCAATGCATCAAATTTAAATGGTTTTTTTCCAGTATAAACCATTGGGGGATTTCATGTGACCTAAGGTTATACATAAAGTGGCTATTTATTTTTTCCCCCAAAGCGGGACACCGAAAAAAGGTAGGTACTTATCCATTTCAGGCGCCTCATACTTTCACACAAGACAATCGACAAGATAGTAATGTTTTTTCATGTCATATTAGGTTACCTATTGCATTTATTTATCTAAAGATTATTGGTAGGTATGTTTGAGTAGGCACATACAAAGCTTGAGTTCTTATATATTTTTTAATAGTACATATTATTTTATTTATTAATGAAAAGTAAAACATGAAAATTTATCTGATGTTATATTTTCAAAAGAACAAATTTAGTAGGCATATCTGGTGTTGATTTCAAAAACGAATGAAATTCTAGGCTGGATTTTTTCGAATTTACTTTTATAATTAACATTACTACATTCAACTATGTTTTTTCACTCGTCTACAACTTATTCATAAGAGAGAAGACGCTTTCTACTGGTGCATTAGTGCCGGGCAGATATAAAATATATTCAATAATTATACGAAAATTTTTGTGATCCAAATTATTGGCGCGAAAGTGTTTGAAACACTCCACCCAATGAAATTCGGTTGAAACATTCCCAGTGTTCCATTCAAACACTCCCTGTATCTGTGAATTTGTAATGTGTAAGTGAATAGGTAATATTTATGTAACCTGGTCACAAGTTTCTTTTTTTTCGAAAATGGGACATTTTGGCGTCCCGAACCTGCGTTCGGGGACACCGGGACACGCCGCCTGAAAACGGGACGTCTGGTCACATTAGTTATAGTTAATATCATATTAGTTATATGGCTTTTTCATTGTTCATTTACACACAAGAAATAATTGCATTATGACATTTAAATGTCTGCTCAACAGAATGAGTGATTTTATGTCTCTTCATGTAACAAAACTGCTTGCATGAGCAACTATGTACATTTAATGCATTTAAATGTTTTTAACCATAATGTATCATTTTGCAATTTTTTGCAACCTGACGACTAACATGAGTAATTAGAAACTTGACATTTATATAGCTTTACCAGAATGAGTTATTTGATGTCTCTTCATAACTGATTTTGCACATGAATTTTTGGAGACCTCACACACTTGAATGGGTTTTCTCCAGAATACGTCATTTTATGCAATTTCATGATAACTGATAGTGCACACGACTGTTGCATACGTCACATTTAAATTGACTTCACAAAGAATGAGTCATTTTATGCAATTTCATGTTACCCGACGATACACACGAGTAACAGCATGCCTCACACTTAAATGGCTTTTTACCAGAATGAGTCATTTTATGCAATTTCAGGCTACCTGACCTCGCACATGAGAAATTGCATTCCACACATTTAAATGGCGTTTCGCTAGAATGAGTCATTTTATGCAATTTTATGTTACCTGACTTTGCACATGAGACACTGCATAAATTAAATGGCTTTTCGTGACGACACACATAAGGTATTGCATATCGATGGCTCAGTTCCATAGAAGGACAAGTCCAAAATTTGATGTTTTGAGTTATATTACCCATTATATTTGAATATTTCTCCTTTTCAGTTCCACAAAAGGACAACTCGTAAAAAATACTGGTTTTCTCTCGTTGGACAGATGTCTTCATATGGAAATAAATAAACTTAAACACTCTCTCAGTTCCATAAAAGGACAACTTGAGATATCGTTTTGTGAAAAAATTGTTTTGTGAATTATTGCATTTCATAAAGGGACAACTCAAAATGGCGTTCTATCATTATGAAAGTAGGATCACCGTGTGCTGAGAAGTGCAGATTAACATGTTATGATAAAATTGAATTCAATCAAAGGGAACAAATCCACCAAAGTTTTTGGTGGATCGGAGACGATGATCGACGACGTGAGTTTATTTATTAAGGTATATCACGCCAGTTATTCCAAAGTACAGAATGTAAACTCCTGGTAGTACACGTACAGTTAACAAGGCGTACTGTTTTGATATAAATGGGATCCAAATAAAATCGTGCATTTTTTTTATATGAATACTTTGAGCATAATAAATGCAAGACAATGATTGAAATTGCACATAAAAACACAACCATGGAGTGTTGCATTCAGATTTAAAGGGAAGGAATGGGAAAGGTGGAGTGAGAATTGATGATGAAATAAAGGAAAAAATCCGAAATCACATCAAATCATTTCCAGTAATATCTTCCCATTATTGTAGAGCTTATAGTGAAAAAATGTATCTCGATAGAAGCCTGAACATTGCTACAATGTACAGGCTATACCAAGAATTTTGTACGGAGAAAGATATGCCTGTAAGTAATGTAGGATACAATTTTTAACACCGCGGTGTTAAATTTGGATTTTTGTCCCGAAAAAGGACCAATGTATCACAACGTGTCAAATTTTAAAAAATTCAAGCCCGGAAGAAAAAATTAGAAAAGAGGAGCAATTAGGTACCTACACAAGCATATCAAAGAAAATGACGTTGCTTCGAGTTTGGTCAAAGTTGCTTGCTTCGATCTGCAAGCTGCTCTAGCAGTGCCCTCCGGAAACATTAGTAGCTTCTCTAATAAACACCGGTTAAATACATATAATTTTACTATAAACCTATGACATAACAAAGAACTAAGGCCACTGTTACTTATGGCATGAGGGCTTAGGAAAAAGGGGTTCAAACGAAATAGGTAGCTGCTTGTTAGCTTTTTTACAAGTAAACCCATCACAAAATAATGTATTATATTCGGATAATTGTGCGGGTCAACAAAAAAAATAATTCGTTGCTTCCCTATTAATGTAGGTACGCAGTCAATTCAATAGATTTCATTGAAGAAATCTGCCACAAATTTTTGGTTGTGGGTCATACCCAAAATTAAGGTGATGATGCCATGCATGCGTTAATAGAGCGAGAGAAAAAAAGATGTCTAAGAGACCTATACATACATTTCTGTAGCCCCATTAATACGATTAGCCAAGAAAACTGGCAAACTATATACAATATGTAAAGAAATGGACACTGGAATGGATGGCATGGCCCCCACACCCTGAAGCGGGTCCCCAGGCTAGGATCTTTGGCGGCCCCCTACCTATCGCTTAAGATAAAGGCAGTGTGATACAATAGCGTTTTCCAAATGGTGTTCGCGGTAAAATAAATGTGTATATTTAGTGCTTTTTTGCATATTTTAATAAGTACATCCATTTGAATTATGGAGTTGGCGAGTATCGATACGCAATAAAATTTATATCGTACAACTACATTATTTTAAATAATAACATTAATGAAGAAAAATAGCGCCACAGGCGACTTTTTCTTTTACTATTGAGAATTTGTTTTTGAATTTTGAGTTTTGAATGTATTTAGATCACGTGTCTGTTCGACTCGCAACGCCGGGCCCTTCCTGAGCTCGGGCCCCCAGGCTAGAGCCCTGTCAGTCCCTCTTTGTGGGGGCCATGATGGATGGATTTCATCGACTGCAAGCTTAATTGATTTTTAAAAACTTACCAACACCATCTGTAAATAATAACTGTAGACGTTCAATGAAAACAAATACCTATAACTGACGGAGTTTATTGTGAACTATTTTTGTCCAATCTTAACAGCCTACCTCCACCCTTCGCCACTGGTGGTTACCCAATATGTGGATATACTGTTATCAGTGACTGATGTTTTGAGATGACGCCAATAAAGAACATTATGTTAACTCAATATTGTAAAGTTGTCAGTTCCATAGTGATAAGTCTAATTATTGTCAGTATTCATGCAGAATTGTCAGCTCCATAGAGGGTTATGTCCGATTATTGCTCAAAACTATTAAAATCATTATGATAATTAGCATAAACAACTTGAGCCTTAAAACTACATACTATTCATAACATATTTCACTAAAAAGATAATACAAATAATAAACCGTCACTTTTCTACAAGTCAGTTTAGGTGAGTCAAAACTTTGATCAGCCATTACTCGAAACTACCAATTCCTAGTTGTCCCACTATGGAACTGAGCCATCGATATAATATCACTCTTGATGCCATTTCACCAGAATGAGTAATTTTATGAACCTTCATCTTACCTCCCTGTACACATGAGTAATTGCATTCCTCACACTTTAATGGCTTTTCACCAGAATGAGTCATTTTATGCAAGTTCATGCAACCTGACGATACAAATGCGTAATTACATAGTTAACGTTTGAATGGCTTTTCACTAGAATGTTTCCTTTGATGTGCCTTCATGTTACCTTTGTGTACACATGAGTAGTCGCATTCCTCACATTTGAATGGCTTTTCACCAGAATGAGTAAATTTATGCAATTTCATGCTATCTAACCTCGCACACGAGTAATTGCATTCCTCACACTTGAGTGGCTTTTCACCAGAATGAGTCATTTTATGCAATTTCATGGAACGTGACGTTGCACATGAGTAATTGCATTCTTCACACTTGAATGGCTTTTCACCAGAATGAGTCATTTTATGCAATTTCAATCCACCTGAAATTGCACATGAGTAATTGCATTCCTCACACTTGAATGGCTTTTCACCAGAATGAGTAATTTTATGCAATTTCATGCTACCTGACGTTGTACATGAGTAACTGCATTCCTCACACTTGAATGGTTTTTCACCAGAATGAGTCATTTTATGCAATTTCATGCTACCTGACGTTGTACATGAGTAATTGCATTCCTCACACTTGAATGGCTTTTCGCCAGAATGAGTCAATTTATGTAATTTCATGTTACGTGAGATTGCACATGAGTAGTTGCATTCCTCACACTTGAAAGGCTTTTCACCAGAATGAGTCATTTTATGCAATTTCATGCAATTTGACCTCGCACTTGAGAAATTGCATTGCTCACACTTGAATGGCTTTTCACCAGAATGAGTCATTTTATGCAATTTCATGCCACCTGACGTTGCACATGAGTAATTGCATTCCTCACACTTGAATGGTTTTTCACCAGAATGGGTCATTTTATGCAATTTTATGCTACCTGACGTTACACATGAGTAATTGCATTCCTCACACTTGAATGGCTTTTCACCAGAATGAGTCATTTTATGCAATTTCATGCTACCTGACATTGCACATGAGTAATTGCATTCCTCACACTTGAATGGCTTTTCACCAGAATGAGTTATTTTATGCAATTTCATGCTACCTGACGTTGTACATGAGTAACTGCATTCCTCACACTTGAATGGTTTTTCACCAGAATGAGTCATTTTATGCAATTTCATGCTATTTGACTTTGCACATGAGTAATTACACTCCTCACACTTGAATGGCTTTTCACCAGAATGAGTCATTATATGCAATTTCATGCTAATTGACCTCGCACAAAGATAATTGCAAGCCACACATTTTAATGATTTGTCTCTGGAATGATTTATTTTGTGTGATTTCATGTGACATAACTGTGCACATGAGTAATTGCACTTGTCACATTTAAACTTTTTTTCAACTGAATGGGTCATTTCTTGACTCTTCATGTGACAAAATCGTTTCCATGAGTAATTACTTTTAACACATTTAAACAGCCTTGATTCGGAATTACTCATTTTCGCTAATGTGTTTTCATGTAATGATTTGTGAAGTTTCATTTGGTCGAACGATTGAAAAAAATCAAAACATATACTACACACGAAATTTTTTTTATAAAACGATTTTTTTTCCAATTCTATAACAGCCTCTAATAGTTCAGGGATTTTCACATTCGGTTGAGAAATATCACCTCTAGCAGTGCGACAGATTACGTTTATATCTCTAAACCTTTCATTGTATTCCAGGACATCTTTCTTAATATCATGTTCGTCGATCTGTAGGTCTTCCCACGGATCTTGGATATCAGTATTCTCCGACAACGATTTGAGACTCGCAATGCTGGTCGTTACTGAGTTTTCGGGGACAAACTGAAAAAACAACCATTTACAAAGAGTAATCAGTTAGTGCGTCGATATTATAATAATTATAAAATAACACCATTTGAAGATTTGAGAGCAAACGTTACACTAGGAAACTTTGATAATAGAATATCGGCAAATAGAAATGGTGAAACCCACAGCGTGCTAAGGAACATGTAATTCGACATTTGCGGAAGAGAGTTGGACACTCAAGTGCAAATACCTAAAAAGTCGCATTGCAGATTGGGTATTTTGTGACTAGGGATTTGAATCACAGGATCCCGAATCCCGGAATTTTGGGATCCCGAACTTTTTTCGATACCTATAAATCCCGGGATTGGTAAACATAATCCTGAAACTTTCGTGATTGATTATTATTATCAATTTTTATGAAAAATAAAATAAAAATGAAAATATAACAGAAAAAATACTTTTAATAACATATAAATACATTATGTTTTTTTTTCATAAATAAATAAAACTGTTTTAATTTTACATTATTATTTATATAAAAATATTATTCACTCCATTAAACCTACTTCTTTCCAAGATTGAACTTATTTTTTCTTTCGACCATGTCCGATCCTAATAGTATCATATGGGCCTAGCCTAACAGCCTAGAGGTTTGTATTGACGGATTTTGTTTTTTACGTGAAATGGATGTCAGCTACTTGGACTATAACGCCGTGGGATCCAGGTTCGATTCCTGGGTCTGGTAAGTACACCAAGATTGAACTTGCACAATATTAAAAATAAATGTTTTTAAGAGTATAAATCATACTAGATTATTTTTGACCGATGTTATCTATGTTATTTGTGTATATAAATTTTCTATATTAACTATTGAAAAAAAAGCATATTCCGGGATCCCGAGATCGTCAAATTGTAATTCCGAAATCCCGGGATCAAGGTTTTGGCTCGGGATTGGATTCCCTACTTGTGACTATATTGTACCTATGCCTACCATTGTTCCATGATGTAAAATACGCGTTTCATAAGACGATTTTTTGGGTAGGGATGTCATGAGTTTTCGTATTTCAAGCAAGTTCTGATCGTCCATTAGTGTATTTAAATCCTCAGGATTTATATCATTTGATCCATCTACTCGCATTATCCAGTTTAACGATCCTACTTTTTAAAACCACTTATAATGACGAATCTAAAATAAATAGTAATGTTCACCAAATATCCGCAGGAAGCATATACATTTGCTTGTCCGCCCAAAAGGGTATACATGCGGAAATCATTAATTTATGTGATCATAATATCACATAATTTTTCAGACACACTTGATTCGTTTTCCCTCTCACACACAAAATGGCTCGTGAAGAAATTTTGACAAAAAAATAATTTATATTTAATATAATAAACTCTCGCAAATACCTACACAATTATTAAAGGCAGAACTGTATATTTGGCGCACCGGTTTATCAAGGCCAAATCTCAAGGAACAAAAACCAAAGCAACGAACTAATCGTAATCTACGTCGCCTAATTGGGACAGTAAAAAGTCCACCACACATGCCAGATTCATTATTGAACTGACTCATGAAAATATCAACATAGTTGACTACAAGACAGCAATTTATAGCACAAAACCAATTTTATAGTCACTCTTTTACAACGTGTGTCATCAAAAGTTGAGTAGAATTATTGTCCGTAGTCTTCTATTTATTCAATTTTCAGGAACTTTTCCATACAAATAATTCTAGTAGCAAGCTTACAAAAATCTATCTATCATTTTAATTATATATAAAATCAAATTCGAGCCTAAAATCATTATCGGTAATAGATAATTCAATTCTAAAGCCAATCAGCATAAAAGCAAGCTGTAACCAGTAAGTATCTTAGGATTTGTTTTAAAACTTAAAGCAAGAGGGCCATATATCGCGTGTTGCTGCCAAAAGTAGGTAAGTCAATAAATTAGGTATTTAGACTTAACAATGGATTATGTGTCTATATATTATACATGCATGTACCTATGCTGGAAAAAATTAAGGTCATCTGATTATAGAACATGCAAATAAAGCACAAAGATTTTAGTATTTTGTCTGATTTTAGAGGGCGTATCAAAATTCAAAATAGGAATAACTCTATACCTAACATGGTTTCGAAACATACCATATTTTTGGGCTAACGCCATGAATAAAAGAATTAAAGCCATTTTTAATTATCAGTCTTCAGCAATTCGCGTCAAATGTAAAATCCTTAATTATTAACTATTGAAGTAAACTAAATTCAAAACATGCAATAAATTTTAGTTCATGTTAATAATAATAAAAAATAACATGTAAATAGAATTCAGATTATGTATTATTTGATGTACGATTGAATGTATAGCTTAAAATAATAATATCGTCCAGCAAAAAAGTCTCAAACAGAATTCTTAAAGATGCGGCGAAACACAGAACATGCAGGTAACGAAGCCCCCAATGCTGAGTGATAGGGGATGTGGCTCCAGACCGTATGTAGAGACACTAGTTGGTTGTCCGCATTTGGCGGCGGAAGCGACTTATTTTGATTCTTGGTGACAAAACTTTGCACCCATATGATAACAGCCTGTACTCACAATAATTATACCTAAACCCCTGATGAGGGTATCAGGGTATGTCAGTATGTCAAGAATTAGATTCCAGACAGTGATGATGGACGTCTTTCAAATTGAATAGTTTAAATCTTGAATTTCAGGGAATAGCACGATAAAGAATTTAAAGCAAAATACAGTTTTGGTTAAAAAACATTCGCGAAAAAATCTCTTATACCTAACCTAACCTAACCTAACCGCCGTTTATATAATTCACTTTTGATAATCGTCGCAGAGGAATTAGCCCTGTAATCCCGCGTAAACGGACATTCATCAACGAATCATCGAAAGTGATCATCAGGAATCCAAAGTGAGTGAAGTTCAACTGGTTTTACTTTTTGATGACTTCGGATCATTTAAAAAATGCTGCGCGTGCGCAAGCATCATATTGCTCATGGGATAATACATCGCGCTACCCATGATTTTATCCATCAGCGCCTCTTTTTCCTATTCCTCTTTCTCTCGATTAATTTTCTGCATTCGCATAACAGACACGCGCGTTAACATAATCTTACTCCCTACTTCAATTATCGTTTGTCAATTTATGGCTACGACCGTATGTTGTAGCTTAGCCACTGGGAAATTCCAATAGAAATGGCGTATTTCAAAAAAATACTACCTTATTCTTAGGTCAATAATTATTATAAAGCAAACTTTATTCGTAGAATGTTTATCACATTTGAATGGCCAAAGACATAGCTTATAATCAGTATATTTTAAATTATCTTTAAATGTGTCTTGCCCATTTTTTGAATTATAAAATGCCTAATTCTTGTCAAATTTGGGATCACTTATAAAAATACTTTATGCAGTCATCAAATGTTTAAAATAAATATAAAGGATAATAAGGCTTCAAAATTATGTAAATAGATTATCTACAACGTTTAAGGAATGTCCAGGATCAAGCTTCGAAAATAGCATAAAAGCTCCATTTTGACGTATGCTGAGCATGTGGGCCGTTAATATTATATTTTAATAATTAAAATAAGGATGTTAGATTTTCAAGACACAATTTTACGGGCATATGGCGAGGTCGATTAAAATCGATTCCGCAACCATTGGACACGCCCACAGTAGAGCAACTTTCCTTTGAATCCTATCATAGATATAAGTAGGTATTGGACAAAACTAACCTGAAATACGAGACTATCAGTGTTGGGAATCTCTTGTTTTATATAAATGCTGGCGTCCGGACTGTTTGGGCGCTCTCCGGCCACATTGCATCTATTCTCCCTTTCCGCGTCTGCTTCGCTTACATCTGGATCGACTTTGACATGCATTTTACGTACCTATTTAACACGGAAATGATTTTTTTTTCATGCAGTAAGCAGAAACATGGACATAGTTACCAACTGTCAAAAATCATAGATAGACCGTACGTTCCATAGATATTATTATAAGTCTGTATCATTCAACCTGAATCAAACAAACGAAATGGGACCGTTTGGTAAATGTCCACGGAAACGTTTTTTTGACGACTAATTAGTGTTGCCAGTACTTAAAATTAATTCATAACATATTAGTCTCTAAACCAGAAACATATTTATTGAAACGTCAACTTGTTATGAAATTCTAACCTCCTATCGTCGTCTACAATAATACAAATTCGTATTCATTCATTTTAAATGTACAAAATATAAAGAATGCTTCGTGAATAGGTAGCCATTTAGTTAATTTATGCGATTTATAGGTATAATAAGTTTTCAAAAATGACTTTTGATGAGAGCTTTTTATAATTGACCACTTGTTCATGTCGACAGTATGATTATGTGACTTGGATGACAATCGAACATATTAAATTGATAAAATGCATTAGGTAGGTAATATAAAGATCATTCCTGGTTGATTTAACACTATTTGTAGTATAGAATCTCCGTTACAAAATATAACTAAAATGACAATAAATTCTTGGTCTGACATAATAATTATAGTAATGATATTAAATCGAACTCTTTGCATAGAAAATATGGCTGGATTTTGAGATAATAAGACCAAAAGCGGCGTCTTGTTCGCGTATGGTTACTTATGAATAATAGGTATTGATTATTAATCTATAATATAAATAATTCAAGTCAACTTCTATGGTGTCAATATCTAACATATTAATATGAACACCTCACGATATATAAATGCCAAATAATGCTTTGGTGGTCAACGGCTGGTCGGCCTCAAGTGGACACATTGACGCCAGTAGATGTGTTCATAGCAAAAGTTGGGAAATGCCAAACTGCCAGCAAGTCCCATCTGCAGGCCTCCCCGTGGCGACCTCCGGGCAATGCAGCGTACGCTGTAGCTAACAGCAGGGGGCGAAGGGCGAGTGACCGGCGCCATAAAACTGGCCTTCTGGCTAAGGGAAGGAAATCCCCGACAGAAAAACCTGGTCGAGCCGACCTTCAGGGCCCTCGTGGCTCAGGCCTCGGGAGCGCTGGGCTAATCACCTTGCCTCCTTAAACGAAACAGATTAACAAAACACCTACACAGCAGCCTCGGACGACAACCGGCTCTGTAAAACGACGACCTTGCATGGAAATGGACAATGAAACAGGTAGAGTAATCCTCTCTAACAACTCGAGTATGCGCATTGGGACATATAATGTTCGCACCCTGCGTACCCCCGGAAAGGACCTGCACGCCACACGCATCATGCACACCTATGGTGTGGACATCCTAGGGCTGAGCGAAGTGCGCTGGAAAGGAGCCGGGAGAAAGTTGATTGAGGGTTACTCTATTGTCTACTCAGGTCAGGAGCAATACCATCGCCAGGGAGTGGCAGTGTTGATGTCAAAGAGAGCGGCCCGTTGCCTCGTGAAATGGGAACCAATCTCGGAGAGACTGATACGTGCCTCCTTCAAGACGCCTGGTAGCTCCTTGACCGTCTTTCAGTGCTACGCCCCCACTGAGGATGCCGACGCGCAGACAAAGGATGCTTTTTACGATTCTCTCCACGCGGCAGTCTCCGCCATCCCCCGAAGAGACCGCGTGATTGTAATGGGGGATTATAATGCGAGAGTAGGAGCAGACCCGGTGCTTGGCCCCACGGTGATGGGACGACACGGCCTCGGTGACCCCAACGATAATGGTGAGCGGCTCGTAGAATTCGCCACTCTGAACGAGCTTGCAATCGGAGGCACTGTTTTTCCCCACAAAGACATTCACAAATATACGTGGACGTCTCCTGATGGACGCACGAGGACGCAGATTGACCACTTCTTATACAGCTTGAAGCACCGAAAGGAACTTCTCGACGTGCGTACTTACAGAGGCGCCGATATCCATAGCGATCATGAGTTACTTATTGGAAACATCCGAGTAAAACTCAGTCGCCAGGCGAGGCCTCCAAAGTGCGAACGAATTGACGTTGAGAAGCTCCGACGCCGAAGAATTCGGACCGACTTCGAAACTGCTGTACGAGATAGTGTAGATCGTATCTACGAGCGGCACAAATCTGAATCCGACCTCATTGAGGCGGACTGGAGCCTCATAAAGAGTGCGATTGTGTCGTCGGCTCGTACCGTCCTTGGTACCAGAAGGAGTGAGCAGCCAAAGTGGATGTCTGACGAAACGTGGGTTGAAATTGGTGAACGAGCCAGGCTGAAAGCCCTGAGAGACGAGGAGAGAGACCCCGACCGAACCGAGGACCGCCGGACTGACTACCAGACCCAAGACAGGGTAGTCAAACGATCCGTGCGGTTGGACAAGCGCAATTTCATGAACCGGCAAATTGAAGCGGCAGAGGAGGCAGCAAGCAGAAATGACACCAGGAAACTCTTCCGAATCACCCGTGAAGTCTGCGGCAGGCGACCACTGACTCCCGGAGCCATTCGTGGTCCCAGTGGAGCAATAGAGTCTGACGCAGAATGCGTCAAGAAGATTTGGAAGAATCATTTCTGCGGAGTGCTGAACCGCCCACCCCCCTTGGATCCCTTTGACATATCTGCGGAAGCTTTACTTTTGGACATTCCCCGAGCGACCGACATTTCCGATTGCCCGCCCACGCACACCGAGATAAAATCGGCTGTGAAAAGGCTCAAGAACGGAAAGGCACCGGGGGGAGACGGGATTCATCCTGAATTCCTCAAGTACAGCTTGAGCGCAATCCTGCACCCTATGTTTCATCTGATGACAAAGGTGTGGGAAGAAGAGCGCTGCCCAAGGGACTGGGTGAACGGTGAAATCATCACACTTCTTAAAAAAGTTGACCCTCTAAGCTGCGACAATTACCGAGGCATTACGCTACTCAGTGTTCCGGGAAAGATTTTGGCAAACATCATTTTGATGAGAATAAGGGACCCAATAATGCACGTCTTCAGGAAAAACCAAGCCGGGTTTCTACCTGGTCGAGCGTGTGCAGACCAAATCCACAACCTTCGATGTCTTCTCCAGCAGAGCCATGAGCTGAACAGTCCAATGGCTTGCTGCTTTGTGGATTATGAGAAGGCTTTCGACAGTCCGCACCACCCCTCCTTCTGAATGATACTGGAAGCATACGGGATCCCTCCCAAGATCATTGCCATAATCAAAAGATTACACGAGAATAGCGAATGCTGTGTCAGAATTGGAGACACTGTCACGGAATGGTTCGGGGTCACGACCGGAGTCAGACAGGGTTGTGTCCTTGCACCGTTTCTCTTTATCATTCTCTTTGACTTCATACTACGGAAGTCAATACCACCCGACCGAGGCATACCTGTTACCTCCACGGTGAAGCTATGCGACCTGGAATACGCCGATGATGCTGTCCTATTCGACAACTCAATCGAGGGCATTCAAGAGACAATCGACAGGTTGCATAACAACTCCTCTCGCGTTGGTTTGAAAATCAACGCGAAGAAAACCAACGTCTTGTGCAATAGCACCTGTCCTGATCCAGATTTCCCTCTGATTAGCGATGGACAGAGCATCGAGAGCGTCGACAGCTTCAAGTACCTGGGGGTACACATCACGGGAGATGGCATTTTGCAGAAAGAGCTCGCTATCCGAATGGGAATGGCTGGAGCAACATTCAACTCGATGCGAAATGTCTGGGACTCACGATTGTACTCGGTCAAAACCAAATGCCGCCTATTCGACGCTTGCATTCTGACGGTGCTGCTTTACGGTAGCGAATCATGGCACCTTACGAAGGCTCAGAGCAACCGTATACTGAGCTTCGAAAACAGATGTTTGCGACGAATACTGGGTGTGCGGTGGTATGACTTTAGGAGCAACGAGGAGATAAGAGAACGTACCAAGCAGCCTCTCATCACGCTGAAAGTGAAGAGGCGACGTTGGACCTGGCACGGCCACGTGCTGCGGATGCCAGAAGAGAACTTTAACCTGGCTTGCCTGTTCTTCAAGCCGACCGGATTCCGGCGTCCTGGAAGGCCGCTAAATACAATCTACAGAGTGTATACGGCGGAGCTACGGGATGCTGGTTTGACCTGGAACGAAGCAAGAAGACTGGCGAGCGACAGGGATTCTTGGAGGCGCCGCGTGGTGTCCATATGCTCCAGTTAAGGGGCGGATATGGGCAAAGAAGAAGAAGAAGACACTTTGACAGATTGCCATTAGTCTATGGATCGTCCGAATCGGTTTGACGTTTCATATAAAACCATTTCTGACGGTCCGAGAACGGTTTGATTTTCAATGATACATTGAACCGAACGTCAAATCTCAAACCATTTCCGGTCTACTTTCTACTCATACAATTTGTACGTATATTGTCTATGGTTTAATTTGATTTGTTTCGTTCAGGTTGAAAGATACGAACCTTATGCATTTGCACACCATGACAATACATCGCGCCACCCATGAGTTTATCCATCAGCGCCTCTTTCTCTCGATGAAATTTCTGCATTCACATAACAGGCAATCACAACAACAATCAAACAAGCGTTGCCAACAATCCCCTTCAATTGTTGTCGATTCAGTCGCATTCTTCGCCTGTGGGTCTATTCTATACTTATCGAACACTAAATTGATAAATATTATCAAAGCTAGGGTAGGTTTGTATCAAAATATTAGCACTTATTGTAACAATTACACGAAGCTGGTTTTTATTGTTGCAATAAGTGCTATATTTTAACAGCACCTATCTTGCTGCTGTTAAAATATAGCACTTATTGCAACAATAAAAACCAACTTCATGTAATTGTTACAATAAGTGCTAATATTTTGATACAAACCTACCCTAAGTTTGATAATATTTATCACTTCATCACTTTAGCGGCCGATAAGCATAGAATAGACCCACTGGGAAGCGCACGCGATCGTAACCACTCCCCTGCCCCTCCCTCCTTAGCCGTAATCGTAAAAATGAAGAATGTGTCTATTGCAGTTAGCTGAGATCCGTTCTCTGGTGCCATGGTTTGTCAAATAAAAATTAGGCTATACATTGAAAAAACGCGTTTATCAAATAATCTTGTTACATTTAACATGCCTACAGTACAGCAATTTTCCTGTGAATCCTATCATAGTTCGCTAGAAGTAGGTATTGGACCAAACTAACCTCAAATGCGTGACTGTCAATGTCGGGAATCTCTTGTTTTATATAAATGTTTGGGCGCTCTCCGGCTACATTGCAGCTTTTCTCCCTTTCTGCGTCTGATTCGCTTACGTCTGGTTCAACTTTGACATCCATTTTATGTATTTTATGCGCAAATGATTAAATTATATTCCCATGCAGTAACCACGAGAAAACAATGACAATGTTTCCAACTCGAAATAAAATCTGCACACTACTCAGCAGTGTTGCCATCGTTTTGCCTCTAACTTATTTATACTCAGCTTTTCTGTCATACGAATTGCTATATTTATCAAAAATCGGTGATAATATCTGGGGCCTAATGTAAGAAGTGCCTATGTCAAATAGGTATATCAATTGTTGCTCAGTACAAGATATTGTTTATTTTTCTCGTCAACAATAATTAATACGATTAACTTTTTTAATACACATCATGAACACCTGGTTATAGAAAATATAAATTGACAAGCTCATGGCGAATAATCAGTTTGAAAATACTGGGAAACCTTTAAAATAGGAGTGGTTTAGGCACATCTTGCACCAAATACACAGCAGTAATAATCAAGACATAGGCAGTTTAAGTGCAAGAACGTAGTGGTCGCGCGGGGGCGGCGCGGCGGCGTCTTACGAAACTCAAACGTATAACCGTGTTTAAAATGTTCGTAGACAGTGTGTTTTTTGGGGCATAATACACACGGTTACACGTTTGGGTTTCGCAAGACGCCGCCGCGCCGCGCCCGCCAAATGACTACGGACGAGCACTAAGACACACTTTTTATTATTATTTATGATTTTAAAGGTTTTCATTACACATAATAATTATGTACCTTCCACACACAATTTACTCACATAGATATTACATAATAGTAATAAGTAGCGTACCTATAGGCAGTTTAAGACAGTATTATTCACTAGGTAACATATATTTCATCTGGTAAATATTCATTTTCAGTCTCATCGCTAGTAACTAAGGATTCGTAAAAGTATCGACTTGAACTACTTATCATTATCATCATCAGCCTGAATCTATCCACTGCTGGATGAAGGCCTATTCAAGCTGCTTCCACGTCTCTCGGTCCTGTGCGTTGCGTTGCCACGTACTTCCGCAGAACTTTATCATTTCAACGATCCAGCGGCCTCTAGGTCTGCCTTGCGGACGTTTTGCACCTCTTGGATACCACTGGATGACTAAATTCGTCCAACAATTGTTTCTTCTTCTAGCGATGTTCCAGCCCATCTCCATTTGAGACTTTTAATGAACTCTATCACATCGCAAACCCTTGTCTGCTTTCTTATCCACTCATTCCTCTTTTTGTCCTTTTGCGCTATGCCCAGCATGCACCTCTCCATACCGCGTTGTGCTACTCCAAGTTTCGGGATATCTCTTTTACTTGGGGTCCATGTTTAACACGCATATGTGATTACGGGGAGCACACACGTGTCACGATAAAATGCGGTATGATGTAAGAAGATAGAATGATAATACCATAAATAGACAAAAATATGTATACTCCCTCGCCTTTACCCTGGAAGTTCGTAAAAAAATACTACCACAAATCTCTTGAACAACGACTTAGCTCAGTCCCTAGGTAAAGAATAGAGCAAAATGAGACCTTTTATTGAAACAGAAATAACAGTGCATGAGTCTGATTTCTACGCTGTCTGCTAAGTTCAACTCGTGCACAAGTAAACTTAAATATTAGTAATTAAAGGGCGCGAGCCCTGACCTACTCTATTTGGCAAAAACGCAACATGGGAATAGTCAGGAAACTTTTGAAATAAAAGAGTATTTAAGTTAGGAACAAGTCCATGATCAAAAATGATGGTATATTATAACAACAAAGGTTACGAATCACATGGTCGGTCAATATACTCGTCGATGCGAAATAGTAATAACGAACAAAATATCAGGGGCCTGTTCTCTACGAGATAAATCCTGTGGGGTATAAAATTGATACTGTTTGCGATTTAGAGGCACAGTGAAAGGTCATTTTTGAAGACACTATTCAGGCGCCCAAAATCACTCCAGCCTAGCTTTACTCTGCGAATAATTTCATCAAATATACATCCATCTATACCCAGACACTTGTTGTCCCAGATAGATGTAGTTTTTCACCTGTTCGAACTGAGTGCCATTGATGAGGATCTTTTTTTGGCCCGCAAAGTAGTTGAACATGACTTTCGTCTTTGTTACATTTATTTTCAAGCGTACTTTGTTGCTTACTTAAGCGAGTTCCTGCATTCCGGTTTGTAGGTCTTCTGAGTCTTTTGAACTTATTATGAAAGGTAGTCTGTAGGTAAGCTTTTTAAATGTTTATTTTTTTATCATGGAATAGAGAGGTTGATTGTTTAACGCAATATAGTTATAAGGTCATCAGGTATCTCTGAAGCAGACATATTATGTCTAGAACGAGTTGCCAGAGTCGAAGGTGTTCATCGTGAAGGTCTTTCCCTCGAAAGATTCGGGATGAAAAAAGTATAAACTGCGTCTAAAGATGATTTATAATATAAATTAGTAGGACATTCTACTCTATACCGAATCCATCTTATATTATAGTAAACCAGTTGACATCATCTGTTTTTCCCGGTGTTTACCTAAGTAGATTCTTTATCATCATTTTTCATTGCGCACACGAAAGTGTACGCTGCCGCATTTGGCAATTTAGACGGTTGACTTTAATGTGATCATAAGATGTAGGAACTGCTTATGGCTGCCTATATAAAATAAAATGACGAGGAAGAATATGTAAACAGCTATGAATTTACAGCCAAACATTATAATTATTAAATTTCTGTTTTGATTCGGCAATGTTATGTAGCTGCAGAATAATAAGCGATCAAATATCTATTGTTTAAAATATGAAATTTCTCTGCAGTAATATATTCTCAGCGAATCAATTTCCAGCAAACAATCTTAGCTAAATCAGCAAGTTTATTGGCAACATTAAATACGGATATTATTACATCATATCATAGCGCATTATACCATTACGGTGTATTTGCCGAATAAACATTTTTTATTGTATCATATTTTCGTACAACTGTAATAACAAATAATATTTCATTTCGCTACTCAAATTAAAACGCTGACTCTATAGTTAGTTCAATATGATTGTGTAACAGAATTTTAATGTTAATGTATTACTTTTTAGTGTATAAATAACGAAGAATAATTTATCTAGATGTCACTCGAATCCAAGTACTTAGCTCGTAACTATCATGTATAATATACTATTGTACCGATACGCTGCTAATAAATCTCATCCTGCTACATCGTAGACGTCATTATCATCCTCAACCTACACATCGAACACCACACTAGTGACCCAACAGTTATAATAATCTGTTTTTAGTTAGAAGTCGTATACCGATATTCGTATTTGATTAAAAGTAACAATCCAAGTATCGAATAATGTTGTACCGTTAATATATGGCCGTATGGTGTAGGTATATTAAAGAGTGTAGTAGGTACCTACTGACATAAAATTCATGTCTAAATAAAACACGGCTCTTGTCGGTTTACATTTTACAGGAAGCCAGCAGCAAACAAATTTTGAAAATAGCCGATATACTGGATTATTTGTCAGGTTAGGTTAGGTTTTCATTGTTGAATTCATGAATTTTGCAAAATCAACCGTGTTAATTGAATTAAGAAATGTTTATATTGAATCTAATATAATTGCAACCGTATAGTATACTGTCATCCAGTGGCGCAATTAGGATTTATTATTGGGGGGGGGGGCAAGTAGGATTTGAAAATTTTATTTACAGAACAAAATCAAGTTATCTTTTCTTTTTACAAAGTTCTTGAATTACTTCGGCCGTAGGTAGGTACGTTAATACATTGGACGCTAAAGACGCGCCCAGCGCGCAACAATTAAGGTTGTCATTCGATATAATTAGCATGTTATTTAAATGTGGTAATAAAAAAGTAATTATCTTGTCTGCAGTCAATGTGTTTTAATCTATCTGTGTATATAAAGTAAGGCCAGTCCATTTAATCTTGACTACGTCATGGTATGTATGTCATCATGTACACCTTATATTATATAATGTTTGTTTTATGTACTTATGTTTTTATGTATATTTTATGTACTTATCTTTTTAAAAGGCGTAAGGTTAAAAATGATCTCTCACTGACGCATGTTGTGACGGGAAGTGTTTCACATATTTTAAAAGATGTTGGGGTAAATCGTTTTGTCGCATTTTGATATGGGATCAACAGCATTTCTGCATGGAGTGACTGCATTTGATTTATCGAACTTTTTATGCCATAATTTCAATTCGGCATTTAAAATTGCAAGACTTATAGAAGGCATATCACGGTCATAAAACTCGCACAGCTCACGAAATTCTTGCAATGCACTTTCGGTTGGAGCATCTTTTTCGTTTGGTAGAAGAGTTATAAACTGCTTCAGTACTTCACGATATCGTATGAAACGTTCATTGAGCTGATTTAATATTTGGTCAATAAATGGAACAAAGATAGTTCTTCTGAAATACCCTTCTTCTGAATCAGCTAGAACATTACACCTCAATGTTTGTTTCGATGTAGTTCGCCGCTTTTTTATTTCAACATTAAAGTTATTCGCTTTTGCACACGCTTCATCTCAATTGCCAAATTCAAACTGTGTGATGCACAATGAACATATAAAAATTGTGGATATATGGCAGATATATGAGATTGGACACTATTAAAGGTCCCGCTCATTGGTATGTCACCGTCGTAACCTTATCCATATAAATATGACAAATCGATTCCATAATTATAGAAACTTTCCATTATATATACATATATGGAAAAACTGTATCTAAAATTACCATTAACAAAATGGAATTTATTTGATGTGAAAGTCAATAAAATTAATGTGATACCTGAACTTGTCGGAGTTTGCAGATTTCAGAATGATTAGTCCTATTATAAGACTTTCTCGTTTTTTAGTTTTTATATACTTAGTTGAGAAACCGAGCACAAATATGATGTTGAAAACTATAGCAAGATTTTCAGTGCCCTCATGTAGAGACCTGCATATTCATCTTGGGCAGAAATTCAAAGTTTCTCCATAGTTATTTCAGAAAAAATATTTTCCAAGGTGACCAATTCTTCATCTTCTCTCGGTACGAAAATTCAAAACTCGACGTATCAATCGTAGCAAATGGATTTCGTATCCAGTCACAATTTTCTATATTTAAGGAAGGAAAATAATATGCAATCTTTTCTTTCATGAAAATTCACTGAAATGTTCTGTTATAGCGGGAATAATTCCCACGGTAATGTTTACGTTCAGTGTAGGAAACATATCTACTTTATTTTTCCCTATTATTCAATTTTTCCAAATAGTTTTTTTTTCGAAATCCTGTCAATTTATCAGTAGATTTCAAAAATATCGTCTTTTTCTTGAATGCTTGTGTTAATGTTATTTAAGTACATAATTAAAAGTCTCTGCTAAATATGCCATTTTAGCACACCAATCATCATCATTCCGAAGACGTTTTACAAAATCATATATACTTCGTTATCCATCCTTAATTTTGGAAAAAAGATTAACAATTCATTCTTAAGTTCCATGAATTGGCATACAATTTTAATCCTAGATAACCATCTCACCAGTGTAAAAAAGCAAACATTTGTACCTACTTAGCTTCCACAGAAATGCTAAGTTTTTTTAAAAATGCCTGTTTTTAAAGGTCTGGATTTGATGAAATTACCCGTACTAGAGTACAGGTTTTAGTGCTGCGGTAATGTTTTTGAAACTATAGATTCCCTGTGTAAAAAAACAGCGCGTAGATAATATTAGGGTTTCTTGTCTTTGCGAGGGTAAAGAATCCTTTAGATGAGCCTACCATTGACGGAGCACCATCCATACAAATTCCTCCATGATATTTTAAATTGTTCTAAATATGAAGAAATAGAATCAAAAACATCTTGTCATGTCGTACGCTCGGTGAGTTCTTTGCAGGGTAGATATTGATTCACTATTTTTTTTCATTTATGAAACGAAAATAACCATTTTTACTTTTCTAGAAACACTATAAATAATTGTAATATAAAATGATACACATGAATTATCATGTAGTTACGTATATTATATTTTCATCATACTACATAATTATATGCGATTTTTATTAAAATATAACAAATTTCTGGTGTGTGTTTATTTCACAATTGGACGAGCCGCCACGCCAGACGCTCTTAATCCCGGGCCCCCAGGCTGTAGTCCTATCAGCCCGTGGTGGCCATGTCAGCCATGGGCCATGGTGGTGGGTGTAGTCGTTCTTTTCGCCGATTTTGGATTTTTTAATATTGAAGTACCAATATATTAATTGAAAATGGAAAAAAAAAGTATTTAAAGTATTATTGCAATTAACTTATACACAAACCTACCCAACAGAACACCGCCTAATTTCTCGTTTATCGGACTTTTGTCTATTGCACTTGCTGTACACCACTAGGAATTTGAGTGGACACCGAGAATTTTTTGACATTTCCATTAGAGATTGGGTTTCTCAAAAAACCCGACATCAGTGTTTCGAAATTTTTGTGTTACAAAATTAAAATCTAAGAATTTTTTCTAAAGAGAGTGCTGGTGAATTTGAAATCATTTTTTTGCCGTGTTTTTATTTGTCTATGCTATTGGCTTTCAATTTCAATGTTTTTTGGGGGTGAAAGGGCCCCTTGCCCCCCCTGGGTGCACCACTGCTAGTATCTATAGAGTATGTGCTGGATGCTTGTATGACCTGGAACGAAGCAAGAAGACTGGCGAGCGACAACAATTCTTGGAGATGCCGAGGTGTTTATATGAGCATATTATATAATATGCTCCAGCTAAGCGGGGAAGATGGCCGAAAAACAACACACATTAATTTATTAAGGCCATGCATTAGTTGAGGCACGGTCTAAAAAGATCGTTGCTAGGCGATGTGCGGATTGCGGGTCGCGGGTGAAAATGACGCCTGTCAAACGAAATATTATTTCTCATATAAATCCAACATACGTCCATTTTATGTTCTGTTTATTATTTTATTAGTAACAATAATAATATATTCATTGACATGTTTTCTTTTTAAAGTAAATGGGTAACGTTTTTAGTCATCTTTACACGATTTTAGAATTAATTGGCCCGTCGCCATCACGCAGCAAAGTGACGTGCGTCCGACCCGACGTTCCCTCAATGAATGTGAAGCGAGTACACAATTTCGTCGCGCGTACAGTTGAAACATATTTGGCGTTTCACTGATGCGTCACCTTAAGAGAATACATAATTTTCTATCTCAATCAGGTAAATTTTACCTAATTTTCAGATGTGGATGAAAAACCAAAAATTCACCCGTTTTAAAAAAAACTAATACATTTTTTTAAATTTTAATAAAATTTAGAGGGTTTTATTTTAAGGGGCAGCTCTACAGAATCGGCCTTGAGAATTGAAAATATGATTTTTTTACATGTGGTCCATAATAACTGGTCTACTAGTTAATATAAAGAGGTTGCCGCCAATGTTTGTCTCAATAATCTCCCTCCAAGTGAAGCTTGTGAAGTGAAGCTATGGGGTGACCAAAAAATAGTACTTTCTAATAAATTTTACTAAATTCAATATGTTTATCAGTTCTTTGGTGTGAAGTATTGCAACTGATATGATGGATATGATAACTTTTTTGATTATGTGTTAGCCACGATATAAACTTAATAATATATTAATAACTTTTTAACCTGAAATTGTCCGAGAACTAAATATACGAAGGATGTTGACATGCATATCTACCTACATTTTTATTTCATGTGCTATCCAAAAAACATTACTAATGAATAGTGTTTATTTGTAATGTTTAGGACCTACGTATTAAAAATAATAGGTATTGTTTAATTCTAATGCATATTTTTTAAAACGTAGAATTTAGTGTCTGCCTATTATAAAAAGAAAGTGATTTTTTATTGACTGCGCAACTTCACTTTTATACTAGTGAAGCAAGTGGTAGGTAGAACCATTATTGCATCTAAAGGCAATGGGCGAAATAATTTATATCATGAGTGCCTAAAAATAATTATTAACATACAGTCACTAGACAAATTATTTTTTTATTAGTCCATCCGACTGGCGGGCGACGCCAGGGCTGTCGACGCAATTAATTATATTGTACTTTTTAAATTTTATTTATAATATATTTTATTCAAGTTTTGTGCATCTAATGCCGGGTCCACACTGGCAACATGTCGCGCGACAACCTCGATAAATTTTACGATAATTATCATACTTATCGTAAAATTTAACGAGGTTGCCGGCGACATGTTGCCAATGTGGACCCTGCATAATATCCAGTATGGTTCACGTAGTGGAATGGACCTGTTGTTTCTGGGGTCAACTAATTCATGAAGTAAACACCCATGATAGAATTTTTCTAGTTTTAGTTGCATTATATTCCAAAACTCATTTTCGATTTTATAAATGGAAATTTCTTGGTGTACATAGTAAGCAAACCTACGAATAAAAAAGACAGGAAGGAACATACTGATTCATCGCCATAAAAACTGGCAACCAAATTCGCCATTTTGGAAAGCGATGACTTTGCGAAAACAAAGATCGTGTGGTCTGCACGTGTGCGGTAAACTTAAATAGGTAATTTTGTGTATTTTATGTTTGTGTATCATGCATTGTTGGCCATATTTTCCGGTCTTTCTTGATTGCCGTGACACAATATGTTCCTTCCAGTATTTTTTATTCATAGAAAAAAACAGTATGTTGTATTAGTTATATAATGTATTATGAATCTGTAATAAAATAATACACAATTAAAATATTTTAAAATTGAAAAAAACACATTTTCATAGCTTTGAGCCGTGCTCACTCATGAATGTCGAATATTCTTCATTTAGGTAAGTATATACAAATTTTGATGTTATCTTGCAAATTAAACGGGTATTTGACCTTTTCACTATATTATACATGTACCTACATGCAAATGTATTGTTTTCAAATAATTGATATGGATTATATACCATCGTATTATTTTCTCGAAATCATAAACATACTATAATAGTATTTGAGTATCAACCTACGCTCAATTTGAATTAGGTAATAATAATACTATGACGAAATTAACATTTTAAAAATATTAATGCATATAATATTTTGACAGCCCTGTTTTCTGATCGGCGGACACGTGCAGTTGTTTATCAAATAATAATGTGTAAGACGGCCGACAATACCAATAATATTTTTTTTTTTTTAAATAAAATCTCCGATGATTAGTGATTTTTGCGAAAATATCGATTTAAATTAACGTCCTAACGACGCCGATGTCCTTTTGATACTAGATTATATTTCAATCTCCTCCTCTTGAGCCCCCTCTTAAAATTAGTAATTACTTGTTTCAAATAGCGTACCTAGATTTAAAAAAAATCTACCAGATCTTTATTACGTTTTTGAAGTTCATAGATAATTTAGTTATACTAGGTTACTGTAGGCCTCCGAATCCTCGGCTAGCTCCGGGCCTGGAGTGGAGGTACATACAATTTCTTGGAGAGCAGGTAGGCACTTATTATAGTCATTGAAACACAAAGTTACTATATTATATTCTAATTTATTAGAACCATAACCACAATAAAGTCACAATATTTATCAAATGTCTAATTTAATTAATTAAAGAAAAGTCAGAAGAACACTTATTATTATAACTTAAGATTTAATATCTTATTATTATCACTACGCTAACACCAGCGAGATTGCGCGAGCACGGGACCTTGTTAGGAAAGGTTGAGGACCGGGTCCAATGATCAAAAGATAAAAATGCGCGAAAAACGGCTAAGTCGATGGTTGACACTTCGCCCGCGATCTGTCAGAGTGACGGCAGGTATTGAGGTATAGGTATCGACCAGTAGGTATTTGTACCTTGGCGAGTACCTCCTCACAAGTCTCGGCGACTTGTATGTAAAAATGCAGATAAAATCACGCCGCTGACCTTCGCAGGTTCAGGGTCGTAAATGCGAGCGAAGACTGATATAGAATTTAATAATTGGGGGTTTATATGCAAATCTGCCCGATTTCATCCCTTAGCTCAACGTTTTGAGGGTGATAAAATTAATTAACGGTTTCCTTACGAGACTGGCGGAAATTGTACAATGACTAATTACCCGCGACATCTACGTAACAGCCGACTAAGTAAAATCATAGGCGTAAGGCGACGCTCGCCGATGGCCGGCGTCGCTCCCGCGTCACGTACGTACTTCGAGCACTTGTTAGTACTGAGAGTGCGTAATTGCTGTAGCAGTAGCACCTTGTTTCTGGGCCAGCCCCACGAAAAACGCACCTACGAAGGCGTGCGCGGCATCGACGGATTTGTGGTTGAATTGCCTATCGATACAGCACACCCCCCGCGCGGTGGCGTTCCTCATGGCTGAGGGAGGGGCGTTCCCGCGGCGGCCGGCTTTACGGGCCCTAGCGGCGCGAAGGTACCTCTCACTCAGAAACAAGAGTACTACAAAGTTAGTCTGGATGATAAGGCGTCATATGCCAGTGGTTAAATTGGCATATTTGTGGCACCAGGCCTACGACAGCGCATACCAATCCTTCGGCCAACTACCGTTGGGGGGTCCAACTTTGAGGCGCCCCGACGGCCTGAATACCTACTTGACGTTAGTCTAAGAACATGAAATCGGTAGATTGTTAATTTAGCTACAAAATGAATGCTTAATATTAAATAATATCAAGCGGGGAAGTTACTTTATTCGAATATATAATTGTAGTGGTCGCGCAATCTTTCTTACATTAATAACTAATATAGCTCGGTGTCGCCACAGGCACATACTTACGACTAGTTGACGGATGTTATTCCGTCAACCAAACATATAGGCAGTAATAATTGCTTAGTACATACTCATACCTCGCCGATCAAAGATTTCCCGCACTTTATTCCAGTACGTGGTCTCCTTGATCGACCAAAATCATTGATCCGATTCTTCCGTCGCGCGTGAGCGTGATGCCGTCATACACGCGAGCGAGAGGGGCTCTGTCACTGCAAAGCGGGCAAATTCGTATCGCGAAATCGGTTTTCACACATACGACAGAGACGCCGTCGTATGTCAGAGCAGGAAAGCTGCCAGAATACCGATTCGGAAACGCCGCGCGCGGAACAGCCGTGGCTATTTGAAATCGAATTTAGTATGAAAATTAATTACGCGGGATCGTGATTATACTCGGATCGATGATTGCCCTACGTGTTGCTATACTTTGTGATTGCACATATGTACAAATGGAAGTTTTCGCAACAGGCCTATGAGCATATGTTAACAATTATTGTGCCGTGTATGCGCGACGCGTAGCGACATCGATCTATATGTCCTTAACATTACATACACCTTAACTACCTTAATTATTATATACTATTAACGCCCATCCATAAGTCCCCCTTTATTACTTTGTTATCCTTTGCATTACATTTTAAATTTACCTATTATATTACAATTTACATTTACATATTATCTTACATCCAAATTATATTTTATATCCAATTTAATTTAATTACCCTTTACCTAAGCATATTATATTTGACCAAAAATTTTAACCTTATACCATATTACCTATTTTTACATGGTCTGTGACCGACTTAACCATCCACAGTTCACTCTGAGAAGCCGTGGGACCTGTCAGAGCAAACTGCGGGACTTATACATATGAAATATTTTGTTCAGCCTTGCCAAGGGTCGTCATCATTCCATCGGTGGCACATTGACTACCAGGGTCAGACCGAGCGGCTGGGGAGCACTACTCCTTATGGGAGCGCCCCCCACAGGGGCAGGAAAACCAGTGCGTGACATTACCAGTAAATGTGAAGAACTCATTTAGAAGGAAACTCATTTATATGGTGATAAAAGTGGTTCAAAGAAAAATATATATTTTATCACATTATTTGAAAACACAGAGTTTTTTATGATCACTTAGATTATATTATAGACCTCTACAGAGTGGAGTGTTGTATTATTAGATCTTTGTTTTTACGAGAATGGATGTTAGGGACTTGATCAACCTATCGGGTGGATACTCTTGACTCCAAATATACATTAAAAAACAATATGAGCCTTCTTGGCTTAACTATATGAAACCAGTAGAATTATTATTTTAGAAAGGTTAAATAAATAATTATATTTTTTTGGATGGATTTTTTTAAAGAAAACTTGATTTTTTTAATTGATTAGATGTAAACAAATAAGAATTTTACACATAGTATAATAATTAAGGGGTTTTCTATGTGTATTTGGAAAGAGAGTATGGACCTAATAGGTATTATTTACTCTGGCTGAATATTTCGCACCAGTTATAATACAATACTTGTCACCAGAGGTTTGACAGGGCAAGATCAGCATTCACCTCCGGTTCCAAAGAGAGAAATTTTGCACAGGATCGGGAGTCACAATATTACCTCCCACAATACTCCCCAACATCTATTTGAATCACCGACAAATAATAAAATTACAATACTTCCAAGTACAACGCTATAGACTTACATAATTATATAGAATAGAAAGGAAACCACAGCCGATTATTGCGTAAGTTCACTCGTTATGAAGAAAGAAAAATTGATATACTCTTCTGTCCACTTAAACTGTTCATAAAGCATGTAAGTAATAGATTATGGAAGTTGACAACAGTAAAACTGTGATACATATTTTATATTAAATATAGCATTTTTTATTTTATTTAAAAAATTACATAGGTATACAATTATATTATAAACTTAACAAAGTAAGAGCGGAATTTACTTTGCTATCAAAACATATTTTGAAAAAAAGAAAGAATCTACTGACATATTGTTACAAAAACATACATAGGTACATTTGAGAAGGGTCTAGGACGATTTGGCACCGGACAACTGGACGCCACAGAATTCGAAAATAAATAGACGTTATGTACTTACAGGTACATTAAAAAAATACTTACATTAAATATTATTATTTACATTTAAATGATTATATAATGATTAAATAGTTGGTGAGAATGTAAATATTCAGACGTAAGCAATGATTTAATCGTGCATATGTTTAAGTTCCAACGACAAAAGAGTTTTTTATTTTATATAAAGGCTTAGGCATAGTAATTCTCCATCCGCGATAAAGAATACATTATGTTAGGAGTAAAATGAATTCAAACTACTAAGTAGTAGATAGAAACTCATTAAAATACCTCGTCTACGTTCTGTATACGTGTCTACGACAGTGCGGCGTTCAATTGTCCGGAGGCCAGTCGTCCCTTTGAGAATGTATCCTTGGATGGGACAGTTTCAACATAAATATATTGGCATGCCTCTGCCCTGTCGCCCATAAAATAGCTTAAAAGTAGTCTTAATATGACTTAACAAAAAAGCAAGCAGACCAAAGCATTTCCGCTAATAACTATTTATAAAATATTATTAAGATTTAAACATATACTTACTTAATAAAATTTAGCGACTAAATATAATAGGAAATTTGTCACCATTCAGCGATCTTAAAAATACACAAAATATCAGTTAAGTCAGAAAAAAATGGTCTTAAGTTTATATCCATTTCTGATCAATATGTTGTTTTTAAATGTAGGTTTAAAGCAGTGCTATTACGGTACGACTCCAGAAATTTGTACGTACGCAAATCGCCGTATCACACTTCACTGTGAAATGTTGTATTCGAAATATATTATGGTCGTTTATTAAAACCGTTAAAACTATTTGGGTCGTATAGTACTGAGATAAATTCATGTCTAAATAAAACACGGTTCTTGTCGGTTAACAGGAAGTTAGAGGCAAACAAATTTTGAAAGAAGTATATTGATACTGGATTAATTGTTAGGTTAGGTTTTCATTTTTGAAGAAACATTATTGTCTGCAATGCTCTACGAACGAGTATTTTTTCACCTCTTTCCGATAAGAAAGTTCTCGGCGAACTGTGCTACAGAGATATCTAATACGTACAATTTACATGTAACCATTTCGTCGCTATAGGATTGGTTTCCCGAATATCAGTTTTTGTCGAAATCGTCCTCTTAATGCAGAATATTTTTTTGTATCTAATTGGACGAGAACCATCCCTTTCTTTAAATTACTTTGTAATGGTAATGAATACATCATTCATATGCTGTAAAAATAACAATTTAAATATCTCCATGTATTTAAATATAGGATTATGAAATTTGTTTTTCGTCTCCTGAACATTTGGTCTATTCGGGAAACCAATCCTACAGCGACGATTTAGGTATTGACATACTCCTGGACTTCCCGTCTTCAATGGGGAGCCAGAATGATGTTTTGTAGGCCTAAACGTGCAGCTTGGCCACATAGTCAATTAACAGAATAGAAAAGACTTATGACGTAGACTTGGCGATCTGGTTAAAAGGGAATATGTTAGATTTAGAATATTAATTACAATATGTACCTAGATATAAAATTTCAAACTAATAGCTCTAAGTATAATATTATTTATAGCATTAAAATTGTAATTAATTTTGTAATAAGAATAGGTTGTAAATCTATGTAAGATTTTGTTTTATGAGTTTAAAAGAGATGGATGTAAAAGATGTAAGAGTGGAAGAGAGTTAGCATGAAAGTTCTTTTGTAGTGACTGTACTTTGCTACACCGTGCCATACTGTGTACTGTGCCAAATTATCACGCGACCGTTTTAAAACATTTTAAAAGCAGTCGGAAGAAACACGAGTTGCGAACGGACGCAGAGTTGAATTCGCGTATTCCCGCGCCAAAAATAAAACTAATGTGGAAATTATTAGAATATAATTGTGTAAAAAAGAAAACCATTGTAAATATAAAGCCACGTGCATACAAAAAAAAGACAGACTTTTTATTTAATCAATTTTTTTGTGAATCCTGACTTCGACACATACCCTGAGCTAGCTCAGAACTCGGGATATCTTAGTATGTTGGGTATAAATGGGTTTTTTAACATTACTTGAAAATTTGTAAGTAGCAAAAATTTTAATAAATATAAGTACTTAAGTACTTCATGGTCATTTTGTTGGATGCAACACAACATATTATTCAAATATTTTTTTTTTAAAAACAAATCAATAAGTTATTTGAAAGTAAATACCTGCTTGAACAGTATTTTTCAAAGCCGTTATCCAATGCGTGCCGTATAGTGTAAAAAAATCTTTTTAGCTATACTTCTATCTATTGTTGATTATTATTAGAATTATACAGATATTGTTAAACCCTTGGAAAAGGGTAATTTTAAATAAAATAGCATATTAATTGAAAAACTCTCGCTAAATTATTGGCCTTTTACCTGGTAAGGTTAGGTTAGGTTACATCCGTTACCTGTGACCCAAATTCCACGAATAACGGAAATTATGAAGTACCTACAATGACATAATAACTTATTTATAGTTTTAAAATAAAAATTAATCAATACGATTACAAAGCCATACTATTTATAATCTACTTACGTATATTTGATAATTGTATTAAATTCAAAACAACCAAACACGACGATATTCGCACAATGTCTGAGCAACTTAGCATAATCTATTTAACAACTAAATATTTCATAATATAATATTATGTTACTTTTTCTACTTTTTGTATACAAATATACCCTCAACACGAGAGATGTCCAAAGGCTAAGAGAGGCATGGAGTGGTGTATGTTGGGCATCACGCGAGAGGACCGTAAGAGAAACGAATGCGGGGCACATTGCTCGCCGAAAGGACGGCCGCTGGACAAACGCCGTCATCCAGTGGTACCCAAGGGTCACGAAACGGACACAGGGTCACCCTAAAAGCCGCTGGATTGACGAACAGGTAAAGTTCGGCGGACATAGGTGGCAGCGAACGACATAGGACCGAGAGTAGGAAGGAGCTTAGGGAGGCCTTCATTCAGCAGTGAATTGACCCCGGCTGATGATGATATATAAATAATGATACATAGTTTTATCAATCTATACCTACGTAATATTTTGCATACGTATAAAATATTAAATTCAATTCATTTTAATATTGTCTGGAAAACATAATCGCTGCTAAGGTGCAGTATGTACTGTTAAATAAATAAAAATTACTTTGAATTAAATGAGTAATATCGCTAGAATACTAGTTTATTATAATATTCAAATGTAATATCTCACTATTTAAAAAAAATAATTATAAATGATATTCAAGCATTGAAATATAATATGGCAATGAACGCTTTTTCCTCTTCTTCACAATTTACATAATTAATGTTGTTTAAGATAAACCACTCCTAAGGCGACGATAATTAAAAGGCTTTTCACCAGAATAAGTCAACTTATGCACTTTAGGCTACCTGAGAATACACGTTAGTAATTCAATGCATCACATTTAAATGTCTTGTCTACAGAATTAGCCATTTTAAGTCTCTTCATATGACAAGACCGATTGCATGAAATCGTCACTGTTCTGGCAGAAGACACTAATTCGAAAAAATGACATATTGAGTTAGTTATACCAAAATGTTCCTCATTTAAAACTTTAGCGTCTGGAAACCTTCTTAATAAATGAACAGTCATCCTTCTTACGATTACTTAATAAACTCACATGATAGACCATTTCAAACATTTTAACAACTTCAAAGTCGAATTACTCAAAACTAGTATTTTCCAGTTAGTGTGTTCTGCCAGAACAGAGACGAAATGCAACTGTACTTTATACTATTAAATGGCTTTACTAGAACAATACTATTGACGTATTTCATGCCACCTGAATTTGCACATAAGTGGTTGTATACCCCACACTTGGATGAATTTTCACCAAAATGAGTTATTTTATGTCTCTGAAGACACCTGATTTTTCACATTAGTAATAGCATATTTCACAATTGCAATGGCTTTTCAACAGAATGTTTCATTTTATGTACCTTCATGTTACCCGACGACACACATGACTAATAATACACCTCACATGTGAATGGCTTTTCACCAGAATGAGTCATTTTATGCAATTTCATGTCACTAGACTTTGCACATGAGTAACTGGACACCGCACATTTTCACCAGAATGAGTGATTTTATGCAATTTAATGCTTGCTGACGATGCATGTGACTAATTACAAATTTCATACTTGAATTGCTTTTCACCAGAATGTTTCATTTTATGCAATTTAATGCTTGTTCTCGACGCACATGCATAATTACATAGTTCACACTTGAATGGCTTTTTATCAGAATGTTTTATTTGATGCAATTTAATGCTTGCTGACGACGCACATGAAAAATTACATAGTTCACACTTGAACGGCTTTTCACCAGAATGTATCAATTTATGTACCTTCATGTTACCCGCATGTGCAAATGCGTGATTGCAAATCTCGCACTTGAATGGCTTTTCACCAGAATGAGTCATTTTATGCAATTTCATGTCACATAACCTTGCACACGAGTAATTACATACCTCACATTTGAATGGCTTTTCACCAGAATGTTTCAAATTATGGTATTTAATGCTTGCTGACGACGCACATGAATAATTACATATTTCACACTTGAACGGCTTTTTACCAGAATGTTTCATTTGATGCAATTTAATGCTTGCTGGCGACGCACATGAGTAATTACACAGTTCACACTTGAATGGCTTTTCACCAGAGTGTTTCATTTTATGTACTTTCATGGTAACTGCCTGTACACATGAGTAATTGCATTCCTCACATTTGAATCGCTTTTCACCTGAATGAATCATTTTATGCAATTTCATGCTACCCAACCTCGCACATGAGTAATTGCATTCTTCACACTTGAATGGCTTTTCACCAGTATGAGTCATTTCATGTCTCTTCATGTGAGAAGGAAGTTTGCAAGAGTAATTACAATTGACACATGTCAACAGCCCTGCAACGGAATTACGTATTATCGCCAATGTGTTTATATGTAATGATTTGTGAAATTGCATTAGTTCGAACGATCCAAAAAAATCAAAACAGATACTGCATACAAAATTGTTTTTATAAAACCATTTTTTTTCTAATTTTATAACAGCCTCTAATAGTTCAGGTTTTGTCACTTTCGATTGAAAAATATCACGTTCAGCAGTGTGACAGATCGCGTTTATATCTCTAAACCTTTCAATGTACTCCCGGCCATCTTTTTTAGTACTTTGTTTATCAATCTGTAGGTCTTCCCAAGGATCTTGAACATCAGTATTCTCCGACAAAGATTTGAGACTCGCATTGTTGGCTGTTACTGAGCTTCCAGAGACAAACTAAAAAACAACCATTTAGAAAGAATAATAATTAGTTAGTGAGACAATGTCTTTAATTACCTATAATTTAATAACATTACGCAAGGAAATTTTGAAACACAATGCACACAACGCGACATGGTAAAAGACGGAATATATCCACCCACAGTGTGCTAAGGGAAATATAATAATATGTCCTTTGCAGTAGAGAGCTGCTTTCCCTAGTGCAAATGCTCGCAAAGTCGCATTGGGGATTGGGTTTCTTGTGCACATATAACCACCGTTGTCTCATGATGTTAAATATCCCGATTTACAAACGGGTGGGAATTAATCGCACAATGCAATAATCGAAATTCACAAAAAAAAAACAAACTTTAACATTTGGAAAGTAGTTTTCACACATAATAAATGATTTCACAAATTAATAAATGAAATCACATAAAATAGTTTGTTTCACAAAACAAAAATCATACATCACTCATTGTAAATATAAGTTAACAAAATTTTGACAGCTACACACACTGGTAAAATTGTTTTCACCGATAAATAATACATCGCACAGAGAAATGGTAGAAATTCACAAATGTCAAAGTAATAATTGTAGCCGCAATACAATTTATTAGAAAGCAATCGCAAAAATGGTACTTAGGTGTCAATATAATTATTGTTTAACGCAGTAATATAAAAAGGTAGGTGTATATTATTATTCGTGCTACTATCGTTCATATATTATTATATCGACTGTGTTTAAGAAAAAGGGCGTAACCCTCGATTTTTCGAAAAGAGCTTTTATTAGATATTAACAATGTATACAACTAAATACACGTTCTGTAAAGAGGAAGTAAGCCGCAAATTCCGATTAATTATCTAAATTAAGGTTTTAATTGAGCTTTAATTAAGTTTAGAAAAACCATATACCCTCAATTTTAATGATTTTCTGTAATGACTTTTTTAATTATTAGTATATCGAAAAGATATTACACCAAATCAGCAATCATCATGCACTTAATGTCTATGTTTTTTTAGTAATATTAAACCAAAATGATTCAAAAAACGTTTTTTGCCTCTCCTGTAAAATTTGTTCTGTGTGGGTTACGCCCTTTTTCCTAAACACGGTCGATATGTAAATCTACAATCAAATAACGCCACCTAAGAATATATTTTTCGGTTTATTGATATAAGTTTTGGTAAATGTGCCGCAGATGCTATCATGAGATTTTATAATTTTCTTTTAAGACCAAACCTAACATAACCTAACCTAACCCAAACCAACCTAACCTACCCCCACCCTAATATTACCTAATATAAAATTAGTTTGTGATAATGATGCATCAAATTGTATGAAAATTTCAAATTTATTTGGATCGAAAAACCTATGCGCCGACAGAAAAAGGTATTTATTATAATTGTCTACATGGAATAAACTGTTTTCGTAAAATAATCGTAAAAGCTCATGACGGGATCTGCGGCACAATTAGGTGCCTACCTAAGTTTTAATTAACGTCACTTTTTAAATAGTATTATTTGAATCTGAAAGTAGGTACCTAATACATACTTATGTTTTGCCAAAATATTGTTTAAAATCAATAAACCTATTTTTCTTAGTGTTTGTATTCATTTACGATTAATTAGTTACAATAGTATATTGATACGTGAAGACTACTTTTTCCTTAGTGCAAATCGATCATTTGAGAGTTGTAGTTGATTTGTGAATATCATCCATTTCCGATGTGATGAACATCTTTTTAAATGTTGTCAGCGCTTTGTCAAAACAGTCCATTCAATTGTGCGAATATAAACTACCCTGTCATTGCCCACTGAAGAAGAAAGCCGATACATTACATGACTGGTCCTACTTTTCACCCATCCCGTTGTCTGTGGATTATCTGTCATTGCCTGTCATTGTCTATAGAGTGCTCATACTGACGTGTCTGTCGTTTTCACTTGTTGGAGTATTCTTTCAGATTGTTTTAACGCATCTTGGAGACCATGGAGTTCATGTGATTTAGTGGTTCTGTGTTATTAATAATTGGAGCGACGATCAAAGTAAGCTTTTTCTGTGTATAATAAAATCATAATACACTAGGACGTTTGTCAATGTGACAGTCGATTCTAAACGACAAATAACGTATTTATTCAGTCATTATAGAATTTTTTTTTTCAATAAATAGTATGGCAGTAGACCACTCGTTGGATGCGCAAAACGTTATGCTCAGGCTTTATTAATCTAAATATGTGCGGTGCACTAACTGAAAATAAAATCATAGATAGACTTTACGCTCCATAGATAATATTATACATTTTCACACCACTCAGCAGTGTTGTCATCGTTTTGTAGCAAAATAATTATAAATTGGCGATCCAAGATATCCAAATAATAAAGTATTTCGGCAAAAAATAGTGTGGTTATACTGATAATAAGTTCATAATATTCTTTTTCTGCTGGCAACTATAGCAGCAAAAGTGCGGCTCGCCTTCTGGTTTGAAGTCTTAAGTTAAGTCGCTTACATAACACACATATACGTCATTTACCGATGATTTACGATTCGTTATTGATTCCCTATTAAAATATTAATCAATGTTTTACTTTTGGCTGCCTACCTACCTAAATAAAATTGACGAGGAAACATCTGTTCCAGTGTCATAGAATTGTCATAGAATTTGTCATAGAATTTTTTTTTTGTTTTTTGTCAATTTTGTCATAGAATTATAGGAAGCGGTCCAAGAAATTATATCATTTCGCGGTATATTTCTTTAAGTTTACTTAACTACATATAAAAATAACTACAGTTAATAAATTGTAAACATATATGTTAAGATACTAATAGGAAAATTTGGAAAAGACAATTCAGAGTTTAAATTAAAAATACTAGTGGTGCTGCAACCAAGCTCCACCGACTCATACACTCTTGGCTTCCGTTAATGACCCCATATTCAGACCGAGCTATGCCGCAAATCTGGTGATGTCAGTATACAATAGATATAGGGAATTATCTACTTCAAACTCATAAGACTAGTCGCACCGTGAGTGTAAAACCAAGGCATCTGTTATATTTTGGATATATTAGGGTTTGAAGTTTTCGTTTTGTTAGGAGAAATAGAGTTTCTAAAAAAACCATAACATTTGGTTTATATCTACATGTTCTGCATGTTCTTTCAGTTACTTCACTTTTACATTATCAAGTTCACTACTTTTGCAGTTGTTTTGCATTTAATCTAAAAATTGAAAAACTTGCTGATGCCTTGGTTTTACACTCACGGTGCGTTGTAATCAATGAAATTGGGATATATAAGGAGAACTTACCTGATTGACTGAAGTGAACTTCGAGCAAGAACTTCCAGGTTGGGGGCTTTCATTAATGATCTCGCGCTCCGAATCTTCAAAGGGTTCTTCTTTGATTTCAACTGGTTGAAAAATATTCTCTGATTTGATATATATCTCGTTGAGTGGAGGATTCTTAAAACAAAAACAATATCTCAAAGAACGTGTTTCTCAAAAGTAAATGGTAATATTTGTAGACTATATAGATAATATGGACCGATCAGGGATGGCACCAATTGGAGGAGAAGATATAATGCTGAGTTCTACGGGCTGTACGAAGATTGCAGCGCAGTTCAATCAATTAAGATTGGGAGACTGGGATGGCTAGGTCATGTGCACCGTATGAATGACAATGAGCCGGCAAAGGGAGTGATGTCCAGCAATCCAATAGGACGTAGAAGAAGAGGGAGGCCAATGATTCGCTGGTTAGATGGAGCTGCCAGTGACTGCCGTATTCTGGGGGTACCAAATTGGAAAGCGGCCACACTGGATAGGGAAAGGTGGAGGGAGCTGTTGGAGGAAGCCAGGACCCACACCGGGTTGTCGCGCTCCTGATAATGATGATATAGATAATATTTGAAGACGCCAGAACGCATACATACAACTACGAATTTGTCATTCCTATACTGGCTCGCCGCATCTAAATATCAATACGTCGTTTCAAGAGGTTACGTGCGATTGTCGCTCAGTAGGTGTGTGCGGTCTTCTAATGCAATATCGGATCGACGTTCCTATAAGGTTTGATTTATGGCTGTGCAGCAGACGGGCGAGTTTAGATGTGAGGGCCGGCTTTTTGATTAGTTTATATGAGTATATAACGGTATATCTGTATTATACACAATTATTATTAACCCGGTTGGAATATTCATAGGAAATTATAACTCAGAGACATATCTATAATAATGTATCGTACGAAGACTGCCTTAGCCATGGCCCCCACATCTTGAAGCGGGCCCCCTACCTATCGCTCAATTTAAAGCAGTGTGACGATCCACAGTTGTGTATTCCAAATAGTGTTCGAGGTAAAATTTAAGGTATTTTATAGCTATTTTAGTATTGAATTTCTCTTGAATTGTGGAGTTGTCGAATATCGACATCAAATAATCAGAAATTGCATCGCACAAGCACATATTTCAATTGTTACTGTGTTTGAAGTGAAATAATAATTACTATTAATGCAGTGATGTGTGTGTATCTCACTTGGAAGCCCGGGCCCCCAGGCTAGAGCCCTGTCAGCCCCACCCCTTGTGGGGACCATGGCCTTAGCACTAGCAAAAATCAAACATGTTTCGCATTCGAAATGGCCAATGTTCCCAGTAATAAATAATACTTTTAACAAGTACAATATGGCTGCACATTTATTTATAATAATTGATGGAATTAACTGATTGGTTCATCGACACGGTAAAAGACTTATGCGCACAACACTACTATCAAATGTACGAGTACCTAGTTTATATCATTTTTATGTACCTATTTATTCTACATATTGATGTATCTACCTATTGAGGCGGTTAATTGGGTTACATGTAGATTGTACGTAAAACACTTCACCGTGGCACAGTTCCCCGTGAGCTTTCTATCGGAAAGACATGACCGTATACTATACGGTCTCCTATTTTATTAGATTCAATATGAAGGTACCTATTTAATTCAATTGTCATCGCTGATTTTGGCAAAATTCATGAATTCAAGAATGAAAACCTAACAATTAATAATCCAGTATATCGGCTATCTTCAAAATACTACGTACAAGTTTCCGGACACGGGTTATTATTGTTTCAATAAGTCAACTGTCTGAACTGTCAAAAAGTGATTAGTATGTTATAACAGCACGTCTCTTGGGTGTATTAAATTTTAGAGCGAGATAGACAGTTTTGACGGCTAACTTATCGTAACAATTATAATAATACCTCAATATAAAAATATAATAAACTACCCTCGAGAGCTACCAATTACAGTCCTGTGTATAGAATAGATGTACTGAAGTAGATACCTACCTACGCTAAAAATGCTTCAGCAATGCAAATTGATTTGCACCCAATTTAAACAGTAGAGCATGAATCCTGTTTCACCCAAACATTCGTACATTTAGATTACATCGATTAGATAAGCTTTTTTAATGTCGTATAGTTCGATAACGATAAAACTAACCTCAAATATGCATTTGTCATTGTCAGGATTCTCTTCCTTAACGTCTAGGCTGTTTGGAAACCCTATGGGTACCTCAAACCAATGCTGCGGTTCTGCCACGGAATTGCCTTCATCATATTCTCGTTTGACATCCATTTTACGTGTTTAAATCGAGAATATATTGTTAATGGATTAGATCACCTTCTTCCCTGACGTTAAAGATTTACTAGGGCTGTCAACATTTATCAATATTTTTTTACTGATACTTGGATCGTTACTTTTATTCCGATTTCATATCGATACCACTTTTACCTCAAACAGATTAATAAATCATTGTCGAATCAAAACAGGCATTCAATTATAATACAGTGTAAATATAAATAGCTGTGAACAGATTTTTCCTCGTCATTTATTTTATATACGCAGCCATAAGCAGTGTTCCTACATTGACTAATATTTTTAAGGATTCACATAAAAGTCAACGGTCTCAAGTGCGACAGCGGACACTTTCGTGTGCGCAATGAAAAATGATGTTAAAGAATCTAATTAGATACCTAGGTATATTATTATTTTAAAACTAAATTGTTGTAAAAACCTATTTTTTTCGAATGAATTGTTATTTTGTATACATTTCCGAAAAGGCGGTAGGTAACAATTTCTTTGTTTTCAATAATTCAGAACCCCTGGGTCTAAAGCTTTTATTATTTAATGTCATTATAATAGGTAATAATATGCTAGCAGAGCCAGCTGGCGGTAGCCAGTCTGTCTCGCTAGTCTTTGCAGACAGCTTGGCGTTCTAATGATATGGTGCTGGATAAAAGTAATTGTGAAGTATGCATATACGGCGCCATAGTTTTCCCTTCGGGATGGATTTTCATTCCTCACATACAGTTTGACATTTTGCTGATTTTTCAGTATTACGATTTGCATGTCGTCACTGCCAATATAAATTTTGGGGCATATATGTGTATTCTATACTCAAGTCTGGCCTTCAGAATATCGTCTGATACCACCTCAGGCTGCTAGCCCTAGCAGAAAAGTTGGCAATTGCCGATTGCTGCCACTGAGATTTTTATACAATAATTTATTATGTGTAGGTATATTCGTATAATGTTTTGTATGTTTGCATTTAAATATGATGAATAATTATATATCTCAATCATTCCAATATAAAGCAATATATGTGATTATCATAAATCTTCTCCATTCTTTGTTCATGTCCACCCCTTAGTTGGCGCATTATGGACACCACGTCGCGCCTCCAAGAACACCTGTCGCTCGCCAGTCTTCTTGCTTCGTTCCAGATCAAACCAGCATCCCATAGCTCCGCCGTATACACTCTATAGATAGTAGGTATTTAGTGGCATTTCAGGACGCTGGAATTCGGTCAGCTTGAATAACAGACAAGCAAGGTTGAGGCTCTCTTCTGGCATCCGCAGCACGTGGCAAACCCAGGTTCAACGTCGCCTCTTCACTCTCTGCGTGATGAGAGGCTTTGTGCGTTCTCTTATCTCCTCGTTACTCATAAAGACATACCACCCCACATCCAGTATCCGTCGCAAACATCTGTTTTCGATGCTCAGTATACGGTTGCCCTGAGCCTTCGTGAGGTACCATAATTCTCTGTAAAGCTGTAAAGCAGCACCATCAGAATTCAAGCGTCGAATAGGCGATGAGACTCTTGTATAATAAATAGCGATCCAATATAATGTGTACCTATATTAATCGCCCACTGTTCCAATTTAGATACCTAATAGAAAAGGTTAGCAGTTTAAAAAATAAATTCAAACAATTTATTAAATTATTTTTAATTTAATTTAATTTAAAAAAAAATTCATAAAAATAGATGCCTGCAGCCGTAATAATATTTAAAAAAAATCAAATTTTTAATCAAAATTTAACCTTAAACGAAAGAGCTAGTTTACTGGTGCGGGAAATTCATATCGAAACAATTAATGTTAATAAATAATAATGAATCAATACATAAAATTATAATTGAGAGGAATACACCAGTATAATATGTTATGTAAGCGACTTAACTTAAGACTAGAAACCAGAACGCGAGCCGCCATTTTGTTGATATAGCTGCAAGCAGAAGAAGAAAACTATGAACTTGTTATCAGTACCACACTATTTTTTGCCGAAATACTTAATTGGATATCTTCAATAGCCAAGTATACACTCTGGACTTTTTCGTACGTCTCACGAATTGAACACAGGGCATGCGTCATCAGCCCACAAATCGGTTTGAAAATGGCCTCCATTTTGTGATGAAAGTACTAGCGCACTACGATCAGACCGGCTTGGATTTCTGTTCAACACCCCAGCAGCTTTGTATTTTTTCGGTAATATTCGGGTGTTTCGTGCAGTTGCTTGTCAATAAATATATTTATTTTAGTCTTAGTCGACGTTAAGAATAGTGGATCGTATTGGATGCATATTAGTATTGAAAAATAACGATTTTTTTTTTTAAATTTATGTCGACTGAAATGATGACAATGAATTTTATTGAGGAGTATAGGGCACATTGCGCATTATGGGATATAACTCATAAAGACTATACGAACAAACTGAAGCGCAGGTATATTATCTATCACTTTCATAAAGTGAAAACAGTGATGAACGAATGTAGACAGTAAAACGGATTATTTTATCTCTGCGCATGCACAAAACTTCTCGGTGTAAAACCAGAATTTAAAAGTTGAAGAGGAAGTGTGTGATGAAATGACTAAATGTGGAACTAGCTATTCACCAATTATAATTGTGTGACATTACGACGGCAGCACTGCTGATTGTATTATCTATGGAATGAAAAGATTTTATTACAGTAGGCATCTATAGTCTAAGGTAGGCGACATTGTCATTGTTTCCGCGTGGGTACTGCATGCAAATAAAAATAATCATTTGCGTACCTATTAAATACGCAAAATGGATGTCAAAGTTGAACCAGATGTAAGCGAATCAGACGCGGAAAGGGAGAAGAGCTGCAACGTAGCCGGAGAGCGCCCAAAAATTTATATAAAACAAGAGCCGACATCGATAGTCACGCATTTGAGGTTAGTCTTGTCCAAAACCTACTTATATCGAACCATGAGAGGATTCAAAGGAATATTTCTGTACTGTAGGCATGTAAATGTAACAAGATTATTTGATAAACGCGTTTTTCAATATATAGCCTAATTTTTATCTGAAAAATCATGGCACTAAAGAACGGCTCTGAGCTAACTGTACCTAATAGACATGTTATTCATTTTTACGATTACGAGGTAAGTAGGGAGGGAAAGGGAGGTAGTTACGATCGCGTGCGCTTCCCAGGTGAAGAAAGCAACTTAATCGACAACTGAAGGGGATTGTTGGCAACGCTTGTAAAGTTATTAATCACCAACCTCAGTAATTCGACAAAGAGCATGAAAAGAGAGGTTATCATTAAAACATGTCATACAGGTACAAAACAAAGAGAGGTTCATTTAGATGAGTCACTGCAGATAATCATCCGCAGTTAATTGAATGCAAGCATTTACTTCTTTTTACACGTGTTGTAGTCAATTCATTCCAAAATGGCGTTAAGTGAAATTGCGGTGCAGGTTGGAATTCAAACAATTTGTGATTGTTATGTGAATGCAGAAATTTCATCGAGAGAAAGAGGTAGAGGAAAAAGGGACGCTGATGGATAAAATCATGGGTAGCGCGATGTATTGTCATGAGGAATATGATGACGTGCGCATGCGCAGTATTTTTGGAATAGTCATCAAAAAGTAGAACCAGTTGAACTTCACGCACTTTTGATTCGTTTCGTTGATGAATGTGCGTTTACACGGGATTATAGGGATAATTCCTCCGCGACGATTGTCAAAAGTGAATCATGTAAACGGGGCTTAGGTAGGTAGGTACAAGAGATTTTTTCGCGAATGTTTTTAACCAAAACTGTATTTTGCTTTGAAGACCTTTATCGACCTATTTCTCCTATATTATGTTTATTTTCCCCTGAAATTCAAGATATAAACTATTCAATTTGAAAGACGTCCATCAGTTGTCAGACATTACCAATGTTGACATACTTTTGTGCGCATACGCTTAATACGGCTTGCGGCTAGAATTGGGTATTTCCCGAGAAAATATCAATCTCGAGATTTGGGATTTCCCGAAATGATAAAATTTTGAATTCTCGAGATAACGGGAAATTTAAAAAAACAGACAAAAAAATATGATTTTTTTATTTATGTAAGACAAACAAAATAGAAATAGGAAAACAAAAATAATTCAAAACATTACTTAAGCTTATGCTGCCCAATAACTTTCCCTGCATTGTAAGTTGAATTAAATCAAATTCTCATTGCAGAATATGGGGTAATGATTATGTATTTTATTATAGCAGAATAGTATGTGTATCTTAAGATACCATCTTGTTGGCCTAATGTTCATTTAAAGCCGCCAACGAGATGGTTGGTTGGACAACATCAATTTACAACAACTTAAATTCTGGAATGTAATCCAAGTGGATACACCAAGTACGATAACATTGATAACAGTGTAGGTAGAATTGAGTATTTCCCGAGAAAATCTCTATCTCGAGATTCGGGATTTCCAAAAAAGAAATCTCGAGATATCAGGAAATTAAAAAAAAACAATCCTAAAATCAGTGCAAAAACAGACAAATTCCAAAAAAATATGATTTTTTCTATTTATGTAAGAAGACAAACAAAATAGAAGTAGGAAAACAAAAATAATTCAAAACATTACTTATTAAAATAGAATTTCAAAAAACACAGACTCAATCGCTGCGTCTGACGGTCGTGTACGCTTTTGAGACACAAAATTCCCTGATGTTGAAAAAATTGCGCTCATTTTGAGTCGCCGTTGGGTTAATTGTATTAAATACCCCGATGTCTTTGAACGTTTTGTGTTTCCCGTCCACTTTTTTCATAATTTTCTCGAGATTCGGGATCGAAAATCTCAAAAATTTCTCGAGAATTCCCGTCGGGAAATTCACGAAACCCAACTCTACTTGCGGCTGATTTGAAATTTGCCATATTATGATTGAACATTGTGGTGCCTAGAATTCGATATAGTTAACGATTTGACGATGTGTAGTTGTCACCGCTGGGTAAAGACATTCTAATTGATCTGTAGGCATTTGTTGTTTAAGATTTTAAACCACATTCCTTGATACTTAAAGCATTTTATGAGCATATTTGCACTGATTACTCTTTGTAAATGGTTGTTTTTTTAGTTTGTCCCCGGAAGCTCAGTAACGGCCAGCATTGCGAGTCTCAAATCGTTGTCGGAGAATACTTATGATCATGATCCTTGGGAAGACCTACAGATTGACGAACAAGATATTAAAAAGATGTCCGGAAATACATTGAAAGGTTCAATGGTATAAACGCGAACTGTCACTGCTGAAAGTGATATTTTTCAATCGAATGTGACAAAACTGGAGGCTGTTATAAAATTGGAAAAAAAAATCGTTTTATAAAGAAAATTTCGTGTGTAGTATCTGTTTTGATTTTTTCCAATCGATCGACCAAATGAAACTACACAAATCATTACATGAGAACACATTATCGAAAATGAGTAATTCCGAATCAAGGCTGTTTAAATGTGTTAAAAGTAATTACTCATGGAAACGATTTTGTCACATGAAGAGTCAAGAAATGACCCATTCAGTTGAAAAAAAGTTTAAATGTGACAAGTGCAATTACTCATGTGTAAAGTTATGTCACATGAAATCACAAAATAAATCATTCCAGAGACAAATCATTTAAATGAGTGGCTTGCAATTATCTTTGTGCGAGGTCAAATAGCATGAAATTGCATAAAATGACTCATTCTGGTGAAAAGCCATTCAAGTGTGAAAAGTGCAATTACTCCTGTGTACAATCAGGTAACATGAAATTGCATAAAATGACTCACTCTGGTGAAAAGCCATTCAAGTGTGAGGAATGCAATTACTCATGTGTACAGGCAGGTAACATGAATGTACATTAAATGACTCATTCAGGTGAAAAGGCATTTAAGTGTGAGATATGCAAATACTTATGTGTGTCGTCACGAAATATGAAATTGCATGAAAGTACTCATTCTAGCGAAAAGCCATTCAAATGTGTGGAATGCAATTACTCATGTGCGAGGTTAAGTAGCATTAAATTGCATAAAATGACTCATTCTGGTGAAAAGCCATTCAAATGTGAGGTATGCAGTTTCTCATGTGCAAAGTCAGGGAATATGAAATCCCATAAAATGACCCATTCTGGTGAAAAGCCATTTAAATGTGAGGTGTGCAGTTTCTCATGTGCAAAGTCATGTAACATGAAATTGCATAAAATGACTCATTCTGGTGAAAAGCCATTCAAATGTGAGCAATGTAATTACTCATGTGTGTCGTTGGGTAGTATGAAATTCCATAAAATGGCTCATTATGGTGAAAAGCCATTCAAGTGTGAGGAATGCAATTACTCAAGTGCAAGGTTAGGTAACATGAAATTGCATAAAATTACTCATTCTGGTGAAAAGCCATTCGAGTGTGAAGCATGCAATTATTTACGTGTGTCGTCACGTAGCATTAAATTACATAAAATGACTCATTCTAGCGAAAACCTATTCAAATGTAAGTAGTGAAATTGCGCATGTGCAACGTCAAAAAGCATGAAATTACATAAAATGACTTAAGATGAAAAGCCATTAGAGTGATAGGTATGCAATTATTCATGTATACAGGAGGTAACATGAAGGTACATAAAATGGATCATTCTCGTAAAAACCCATTCAAGTGTCTGGAATACGATTTCTCATGTGCAAGGCCAGGTAGCATGATATATAAAATGACTCATTCTGGTGAAAAGCCATTTAAATGAGAGGTATGCAATAGTCGTGTGCACTATCAGGTATCATGAAATTGCATAATATGACTCATTCTAGCGAAAACCCATTCAAGTGTGTGGGGTCTTCTAAAACTCATGTGCAAATTCAGTTCATGAATAACTCATTATGGTAAAGCTATATAAATGTGAAGTTTCTAATTACTCATGTGAGTCGGCATAAAATGACTCATTATGGTGAAAAAACATTTAAATGCATTAAATGTTGTTACTCATGCAAACAGTTTTGTTACATGACGAGACATAAAATCACTCATTCTGTTGGCCAGACATTTAAATATTATAATGCAATTATTTCTGGTGTGTAAATGAGTAATAAAATCACTTCTTGGGTATTAATTTTATTTGTCATTTAAATATTATGATATTAACTATAACGCATGTATAACTAATGTGACCAGACGTCCCGTTTTCAGGCGGCGTATCCCGGTGTCCCCGAACACAGTTTCGGGACGCCAAAATGTCCCGTTTTCGAAAAGAAAGAAACTTGTGACCATGAAACAGAAATATTACCTATTCACTTCACAAATTCACAGACACAAAAAATGTCAGAATGGAACACTGGGATTGTTTCAACCGAATCTCGTTGTGTGGAGTTGTTCAAACACTTTCGCGCCAATAATTTGGATCACAAAATTTTTCATATAATTATTGAATATATTTATGTCTGCCCGGCACTAATGCACCAGTAGAAAGGGTCTTCTCTCTTATGAATAAGTTGTAGACGAGTGAAAAAACTCAGTTGAATATAGCAATGTTGTAAATTCGAAAAAATCCTGCCAAGAATTTCATTTGCTTTTGAAATCAACACCAGATATACCTACTAAAATTGTTCTTCGGAAAATATAACATCAGATAAATTTTTATGTGTGTACTTTTCATTAATAAATAAAATAATATGTACTATTAAAAAATATGTAGGAACTCAAGTTTTATATGTGCCTACTCAAACATACCTACCGATAATCTTAAAATAAATAAATGAAATAGGTAACCTAATATGACATGAAAAAACATAACTATCTTGTCAATTTCCTTGTGTGAAAGTGTGAGGCGCCTGAAATCGATAAGTACCTACCTTTTTTAGGTGTCCCGATTTTGGGGAAAAAAATAAATGGTCACGTTATGTATAACGTTAGGTCACATGAAATCACCCAATGGTTTATACTGGAAAAAAGCCATTTAAATGTGATGCATTCAATTACTAACGGGTATTCCCAGGTAGCATGAAATAAATAAATTGACTTATTCTGGTGAAAACACTTATATCGTCGCCTTAAGATAGGTTTATCGAAAACGATATTATGTGAAATGTAAAGGAGAGGACAAAAACGTTCATTACCTTATATTTCAATGCTTGTATATCAGCTTTCATATTTATTTATTTTACAAAGTGTGAGATAAATTATATTTGAATATATTGATTAATCTAGCGATATTACTTATTTTATTCAAAATAGTTGGTATTTATTTAACAGCCGATTCTGAATTTTAGTTACGATTGTTGTTATCCATGAAATATTAAAATGAGTTGAATTTAATATTATATACTTCAGGAAGTATTTTAATTGTCGGTCATGTAAATACGTTTAAATACCAACGGAGTTTTGTCGGAGGAAAATTGCAACTCCCGATCTTGTGCATACGGACCCCCCAAAATTTCTCTCTGGATCCGGAGTTGATGCTGAGTTTAGTCCTGTCAAGCCCCTGGTGTCAAGTAGTCTTTTGAAATAGTCACACAGAGTATAAATATAAGACCAGCTGACTAATATACTGGAGGGCGATGATCCGTTATTTTCGTACCCTAGAGGGGCCGTTTGCTGAAGGCAGACAGTTCTGTCGGTGTTAGTACCTAATCAAAAAGTGATCGGGAAAAAACCGAAGACTCACCTGCTTTTCAGAAGCATCTTAGTACAGGTGAACTATTGGAAATTTTGGAATAAAAATAATCATCACCGTCGAAACGCCAATTACAATACCATGGATTGTCTTCATTGGATAGGAAAGGGAAAGAGCCATCGATGTGCTTATTGTAGTATGGCTAGAGAGCCAAAACGCACATCTTATTTTTGTAAGAAATATAATCTACAGCTTTGCATTATTATAATTTGAATAATATCACATAAATAGATGTAATCTTTTTTAAATTGAATTGTAACTTGTGATTAAATATAATATAATATGTACAACCATTATTTATTTGTTATATTCGAAAAGAAATATATTAAATAAATCAACAAAAACACCTGTTTTTCCAAAATTCTGATAAATATTGTTAACTTATTTTTATATTAAAATTGTTTTTAGATAGATACCATAATATATATATATATAATATATAGATCATATACTTTTATAATATAATAGAGATCGGTTTAAAATGAAGAAAAAATGCTTTGCCCTATAACGGGTTTACATAAAATGACACGTCCTGATGAAAATCCCTAATGAATGCAATGTGCGTTTCATATAGATCCTCCCAACTTAGTTATCCTAAAATACATACTGGTGACAAGTCTTACGTATAAAATGTATCCTCATATATCATAACGTCTCTGTTCTGGCAGAACACACTAACTGGAGAATACTAGTTTTGAGTAATTTGACTTTGAAGTTATTAAAATGTTTGAAATAATAGTCTATCATGTGAGTTTATTAAGTAATCGTAAAAAGGATGACTTAAAAATAAAGACTGTTTATTTATTAAGAAGGTTGCCAGACGGTAATGTTTGAAATAAGGAACATTTTGGTACTAACTCAATATGTCATTTTTTCGAATTAGTGTTTTCTGCCAGAACAGTGACGAAATATGTTTGCGATTTAGTAGGTTTACAATGCAGTTTAGGTATACTTTATTGATGCATGCGACTTAGGTGACCGATGAATAACCTTTTAAATGCATTGTGTAGGTATTCATATAGATGACGCCGCTTTGAATGACTACCTTTATGCTGCAATCTGATTTAATCCTAATGATTTTGTCACCTTTGAATGAAGCTGCTATGTAGGTATGTATTGATCATTATCAGCACCATAGCCACCACATGGGGGGGGGGGGGCTGACAGGACTCTTGCTTAGGGGCCGGCGAGGCGAGACGACACGACACGACAAGATAAATGAGATAAACACTTATCAAAAATTTGCTTGAATAGTAAAAAAAAATCGCTATTTTCCTTCAGAAATATTATTATTCAAAGTTATGTGGTTGTACGATACAATTTTCAATTTTGTATCGACATCTCCATAATTCAAATGGGTGTATTAAAATATACAATAAAACACTAAACATACACATTAATTTAACCGCGTACCTACACCATTTGGAAACCGCTACTGCAGAGCATCACATTGCCTTTATCCTTAGCGATAGGTAGGGGGGCCCGCCAAAGATCTTAGCCTGGGGGCCGCATCACGATGTGGGGCCCATGATCAGCACTGTAATAATTCTGGTTGTGATGTAGTAATTATTGGAATTTCCTACTGGAATAAATAAGAAGTAAGTCGTGTTTCCTGCCAAAGTATCGTCTGGCGTCAAAACAACATGGTACCTACTGTAGTAATGGATGTTTCCCAGCTATTTCCTGTTTCCTATTCGAATAAATTAAAACTATGTCTCGTGTCTTGCCAAACTATCAAACATCTGGCGAATAGTAATCATGTTTTATTTACACCTGAATTATTGTTATTTTACTGTAGATATTAAGCAAAATTAATTGTTTCGTAAATGTATCTATGTATGCATGCATTTGTATATTTTCAAGATTCCTTATTAAAACAATTTTATGCACGTATTTTGTGATTATTTTAGCTCCATGTTTTTCCTATCGTTTTATTTATGAATATAGAAATTAAATGAATAAACAAACTAGCATATTAAAACCTGATCACTACCAGGCCCACACACCATTAGCACTTTACAATTCTGCCAAGCTCTTCCATCCTACCCACCGCAAGGGCACCTTTCAATTCGTCGACATTCTCAAAGAATATATCCCTAATTCCCAGCTGTTGGTACTCAGTCGTTCGTATTTAGGGTATTGTACGGCTATATTATATTGTACAAGGATGGGTTAACTTGGAAAAGTGACTAAACTAATGAAGTTGTGACAAACCTATTTGTAAATATTTTCTAAATAATAAATGTATGAGATTAACTTAAACACGTGTCAAGAATATATCATTCTGAGCTTGTCTTTCGTCTTACAACTGCTCTTGATTTATGCACTGACGCTCATTCAATATTGGTGTAGGTATTTGATGATTGCAACACACTATTGCACGACTATAATATTGTGTGTTTCCTTTTCGAAGGATAGGTACTCACACATTCAAAACCCTACTCTTATAAAGATAGTTTATTGAAATACCTATATCCTGAAATAATTTTGAGGCCCCTGTGTTAAAAAATGAACAATCTAAGTTTCCCATGGACCTATTCAATAACTGAAATAATAACTAATAATAAGTAAGGTCGTCAGAATATTATGAGTGATGTTTGGCAATTTCAAATCAATATTGATAAAAAGGTTTTGGAATTTGACAGTTTGATGATAAAATAAATTAATGGTACCTACCTAAGTGTTTTTGTCACAGAATTATGCGATCCAATAAAAAAAAGTCTTTTAGCAAAATTTATAGTGTTGTTATATTGATAATAAGTTCATCATTTATTTTCTTTTGGTGGCAGCCATAACAACAAAATGGCGGTTCGCGTCTAGTTTGAAGATTTGTTTACAAAGGTACCTAACTGGACATCATGAGTTTTACGAGATCATTACCATATCCTTAAAAAATATATTAATACTTATTACTTTTGGCTGTCTACATAAACTTGACGAGGAAGAATCGCTTCACAGCTATTTATATTTAAATTTTATTATAATTAAATGCCAGTTTTGATTCGGCAATGATTTATTAATCTGTTTGAGGTAGGAGTGGGATACCGATATCATATCGAAATAAAAGTAACGATCCCAGTATCGGTCAAAAAGTATTGGTAAATCTCGACAGCCCTATTAAGTCTTAAGCGTCACGGAAGAAAGTAATATAATCCATTGACAATATATTTCCGATTTAAACACGTAAAATGGATGTCAAACGCGAATCAGATGAAGGCAAATCAGTGGCAGAACCGAAGCATTGGTTTGAGGTATCCACAGAGTCTCCAAACAGCCCAGACGTTAAGAAAGAGAATCCCGACAAGGACAGATGCATATTTGAGGTTAGTTTTACTGAACTATAGGTAATATATCAAATGAAAAAGCCCATCTAATGGATGTAACTTAAATTTACGTATGTTTGGGTGAAAAAAAACAGCTCCACTATTTATAATGGGTTAAAATCATTTTACATTGCTGTGAGTATACCTACTTCATCGCATCTATTCGATACACAAGCTGCTGTCAAGGGTAGTTTATCATATGTATGTTTTTTTTTTTTTTTTCTTTATTTGGAAGCAATTGAGCTCTTCTCTGAATGGAAGGCTATTCAGCTAAGAGTGGTGTTGTTAAAACATAGCACTTTTTGACAGTTCAGACGGTTGACTTAATGGAAACTTGTAGCTACGTAGTATGCAGTTCGACGTATCACACTTCGCAGTGAAATGTTGTTTAGGAAATATATGGCAGTTTAGACCGTCCAACCTCTTTGGGTCGTATATTACGTCGGTTCTGACATAAAATTCATATCTAAATAAAACACGGCTCTTGTCGGTTTACACTTTACAGGAAGCCAGCAGCAAAACAAGATATGTCCCTAAATTATAATTTTCTATGAATATTCTGACCGGGTTAATAATAAGTGTGTATAATACAGATACACTCATATAAACTAGTTAATCATATAAGATGTCTCTCACATCTAAACGCGCTTCGTCTGCCGCACAGCCATAAATCAAACCTTATAGGAACGTCGATCCGATGTTGCATTAGAAGACCGCGCACATCAACCTAGCGACAATCGCACGTAACCTCTTGAAAAGTATAGATATTTGGATGCGGCGACCGGCGAGCAGTTATAGGAATGACCAATTCGTAGTAGTTCGTATGCGTTCTGTCATAGGATTGCTTTGGGGATTGCTTTGGGGTGACATATCGTCGATATACGATTGGTTTGCCGAATACCTATCCGTTTTTGTCAAATCGACCTTTGAATGCAGAATGATTTTTTGTATCTATATGGACCAGAACCATTATTTTCTTTAAATTGCTTTGTAATGAAAACAGCATTCATATTATGTAATAACAACAATTAAAATACCTTAATGTATTTAAAAATAGGATAATCAAATTTGTTTTTCGTCTCCTGAACATTTGACATTTGGTCTATTCGAAAAAGCAATCCTACAGCGACGATATTATTAAGGGCGACGAATGGCGGAACGATTATAGCTACCTACTTTTGAGAAACGCCTTCTTTGACATATTGTTTTTATTTTTAGAATCCTCCAGTCATCGAGATATATATCAAATCTGAGAATATTTTTCAACTAGCTGATGAATTCTTTGAAGATTCGAAGCGCGAAATCATTAATGATAAAATCATTAATAACCCCAAACCTGAAAGGTAAACCCCAAACCTTCTTGCTCATTATGAATTAATAACCTTTTTGAAAATTTAAGCTCACATTAACTTGATCGTTGTATTCGTTATTTGATAATAAAATATATTTTTTTCAGGACCTTCCAGTCGAGTCGTATATCAAATCTGAAGTACCTGAAATCAAAGAAGAGGATTTTAATGACTCAACATATCAGTTCAGCAATGAAAACCCCCAACCTGGATGTTCTTACACAGTATCACCAATCAATCAAGTAGGTGTTTTTTTTACCTCTGCCAGTGGCTTTTATGGTGTGTCGCCGCCAAAAGTTTGTATGTTGATAATTTAGGTATTTAAGAATTATTAACGGATAACGTGTTTATATATAATAACTATTAATTTATTATAGATTAGCGTTGTGCTTGATTTTAGAGGGCATGTCAAACTTCAAATTGAAATTACTCCGTTTATTATGATTTCGAGACATACCAATAAATACCATAAAATCAAATAATTTAGGTGAATAAAATGTTTGTCTTCCTCGTTGTGGTAACAGAAGTCTAATAACTAAAGGCGGCATTTTGTATCTGCACCTCACTAGCAGAACCTATCTGGCATGGAGCGCATTTAGGCGCTTCCTCCAATTGCGTGTGCAATCATACCCCTAAAATTAAATTTCATGAATAGGTGGTAGGTAGGTACTTACCTAATTCACCGATGATCATACGTCATACCTAAATAAAAAAGGGCATCTGAACTTCATAATTTTTCCGTTATTTTTTGTAATAAACCAAAAACATACTATTAATTTTCAAAAGTGATAACAACCCGTACCTACTATATTTTTTTGTGCCGAAATACCGCGAAATGCTATAATATCTTGGACCGCTTACTATAATTGGCATGGCAAAAAGATGGCAATACTGGAAAAGATCTTTCCTTGTCAATTGTATATAGGTAGGTAGGCAGCCAATAGTAAAAGATTGATTGATATTTTAAAAAGGAATGACAAACGTAAATCATCGATAAATGACGTGTATGTTTGGTATGTAAACGACTTAACTTAAGGGGACGCTCTACAGAATTGCCCTTGAGAATTGAAAATATGATTTTTTTACATGTGGTCCGGAATTGTTGCTCTACTTGTAATATTCAAATTAACACGTTAATTACAAAATTAATTAAAAGGGCCTCTTAGCATTGGGTTAATTAAATTTAAGTCATAAACACTGCCGAAGTAAATAAAGTATGGGGTGACCAAAAAATGATATCTTCTAATATACGTAAATGTTACTAAATTCAATTTGTTAATCAGCTGTTTGGTGGGAAGTATTGCAACCAATATGATGGATAGCCACGATATAAACTTAATAATATATTAATAACGTTTTAACCTGAAATTGTCCGAGAACTAAACATACGAAGGATGTTGAAATACACATCTACCTACATTTTTATTTCATGTGGTATCCAAAAAACATTATTAATGAATAGTATTTATTTTGAAACATAATTATTAAAAAAATAGGTACATATTGTTTAATTCTAATGCATATTTTAAAAAAAACGTGGAATATAGTGATGCCTGTTTATTATAAAAAGAAAGTGACTTTTTATTAGTTACCCGATTGGTTTAAATTTAGTCTGACACTTTTCAAACAAGTAACGCAACTTTACTTTACTTTTAGTCGGTAGGTACAATAAATATTGTATTTTGTTGGTAAGTAAAGCCAATGCAAGAAATAATTTATACTTATAAAAAATGATTATTGACGTGGAGTCACCCACAGATTATTTTTTTTATTCAAAGCTAGCGGGTCACTGAGAACATAAAAAAGGTAACGACAAAAGCGTATTCACGCCAGGGCTGTCGAAGACGTCTTACTTATTCTTATGATAAGTGTTTTTAATTGTGTGCAATTTGTCTCTCGCGTAAGGCTATCTGATATTATAAAAGTCACACAGTACAACAGCGTTTAATTTAAAACTATAACGAAATTAACTTTTAAATGATTTACAGATTTTCCTATGTTATATCAACTTAATAGCAATTTTAATGATACAAGATACATATTACGATATACTCAAAATACACATCATCAGATAATATGTGAAATATTTTGATAAGCAAAAAATTAAGAATAATACAAAAATAACATAACATAATCAGCTAGTCTTTTCATACTTATTTTAGATGAATGTTGTATGGCGTTTGACGATTGGAAATATGTAATTATACCATCTGTACAGTAAGCTATTTTTAACTTTAAACTTGTAACTCTTTAAAACGTACCATTAGATTGATATTATTTTAACAGCCCTGTATTCCTTCGGCCGGCATCAGGTTACGTCGCGTACATTTTATGTTTGAAGTTAATAATACTAAAAATAATAATGATTATTCATTCGACCGAAAATTGTAATTAATAAATATTGCGTTTCTTAAAATAATCCCCTATGGTTAGAGGTTTTTGATGTTAGACTGAATTAAAATGACGTCCTTTCAACGCTGAGGTTACTTTCCGACTAAACTATGAATGACCTTTCCTGTTCAGCTCAGTCTTTAGGCTTGAAACCAGAAGTGAGCCGCCATTTTGTTGCTATAGTTCGCAGCAAAAGAAAAAAATAATTAACTTGTTATCAGTAAAACCACACTAATTTTTGCGGAAATACTTTATTATTTGAATTTTTGTAAACAATAATTTTGCTAAGAAACGATGGCAACACTGCCGAGTGGTGTGCAAATGCATAATATTATCTATGGAACGTAAGGTCTATCTATGATTTTATTTTCAGTTGGTAACTATGTCTATGTTTCTGCTTACTGCATGAAAAAAAATAATCATTTCCGTGTAAAATAGGTAAATAAAATGGATGTCAAAGTCGATCCAGATGTAAGCGAAGCAGACGCGGAAAGGGAGAATAGATGCAATGTGGCCGGAGAGCGCCCAAACAGTCCGGACGCCAGCATTTATATAAAACAAGAGATTCCCGACACTGATAGTCTCGTATTTCAGGTTAGTTTTGTCGAATACCTACTTATATCGAATTATGATGGGATTCAAAGGAAAGTTGCTCTACTGTAGGCGTGTCCAATAGTTGTGGAATCGATTTTAGTCGACCTCGCCATAAGCCCGTAAAATTGTGTCTTGGAAATGTAACATCCTTATTTTTACGTGTTTTAACGGCCCACATGCTCAGGGTACGTGAAATGGAGCTTTTATGCTATTTTCAAAGCATGTTCCTGGACATTCCTTAAACGTTGTAGATAATCTATATACATAATTTTGATGCCTTATTATTAAAACTGTATTTTGCTTTGAAAACCTTTATTGAGCTATTTCTCATATATTATGTTAATTTTCCCCTGAAATTCAAGATTTAATCTATTCAATTTGACAGACGTCCATCATCACTGTCTGGAATCTAAATTTACTTACTTTTGTACCACTGTAACCGCTGGTGAAGGACATTCTGATTGACTTAAAACCACATTCCTTGATACTTTAAAGCATTTTATGAGCATATTTGCGACGGAAACAACATTAAAAACTCCGTGAGAGCGGTCCACGGACAAAAATACTCTTCGTGCATCTAATAAACGTCTTGACAGTCGTTTTTCTCTGTTGTCTTCCTCATACGCGGCTTTCTCTTCTGGTTGTCAATCGCTTCCCAGCTGAATTCGGTTGAAAACTATAGGGCTACCTTCTGATCGTATGTCTCACATTTTTGAGGCAAAATAATGTCATAATGTCATCTCCGAAGGGCGGGGAGGGTAGCAGAGGTTTATTTACAATTATTGTAAGTATAGGCTGTTATCATATGGGTTCAAAGTTTTGTCACAAAGAATCGAAATAAGACACTTACACGGTCAAATACGGGCAACCAACTAGTCTCTAACTACGTACTGGGGTTACATCTCTTTTTACTCAGCGTTGGCGGCTTCTTTACCTGCATGTTCGGTGTTTCACGGCATCTCTTAGAATTTTGTTAAACCTAGAGATTTTTTTGCTGGGCGATATTATTATTTTAAGCTATACATTGAAAAGTACATCAAATACAATAATCTTAATTCTCTTTACATGTTATTTTTTTAAATTATTATTAACTTGAACTGAAATTTATTGCATGTTTTGAATTTAGTTTACTTCAATAGTTAATATTTAAGGATTTTACAATTAAAATGGCTTTAATTCTATTATGTTTCGAAATCATGTTATAGGGTTATTCCTTTTTTGAATTTTGATATGTCCTCTAACATCAGACAAAATCATAAAATCTTTGTGCTTTATTTGCATGTTCTATAATCAGGTGACCTCTATTTTGTTTCTAGCATAGGTACATGCATGTATAATATATATACACGTAATCCATTGTTAACTCTAAATACCTAATTTAGCGACTTATCTACCTACTTTTGGCAGCAACACACGATATATGGCTCTCTTGCTTTAAGTTTTAAAACAAATCCTTAGATACTTACTGGTTAGGTACAGCTGGCTTTTATGCTGATTGGCTTTGGAATTTAGTTATATATTACCGATACTGATTTTAGGCTCGAATTTGATTTTATATACTATTAAAATGATAGATAGATTTTAGTAAGCTTGCTTCTAGAATTAATTTGTATGGAAGATACATATGATGATACACGTTGTAAAAGAGCAATTATAACGTTGGTTTTGTGCTTTAAATTGCTGCCTTGTAGTACACTCTGTTGATGTTGTTGATATGAGTCAGTTCAATAATGATTCCAGCATGTGTGGTGATCTTAAATTTACTGTCCCAATTAGGCGAAGTAAATTACGATTATTTTGTTGGTTTGGTTTTGGTTCCTAGAGATTTGGCCTTGATAACCTGGTGCGCCAAATATACGGTTGCCCCTTTAATATTTATGTACGTATTTGCAGGAGTTTATAATATTTAATATAATTTATTTTTTTATCAAAATTTCTTTAAGAGCCATTTTGTGTGTAAGGGGGAAACGAATCAAGTGTGTCTGAAAAATAATATAATATTATCATCACATAAATGAATGATTTCCGCATATATACCCATTTGGGCGGATAAGCAAATGAACTGCTTTTTGAATTCTAATTTGTTTGAACATTACTATTTGTTTTAGATTCGTCATTATAAGTGGTTGGTAAACGGGATAATGCGAGTAGAGGGATCAAATGATATAAATCCTGAGACTTTAAATACACTATTGGACGATCAGAACTGGCTCGATATACAAAAACCCATGACTCAAAAAGCGTATTTTACATCATGGAACAATCATGGTAGACATAGGTTTAAGATAGTCACAGGATCCTCAATCTGCAGTGCGACCTTTTAGGCATTTGCACTTGACAGTGCAACTATCTTCCGCAAAGTTCAAATTATATTTCCCTTAGCACGATGTGGGTGGCTCGCGACTTTCACCATTTCTCTTTGCCGACATTCTATTATCAAAGTTTTCTAGTGTAACGTTTGGTCTCAAGTCTTAAAATGGTGTTATTTTATAATTATTATAATATCGACGCACCAACTGATTACTTTTTGAAAATGGTTGTATTTTTAGTTTGTCCCCGGAAACTCAGTAACGACCAGCATTGCGAGTCTCAAATCGTTGTCGGAGAATACTGATATCCAAGATCCGTGGGAAGACCTACAGATCGACGAACATGCTATTAAGAAAGATGTCCTGGAATACAATGAAAGGTTTAGAGATATAAACGTAATCTCTCGCACTGCTAGAGGTGATATTTTTCAATCAAATGTAAAAACCCCTGAACTATTATTAGAGGCTGTTATAGAATTGGAGAAAAAATCGTTTTATAAAAAAAATTTCGTGTGTAGTATATGTTTTGATTTTTTTCAATCGTTCGACCAAATGAAACTTCACAAATCATTACATGAAAACACATTGGCGAAAATGAGTAATTCCGAATCAAGACTGTTTAAATGTGTTAAAAGTAATTACTCATGGAAACGATTTTGTCAGACGAAGAGTCAAAAAATGACCCATTCAGTTGAAAAAAAGTTTAAATGTGACAAGTGCAATTACTCGTGTGCACAATCAGGTATCATGAAATTGCATAAAATGACTCATTCTGGTGAAAAGCCATTCAAGTGTGAGGAATGCAATTACTCATGTGCGAGGTCATTTAGCATGAAATTGCATCAAATGACTCATTCTGGTGAAAAGCCATTCAAGTGTGAGGAGTGCAATTACTCGTGTGCACAATCAGGTAACATGAAATTGCATAAAATGACTCATTCTGGTGATAAGCCATTCAAGTGTGAAGAATACAATTACTTATGTGCAAAGTCAGGTAGCATGAAATTGCATAAAATGACTCAATCTGGTGAAAAGCCATTCAATTGTGAAGAATGCAATTACTCATGTGCAAAGTCAGGTAGCATGAAATTGCATAAAATGACTCATTCTGGTGATAAGCCATTCAAGTGTGAGGAGTGCAACTACTCGTGTGTACATGTTAGTAACATGAAGGTACATAAAATGAAACATTCTGGTGAAAAGCCATTCAAGTGTGAACTATGTAATTACTCATGTGCGACGTCAGCAAGCATTAAATTGCATAAAATGAAACATTCTGGTGAAAAGCCATTCAAGTGTGAAATTTGTAATTACTCATGTGCGTCGTCAGCAAGCATTAAATTGCATCAAATGAGACATTCTGGTGAAAAGCCATTAAAGTGTGACGAGTGCAATTACTCCTGTGTACATGTAGCTAACATGAAGGTACATAAAATGAAACATTCTGGTGAAAAGCCATTCAAGTGTGAACTATGTAATTACTCATGTGCGACGTCAGCAAGCATTAAATTGCATCAAATGATACATTCTGGTGAAAAGCCATTAAAGTGTGACGAGTGCAATTACTCCTGTAGACATGTAGGTAACATGAAGGTACATAAAATGAAACATTCTGGTGAAAAGCCATTCAAGTGTGAACTATGTAATTACTCATGTTCGACGTCAACAAGCATTAAATTGCATCAAATGATACATTCTGGTGAAAAGCCATTAAAATGTGACGAGTGCAATTACTCCTGTGCACATGTAGGTAACATGAAGGCACATAAAATGAAACATTCTGGTGAAAAGCCATTCAAGTGTGAACTATGTACTTACTCATGTGCGACGTCAGCAAGCATTAAATTGCATCAAATGATACATTCTGGTGTAAAGCCATTGAAGTGTGACGAGTGCAATTACTCATGTGCGAGGTCAGACAGCATGAAATTCCACAAAATGACTCATTCCGGTGAAAAGCCATTCAAATGTGAAGTGTGTAGTTTTTCATGTGTAAAGTCAAGTAACATGAAATTGCATAAAATGACTCATTCTGGTGAAAAGCCATTCATGTGTGAGCAATGTAATTACTCATGTGTGTCGTTAGGCAGTATGAAATTCCATAAAATGACTCATTCTGGTGAAAAGCCATTCAAGTGTGAGGAATGCAATTACTCAAGTGCAAGGTCAAATCGCATGAAATTGCATAAAATTACTCATTCTGGTGAAAAGCCATTTAAGTGTGAGGAATGCAATTTCTCATGTGCAAGGTCAAATCAGCTTAAATTGCATAAAATGACTCATTCTGGAGAAAAGCCATTTAAATGTGAGGAATGCGAGTACTCACGTATACACGTATGTAACATGCATGCACATAAATGAAACATTCTGGTGAAGAGCCATTCAAATCTCAGGAATGCCATTACTCTAGTTCAAAGTCAAGTGACATGAGAGTACATAAACTTACTCATTCTGGAGAAAAGCCATTAAAATGTGAGCTATGTAATTACGCATTTGTGTCGTCGGGTAGCCTTAAATTGCATAAAATGACTCATTCTTGTGAAAAGCCTTTCAAGTGTGAGGAATGCAATTCCTCATGTGTACAGGTAGTTGACATAAAGGTACATAAAATGACTCATTCTGGTGAAAAGGCATCCAAGTGTGAGATATACAATACCTTATGTGTGTCGTCACGTACCATGAAATTACACAATATGACTCATTTAGGTAAAAAGCCTATTAAATGCTAGGTAATTATTTTAATTATGTAATATATTTTCGAATTTACTTCGTCTAGAAAATATTTTGTAGCCATTCTTACCTACTGGGAGCTGTATATTTTTTGTATTGCACATACATATTTAGCCGTTATATTGGTATGTAATATTTTTTTTAAAATGTCTTAAAAATAAAAAAATTTTAATTAAAAGAAAGTCATTTAGTTGAATTGTACCTACCTACTTTTTACTATTTCAAATTGCCTTTGTGAAACTTTTTAATTTTAATATGTTTATGTCACGTACTTATTCTTATTCTATAATAAACAAAAAAAAAATCATTATCAAAAAATGTTACTTTTCCTGGAGACAATTAGTTATTCCCTACATATCATGCAAATTATTTGTTTCAAAGGTAACTAATCTTTTATATTTATGTAAGTGCCCTAATAATTCTTAATAATTTTAATATTAATGACCATATTTTGATTCAGAAAGATATTATTAAACCCTTAAAAGGTAAATATAAGATAATTTGAAATAACAATAACATATTTTTTTAATAATATCAATAGCATAAATTAAAAAAACCCAGCGGAATTAAGTACCGGCCTTTACCTAGCTAATGCCTGCATTACCTGTGTCTCCAAATTCCATGTTTGTAGAAAACCCACCATTACCCACCAACCTATTTATTAAATGTAAAAATAAAATGAAAATATTTTTAAGCTATATTATTCATAATCTAATTAGGTATATTAGATATTTTATAGCATTTAATTCAGTAAACCAAATCCGACAAACAAAAGTCGCGAAGTCTTAGCTTACTTATTTTCCCACATAAATATTTATTACCTATATTCTGTTGTTCCTGCTACTTTTTATATGCAAATAATAGGAAACGTGGAATTTCTGAAATTTATTGCAAAAACATATTATAAAAATAACGGTATTTCTACAAGATACGAGGGTGGGTCAATAAGTCCTTAGAAAAGCCGACAGGTGGCGCGACTAGTACTGTAAGCGGTTTGTTTTCATGCAGCGGCACTACCGATTCAGTATGCTGCGAAGTTTCAATCAGATTGGTCGGGTTTTTGTGTGTTTCTCGTACATTTAAAATAAAAATTGCTCGTTTACAAAAAATGGAGAAAATTGAGTTTAGAGCTGTTATTAAACATTTTAATATAAAAAGGTTAACAGCAAAGGAAATAAAAAATGAGTTGGATTTAGTTCACGGCACATCTGCTCCTTCACTTGCAACTATTTATAACTGGTTAAATGAATTTAAACGTGGTCGTACATCAACAAAGGATGAACCACGCTCAGGACGTCCTGTAGAGGTGACTACACCAGAAATGATCAATAAAATCCACGATATGGTGTTAAGTGACCGAAGATTAAAGTTGAGTGAGATAATTGAGGTTACAGGGATCTCAAAAGGTAGCGTCATTTCTATTTTACATGACAAATTGGGCATGAAAAAAATTTCTGTGTTCCCGTGTTCACACATGTTTACGATCAATGGCTAAAATTGAAGAATTGAAGTTCGAATTGGTCGACCACCCACCGTATTCGCCAGATTTAGCCCCCAGTGACTTTTTCCTTTTCCCAAACTTAAAAAAATGGCTAAGTGGACAACGTTTTTTTTCAAATGAAGAAGTCGTCGATCGGACAAATGCTTATTTTGAGGACCTTCCGAAAACTTATTTTTCTGACGGTTTAAAAAAAATTGAGAAACGTCTAACCAAGTGTATTGAGCTCCAAGGAGATTATGTTGAGAAATATAAAAAAAAAAAAAAAAAAAAACTGTTTTAATGCTTTTTTCTAAGGAATTATTGACCCACCCTCGTGGCACAGCATTGTTATATTATTATGTATCGTTATTACAACTAAGTTAATCTACAAATTAATTAACATATTTGAATTAAAATTCATTATCAATCATATTAACGAATGATACAAGTTTATGATGAAAAAAACTTGTCCCGTGGAGATAATGATAATGAATGTCATTTTTATCAGGGGAGATGAAAAAACTTACCTAACGTAACATAACCTACTAAATCTATCATTTGTATAGTACAAATTATCAAACAAAAAGCATTTCCCCGACAGAAAATAGCTTTCACTTAATTATATTTTTGGCACAAACCAAATAATGATTAAAACGTGTAGTTGAGAACCGTATGATATTTTATTATATCACACAAAATATAGACAACAAAAAAAACACGTAAAACTAGAAAATGTAATATGAGCCACCACTGGGTTATTCATTACAATACAGCAAAATATAGTTAATTTTTAAATGCCTTTCTTGGCGTAACAGGCTACATTTCCACGCAACTGGATTTTTTAAACGCTTCCTTGATTGTTCTTGTTGAGATTCCGTCACACTAACTATTGAAACATTCATTATTAAAAGTAAAAAATAGTAAAATAATTGAAGCAAAATTATGACGCGCACGAGAAAACGGTTTGACCGTTTGTATTGAGATTAAAGGATTCGTGAAGAGTCATTATTTAAATCGCGGCGTCTGATTGGCCGGTTACGCAGACAGGGTTTTACCAGATCAAATTTATTTTCAGAGCGGGTTTAGTCAGTCTCCTCGATATTTCTTTTGATTTTTTGAAGAAACAGAAAGGGATTTAAAACTCTCACCTAGAACAGAAGATAGGTCTTACGAAAGAGCTCCTGCGTACATTCATAACTATTTTTTTTGAAAAATCGCCCAGATTGGGTTTTGTAACTCTACGCCTCCTATGTAGGATGGAAGAGCTTGGCAGAATTATTCTGCCAACCTCTTCCATCCTACACACCGCATAGCAGGCACATTTAATTCGTCGAAATTCTCAAAGAATATTTCCGACTCCAAGCTGTACTCTGTCGTTCATATTTAGGGCATTATACTGCTATATATTGTACAAAGACGGGTTAACTTGGAAAAGTGACTACCCTATTTGTAAATATTTTCTAAACAATAAATGTATGAGATAAACTTAAACACGTGTCAAGAATATGCCATTCTAAGCTTGTCTTTCGTCTTACCACTAATCTTGATTTATGCACTGATGTCATTTAATATTGGTGTAAGTATTTGAAGATTACAACACACACTATTGCACGACTGTGTATTTCCTTTTCGTAGGATAGGTACTCACACATTCAAAACCCTACTCTTCTAAAAGTGCTGTATTGGGATATAACCTAAATTAATTGAATAAAAAATGAATAACCTAAGTTTCCCATGATCCCATTCTAGCAATTTTAATACCTTTTTAATTATTTTGTAATAAGTAAGGTCATCAGAAAAATATTATTGATGTTCTGGAATTTTAAATCAAATTGATAAAAAGGTTTTGGAATTTGACAGTTTGTTGGTAAAATAAATTAATGGGAAGTGTTTTTGTCACAGAATGATAGTATGCGATCCAAAAATAAATAAATAAAGTCTCTCAGCAAAATTTATAGTGTTGTTTTATTGATAATAAGTTTATCATTTATTTTCTTTTGGTGGCAGCCATAACAACAAAATGGCGGCTCGCGTTCTAGTTTGTAGATTTTTTTACAATTGTAGCTAACTTTACATCACGTCATTTAACGAAGCTTTGCGTGATAATTACCCTAACCCCATCCTTAAAAAATATATTAGTACTTGAATGATTTATTAATCTGTTTGAGGTAAAAGTGGTATCGATATCCTATCGGCATAAAAGTAACGATCCAAATATCGGTCTAAAAGTATTGATAAATCTCGACAGCCCTAGTAAGTCTTAAACGTCACGGAAAAAAGTCATATAATTCATTGACAATATATTTTCAATTTAAACACGTAAAATGGATGTCAAACGTGAATCAGATGAAGGCAAATCAGTGGCAGAACCGAAGCATTGGTTTGAGGTACCCACAGAGTCTCTAAACAGCCCAGACGTTAAGAAAGAGAATCCCGACAAGGTTAGATGCATATTTGAGGTTAGTTTTACTGAACTATAGGTAATAGATTAAATAAAAAAGCCCATCTAATGGATGTTACTTAAATTTACGAATGTTTGGGTGAAAAAAAACAGTTCCACTATTTATAATGGGTTAAAATCATTTTACATTGCTGAAGTATACCTACTTCATCGCATCTATTCGATACACAAGCTGTTACGAAAGTAGTTCATCATATTTATGTATTGAGTCTTATAATTGTTGTAATAAATTAGCCTTCAAAACTCTATATCGCTCTAAAAGTTAACACAGCTAAGAGAGATGTTGTTAAAACATAGCACTTTTTGACAGTTCAGACGATTGACTTAATGGAAACTTGTAGGTACGTAGTATGCAGTTTGACGTATCACACTTCACAGTGTAATGTTGTATAGGAAATATATGGCCGTTTAGACCGTCCAACCTCTTTGGGTCGTATAGTAGGTAGGTTCTGACATAAAATTCACGTTTAAATAAAACACGGCTCTTGTAGGTTTACACTTTACAGGAAGCCAGCAACAAACAAATTTTGTGCCGATATACTGGATTAAATGTTAGGTTTTCATTCTTGAATTCATGAATGTTGCCAAAATCAGCCATGACAATTGAATTAAATAGGTACCTTCATGTTGAATCTAATAAAATTGGAGACCGTATAGTATACGGTCATCTCTTTCCAATAGAAAGCTCATGGCGAACTGTGCCACGGTGAAATGTTTTACGTACTCTACAAGTAACCTAACCTTACATTAAACGCCTCAATAGGTACATAAATATGATTAAATACCCTCGATAGGAATCTTGTGTATAGAATAGATGCGCACAAGTTTTTTACAGTCTAGATCTACCAATTAGTCAATTCAAATGTAAATACATATGCAGCCATCTTGTACTTGTTAAAAGTATTATTTATTACTGGGTACAATGGCCATTTCTGATTTAGAATACGAAACATGTTTGATTTTTGCTAGTCCTAAGGCAGTCTTCACACAATACATATTACAGACATGTCCCTAAATTATAATTTACTATGAATAATCTGACCGGGTTAATAATAAGTGTGTATAATACGGATATACCGTGATATACTCATATAAACTAGTTAATCATATAAGCCGTCTCTCACATCTAAACTCGCTTCGTCTGCCGCACAGCCATAAATCAAACCTTATAGGAACTTCGATCCGATGTTGCATATTAGAAAACCGCGCACATCTACCTAGCGACAATCGCACGTAACCTCTTGAAACGTATAGATATTTGGATGCGGCGACCGGCGAGCAGGTATAGGAATGAACAATTCGTAGTTGTTCATATGCGTGATGTCGTCTTTGACTCGCAGTCCGAAAGGCGTGCGATTTGTTGTTAGCAGCACTAGATTTTTTTTCAAACTAAAAGGTCGCATTCGACCAATCAACGTATGTTTGTGAATAATGATGACGTCACATCGACGTATTCGACACGTTGCAGACGAGACGAGTTTTGATGTGCGAGCCGGCCAACGGCCACTATGAAACCGACAAACCAGCAATCCTTAGCATTGCTTTGGGATGACATATTATAAAGGGCGACGAATGAAGGAACGATTATAAATAATATTACTAGGTACTTTTGAGAAACACTTTCTTTGACCTATTGTTTTTATTTTTAGTCCCCTCCAGTCAGCGAGATATATATCAAATCTGAGAATATTTTTCAACTAGTTCGATTAAGATTCGAAGCGCGATATTTTTTTCAGAACCTTCCAGTCGAGTCGTATATCAAATCTGAAGTACCTGAAATCAAAGAAGAGGATTTTAATGACTCAACGTATCAGTTCAGCAATGAAAATCCCCAACCTGGATGTTCATACACAGTATATAATGGACCAATCGATCAAGTAAGTGTTTTTTTTACCACACTAATTTTTGCGGAAATAGTTTATTATTTGAATTTCTTCTATCGCACACTCAAATTTTGCTACAAACGATGGCAGCACCGCCGAGTGGTGTGCAAATGCATAATATCTGTACCTCAGAGGCAGACGGATGCAAGTGCCAAATACCCAATTGTTCAGGAGAGCCAAAAAACAATTTTTATTTTAAACGAATGTTCATAACTTCTAAGAAAATATACATATAATGATCATTATTTTTTTTATTCTAATTCAATTAAAGTACTTCTGGAATATGTAAGAATGAAATAAATATAATACAATTTTATATCTAAAAAAATAAAATAAAAAACGTAGTGTGGATTTGCATCCTTCTGCCTCTAAAGATATTTTGTTAAATGTGGATTTTTATCTTATTTACCTAGCCAAAATAAAACAAATTATAAGTTAAAAAAAATTTTAGGTATAAATATAACAAAGCAAAACACAAAACACGATGTATTCATCATCATCACCAGCCTGAATCTATTCACTGCTGGATGAAGGCCTCGCTAATCTCCAAGTTGATTCCACTTCTCTCGTCCCTGTGCGTTGCGTTGCCAAGTTTTTCCGCAGAACTTTATCATTTCATCGATCCAGCGGCCTCTAGATCTACCTTGCGGATGTTTTGTACCTCTTGGATACCACTGGATGAATAAATTTGTCCAACGATTGTTCTTTCTTCGACTTATGCGTCCAGCCCATTTCCATTTGAGGTTTTTACCAAACTCTATCCCATCATTAATCCTTGTCTGTTCCCTTATCCACTTATTCTTCTTTTTGTCCGTTTGCGTTATGCCCAGCATGCACCTTTCCATTCCACGTTGTGCTACTCTAAGTTTCCGGATTTCTCTTTTACTTAGGGTCCATGTTTCACACGCATGTGATTACGGGAAGTACACACTGGTTGAACACTTTGTACTTTAGGCACAGTGGTAGGTCATTTTTGAAGAAATTATTCAGGCGGTCAAAAGCACTCCAGCCAAGCTTTACTCTGCGAACAATTTCATCAAATATACATCCATCTATAGACACTTGTTGTGCCAGATAGATGTAGTTTTTCACCTGTTCGAGCTGAATGCCATTGATGAGGATCTCTTTTCGGCCCGCAAAGCAGTTGAACATGACTTTCTTCTTTGACACATTTATTTTCAAGCTTACTTTGTTGCTTACTTCAGCGAGTTCCTGCATTCTGCTTTGGGGGTCTTGTGAGTCTTGCAAACCACTATTTATTGTCATCGGGAAAGCGCAGATGACTCACGTATTCTCCATTTATGGGGGCCCGCGTCATTCCTGTCAAGTTCTCTAAATAAGTCTTCAAGTGTAGCTGTAAATAGTTTAGATGAGATTGTATCACCTTGTCGGACTCCTTTGCTGATAGAAAATGCGCGATGGTTTATGGAGATGTTGTTGCGCTACTGTATATATTATTGAAAATATTTATATAGCGCCCGGGGATTCCTTGATTTCTGAGTGCATCGAGTATTGAAAATTTCTTAATAGAATCGAACCCTTTCTCATAGTCTATAAGACCCATGGATAGCGGCAGCTTATATTCCTGTTACCGCTCTGATTTCTCTGATGACTTTGATATGGTCCATAGTGCTCCTCAAAAGCTCGTTCTCCTGGCTGGTTCTGGTCTAATACATATTGCAGACGGTTTGAGAGAATTTTATCTTAGTGGATTATTGGATTTGCATCCTTCTGCCTCTAAGGTAGGTATGGCACTTGCATCTTTATTCTATGCATATCTTGGACTAGGACTACTATCTCTCTGCCTCTAATAAATAAAGCCTTTAGCATGACGAATCTTAAAAAAAAATCATTTTCCCCAAAAATGGAGTTGCATCCGTCTGCCTCTGAGGTACAGATATTATCTATGGAACGTATGGTCTATCTATGATTTTATTTTCAGTTGGTGACTTATGTCTAGTGTGCTTACTGCATGTATAAAGTGTGTCTTAACCTGCCTATGTCTTGATTATTACTGTTGTGTATTTGGTGCAAGATGTGCCTATGTCATTCCTATTTTCCTCATTTCCCAGTATTTTCAAAAAAAAAAAAAAAAAACTGGCTGATTATTCGCCTTGAGCTTGTCAATTTATATTTTTTTTAACCAGATGTGTAATAAAAAAGTTGATAATATTAATTGTTGACGAGAAATAAACAGTCTCTTGTAATGAACAATAATTGACGAGTTTACCTTTGGTGAGTGTACACGGCGCCTGAAGATGCCTGAAGATGCCGAAAGGCGAAACCCGGGTCGCAAAAAACGACATTAATGGAATACTACAGATCTTGAATCCGTTAGAATTTAAATTCAAATTCCATCAAGCACCTTCACTCGATAGTATTAATATAATAATTGATATATATGACACAGGCACTTCCTACATTATGCCTCAGATATTATCACTGATTTTGATAAATATAGCAATTCATACGAAAGAAAAGCTGAGTCTAATCAGTTTAGAGGCCAAAACGATGGCAACACTGCTGAGTGGTTTGCAAAATGTATCATGTATATTATGATTTTATTGCCAGTTGGCGACATTGTCATTGTTTTCGCTTTGTAATGCATGGGAATAAAAATTAATCATTTCCGTGTTAAATAGGTACGTAAAATGGATGTCAAAGCCGAACCAGATGTAAGCGAATCAGACGCGGAAGGGGAGAATAGATGCAATGTAGCCGGAGAGCGCCCAAACAGTCCGGACACCAGCATTTATATGAAACAAGAGATTCCCGACACTGATAGTCTCGTATTTCAGGTTAGTTTTGTCCAATACCCAATTTTGCTAAGAAACGATGGCAACACTGCCGAGTGGTGTGCAAATGCATAATATTATCTATGGAACGTAAGGTCTATCTATGATTTTATTTTCAGTTGGTAACTATGTCTATGTTTCTGCTTACTGCATGAAAAAAAATAATCATTTCCGTGTAAAATAGGTAAATAAAATGGATGTCAAAGTCGATCCAGATGTAAGCGAAGCAGACGCGGAAAGGGAGAATAGATGCAATGTGGCCGGAGAGCGCCCAAACAGTCCGGACGCCAGCATTTATATAAAACAAGAGATTCCCGACACTGATAGTCTCGTATTTCAGGTTAGTTTTGTCCAATACCTACTTATATCGAATTATGATGGGATTCAAAGGAAAGTTGCTCTACTGTAGGCGCGTCCAATAGTTGTGGAATCGATTTTAGTCGACCTCGCCATAAGCCCGTAAAATTGTGTCTTGAAAATGTAACATCCTTATTTTTACGTGTTTTAACGGCCCACATGCTCAGGGTACGTGAAATGGAGCTTTTATGCTATTTTCAAAGCATGTTCCTGGACATTCCTTAAACGTTGTAGATAATCTATATACATAATTTTGATGCCTTATTATTAAAACTGTATTTTGCTTTGAAAACCTTTATTGAGCTATTTCTCATATATTATGTTAATTTTCCCCTGAAATTCAAGATTTAAACTATTCAAATTAAAAGGCGTCCATCATCACTGTCTGGAATCTAATTTTTACTTACTTTTGTACCACTGTAATCGCTGGTTAAGGACATTCTGATTGATCTGTAGGCAATTGTGGTTTAAGACTTAAAACCACATTCCTTGATACTTTAAAGCATTTTATGAGCATATTTGCAACGGAAAAAACATTAAAAACCCCGTGAGAGCGGTCCACGAACAAAAATACTCTTCGTGCATGTAAGAAACGTCTTATTCTTACCTTCCTCATACGCGGCTTTCTCTTCTGGTTGTCAATCGTTTCTCAGCTGAATTCGGTCGAAAAATATAGGGGGACTTTCTGATCGTATGTCTCACGTTTTCGAGGGCAAATAATGTCATCTCCGAATGGCGGGGAGGGTAGCAGGGGTGTAGGTACAATTATTGTGAGTACAGGCTGTAATCGTATGGGTGCAAAGTTTTGTCACCAAGAAGCAAAATAAGTCGCTTCCGCCGCCAAATGCGGACAACCAACTAGTCTCTCTACCTACGGTCTGGGGTTACATCTCCTTTCACTCAGCGTTGGCGGCTTCTTTACCTGCATGTTCGGTGTTTCACGGCATCTCTCAGAATTTTGTTTGAGCTAAAGATTTTTTTGCTGGGCGATATTATTATTTTAAGCTATACATTGAATCAAACATCAAATAATACATAATCTTAATTCTATTTACATGTTATTTTTTTATTATTATTAACTTGAACTAAAATTTATTGCATGTTTTGAATTTAGTTTACTTCAATAGTTAATAATTAAGGATGTTACATTTGACGCGAATTGCTGAAGGCTGATAATTAAAAATTCCTTTAATTCTATTAATCATGGCGCTAGCCCAAAAATTTGGTATGTTTCGAAATCATGTTAGGTATAGAGTAATTCCTATTTTGAATTTTGATACGCCCTCTAAAATCAGACGAAATGTAAAAATCTTTGTGCTTTAGTTGCAAGTTCTATAATCAGGTGACCTTAATTTTTTCTAGCAAAGGTACATGCATGTATAATATATAGACACATAATCCATTGTTAACTCTAAATACCTAATTTATTGACTTACCTACTTTTGGCAGGAACACACGATATATGTCTCTCTTGCTTTAAGTTTTAAAACAAATCCTAAGATACTTACTGGTTACAGCTTGCTTTTATGCTGATTGGCTTTAGAATTGAATTATCTATTACCTATAATGATTTGAGGCTCGAATTTAATTTTATATATTATAACAATGATAGATAGATTTTAGTAAGCTTGCTTCTAGAATTAATTTGTATGGAAAAGTTCCTGAAAATTGAATACATAGAAGACTACGGACAATAATTCTACTCAACTTTTGATGACACACGTTGTAAAAGAGTGACTATAAAATTGGTTTTTTGCTATAAATTGCTGTCCTGTAGTCAACTCTGTTTATATTTTTATGAGTCAGTTCAATAATGATTCCGGCATGTGTGGTGGACATAAATTTACTGTCCCAATTAAGCGACGTAGATTACGATTAGTTCGTTGCTTTGGTTTTTGTTCCTTGAGATTTGGCCTTGATAAGCCGGTGCGCCAAATATACAGTTCTGCCTTTAATATTTATGTAAGTATTTGAAAGAGTTTATTATATTAAATATAAATTATTTTTTTATCAAAATTTCTATACAAGCCATTTTGTGTGTGAGAGGGAAAACGAATCAAGTGTGTGAAAAATTATGTTATATTATGATCACATAAATAAATGATTTCCGCATGTATACCCTTTTGGGCGGACAAGCAAATGTATATGCTTCCTGCGGATATTTGGTGAACATTACTATTTATTTTAGATTCGTCATTATAAGTGGTTTTAAAAAGTAGGATTTTTAAACTGGATAATGCGAGTAGATGGATCAAATGATACAAATCCTGAGACTTTAAATACACTAATGGATGATCAGAACTTGCTTGAAATATGAAAACTCATGACATACCTATCCAAAAAATCGTCTTATGAAACGCGTATTTTACATCATATAACAATGGTAGGCATAGGTACAATATAGTCACAAGTAGGGAATCCAATCCCGAGCCAAAACCTTGATCCCGGGATTTCGGAATTACAATTTGACGATCCCGGAATATGCTTTTTGTTTAATAGTTAATTTAGAAAATTATATACACAAATAACATAGATAAAATCGGTCAAAAATAATCTAGTATGATTTATACTCTTTAAAACATTTATTTTGTAATATTGTGCAACTTCAATCTTGGTGTACTTGCCAGACCCAGGTTTCGAACCTGGATCCCACGGCGTTATATGATACTATTAGGATCGGACATGGTCGAAAGAAAAAATAAGTTAAATCTTGGAAAAAAGTAGGTTTAATGGAGTGAATAATATTTTTATATAAATAATAATGTAAAAGTAAAAAGTTTTATTTATTTATGAAAAAATAACATGATGTATTTATATGTTATTAAAAGTATTTTTTCTGTTATATTTTCATTTTTATTTTATTTTTCATAAAAATTGAAAAAAATAATCAATCCCGAAAGTTTTGGGATTATGTTTACCAATCCCGGGATTCATAGGTATCGAAAATAGTTCGGGATCCCAAAATTCCGAGATTCGGGATCCTGGGATTGGAATCCCTAGTCACAAAATACCCAATCTGCAATGCGACTTTTCAGGCATTTGCACTTGAGGGTCTTCCGCAAAGGTCGAATTATATTTTCCTTAGCACGATGTGGGTGGTATAATCGTGACTTTCACCATTTCTATTTGCCGACATTCTATTATCAAAGTTTTCTAGTGTAACGTTTGGTCTCAAGTCTTCAAATGGTGTTATTTTATAATTATAATATCGTCGCACCAACTGATTACTCTTTGAAAATGGTTTTTTTTTTAGTTTGTCCCCGGAAACTCAGTAACGACCAGCATTGCGAGTCTCAAATCGTTGTCGGAGAATACTGATATCCAAGATCCTTGGGAAGACCTACAGATCGACAAACATGATAATAAGAAAGATGTCATGGAATACAATGAAAGGTTTAGAGATATAAACGTAATCTGTCGCACTGCTAGAGGTGATATTTCTCAATCGAATGTGAAAATCCCTGAACTATTAGAGGCTGTTATAGAATTGGAAAAAGAATCGTTTTATAAAAAAAATTTCGTGTGTAGTATATGTTTTGATTTTTTTCAATCGTTCGACCAAATGAAATTTCACAAATCATTACATGAAAACACATTAGCGAAAATGAGTAATTCCGAATCAAGGCTGTTTAAATGTGTTAAAAGTAATTACTCATGGAAACGATTTTGTCACATGAAGAGTCAAGAAATGACCCATTCAGTTGAAAAAAAGTTTAAATGTGACAAGTGCAATTACTCATGTGTAAAGTTATGTCACATGAAATCACACAAAATAAATCATTCCAGAGACAAATCATTTAAATGTGTGGCTTGCAATTATCTTTGTGCGAGGTCAAAAAGCATGAAATTGCATAGAATGACTCATTCTGGTGAAAAGCCATTCAAGTGTGAGGAATGCAATTACTCATGTGCAAAGTCAGGTAGCATGAAATTGCATAAATTGACTCATTCTGGTGAAAAGCCATTTAAGTGTGAGGAATGCAATTACTCATGTGCAACGTCAGGTAGCATGAAATTGCATAAATTGACTCATTCTGGTGAAAAGCCATTCAAGTGTGAGCAATGCAATTTCTCAAGTGCGAGGTCAAATCGCATGAAATTGCATAAAATGATTCATTCTGGTGAAAAGCCTTTCAAGTGTGAGGAATGCAACTACTCATGTGCAATCTCAGGTAACATGAAATTACATAAATTGACTCATTCTGGTGAAAAGCCATTCAAGTGTGAAGAATGCAATTACTCATGTGCAACGTCACGTACCATGAAGTTGCATAAAATGACTCATTCTGGTGAAAAACCATTCAAGTGTGAGGAATGCAGTTACTCATGTACAACGTCAGGTAGCATGAAATTGCATAAAATGACTCATTCTGGTGAAAAACCATTCAAGTGTGAGGAATGCAGTTACTCATGTACAACGTCAGGTAGCATGAAATTGCATAAAATGACTCATTCTGGTGAAAAGCCATTCAAGTGTAAGGAATGCAATTACTCATGTGCAAGGTCAGGTAGCATGAAATTGCATAAAATGACTCATTCTGGTGAAAACCCATTCAAGTGTGAAGAATGCAATTACTCATGTGCAACGTCACGTACCATGAAGTTGCATAAAATGACTCATTCTGGTGAAAAGCCACTCAAGTGTGAGGAATGCAATTACTCATGTGCGAGGTTAGATAGCATGAAATTGCATAAATTTACTCATTTTGGTGAAAAGCCATTCAAATGTGAGGAATGCGACTACTCATGTGTACGCAAAGGTAACATGAAGGCACATCAAAGGAAACATTCTAGTGAAATGCCATTCAAACGTTAACTATGTAATTTCGCATTTGTATCGTCAGGTTGCATGACCTTGCATAAAATGACTCATTCTGGTGAAAAGCCATTCAAGTGTAAGGAATGCAATTACTCATGTGTACAGGTAAGTTGCATAAAGGTTCATTAAATGACTCATTACGGAGACAAACCATTTAAATGTGAGGAGTGTAATTTCTCGTCTACACAATAAGGTAACATGAAATTGCATAAAATGACTCATTCTGGTGAAAAGCCATTAAGTGTGAGGAATGCAATTACTCATGTGTACAGGGAGGTAAGATGAAGGTACATAAAATGACTCATTCTGGTGAAATGGCATTCAAGAGTGATATTATATCGATGGCTCAGTTCCATAGTGGGACAACTAGGAATTGGTAGTTTCGAGTAACGGCTGATCAAAGTTTTGACTCACCTAAACTGACTTGTAGAAAAGTGACGGTTTATTATTTTTATTATCTTTTTAGTGAAATATGTTATGAATAGTATGTAGTTTTAAGGCTCAAGTTGTTTATGCTAATTATCATAATGATTTTAATAGTTTTGAGCAATAATCTGACATAACCCTCTATGGAGCTGACAATTCTGCATGAATACTGACAATAATTAGAATTATCACTATGGAACTGACAACTTTACAATATTGAGTTAACATAATGTTCTTTATTGGCGTCATCTCAAAACATCAGTCACTGATAACAGTATATCCACATATTGGGTTACCACCAGTGGCGAAGGGTGGAGGTAGGCTGTTAAGATTGAACAAAAATAGTTCACAATAAACTCCGTCAGTTATAGGTATTTGTTTTCATTGAACGTCTACAATTATTATTTACAGATGGTGTTGGTAAGTTTTTAAAAATCAATTAAGCTTGCAGTCGATGAAATCCATCCATCATGGCCCCCACAAAGGGGGGCTGACAGGGCTCTAGCCTGGGGGCCCGAGCTCAGGAAAGGCCTGGCGTTGCGAGTCGACCAGACAAGTGATCTAAACACATTCAAAACTCAAAATTCAAAAACAAATTCTCAATAGTAAAAGAAAAAGTCGCCTTTCTTCAATAATGTGGTTGTACGATATAAATTTTATTGCGTATTGATACTCGCCAACTCCATAATTCAAATGGATGTACTTATTAAAATATGCAAAAAAACATTAAATATACACATTTATTTTACCGCGAACACCATTTGGAAAACGCTATTGTATCACACTGCCTTTATCTTTAGCGAAAGGTAGGGGGCCGCCAAAGATCCTAGCCTGGGGGCCCGCTTCAGGGTGTGGGGGCCATGCCATCCATTCCAGTGTCCATTTCTTTACATATTGTATATAGTTTGCCAGTTTTCTTGGCTAATCGTATTAATGGGGCTACAGAAATGTATGTATAGGTCTCTTAGACATCATTTTTTCTCTCGCTCTATTAACGCATGCATGGCATCATCACCTTAATTTTGGGTATGACCCACAACCAAAAATTTGTGGCAGATTTCTTCAATGAGATATATTGAATTGACTGCGTACCTACATTAATAGGGAAGCAACGAATTATTTTTTTTGTTGACCCGCATTATTTATTATCCGAATATAATACATTATTTTGTGATGGGTTTACTTGTAAAAAGCTAACAAGCAGCTACCTATTTCGTTTGAACCCCTTTTTCCTAAGCCCTCATGCCATAAGTAACAGTGGCCTTGGTTCTTTGTTATGTCATAGGTTTATAGTAAAATTATATGTATTTAACCGGTGTTTATTAGAGAAGCTACTAATGTTTCCGGATTGCACTGCTAGAACAGCTTGCAGATCGAAGCAAGCAACTTTGACCAAACTCGAAGCAACGTCATTTTCTTTTATATGCTTGTGTAGGTACCTAATTGCTCCTCTTTTCTAATTTTTTCTTCCGGGCTTGAATTTTTGAAAAATTGACAAGATGTGATACATTGGTCCTTTTTCGGGACAAAAATCCAAATTTAACACCGCGGTGTTAAAAATTGTATCCTTCATATTTTTTTTTACATGCATATCTTTCTCCGTACAAAATTATTGGTATAGCCTATACATTGTAGCAATGTTCAGGCTTCCATCGAGATACATTTTTTCACTATATGCTCTACAATAATTGGAAGACATTACTGGAAATGATTTGATGTGGTTTCGGATTTTTTCCTTTATTTCATCATCAATTCTCACTCCTCCTTTCCCATTCCTTCCCTTTAAATCTGAATGCAACACTCCATGTTTGTATTTTTATGTGCAATTTCAATCATTGTCTTGCATTTATTATGCTCAAAGTATTCATATAAAAAAAATGCACGCTCTTATTTGGATCCCATTTATATCAAAACAGTACGCCTTGTTAACTGTACGTGTACTACCAGGAGTTTACATTCTGTACTTTGGAATAACTGGCGTGATGTACCTTAATAAATAAACTCACGTCATCGATCATCGTCTCCGATCCACTAAAAACTTACGTGGATTTGTTCCCTTTGATTGAATTCAATTTTATCATAACCTGTTAATCTGCACTTCTCAGCACACGGTGATCACGGTGCCTTTAATTTCATTCGTTTTTGAAATCAACACCAGATATATCTACGAAATTAAATTTGTTCTTTTGAAAATATAACATCAGATAAATTTTCATGTTGTACTTTTCATTAATAAATAAAATAATATGTACTATTAAAAAACATGTAGGAACTCAAGCTTTGTATGTGCCTACTCAAACATACCTACCGATAATCTTTAAATAAATAAATGAGGTTACCTAATATGATATGAAAAAACATTACTATATTGTCAATTGTCTTGTTTGAAAGTGTGAGGCGCCTGAAATGGATAAGTACCTACTTTTCTTTAGGTGTCCCGGTTTGGGGGAAAACATAAATGGTCACATTATGTATAACGCTAGGTCACATGAAATCACACAATGGCTTACTCTGGGAAAAGGCCATTTAAATTTGATGCATTGAATTACTATTCTCAGGTAGCATGAAAGTGCATAAATTGACTCATTCTGGTAAAAACCCTTTTAAATATCGTCGCATTTGGATAGGTTTATCGAAAACGATATTATGTGAAATGTAAAGGAGAGGACGAAAAGGTTCATTGCGAAAGAAGGAAGGAAAATTGCGACTCCCAATCTTGTGCATACGGCCCTCCAAAATTTATCTCTAGATCCGGAGGTTAATGCTGATTTCAGTCCTGTCAAGTGGTCTTTTGAAATATTCACACATAGTATATAAGACCAGCCACCACCATAGTATATAAGATCCGGTCTTTTCGTACCCTAGAGGGGCCGTTTGCTGAAGGCAGACAGTTCTGTCGGTGTTAGTAACTAATCAAAAAGTGATCGGGAAAAAGACTCACCTGCTTTTCAGAAGCATCTTGTGAACTATTGGAAATTTTGTAATAAAAATAATCATCGCCGACGAAACCCCAATAACAATACCATGGATTGTCCTCATTGGATAGGAAAGGGAAAGAGCTATCGATCTGCTTATTGTAGTATGGCTGGAGAGCCAAATCGCACATCTTATTTTTGTAAGCAATGAAATGTACAGCTTTTCATTATTATGTTTTTGAATAATATCTCATAAATAGATGTATTTTTTTTAATTGAATTGTAACTTGTCTAATGATTAAATATATTATAATATGTACAACCATTATTTATTTGTTTAATTTGAAAAGAAATATATCAAATACATCAACAAAAACACCTCATCGGACACTGGTTGATTAAAAAACCTTACATAATTATTATGTATATTACATATTACTTATTTTATATTGATTTTTTTTAGATAGGTACCATAAAATATAAAGAGATCGGTTTAAAATGAAGAAAAATGCTTTGCCCTGTAAAGGGTTTACATAAAATGACACGTCCTGATGAAAATCCCTAATGAATACAATGTGTGAAATAATATCCTAAAATACATACTGGTGACAAGTCTTACGTATAAAATGTATCCTCATATACATATTGGTATCAAATGTTTGCGATTTAGTAGGTTTACAATGCAGTGTAGGTATACTTTATCGATGCTTGCGACTTAGGACTGATGAATAACCTTTTAAATGCATGTGTATTCATATAGATGACGCCGCTTTGAATGACTTCCTTGTAGTATTGCTATGTAGGTATGTATTATTTTTTGTCAACACCATAACCCTCACAAGGGGGTCCGGGCTCAGGAAGTGCCCGGCGAGGCGAGACGAGACGACCAGATAAATGAGATAAACACACATCAAAAATTTGCTTGAATATTAAAAAAAAAAACAGCGGCCATAACAACAAAATGGCGACTCACGTTCTAGTTTGAAGGTAACAAAGGTACCTAACTTTACATCACGTCATTTAACGAAGTTTTACGTGATCATTACCTTCTCCTTCTTATTGTGCCATCTCATAGCGGAGGTCGGCCACCATTAAGGCGATCTTATCTTTGTCGTCTGCTACCCGGAACAATTCAGTGGAGATGCACTCGTACCAATCACGGAGGTTTTTAAGCCACGAAATGCGGCGCCTTCCTCTGCTACGTTTACCGTTGATCTTTCCTTGAATGACAAGTTGGGAATGCTGTACTTTCGTCCTCTCATTATGTGGCCGAGGTACTGTAGTTTCTTGGTTTTGATACTACGTAGAACTTCTCAGTCCTTCCCCATTCGATTGAGAACTTCAACATTTGTCACCTGGTCAGTCCAAGGAATTTTGAGGATGCGTCTATACAGCCACATCTCGAAAGCTTCAAGTCTCCGTGACATCCTTTGGTTTAGCGTCCATACTTCCATTCCATAGAAATAATTGAGAGAATATAACAACGTACCATACGCAGTCTCAGACCTAGGTTAAGGTCTCGATTGCTACGGAGGCATCTCATTTTGAGAAAGGCCCACCTTGCGATCTCAATTTATTCTAATTTTTATTTCCTGAGACTGGTCCCATTTCTCATTGACCCATGTACCTACCTAAATATTTATTTATAATGGGCCACGCGTTCGATTAGTTCGCTGTTAATGACAAAAATTATATTGGTGTCTGGTGTCGCTATTTTTGATACTAGTAATAGTTTTGTTTTCTTGAGGTTCATTTTTAAATCATAAGAATTACTGACCTCATTAACCTTTTATACCTGTTGGTGTAAACTCTAAGCTATCAGCAATCAACACAGTATCATTGGCATATCGTATAATGTTAATATTTTCCCCATTAATTAAAATACCATTATCCTTATAAAATATATTAGTACCTACTTAATACTTTTGGCTGCCTACATAAAATAGACGAGGAAGAATCTGTTCACAGCTATTTATATTTACACTGTATTATAATTGAATGCTTGTTTTCATTCGACAATGATTTATTAATCTGTTTGAAGTAAAAGTGGTATTGATATGAAATCGGAATAAAAGTAACGATCCAAGTATCTGTCAAAAAGTATTGATAAATCTTAACAGCCCTAGTAAGTCTTATACGTCACGGCAAAGTAATAAATCCTTTGACAATATATTTTCGATTTAAACACCTCAAATGGATGTCAAACGTGAATCAGATGAAGGCAAATCAGTGGCAGAACCGCAGCATTGGTTTGAGATACCCAAAGAGTCTCCAAACAGCCCAGACGTTAAGGAAGGGAATCCCGATAATGACAGTTGCATATTTGAGGTTAGTTTTACTGATATCGAACTATAGGTAATAAAATAAATAAAAAAGCCCATCTAATGGATGTACTCGTAGCTTAAATTTACGAATGTTTGGGTAAAAATAATAAGTTTATAATGGGTTAAAATCATTTTACATTGCTGAAGTATACTTACTTCATCGCATCCATTCGATACACAAGACTGCTATCGAGGGTAGTTTATCATATTTGTGTATTGAGTCTTATAATTGTTACAATAAATTAGCCGTCAAAACTGTATCTCGCTATAAAAGTTAACACAGTCAAGAGAGGTGTTGTTAAAACATAGCACTTTTTGACAGTTCAGACGGTTGACTTAATGGAAACTTGTATGTAGGTACGTAGTATGCAGTATGACGTATCACACTTCACAGTGAAATGTTGTATAGGAAATATATGGCCGTTTAGACCGTCCAACCTCTTAGGGTCGTATAGTAAGTAGGTTTTGACTTAAAATTCATGTCTAAATAAAACACTGTTCTTGACAGTTTACACTTAACAGGAAGCCAGCATCAAACATATTTTGAAGATAGCCGATATACTGGATTATTAATTAGGTTTTCATTCTTGAATTCAAGAATTTTGCCAATATGGCCGTATAGACTGTCCAACCTCTTTGGGTCGTATAGTAGGTAGGTTTTGACATAAAATTCATGTCTAAATAAAACACGGTTCTTGACAGTTTACACTTTACAGGAAGCCAGCATCAAACATATTTTGAAGATAGCCGATATACTGGATTATTAATTAGGTTTTTATTATTGAATTCAAGAATTTTGCCAAAATCAGTCATGAGAATTGAATTAAGTACCTTCATATTGAATCTAATGAAATTGGAGACCGTATAGTATACGGTCATCTCTTTCCGATAGAAAGCTCATGGCTAACCATTGAAATTGAAAGCCAATAAACTATACATTTGGGCTTAGACAAATAAAGACAGGGCAAAAAAATGATTTGTAATTCTCCAGTACCCTTTTTAGAAAAATTTCTTAGATTATTATTCCTAACACAAAAATTTCGAAACACTAATGTCAGGTTTTTTTAGAAACTGAATCCCCAATGTAACTGTTAAAAAATTCTCGGTGTCCACCTGAATTCCGGAGTGGTGTAGGTCATTGCTGGGGAGGGCTGACAGGGCTCTAGCCTGGGGGGACCGGCGTGTCGGGTTGACCAGATAAGTGAGATTAACACACATAATAAATTAGCTTTAATAGTAATGAATGAACATTTTCAATTATATAATTGTGCAATATATTTTATGATTATTATGTGTCGATACTCGACAGCTCCATTATTGAAGTAGATGTATTAAAAATCGCCAATTATTCACTGTATAATTACCCTAAATTTGAACTAAAATACAATTTGAAAAACTTTAATGTAGTGTTTCACACTGCCTTTAATCTTAGCGGTATGTAGGAGGCCAGCCAAATATCCTAGCCTGAGGGCCCGTTTCAGGATGTGGGGATCATGGTGTAGGTACACCGAGTGCAATAGACAAAAGAGCAATAAACGAGAAATTACGCTGTGAAGAAGGAAAAGAGCCTATGGTGCTAATTTACATTCTCCTCCTTGCCCCGCCCCCCCCAATATTAAATCCTGGGCGCGCCACTGGCTCTACATGTAACCTAATTAAACGCCTTAATAGGTACATAAATATGATAAAATACCCTCCCTCTTGTGTATAGAATAGATGCGCACAAGTTTTTTACTGTCCGCACCGTATTAGTCAATTAAAATATAAATGTAAATACATATGCAGCCATCTTGTACTTGCTAAAAGTTTTGTGTGCACAAGTCTTTTACCGTGTCGATGAACCGATCAGTTCATTCCATCCATTATTATAAATAAATGTGCAGCCATATTGTACTTGTTAAAACTATTATTTTTTAATGGGCACAATGGCCATTTCGAATACGAAACATTTATGATTTTTGGTAGTGCTAAGGCAGTTTTCGCACGATACATACTGTAATATTATTACAGATATGTCCCTAAATTATAATTTTCTATAAGTATTCTGACCGGGTTATATAATACCGATAAACCGTGATATACTCATATAAACTAGTTAATCATATAAGCCGTCTCTTACATCTTAACTTGCTTCGTCTGCCGCACAGCCATAAATCAAACCTTATAGTAACGTCGATCCGATGTTGCATTAGAAGACCGCGCACATCTACCTAGCGACAATTGCACGTAACCTTAGACTATAGATACATCTAGACGCCACCAATTGCATTGCAAAATGAAGCTGCGTGCCGTGTGTTTGGTTTGTAGGCGAGCGAACGAATTCGTATACAATTTTTTGAGACCGTAGACCATTTCACTAGTGCTCGCCCAAAATGCTCGCATGTCGCAGAGATTATAAGGGTGCCGAATACTTTCTCACTTGCACTTATGCATCGTTTTTGTTCAGGTCTTGCACGTAACCTTTTGAAACTTGGATATATATTTGGATGCGGTGACCGGCGAGCAGGTATAGGAATGACCAATTCGTAGTTGTTCGTATGCGTTGTGGCATCTTCGACTCGCAGGCGTGCGATTTGTTGATAGCAGTACTAGTTTTTTTATGTTGTTTTGTTGTTGTTTTTTTGCACATGTTTTTTTTCAAACTAAAAAGTCGCATTCGACCAATCAACATATGTTTGTGAATAATGATGGCGTCACATCGACGTCTTCGCGACGTTGCAGACGGGACGAGTTTTGACAACGGTCACAGTGAAACCGGGAAACCAGCAATCTTTACTCTTTCAGCATTGCTTTGGGGTGACATATTATAAAGGGCGACGAATGAAGGAACGATTAAAAATATTACTTGGTACATTTGAGAAACGCTTTCTTTGACATATTGTTTTTATTTTTAGAATCCTCTAGTCAACGAGATATATATCAAATCTGAGAATATTTTTCAACTAGCTGAAGAGATCTTTGAAGATTCGAAGCACGATATCATTAATGAAAACGCCCAACCTGGAAGTTCTTGCTCCAAGTTCACTTCAGTCAATCAGGTAAGTGCTCCTTATTTATCCCAATTTAATTGATTTGCAAGTTTGTATTGGATACATTAAAAAAGACAAATGTTTTCCAAATTCGTTAAATTTACAAATGCTACCGTCTGTAGCTGTTAAAATAATTACATTACCATTTTTGATCTTAGGAGTATACATTTTTTTTAAATATCATCATCATCAGCTGGGGTCAATCCACTGCTGGATGAAGGCCTTCCCAAGCTTTCGCCAACTCTCTCGGTCCTGTGTCGTTTGCTGCCACGTATTTCCGCCGAACTTTACCAGTTCGTCAATCCAGCGGCTGTTAGGGCGACCCTGTGGCCGTTTCGTGCCCCTTGGGTACCACTGGATGACGGCATTTGTCCAGAGGCCGTCTTTTCGGCGAGCAATGTGCCCCGCCCATCTCCATTTCAGCTGTTTTGCAACGTCTACGTCTACTCTTTTTTAAATATAAAACCTATATTATGTTTAAATACTACAGCAGGCCATGAGAATCAAATGATAGTAAGTAGTGTAATAAAACAGTGTAGCTAGTAATAGAAGTGGGACATTCTCAAACACCCAGACTGAGAAAATCACACAGATATCGAGCCCGTAGCCCCGGATGAAATTCAAGCGCATTACGCACCGAAGTACGAGGACCGAGGTGTTTAGTGAACCTCCACAGAGTGGGCATGTTTTTTTTACGAGAAATGGTTGTTAGCTACTTGACTTGCTCGACATATTAGACCCATACGGGTGCAAAGATACATTGAAATACAACAAGAAAATTTCCAAATTCGAGAATCAAACCCGCGACCCATGATAGTACCTATAAGCCGACACCCGTTACCTATTATTGCTATAGCGTGTGTCTATCATTTTGAATATATAACCATCGCCCGCAATCATACGCAAATTCTTTGTATCTGTGCATTGATCACACATCTAAAAGAGTTATCAGGTTGAACTGCCACCTAATAATAATGTAACTCATCACCGTTTATGGCACTGCAATCCTTGGGAGGTCCTGGCTTCCTTCAAAAACTTATCGCATTCTGGACTATCTTGCACTCTCAGTTTGCTTTGACCAGTCATCTCAGTTTCGGCCGTCCAGGACTTCTCTTGCCCTAATTGATTGTATACTGGTTGGGCCATTTATATTCCAATTCTATTCCTTATCTCCTGACCTACCTCCTAATCCGCAGTGTTATCGTCACCAGACAATCAATGAGCAATTGCGGGCCCTGAGAGACCGTGTTGCAAGGAGACATTCAGTTACGACCAAACAGCCGACGCGAGCGGGGTTCTGAGAGCTTACCGAGGCTAGTAATTAATTGAAAACTCAGGAGTTACTCACAATATAATATCTATCATGGTCTATTATGGTCTTCGCTATACAAAATAACAAAAAAAAATAATGCCAGCAATATTCAATCGACACTTACTACAGAGGGAGTAAAGCACTCAACCGCAAAAGACTCTGCAAAAGCCCTAATGGAAAAATTCTTTCCATACGATGATCCAACAACAGATACACCGATACAACACTACATCAGACACACATCAGACAACCATATTCCGGGCGGAGAGGATGATATCCAATTCACACTTACTGATATCCTATCCGCCTTACAGAATATGACTCCAAAAAAGGCACCTGGACACGACAACCTCACATTAGATATCTGCCAAAATTTCGCAAAAAACTTCCCAGAAGAAATTCTACTACTATACAATAAATGTCTGACACTCGTTCACTTCCCGAAATCCTGGAAAATAGCGATCATTAAGGCCGTTCCTAAGCCTGGGAAAGATGCTATGGACACAAAATCGTACAGGCCTATCGGCCTCCTTCCCGTTTTCGGAAAAGTGCTAGAAAAACTAGCAATTCAGAGAGTGCACTGGCATCTTACAAAAAACAACAAATTGGGCACCAAACAGTTTGGCTTTACCCCTCAAACATCAACAGAACACGCACTAAACAAAGCCGTACACATAATCTCAACACATCTCGAATTGAAAGAATCACTCATAGCAATTTCCCTAGACATTCAAGGTGCATTTGATAATGCATGGTGGCCACACATAAAAAACGCCCTTGCAATCAAGTCAACACCGCCTAACTTGTACAAACTGTTTTGCAGTTATCTACAAGATAGGGAAGTAAAACTAAAGTATGCAGACGAAGAAATAAAACAAGACCAAACCCAAGGTTGCATCCAAGGCTCAACTTGTGGCCCAACACTATGGAATATCGCCTTAGACAGTCTATTAACAATAATCTTACCCATGTCATCCATGACATCCATGACATCAATTGGGCGAAACACGTCGACTACATATGTAAGAAAGCAGCTCAAATGGGAAAATTCTTTTTAAAAACAGCAAAAGCCACTTGGGGGGCGTCTCCTGAAGTTTTAAAAATTATATATCATGGAGCTGTGGAGCCAACCTTAACTTACGCGGCATCGGTCTGGAATAAAGCAACTCACAGAAAGTCGATCCAAAAAAGACTGAATTCCGCGCAAAGACCTTTCGCAATATCAATTTGCAAGGGATATCGCACAATATCGCTAACGTCAGCACAAGTCCTGGCAGGAATAGCGCCAATAGATATAAAAATACAAGAACTTACAGGAATATACCAAGTTAAAACAAGCCACATACTTCACCGACATTTACCTACAGACAGAACATACGAAAACAAAATACACTACACACAACTTCCACATCCTGGTAACAGACATCTAGAAAATATAGAACACATAGGAACAGTTGACGAAGACACTAAAACAAAATACCACATCACAGGATTGGAGATCTACACAGATGGCAGTCTAATCGACAACAAAGTAGGGGCAGCTTTTGTAGCCTACGAAAATGGAACATTAATAACCCCCCGAAAATTTAAGCTCGAAAGCTACTGCACTGTTTTCCAAGCAGAAATATTTGCTATCAGAGAATCTCTCGAGTGGACACTCGAAAGATTAAAGTTCCACAGACACGACTATGTAAACATATTCTCAGATAGCCAATCCACTCTGGTAGCTCTCCAAAACCCATTATCGACACACCCACTTGTAAGAGACATTTTAACACTGTCAACACAGCTTCGAATGATAGGAACAAACCCCAGATTCTTCTGGATAAGAAGTCACACAGGGATAGCCAAAAACGAGGAAGCTGATAAATACGCTAAACAAGCCACAACAGACAAAAGACCTTTAACCTATACACACTTCCCTCTGAGTTACGCAAAACAAAAACTAAGCGAAAATACCATAGAGCTATGGAACCACAGATACACAACATCCGCCACAGGATCAATAACGCAGAAATTTATTCCAAACATAAACTGTGCCATCATTCTTGCCAGGAACTTAAAAATATCACACGAACTCACAAAGATACTAACAGGCCACGGATCGGTGCGAGCTTATCTAAAAAGATTTAAATTGAGGGATGACGACTGTTGTCCATGTGACGGCAACACATCTCAAACTGTGTGGCATGTCATCAACGACTGCCCTATACTAGAAAGGGAGTGATGGACTCTCAGGACTCGATGTAGACAACATAATCACGAAATTGACCTCCAAAAGCCTCACAAAGCACTAAGCATTAGAACAACACAAGAACACTACACAAAATATTTAATCCTGGCCATAAAGAAAATTAAAGATATAAATGGAGGCACCTAATTAGCCCCACATCAATGCAACTAACCCACCCAACCACCTTGTACGAAAAAGCAAGGGTATGGTTATTATTAAAAAAATATAATATCTGTATTCAATCATACAGATCATTATTTTTCATTCACCCTCATGTATCATCCATAAACTGTGTATTTAAGTGACGCGAACAGCCTCGTATTCTGGTTCATCACCCCCTTCCCGTATATCCGGAATTCCCAGCACCACTTTTCAAAATAATTACAGTCCACTATGATAAGCTCAACCATGTACATAGCCCGCCTTGCTGGTATCTCATCCAGCTTATTATTCACGTGGCCGATCCAGCGCAGTCTGCATTTTCATATGCCACGTGGTTGCTATGCTCCCATAAAGTGTGTACAGCTCCTCAACTCCTCGTTATACCTTAACCTTTAAATGCCATAGTCTTGAGCAGCCGCTAAGATTAAGTATTCAAAATATTCTCCTCGCAATGATATCAATATTTCTTTCATCCTGTTTGCTAAGTGCCCAGCATTCTAGAGTAAAGTTATATACTTACATCTGTTTTGCTTATCCAACCAAATATGACAAAACAGAACGGTGGCAAAACAGGACCGTAACAAAACAGAACAGCCAGGGGGAAAATAAAACAGCCATCTTTGTGAAATGTATCTATTAATTAAATACCTACGACATATATATGAATGTTTAATATTTTAAAAATTTTAAGTGAAATAATCAACTATACTGTTTATTAGGTTTATATTATGCATTATTTTACAAAGCCGTTATTTTGAAAATTAGGCATTTTTTTATATGTACCTAGAGTAGTTAGTATATTTTTATATATTATAATTGAGTTTTTACGCCGAATGGCCAACATGCAGGGATTACAATATAAATTTTTATATACCCTATAAACATAAAATTTGATGATTTCACTTGAAAATTTTGAATTTTTATAATATACAATATTTTTACATAATATATTCAATAAGTATTCAATTAATAAATAGATTCCACAAAAATTATTGTTTTATTTTGCCCCTAGTTGTTCTGTTTTGTCATGGAACCGAATCCACAGTTTGAAAGGAATCCCCGACAGTTATAAGGCGTACTGTACGGAATGTGATAGTTGTGAATTAATAACCTTTCTGAAAATGTAAGGTAACATTAACTTGATCGTTTTATCCGATATCTGATAATAATTTTTTTTTTTCAGATCCTTCCAGTTGAGTCGTATGTCAAATCTGAAGTACCTGAAATCAAAGAAGAGAATTTTAACTACTCAACGAATCAGTTCAGCAATGAAAACCCCCAACCTGGAAGTTCTTACACAGCATCACAAAGACCAATCAATCAAGTAGGTGTTTTTTTTACCTCTGCCAATGGCTTTTGTGGTGGGGTCGCCGCCAAAAGTTTGTATGTTGATAATTTAGGTATTTAAGAGTTCTTAACGGATTACGTGTTTATATATAAATATGATAATCTAATAGAGAATCTGTAATAGAAAAAAAGCTTCCAGGTCATCTGATATATAGAACATCCAGATAAAGCGCAAATAAATTAGAGTTATGCTTGATTTTAGAGGGCATGTCAAACTTAAATTGAAATTACTCCATAATATGATTTCGAGACTTACCAACTTACCGAACCCAACCCCTCCCCAAAAGCGAATGAATGCAAATAATTTAGGCGAATGGAATATTTTCTTCCTCGTTGTGGTAAGAAAAGGCTAACAATTAAAGTTGGAACTTTGTATCGGCACGTCACTAGCAGAACCTAACTGGATAGAGCGCATTTGGGCGCTTGAAGACAATAATAAATAATTACCTCCAATTGCGTGTGCAATCATACCACTCTGCATTAAATGAGTGACACAATTTTATATAGGTAACTATTGTATATTAATAATAATTTGTTGTCAAAACAAAACAATATTATTGCGATAATAATTCTGCATTCAGCTGTCGATTTTCTCAAACACAACTAGATCAGTGGTATCTGTTTTGATTAATTATTGTGAATTGGGACAATATTTCTTATAATACCTATATTGTAGGTAGGCACTGCATATTTTGAATAAATTGGAAGGACAGTGGCATGAATCCTCACTCAATTCATCGAGTCCATCACGAGACTCACTACTGTTGTCTTGAGTTCTTCACTCACATACAATACTCGAATCAAGTCTCTCAGTTTATCCACACAAACAGATCTGGAACACATCTCCTACCATTGTAACTCTCTGTGTTCTGCAACAAGACAATAAACATCTATATCCATCTACACCTATGCTTCCATCACTAACCCGCCACTACCTCATCGTCCACTGCCAAATGTGTATAAAGCGTAAAATTGTTGAACCAATGTGTGTTACCAGTGCTCACGTATGGATATTGAGAAAAACGAATCCTCAATTATTTATTTGAACATAAATAACAAAAAATATCGCAGTGTAGCATGGGAGGGTGGTTATTGGTCATAACACGGAGCGACAAAATTAAAACCAATGGACACAAAATGAGGTCTAACCACTCTAGACGATGAATCGTCAGACGGTAGACAAGAGAGTACAATATAAGGGATGTGATATGGGTGAGAGCTTAATTGTAGACGAAAATAATGGAAATCGGCTGTATATTAATATTATGGCAATCGGTGATTGGACAACTTAACTAGACATCCCATGATTATGCAGAGAATTTTTTTTTCATAAACAGGTACCTACCTATCTGCGTAATTCACCGTTAAGCATACGTTGTACCTAGATAAAAAAGGGCCTCTTATTTTTTGTGAGAACCAAGAACATGCAATTAATTTTCAAGAGTGATAACACTCCGTACCTACTACATTTTTTGCCGAAATACCGCGAAATGCTATAATTTCTCAGACCGCTTACTATAATTGGCATGGCAAAAAGATGGCAAAGCTGGAACAAATGTTTCCTTGTCAATTTTATGTAGGTAGGTAGGCAGCCAAAAGTTTATATTTTAGGAATAGGAATGACGAACGTACATCATCGATAAATAACGTGTTTGTTTGTTATGTAAGCGACTTTTAACATAAGACTTGAAACCAGAATGCGAGCCGCCATTGTGTTGCTATAGTTCCCAGCAGAAGAAAAAAATTATAAACTTGTGATCAGTATAACCACACTAATTTTTGCGGAAATACTTTATTATTTAAATTTCTTGGATCGCACACTCAAATTTTGCTACAAACGATGGCAACACCGCCGAGTGGTGTGCAAATGCATAATATTATCTATGGAAAGTAAGGTCTATCTATGATTTATTTTCAGTTGGTGACTATGTCTATGTTTCTGCTTACTGCATGAAAAAAATTAATCATTTCCTTGTTAAATAGGTACGTAAAATGGATGTCAAAGCCGAACCAGATGTAAGCGAATCAGACGCGGAAAGGGAGAATAGATGCAATGTGGCCGGAGAGCGCCCAAACAGTCCGGACACCAGCATTTATATGAAACAAGAGATTCCCGACACTGATAGTCTCGCATTTCAGGTTAGTTTTGTCAAATACGTACTTATATCGAACTATGATAGGATTCAAAGAAAAGTTGCTCTACTGTAGGCGTGTCCTGTCCATAAGCGCGTAAAATTGTGTCTTGAAAATGTAACATCCTTATTTTTTTACGTGTTTTAACGGCCCACATGCTCAGCGTACGTCGAAATGGAGCTTTTATGCTATTTTCGAAGCATGATCCTGGACATTCCTTAAACGTTGTAGATAATCAATTTACATAATTTTGAAGCCTTATTATCAAAACTGTATTTTGCTTTGAAAACCTTTATGCAGCTATTTCTCATGTATTATGTTAATTTCCCCCTGAAATTCAAGATTTAAACTATTCAATTTGAAAGACGTCCATCATAACTGTCTGGAATCTAATTTTTACTTACTTTTGTACCACTGTAATCGCTGGTTAAGGACATTCTGATTGATCTGTAGGCATTTGTGGTTTAAGACTTAAAACCACATTCCTTGATACTTTAAAGCATTTTATGAGCATATTTGCAACGGAAACAACATTAAAAACTCCGTTAGAGTTGTCCACGGACAAAAATACTCTTCGTGCATGTAATAAACGTCTTATATTCTTATCTTTCTCATACGCGGCTTTCTCTGGTTGTCAATCGCTTCCCAGCTGAATTCAATTTATTATTTATTAAGATATTATTATTTTAAGCTATACATTGAATCGAACATCAAATAATACATAATCTTAATTCTATTTACATGTTATTTTTTTATTATTATTACTTGAACTAAAATTTATTGCATGTTTTGAATTTAGTTTACTTCAATAGTTAATAATTAAGGATTTTACATTTGACGCGAATTGCTGAAGACTGATAGTTAAAAAAGGCTTTAATTCTTTTATTCATGGCGTTAGCCCAAAAAGTTGGCATGTTTCGAAATCATAATAAAGAGTTATTCCTATTTTGAATTTTGATACGCCCTCTAAAATCAGACAAAATACTAAAATCTTTGTGCTTCTTTTGCATGTTCTATAATCAGGTGACCTTGATTTTTTTTCTAGCATAGGTACATGCATGTATAATATATAGACACATAATCAATTGTTCACTCTAAATACCTCATTTATTGACTTACCTACTTTTGGCAGCAAACCACGATATATGGCTCGCTTGCTTTAAGTTTTAAAACAAATCCTAAGATACTTACTGGTTACAGCTTGCTTTTATGCTGATTGGCTTTAGAATTGAATTATCTATTACCGATAATGATTTTAGGCTCGAATTTGATTTTATATATTATTAAAATGATAGATAGATTTTAGTAAGCTTGCTTCTAGAATTATTTGTATGGAAAAGTTCCTGAAATTTGAATTTATAGAAGACTACGGACAATAATTCTAGTCAACTTATGATGACACACGTTGTAAAAGAGTGACTATAAAAATGGTTTTTTGCTATAAATTCCTGTCTTGTAATCAACTCTGTTGATATTTTTATGAGTCAGTTCAATAATGATTCCGGCATGTGTGGTGATCTTAAATTTACTGTCCCAATTAAGCGAAGTAAATTACAATTAATTCGTTGGTTTGGTTTTGATTCCTTGAGATTTGTCCCTGATAAGCTGGTGTGCCAAATATACAGTTCTGCCTTTAATATTTATGTAGGTATTTGCAAGAGTTTATTATATTAAATATATTATTTTTTTTTGTCAAAATTTTTTTACGAGCCAGTTTGTGTGTGAGAGGTCAAACGAATTAAGTGTGTCTGAAAAAATATGTGATATTATGATCACATAAATTAATGATTTCCGCATGTATACCCTTTTGGGCGGATAAGCAAATGTATCTGCTTCCTGCGGATATTTGGTGAACATGACTATTTATTTTAGATGCGTCATTATAAGTGGTTTTAAAAAGTAGGATCGTTAAACGGGATAATGCGAGTAGACGGATCAAGTGATATAAATCCTGAGACTTTAAATACACTAATGGACGATCAGATCTCGCTCGAAATACGAAAACTCATGACATACCTACACAAAAAATCCTCTTAACAAGATAGATTATGAAACGCGTATTTTACATCATGGAACAATGGTAGTCATATGTACAATATAGTCACAAGTAGGGAATCCAATCCCGAGCCAAAACCTTGATCCCGGGATTTCGGAATTACAAATTGATGATCCCGGGTTCCCGGGATATGCTTTTTTTCAATAATTAAAATAAAAAAAATATATACACAAATAACATAGATAAAATCGGTCAAAAATAATCTAGTATGATTTATACTCTGAAAAACATTTATTGTTAATAATGTGTAAGTTCAATCTATGTGTACTTGCCAGACCCAGGTTTCGAACCTGGGTCCCACGACGGTATAGTCCAAGTGGCTAACATCCTTATTTGTTTATGAAAAAATAACAATGTATTTATATGTTATTAAAAGATTTTTTTTTGTTATATTTTCATTTTTATTTTATTTTTCATAAAAATTGATAAAAATAATCAATCCCGAAAGTTTCGGGATTCTGTTTACCAATCCCGGGATTCATAGGTATCGAAAATAAATCGGGATCCTAAAATTCGGGGATTCGGGATTGGAATCCCTAGTCACAAAATACCCAATCTGCAATGCCACTTTTTAGGCATTAGCACGCTGTGGGTGGGTATACTCGCGACTTTGACATTTTCGTTTTGCCGACATTCTTTTATTAAAGTTTTCTAGTGTAACGTTTGGTCGCAAGTCTTCAAATGGTGTTATTTTATAATTATAATATCGTCGCACCAACTGATTACTCTTTGAAAATGGTTTTTTTTTTAGTTTGTCCCCGGAAACTCAGAGACGACCACCATTGCGGGTCTCAAATCGTTGTCGGAGAATACTGATATCCAAGATCCTTGGGAAGACCTACAGATCGACGAACATGATATTAAGAAAGATGTCCTGGATTACAATGAAAGGTTTGGAGATATAAACGTAATCTGTTGCATTGCAAGAGGTGATATTTTTCAATCGAATGTGAAAACCCCTGAAGTGTTAGAGGCTGTTATAGAATTGGAAAAAAAATCGTTTTATAAAAAAAATTTCGTGTGTAGTATCTGTTTTGATTTTTTTCAATCGTTCGACCAAATGAAACTTCATAAATCATTACATGAAAACACATTAGCGAAAATGAGTAATTCCGAATCAAGGCTATTTAAATGTGTTAAAAGTAATTACTCATGGAAACGATTTTGTCACATGAAGAGTCAAGAAATGACCCATTCAGTTGAAAAAAAGTTTAAATGTGACAAGTGCAATTACTCATGTGCAATGTCACGTAGCATAAATTTGCATAAAATGACTCATTCTTGTGAAAAGCCATTCAAGTGTGAGGAGTGTAATTACTCGTGTGCAAAATCAGGTAACATGAAATTGCATAAATTGACCATTCTGGTGAAAAGCCATTCAAATGTGAGGAATGTGACTACTCATGTGTACACGTAGGTAACATGAAGACACATAAAATGAAACATTCTGGTGAAAAGCCATTCAAATGTGAGCTATGTAATTACGCATCTGTGTCGTCGGGTAGCATGAAATCGCATAAAATGACTCATTCTGGTGAAAAACCATTCAAGTGTGAGGAATGCAATTACTCATGTGCAACGTTCAGTAGCATGAAATTGCATAAAATGACTCATTCTGGTGAAAAACCATTCAAGTGTGAAGAATGCAATTACTCAAGTGCAAGTTCAAATCACATGAAAATGCATAAAATGACTCATTCTGGTGAAAAGCCATTCAAATGTGAAGTCTGTAGTTTCTCATGTGCAAAGTCTGGTAACATGAAGACACATAAAATGAAACATTCTGGTGAAAAGCCATTCAAATGTGAGCTATGTAATTACGCATCTGTGTCGTCGGGTAGCATGAAATTGCATAAAATGACTCATTCTGGTGAAAGGCCATTCAAGTGTGATGAATTCAATTACTCATGTGCAAAGTCAGGTAGCATGAAATCGCATAAAATGACTCATTCTGGTGAAAAGCCATTCAAGTGTAAGGAATGCAATTACTCATGTGCAAGGTCAAATCACATGAAATTGCATAAAATGACTCATTCTGGTGAAAAGCCATTCAAGTTTGAGGAATGTACTTACTCATGTGCAACGTCAGGTAGCATGAAATTGCATAAAATGACTCATTCTGGTGAAAAGCCATTCAAGTGTGAGGAATGCAATTACTCATGTGCTACGTCAGGTAGCATGAAATTACATAAAATGACTCATTCTGGTGAGAAGCCATTCAAATGTGAGGAATGTCATTACTCAAGTGCAAGGTCATTTGACTTGAAAGTACATAAATGGACTCATTCTGGTGAAAAGCCAATCAAATGTGAAGAATGCAATTACTCATGTGCAACGTCAGGTAGCATGAAATTGCATAAAATGACTCATTCTGTTAAAAGCCATTCAAGTGTAAAGAATGCAATTACTCATGTGAAAGGTCAAATCACATGAAATTGCATAAAATGACTCATTCTGGTGAAAAGCCATTCACGTGTGAACTATGTAATTACTCATGTGCGACGTCAGCAAGCATTAAATTGCATTAAATGACTCATTCTTGTGAAAAGCCATTCAAGTGTGAGGAATGCGCTAGCATGAAATTGCATCAAATGACTCATTACGGAGACAAACCATTCAAGTGTGAGGAATGCAAATACTCATGTGCAAAATCAGGTAACATGAAATTGCATAAAATGACTCATTCTGGTAAAATGGCATTCAAGTGTGAGATATTGACATATTCCTGGACTTTCCCTCTTTAATGGGGAGCCGCAATAAAGTTTTGTAGGCCTAAATGTGCAACTTGGCTACATAGTCAATTAACAGAATAGGAAAGGCTTATGACGTATCACCTGGCTCTCTGGATAAAAAGGAATATGTTAGATTTACAATACTAATTATAATATGTACCTAGATATAAAATTTTAAACCAATAGCTTTAAGTAATAAATTAAAGTTTCATAGCATTAAAATTATTGTAAATAATTTTGTGATAGGAATAGCTTGTAAATCTATGGAAGATTTTTTTATGTGTTTAAAAGAGATGGATGTAAAAGATGTAAGAGTGGAAGAGAGTTAGCATGAAAGTTCTTCTGCAATAGCTGTACCGTTCTAAAACATTTAAAAGTCAATCGAAATCAAAAATCGTAATCACGAGCACACGTAAAGTTGAGTTCGCAAACTCTGGCGTCAAAAATAAAACTAATGTCGGCCATTTATTATTAGAATATAAATGCTATTGAAATATAGTTAATTAAGAAACAATATAAAAGATAATAATAAAAACATGTCACTGTTTAACATAAGTTTCTTTCTTGTAAAAAAAAAACCATTGAATAGAAAGCCACGTGCTTACAAAAAAAATAAAGACTTTTATTATCTAATTTTTGTAAATCCTGAGTTCAAGCAATACCCTGAGCTAGCTCGGAACTCGGGATATCTCAATGTACAATTCCTTATGTGGGTTGTCACGTACCATGAAATTACATGACTCATTCAGGTGAAAAGCCAATTAAATGCTAGGTATTTATTTACACATGTATGTCGTCGGGTAATATGAAATTTCATAAAGTGGGTCATTCTCGTGAAAAGCCATTCAAGTGTCAGGAATACAATTTCTCATGTGCAAGGTCAGTTAGCATGAACTATCATAAAATCATTCATACTGGTGAAAAGTCATTCCAATATGAGGTATGTAATTACTCATGTGTATCGTCGGGTAACATGAAATTGCATAAAATGACTCATTCTGGTGAAAGGCCATTCAAGTGTGATGAATTCAATTACTCATGTGCAAAGTCAGGTAGCATGAAATCGCATAAAATGACTCATTCTGGTGAAAAGCCATTCAAGTGTAAGGAATGCAATTACTCATGTGCAAGGTCAAATCACATGAAATTGCATAAAATGACTCATTCTGGTGAAAAGCCATTCAAGTTTGAGGAATGTACTTACTCATGTGCAACGTCAGGTAGCATGAAATTGCATAAAATGACTCATTCTGGTGAAAAGCCATTCAAGTGTGAGGAATGCAATTACTCATGTGCTACGTCAGGTAGCATGAAATTACATAAAATGACTCATTCTGGTGAGAAGCCATTCAAATGTGAGGAATGTCATTACTCAAGTGCAAGGTCATTTGACTTGAAAGTACATAAATGGACTCATTCTGGTGAAAAGCCAATCAAATGTGAAGAATGCAATTACTCATGTGCAACGTCAGGTAGCATGAAATTGCATAAAATGACTCATTCTGTTAAAAGCCATTCAAGTGTAAAGAATGCAATTACTCATGTGAAAGGTCAAATCACATGAAATTGCATAAAATGACTCATTCTGGTGAAAAGCCATTCACGTGTGAACTATGTAATTACTCATGTGCGACGTCAGCAAGCATTAAATTGCATTAAATGACTCATTCTTGTGAAAAGCCATTCAAGTGTGAGGAATGCGCTAGCATGAAATTGCATCAAATGACTCATTACGGAGACAAACCATTCAAGTGTGAGGAATGCAAATACTCATGTGCAAAATCAGGTAACATGAAATTGCATAAAATGACTCATTCTGGTAAAATGGCATTCAAGTGTGAGATATTGACATATTCCTGGACTTTCCCTCTTTAATGGGGAGCCGCAATAAAGTTTTGTAGGCCTAAATGTGCAACTTGGCTACATAGTCAATTAACAGAATAGGAAAGGCTTATGACGTATCACCTGGCTCTCTGGATAAAAAGGAATATGTTAGATTTACAATACTAATTATAATATGTACCTAGATATAAAATTTTAAACCAATAGCTTTAAGTAATAAATTAAAGTTTCATAGCATTAAAATTATTGTAAATAATTTTGTGATAGGAATAGCTTGTAAATCTATGGAAGATTTTTTTATGTGTTTAAAAGAGATGGATGTAAAAGATGTAAGAGTGGAAGAGAGTTAGCATGAAAGTTCTTCTGCAATAGCTGTACCGTTCTAAAACATTTAAAAGTCAATCGAAATCAAAAATCGTAATCACGAGCACACGTAAAGTTGAGTTCGCAAACTCTGGCGTCAAAAATAAAACTAATGTCGGCCATTTATTATTAGAATATAAATGCTATTGAAATATAGTTAATTAAGAAACAATATAAAAGATAATAATAAAAACATGTCACTGTTTAACATAAGTTTCTTTCTTGTAAAAAAAAAACCATTGAATAGAAAGCCACGTGCTTACAAAAAAAATAAAGACTTTTATTATCTAATTTTTGTAAATCCTGAGTTCAAGCAATACCCTGAGCTAGCTCGGAACTCGGGATATCTCAATGTACAATTCCTTATGTGGGTTGTCACGTACCATGAAATTACATGACTCATTCAGGTGAAAAGCCAATTAAATGCTAGGTATTTATTTACACATGTATGTCGTCGGGTAATATGAAATTTCATAAAGTGGGTCATTCTCGTGAAAAGCCATTCAAGTGTCAGGAATACAATTTCTCATGTGCAAGGTCAGTTAGCATGAACTATCATAAAATCATTCATACTGGTGAAAAGTCATTCCAATATGAGGTATGTAATTACTCATGTGTATCGTCGGGTAACATGAAATTGCATAAAATGACTCATTCTAGTGAAAAGCCATTTAAATGTGACGTATGCAATAGTCGTGTGCACTATCAGGTATCATGAAATTGCATAAAATTACGTATTCTGGAGAAAACTCATTCAAGTGTGTGAGGTCTCCAAAAATTCATGTGCAAATTCAGTTATGAAGAGACATCAATTAACTCATTCTGGTGAAGCTGTCGTAAAGTTTCTAATTACTTATGTTAGTCGTCAGGTTGCAAGAAATTGCATAAAATGACACATTATGGTGAAAAAACATTTAAATGCATTGGAAATAGAATGAAAGAAAAGGTTAATTACCTTATATTTCAATGCTTGTATATCAGTTTTCATATTTATTTATTTTATTCAAAATAGTTTGTATTTGTTTAACAGCAGATTCTGTATTTTAGCAGCGATTGTTGATATCCATAAAATATTAAAATGAGTTGAATTTAATATTTTATATTTCAGGAAGTATTTTAATTGTCGGTCATGCAAATACATTTAAATACCAACGGAGTTTTGTCGGAGGAAAATTGCGACTCCCGATCTTGTGCATACGGACCCTCCAAAATTTATCTCTGGATCCGGAGGTTAATGCTGATTTTAGTCCTGTCAAGCCTCCGGTGTAATGTAGTCTTTTGAAATATTCAGACAGAGTATATAAGACCAGCTGACTAATATACTAGAGGGCGATGATCCGGTCTTTTCGTACCCTAGAGGGGCCGTTTGCTGAAGGCAGACAGTTCTGTCGGTGTTAGTACCTAATCAAAAAGTGATCGGGGAAAAAACCGAAGACTCACCTGCTTTTCAAAAGCATCGTAGCACAGGTGAACTATTGGAAATTTTGGAATAATAATATTCAGCACCGTCAAAACGCCAATAACAATATACCATGGATTGTCTTCATTGGATAGGAAAGGTAAATAGCCATCGATGTGCTTATTGTAGTATGGCTAGAGAGCCAAAACGGACATCTTATTTTTGTAAGCAATATAATCTACAACTTTGCATTATTATAATTTGAATAATATCCCATAAATAGATGTAATCTTTTTTAAATTGAATTGTAACTTGTGATTAAATATAATATAATATGTACAACCAACAAAAACTGTTTCTAAAATCATTTTACAGTTTTTCCAAAATTCCGATAAATATTTTTTAGGTAATTTTTTATATTAAAATGTTTTTAGATAGATACCATAATATATAATATTATATAGATTATATACTTCTATAATATAATAGAGATCGGTTTAAAATGAAGAAAAGATGCTTTGCCCTATAACGGGTTTACATAAACTGACACGTCCTGATGAAAATCCCTAATGAATGCAATGTGCGTTTCATATAGATCCTCACAATTTAGTTATTCTAAAATACATACTGGTGACAAGTCTTACTTACAAAATGTATCCTCATAATATATCATAATATGATTGCGATTTAGTATGTTTACAATGCAGTGTAGGTATACTTTATTGATGCATGCGACTTAGGCGATTGATGAATAACCTTTTAAATGCATTGGGTATTCACACAGATGACGCCGCTTTCACTGACTACCTTAATGCCGCAATCTAATTTAATCCTAATGATGTTGTCACCTTGGAATGAAGTTGCTATGCAGGTAGGTATGTATTGATCAATATCAACACCATGGTCCCCACAAGGCTGACAGGGCTCTAGCCTGGGGAGCCGGGCTCAGGAGGGGACCGGCGAGGCGAGATGACCAGATAAATGTGATAAACACACATAAATTTTTTTCTTGTATTGAAAAAAAAGTCGCCTGCGTCGCTATTTTCCTTCAGGCATATTATTATTCAAAGTATCAATACTCGACATCTCCATAAATTAAATGGATGTATTAAAATATATAATAAAACACTAATATACACATTAATTTTACCGCGTACACCATTTGGAAAAAGCTACGGTAGAGCATCACGTTGCCTTTATCCTTAGCGATAGGAAGGGGGGCTCGCCAAAGATCCTAGTCTGGGGGCCCCTTCACGATGTGGGGCCCATGATCAACACTGTAATAATAATTCTGGTTGTGATGTAGTAATTAATGGAATCTCCTACTGGAATAAATTAGAAGTAAGTCGTGTTTCCTGCCAAAGTATCGTCAGGCGTCAAAACAACACTAGCTAATAGTAATGGATGTTTCCCTGCTATATCCTGTTTCCTATTCGAATAAATTAAAACTTTGTCTCGTGTCTTGCCAAACTATCAAACATCTGGCGAATAGTAATCATGTTTACTGACACCTGAATTATTGTTATTTTACTATAGATATTAACCAAAATCAATTGTTTCGTAAATGTATCTAGGTAGGTATGCATGCATTTGTATATTTTTAAGATTCCTTATCAAAACAATTCATTACTCACACGTATTTTGTGATTGTTTTAGGTACATATTGTTCTTCCTATCATTTTAGTTATGAACTTAGAAATTAAATGAATAAACAAACTAGCATTTATAATAATCACTGCCAGAGCCGAGGTAACTAGTCAAATGATGTACCAATGTGGCGTCAGGCCGTGGACGATTGTTGTTGTTGATTTTACAGAAGCTTTGACTGCGACTCGCTGTCATTTCGCCTCTTCTCATCTAAAAGATTCGTCGACCAGGCCCTCACTTCAATCCTGTTAGCACTTTACAATTCTGCCAAGCTCTTCCATCCTACCCACCGCAAGGGCACCTTTCAATTCGTCGACATTCTCAAATATATATCCGCAATTCCCAGAGGGTCAAGTTGTTCTTTCCACGAGACTGAGTGATAATTTTTCCGATTTTACGAACAGGAACGGCGCTCCGGTCCATTTCGAGCCCTGGTTGAAGATTTAGAGGTAACTTGGCATCACGTCATTTAACGCAGTTTTACGTGATCATTACCTTATCATTAAAAATATATATATTATCACCTACCTACTTATTACTTTTGGCTGTCTTCATAAAATTAATGAGGAAGAATCTGTTCACAACTATTTATATTTTTTTTTTATAATTAAAAGGCTGTTTTGATTCATCAATGATTTATTATTCTGTTTGAGGTAGGTAGGAGTGGTGTCGATATCATATCGGAATAAAAGTAACGATCCAAGTATTGGTGAAAAAGTATTGACAAATCTAGACAGCCCTAGTAAGTCTTAAACGTCACGGATGAGAGCAATTATACCTAGGCCATTGATAATATATTTTTGATTTAAACACGTAAAATGGATGTCAAACGTGAATCAGATGAAGGCAGATCTGTGGCAGAACCGCGGCATTGGTTTGAGGTACCCTTGGAGTCTCCAAATAGTCCAGACGTTAAGAAAGCGAATCCCGACAATGAAAGATGCATATTTGAGGTTAGTTTTACTGAACTGGTAATAGATTAAAAAAAAGCCCATCTAATGGCTGTTACTTAAATTTACGAATGTTTGGGTGAAAAAAAAACAGCTCCACTATTTATAATGGGTTAAAATCATTTTACATTGCTGAAGTATGCCTACTTCATCGCATCTATTCGATACACAAGCTGCTATCGAGGGTAGTTTATCATATTTATCTAGGTATTGAGTCTTATAATTAATTGTTAGAATAAATAAACCTTCAAAACTGTATCTCGCTCTAAAAGTTAACACAGCTAAGAGAGGTGTTGTTAAAACATAACACTTTTTGACAGTTCAGACGGTTGACATAATGGAAACTTGTAGGTAGGTACGTAGTATGCAGTTTGACGAATCACACTTCACAGGGAAACGTTGTATAGGAAATACATGGCCGTTTAGACCGTCCAACCTCTTTGGGTCGTATAGTAAATAGGTTCTGACTTAATTCATGTCTAAATAAAACACGGCTCTTGTCGGTTTACACTTTCCAGGAAGCCAGCAGCAAACAAATTTTGAAAATAGCCGATATATTAGGTTATAAATTGTTACGTTTTCATTCTTGAATTTTGCTAAAATCAGCCATGACAATTGAATTTAATAGGTACCTTCATATTGAATCTAATAAAATTGGAAACCGTATAGTATACTGTCACCTCTTTCCGATAGTAAGCTCACGGCGAACTGTGTCACGGTGAAATATTGTATGTATCTACTCTACCTAACCTAACCCAATTAACCGCCTCAATAGGTACTTACATAAATATGATAAAATACCCTCGATAGGAATCTTGTGTATAGAATAGATGCGCACAAGTTTTTTACAGTCTAGATCTACCAATCAGTCAATTTAAATTAAATGTAAATACATATGCAGCCATCTTGTACTTCTTAAAAGTATTTTTTATTACTGGGTACAATGGCCATTTCGAATACGAAATATGTTTGATTTGTGCCAGTGCTAAGGCAGTCTTCGCACGAAACATATTACATATATGTCCCTAAATTATAATTTTCTATGAATATTCTGACCGGGTTAATAATAAGTGTGTATAATAGCCGTCTCTCACATCTAAACTCGCTCGTCTGCCGCACAGCCATAAATCAAACCTTATAGGAACGTCGATCCGATGTCGCATTAGAAGACCGCGCACATCTACTTAGCGACAATCGCATGTAACCTATTGAAACGTATATATTATATTTGGATGCGGCGACCGGCGAGCAAGTATAGGAATGACCAATTCGTAGTTGTTCGTATGCATTCTGTCGTCTTCGACTCGCAGTCCGAGAGGCGTGCGATCTGTTGATAGCAGCACTAGAATTTTTTTTTTCAAACTAAAAAGACGCATTCGTCCAATCAACGTATGTTTGTGAATAACGATGACGTCACATTGACGTATTCAACACGTTGGAGACGAGACGAGTTTTGATGTGCGAGCCGGCCAACGGTCACAGTGAAACCGGCAAACCAGCAATCCTTAGCATTGCTTTGGGGTGACTTATTATAAAGGGCGACGAATTAAGGAACGATTATAGGTACTTTTGAGAAATACTTATATATTGTTTTTATTTTTAGAATCCTCCAGTCAGCGAGATATTTATCAAATCTGAGAATATTTTTCAACTTGTTGAAGAATTCTTTGAAGATTCGAAGCGCGAGATCATTAATGAAAACCCCCAACCTGGAAGTTCTTGCTCCAAGTTCATTATGAATTAATAACCTTTCTGAAGATTTAAGCTCATATTAACTTGATCATTGTATTCGTTATCTGATAATAAAATATTTTTTTTTCAGAACCTTCCAGTCGAGTCGTATATCAAATCTGAAGTACCTGAAATCAAAGAAGAGGATTTTAATGACTCAACGTATCAGTTCAGCAATGAAAATCCCCAACCTGGAAGTTCATACACAGTATATAATGGACCAATCGATCAAGTAAGTGTTTTTTTTTACCACACTAATTTTTGCGGAAATAGTTTATTATTTGAATTTCTTCTATCGCACACTCAAATTTTGCTACAAACGATGGCAGCACCGCCGAGTGGTGTGCAAATGCATAATATCTGTACCTCAGAGGCAGACGGATGCAAGTGCCAAATACCCAATTGTTCAGGAGAGCCAAAAAACAATTTTTATTTTAAACGAATGTTCATAACTTCTAAGAAAATATACATATAATGATCATTATTTTTTTTATTCTAATTCAATTAAAGTACTTCTGGAATATGTAAGAATGAAATAAATATAATACAATTTTATATCTAAAAAAATAAAATAAAAAACGTAGTGTGGATTTGTATCCTTCTGCCTCTAAAGATATATTGTTAAATGTGGATTTTTATCTTATTTACCTAGCCAAAATAAAACAAATTATAAGTTAAAAAAAATTATAGGTATAAATATAACAAAGCAAAACACAAAACACGATGTATTCATCATCATCACCAGCCTGAATCTATTCACTGCTGGATGAAGGCCTCGCTAATCTCCAAGTTGATTCCACTTCTCTCGTCCCTGTGCGTTGCGTTGCCAAGTTTTTTCGCAGAACTTTATCATTTCATCGATCCAGCGGCCTCTAGATCTACCTTGCGGATGTTTTGTACCTCTTGGATACCACTGGATGAATAAATTTGTCCAACGATTGTTCTTTCTTCGACTTATGCGTCCAGCCCATTTCCATTTGATGTTTTTAGCAAACTGTATCCCATCATTAATCCTTGTCTGTTCCCTTATCCACTCATTCTTCTTTTTGTCCGTTTGCGTTATGCCCAGCATGCACCTTTCCATTCCACGTTGTGCTACTCTAAGTTTCCGGATTTCTCTTTTACTTAGGGTCCATGTTTCACACGCATGTGATTACGGGAAGTACACACTGGTTGAACACTTTGTACTTTAGGCACAGTGGTAGGTCATTTTTGAAGAAATTATTCAGGTGGTCAAAAGCACTCCAGCCAAGCTTTACTCTGCGAACAATTTCATCAAATATACATCCATCTATAGACACTTGTTGTGCCAGATAGATGTAGTTTTTCACCTGTTCGAGCTGAATGCCATTGATGAGGATCTCTTTTTGGCCCGCAAAGCAGTTGAACATGACTTTCTTCTTTGACACATTTATTTTCAAGCTTACTTTGTTGCTTACTTCAGCGAGTTCCTGCATTCTGCTTTGGGGGTCTTGTGAGTCTTGCAAACCACTATTTATTGTCATCGGGAAAGCGCAGATGACTCACGTATTCTCCATTTATGGGGGCCCGCGTCATTCCTGTCAAGTTCTCTAAATAAGTCTTCAAGTGTAGCTGTAAATAGTTTAGGTGAGATTGTATCACCTTGTCGGACTCCTTTGCTGATAGAAAATGCGCGATGGTTTATGGAGATGTTGTTGCGCTACTGTATATATTATTGAAAATATTTATATAGCGCCCGGGGATTCCTTGATTTCTGAGTGCATCGAGTATTGAAAATTTCTTAATAGAATCGAACCCTTTCTCATAGTCTATAAGACCCATGGATAGCGGCAGCTTATATTCCTGTTACCGCTCTGATTTCTCTGATGACTTTGATATGGTCCATAGTGCTGTATCCTCCTCAAAAGCTCGTTCTCCTGGCTGGTTCTGGTCTAATACATATTGCAGACAGTTTGAGAGAATTTTATCTTAGTGGATTATTGGATTTGCATCCTTCTGCCTCTAAGGTAGGTATGGCACTTGCATTTTTATTCTATGCATATCTTGGACTAGGACTACCATCTCTCTGCCTCTAATAAATAAAGCCTTTAGCATGACGAATCCTAAAAAAAAATCATTTTCCCCAAAAATGGAGTTGCATCCGTCTGCCTCTGAGGTACAGATATTATCTATGGAACGTATGGTCTATCTATGATTTTATTTTCAGTTGGTGACTTATGTCTAGTGTGCTTACTGCATGTATAAAGTGTGTCTTAACCTGCCTATGTCTTGATTATTACTGTTGTGTATTTGGTGCAAGATGTGCCTATGTCATTCCTATTTTCCTCATTTCCCAGTATTTTCAAAAAAAAAAAAAAACTGTGATTATTCGCCTTGAGCTTGTCAATTTATATTTTTTTTAACCAGATGTGTATTAAAAAAGTTGATAATATTAATTGTTGACGAGAAATAAACAGTCTCTTGTAATGAACAATAATTGACGAGTTTACCTTTGGTGAGTGTACACGGCGCCTGAAGATGCCGAAAGGCGAAACCCGGGTCGCAAAAAACGACATTAATGGAATACTACAGATCTTGAATCCGTTAGAATTTAAATTCAAATTCCATCAAGCACCTTCACTCGATAGTATTAATATAATAATTGATATATATGACACAGGCACTTCCTACATTATGCCTCAGATATTATCACTGATTTTGATAAATATAGCAATTCATACGAAAGAAAAGCTGAGTCTAATCAGTTTAGAGGCCAAAACGATGGCAACACTGCTGAGTGGTTTGCAAAATGTATCATGTATATTATGATTTTATTGCCAGTTGGCGACATTGTCATTGTTTTCGCTTTGTAATGCATGGGAATAAAAATTAATCATTTCCGTGTTAAATAGGTACGTAAAATGGATGTCAAAGCCGAACCAGATGTAAGCGAATCAGACGCGGAAGGGGAGAATAGATGCAATGTAGCCGGAGAGCGCCCAAACAGTCCGGACACCAGCATTTATATGAAACAAGAGATTCCCGACACTGATAATCTCGTATTTCAGGTTAGTTTTGTCCAATACCTACTTATATCTATGATAGGATTCAAACAAAAGTTGCTCTACTGTAGGCGTGTCCAATGGTTGCGGAATCGATTTTAGTCGACCTCGCCATATGCCCGTAAAATTGTGTCTTGAAAATCTAACAACCTTATTTTAATTATTAAAATATAATTTTAACGGCCCACATGCTCAGCGTACGTCAAAATGGAGCTTTTATGCTATTTTCGAAGCATGATCCTGGACATTCCTTAAACGTTGTAGATAATCTATTTACATAATTTTGAAGCCTTATTATCGAAACTGTATTTTTCTTTGAAAACCTTTATCGAGCTATTTCTCATATATTATGTTAATTTTCCCCTGAAATTCAAGATTTAAACTATTCAAATTAAAAGGCGTCCATCATCACTGTCTGGAATCTAATTTTTACTTACTTTTGTACCACTGTAATCGCTGGTTAAGGACATTCTGATTGATCTGTAGGCAATTTTGGTTTAAGACTTAAAACCACATTCCTTGATACTTTAAAGCATTTTATGAGCATATTTGCAACGGAAAAAACATTAAAAACCCCGTGAGAGCGGTCCACGAACAAAAATACTCTTCGTGCATGTAAGAAACGTCTTATTCTTACCTTCCTCATACGCGGCTTTCTCTTCTGGTTGTCAATCGTTTCTCAGCTGAATTCGGTCGAAAAATATAGGGGGACTTTCTGATCGTATGTCTCACGTTTTCGAGGGCAAATAATGTCATCTCCGAAGGGCGGGGAGGGTAGCAGGGGTGTAGGTACAATTATTGTGAGTACAGGCTGTAATCGTATGGGTGCAAAGTTTTGTCACCAAGAAGCAAAATAAGTCGCTTCCGCCGCCAAATGCGGACAACCAACTAGTCTCTCTACCTACGGTCTGGGGTTACATCTCCTTTCACTCAGCGTTGGCGGCTTCTTTACCTGCATGTTCGGTGTTTCACGGCATCTCTCAGAATTTTGTTTGAGCTAAAGATTTTTTTTGCTGGGCGATATTATTATTTTAAGCTATACATTGAATCAAACATCAAATAATACATAATCTTAATTCTATTTACATGTTATTTTTTTATTATTATTAACTTGAACTAAAATTTATTGCATGTTTTGAATTTAGTTTACTTCAATAGTTAATAATTAAGGATGTTACATTTGACGCGAATTGCTGAAGGCTGATAATTCAAAATTCCTTTAATTCTATTAATCATCGCGCTAGCCCAAAAATTTGGTATGTTTCGAAATCATGTTAGGTATAGAGTTATTCCTATTTTGAATTTTGATACGCCCTCTAAAATCAGACGAAATGTAAAAATCTTTGTGCTTTAGTTGCAAGTTCTATAATCAGGTGACCTTAATTTTTTCTAGCAAAGGTACATGCATGTATAATATATAGACACATAATCCATTGTTAACTCTAAATACCTAATTTATTGACTTACCTACTTTTGGCAGGAACACACGATATATGTCTCTCTTGCTTTAAGTTTTAAAACAAATCCTAAGATACTTACTGGTTACAGCTTGCTTTTATGCTGATTGGCTTTAGAATTGAATTATCTATTACCTATAATGATTTGAGGCTCGAATTTAATTTTATATATTATAACAATGATAGATAGATTTTAGTAAGCTTGCTTCTAAAATTAATTTGTATGGAAAAGTTCCTGAAAATTGAATACATAGAAGACTACGGACAATAATTCTACTCAACTTTTGATGACACACGTTGTAAAAGAGTGACTATAAAATTGGTTTTTTGCTATAAATTGCTGTCTTGTAGTCAACTATGTTGATATTTTCATGAGTCAGTTCAATAATGAATCTGGCATGTGTGGTGGACTTTTTACTGTCCCAATTAGGCGACGTTGATTACGATTAGTTCGTTGCTTTGGTTTTTGTTCCTTGAGATTTGGCCTTGATAAACCGGTGCGCCAAATATACAGTTCTGCCTTTAATAATTGTGTAGGTATTTGCGAGAGTTTATTATATTAAATGTAAATTATTTTTTTGTCAAAATTTCTTCACGAGCCATTTTGTGTGTGAGAGGGAAAACGAATCAAGTGTGTCTGAAAAATTATGTGATATTATGATCACATAAATAAATGATTTCCGCATGTATACCCTTTTGGGCGGACAAGCAAATGTATATGCTTCCTGCGGATATTTGGTGAACATTACTATTTATTTTAGATTCGTCATTATAAGTGGTTTTAAAAAGTAGGATCGTTAAACTGGATAATGCGAGTAGATGGATCAAATGATATAAATCCTGAGACTTTAAATACACTAATGGACGATCAGAACTTGCTTGAAATACGAAAACTCATGACATCCCTACCCAAAAAATCGTCTTATGAAACGCGTATTTTACATCATGGAACAATGGTAGGCATAGGTACAATATAGTCACAAGTAGGGAATCCAATCCCGAGCCAAAACCTTGATCCCGGGATTTCGGAATTACAATTTGACGATCTCGGGATCCCGGAATATGCCTTTTTTTTCAATAGTTAATATAGAAAATTTATATACACAAATAACATAGATAACATAGATAACATCGGTCAAAAATAATCTAGTATGATTTATACTCTTAAAAACATTTATTTTTAATATTGTGCAAGTTCAATCTTGGTGTACTTACCAGACCCAGGAATCGATCCTGGATCCCACGGCGTTATAGTCCAAGTAGCTGACATCCATTTCACGTAAAAAACAAAATCCGTCAATACAAACCTCTAGGCTGTTAGGCTAGGCCCATATGATACTATTAGGATCGGACATGGTCGAAAGAAAAAATAAGTTCAATCTTGGAAAGAAGTAGGTTTAATGGAGTGAATAATATTTTTATATAAATAATAATGTAAAATTAAAACAGTTATATTTATTTATGAAAAAAAAACATAATGTATTTATATGTTATTAAAAGTATTTTTTCTGTTATATTTTCATTTTTGTTTTATTTTTCATAAAAATTGATAAAAATAATCAATCACGAAAGTTTCGAGATTATGTTTACCAATCCCGGGATTTATAGGTATCGAAAAAAGTTCGGGATCCCAAAATTCCGGGATTCGGGATCCTGGGATTCAAATCCCTAGTCACAAAATACCCAATCTGCAATGCGACTTTTTAGGTATTTGCACTTGAGTGTCCAACTCTCTTCCGCAAATGTCGAATTACATGTTCCTTAGCACGCTGTGGGTGGGTATACTCGCGACTTTCACCATTTCTATTTGCCGATATTCTATTATCAAAGTTTCCTAGTGTAACGTTTGGTCTCAAATCTTCAAATGGTGTTATTTTATAATTATTATAATATCGACGCACTAACTGATTACTCTTTGTAAATGGTTGTTTTTTCAGTTTGTCCCCGAAAACTCAGTAACGACCAGCATTGCGAGTCTCAAATCGTTGTCGGAGAATACTGATATCCAAGATCCGTGGGAAGACCTACAGATCGACGAACATGATATTAAGAAAGATGTCCTGGAATACAATGAAAGGTTTAGAGATATAAACGTAATCTGTCGCACTGCTAGAGGTGATATTTCTCAATCGAATGTAAAAATCCCTGAACTATTAGAGGCTGTTATAGAATTGGAAAAAAAATCGTTTTATAAAAAAAATTTCGTGTGTAGTATATGTTTTGATTTTATTCAATCGTTCGACCAAATGAAACTTCACAAATCATTACATGAAAACACATTAGCGAAAATGAGTAATTCCGAATCAAGGCTGTTTAAATGTGTTAAAAGTAATTACTCATGGAAACGATTTTGTCACATGACGAGTCAAGAAATGACCCATTCAGTTGAAAAAAAGTTTAAATGTGACAAGTGCAATTACTCATGTGCACAGTTATGTCACATGAAATCACACAAAATAAATCATTCCAGAGACAAATCATTAAAATGTGTGGCTTGCAATTATCTTTGTGCGAGGTCAATTAGCATGAAATTGCATATAATGACTCATTCTGGTGAAAAGCCATTCAAGTGTGAGGAGTGTAATTACTCATGTGCAAAGTCAGGTAGCATGAAATTGCATAAAATGACTCATTCTGGTGAAAAACCATTCAAGTGTGAGGAATGCTGTTACTCATGTACAACGTCAGGTAGCATGAAATTGCATAAAATAACTCATTCTGGTGAAAAGCCATTCAAGTGTGAGGAATGCAATTACTCATGTGCAATGTCAGGTAGCATGAAATTGCATAAAATGACTCATTCTGGTGAAAAGCCATTCAAGTGTGAGGAATGCAATTACTCATGTGTAACGTCAGGTAGCATAAAATTGCATAAAATGACACATTCTGGTGAAAAACCATTCAAGTGTGAGGAATGCAAATACTCATGTGCAACGTCAGGTGGCATGAAATTGCATAAAATGACTCATTCTGGTGAAAAGCCATTCAAGTGTGAGCAATGCAATTTCTCAAGTGCGAGGTCAAATTGCATGAAATTGCATAAAATGACTCATTCTGGTGAAAAGCCTTTCAAGTGTGAGGAATGCAACTACTCATGTGCAATCTCACGTAACATGAAATTACATAAATTGACTCATTCTGGCGAAAAGCCATTCAAGTGTGAGGAATGCAATTACTCATGTACAACGTCAGGTAGCATGAAATTGCATAAAATGACTCATTCTGGTGAAAAACCATTCAAGTGTGAGGAATGCAGTTACTCATGTACAACGTCAGGTAGCATGAAATTGCATAAAATTACTCATTCTGGTGAAAAGCCATTCAAGTGTGAGGAATGCAATTACTCATGTGCAATTTCAGGTGGATTGAAATTGCATAAAATGACTCATTCTGGTGAAAAGCCATTCAAGTGTGAAGAATGCAATTACTCATGTGCAACGTCACGTTCCATGAAATTGCATAAAATGACTCATTCTGGTGAAAAGCCACTCAAGTGTGAGGAATGCAATTACTCGTGTGCGAGGTTAGATAGCATGAAATTGCATAAATTTACTCATTCTGGTGAAAAGCCATTCAAATGTGAGGAATGCGACTACTCATGTGTACACAAAGGTAACATGAAGGCACATCAAAGGAAACATTCTAGTGGTAAAAAGCCATTCAAACGTTAACTATGTAATTACGCATTTGTATCGTCAGGTTGCATGAACTTGCATAAAATGACTCATTCTCGTGAAAAGCCATTCAAGTGTGAGGAATGCAATTACTCATGTGCAATTTCAGGTGATTGAAATTGCATAAAATGACTCATTCTGGTGAAAAGCCATTCAAGTGTGAAGAATGCAATTACTCATGTGCAACGTCACGTTCCATGAAATTGCATAAAATGACTCATTCTGGTGAAAAGCCACTCAAGTGTGAGGAATGCAATTACTCGTGTGCGAGGTTAGATAGCATGAAATTGCATAAATTTACTCATTCTGGTGAAAAGCCATTCAAATGTGAGGAATGCGACTACTTATATGTACACAAAGGTAACATGAAGGCACATCAAAGGAAACATTCTAGTGAAAAGCCATTCAAACGTTAACTATGTAATTACGCATTTGTATCGTCAGGTTGCATGAACTTGCATAAAATGACTCATTCTGGTGAAAAACCATTCAAGTGTGAGGAATGCAGTTACTCATGTACAACGTCAAGTAGCATGAAATTGCATAAAATTACTCATTCTGGTGAAAAGCCATTCAAGTGTGAGGAATGCAATTACTCATGTGCAATTTCAGGTGGATTGAAATTGCATAAAATGACTCATTCTGGTGAAAAGCCATTCAAGTGTGAAGAATGCAATTACTCATGTGCAACGTCACGTTCCATGAAATTGCATAAATTTACTCATTCTGGTGAAAAGCCATTCAAATGTGAGGAATGCGACTACTCATGTGTACACAAAGGTTACATGAAGGCACATCAAAGGAAACATTCTAGTGAAAAGCCATTCAAACGTTAACTATGTAATTACGCATTTGTATCGTCAGGTTGCATGAACTTGCATAAAATGACTCATTCTGGTGAAAAGCCATTAAAGTGTGAGGAATGCAATTACTCATGTGTACAGGGAGGTAAGATGAAGGTTCATAAAATTACTCATTCTGGTGAAATGGCATCAAGAGTGATATTATATCGATGGCTCAGTTCCATAGTGGGACAACTAAGAATTGGTAGTTTCGAGTAATGGCTGATCAAAGTTTTGACTCACCTAAACTGACTTGTAGAAAAGTGACGGTTTATTATTTGTATTATCTTTTTAGTGAAATATGTTATGAATAGTATGTAGTTTTAGGGCTCAAGTTGTTTATGCTAATTATCATAATGATTTTAATAGTTTTGAGCAATAATCGGACATAACCCTCTATGGAGCTGACAATTCTGCATGAATACTGACAATAATTAGACTTATCACTATGGAACTGACAACTTTACAATATTGAGTTAACATAATGTTCTTTATTGGCGTCATCTCAAAACATCAGTCACTGATAACAGTATATCCACATATTGGGTAACCACCAGTGGCGAAGGGTGGAGGTAGTCTGTTAAGATTGGACAAAAATAGTTCACAATAAACTCCGTCAATTATAGGTATTTGTTTTCATTGAACGTCTACAGTTATTATTTACAGATAATGTTGGTAAGTTTTTAAAAATCAATTAAGCTTGCAGTCGATGAAATCCATCCATCATGGCCCCCACAAAGAGGGACTGACAGGGCTCTAGCCTGGGGGCCCGAGCTCAGGAAGGGCCCGGCGTTGCGAGTCGAACAGACACGTGATCTAAATACATTCAAAACTCAAAATTCAAAAACAAATTCTCAATAGTAAAAAAAAAAGTCGCCTGTGGCGCTATTTTTCTTCAATAATGTTATTATTTAAAATAATGTGGTTGTACGATATAAATTTTATTGCGTATCGATACTCGCCAACTCCATAATTCAAATGGATGTACTTATTAAAATATGCAAAAAAACACTAAATATACACATTAATTTTACCGCGAACACCATTTGGAAAAGGCTATTGTATCACACTGCCTTTATCTTTAGCGATAGGTAGGGGGCCGCCAAAGATCCTAGCCTGGGGACCCGCTTCAGGGTGTGGGGGCCATGCCATCCATTCCAGTGTCCATTTCTTTACATATTGTATATAGTTTGCCAGTTTTCTTGGCTAATCGTATTAATGGGGCTACAGAAATGTATGTATAGGTCTCTTAGACATCTTTTTTTCTCTCGCTCTATTAACGCATGCATGGCATCATCACCTTAATTTTGGGTATGACCCACAACCAAAAATTTGTGGCAGATTTCTTCAATAAAATCTATTGAATTGACTGCGTACCTACATTAATAGGGAAGCAACGAATTATTTTTTTTGTTGACCCGCACAATTATCCGAATATAATACATTATTTTGTGATGGGTTTACTTGTAAAAAAGCTAACAAGCAGCTACCTATTTCGTTTGAACCCCTTTTTCCTAAGCCCTCATGTCATAAGTAACAGTGGCCTTGGTTCTTTGTTATGTCATAGGTATATAGTAAAATTATATGTATTTAACCCGTGTTCATTAGAGAAGCTACTAATGTTTCCGGAGGGCACTGCTAGAGCAGCTTGCAGATCGAAGCAAGCAACTTTGACCAAACTCGAAGCAACGTCATTTTCTTTGATATGCTTTTGTAGGTACCTAATTGCTCCTCTTTTCTAATTTTTTCTTCCGGGCTTGAATTTTTTAAAATTTGACAAGTTGTGATACATTGGTCCTTTTTCGGGACAAAAATCCAAATTTAACACCGCGGTGTTAAAAATTGTATCCTACATTACTTACAGGCATATCTTTCTCCGTACAAAATTCTTGGTATAGCCTGTACATTGTAGCAATGTTCAGGCTTCTATCGAGATACATTTTTTCACTATAAGCTCTACAATAATGGGAAGATATTACTGGAAATGATTTGATGTGATTTCGGATTTTTTCCTTTATTTCATCATCAATTCTCACTCCACCTTTCCCATTCCTTCCCTTTAAATCTGAATGCAACACTCCATGGTTGTGTTTTTATGTGCAATTTCAATCATTGTCTTGCATTTATTATGCTCAAAGTATTCATATAAAAAAAATGCACGATTTTATTTGGATCCCATTTATTTCAAAACAGTACGCCTTGTTAACTGTACGTGTACTACCAGGAGTTTACATTCTGTACTTTGGAATAACTGGCGTGATATACCTTAATAAATAAACTCACGTCGTCGATCATCGTCTCCGATCCACCAAAAACTTTGGTGGATTTGTTCCCTTTGATTGAATTCAATTTTATCATAACATGTTAATCTGCACTTCTCAGCACACGGTGATCCTACTTTCATAATGATAGAACGCCATTTTGAGTTGTCCCTTTATGAAATGCAATAATTCACAAAACAATTTTTTCACAAAACGATATCTCAAGTTGTCCTTTTATGGAACTGAGAAAGTGTTTAAGTTTATTTATTTCCATATGAAGACATCTGTCCAACGAGAGAAAACCAGTATTTTTTACGAGTTGTCCTTTTGTGGAACTGAAAAGGAGAAATATTCAAATATAATGGGTAATATAACTCAAAACATCAAATTTTGGACTTGTCCTTCTATGGAACTGAGCCATCGATATGCAATACCTTATGTGTGTCGTTACGAAAAGCCATTCAATTTATGCAGTGTCTCATGTGCAAAGTCAGGTAACATAAAATTGCATAAAATGACTCATTCTCGTGAAACGCCATTTAAATGTGTGGAATGCAATTTCTCATGTGCGAGGTCAGGTAGCCTGAAATTGCAAAAAATTTCTCATTCTGGTGAAAAGCCATTTAAGTGTGAGGCATGCTGTTACTCGTGTGTATCGTCGGGTAACATAAAATTGCATAAAATGACTTATTCTTTGTGAAATCAATTTAAATGTGACGTATGCAACAGTCGTGTGCATTATCAGTTATGAAATTGCATAAAATGACGTATTCTGGAGAAAACCCATTCAAGTGTGTGAGGTGAGGCAAAATCAGTTATGAAGAGACATCAAATAACTCATTCTGGTAAAGCTATAAATAAATGTCAAGTTTCTAATTACTCATGTTAGTCGTCAGGTTGCAATAAATTGCAAAATGACACATTATGGTTAAAAACATTTAAATGCATTAAATGTACCTAGTAGCTCATGAAAGCAGTTTTGTTACATGAGGAGACATAAAATCACTCATTCTGTTGAGCAGACATTTAAATGTCATAATGCAATTATTTCTTGTGTGTAAATGAACAATGAAATCGTCGGTCCCAATTAAAAAAGTCGGATCTGCAAAATGCTACTTTTCAGTACGAGCAATCAAAGATATTTTTATCCGTTAAATATCCGTAAAATCGCCAATTTATGAAATATTGTTACCAAATTTGGCAAAAACACTTATTTTTAGGTGGTTCAAATATATATATTACAATTTTTGAGAATTACTTATAAAAACTCGAGAAAAGTCACATGCGACATTTTTAACTGGAATAAATTAAGTAATTTTGTCAGAAGTGTCAGTTATGACAATTTTAATGGGACTATGTTAAAATTAATATGTCGAATGTGTCAATTCCGACTATTTTAACTGGAATTTGATAAAAATTTTATGTCGGATCTGTCGAATAAAGCAATTCCAAGTACTTAATTTAAAGAATGTATGTATAAAATCGAAATCACAGATAGATATAAAAGTAGCTACTTACAAAAAAGAAAACATAATCATAAATTTGACATTGTAAACATAAAAAATATACCTCATAATCATAAAAACTGGTCATTGTTGTAGCTTTATAAAACTCCTATATATTTAAATATTTTTTTTAACTTAAAAATCCCCAAAAACTATAGTTAGTAATAGTTAACTTTGTTTTTTGTCACTATTACTATCAATGATATCCTCCGCTTGTATTTTTAAGAATCTTTCAATATGGGCGAGCTCCATGTAAAAGTTGTGATATTTTTCTGGAATAAGATTACTCTTACACATATCTTGCAAATTTTCATACTTATAGTAACTGACAGGAAGTGAGCCATCATAAGCTTCCTTCAGATTTTCAAGAGAATTTGATCTGAAGGAAGCTTGTGAAGTGTTTCGTGTTGCACATCTTAGCACAACTATAGCTTTTACAGGTTCACTTAAATCATATTTATACTCAATCGTGTCGCATTGTTGTGCATTTACCTTTAGTTCTGTTACACGAGTCAATTACATAAATTCACGAAGTATTTTTTGTCCAATTTTTGTTTGCGAGTAATGATTTAAAATCCTATAGGTACATCATTGTAAAGACTTTCTTTACTATGTATGGTTCACTTTCAGCTTTTGTCCAACGGATTAAGCAATACCTACCACTTCTTAGGAACATACAAACATTTTGCGATCACTAGCTCTTTCAATGGTTGAGTGGACGCTATCATTCTCATTCTGAGTGTGGTCCTTTTCCATAAATCTATGAGTAATGGTGACATTGAACTTCTTGACTGCAAGCATATAATGGGTAAATACGATGCGGTTTCTATTTTGACCACCACAATTATTGTCGGACCAAAATTTAAATTCTTTTACACCGATAAATAATGCGGTTCTTTTATAAAATTGTACAGACAACTTACTAGAAACCTCATTTGCTCCCCGTTTTGCAACTCCTTCGTGCCACATATAAAAAGTTCCGATTTTCATTGCCATATTATACACAGTAACATTCAAAGTTGGTAATTTTCGTTTGTAATAAAAAATACGTCATACTTCCCCATGAAGAGTCGTTAGTACTTTTTGAAAGTCAAATATAACAATTACAATACTTTTACTCTGTAAAGCCTCGTTTTTATCTTCATTTTTAAGTGTGCGATGTGCCTTCCTAAGGGCTAAATGTTTGCCCTGTCTTTTTTTATCTTCGTCTGTTGGACCGGTTTTGATCGAAAATGCATGACAAAGGCAATTTTTTTTGGCCGGTGAAATGCTATATTGAACTTTTCATTTACAATATTTCTGTATTACCCTTTGGTTTGTGACTTGTTAGAATATTTATTCAGATCAAACCACTCGCGATATAAATTGAACATTCAAGAGTCACTTACAGTTTTTTAGAATCTTTTCGAATATAGTGCGATTCTACCAGAGGAAAACAGTTTACGTGATCGCATATGCTTTTCACCACCGTTATCTATGACGGTTTTTATGGTCGTATTTTCCACGTTGATCAGGCTCAATATTATTATCTCCATCATATTTCTTCCAAGCAGTGCTTATAATAGTACGTTTTCCAGATGAAATAGTATTCAGAAACATAGTCTTACAAAATATTTCTTTTTCTTATCCTCAATAGGCACATAATAAACAAATGTATTTCAACGATCATGCTTGGTGACTACAGTTTTTTGACGACGCTTCAGAATTTTCTCGGTATATTTTACGTCTAGAGACCAAAATTTGTGAAAAATGTGTAAGCGTTGCTCTTCAGAAAAAAAATCATAGCACTTCAGTCGGCATTTTGGCATGGATTCTTCAAACATTTTTCACTAGCTGAAAAATAAAAATAGTCATTCTTAACGATATACTAAACAAAATAATGAAGAATAATATGTAAATTAGCCATTTTATATATATTACCCGTAACCCTCAGAAGCTAGCTTAAACATTTTAATAAAAAAATAATTTAATCAAGGAACATTGTCGGTACTACAATAATTTTAAAACACCAGTCCCATTAAAACTGTCGGTTCTACCACTTAACACAAAACAGAATTGTTGATGTACAGTGAAAATAGTCGGTTGTACCACTTATGACATTAGGCATAAAGTTTTGTCCAATTAAAAACGTCGGATGTCCCACATCGGACAGAGATCTTATTAAAATGTAGGTTAAAATAGTCATATCTTCCACAACCGACATTATTACTTGGAAACACCTAGTTGTGAACTATGTTAAGTAAATATAAAAATATGACAATTATAAAATATCCACTTATTTAATTTTATAAGAATGCCACTTAAAAATAATATTTTAGTAAAATTTTACTTAACCTACCTTTTCTGTCAGAATGACCGTTGAGATTTGAATTTTCAGTGTTCATTTCTTTCTTTTTCTCCGGAAATTTGTCACTATAATTTGAGCCTATAGCATTTTTAAATATCCTTTGTGACCTATTGCTTGCTATGATGAATAAAAATACGGATTATAGAAACTTTTCTAAACTTTTATAAAAATATCCGTCTGTCCGGTGAACATAGCAGCAACTGTCAGATCTGACGCATCTTGCTCACCCTCGCCCAGCCAACAATGTCGGTTGGTAAGAACCGACATTGTTATTCGGACACTGTTGGTAGATCTGTCATTTTTAACTTGAGTATCTCGGAATTTTTCAAACAAACAAAAAAAACTGTGATTGTGGTATAAATATTTAAAGTGTTTAAATAACTTTTACGTAATAATCCGAAAATGACAAAAATTCAGATCCGACTTTTTTAATTGGGACCGACGAAATCACAAAAAATGATTCATTCTTGAGAAAAGCCATTTAACTAATATGATATTAACTATAACTAATGTGACCAGACGTCCCGTTTTCAGGCGGCGTGTCCCAGTGTCCCCGAACGCAGGTTCGGGAGGCCAAAATGTCCCATTTTCGAAAAAAAAGAAACTTGTGACCAGGTTACATAAATATTACCTATTCACTTACACATTACAAATTCACAGATACAGGGAGTGTCTGAATGGAACACTGGGAATGTTTCAACCGAATTTCATTGGGTGGAGTGTTTCAAACACTTTCGCGCCAATAATTTGGATCACAAAAATTTTCGTATAATTATTGAATATATTTTATATCTGCCCGGCACTAATGCACCAGTAGAAAGCGTCTTCTCTCTTATGAATAAGTTGTAGACGAGTGAAAAAACATAGTTGAATGTAGTAATGTTAATTATAAAAGTAAATTCGAAAAAATCCAGTCTAGAATTTCATTCGTTTTTGAAATCAACACCAGATATGCCTACTAAATTTGTTCTTTTGAAAATATAACATCAGATAAATTTTCATGTTTTACTTTTCATTAATAAATAAAATAATATGTACTATTAAAAAATATATAAGAACTCAAGCTTTGTATGTGCCTACTCAAACATACCTACCAATAATCTTTAGATAAATAAATGCAATAGGTAACCTAATATGACATGAAAAAACATTACTATCTTGTCAATTGTCTTGTGTGAAAGTATGAGGCGCCTGAAATGGATAAGTACCTACCTTTTTTCGGTGTCCCGCTTTGGGGGAAAAAATAAATAGCCACTTTATGTATAACCTTAGGTCACATGAAATCCCCCAATGGTTTATACTGGAAAAAAACCATTTAAATTTGATGCATTGAATTACTAACGGGTATTCCCAGGTAGCGTGAAATAAATAAATTGACTCATTCTGGTGAAAACCCTTTTAAATATCGTCGCCTTAGGATAGGTTTATCGAAAACTAAATTATGTGAAATGTAAAGGAGAGGACGAAAAGGTTCATTACCTTATATTTCAATGCTTGTATATCAGCTTTCATGTGTATTTATAATATTCAAAATAGTTTGTATTTATTTAACAGCAGATTCTGTATTTTAGCAGCGATTGTTGATATCCATAAAATATTACAATGAGTTGACTTTAATATTATATACTCCAGAAAGTATTTTAGTTGTCGGTCATTCAAATTCATTTAAATACCAACGGAGTTTTGTCGGAGGAAAATTGCGACTCTCAGTCTTGTGCATACGGCCCTCCAAAATTTATCTCTAGATCCGGAGGTTAATGCTGATTTCAGTCCTGACAAGTGGTCTTTTGAAATATTCACACATAGTATATAAGACCAGCCACCACCATAGTATATAAGATCCGGTCTTTTCGTACCCTAGAGGGGCCGTTTGCTGAAGGCAGACAGTTCTGTCGGTGTTAGTAACTAATCAAAAAGTGATCGGGAAAAAACCGAAGACTCACCTGCTTTTCAGAAGCATCTTAGCACAGGTGAACTATTGGAAATTTTGTAATAAAAATAATCATCGCCGACGAAACCCCAATAACAATACCATGGATTGTCCTCATTGGATAGGAAAGGGACAGAGCTGTCGATGTGCTTATTGTAGTATGGCTGGAGAGCCAAATCGCACATCTTATTTTTGTAAGCAATGTAATGTACAGCTTTTCATTATTATGTTTTTGAATAATATCTCATAAATAGATGTATTTTTTTTAATTGAATTGTAACTTGTCTAATGATTAAATATATTATAATATGTACAACCATTATTTATTTGTTTTATTTGAAAAGAAATATATCAAATAAATCAACAAAAACACCTCATCGGACACATCGGCATTGGGTATTCATATAGATGACGCCGCTTTGACTGACTACCTTAATGCCGCAATCTGATTTAATCCTAATGATTTTGTCACCTTGGAATGAAGTTGCTATGCAGGTATATATTGATCAATATCAACACCATGGCCCCCACAAGGCTGACAGGGCTCTAGCCTGGGGAGCCGGGCTCAGGAGGGGACCGTCGAGGCGAGACGACCAGATAAATAAGATAAACACACTTATATAGAAAAAAACGTCGCATGCGGCGCTATTTTCCTTCAGACATATTATTATTCAATGAATCAATACTCGACATCTCCATAATTAAAATGGGTGTAAAAACACTAAACATACACATTAATTTAACCGCGTACACCATTTGGAAAACGCTACTGTAGAGCGTCACATTGCCTTTATCATTAGCGATAGGAAGGGGGCCCGCCAAAGATCCTAGCCTGGGGCCCCCCTTCACGGTGTGGGGCCCATGATCAACACTGTAATAATAATTCTGGTTGTGTTGTAGTGATTATTGGAATTTCCTACTGGAATAAATTAGAAGTAAGTCGTGTTTCCTGCCAAAGTATCGTCAGGCGTCAAAACAACACTAGCTAATAGTAATGGATGTTTCCCTGCTATATCCAGTTTCCTATTCGAATAAATTAAAGCTATGTCTCGTGTCTTGCCAAAACTATCAAACATCTGGCGAATAGTAATCATGTTTACTGACACCTGAATTATTGTTATTTTACTATAGATATTAACCAAAATCAATTGTTTCGTAAATGTATCTAGGTAGGTATGCATGCATTTGTTTATTTTTAAGATGCCTTATCAAAACAATTCTTTACTCACACGTATTTTGTGATTATTTTAGGTACATGTTCTTCCTATCATTTTAGTTATGAACTTAGAAATTAAATGAATAAACAAACTAGCATTTATAATAATCACTGCCAGAGCCGAGGTAACTAGTCAAATGATGTACCAATGTGGCGTCAGGCCGTGGACGATTGTTGTTGTTGATTTTACAGAAGCTTTGACTGCGACTCGCTGTCATTTCGCCTCTTCTCATCTAAAAGATTCGTCGACCAGGCCCTCACTTCAATCCTGTTAGCACTTTACAATTCTGCCAAGCTCTTCCATCCTACCCACCGCAAGGGCACCTTTCAATTCGTCGACATTCTCAAATATATATCCGCAATTCCCAGAGGGTCAAGTTGTTCTTTCCACGAGACTGAGTGATAATTTTTCCGATTTTACGAACAGGAACGGCGCTCCGGTCCATTTCGAGCCCTGGTTGAAGATTTAGAGGTAACTTGGCATCACGTCATTTAACGCAGTTTTACGTGATCATTACCTTATCATTAAAAATATATATATTATCACCTACCTACTTATTACTTTTGGCTGTCTTCATAAAATTAATGAGGAAGAATCTGTTCACAACTATTTATATTTTTTTTTTATAATTAAAAGGCTGTTTTGATTCATCAATGATTTATTATTCTGTTTGAGGTAGGTAGGAGTGGTGTCGATATCATATCGGAATAAAAGTAACGATCCAAGTATTGGTGAAAAAGTATTGACAAATCTAGACAGCCCTAGTAAGTCTTAAACGTCACGGATGAGAGCAATTATACCTAGGCCATTGATAATATATTTTTGATTTAAACACGTAAAATGGATGTCAAACGTGAATCAGATGAAGGCAGATCTGTGGCAGAACCGCGGCATTGGTTTGAGGTACCCTTGGAGTCTCCAAATAGTCCAGACGTTAAGAAAGCGAATCCCGACAATGAAAGATGCATATTTGAGGTTAGTTTTACTGAACTGGTAATAGATTAAAAAAAAGCCCATCTAATGGCTGTTACTTAAATTTACGAATGTTTGGGTGAAAAAAAAACAGCTCCACTATTTATAATGGGTTAAAATCATTTTACATTGCTGAAGTATGCCTACTTCATCGCATCTATTCGATACACAAGCTGCTATCGAGGGTAGTTTATCATATTTATCTAGGTATTGAGTCTTATAATTAATTGTTAGAATAAATAAACCTTCAAAACTGTATCTCGCTCTAAAAGTTAACACAGCTAAGAGAGGTGTTGTTAAAACATAACACTTTTTGACAGTTCAGACGGTTGACATAATGGAAACTTGTAGGTAGGTACGTAGTATGCAGTTTGACGAATCACACTTCACAGGGAAACGTTGTATAGGAAATACATGGCCGTTTAGACCGTCCAACCTCTTTGGGTCGTATAGTAAATAGGTTCTGACTTAATTCATGTCTAAATAAAACACGGCTCTTGTCGGTTTACACTTTCCAGGAAGCCAGCAGCAAACAAATTTTGAAAATAGCCGATATGTATAATGTGTATAATAGCCGTCTCTCACATCTAAACTCGCTCGTCTGCCGCACAGCCATAAATCAAACCTTATAGGAACGTCGATCCGATGTCGCATTAGAAGACCGCGCACATCTACTTAGCGACAATCGCATGTAACCTATTGAAACGTATATATATTTGGATGCGGCGACCGGCGAGCAGGTATAGGAATGACCAATTCGTAGTTGTTCGTATGCATTCTGTCGTCTTCGACTCGCAGTCCGAGAGGCGTGCGATCTGTTGATAGCAGCACTAGAATTTTTTTTTAAACTAAAAAGACGCATTCGACCAATCAACGTATGTTTGTGAATAACGATGACGTCACATTGACGTATTCAACACGTTGGAGACGAGACGAGTTTTGATGTGCGAGCCGGCCAACGGTCACAGTGAAACCGGCAAACCAGCAATCCTTAGCATTGCTTTGGGGTGACTTATTATAAAGGGCGACGAATTAAGGAACGATTATAGGTACTTTTGAGAAATACTTATATATTGTTTTTATTTTTAGAATCCTCCAGTCAGCGAGATATTTATCAAATCTGAGAATATTTTTCAACTTGTTGAAGAATTCTTTGAAGATTCGAAGCGCGAGATCATTAATGAAAACCCCCAACCTGGAAGTTCTTGCTCCGAGTTCATTATGAATTAATAACCTTTCTGAAGATTTAAGCTCACATTGACTTGATCATTGTATTCGTTATCTGATAATAAAATATTTTTTTTTCAGAACCTTCCAGTCGAGTCGTATATCAAATCTGAAGTACCTGAAATCAAAGAAGAGGATTTTAATGACTCAACGTATCAGTTCAGCAATGAAAATCCCCAACCTGGAAGTTCATACACAGTATATAATGGACCAATCGATCAAGTAAGTGTTTTTTTTTACCACACTAATTTTTGCGGAAATAGTTTATTATTTGAATTTCTTCTATCGCACACTCAAATTTTGCTACAAACGATGGCAGCACCGCCGAGTGGTGTGCAAATGCATAATATCTGTACCTCAGAGGCAGACGGATGCAAGTGCCAAATACCCAATTGTTCAGGAGAGCCAAAAAACAATTTTTATTTTAAACGAATGTTCATAACTTCTAAGAAAATATACATATAATGATCATTATTTTTTTTATTCTAATTCAATTAAAGTACTTCTGGAATATGTAAGAATGAAATAAATATAATACAATTTTATATCTAAAAAAATAAAATAAAAAACGTAGTGTGGATTTGCATCCTTCTGCCTCTAAAGATATTTTGTTAAATGTTGATTTTTATCTTATTTACCTAGCCAAAATAAAACAAATTATAAGTTAAAAAAAATTATAGGTATAAATATAACAAAGCAAAACACATTTTTTTTTTAAATTTTATTATGTATTCATCATCATCACCAGCCTGAATCTATTCACTGCTGGATGAAGGCCTCGCTAATCTCCAAGTTGATTCCACTTCTCTCGTCCCTGTGCGTTGCGTTGCCAAGTTTTTCCGCAGAACTTTATCATTTCATCGATCCAGCGGCCTCTAGATCTACCTTGCGGATGTTTTGTACCTCTTGGATACCACTGGATGAATAAATTTGTCCAACGATTGTTCTTTCTTCGACTTATGCGTCCAGCCCATTTCCATTTGAGGTTTTTAGCAAACTGTATCCCATCATTAATCCTTGTCTGTTCCCTTATCCACTCATTCTTCTTTTTGTCAATTTGCAAACCACTATTTATTGTCATCGGGAAAGCGCAGATGACTCACGTATTCTCCATTTATGGGGGCCCGCGTCATTCCTGTCAAGTTCTCCAAATAAGTCTTCAAGTGTAGCTGTAAATAGTTTAGGTGAGATTGTATCACCTTGTCGGACTCCTTTGCTGATACAAAATGCGCGATGGTTTATGGAGATGTTGTTGCGCTACTGTATATATTATTGAAAATATTTATATAGCGCCCGGGGATTCCTTGATTTCTGAGTGCATCGAGTATTGAAAATTTCTTAATAGAATCGAACCCTTTCTCATAGTCTATAAGACCCATGGATAGCGGCAGCTTATATTCCTGTTACCGCTCTGATTTCTCTGATGACTTTGATATGGTCCATAGTGCTGTATCCTCCTCAAAAGCTCGTTCTCCTGGCTGGTTCTGGTCTAATACATATTGCAGACGGTTTGAGAGAATTTTATCTTAGTGGATTATTGGATTTGCATCCTTCTGCCTCTAAGGTAGGTATGGCACTTGCATCTTTATTCTATGCATATCTTGGACTAGGACTACCATCTCTCTGCCTCTAATAAATAAAGCCTTTAGCATGACGAATCTTAAAAAAAAATCATTTTCCCCAAAAATGGAGTTGCATCCGTCTGCCTCTGAGGTACAGATATTATCTATGGAACGTATGGTCTATCTATGATTTTATTTTCAGTTGGTGACTTATGTCTAGTGTGCTTACTGCATGTATAAAGTGTGTCTTAACCTGCCTATGTCTTGATTATTACTGTTGTGTATTTGGTGCAAGATGTGCCTATGTCATTCCTATTTTCCTCATTTCCCAGTATTTTCAAAAAAAAAAAAAAAAACTGTGATTATTCGCCTTGAGCTTGTCAATTTATATTTTTTTTAACCAGATGTGTATTAAAAAAGTTGATATTATTAATTGTTGACGAGAAATAAACAGTCTCTTGTAATGAACAATAATTGACGAGTTTACCTTTGGTGAGTGTACACGGCGCCTGAAGATGCCGAAAGGCGAAACCCGGGTCGCAAAAAACGACATTAATGGAATACTACAGATCTTGAATCCGTTAGAATTTAAATTCAAATTCCATCAAGCACCTTCACTCGATAGTATTAATATAATAATTGATATATATGACACAGGCACTTCCTACATTATGCCTCAGATATTATCACTGATTTTGATAAATATAGCAATTCATACGAAAGAAAAGCTGAGTCTAATCAGTTTAGAGGCCAAAACGATGGCAACACTGATGATTTTATTTCCAGTTGGCGACATTGTCATTGTTTTCGCTTTGTAATGCATGGGAATAAAAATTAATCATTTCCGTGTTAAATAGGTACGTAAAATGGATGTCAAAGCCGAACCAGATGTAAGCGAATCAGACGCGGAAGGGGAGAATAGATGCAATGTAGCCGGAGAGCGCCCAAACAGTCCGGACACCAGCATTTATATGAAACAAGAGATTCCCGACACTGATAATCTCGTATTTCAGGTTAGTTTTGTCCAATACCTACTTATATCTATGATAGGATTCAAAGGAAAGTTGCTCTATTGTAGGCGTGTCCAATGGTTGCGGAATCGATTTTAGTCGACCTCGCCATATGCCCGTAAAATTGTGTCTTGAAAATCTAACAACCTTATTTTAATTATTAAAATATAATTTTAACGGCCCACATGCTCAGCGTACGTCAAAATGGAGCTTTTATGCTATTTTCGAAGCATGATCCTGGACATTCCTTAAACGTTGTAGATAATCTAATTACATAATTTTGAAGCCTTATTATCGAAACTGTATTTTTCTTTGAAAACCTTTATCGAGCTATTTCTCATATATTATGTTAATTTTCCCCTGAAATTCAAGATTTAAACTATTTAAATTAAAAGGCGTCCATCATCACTGTCTGGAATCTAATTTTTACTTACTTTTGTACCACTGTAATCGCTGGTTAAGGACATTCTGATTGATCTGTAGGCAATTGTGGTTTAAGACTTAAAACCACATTCCTTGATACTTTAAAGCATTTTATGATCATATTTGCAACGGAAAAAACATTAAAAACCCCGTGAGAGCGGTCCACGAACAAAAATACTCTTCGTGCATGTAATAAACGTCTTATTCTTACCTTCCTCATACGCGGCTTTCTCGTCTGGTTGTCAATCGTTTCTCAGCTGAATTCGGTCGAAAAATATAGGGGGACTTTCTGATCGTATGTCTCACGTTTTCTCTCACGTTAAGCTTGCTTCTAGAATTAATTTGTATGGAAAAGTTCCTGAAAATTGAATACATAGAAGACTACGGACAATAATTCTACTCAACTTTTGATGACACACGTTGTAAAAGAGTGACTATAAAATTGGTTTTTTGCTATAAATTGCTGTCCTGTAGTCAACTCTGTTTATATTTTTATGAGTCAGTTCAATAATGATTCCGGCATGTGTGGTGGACATAAATTTACTGTCCCAATTAAGCGACGTAGATTACGATTAGTTCGTTGCTTTGGTTTTTGTTCCTTGAGATTTGGCCTTGATAAGCCGGTGCGCCAAATATACAGTTCTGCCTTTAATATTTATGTAAGTATTTGAAAGAGTTTATTATATTAAATATAAATTATTTTTTTGTCAAAATTTCTATACGAGCCATTTTGTGTGTGAGAGGGAAAACGAATCAAGTGTGTGAAAAATTATGTTATATTATGATCACATAAATAAATGATTTCCGCATGTATACCCTTTTGGGCGGACAAGCAAATGTATATGCTTCCTGCGGATATTTGGTGAACATTACTATTTATTTTAGATTCGTCATTATAAGTGGTTTTAAAAAGTAGGATTTTTAAACTGGATAATGCGAGTAGATGGATCAAATGATACAAATCCTGAGACTTTAAATACACTAATGGATGATCAGAACTTGCTTGAAATATGAAAACTCATGACATACCTACCCAAAAAATCGTCTTATGAAACGCGTATTTTACATCATATAACAATAGTAGGCATAGGTACAATATAGTCACAAGTAGGGAATCCAATCCCGAGCCAAAACCTTGATCCCGGGATTTCGGAATTACAATTTGACGATCCCGGAATATGCTTTTTGTTTAATAGTTAATTTAGAAAATTATATACACAAATAACATAGATAAAATCGGTCAAAAATAATCTAGTATGATTTATACTCTTTAAAACATTTATTTTGTAATATTGTGCAACTTCAATCTTGGTGTACTTGCCAGACCCAGGTTTCGAACCTGGATCCCACGGCGTTATATGATACTATTAGGATCGGACATGGTCGAAAGAAAAAATAAGTTAAATCTTGGAAAAAAGTAGGTTTAATGGAGTGAATAATATTTTTATAAAAATAATAATGTAAAAGTAAAAAGTTTTATTTATTTATGAAAAAATAACATGATGTATTTATATGTTATTAAAAGTATTTTTTCTGTTATATTTTCATTTTTATTTTATTTTTCATAAAAATTGAAAAAAATAATCAATCCCGAAAGTTTTGGGATTATGTTTACCAATCCCGGGATTTATAGGTATCGAAAATAGTTCGGGATCCCAAAATTCCGAGATTCGGGATCCTGGGATTGGAATCCCTAGTCACAAAATACCCAATCTGCAATGCGACTTTTCAGGCATTTGCACTTGAGGGTGCAACTCTCTTCCGCAAAGGTCGAATTATATTTTCCTTAGCACGATGTGGATGGTATAATCGTGACTTTCACCATTTCTATTTGCCGACATTCTATTATCAAAGTTTTCTAGTGTAACGTTTGGTCTCAAGTCTTCAAATGGTGTTATTTTATAATTATAATATCGTCGCACCAACTGATTACTGTTTGAAAATGTTTTTTTTTTTAGTTTGTCCCCGGAAACTCAGTAACGACCAGCATTGCGAGTCTCAAATTGTTGTCGGAGAATACTGATATCCAAGATCCTTGGGAAGACCTACAGATCGAAAAACATGATAATAAGAAAGATGTCATGGAATACAATGAAAGGTTTAGAGATATAAACGTAATCTGTCGCACTGCTAGAGGTGATATTTCTCAATCGAATGTGAAAATCCCTGAACTATTAGAGGCTGTTATAGAATTGGAAAAATAATCGTTTTATAAAAAAAATTTCGTGTGTAGTATATGTTTTGATTTTTTTCAATCGTTCGACCAAATGAAATTTCACAAATCATTACATGAAAACACATTAGCGAAAATGAGTAATTCCGAATCAAGGCTGTTTAAATGTGTTAAAAGTAATTACTCATGGAAACGATTTTGTCACATTAAGAGTCAAGAAATGACCCATTCAGTTGAAAAAAAGTTTAAATGTGACAAGTGCAATTACTCATGTGTAAAGTTATGTCACATGAAATCACACAAAATAAATCATTCCAGAGACAAATCATTTAAATGTGTGGCTTGCAATTATCTTTGTGCGAGGTCAAAAAGCATGAAATTGCATAGAATGACTCATTCTGGTGAAAAGCCATTCAAGTGTGAGGAATGCAATTACTCATGTGCAAAGTCAGGTAGCATGAAATTGCATAAATTGACTCATTCTGGTGAAAAGCCATTTAAGTGTGAGGAATGCAATTACTCATGTGCAACGTCAGGTAGCATGAAATTGCATAAATTGACTCATTCTGGTGAAAAGCCATTCAAGTGTGAGCAATGCAATTTCTCAAGTGCGAGGTCAAATCGCATGAAATTGCATAAAATGATTCATTCTGGTGAAAAGCCTTTCAAGTGTGAGGAATGCAACTACTCATGTGCAATCTCAGGTAACATGAAATTACATAAATTGACTCATTCTGGTGAAAAGCCATTCAAGTGTGAAGAATGCAATTACTCATGTGCAACGTCACGTACCATGAAGTTGCATAAAATGACTCATTCTGGTGAAAAACCATTCAAGTGTGAGGAATGCAGTTACTCATGTACAACGTCAGGTAGCATGAAATTGCATAAAATGACTCATTCTGGTGAAAAACCATTCAAGTGTGAGGAATGCAGTTACTCATGTACAACGTCAGGTAGCATGAAATTGCATAAAATGACTCATTCTGGTGAAAAGCCATTCGAGTGTAAGGAATGCAATTACTCATGTGCAAGGTCAGGTAGCATGAAATTGCATAAAATGACTCATTCTGGTGAAAACCCATTCAAGTGTGAAGAATGCAATTACTCATGTGCAACGTCACGTACCATGAAGTTGCATAAAATGACTCATTCTGGTGAAAAGCCACTCAAGTGTGAGGAATGCAATTACTCATGTGCGAGGTTAGATAGCATGAAATTGCATAAATTTACTCATTTTGGTGAAAAGCCATTCAAATGTGAGGAATGCGACTACTCATGTGTACGCAAAGGTAACATGAAGGCACATCAAAGGAAACATTCTAGTGAAATGCCATTCAAACGTTAACTATGTAATTGCGCATTTGTATCGTCAGGTTGCATGACCTTGCATAAAATGACTCATTCTGGTGAAAAGCCATTCAAGTGTAAGGAATGCAATTACTCATGTGCACAGGTAAGTTGCATAAAGGTTCATTAAATGACTCATTACGGAGACAAACCATTTAAATGTGAGGAGTGTAATTTCTCGTCTACACAATAAGGTAACATGAAATTGCATAAAATGACTCATTCTGGTGAAAAGCCATTAAAGTGTGAGGAATGCAATTACTCATGTGTACAGGGAGGTAAGATGAAGGTACATAAAATGACTCATTCTGGTGAAATGGCATTCAAGAGTGATATTATATCGATGGCTCAGTTCCATAGTGGGACAACTAGGAATTGGTAGTTTCGAGTAACGGCTGATCAAAGTTTTGACTCACCTAACTGACTTGTAGAAAAGTGACGGTTTATTATTTTTATTATCTTTTTAGTGAAATATGTTATGAATAGTATGTAGTTTTAAGGCTCAAGTTGTTTATGCTAATTATCATAATGATTTTAATAGTTTTGAGCAATAATCTGACATAGGCGGCTCTCGTGGTGCAGTGGGCTCGCCTTCCACCCGAGAGTTCCTGGGTTCGATTCCCGGTCATGACAAAAACATTTATGTGTTTTTCTCAAAGCCTGGGTGTTTGTGATTGTTCAAAATTACTAACAAACCACCTTGTACGAAAAAGCAAGGACATGGTTATTAATAATTCTAAAAAAAAAAAAAAAATCTGACATAACCCTCTATGGAGCTGACAATTCTGCATGAATACTGACAATAATTAGAATTATCACTATGGAACTGACAACTTTACAATATTGAGTTAACATAATGTTCTTTATTGGCGTCATCTCAAAACATCAGTCACTGATAACAGTATATCCACATATTGGGTAACCACCAGTGGCGAAGGGTGGAGGTAGGCTGTTAAGATTTGACAAAAATAGTTCACAATAAACTCCGTCAGTTATAGGTATTTGTTTTCATTGAACGTCTACAATTATTGTTTACAGATGGTGTTGGTAAGTTTTTAAAAATCAATTAAGCTTGCAGTCGATGAAATCCATCCATCATGGCCCCCACAAAGGGGGGCTGACAGGGCTCTAGCCTGGGGGCCCGAGCTCAGGAAGGGCCCGGCGTTGCGAGTCGACCAGACAAGTGATCTAAACACATTCAAAACTCAAAATTCAAAAACAAATTCTCAATAGTAAAAGAAAAAGTCGCCTGTGGCGCTATTTTTCTTCAATAATGTTATTATTTAAAATAATGTGGTTGTACGATATAAATTTTATTGCGTATCGATACTCGCCAACTCCATAATTCAAATGGATGTACTTATTAAAATACGCAAAAAAACACTAAATATACACATTTATTTTACCGCGAACACCATTTGGAAAACGCTATTGTATCACACTGCCTTTATCTTTAGCGATAGGTAGGGGGCCGCCAAAGATCCTAGCCTGGGGGCCCGTTTTAGGGTGTGGGGGCCATGCCATCCATTCCAGTGTCCATTTCTTTACATATTGTATATAGTTTGCCAGTTTTCTTGGCTAATCGTATTAATGGGGCTACAGAAATGTATGTATAGGTCTCTTAGACATCTTTTTTTTCTCTCGCTTTATTAACGCATGCATGGCATCATCACCTTAATTTTGCGTATGACTCACAACCAAAAATTTGTGGCAGATTTCTTCAATGAGATCTATTGAATTGACTGCGTACCTACATTAATAGGGAAGCAACGAATTATTTTTTTTGTTGACTCGCACAATTATCCGAATATAATACATTATTTTGCGATTGGTTTACTTGTAAAAAAGCTAACAAGCAGCTACCTATTTCGTTTGAACCCCTTTTTCCTAAGCCCTCATGCCATAAGTAACAGTGGCCTTGGTTTTTTGTTATTTCATAGGTATATAGTAAAATTATATGTATTTAACCAGTGTTTATTAGAGAAGCTACTAATGTTTCCGGAGGGCACTGCTAGAGCAGCTTGCAGATCGAAGCAAGCAACTTTGACCAAACTCGAAGCAACGTCATTTTCTTTTATATGCTTGTGTAAGTACCTAATTGCTCCTCTTTTCTATTTTTTTCTTCCGGGCTTGAATTTTTAAAAATTCGACAAGATGTGATACATTGGTCCTTTTTCGGGACAAAAATCCAAATTTAACACCGCGGTGTTAAAAATTGTATCCTACATATGTTTTTTTTACAGGTATATCTTTCTCCGTACAATATTATTGGTATAGCCTGTACATTGTAGCAATGTTCAGGCTTCCATCGAGATACATTTTTTCACTATATGCTCTACAATAATTGGAAGACATTACTGGAAATGATTTGATGTGGTTTCGGATTTTTTCCTTTATTTCATCATCAATTCTCACTCCTCCTTTCCCATTCCTTTCCTTTAAATCTGAATGCAACACTCCATGTTTGTGTTTTTATGTGCAATTTCAATCATTGTCTTGCATTTATTATACTCAAAGTATTCATATAAAAAAATGCAGGCTCTTAATTGGATCCCATTTATATCAAAACAGTACGCCTTGTTAACTGTACGTGTACTACCAGGAGTTTACATTCTGTACTTTGGAATAACTGGCGTGATGTACCTTACTAAATAAACTCACGTCGTCCGATCATCGTCTCCGATCCACCAAAAACTTACGTGGATTTGTTCCCTTTGATTGAATTCAATTTTATCATAACATGTTAATCTGCACTTCTCAGCACACGGTGATCACGGTGCCTTTAATTTCATTCGTTTTTGAAATCAACACCAGATATATCCACGAAATTAAATTTGTTCTTTTGAAAATATAACATCAGATAAATTTTCATGTTGTACTTTTCATTAATAAATAAAATAATATGTACTATCAAAAATATGTAGGAACTCAAGCTTTGTATGTGCCTACTCAAACATACCTACCGATAATCTTTAAATAAATAAATGAGGTTACCTAATATGATATGAAAAAACATTACTATATTGTCAATTGTCTTGTTTGAAAGTGTGAGGCGCCTGAAATGGATAAGTACCTACTTTTCTTTAGGTGTCCCGGTTTGGGGGAAAACATAAATGGTCACATTATGTCGCTAGGTCACATAAAATCACACAATGGCTTACTCTGGGAAAAGGCCATTTAAATTTGATGCATTGAATTACTATTCTCAGGTAGAATGAAAGTGCATAAATTGACTCATTCTGGTGAAAACCCTTTTAAATATCGTCGCCTTTGGATAGGTTTATCGAAAAAGATATTATGTGAAATGTAAAGGAGAGGACGAAAAGGTTCATTAGGTACCTTATATTTCAATGCTTGTATATCAGCTTTCATATGTATTTATAATATTTAAAATAGTTTGTATTTATTTAACAGCAGATTCTGTATTTTAGCAGCGATTGTTGATATCCATAAAATATTACAATGAGTTGAATTTAATATTATATACTTCAGGAAGTATTTTAGTTGTCGGTCATTCAAATTCATTTAAATACCAACGGAGTTTTGTCGGAGGAAAATTGCGACTCTCAATCTTGTGCATACGGCCCTCCAAAATTTATCTCTAGATCCGGAGGTTAATGCTGATTTCAGTCCTGTCAATTGGTCTTTTGAAATATGCACTCATAGTATATAAGACCAGCCACCACCATAGTATATAAGATCCGGTCTTTTCGTACCCTAGAGGGGCCGTTTGCTGAAGGCAGACAGTTCTGTTGGTGTTAGTAACTAATCAAAAAGTGATCGGGAAAAAGACTCACCTGCTTTTCAGAAGCATCTTGTGAACTATTGGAAATTTTGTAATAAAAATAATCATCGCCGACGAAACCCCAATAACAATACCATGGATTGTCCTCATTGGATAGGAAAGGGAAAGAGCTATCGATCTGCTTATTGTAGTATGGCTGGAGAGCCAAATCGCACATCTTATTTTTGTAAGCAATGAAATGTACAGCTTTTCATTATTATGTTTTTGAATAATATCTCATAAATAGATGTATTTTTGTTAATTGAATTGTAACTTGTCTAATGATTAAATATATTATAATATGTACAACCATTATTTATTTGTTTAATTTGAAAAGAAATATATCAAATACATCAACAAAAACACCTCATCGGACACTGGTTGATTAAAAAACCTTACATAATTATTATGTATATTACATATTACTTATTTTATATTGATTTTTTTTAGATAGGTACCATAAAATATATAGAGATCGGTTTAAAATGAAGAAAAATGCTTTGCCCTGTAAAGGGTTTACATAAAATGACACGACCTGATGAAAATCCCTAATGAATACAATGTGTGAAATAATATCCTAAAATACATACTGGTGACAAGTCTTACGTATAAAATGTATCCTCATATACATATTGGTATCAAATGTTTGCGATTTAGTAGGTTTACAATGCAGTGTAGGTATACTTTATCGATGCTTGCGACTTAGGACTGATGAATAACCTTTTAAATGCATGTGTATTCATATAGATGACGCCGCTTTGAATGACTACCTTGTAGTATTGCTATGTAGGTATGTATTAATTTTTGTCAACACCATAACCCTCACAAGGGGGTCCGGGCTCAGGAAGTGCCCGGCGAGGCGAGACGAGACGACCAGATAAATGAGATAACACACATCAAAAATTTGCTTGAATATTAAAAAAAAAAACAGCGGCCATAACAACAAAATGGCGACTCACGTTCTAGTTTGAAGGTATGAAGGTTTGTTGCTTCATTTCATAATTAATAACAGTTTTATATAACTATTTTAATTATCTTGTTAAATTACTTACTCAAGAAAAAGCGCCGCCTATTGGGGTACCGCTGGTTGAAAATTATTTTCTTGCTTCATTTCATAATTAATAAAAGTTTTAAATACTACTATTTTAATTATCTAGTTAAAATATACAATCGAGAAAAAGCGCCGCCTTTTGGGGTGCCGCTGGTTGAAAATTATTTTGTTGCTTTATTCCATAATTAATAATAGTTTTAAATACTACTATTTTAATTATCTAGTTAAAATATACAATCGAGAAAAAGCGCCGCCTTTTGGGGTGCCGCTGGTTGAAAATTATTTTGTTGCATCATTCCATAATTAATAATAGTTTTATATAACTATTCTAATTATCTTGTTAAATTACACACTCTAGAAAACGCGCCGCCTATTGGGGTGCCGCTGGTTGAAAATTATTTTCTTGCTTCATTTTATAATTAATAATAGTTTTTATATAACTATTTTAATTATCTTGTTAAATTATACAATCGAGGAAAAGCGCCGCCTATTGGGGTGCCGCTGGTTGAAAATTATTACTGTTTATATTTTTTTATTTTTCGGGATTTCGTCCGGCACCCGAAAAAAACAACAATATAAATGTATAACTTATTTCATATTTACCACTAACACTTAATAATTTGAAAATTATAATTGGGTTTATGAATTTTTTTACGAGTTTTATGATATTAGAATTAAATAGGTAACTAAGCAAACATAACAATATTTTTGAATAAAAATATATATAAAAATATAGATGACTGAACCAGTTTACACGATATTATGCAGCTTTAAAACTGAACTTAAAATATGAACAGCCAAGGCACAGCCCTGAGGTTCTATGATGCTAACTGTCGTAAAACGTTTGAAAATCAAAATTTACTTACCGTTTTTCAGTCTTCTTTGAACGTTTAATGGTATAATTTGATCTGGTAAACTTTCGTGCATTCTCTGGAGACACTATTTCAAACTTTATTTGGATTATTTTCCATTCTTTGACAATTATTTCGCTTAAAAACTTGAAGAGCACATCTTATATACAAAGAAAACTTTTTGCTGATGGGAGCCATATTGATAAAATGCCACGACATGATTGGCCATTCTGAAAAAGTGCTACGTCGTGATTGGCTAAGACGAATGTGACCACGTTTGATATAAAAAGTCAATGGAGATGACTAAGTTTGAAAAAAATCACAACTTTTATTTTGATTTTTTAAGCAGAAAATAAGGAGATAGACATGTCTGAAGTGAATAGTATTATATAAAACAACACAAGCAGTCATACCAACCAAAAATCTCAAAAAATCAGTGACTGGAGATGGCCACGTTTGTTTTTTAACGTCACATATTATCTTACATCCAAATTATATTTTATATCCAATTTAATTTAATTACCCTTTACCTAAGCATATTATATTTGACCAAAAATTTTAACCTTATACCATATTACCTATTACCTATATTTACATGGTCTGTGACCGACTTAACCATCCACAGTTCACTCTGAGAAGCCGTGGGACCTGTCAGAGCAAACTGCGGGACTTATACATATGAAATATTTTGTTCAGCCTTGCCAAGGGTCGTCATCATTCCATCGGTGGCACATTGACTACCAGGGTCAGACCGAGCGGCTGGGGAGCACTACTCCTTATGGGAGCGCCCCCCACAGGGGCAGAAAAACCAGTGCGTGACATTACCAGTAAATGTGAAGAACTCATTTAGAAGGAAACTCATTTATATGGTGATAAAAGTGGTTCAAAGAAAAATATATATTTTATCACATTATTTGAAAACACAGAGTTTTTTATGATCACTTAGATTATATTATAGACCTCTACAGAGTGGAGTGTTGTATTATTAGATCTTTGTTTTTACGAGAATGGATGTTAGGGACTTGATCAACCTATCGGGTGGATACTCTTGACTCCAAATATACATTAAAAAACAATATGAGCCTTCTTGGCTTAACTATATGAAACCAGTAGAATTATTATTTTAGAAAGGTTAAATAAATAATTATATTTTTTGGATGGATTTTTTTAAATAAAACTTGATTTTTTTAATTGATTAGATGTAAACAAATAAGAATTTTACACATAGTATAATAATTAAGGGGTTTTCTATGTGTATTTGGAAAGAGAGTATGGACCTAATAGGTATTATTTACTCTGGCTGAATATTTAGCACCAGTTATAATACAATACTTGTCACCAGAGGTTTGACAGGGCAAGATCAGCATTCACCTCCGGTTCCAAAGAGAGAAATTTTGCACAGGATCGGGAGTCACAATATTACCTCCCACAATACTCCCCAACATCTATTTGAATGACCGACAAATAATAAAATTACAATACTTCCAAGTACAACGCTATAGACTTACATAATTATATAGAATAGAAAGGAAACCACAGCCGATTATTGCGTAAGTTCACTCGTTATGAAGAAAGAAAAATTGATATACTCTTCTGTCCACTTAAACTGTTCATAAAGCATGTAAGTAATAGATTATGGAAGTTGACAACAGTAAAACTGTGATACATATTTTATATTAAATATAGCATTTTTTATTTTATTTAAAAAATTACATAGGTATACAATTATATTATAAACTTAACAAAGTAAGAGCGGAATTTACTGTGCTATCAAAACATATTTTGAAAAAAAGAAAGAATCTACTGACATATTGTTACAAAAACATACATAGGTACATTTGAGAAGGGTCTAGGACGATATGGCACCGGACAACTGGACGCCACAGAATTCGAAAATAAATAGACGTTATGTACTTACAGGTACATTAAAAAAATACTTACATTAAATATTATTATTTACATTTAAATGATTATATAATGATTAAATAGTTGGTGAGAATGTAAATATTCAGACGTAAGCAATGATTTAATCGTGCATATGTTTAAGTTCCAACGACAAAAGAGTTTTTTATTTTATATAAAGGCTTAGGCATAGTAATTCTCCATCCGCGATAAAGAATACATTATGTTAGGAGTAAAATGAATTCAAACTACTAAGTAGTAGATAGAAACTCATTAAAATACCTCGTCTACGTTCTGTATACGTGTCTACGACAGTGCGGCGTTCAATTGTCCGGAGGCCAGTCGTCCCTTTGAGAATGTATCCTTGGATGGGACAGTTTCAACATAAATATATTGGCATGCCTCTGCCCTGTCGCCCATAAAATAGCTTAAAAGTAGTCTTAATATGACTTAACAAAAAAGCAAGCAGACCAAAGCATTTCCGCTAACTATTTATAAAATATTATTAAGATTTAAACATATACTTACTTAATAAAATTAAGCGACTAAATATAATAGGAAATTTGTCACCATTCAGCGATCTTAAAAATACACAAAATATCAGTTAAGTCAGAAAAAAATGGTCTCAAGTTTATATCCATTTCTGATCAATATGTTGTTTTTAAATGTAGGTTTAAAGCAGTGCTATTACGGTACGACTCCAGAAATTTGTACGTACGCAAATCGCCGTATCACACTTCACTGAGAAATGTTGTATTCGAAATATATTATGGTCGTTTATTAAAACCGTTAAAACTATATAGTACTGAGATAAATTCATGTCTAAATAAAACACGGTTCTTTTCGGTTAACAGGAAGTTAGAGGCAAACAAATTTTGAAAGAAGTATATTGATACTGGATTAATTGTTAGGTTAGGTTTTCATTTTTGAAGAAACATTATTGTCTGCAATGCTCTACGAACGAGTATTTTTTCACCTCTTTCCGATAAGAAAGTTCTCGGCGAACTGTGCTACAGAGATATCTAATACGTACAATTTACATGTAACCATTTAGGTATCGACATACTCCTGGACTTCCCGTCTTCAATGGGGAGCCAGAATAATGTTTTGTAGGCCTAAACGTGCAGCTTGGCCACATAGTCAATTAACAGAATAGAAAAGACTTATGACGTAGACTTGGCGATCTGGTTAAAAGGGAATATGTTAGATTTAGAATATTAATTACAATATGTACCTAGATATAAAATTTCAAACTAATAGCTCTAAGTATAATATTATTTATAGCATTAAAATTGTAATTAATTTTGTAATAAGAATAGGTTGTAAATCTATGTAAGATTTTGTTTTATGAGTTTAAAAGAGATGGATGTAAAAGATGTAAGAGTGGAAGAGAGTAAGCATGAAAGTTCTTTTGTAGTGACTGTACTTTGCTACACCGTGCCATACTATGTACTGTGCCAAATTATCACGCGACCGTTTTAAAACATTTTAAAAGCAGTCGGAAGAAACACGAGTTGCGAACGGACGCAGAGTTGAATTCGCGTATTCCCGCGCCAAAAATAAAACTAATGTGGAAATTATTAGAATGTAATTGTGTAAAAAAGAAAACCATTGTAAATATAAAGCCACGTGCATACAAAAAAAAGACAGACTTTTTATTTAATCATTTTTTTTGTGAATCCTGACTTCGACACATACCCTGAGCTAGCTCAGAACTCGGGATATCTTAGTATGTTGGGTATAAATGGGTTTTTTAACATTACTTGAAAATTTGTAAGTAGCAAAAATTTTAATAAATATAAGTACTTAAGTACTTCATGGTCATTTTGTTGGATGCAACACAACATATTATTCAAATATTTTTTTTTTAAAAACAAATCAATAAGTTATTTGAAAGTAAATACCTGCTTGAACAGTATTTTTCAAAGCCGTTATCCAATGCGTGCCATATAGTGTAAAAAAATCTTTTTAGCTATACTTCTATCTATTGTTGATTATTATTAGAATTATACAGATATTGTTAAACCCTTGGAAAAGGGTAATTTTAAATAAAATAGCATATTAATTGAAAAACTCTCGCTAAATTATTGGCCTTTTACCTGGTAAGGTTAGGTTAGGTTACATTCTGAAGTACCTACAATGACATAATAACTTATTTATAGTTTTAAAATAAAAATTAATCAATACGATTACAAAGCCATACTATTTATAATCTACTTACGTATATTTGATAATTGTATTAAATTCAAAACAACCAAACACGACGATATTCGCACAATGTCTGAGCAACTTAGCATAATCTATTTAACAACTAAATATTTCATAATATAATATTATGTTACTTTTTCTACTTTTTGTATACAAATATACCCTCAACACGAGAGATGTCCAAAGGCTAAGAGAGGCATGGAGTGGTGTATGTTGGGCATCACGCGAGAGGACCGTAAGAGAAACGAATGCGGGGCACATTGCTCGCCGAAAGGACGGCCGCTGGACAAACGCCGTCATCCAGTGGTACCCAAGGGTCACGAAACGGACACAGGGTCACCCTAAAAGCCGCTGGATTGACGAACAGGTAAAGTTCGGCGGACATAGGTGGCAGCGAACGACATAGGACCGAGAGTTGGAAGGAGCTTAGGGAGGCCTTCATTCAGCAGTGAATTGACCCCGGCTGATGATGATATACAAATAATGATACATAGTTTTATCAATCTATACCTACGTAATATTTTGCATACGTATAAAATATTAAATTCAATTCATTTTAATATTGTCTGGAAAACATAATCGCTGCTAAGGTGCAGTATGTACTGTTAAATAAATAAAAATTACTTTGAATTAAATGAGTAATATCGCTAGAATACTAGTTTATTATAATATTCAAATGTAATATCTCACTATTTAAAAAAAATAATTATAAATGATATTCAAGCATTGAAATATAATATGGCAATGAACGCTTTTTCCTCTTCTTCACAATTTACATAATTAATGTTGTTTAAGATAAACCACTCCTAAGGCGACGATAATTAAAAGGCTTTTCACCAGAATAAGTCAACTTATGCACTTTAGGCTACCTGAGAATACACGTTAGTAATTCAATGCATCACATTTAAATGTCTTGTCTACAGAATTAGCCATTTTAAGTCTCTTCATATGACAAGACCGATTGCATGAAATCGTCACTGTTCTGGCAGAAGACACTAATTCGAAAAAATGACATATTGAGTTAGTTATACCAAAATGTTCCTCATTTAAAACTTTAGCGTCTGGAAACCTTCTTAATAAATGAACAGTCATCCTTCTTACGATTACTTAATAAACTCACATGATAGACCATTTCAAACATTTTAACAACTTCAAAGTCGAATTACTCAAAACTAGTATTTTCCAGTTAGTGTGTTCTGCCAGAACAGAGACGAAATGCAACTGTACTTTATACTATTAAATGGCTTTACTAGAACAATACTATTGACGTATTTCATGCCACCTGAATTTGCACATAAGTGGTTGTATACCCCACACTTGGATGAATTTTCACCAAAATGAGTTATTTTATGTCTCTGAAGACACCTGATTTTTCACATTAGTAATAGCATATTTCACAATTGCAATGGCTTTTCAACAGAATGTTTCATTTTATGTACCTTCATGTTACCCGACGACACACATGACTAATAATACACCTCACATGTGAATGGCTTTTCACCAGAATGAGTCATTTTATGCAATTTCATGTCACTTGACTTTGCACATGAGTAACTGGACACCGCACATTTTCACCAGAATGAGTGATTTTATGCAATTTAATGCTTGCTGACGATGCATGTGACTAATTACAAATTTCATACTTGAATTGCTTTTCACCAGAATGTTTCATTTTATGCAATTTAATGCTTGTTCTCGACGCACATGCATAATTACATAGTTCACACTTGAATGGCTTTTTATCAGAATGTTTTATTTGATGCAATTTAATGCTTGCTGACGACGCACATGAAAAATTACATAGTTCACACTTGAACGGCTTTTCACCAGAATGTATCAATTTATGTACCTTCATGTTACCCGCATGTGCAAATGCGTGATTGCAAATCTCGCACTTGAATGGCTTTTCACCAGAATGAGTCATTTTATGCAATTTCATGTCACATAACCTTGCACACGAGTAATTACATACCTCACATTTGAATGGCTTTTCACTAGAATGTTTCAAATTATGGTATTTAATGCTTGCTGACGACGCACATGAATAATTACATATTTCACACTTGAACGGCTTTTTACCAGAATGTTTCATTTGATGCAATTTAATGCTTGCTGGCGACGCACATGAGTAATTACACAGTTCACACTTGAATGGCTTTTCACCAGAGTGTTTCATTTTATGTACTTTCATGGTAACTGCCTGTACACATGAGTAATTGCATTCCTCACATTTGAATCGCTTTTCACCTGAATGAATCATTTTATGCAATTTCATGCTACCCAACCTCGCACATGAGTAATTGCATTCTTCACACTTGAATGGCTTTTCACCAGTATGAGTCATTTCATGTCTCTTCATGTGAGAAGGAAGTTTGCAAGAGTAATTACAATTGACACATGTCAACAGCCCTGCAACGGAATTACGTATTATCGCCAATGTGTTTATATGTAATGATTTGTGAAATTGCATTAGTTCGAACGATCCAAAAAAATCAAAACAGATACTGCATACAAAATTGTTTTTATAAAACCATTTTTTTTCTAATTTTATAACAGCCTCTAATAGTTCAGGTTTTGTCACTTTCGATTGAAAAATATCACGTTCAGCAGTGTGACAGATCGCGTTTATATCTCTAAACCTTTCAATGTACTCCCGGCCATCTTTTTTAGTACTTTGTTTATCAATCTGTAGGTCTTCCCAAGGATCTTGAACATCAGTATTCTCCGACAAAGATTTGAGACTCGCATTGTTGGCTGTTACTGAGCTTCCAGAGACAAACTAAAAAACAACCATTTAGAAAGAATAATAATTAGTTAGTGAGACAATGTCTTTAATTACCTATAATTTAATAACATTACGCAAGGAAATTTTGAAACACAATGCACACAACGCGAAATGGTAAAAGACGGAATATATCCACCCACAGTGTGCTAAGGGAAATATAATAATATGTCCTTTGCAGTAGAGAGCTGCTTTCCCTAGTGCAAATGCTCGCAAAGTCGCATTGGGGATTGGGTTTCTTGTGCACATATAACCACCGTTGTCTCATGATGTTAAATATCCCGATTTACAAACGGGTGGGAATTAATCGCACAATGCAATAATCGAAATTCACAAAAAAAAAACAAACTTTAACATTTGGAAAGTAGTTTTCACACATAATAAATGATTTCACAAATTAATAAATGAAATCACATAAAATAGTTTGTTTCACAAAACAAAAATCATACATCACTCATTGTAAATATAAGTTAACAAAATTTTGACAGCTACACACACTGGTAAAATTGTTTTCACCGATAAATAATACATCGCACAGAGAAATGGTAGAAATTCACAAATGTCAAAGTAATAATTGTAGCCGCAATACAATTTATTAGAAAGCAATCGCAAAAATGGTACTTAGGTGTCAATATAATTATTGTTTAACGCAGTAATATAAAAAGGTAGGTGTATATTATTATTCGTGCTACTATCGTTCATATATTATTATATCGACTGTGTTTAAGAAAAAGGGCGTAACCCTCGATTTTTCGAAAAGAGCTTTTATTAGATATTAACAATGTATACAACTAAATACACGTTCTGTAAAGAGGAAGTAAGCCGCAAATTCCGATTAATTATCTAAATTAAGGTTTTAATTGAGCTTTAATTAAGTTTAGAAAAACCATATACCCTCAATTTTAATGATTTTCTGTAATGACTTTTTTAATTATTAGTATATCGAAAAGATATTACACCAAATCAGCAATCATCATGCACTTAATGTCTATGTTTTTTTAGTAATATTAAACCAAAATGATTCAAAAAACGTTTTTTGCCTCTCCTGTAAAATTTGTTCTGTGTGGGTTACGCCCTTTTTCCTAAACACGGTCGATATGTAAATCTACAATCAAATAACGCCACCTAAGAATATATTTTTCGGTTTATTGATATAAGTTTTGGTAAATGTGCCGCAGATGCTATCATGAGATTTTATAATTTTCTTTTAAGACCAAACCTAACATAACCTAACCTAACCCAAACCAACCTAACCTACCCCCACCCTAATATTACCTAATATAAAATTAGTTTGTGATAATGATGCATCAAATTGTATGAAAATTTCAAATTTATTTGGATCGAAAAACCTATGCGCCGACAGAAAAAGGTATTTATTATAATTGTCTACATGGAATAAACTGTTTTCGTAAAAAAATCGTAAAAGCTCATGACGGGATCTGCGGCACAATTAGGTGCCTACCTAAGTTTTAATTAACGTCACTTTTTAAATAGTATTATTTGAATCTGAAAGTAGGTACCTAATACATACTTATGTTTTGCCAAAATATTGTTTAAAATCAATAAACCTATTTTTCTTAGTGTTTGTATTCATTTACGATTAATTAGTTACAATAGTATATTGATACGTGAAGACTACTTTTTCCTTAGTGCAAATCGATCATTTGAGAGTTGTAGTTGATTTGTGAATATCATCCATTTCCGATGTGATGAACATCTTTTTAAATGTTGTCAGCGCTTTGTCAAAACAGTCCATTCAATTGTGCGAATATAAACTACCCTGTCATTGCCCACTGAAGAAGAAAGCCGATACATTACATGACTGGTCCTACTTTTCACCCATCCCGTTGTCTGTGGATTATCTGTCATTGCCTGTCATTGTCTATAGAGTGCTCATACTGACGTGTCTGTCGTTTTCACTTGTTGGAGTATTCTTTCAGATTGTTTTAACGCATCTTGGAGACCATGGAGTTCATGTGATTTAGTGGTTCTGTGTTATTAATAATTGGAGCGACGATCAAAGTAAGCTTTTTCTGTGTATAATAAAATCATAATACACTAGGACGTTTGTCAATGTGACAGTCGATTCTAAACGACAAATAACGTATTTATTCAGTCATTATAGAATTTTTTTTTCAATAAATAGTATGGCAGTGGACCACTCGTTGGATGCGCAAAACGTTATGCTCAGGCTTTATTAATCTAAATATGTGCGGTGCACTAACTGAAAATAAAATCATAGATAGACTTTACGCTCCATAGATAATATTATACATTTTCACACCACTCAGCAGTGTTGTCATCGTTTTGTAGCAAAATAATTATAAATTGGCGATCCAAGATATCCAGATAATAAAGTATTTCGGCAAAAAATAGTGTGGTTATACTGATAATAAGTTCATAATATTCTTCTTCTGCTGGCAACTATAGCAGCAAAAGTGCGGCTCGCGTTCTGGTTTGAAGTCTTAAGTTAAGTCGCTTACATAACACACATATACGTCATTTACCGATGATTTACGATTCGATATTGATTCCCTATTAAAATATTAATCAATGTTTTACTTTTGGCTGCCTACCTACCTAAATAAAATTGACGAGGAAACATCTGTTCCAGTGTTGCCATCATTTTGTCATAGAATTATAGGAAGCGGTCCAAGAAATTATATCATTTCGCGGTATATTTCTTTAAGTTTACTTAACTACATATAAAAATAACTACAGTTAATAAATTGTAAACATATATGTTAAGATACTAATAGGAAAATTTGGAAAAGACAATTCAGAGTTTAAATTAAAAATACTAGTGGTGCTGCAACCAAGCTCCACCGACTCATACACTCTTGGCTTCCGTTAATGACCCCATATTCAGACCGAGCTATGCCGCAAATCTGGTGATGTCAGTATACAATAGATATAGGGAATTATCTACTTCAAACTCATAAGACTAGTCGCACCGTGAGTGTAAAACCAAGGCATCTGTTATATTTTGGATATATTAGGGTTTGAAGTTTTCGTTTTGTTAGGAGAAATAGAGTTTCTAAAAAAACCATAACATTTGGTTTATATCTACATGTTCTGCATGTTCTTTCAGTTACTTCACTTTTACATTATCAAGTTCACTACTTTTGCAGTTGTTTTGCATTTAATCTAAAAATTGAAAAACTTGCTGATGCCTTGGTTTTACACTCACGGTGCGTTGTAATCAATGAAATTGGGATATATAAGGAGAACTTACCTGATTGACTGAAGTGAACTTCGAGCAAGAACTTCCAGGTTGGGGGCTTTCATTAATGATCTCGCGCTCCGAATCTTCAAAGGGTTCTTCTTTGATTTCAACTGGTTGAAAAATATTCTCTGATTTGATATATATCTCGTTGAGTGGAGGATTCTTAAAACAAAAACAATATCTCAAAGAACGTGTTTCTCAAAAGTAAATGGTAATATTTGTAGACTATATAGATAATATGGACCGATCAGGGATGGCACCAATTGGAGGAGAAGATATAATGCTGAGTTCTACGGGCTGTACGAAGATTGCAGCGCAGTTCAATCAATTAAGATTGGGAGACTGGGATGGCTAGGTCATGTGCACCGTATGAATGACAATGAGCCGGCAAAGGGAGTGATGTCCAGCAATCCAATAGGACGTAGAAGAAGAGGGAGGCCAATGATTCGCTGGTTAGATGGAGCTGCCAGTGACTGCCGTATTCTGGGGGTACCAAATTGGAAAGCGGCCACACTGGATAGGGAAAGGTGGAGGGAGCTGTTGGAGGAAGCCAGGACCCACACCGGGTTGTCGCGCTCCTGATAATGATGATATAGATAATATTTGAAGACGCCAGAACGCATACATACAACTACGAATTTGTCATTCCTATACTGGCTCGCCGCATCTAAATATCAATACGTCGTTTCAAGAGGTTACGTGCGATTGTCGCTCAGTAGGTGTGTGCGGTCTTCTAATGCAATATCGGATCGACGTTCCTATAAGGTTTGATTTATGGCTGTGCAGCAGACGGGCGAGTTTAGATGTGAGGGCCGGCTTTTTGATTAGTTTATATGAGTATATAACGGTATATCTGTATTATACACAATTATTATTAACCCGGTTGGAATATTCATAGGAAATTATAACTCAGAGACATATCTATAATAATGTATCGTACGAAGACTGCCTTAGCCATGGCCCCCACATCTTGAAGCGGGCCCCCTACCTATCGCTCAATTTAAAGCAGTGTGACGATCCACAGTTGTGTATTCCAAATAGTGTTCGAGGTAAAATTTAAGGTATTTTATAGCTATTTTAGTATTGAATTTCTCTTGAATTGTGGAGTTGTCGAATATCGACATCAAATAATCAGAAATTGCATCGCACAAGCACATATTTCAATTGTTACTGTGTTTGAAGTGAAATAATAATTACTATTAATGCAGTGATGTGTGTGTATCTCACTTGGAAGCCCGGGCCCCCAGGCTAGAGCCCTGTCAGCCCCACCCCTTGTGGGGACCATGGCCTTAGCACTAGCAAAAATCAAACATGTTTCGCATTCGAAATGGCCAATGTTCCCAGTAATAAATAATACTTTTAACAAGTACAATATGGCTGCACATTTATTTATAATAATTGATGGAATTAACTGATTGGTTCATCGACACGGTAAAAGACTTATGCGCACAACACTACTATCAAATGTACGAGTACCTAGTTTATATCATTTTTATGTACCTATTTATTCTACATATTGATGTATCTACCTATTGAGGCGGTTAATTGGGTTACATGTAGATTGTACGTAAAACACTTCACCGTGGCACAGTTCCCCGTGAGCTTTCTATCGGAAAGACATGACCGTATACTATACGGTCTCCTATTTTATTAGATTCAATATGAAGGTACCTATTTAATTCAATTGTCATCGCTGATTTTGGCAAAATTCATGAATTCAAGAATGAAAACCTAACAATTAATAATCCAGTATATCGGCTATCTTCAAAATACTACGTACAAGTTTCCGGACACGGGTTATTATTGTTTCAATAAGTCAACTGTCTGAACTGTCAAAAAGTGATTAGTATGTTATAACAGCACGTCTCTTGGGTGTATTAAATTTTAGAGCGAGAGAGACAGTTTTGACGGCTAACTTATCGTAACAATTATAATAATACCTCAATATAAAAATATAATAAACTACCCTCGAGAGCTACCAATTACAGTCCTGTGTATAGAATAGATGTACTGAAGTAGATACCTACCTACGCTAAAAATGCTTCAGCAATGCAAATTGATTTGCACCCAATTTAAACAGTAGAGCATGAATCCTGTTTCACCCAAACATTCGTACATTTAGATTACATCGATTAGATAAGCTTTTTTAATGTCGTATAGTTCGATAACGATAAAACTAACCTCAAATATGCATTTGTCATTGTCAGGATTCTCTTCCTTAACGTCTAGGCTGTTTGGAAACCCTATGGGTACCTCAAACCAATGCTGCGGTTCTGCCACGGAATTGCCTTCATCATATTCTCGTTTGACATCCATTTTACGTGTTTAAATCGAGAATATATTGTTAATGGATTAGATCACCTTCTTCCCTGACGTTAAAGATTTACTAGGGCTGTCAACATTTATCAATATTTTTTGACTGATACTTGGATCGTTACTTTTATTCCGATTTCATATCGATACCACTTTTACCTCAAACAGATTAATAAATCATTGTCGAATCAAAACAGGCATTCAATTATAATACAGTGTAAATATAAATAGCTGTGAACAGATTTTTCCTCGTCATTTATTTTATATACGCAGCCATAAGCAGTGTTTCTACATTGACTAATATTTTTAAGGATTCACATAAAAGTCAACGGTCTCAAGTGCGACAGCGGACACTTTCGTGTGCGCAATGAAAAATGATGTTAAAGAATCTAATTAGATACCTAGGTATATTATTATTTTAAAACTAAATTGTTGTAAAAACCTATTTTTTTCGAATGAATTGTTATTTTGTATACATTTCCGAAAAGGCGGTAGGTAACAATTTCTTTGTTTTCAATAATTCAGAACCCCTGGGTCTAAAGCTTTTATTATTTAATGTCATTATAATAGGTAATAATATGCTAGCAGAGCCAGCTGGCGGTAGCCAGTCTGTCTCGCTAGTCTTTGCAGACAGCTTGGCGTTCTAATGATATGGTGCTGGATAAAAGTAATTGTGAAGTATGCATATACGGCGCCATAGTTTTCCCTTCGGGATGGATTTTCATTCCTCACATACAGTTTGACATTTTGCTGATTTTTCAGTATTACGATTTGCATGTCGTCACTGCCAATATAAATTTTGGGGCATATATGTGTATTCTATACTCAAGTCTGGCCTTCAGAATATCGTCTGATACCACCTCAGGCTGCTAGCCCTAGCAGAAAAGTTGGCAATTGCCGATTGATGCCACTGAGATTTTTATACAATAATTTATTATGTGTAGGTATATTCGTATAATGTTTTGTATGTTTGCATTTAAATATGATGAATAATTATATATCTCAATCATTCCAATATAAAGCAATATATGTGATTATCATAAATCTTCTCCATTCTTTGTTCATGTCCACCCCTTAGTTGGCGCATTATGGACACCACGTCGCGCCTCCAAGAACACCTGTCGCTCGCCAGTCTTCTTGCTTCGTTCCAGATCAAACCAGCATCCCATAGCTCCGCCGTATGCACTCTATAGATAGTAGGTATTTAGTGGCATTTCAGGACGCCGGAATTCGGTCAGCTTGAATAACAGACAAGCAAGGTTGAGGCTCTCTTCTGGCATCCGCAGCACGTGGCAAACCCAGGTTCAACGTCGCCTCTTCACTCTCTGCGTGATGAGAGGCTTTGTGCGTTCTCTTATCTCCTCGTTACTCATAAAGACATACCACCCCACATCCAGTATCCGTCGCAAACATCTGTTTTCGATGCTCAGTATACGGTTGCCCTGAGCCTTCGTGAGGTACCATGATTCTCTGTAAAGCTGTAAAGCAGCACCATCAGAATTCAAGCGTCGAATAGGCGATGAGACTCTTGTATAATAAATAGCGATCCAATATAATGTGTACCTATATTAATCGCCCACTGTTCCAATTTAGATACCTAATAGAAAAGGTTAGCAGTTTAAAAAATAAATTCAAACAATTTATTAAATTATTTTTAATTTAATTTAATTTAAAAAAAAATTCATAAAAATAGATGCCTGCAGCCGTAATAATATTTAAAAAAAATCAAATTTTTAATCAAAATTTAACCTTAAACGAAAGAGCTAGTTTACTGGTGCGGGAAATTCATATCGAAACAATTAATGTTAATAAATAATAATGAATCAATACATAAAATTATAATTGAGAGGAATACACCAGTATAATATGTTATGTAAGCGACTTAACTTAAGACTAGAAACCAGAACGCGAGCCGCCATTTTGTTGATATAGCTGCAAGCAGAAGAAGAAAACTATGAACTTGTTATCAGTACCACACTATTTTTTGCCGAAATACTTAATTGGATATCTTCAATAGCCAAGTATACACTCTGGACTTTTTCGTACGTCTCACGAATTGAACACAGGGCATGCGTCATCAGCCCACAAATCGGTTTGAAAATGGCCTCCATTTTGTGATGAAAGTACTAGCGCACTACGATCAGACCGGCTTGGATTTCTGTTCAACACCCCAGCAGCTTTGTATTTTTTCGGTAATATTCGGGTGTTTCGTGCAGTTGCTTGTCAATAAATATATTTATTTTAGTCTTAGTCGACGTTAAGAATAGTGGATCGTATTGGATGCATATTAGTATTGAAAAATAACGATTTTTTTTTTTAAATTTATGTCGACTGAAATGATGACAATGAATTTTATTGAGGAGTATAGGGCACATTGCGCATTATGGGATATAACTCATAAAGACTATACGAACAAACTGAAGCGCAGGTATATTATCTATCACTTTCATAAAGTGAAAACAGTGATGAACGAATGTAGACAGTAAAACGGATTATTTTATCTCTGCGCATGCACAAAACTTCTCGGTGTAAAACCAGAATTTAAAAGTTGAAGAGGAAGTGTGTGATGAAATGACTAAATGTGGAACTAGCTATTCACCAATTATAATTGTGTGACATTACGACGGCAGCACTGCTGATTGTATTATCTATGGAATGAAAAGATTTTATTACAGTAGGCGACAAGGCCTGAACAAAAACGATGCATGAGTGCGAGTGAGAAAGTATTCGGCACCCTTACGATCTCTGCGACACGCGCTAGAGTAAGATAAAAGGTCTACTAGCTACAAGCCAGTTTCCAAAAGTATCGCCATCAAATTGGGGCGAAACGCTTCACATAGCGTCGATAACTTGCGAGCTCGTGTTGCTAAAATTGATATTTTTTGTGTTAAACAGAAAGTCAGTGGTAAATATTTTTGGTTAATTAAGTAGAAAAGATGGTTCTGTGTCTTGTCTTAAAATGTGGTAGCCGTACTGATAAGCAAGAAGATGGTATTACGTTTCATAAGTAAGTTGATACATGTTCGTGATAATTTATTTGTATTTTATTATATATTTTAATATCAGTGACCTAGTGTTTCTTTAAAATAACTTAAATTATGGATATCTTTATCTAATGGTTGCATTTTGACCGCTTAAAAATACTATATTACGTAAAAAAATAGAAAATTATATTTTAGTTCTGAGCGTCTAGTGCGAGCACTTTGGGCGAGCACTAGCGAAATGGTCTATGGTCTCGAACATTTGTAGACGAATGCGTTCGCTCGCTCACAAACCAAACGCAAGGCACGCGGCTTCATTTAGCAATGCAACGGGTGGCGTCTAGATGTATCTATAGTCTAAGGTAGGCGACATTGTCATTGTTTCCGCGTGGGTACTGCATGCAAATAAAAATAATCATTTGCGTACCTATTAAATACGCAAAATGGATGTCAAAGTTGAACCAGATGTAAGCGAATCAGACGCGGAAAGGGAGAAGAGCTGCAACGTAGCCGGAGAGCGCCCAAAAATTTATATAAAACAAGAGCCGACATCGATAGTCACGCATTTGAGGTTAGTCTTGTCCAAAACCTACTTATATCGAACCATGAGAGGATTCAAAGGAATATTTCTGTACTGTAGGCATGTAAATGTAACAAGATTATTTGATAAACGCGTTTTTCAATATATAGCCTAATTTTTATCTGAAAAATCATGGCACTAAAGAACGGCTCTGAGCTAACTGTACCTAATAGACATGTTATTCATTTTTACGATTACGAGGTAAGTAGGGAGGGAAAGGGAGGTAGTTACGATCGCGTGCGCTTCCCAGGTGAAGAAAGCAACTTAATCGACAACTGAAGGGGATTGTTGGCAACGCTTGTAAAGTTATTAATCACCAACCTCAGTAATTCGACAAAGAGCATGAAAAGAGAGGTTATCATTAAAACATGTCATACAGGTACAAAACAAAGAGAGGTTCATTTAGATGAGTCACTGCAGATAATCATCCGCAGTTAATTGAATGCAAGCATTTACTTCTTTTTACACGTGTTGTAGTCAATTCATTCCAAAATGGCGTTAAGTGAAATTGCGGTGCAGGTTGGAATTCAAACAATTTGTGATTGTTATGTGAATGCAGAAATTTCATCGAGAGAAAGAGGTAGAGGAAAAAGGGACGCTGATGGATAAAATCATGGGTAGCGCGATGTATTGTCATGAGGAATATGATGACGTGCGCATGCGCAGTATTTTTGGAATAGTCATCAAAAAGTAGAACCAGTTGAACTTCACGCACTTTTGATTCGTTTCGTTGATGAATGTGCGTTTACACGGGATTATAGGGATAATTCCTCCGCGACGATTGTCAAAAGTGAATCATGTAAACGGGGCTTAGGTAGGTAGGTACAAGAGATTTTTTCGCGAATGTTTTTAACCAAAACTGTATTTTGCTTTGAAGACCTTTATCGACCTATTTCTCCTATATTATGTTTATTTTCCCCTGAAATTCAAGATATAAACTATTCAATTTGAAAGACGTCCATCAGTTGTCAGACATTACCAATGTTGACATACTTTTGTGCGCATACGCTTAATACGGCTTGCGGCTAGAATTGGGTATTTCCCGAGAAAATATCAATCTCGAGATTTGGGATTTCCCGAAATGATAAAATTTTGAATTCTCGAGATAACGGGAAATTTAAAAAAACAGACAAAAAAATATGATTTTTTTATTTATGTAAGACAAACAAAATAGAAATAGGAAAACAAAAATAATTCAAAACATTACTTAAGCTTATGCTGCCCAATAACTTTCCCTGCATTGTAAGTTGAATTAAATCAAATTCTCATTGCAGAATATGGGGTAATGATTATGTATTTTATTATAGCAGAATAGTATGTGTATCTTAAGATACCATCTTGTTGGCCTAATGTTCATTTAAAGCCGCCAACGAGATGGTTGGTTGGACAACATCAATTTACAACAACTTAAATTCTGGAATGTAATCCAAGTGGATACACCAAGTACGATAACATTGATAACAGTGTAGGTAGAATTGAGTATTTCCCGAGAAAATCTCTATCTCGAGATTCGGGATTTCCAAAAAAGAAATCTCGAGATATCAGGAAATTAAAAAAAAACAATCCTAAAATCAGTGCAAAAACAGACAAATTCCAAAAAAATATGATTTTTTCTATTTATGTAAGAAGACAAACAAAATAGAAGTAGGAAAACAAAAATAATTCAAAACATTACTTATTAAAATAGAATTTCAAAAAACACAGACTCAATCGCTGCGTCTGACGGTCGTGTACGCTTTTGAGACACAAAATTCCCTGATGTTGAAAAAATTGCGCTCATTTTGAGTCGCCGTTGGGTTAATTGTATTAAATACCCCGATGTCTTTGAACGTTTTGTGTTTCCCGTCCACTTTTTTCATAATTTTCTCGAGATTCGGGATCGAAAATCTCAAAAATTTCTCGAGAATTCCCGTCGGGAAATTCACGAAACCCAACTCTACTTGCGGCTGATTTGAAATTTGCCATATTATGATTGAACATTGTGGTGCCTAGAATTCGATATAGTTAACGATTTGACGATGTGTAGTTGTCACCGCTGGGTAAAGACATTCTAATTGATCTGTAGGCATTTGTTGTTTAAGATTTTAAACCACATTCCTTGATACTTAAAGCATTTTATGAGCATATTTGCACTGATTACTCTTTGTAAATGGTTGTTTTTTTAGTTTGTCCCCGGAAGCTCAGTAACGGCCAGCATTGCGAGTCTCAAATCGTTGTCGGAGAATACTTATGATCATGATCCTTGGGAAGACCTACAGATTGACGAACAAGATATTAAAAAGATGTCCGGAAATACATTGAAAGGTTCAATGGTATAAACGCGAACTGTCACTGCTGAAAGTGATATTTTTCAATCGAATGTGACAAAACTGGAGGCTGTTATAAAATTGGAAAAAAAAATCGTTTTATAAAGAAAATTTCGTGTGTAGTATCTGTTTTGATTTTTTCCAATCGATCGACCAAATGAAACTACACAAATCATTACATGAGAACACATTATCGAAAATGAGTAATTCCGAATCAAGGCTGTTTAAATGTGTTAAAAGTAATTACTCATGGAAACGATTTTGTCACATGAAGAGTCAAGAAATGACCCATTCAGTTGAAAAAAAGTTTAAATGTGACAAGTGCAATTACTCATGTGTAAAGTTATGTCACATGAAATCACAAAATAAATCATTCCAGAGACAAATCATTTAAATGAGTGGCTTGCAATTATCTTTGTGCGAGGTCAAATAGCATGAAATTGCATAAAATGACTCATTCTGGTGAAAAGCCATTCAAGTGTGAAAAGTGCAATTACTCCTGTGTACAATCAGGTAACATGAAATTGCATAAAATGACTCACTCTGGTGAAAAGCCATTCAAGTGTGAGGAATGCAATTACTCATGTGTACAGGCAGGTAACATGAATGTACATTAAATGACTCATTCAGGTGAAAAGGCATTTAAGTGTGAGATATGCAAATACTTATGTGTGTCGTCACGAAATATGAAATTGCATGAAAGTACTCATTCTAGCGAAAAGCCATTCAAATGTGTGGAATGCAATTACTCATGTGCGAGGTTAAGTAGCATTAAATTGCATAAAATGACTCATTCTGGTGAAAAGCCATTCAAATGTGAGGTATGCAGTTTCTCATGTGCAAAGTCAGGGAATATGAAATCCCATAAAATGACCCATTCTGGTGAAAAGCCATTTAAATGTGAGGTGTGCAGTTTCTCATGTGCAAAGTCATGTAACATGAAATTGCATAAAATGACTCATTCTGGTGAAAAGCCATTCAAATGTGAGCAATGTAATTACTCATGTGTGTCGTTGGGTAGTATGAAATTCCATAAAATGGCTCATTATGGTGAAAAGCCATTCAAGTGTGAGGAATGCAATTACTCAAGTGCAAGGTTAGGTAACATGAAATTGCATAAAATTACTCATTCTGGTGAAAAGCCATTCGAGTGTGAAGCATGCAATTATTTACGTGTGTCGTCACGTAGCATTAAATTACATAAAATGACTCATTCTAGCGAAAACCTATTCAAATGTAAGTAGTGAAATTGCGCATGTGCAACGTCAAAAAGCATGAAATTACATAAAATGACTTAAGATGAAAAGCCATTAGAGTGATAGGTATGCAATTATTCATGTATACAGGAGGTAACATGAAGGTACATAAAATGGATCATTCTCGTAAAAACCCATTCAAGTGTCTGGAATACGATTTCTCATGTGCAAGGCCAGGTAGCATGATATATAAAATGACTCATTCTGGTGAAAAGCCATTTAAATGAGAGGTATGCAATAGTCGTGTGCACTATCAGGTATCATGAAATTGCATAATATGACTCATTCTAGCGAAAACCCATTCAAGTGTGTGGGGTCTTCTAAAACTCATGTGCAAATTCAGTTCATGAATAACTCATTATGGTAAAGCTATATAAATGTGAAGTTTCTAATTACTCATGTGAGTCGGCATAAAATGACTCATTATGGTGAAAAAACATTTAAATGCATTAAATGTTGTTACTCATGCAAACAGTTTTGTTACATGACGAGACATAAAATCACTCATTCTGTTGGCCAGACATTTAAATATTATAATGCAATTATTTCTGGTGTGTAAATGAGTAATAAAATCACTTCTTGGGTATTAATTTTATTTATCATTTAAATATTATGATATTAACTATAACGCATGTATAACTAATGTGACCAGACGTCCCGTTTTCAGGCGGCGTATCCCGGTGTCCCCGAACACAGTTTCGGGACGCCAAAATGTCCCGTTTTCGAAAAGAAAGAAACTTGTGACCATGAAACAGAAATATTACCTATTCACTTCACAAATTCACAGACACAAAACATGTCAGAATGGAACACTGGGATTGTTTCAACCGAATCTCGTTGTGTGGAGTTGTTCAAACACTTTCGCGCCAATAATTTGGATCACAAAATTTTTCATATAATTATTGAATATATTTATGTCTGCCCGGCACTAATGCACCAGTAGAAAGGGTCTTCTCTCTTATGAATAAGTTGTAGACGAGTGAAAAAACTCAGTTGAATATAGCAATGTTGTAAATTCGAAAAAATCCTGCCAAGAATTTCATTTGCTTTTGAAATCAACACCAGATATACCTACTAAAATTGTTCTTCGGAAAATATAACATCAGATAAATTTTTATGTGTGTACTTTTCATTAATAAATAAAATAATATGTACTATTAAAAAATATGTAGGAACTCAAGTTTTATATGTGCCTACTCAAACATACCTACCGATAATCTTAAAATAAATAAATGAAATAGGTAACCTAATATGACATGAAAAAACATAACTATCTTGTCAATTTCCTTGTGTGAAAGTGTGAGGCGCCTGAAATCGATAAGTACCTACCTTTTTTAGGTGTCCCGATTTTGGGGAAAAAAATAAATGGTCACGTTATGTATAACGTTAGGTCACATGAAATCACCCAATGGTTTATACTGGAAAAAAGCCATTTAAATGTGATGCATTCAATTACTAACGGGTATTCCCAGGTAGCATGAAATAAATAAATTGACTTATTCTGGTGAAAACACTTATATCGTCGCCTTAAGATAGGTTTATCGAAAACGATATTATGTGAAATGTAAAGGAGAGGACAAAAACGTTCATTACCTTATATTTCAATGCTTGTATATCAGCTTTCATATTTATTTATTTTACAAAGTGTGAGATAAATTATATTTGAATATATTGATTAATCTAGCGATATTACTTATTTTATTCAAAATAGTTGGTATTTATTTAACAGCCGATTCTGAATTTTAGTTACGATTGTTGTTATCCATGAAATATTAAAATGAGTTGAATTTAATATTATATACTTCAGGAAGTATTTTAATTGTCGGTCATGTAAATACGTTTAAATACCAACGGAGTTTTGTCGGAGGAAAATTGCAACTCCCGATCTTGTGCATACGGACCCCCCAAAATTTCTCTCTGGATCCGGAGTTGATGCTGAGTTTAGTCCTGTCAAGCCCCTGGTGTCAAGTAGTCTTTTGAAATAGTCACACAGAGTATAAATATAAGACCAGCTGACTAATATACTGGAGGGCGATGATCCGTTATTTTCGTACCCTAGAGGGGCCGTTTGCTGAAGGCAGACAGTTCTGTCGGTGTTAGTACCTAATCAAAAAGTGATCGGGAAAAAACCGAAGACTCACCTGCTTTTCAGAAGCATCTTAGTACAGGTGAACTATTGGAAATTTTGGAATAAAAATAATCATCACCGTCGAAACGCCAATTACAATACCATGGATTGTCTTCATTGGATAGGAAAGGGAAAGAGCCATCGATGTGCTTATTGTAGTATGGCTAGAGAGCCAAAACGCACATCTTATTTTTGTAAGAAATATAATCTACAGCTTTGCATTATTATAATTTGAATAATATCACATAAATAGATGTAATCTTTTTTAAATTGAATTGTAACTTGTGATTAAATATAATATAATATGTACAACCATTATTTATTTGTTATATTCGAAAAGAAATATATTAAATAAATCAACAAAAACACCTGTTTTTCCAAAATTCTGATAAATATTGTTAACTTATTTTTATATTAAAATTGTTTTTAGATAGATACCATAATATATATATATATAATATATAGATCATATACTTTTATAATATAATAGAGATCGGTTTAAAATGAAGAAAAAATGCTTTGCCCTATAACGGGTTTACATAAAATGACACGTCCTGATGAAAATCCCTAATGAATGCAATGTGCGTTTCATATAGATCCTCCCAACTTAGTTATCCTAAAATACATACTGGTGACAAGTCTTACGTATAAAATGTATCCTCATATATCATAACGTCTCTGTTCTGGCAGAACACACTAACTGGAGAATACTAGTTTTGAGTAATTTGACTTTGAAGTTATTAAAATGTTTGAAATAATAGTCTATCATGTGAGTTTATTAAGTAATCGTAAAAAGGATGACTTAAAAATAAAGACTGTTTATTTATTAAGAAGGTTGCCAGACGGTAATGTTTGAAATAAGGAACATTTTGGTACTAACTTAATATGTCATTTTTTCGAATTAGTGTTTTCTGCCAGAACAGTGACGAAATATGTTTGCGATTTAGTAGGTTTACAATGCAGTTTAGGTATACTTTATTGATGCATGCGACTTAGGTGACCGATGAATAACCTTTTAAATGCATTGTGTAGGTATTCATATAGATGACGCCGCTTTGAATGACTACCTTTATGCTGCAATCTGATTTAATCCTAATGATTTTGTCACCTTTGAATGAAGCTGCTATGTAGGTATGTATTGATCATTATCAGCACCATAGCCACCACATGGGGGGGGGGGGGGCTGACAGGACTCTTGCTTAGGGGCCGGCGAGGCGAGACGACACGACACGACAAGATAAATGAGATAAACACTTATCAAAAATTTGCTTGAATAGTAAAAAAAAATCGCTATTTTCCTTCAGAAATATTATTATTCAAAGTTATGTGGTTGTACGATACAATTTTCAATTTTGTATCGACATCTCCATAATTCAAATGGGTGTATTAAAATATACAATAAAACACTAAACATACACATTAATTTAACCGCGTACCTACACCATTTGGAAACCGCTACTGCAGAGCATCACATTGCCTTTATCCTTAGCGATAGGTAGGGGGGCCCGCCAAAGATCTTAGCCTGGGGGCCGCATCACGATGTGGGGCCCATGATCAGCACTGTAATAATTCTGGTTGTGATGTAGTAATTATTGGAATTTCCTACTGGAATAAATAAGAAGTAAGTCGTGTTTCCTGCCAAAGTATCGTCTGGCGTCAAAACAACATGGTACCTACTGTAGTAATGGATGTTTCCCAGCTATTTCCTGTTTCCTATTCGAATAAATTAAAACTATGTCTCGTGTCTTGCCAAACTATCAAACATCTGGCGAATAGTAATCATGTTTTATTTACACCTGAATTATTGTTATTTTACTGTAGATATTAAGCAAAATTAATTGTTTCGTAAATGTATCTATGTATGCATGCATTTGTATATTTTCAAGATTCCTTATTAAAACAATTTTATGCACGTATTTTGTGATTATTTTAGCTCCATGTTTTTCCTATCGTTTTATTTATGAATATAGAAATTAAATGAATAAACAAACTAGCATATTAAAACCTGATCACTACCAGGCCCACACACCATTAGCACTTTACAATTCTGCCAAGCTCTTCCATCCTACCCACCGCAAGGGCACCTTTCAATTCGTCGACATTCTCAAAGAATATATCCCCAATTCCCAGCTGTTGGTACTCAGTCGTTCGTATTTAGGGTATTGTACGGCTATATTATATTGTACAAGGATGGGTTAACTTGGAAAAGTGACTAAACTAATGAAGTTGTGACAAACCTATTTGTAAATATTTTCTAAATAATAAATGTATGAGATTAACTTAAACACGTGTCAAGAATATATCATTCTGAGCTTGTCTTTCGTCTTACAACTGCTCTTGATTTATGCACTGACGCTCATTCAATATTGGTGTAGGCAGTGCTCGAAATGGAAAATTTCACGAACAGGAACGCTCTATAATTTTCCGAAAAAACGGTATGCTTAATTTTTTTCTTTACATACGTACGTACGTTGGATGTATAAATGCAACAATAAACTTTGAACTTCTTACGCGGATGTATATTGAGCAAGTGGGCAAGGATTGTCAGCGCCGCAGGCGAAAGAACCTCGTCTCAACAAAGTATACCGTCAAGAATTGTATTATTCTTTACTCTTACTTTATCTACCACCCATAATCAGCAGGCATGTTACTTCTACCACCTCTCGTCACTGCTTATAACTTATATTACTGTCTCATTTGGGATAGTTCAGTTTGTTAATTAATTAAACTTAAAAAACAACATATCCACATACCTACCATAAAGATTCAAATTAAAAATTAATTTACATATAACAAATTTTACAGATTATAGATTCAAGACGAGCACAGAATATTTTAAAAAAAATTAAAGAAATAGTATTAAAATAGTGTTTAAAAATAAAGAAATAGATGCAGCAACTATTAGAAAAGTAGTAAGTACCTATACAGAGACGAGTAAATACAAAATTTATACAGTACATATCAGTATACCGATAGAGCTAACTACGCCATTTAATTATTTAAGAAGTTATCAAACTAAGAATTTATAAATCGTTCACATAAACTCGTTCTCACGCAGGAGGAATATACCAATATCCGAAGCGATTTGGTTGAACACAGTGTGTAAGCATTCTTAAGATAAATCAATCGGATAAAGCCATGGATGGCATCCACACAGCTTCAAACAAAGGATCCTCAAAGATTTCTTTTGGACCTTCTCCACCATAAGGGCCATTAGGCCATACCTACTTCTAAGAAAAGCTTCAAGCCATCATCACCAAACTACGTAATTATAGCATTTTAAATTACCAATTGTGTATCATTAATTATCGGCTTTTGAGCTTTGAGAATCGATGTCTCCGCCGAATCTTAGGGGTACATTGGTACGACCGCGTTACAAATACCCGAGTTCGTGAGCACAGCAGCCTTCGGTGATTGAAGTTATCACGAAGAGACGATTTACGTGGCTGGGACACGTATTCCGGATGCCGCCAAAGAGTGCTGCACTTCGTACCCTTGTGGCACAGCCTCAAGGGTTCCATCGCCGTGGCCGCCTCTCCCTCACCCTGCAGCGGTGCTACAAAAGCGACCTATTTGCTGCAGGTCTGACATGGCGGGAGGCGCATGGCGATGGACCGAGGGAAGTGGCGCCAATGCTTGCCATATGCCCCAATATTAGGACATGACAGGGTAGAAGAAGAAGTATCATTAATTATATAAGATAAAACATGATGGAAGGTGCAACTCGAGTTGCTAAACACGATTCCTATAGAATAATATAAAATTGTCATTAATCAGTAGGTACCTACCTATATTCAACATTATAAGGACTAATATTGTAGTGTATGTATATACCTATACCAGTGGCGCACCCAGGAATTATTATTGGGGGGGGGGCCAAGAAGGAGAATGTAAATTAGTCCCATAGACTCTTTTTCTTCTTCATATAAATATTTTTACATATTTTCACAATACATGGCGATATACATAGGGACATTTTCAACTAGTTGAAAATGTCCCTCTGAGGCGGACGAAACCGGTCCTTATCTATTTAATAAAAGTGGAATAAGTACTAAAAAAAAAATTATGTTTTATTAAATTAAAACAACAATACAATATTTATTCCGAATTCCACCGAAAAAAATGTTCTTTTGATTTACACCACCACCGTAGTGGGTGTAGTCGTTCTTTTCGCAGAATGTTGCAGATTTTTGGTATTTTAATATTTAGGTTCCAACATATTAATTGAAAATGGACAAAAAAAGTATTATTGCCTTTAAATTATACACAACCTACTCAATACAACACAGCCTTATATCTCGTTTATCGGTCTTTTGTCTATTGCACTCGGTGTACCTACACCATGGCCCCCACATCCTAAAACGGGCCCTCAGGCTAGGGCAGTGGTCGGCAAACTGCGGCTCTTTGGCCTTTTGAGTGCGGCTCTACCACAGATGCTCTCTGTCATATTTGACATGGCTACAAAGAAGAAGCAAAGAAAATGGAAGAGGATAACCGTAAATGTAATGTTGAGTAGACCGAGACTTCGCGTTTATTCAAAACTTAAATGGCTTCCCGACCTGTATTTATGTGTCGGGAAAAATTGACGCATTCAAATTTAGAGAGATACTACAACTAAAAACTAGTAATTTTGCGCTAAATATTCTGTCGATGATGCAAGGAAGAAAGCAGCTGAGGAGAAGAGTCAAGAAAAATAAAGTTCTGTATTTAATTAGGTACTGAATAAAATCTTTCAACAATGTTAATATTGCAAGTTTTGTGGTTAGTAAAAAGATTTCCAAGAGAGGAAATCAAGAGTAAATTGAGAAATCGATTTATTGATGAGAACCTGGAATCGTGCTTAAAATTAAATCAACAACATACGAACCTGACTAAGGTACCCAAACTTTACAAGGAGATGCAAGGCCATTATTCACATTGAAATTGTCAGTCATTGTCATGATTCAATTGTATGGATACCTTACTTACAATTTAATTTTTATTAATAAATAAGATGTATGATATTCAGTTTTATTCAGTGTACCTACATATAATTTAATTAGGACTTTAACTAAACTACCTACGTATATAATTTAAGTTTAAGAAATTTGGCTCTCAAAAGAAATCTCAATCGTTGTACTGTTGATATTTGGCTATATTGACTAATGAGTTTGACGACCACTGGGCTAGGGTATTTGACGGGCCTCCTATCCACCGCCTAGATTAAAGGCAGTGTGAAACACTACATTAACGTTTTTCAAATTGTGTTTTAGTTCAAATTGAGGGTACTTATGCAGTGAATTATTGGCAATTTTCAGTACGTCATCTACTTTAATAATGGAGCTGTCGACACATAATAATCAGAAAATATATTGGACATTTATATAAATTAAAATTTTCATAGTTATGAAGTATAATAGCGCCGCAGGCGACTTTTTTTACTATTAAAGCTAATTTATGATATGTGTTTATCTCACTTATCTGGTCAACCCGACACGCCGGGCCCCCCACAGCCCGGGCCCCCAGGCTAGACCTGTCAACCCTCCCCAGCCATGACCTATACCACTCCGGAATTCGGGTGGACACCGAGAATTTTATTAGGGAACGGGTTTCTAAAAAAACCTGACATTAGTGTTTCGAAATTTTTGTATTAGAAATTAAAATCTAAGAAATATTACTAAAAAGGGTGCTGGAGAATTACAAATCATTTTTTGCCGTGTTGTTTGTCTAAGCCCAAGGTATAGTTTATTGGCTTTCGATTTCAATATGTAAAATCATTCTGATGATTTTCATATTTTGGGGGGGGCCAAGGCCCCCTGCCCCCCCCCCCCTGGGTGCGCTACTGACCTATACCATAGGCCCCACATCGTGAAGCTGGCCCCCAGGCTAGGATCTTTGGTGGGGCCCCCTTCTTATCGCTAAGAATAAAGGCAGTATGTACGGGGTAACAATAATCTGTATATTTAGTGTTTTATTGTATATTTTAAAACATCCATACGAATTATGGAGATGTCGAGTATTGATAAACAATTAAGAATTGTTTCGTATAACCACATAACTATAAATAATAGTATTGTAAGAAAATTCTTTTTTTTTACTATTAAAGCAAATTTGTGATGTGTGTTTATCTCACTTATCTGGTCGATTCGCCTCGCCGGGCTCCTCCTGAGCACGGGCTCCCAGGCTAGAGCCCTTTCAGCCCCTCGTTGTGGAGTCCATGACCTATATGTTACAATGATGATGCTTTGGTTACCATTATTGTAATATACGTACACTTACCACCTCAGATTAAAGAACTTACCACCGTATTTATTTAATCTATGACTACCATCTAAAATTATTTGTTGTCCGCACTGAACACGTACCTACCTAATTTGTGAGTGTATTTTAAACTAAGCGATTCAATTTGTGATGTTTGTCCTTACCTAGTCTCATTATAGTCATTATTATTGCCACGGTGATGAATAATGATAATACAGAACAATAATTTATTATTATGATACTAATAAAATTTTATTGGAGGATATTCCTTTTTTTTTTAAACAAATTTACAAACAAAAATTAACTAAAAGTTCTCTACATAGTAGGTATCTATTATTTCTATTATTTTTAAAGTAGCAAGTTACAACGTATGTAATAACACAATAGAAACGTCCCTTAAAAATAAACTAATTACGGTAGGCTATTCAATAGTTTCATACCAAAAACATTTTTGTAGGAAAATGGCATAATGGTGCATTTATTTATTACTCATTGTAAAAATAAGGGTTTACGACACGTCATAAATATTTTTAACACGTCGAGTCAATTGTCGAAATGACATTAAATCAGAAAACCCTGTTTCAACTGTATTGTCGATCTTAAATGCTTATCGGAGTGAATTCTTAATTTTTTAGCAGATTTACACGAAGTACCTACTACTTAATTAAACCTTCATAAAATTTATAAATATCCACTCATATTTATCATTTTCAAAACGAAAAAATTCTGCTTGTGGCCACTGGTCAACAGCATTATAATATGTTAAATCAGTTTGTATACCAACGACAAAAAATATACTTATAAGTAATATATAGAAAGGTATCGCCTGCTGAGATGTTTAACCAAATTTCAAGAGAACAAATTTAAATAATACAAAATGTTTTAAAAAAACAAGCGATTATCACTAATAAGTAGATTTTAGCGGAATTGTACGATTTAAATTACCAAACTTTATCATATTAATTTTACCACCGAAAATTTTGCCCGCAAAAATAGACGTGGGTATAAAATTAACACGGCGATTAGATGGCGATGAAAATAAATAAGTTTTATCACTCACAATAAAATATAAGTAATAAATTAGTAGGTAAGTAAATTCGCAATGCATACCAGTCAAAGGTAAAAGCGAGACTGTACTGAGATATTTCATACTTTAGAAATTATTATACAAATATGTAGGTGCCATCTTTATTTTTTATTGAATTTAAGTTATTTAAGTACAAAAGGTTTTCAAACAATGTCAGCAAAGGCACAATTCTTTTGTTGCTTGCAGCTGTAGTTACTTTTTTTTATGTAAGTATGCAATTATTTGGAGTGTTTAGACAATGCATTTAGACACGGATGTATCGACACAAAAAAGAAAATTGAAAGAAATTTAGGGATGTCATAAATTTTATTTTTAACCCTTGCACGCCCGGCATGACATAACTTCGTTAATTTTTAATTTTGAGAAAAACTTTAAAAGATACATTCACACATAAATACCTCAATCTAACGAACCGCAACGCAATTTTAAATGAATCCACGAGCCGGAACGGTATATTTTGGAATTCCACGAACCACAACGGCGCTCCGGTGCGTTCCTGTCCATTTCGAGCGCTGGGTGTAGGTATTTGATGATTGCAACACACTATTGCACGACTATAATATTGTGTGTTTCCTTTTCGAAGGATAGGTACTCACACATTCAAAACCCTACTCTTATAAAGATAGTGTATTGAAATACCTATATCCTGAAATAATTTTGAGGCCCCTGTGTTAAAAAATGAACAATCTAAGTTTCCCATGGACCTATTCAATAACTGAAATAATAACTAATAATAAGTAAGGTCGTCAGAATATTATGAGTGATGTTTGGCAATTTCAAATCAATATTGATAAAAAGGTTTTGGAATTTGACAGTTTGATGATAAAATAAATTAATGGTACCTACCTAAGTGTTTTTGTCACAGAATTATGCGATCCAATAAAAAAAAGTCTTTTAGCAAAATTTATAGTGTTGTTATATTGATAATAAGTTCATCATTTATTTTCTTTTGGTGGCAGCCATAACAACAAAATGGCGGTTCGCGTCTAGTTTGAAGATTTGTTTACAAAGGTACCTAACTGGACATCATGAGTTTTACGAGATCATTACCATATCCTTAAAAAATATATTAATACTTATTACTTTTGGCTGTCTACATAAACTTGACGAGGAAGAATCGCTTCACAGCTATTTATATTTAAATTTTATTATAATTAAATGCCAGTTTTGATTCGGCAATGATTTATTAATCTGTTTGAGGTAGGAGTGGGATACCGATATCATATCGAAATAAAAGTAACGATCCCAGTATCGGTCAAAAAGTATTGGTAAATCTCGACAGCCCTATTAAGTCTTAAGCGTCACGGAAGAAAGTAATATAATCCATTGACAATATATTTCCGATTTAAACACGTAAAATGGATGTCAAACGCGAATCAGATGAAGGCAAATCAGTGGCAGAACCGAAGCATTGGTTTGAGGTATCCACAGAGTCTCCAAACAGCCCAGACGTTAAGGAAGAGAATCCCGACAAGGACAGATGCATATTTGAGGTTAGTTTTACTGAACTATAGGTAATATATCAAATGAAAAAGCCCATCTAATGGATGTAACTTAAATTTACGTATGTTTGGGTGAAAAAAAACAGCTCCACTATTTATAATGGGTTAAAATCATTTTACATTGCTGTGAGTATACCTACTTCATCGCATCTATTCGATACACAAGCTGCTGTCAAGGGTAGTTTATCATATGTATGTTTTTTTTTTTTTTTCTTTATTTGGAAGCAATTGAGCTCTTCTCTGAATGGAAGGCTATTCAGCTAAGAGTGGTGTTGTTAAAACATAGCACTTTTTGACAGTTCAGACGGTTGACTTAATGGAAACTTGTAGCTACGTAGTATGCAGTTCGACGTATCACACTTCGCAGTGAAATGTTGTTTAGGAAATATATGGCAGTTTAGACCGTCCAACCTCTTTGGGTCGTATATTACGTCGGTTCTGACATAAAATTCATATCTAAATAAAACACGGCTCTTGTCGGTTTACACTTTACAGGAAGCCAGCAGCAAAACAAGATATGTCCCTAAATTATAATTTTCTATGAATATTCTGACCGGGTTAATAATAAGTGTGTATAATACAGATACACTCATATAAACTAGTTAATCATATAAGACGTCTCTCACATCTAAACGCGCTTCGTCTGCCGCACAGCCATAAATCAAACCTTATAGGAACGTCGATCCGATGTTGCATTAGAAGACCGCGCACATCAACCTAGCGACAATCGCACGTAACCTCTTGAAAAGTATAGATATTTGGATGCGGCGACCGGCGAGCAGTTATAGGAATGACCAATTCGTAGTAGTTCGTATGCGTTCTGTCATAGGATTGCTTTGGGGATTGCTTTGGGGTGACATATCGTCGATATACGATTGGTTTGCCGAATACCTATCCGTTTTTGTCAAATCGACCTTTGAATGCAGAATGATTTTTTGTATCTATATGGACCAGAACCATTATTTTCTTTAAATTGCTTTGTAATGAAAACAGCATTCATATTATGTAATAACAACAATTAAAATACCTTAATGTATTTAAAAATAGGATAATCAAATTTGTTTTTCGTCTCCTGAACATTTGACATTTGGTCTATTCGAAAAAGCAATCCTACAGCGACGATATTATTAAGGGCGACGAATGGCGGAACGATTATAGCTACCTACTTTTGAGAAACGCCTTCTTTGACATATTGTTTTTATTTTTAGAATCCTCCAGTCATCGAGATATATATCAAATCTGAGAATATTTTTCAACTAGCTGATGAATTCTTTGAAGATTCGAAGCGCGAAATCATTAATGATAAAATCATTAATAACCCCAAACCTGAAAGGTAAACCCCAAACCTTCTTGCTCATTATGAATTAATAACCTTTTTGAAAATTTAAGCTCACATTAACTTGATCGTTGTATTCGTTATTTGATAATAAAATATATTTTTTTCAGGACCTTCCAGTCGAGTCGTATATCAAATCTGAAGTACCTGAAATCAAAGAAGAGGATTTTAATGACTCAACATATCAGTTCAGCAATGAAAACCCCCAACCTGGATGTTCTTACACAGTATCACCAATCAATCAAGTAGGTGTTTTTTTTACCTCTGCCAGTGGCTTTTATGGTGTGTCGCCGCCAAAAGTTTGTATGTTGATAATTTAGGTATTTAAGAATTATTAACGGATAACGTGTTTATATATAATAACTATTAATTTATTATAGATTAGCGTTGTGCTTGATTTTAGAGGGCATGTCAAACTTCAAATTGAAATTACTCCGTTTATTATGATTTCGAGACATACCAATAAATACCATAAAATCAAATAATTTAGGTGAATAAAATGTTTGTCTTCCTCGTTGTGGTAACAGAAGTCTAATAACTAAAGGCGGCATTTTGTATCTGCACCTCACTAGCAGAACCTATCTGGCATGGAGCGCATTTAGGCGCTTCCTCCAATTGCGTGTGCAATCATACCCCTAAAATTAAATTTCATGAATAGGTGGTAGGTAGGTACTTACCTAATTCACCGATGATCATACGTCATACCTAAATAAAAAAGGGCATCTGAACTTCATAATTTTTCCGTTATTTTTTGTAATAAACCAAAAACATACTATTAATTTTCAAAAGTGATAACAACCCGTACCTACTATATTTTTTTGTGCCGAAATACCGCGAAATGCTATAATATCTTGGACCGCTTACTATAATTGGCATGGCAAAAAGATGGCAATACTGGAAAAGATCTTTCCTTGTCAATTGTATATAGGTAGGTAGGCAGCCAATAGTAAAAGATTGATTGATATTTTAAAAAGGAATGACAAACGTAAATCATCGATAAATGACGTGTATGTTTGGTATGTAAACGACTTAACTTAAGGGGACGCTCTACAGAATTGCCCTTGAGAATTGAAAATATGATTTTTTTACATGTGGTCCGGAATTGTTGCTCTACTTGTAATATTCAAATTAACACGTTAATTACAAAATTAATTAAAAGGGCCTCTTAGCATTGGGTTAATTAAATTTAAGTCATAAACACTGCCGAAGTAAATAAAGTATGGGGTGACCAAAAAATGATATCTTCTAATATACGTAAATGTTACTAAATTCAATTTGTTAATCAGCTGTTTGGTGGGAAGTATTGCAACCAATATGATGGATAGCCACGATATAAACTTAATAATATATTAATAACGTTTTAACCTGAAATTGTCCGAGAACTAAACATACGAAGGATGTTGAAATACACATCTACCTACATTTTTATTTCATGTGGTATCCAAAAAACATTATTAATGAATAGTATTTATTTTGAAACATAATTATTAAAAAAATAGGTACATATTGTTTAATTCTAATGCATATTTTAAAAAAAACGTGGAATATAGTGATGCCTGTTTATTATAAAAAGAAAGTGACTTTTTATTAGTTACCCGATTGGTTTAAATTTAGTCTGACACTTTTCAAACAAGTAACGCAACTTTACTTTACTTTTAGTCGGTAGGTACAATAAATATTGTATTTTGTTGGTAAGTAAAGCCAATGCAAGAAATAATTTATACTTATAAAAAATGATTATTGACGTGGAGTCACCCACAGATTATTTTTTTTATTCAAAGCTAGCGGGTCACTGAGAACATAAAAAAGGTAACGACAAAAGCGTATTCACGCCAGGGCTGTCGAAGACGTCTTACTTATTCTTATGATAAGTGTTTTTAATTGTGTGCAATTTGTCTCTCGCGTAAGGCTATCTGATATTATAAAAGTCACACAGTACAACAGCGTTTAATTTAAAACTATAACGAAATTAACTTTTAAATGATTTACAGATTTTCCTATGTTATATCAACTTAATAGCAATTTTAATGATACAAGATACATATTACGATATACTCAAAATACACATCATCAGATAATATGTGAAATATTTTGATAAGCAAAAAATTAAGAATAATACAAAAATAACATAACATAATCAGCTAGTCTTTTCATACTTATTTTAGATGAATGTTGTATGGCGTTTGACGATTGGAAATATGTAATTATACCATCTGTACAGTAAGCTATTTTTAACTTTAAACTTGTAACTCTTTAAAACGTACCATTAGATTGATATTATTTTAACAGCCCTGTATTCCTTCGGCCGGCATCAGGTTACGTCGCGTACATTTTATGTTTGAAGTTAATAATACTAAAAATAATAATGATTATTCATTCGACCGAAAATTGTAATTAATAAATATTGCGTTTCTTAAAATAATCCCCTATGGTTAGAGGTTTTTGATGTTAGACTGAATTAAAATGACGTCCTTTCAACGCTGAGGTTACTTTCCGACTAAACTATGAATGACCTTTCCTGTTCAGCTCAGTCTTTAGGCTTGAAACCAGAAGTGAGCCGCCATTTTGTTGCTATAGTTCGCAGCAAAAGAAAAAAATAATTAACTTGTTATCAGTAAAACCACACTAATTTTTGCGGAAATACTTTATTATTTGAATTTTTGTAAACAATAATTTTGCTAAGAAACGATGGCAACACTGCCGAGTGGTGTGCAAATGCATAATATTATCTATGGAACGTAAGGTCTATCTATGATTTTATTTTCAGTTGGTAACTATGTCTATGTTTCTGCTTACTGCATGAAAAAAAATAATCATTTCCGTGTAAAATAGGTAAATAAAATGGATGTCAAAGTCGATCCAGATGTAAGCGAAGCAGACGCGGAAAGGGAGAATAGATGCAATGTGGCCGGAGAGCGCCCAAACAGTCCGGACGCCAGCATTTATATAAAACAAGAGATTCCCGACACTGATAGTCTCGTATTTCAGGTTAGTTTTGTCCAATACCTACTTATATCGAATTATGATGGGATTCAAAGGAAAGTTGCTCTACTGTAGGCGCGTCCAATAGTTGTGGAATCGATTTTAGTCGACCTCGCCATAAGCCCGTAAAATTGTGTCTTGAAAATGTAACATCCTTATTTTTACGTGTTTTAACGGCCCACATGCTCAGGGTACGTGAAATGGAGCTTTTATGCTATTTTCAAAGCATGTTCCTGGACATTCCTTAAACGTTGTAGATAATCTATATACATAATTTTGATGCCTTATTATTAAAACTGTATTTTGCTTTGAAAACCTTTATTGAGCTATTTCTCATATATTATGTTAATTTTCCCCTGAAATTCAAGATTTAATCTACTCAATTTGACAGACGTCCATCATCACTGTCTGGAATCTAAATTTACTTACTTTTGTACCACTGTAACCGCTGGTGAAGGACATTCTGATTGACTTAAAACCACATTCCTTGATACTTTAAAGCATTTTATGAGCATATTTGCGACGGAAACAACATTAAAAACTCCGTGAGAGCGGTCCACGGACAAAAATACTCTTCGTGCATCTAATAAACGTCTTGACAGTCGTTTTTCTCTGTTGTCTTCCTCATACGCGGCTTTCTCTTCTGGTTGTCAATCGCTTCCCAGCTGAATTCGGTTGAAAACTATAGGGCTACCTTCTGATCGTATGTCTCACATTTTTGAGGCAAAATAATGTCATAATGTCATCTCCGAAGGGCGGGGAGGGTAGCAGAGGTTTATTTACAATTATTGTAAGTATAGGCTGTTATCATATGGGTTCAAAGTTTTGTCACAAAGAATCGAAATAAGACACTTACACGGTCAAATACGGGCAACCAACTAGTCTCTAACTACGTACTGGGGTTACATCTCTTTTTACTCAGCGTTGGCGGCTTCTTTACCTGCATGTTCGGTGTTTCACGGCATCTCTTAGAATTTTGTTAAACCTAGAGATTTTTTTGCTGGGCGATATTATTATTTTAAGCTATACATTGAAAAGTACATCAAATACAATAATCTTAATTCTCTTTACATGTTATTTTTTTAAATTATTATTAACTTGAACTGAAATTTATTGCATGTTTTGAATTTAGTTTACTTCAATAGTTAATATTTAAGGATTTTACAATTAAAATGGCTTTAATTCTATTATGTTTCGAAATCATGTTATAGGGTTATTCCTTTTTTGAATTTTGATATGTCCTCTAACATCAGACAAAATCATAAAATCTTTGTGCTTTATTTGCATGTTCTATAATCAGGTGACCTCTATTTTGTTTCTAGCATAGGTACATGCATGTATAATATATATACACGTAATCCATTGTTAACTCTAAATACCTAATTTAGCGACTTATCTACCTACTTTTGGCAGCAACACACGATATATGGCTCTCTTGCTTTAAGTTTTAAAACAAATCCTTAGATACTTACTGGTTAGGTACAGCTGGCTTTTATGCTGATTGGCTTTGGAATTTAGTTATATATTACCGATACTGATTTTAGGCTCGAATTTGATTTTATATACTATTAAAATGATAGATAGATTTTAGTAAGCTTGCTTCTAGAATTAATTTGTATGGAAGATACATATGATGATACACGTTGTAAAAGAGCAATTATAACGTTGGTTTTGTGCTTTAAATTGCTGCCTTGTAGTACACTCTGTTGATGTTGTTGATATGAGTCAGTTCAATAATGATTCCAGCATGTGTGGTGATCTTAAATTTACTGTCCCAATTAGGCGAAGTAAATTACGATTATTTTGTTGGCTTGGTTTTGGTTCCTAGAGATTTGGCCTTGATAACCTGGTGCGCCAAATATACGGTTGCCCCTTTAATATTTATGTACGTATTTGCAGGAGTTTATAATATTTAATATAATTTATTTTTTTATCAAAATTTCTTTAAGAGCCATTTTGTGTGTAAGGGGGAAACGAATCAAGTGTGTCTGAAAAATAATATAATATTATCATCACATAAATGAATGATTTCCGCATATATACCCATTTGGGCGAATAAGCAAATGAACTGCTTTTTGAATTCTAATTTGTTTGAACATTACTATTTGTTTTAGATTCGTCATTATAAGTGGTTGGTAAACGGGATAATGCGAGTAGAGGGATCAAATGATATAAATCCTGAGACTTTAAATACACTATTGGACGATCAGAACTGGCTCGATATACAAAAACCCATGACTCAAAAAGCGTATTTTACATCATGGAACAATCATGGTAGACATAGGTTTAAGATAGTCACAGGATCCTCAATCTGCAGTGCGACCTTTTAGGCATTTGCACTTGACAGTGCAACTATCTTCCGCAAAGTTCAAATTATATTTCCCTTAGCACGATGTGGGTGGCTCGCGACTTTCACCATTTCTCTTTGCCGACATTCTATTATCAAAGTTTTCTAGTGTAACGTTTGGTCTCAAGTCTTAAAATGGTGTTATTTTATAATTATTATAATATCGACGCACCAACTGATTACTTTTTGAAAATGGTTGTATTTTTAGTTTGTCCCCGGAAACTCAGTAACGACCAGCATTGCGAGTCTCAAATCGTTGTCGGAGAATACTGATATCCAAGATCCGTGGGAAGACCTACAGATCGACGAACATGCTATTAAGAAAGATGTCCTGGAATACAATGAAAGGTTTAGAGATATAAACGTAATCTCTCGCACTGCTAGAGGTGATATTTTTCAATCAAATGTAAAAACCCCTGAACTATTATTAGAGGCTGTTATAGAATTGGAGAAAAAATCGTTTTATAAAAAAAATTTCGTGTGTAGTATATGTTTTGATTTTTTTCAATCGTTCGACCAAATGAAACTTCACAAATCATTACATGAAAACACATTGGCGAAAATGAGTAATTCCGAATCAAGACTGTTTAAATGTGTTAAAAGTAATTACTCATGGAAACGATTTTGTCAGACGAAGAGTCAAAAAATGACCCATTCAGTTGAAAAAAAGTTTAAATGTGACAAGTGCAATTACTCGTGTGCACAATCAGGTATCATGAAATTGCATAAAATGACTCATTCTGGTGAAAAGCCATTCAAGTGTGAGGAATGCAATTACTCATGTGCGAGGTCATTTAGCATGAAATTGCATCAAATGACTCATTCTGGTGAAAAGCCATTCAAGTGTGAGGAGTGCAATTACTCGTGTGCACAATCAGGTAACATGAAATTGCATAAAATGACTCATTCTGGTGATAAGCCATTCAAGTGTGAAGAATACAATTACTTATGTGCAAAGTCAGGTAGCATGAAATTGCATAAAATGACTCAATCTGGTGAAAAGCCATTCAATTGTGAAGAATGCAATTACTCATGTGCAAAGTCAGGTAGCATGAAATTGCATAAAATGACTCATTCTGGTGATAAGCCATTCAAGTGTGAGGAGTGCAACTACTCGTGTGTACATGTTAGTAACATGAAGGTACATAAAATGAAACATTCTGGTGAAAAGCCATTCAAGTGTGAACTATGTAATTACTCATGTGCGACGTCAGCAAGCATTAAATTGCATAAAATGAAACATTCTGGTGAAAAGCCATTCAAGTGTGAAATTTGTAATTACTCATGTGCGTCGTCAGCAAGCATTAAATTGCATCAAATGAGACATTCTGGTGAAAAGCCATTAAAGTGTGACGAGTGCAATTACTCCTGTGTACATGTAGCTAACATGAAGGTACATAAAATGAAACATTCTGGTGAAAAGCCATTCAAGTGTGAACTATGTAATTACTCATGTGCGACGTCAGCAAGCATTAAATTGCATCAAATGATACATTCTGGTGAAAAGCCATTAAAGTGTGACGAGTGCAATTACTCCTGTAGACATGTAGGTAACATGAAGGTACATAAAATGAAACATTCTGGTGAAAAGCCATTCAAGTGTGAACTATGTAATTACTCATGTTCGACGTCAACAAGCATTAAATTGCATCAAATGATACATTCTGGTGAAAAGCCATTAAAGTGTGACGAGTGCAATTACTCCTGTGCACATGTAGGTAACATGAAGGCACATAAAATGAAACATTCTGGTGAAAAGCCATTCAAGTGTGAACTATGTACTTACTCATGTGCGACGTCAGCAAGCATTAAATTGCATCAAATGATACATTCTGGTGTAAAGCCATTAAAGTGTGACGAGTGCAATTACTCATGTGCGAGGTCAGACAGCATGAAATTCCACAAAATGACTCATTCCGGTGAAAAGCCATTCAAATGTGAAGTGTGTAGTTTTTCATGTGTAAAGTCAAGTAACATGAAATTGCATAAAATGACTCATTCTGGTGAAAAGCCATTCATGTGTGAGCAATGTAATTACTCATGTGTGTCGTTAGGCAGTATGAAATTCCATAAAATGACTCATTCTGGTGAAAAGCCATTCAAGTGTGAGGAATGCAATTACTCAAGTGCAAGGTCAAATCGCATGAAATTGCATAAAATTACTCATTCTGGTGAAAAGCCATTTAAGTGTGAGGAATGCAATTTCTCATGTGCAAGGTCAAATCAGCTTAAATTGCATAAAATGACTCATTCTGGAGAAAAGCCATTTAAATGTGAGGAATGCGAGTACTCACGTATACACGTATGTAACATGCATGCACATAAATGAAACATTCTGGTGAAGAGCCATTCAAATCTCAGGAATGCCATTACTCTAGTTCAAGGTCAAGTGACATGAGAGTACATAAACTTACTCATTCTGGAGAAAAGCCATTAAAATGTGAGCTATGTAATTACGCATTTGTGTCGTCGGGTAGCCTTAAATTGCATAAAATGACTCATTCTTGTGAAAAGCCTTTCAAGTGTGAGGAATGCAATTCCTCATGTGTACAGGTAGTTGACATAAAGGTACATAAAATGACTCATTCTGGTGAAAAGGCATCCAAGTGTGAGATATACAATACCTTATGTGTGTCGTCACGTACCATGAAATTACACAATATGACTCATTTAGGTAAAAAGCCTATTAAATGCTAGGTAATTATTTTAATTATGTAATATATTTTCGAATTTACTTCGTCTAGAAAATATTTTGTAGCCATTCTTACCTACTGGGAGCTGTATATTTTTTGTATTGCACATACATATTTAGCCGTTATATTGGTATGTAATATTTTTTTTAAAATGTCTTAAAAATAAAAAAATTTAAATTAAAAGAAAGTCATTTAGTTGAATTGTACCTACCTACTTTTTACTATTTCAAATTGCCTTTGTGAAACTTTTTAATTTTAATATGTTTATGTCACGTACTTATTCTTATTCTATAATAAACAAAAAAAAAATCATTATCAAAAAATGTTACTTTTCCTGGAGACAATTAGTTATTCCCTACATATCATGCAAATTATTTGTTTCAAAGGTAACTAATCTTTTATATTTATGTAAGTGCCCTAATAATTCTTAATAATTTTAATATTAATGACCATATTTTGATTCAGAAAGATATTATTAAACCCTTAAAAGGTAAATATAAGATAATTTGAAATAACAATAACATATTTTTTTAATAATATCAATAGCATAAATTAAAAAAACCCAGCGGAATTAAGTACCGGCCTTTACCTAACTAATGCCTGCATTACCTGTGTCTCCAAATTCCATGTTTGTAGAAAACCCACCATTACCCACCAACCTATTTATTAAATGTAAAAATAAAATGAAAATATTTTTAAGCTATATTATTCATAATCTAATTAGGTATATTAGATATTTTATAGCATTTAATTCAGTAAACCAAATCCGACAAACAAAAGTCGCGAAGTCTTAGCTTACTTATTTTCCCACATAAATATTTATTACCTATATTCTGTTGTTCCTGCTACTTTTTATATGCAAATAATAGGAAACGTGGAATTTCTGAAATTTATTGCAAAAACATATTATAAAAATAACGGTATTTCTACAAGATACGAGGGTGGGTCAATAAGTCCTTAGAAAAGCCGACAGGTGGCGCGACTAGTACTGTAAGCGGTTTGTTTTCATGCAGCGGCACTACCGATTCAGTATGCTGCGAAGTTTCAATCAGATTGGTCGGGTTTTTGTGTGTTTCTCGTACATTTAAAATAAAAATTGCTCGTTTACAAAAAATGGAGAAAATTGAGTTTAGAGCTGTTATTAAACATTTTAATATAAAAAGGTTAACAGCAAAGGAAATAAAAAATGAGTTGGATTTAGTTCACGGCACATCTGCTCCTTCACTTGCAACTATTTATAACTGGTTAAATGAATTTAAACGTGGTCGTACATCAACAAAGGATGAACCACGCTCAGGACGTCCTGTAGAGGTGACTACACCAGAAATGATCAATAAAATCCACGATATGGTGTTAAGTGACCGAAGATTAAAGTTGAGTGAGATAATTGAGGTTACAGGGATCTCAAAAGGTAGCGTCATTTCTATTTTACATGACAAATTGGGCATGAAAAAAATTTCTGTGTTCCCGTGTTCACACATGTTTACGATCAATGGCTAAAATTGAAGAATTGAAGTTCGAATTGGTCGACCACCCACCGTATTCGCCAGATTTAGCCCCCAGTGACTTTTTCCTTTTCCCAAACTTAAAAAAATGGCTAAGTGGACAACGTTTTTTTTCAAATGAAGAAGTCGTCGATCGGACAAATGCTTATTTTGAGGACCTTCCGAAAACTTATTTTTCTGACGGTTTAAAAAAAATTGAGAAACGTCTAACCAAGTGTATTGAGCTCCAAGGAGATTATGTTGAGAAATATAAAAAAAAAAAAAAAAAAAAACTGTTTTAATGCTTTTTTCTAAGGAATTATTGACCCACCCTCGTAGCACAGCATTGTTATATTATTATGTATCGTTATTACAACTAAGTTAATCTACAAATTAATTAACATATTTGAATTAAAATTCATTATCAATCATATTAACGAATGATACAAGTTTATGATGAAAAAAACTTGTCCCGTGGAGATAATGATAATGAATGTCATTTTTATCAGGGGAGATGAAAAAACTTACCTAACGTAACATAACCTACTAAATCTATCATTTGTATAGTACAAATTATCAAACAAAAAGCATTTCCCCGACAGAAAATAGCTTTCACTTAATTATATTTTTGGCACAAACCAAATAATGATTAAAACGTGTAGTTGAGAACCGTATGATATTTTATTATATCACACAAAATATAGACAACAAAAAAAACACGTAAAACTAGAAAATGTAATATGAGCCACCACTGGGTTATTCATTACAATACAGCAAAATATAGTTAATTTTTAAATGCCTTTCTTGGCGTAACAGGCTACATTTCCACGCAACTGGATTTTTTAAACGCTTCCTTGATTGTTCTTGTTGAGATTCCGTCACACTAACTATTGAAACATTCATTATTAAAAGTAAAAAATAGTAAAATAATTGAAGCAAAATTATGACGCGCACGAGAAAACGGTTTGACCGTTTGTATTGAGATTAAAGGATTCGTGAAGAGTCATTATTTAAATCGCGGCGTCTGATTGGCCGGTTACGCAGACAGGGTTTTACCAGATCAAATTTATTTTCAGAGCGGGTTTAGTCAGTCTCCTCGATATTTCTTTTGATTTTTTGAAGAAACAGAAAGGGATTTAAAACTCTCACCTAGAACAGAAGATAGGTCTTACGAAAGAGCTCCTGCGTACATTCATAACTATTTTTTTTGAAAAATCGCCCAGATTGGGTTTTTTAACTCTACGCCTCCTATGTAGGATGGAAGAGCTTGGCAGAATTATTCTGCCAACCTCTTCCATCCTACACACCGCATAGCAGGCACATTTAATTCGTCGAAATTCTCAAAGAATATTTCCGACTCCAAGCTGTACTCTGTCGTTCATATTTAGGGCATTATACTGCTATATATTGTACAAAGACGGGTTAACTTGGAAAAGTGACTACCCTATTTGTAAATATTTTCTAAACAATAAATGTATGAGATAAACTTAAACACGTGTCAAGAATATGCCATTCTAAGCTTGTCTTTCGTCTTACCACTAATCTTGATTTATGCACTGATGTCATTTAATATTGGTGTAAGTATTTGAAGATTACAACACACACTATTGCACGACTGTGTATTTCCTTTTCGTAGGATAGGTACTCACACATTCAAAACCCTACTCTTCTAAAAGTGCTGTATTGGGATATAACCTAAATTAATTGAATAAAAAATGAATAACCTAAGTTTCCCATGATCCCATTCTAGCAATTTTAATACCTTTTTAATTATTTTGTAATAAGTAAGGTCATCAGAAAAATATTATTGATGTTCTGGAATTTTAAATCAAATTGATAAAAAGGTTTTGGAATTTGACAGTTTGTTGGTAAAATAAATTAATGGGAAGTGTTTTTGTCATAGAATGATAGTATGCGATCCAAAAATAAATAAATAAAGTCTCTCAGCAAAATTTATAGTGTTGTTTTATTGATAATAAGTTTATCATTTATTTTCTTTTGGTGGCAGCCATAACAACAAAATGGCGGCTCGCGTTCTAGTTTGTAGATTTTTTTACAATTGTAGCTAACTTTACATCACGTCATTTAACGAAGCTTTGCGTGATAATTACCCTAACCCCATCCTTAAAAAATATATTAGTACTTGAATGATTTATTAATCTGTTTGAGGTAAAAGTGGTATCGATATCCTATCGGCATAAAAGTAACGATCCAAATATCGGTCTAAAAGTATTGATAAATCTCGACAGCCCTAGTAAGTCTTAAACGTCACGGAAAAAAGTCATATAATTCATTGACAATATATTTTCAATTTAAACACGTAAAATGGATGTCAAACGTGAATCAGATGAAGGCAAATCAGTGGCAGAACCGAAGCATTGGTTTGAGGTACCCACAGAGTCTCTAAACAGCCCAGACGTTAAGAAAGAGAATCCCGACAAGGTTAGATGCATATTTGAGGTTAGTTTTACTGAACTATAGGTAATAGATTAAATAAAAAAGCCCATCTAATGGATGTTACTTAAATTTACGAATGTTTGGGTGAAAAAAAACAGTTCCACTATTTATAATGGGTTAAAATCATTTTACATTGCTGAAGTATACCTACTTCATCGCATCTATTCGATACACAAGCTGTTACGAAAGTAGTTCATCATATTTATGTATTGAGTCTTATAATTGTTGTAATAAATTAGCCTTCAAAACTCTATATCGCTCTAAAAGTTAACACAGCTAAGAGAGATGTTGTTAAAACATAGCACTTTTTGACAGTTCAGACGATTGACTTAATGGAAACTTGTAGGTACGTAGTATGCAGTTTGACGTATCACACTTCACAGTGTAATGTTGTATAGGAAATATATGGCCGTTTAGACCGTCCAACCTCTTTGGGTCGTATAGTAGGTAGGTTCTGACATAAAATTCACGTTTAAATAAAACACGGCTCTTGTAGGTTTACACTTTACAGGAAGCCAGCAACAAACAAATTTTGTGCCGATATACTGGATTAAATGTTAGGTTTTCATTCTTGAATTCATGAATGTTGCCAAAATCAGCCATGACAATTGAATTAAATAGGTACCTTCATGTTGAATCTAATAAAATTGGAGACCGTATAGTATACGGTCATCTCTTTCCAATAGAAAGCTCATGGCGAACTGTGCCACGGTGAAATGTTTTACGTACTCTACAAGTAACCTAACCTTACATTAAACGCCTCAATAGGTACATAAATATGATTAAATACCCTCGATAGGAATCTTGTGTATAGAATAGATGCGCACAAGTTTTTTACAGTCTAGATCTACCAATTAGTCAATTCAAATGTAAATACATATGCAGCCATCTTGTACTTGTTAAAAGTATTATTTATTACTGGGTACAATGGCCATTTCTGATTTAGAATACGAAACATGTTTGATTTTTGCTATTCCTAAGGCAGTCTTCACACAATACATATTACAGACATGTCCCTAAATTATAATTTACTATGAATAATCTGACCGGGTTAATAATAAGTGTGTATAATACGGATATACCGTGATATACTCATATAAACTAGTTAATCATATAAGCCGTCTCTCACATCTAAACTCGCTTCGTCTGCCGCACAGCCATAAATCAAACCTTATAGGAACTTCGATCCGATGTTGCATATTAGAAAACCGCGCACATCTACCTAGCGACAATCGCACGTAACCTCTTGAAACGTATAGATATTTGGATGCGGCGACCGGCGAGCAGGTATAGGAATGAACAATTCGTAGTTGTTCATATGCGTGATGTCGTCTTTGACTCGCAGTCCGAAAGGCGTGCGATTTGTTGTTAGCAGCACTAGATTTTTTTTCAAACTAAAAGGTCGCATTCGACCAATCAACGTATGTTTGTGAATAATGATGACGTCACATCGACGTATTCGACACGTTGCAGACGAGACGAGTTTTGATGTGCGAGCCGGCCAACGGCCACTATGAAACCGACAAACCAGCAATCCTTAGCATTGCTTTGGGATGACATATTATAAAGGGCGACGAATGAAGGAACGATTATAAATAATATTACTAGGTACTTTTGAGAAACACTTTCTTTGACCTATTGTTTTTATTTTTAGTCCCCTCCAGTCAGCGAGATATATATCAAATCTGAGAATATTTTTCAACTAGTTCGATTAAGATTCGAAGCGCGATATTTTTTTCAGAACCTTCCAGTCGAGTCGTATATCAAATCTGAAGTACCTGAAATCAAAGAAGAGGATTTTAATGACTCAACGTATCAGTTCAGCAATGAAAATCCCCAACCTGGATGTTCATACACAGTATATAATGGACCAATCGATCAAGTAAGTGTTTTTTTTACCACACTAATTTTTGCGGAAATAGTTTATTATTTGAATTTCTTCTATCGCACACTCAAATTTTGCTACAAACGATGGCAGCACCGCCGAGTGGTGTGCAAATGCATAATATCTGTACCTCAGAGGCAGACGGATGCAAGTGCCAAATACCCAATTGTTCAGGAGAGCCAAAAAACAATTTTTATTTTAAACGAATGTTCATAACTTCTAAGAAAATATACATATAATGATCATTATTTTTTTTATTCTAATTCAATTAAAGTACTTCTGGAATATGTAAGAATGAAATAAATATAATACAATTTTATATCTAAAAAAATAAAATAAAAAACGTAGTGTGGATTTGCATCCTTCTGCCTCTAAAGATATTTTGTTAAATGTGGATTTTTATCTTATTTACCTAGCCAAAATAAAACAAATTATAAGTTAAAAAAAATTTTAGGTATAAATATAACAAAGCAAAACACAAAACACGATGTATTCATCATCATCACCAGCCTGAATCTATTCACTGCTGGATGAAGGCCTCGCTAATCTCCAAGTTGATTCCACTTCTCTCGTCCCTGTGCGTTGCGTTGCCAAGTTTTTCCGCAGAACTTTATCATTTCATCGATCCAGCGGCCTCTAGATCTACCTTGCGGATGTTTTGTACCTCTTGGATACCACTGGATGAATAAATTTGTCCAACGATTGTTCTTTCTTCGACTTATGCGTCCAGCCCATTTCCATTTGAGGTTTTTACCAAACTCTATCCCATCATTAATCCTTGTCTGTTCCCTTATCCACTTATTCTTCTTTTTGTCCGTTTGCGTTATGCCCAGCATGCACCTTTCCATTCCACGTTGTGCTACTCTAAGTTTCCGGATTTCTCTTTTACTTAGGGTCCATGTTTCACACGCATGTGATTACGGGAAGTACACACTGGTTGAACACTTTGTACTTTAGGCACAGTGGTAGGTCATTTTTGAAGAAATTATTCAGGCGGTCAAAAGCACTCCAGCCAAGCTTTACTCTGCGAACAATTTCATCAAATATACATCCATCTATAGACACTTGTTGTGCCAGATAGATGTAGTTTTTCACCTGTTCGAGCTGAATGCCATTGATGAGGATCTCTTTTCGGCCCGCAAAGCAGTTGAACATGATTTTCTTCTTTGACACATTTATTTTCAAGCTTACTTTGTTGCTTACTTCAGCGAGTTCCTGCATTCTGCTTTGGGGGTCTTGTGAGTCTTGCAAACCACTATTTATTGTCATCGGGAAAGCGCAGATGACTCACGTATTCTCCATTTATGGGGGCCCGCGTCATTCCTGTCAAGTTCTCTAAATAAGTCTTCAAGTGTAGCTGTAAATAGTTTAGATGAGATTGTATCACCTTGTCGGACTCCTTTGCTGATAGAAAATGCGCGATGGTTTATGGAGATGTTGTTGCGCTACTGTATATATTATTGAAAATATTTATATAGCGCCCGGGGATTCCTTGATTTCTGAGTGCATCGAGTATTGAAAATTTCTTAATAGAATCGAACCCTTTCTCATAGTCTATAAGACCCATGGATAGCGGCAGCTTATATTCCTGTTACCGCTCTGATTTCTCTGATGACTTTGATATGGTCCATAGTGCTCCTCAAAAGCTCGTTCTCCTGGCTGGTTCTGGTCTAATACATATTGCAGACGGTTTGAGAGAATTTTATCTTAGTGGATTATTGGATTTGCATCCTTCTGCCTCTAAGGTAGGTATGGCACTTGCATCTTTATTCTATGCATATCTTGGACTAGGACTAGTATCTCTCTGCCTCTAATAAATAAAGCCTTTAGCATGACGAATCTTAAAAAAAAATCATTTTCCCCAAAAATGGAGTTGCATCCGTCTGCCTCTGAGGTACAGATATTATCTATGGAACGTATGGTCTATCTATGATTTTATTTTCAGTTGGTGACTTATGTCTAGTGTGCTTACTGCATGTATAAAGTGTGTCTTAACCTGCCTATGTCTTGATTATTACTGTTGTGTATTTGGTGCAAGATGTGCCTATGTCATTCCTATTTTCCTCATTTCCCAGTATTTTCAAAAAAAAAAAAAAAAAACTGGCTGATTATTCGCCTTGAGCTTGTCAATTTATATTTTTTTTAACCAGATGTGTAATAAAAAAGTTGATAATATTAATTGTTGACGAGAAATAAACAGTCTCTTGTAATGAACAATAATTGACGAGTTTACCTTTGGTGAGTGTACACGGCGCCTGAAGATGCCTGAAGATGCCGAAAGGCGAAACCCGGGTCGCAAAAAACGACATTAATGGAATACTACAGATCTTGAATCCGTTAGAATTTAAATTCAAATTCCATCAAGCACCTTCACTCGATAGTATTAATATAATAATTGATATATATGACACAGGCACTTCCTACATTATGCCTCAGATATTATCACTGATTTTGATAAATATAGCAATTCATACGAAAGAAAAGCTGAGTCTAATCAGTTTAGAGGCCAAAACGATGGCAACACTGCTGAGTGGTTTGCAAAATGTATCATGTATATTATGATTTTATTGCCAGTTGGCGACATTGTCATTGTTTTCGCTTTGTAATGCATGGGAATAAAAATTAATCATTTCCGTGTTAAATAGGTACGTAAAATGGATGTCAAAGCCGAACCAGATGTAAGCGAATCAGACGCGGAAGGGGAGAATAGATGCAATGTAGCCGGAGAGCGCCCAAACAGTCCGGACACCAGCATTTATATGAAACAAGAGATTCCCGACACTGATAGTCTCGTATTTCAGGTTAGTTTTGTCCAATACCTACTTATATCTATGATAGGATTCAAACAAAAGTTGCTCTACTGTAGGCGTGTCCAATGGTTGCGGAATCGATTTTAGTCGACCTCGCCATATGCCCGTAAAATTGTGTCTTGAAAATCTAACAACCTTATTTTAATTATTAAAATATAATTTTAACGGCCCACATGCTCAGCGTACGTCAAAATGGAGCTTTTATGCTATTTTCGAAGCATGATCCTGGACATTCCTTAAACGTTGTAGATAATCTATTTACATAATTTTGAAGCCTTATTATCGAAACTGTATTTTTCTTTGAAAACCTTTATCGAGCTATTTCTCATATATTATGTTAATTTTCCCCTGAAATTCAAGATTTAAACTATTCAAATTAAAAGGCGTCCATCATCACTGTCTGGAATCTAATTTTTACTTACTTTTGTACCACTGTAATCGCTGGTTAAGGACATTCTGATTGATCTGTAGGCAATTGTGGTTTAAGACTTAAAACCACATTCCTTGATACTTTAAAGCATTTTATGAGCATATTTGCAACGGAAAAAACATTAAAAACCCCGTGAGAGCGGTCCACGAACAAAAATACTCTTCGTGCATGTAAGAAACGTCTTATTCTTACCTTCCTCATACGCGGCTTTCTCTTCTGGTTGTCAATCGTTTCTCAGCTGAATTCGGTCGAAAAATATAGGGGGACTTTCTGATCGTATGTCTCACGTTTTCGAGGGCAAATAATGTCATCTCCGAATGGCGGGGAGGGTAGCAGGGGTGTAGGTACAATTATTGTGAGTACAGGCTGTAATCGTATGGGTGCAAAGTTTTGTCACCAAGAAGCAAAATAAGTCGCTTCCGCCGCCAAATGCGGACAACCAACTAGTCTCTCTACCTACGGTCTGGGGTTACATCTCCTTTCACTCAGCGTTGGCGGCTTCTTTACCTGCATGTTCGGTGTTTCACGGCATCTCTCAGAATTTTGTTTGAGCTAAAGATTTTTTTGCTGGGCGATATTATTATTTTAAGCTATACATTGAATCAAACATCAAATAATACATAATCTTAATTCTATTTACATGTTATTTTTTTATTATTATTAACTTGAACTAAAATTTATTGCATGTTTTGAATTTAGTTTACTTCAATAGTTAATAATTAAGGATGTTACATTTGACGCGAATTGCTGAAGGCTGATAATTAAAAATTCCTTTAATTCTATTAATCATGGCGCTAGCCCAAAAATTTGGTATGTTTCGAAATCATGTTAGGTATAGAGTAATTCCTATTTTGAATTTTGATACGCCCTCTAAAATCAGACGAAATGTAAAAATCTTTGTGCTTTAGTTGCAAGTTCTATAATCAGGTGACCTTAATTTTTTCTAGCAAAGGTACATGCATGTATAATATATAGACACATAATCCATTGTTAACTCTAAATACCTAATTTATTGACTTACCTACTTTTGGCAGGAACACACGATATATGTCTCTCTTGCTTTAAGTTTTAAAACAAATCCTAAGATACTTACTGGTTACAGCTTGCTTTTATGCTGATTGGCTTTAGAATTGAATTATCTATTACCTATAATGATTTGAGGCTCGAATTTAATTTTATATATTATAACAATGATAGATAGATTTTAGTAAGCTTGCTTCTAGAATTAATTTGTATGGAAAAGTTCCTGAAAATTGAATACATAGAAGACTACGGACAATAATTCTACTCAACTTTTGATGACACACGTTGTAAAAGAGTGACTATAAAATTGGTTTTTTGCTATAAATTGCTGTCCTGTAGTCAACTCTGTTTATATTTTTATGAGTCAGTTCAATAATGATTCCGGCATGTGTGGTGGACATAAATTTACTGTCCCAATTAAGCGACGTAGATTACGATTAGTTCGTTGCTTTGGTTTTTGTTCCTTGAGATTTGGCCTTGATAAGCCGGTGCGCCAAATATACAGTTCTGCCTTTAATATTTATGTAAGTATTTGAAAGAGTTTATTATATTAAATATAAATTATTTTTTTATCAAAATTTCTATACGAGCCATTTTGTGTGTGAGAGGGAAAACGAATCAAGTGTGTGAAAAATTATGTTATATTATGATCACATAAATAAATGATTTCCGCATGTATACCCTTTTGGGCGGACAAGCAAATGTATATGCTTCCTGCGGATATTTGGTGAACATTACTATTTATTTTAGATTCGTCATTATAAGTGGTTTTAAAAAGTAGGATTTTTAAACTGGATAATGCGAGTAGATGGATCAAATGATACAAATCCTGAGACTTTAAATACACTAATGGATGATCAGAACTTGCTTGAAATATGAAAACTCATGACATACCTATCCAAAAAATCGTCTTATGAAACGCGTATTTTACATCATATAACAATGGTAGGCATAGGTACAATATAGTCACAAGTAGGGAATCCAATCCCGAGCCAAAACCTTGATCCCGGGATTTCGGAATTACAATTTGACGATCCCGGAATATGCTTTTTGTTTAATAGTTAATTTAGAAAATTATATACACAAATAACATAGATAAAATCGGTCAAAAATAATCTAGTATGATTTATACTCTTTAAAACATTTATTTTGTAATATTGTGCAACTTCAATCTTGGTGTACTTGCCAGACCCAGGTTTCGAACCTGGATCCCACGGCGTTATATGATACTATTAGGATCGGACATGGTCGAAAGAAAAAATAAGTTAAATCTTGGAAAAAAGTAGGTTTAATGGAGTGAATAATATTTTTATATAAATAATAATGTAAAAGTAAAAAGTTTTATTTATTTATGAAAAAATAACATGATGTATTTATATGTTATTAAAAGTATTTTTTCTGTTATATTTTCATTTTTATTTTATTTTTCATAAAAATTGAAAAAAATAATCAATCCCGAAAGTTTTGGGATTATGTTTACCAATCCCGGGATTCATAGGTATCGAAAATAGTTCGGGATCCCAAAATTCCGAGATTCGGGATCCTGGGATTGGAATCCCTAGTCACAAAATACCCAATCTGCAATGCGACTTTTCAGGCATTTGCACTTGAGGGTCTTCCGCAAAGGTCGAATTATATTTTCCTTAGCACGATGTGGGTGGTATAATCGTGACTTTCACCATTTCTATTTGCCGACATTCTATTATCAAAGTTTTCTAGTGTAACGTTTGGTCTCAAGTCTTCAAATGGTGTTATTTTATAATTATAATATCGTCGCACCAACTGATTACTCTTTGAAAATGGTTTTTTTTTTAGTTTGTCCCCGGAAACTCAGTAACGACCAGCATTGCGAGTCTCAAATCGTTGTCGGAGAATACTGATATCCAAGATCCTTGGGAAGACCTACAGATCGACAAACATGATAATAAGAAAGATGTCATGGAATACAATGAAAGGTTTAGAGATATAAACGTAATCTGTCGCACTGCTAGAGGTGATATTTCTCAATCGAATGTGAAAATCCCTGAACTATTAGAGGCTGTTATAGAATTGGAAAAAGAATCGTTTTATAAAAAAAATTTCGTGTGTAGTATATGTTTTGATTTTTTTCAATCGTTCGACCAAATGAAATTTCACAAATCATTACATGAAAACACATTAGCGAAAATGAGTAATTCCGAATCAAGGCTGTTTAAATGTGTTAAAAGTAATTACTCATGGAAACGATTTTGTCACATGAAGAGTCAAGAAATGACCCATTCAGTTGAAAAAAAGTTTAAATGTGACAAGTGCAATTACTCATGTGTAAAGTTATGTCACATGAAATCACACAAAATAAATCATTCCAGAGACAAATCATTTAAATGTGTGGCTTGCAATTATCTTTGTGCGAGGTCAAAAAGCATGAAATTGCATAGAATGACTCATTCTGGTGAAAAGCCATTCAAGTGTGAGGAATGCAATTACTCATGTGCAAAGTCAGGTAGCATGAAATTGCATAAATTGACTCATTCTGGTGAAAAGCCATTTAAGTGTGAGGAATGCAATTACTCATGTGCAACGTCAGGTAGCATGAAATTGCATAAATTGACTCATTCTGGTGAAAAGCCATTCAAGTGTGAGCAATGCAATTTCTCAAGTGCGAGGTCAAATCGCATGAAATTGCATAAAATGATTCATTCTGGTGAAAAGCCTTTCAAGTGTGAGGAATGCAACTACTCATGTGCAATCTCAGGTAACATGAAATTACATAAATTGACTCATTCTGGTGAAAAGCCATTCAAGTGTGAAGAATGCAATTACTCATGTGCAACGTCACGTACCATGAAGTTGCATAAAATGACTCATTCTGGTGAAAAACCATTCAAGTGTGAGGAATGCAGTTACTCATGTACAACGTCAGGTAGCATGAAATTGCATAAAATGACTCATTCTGGTGAAAAACCATTCAAGTGTGAGGAATGCAGTTACTCATGTACAACGTCAGGTAGCATGAAATTGCATAAAATGACTCATTCTGGTGAAAAGCCATTCAAGTGTAAGGAATGCAATTACTTATGTGCAAGGTCAGGTAGCATGAAATTGCATAAAATGACTCATTCTGGTGAAAACCCATTCAAGTGTGAAGAATGCAATTACTCATGTGCAACGTCACGTACCATGAAGTTGCATAAAATGACTCATTCTGGTGAAAAGCCACTCAAGTGTGAGGAATGCAATTACTCATGTGCGAGGTTAGATAGCATGAAATTGCATAAATTTACTCATTTTGGTGAAAAGCCATTCAAATGTGAGGAATGCGACTACTCATGTGTACGCAAAGGTAACATGAAGGCACATCAAAGGAAACATTCTAGTGAAATGCCATTCAAACGTTAACTATGTAATTTCGCATTTGTATCGTCAGGTTGCATGACCTTGCATAAAATGACTCATTCTGGTGAAAAGCCATTCAAGTGTAAGGAATGCAATTACTCATGTGTACAGGTAAGTTGCATAAAGGTTCATTAAATGACTCATTACGGAGACAAACCATTTAAATGTGAGGAGTGTAATTTCTCGTCTACACAATAAGGTAACATGAAATTGCATAAAATGACTCATTCTGGTGAAAAGCCATTAAGTGTGAGGAATGCAATTACTCATGTGTACAGGGAGGTAAGATGAAGGTACATAAAATGACTCATTCTGGTGAAATGGCATTCAAGAGTGATATTATATCGATGGCTCAGTTCCATAGTGGGACAACTAGGAATTGGTAGTTTCGAGTAACGGCTGATCAAAGTTTTGACTCACCTAAACTGACTTGTAGAAAAGTGACGGTTTATTATTTTTATTATCTTTTTAGTGAAATATGTTATGAATAGTATGTAGTTTTAAGGCTCAAGTTGTTTATGCTAATTATCATAATGATTTTAATAGTTTTGAGCAATAATCTGACATAACCCTCTATGGAGCTGACAATTCTGCATGAATACTGACAATAATTAGAATTATCACTATGGAACTGACAACTTTACAATATTGAGTTAACATAATGTTCTTTATTGGCGTCATCTCAAAACATCAGTCACTGATAACAGTATATCCACATATTGGGTTACCACCAGTGGCGAAGGGTGGAGGTAGGCTGTTAAGATTGAACAAAAATAGTTCACAATAAACTCCGTCAGTTATAGGTATTTGTTTTCATTGAACGTCTACAATTATTATTTACAGATGGTGTTGGTAAGTTTTTAAAAATCAATTAAGCTTGCAGTCGATGAAATCCATCCATCATGGCCCCCACAAAGGGGGGCTGACAGGGCTCTAGCCTGGGGGCCCGAGCTCAGGAAGGGCCTGGCGTTGCGAGTCGACCAGACAAGTGATCTAAACACATTCAAAACTCAAAATTCAAAAACAAATTCTCAATAGTAAAAGAAAAAGTCGCCTTTCTTCAATAATGTGGTTGTACGATATAAATTTTATTGCGTATTGATACTCGCCAACTCCATAATTCAAATGGATGTACTTATTAAAATATGCAAAAAAACATTAAATATACACATTTATTTTACCGCGAACACCATTTAGAAAACGCTATTGTATCACACTGCCTTTATCTTTAGCGAAAGGTAGGGGGCCGCCAAAGATCCTAGCCTGGGGGCCCGCTTCAGGGTGTGGGGGCCATGCCATCCATTCCAGTGTCCATTTCTTTACATATTGTATATAGTTTGCCAGTTTTCTTGGCTAATCGTATTAATGGGGCTACAGAAATGTATGTATAGGTCTCTTAGACATCATTTTTTCTCTCGCTCTATTAACGCATGCATGGCATCATCACCTTAATTTTGGGTATGACCCACAACCAAAAATTTGTGGCAGATTTCTTCAATGAGATATATTGAATTGACTGCGTACCTACATTAATAGGGAAGCAACGAATTATTTTTTTTGTTGACCCGCATTATTTATTATCCGAATATAATACATTATTTTGTGATGGGTTTACTTGTAAAAAGCTAACAAGCAGCTACCTATTTCGTTTGAACCCCTTTTTCCTAAGCCCTCATGCCATAAGTAACAGTGGCCTTGGTTCTTTGTTATGTCATAGGTTTATAGTAAAATTATATGTATTTAACCGGTGTTTATTAGAGAAGCTACTAATGTTTCCGGATTGCACTGCTAGAACAGCTTGCAGATCGAAGCAAGCAACTTTGACCAAACTCGAAGCAACGTCATTTTCTTTTATATGCTTGTGTAGGTACCTAATTGCTCCTCTTTTCTAATTTTTTCTTCCGGGCTTGAATTTTTGAAAAATTGACAAGATGTGATACATTGGTCCTTTTTCGGGACAAAAATCCAAATTTAACACCGCGGTGTTAAAAATTGTATCCTTCATATTTTTTTTTACATGCATATCTTTCTCCGTACAAAATTATTGGTATAGCCTATACATTGTAGCAATGTTCAGGCTTCCATCGAGATACATTTTTTCACTATATGCTCTACAATAATTGGAAGACATTACTGGAAATGATTTGATGTGGTTTCGGATTTTTTCCTTTATTTCATCATCAATTCTCACTCCTCCTTTCCCATTCCTTCCCTTTAAATCTGAATGCAACACTCCATGTTTGTATTTTTATGTGCAATTTCAATCATTGTCTTGCATTTATTATGCTCAAAGTATTCATATAAAAAAAATGCACGCTCTTATTTGGATCCCATTTATATCAAAACAGTACGCCTTGTTAACTGTACGTGTACTACCAGGAGTTTACATTCTGTACTTTGGAATAACTGGCGTGATGTACCTTAATAAATAAACTCACGTCATCGATCATCGTCTCCGATCCACCAAAAACTTACGTGGATTTGTTCCCTTTGATTGAATTCAATTTTATCATAACCTGTTAATCTGCACTTCTCAGCACACGGTGATCACGGTGCCTTTAATTTCATTCGTTTTTGAAATCAACACCAGATATATCTACGAAATTAAATTTGTTCTTTTGAAAATATAACATCAGATAAATTTTCATGTTGTACTTTTCATTAATAAATAAAATAATATGTACTATTAAAAAACATGTAGGAACTCAAGCTTTGTATGTGCCTACTCAAACATACCTACCGATAATCTTTAAATAAATAAATGAGGTTACCTAATATGATATGAAAAATCATTACTATATTGTCAATTGTCTTGTTTGAAAGTGTGAGGCGCCTGAAATGGATAAGTACCTACTTTTCTTTAGGTGTCCCGGTTTGGGGGAAAACATAAATGGTCACATTATGTATAACGCTAGGTCACATGAAATCACACAATGGCTTACTCTGGGAAAAGGCCATTTAAATTTGATGCATTGAATTACTATTCTCAGGTAGCATGAAAGTGCATAAATTGACTCATTCTGGTGAAAACCCTTTTAAATATCGTCGCATTTGGATAGGTTTATCGAAAACGATATTATGTGAAATGTAAAGGAGAGGACGAAAAGGTTCATTGCGAAAGAAGGAAGGAAAATTGCGACTCCCAATCTTGTGCATACGGCCCTCCAAAATTTATCTCTAGATCCGGAGGTTAATGCTGATTTCAGTCCTGTCAAGTGGTCTTTTGAAATATTCACACATAGTATATAAGACCAGCCACCACCATAGTATATAAGATCCGGTCTTTTCGTACCCTAGAGGGGCCGTTTGCTGAAGGCAGACAGTTCTGTCGGTGTTAGTAACTAATCAAAAAGTGATCGGGAAAAAGACTCACCTGCTTTTCAGAAGCATCTTGTGAACTATTGGAAATTTTGTAATAAAAATAATCATCGCCGACGAAACCCCAATAACAATACCATGGATTGTCCTCATTGGATAGGAAAGGGAAAGAGCTATCGATCTGCTTATTGTAGTATGGCTGGAGAGCCAAATCGCACATCTTATTTTTGTAAGCAATGAAATGTACAGCTTTTCATTATTATGTTTTTGAATAATATCTCATAAATAGATGTATTTTTTTTAATTGAATTGTAACTTGTCTAATGATTAAATATATTATAATATGTACAACCATTATTTATTTGTTTAATTTGAAAAGAAATATATCAAATACATCAACAAAAACACCTCATCGGACACTGGTTGATTAAAAAACCTTACATAATTATTATGTATATTACATATTACTTATTTTATATTGATTTTTTTTAGATAGGTACCATAAAATATAAAGAGATCGGTTTAAAATGAAGAAAAATGCTTTGCCCTGTAAAGGGTTTACATAAAATGACACGTCCTGATGAAAATCCCTAATGAATACAATGTGTGAAATAATATCCTAAAATACATACTGGTGACAAGTCTTACGTATAAAATGTATCCTCATATACATATTGGTATCAAATGTTTGCGATTTAGTAGGTTTACAATGCAGTGTAGGTATACTTTATCGATGCTTGCGACTTAGGACTGATGAATAACCTTTTAAATGCATGTGTATTCATATAGATGACGCCGCTTTGAATGACTTCCTTGTAGTATTGCTATGTAGGTATGTATTATTTTTTGTCAACACCATAACCCTCACAAGGGGGTCCGGGCTCAGGAAGTGCCCGGCGAGGCGAGACGAGACGACCAGATAAATGAGATAAACACACATCAAAAATTTGCTTGAATATTAAAAAAAAAAACAGCGGCCATAACAACAAAATGGCGACTCACGTTCTAGTTTGAAGGTAACAAAGGTACCTAACTTTACATCACGTCATTTAACGAAGTTTTACGTGATCATTACCTTCTCCTTCTTATTGTGCCATCTCATAGCGGAGGTCGGCCACCATTAAGGCGATCTTATCTTTGTCGTCTGCTACCCGGAACAATTCAGTGGAGATGCACTCGTACCAATCACGGAGGTTTTTAAGCCACGAAATGCGGCGCCTTCCTCTGCTACGTTTACCGTTGATCTTTCCTTGAATGACAAGTTGGGAATGCTGTACTTTCGTCCTCTCATTATGTGGCCGAGGTACTGTAGTTTCTTGGTTTTGATACTACGTAGAACTTCTCAGTCCTTCCCCATTCGATTGAGAACTTCAACATTTGTCACCTGGTCAGTCCAAGGAATTTTGAGGATGCGTCTATACAGCCACATCTCGAAAGCTTCAAGTCTCCGTGACATCCTTTGGTTTAGCGTCCATACTTCCATTCCATAGAAATAATTGAGAGAATATAACAACGTACCATACGCAGTCTCAGACCTAGGTTAAGGTCTCGATTGCTACGGAGGCATCTCATTTTGAGAAAGGCCCACCTTGCGATCTCAATTTATTCTAATTTTTATTTCCTGAGACTGGTCCCATTTCTCATTGACCCATGTACCTACCTAAATATTTATTTATAATGGGCCACGCGTTCGATTAGTTCGCTGTTAATGACAAAAATTATATTGGTGTCTGGTGTCGCTATTTTTGATACTAGTAATAGTTTTGTTTTCTTGAGGTTCATTTTTAAATCATAAGAATTACTGACCTCATTAACCTTTTATACCTGTTGGTGTAAACTCTAAGCTATCAGCAATCAACACAGTATCATTGGCATATCGTATAATGTTAATATTTTCCCCATTAATTAAAATACCATTATCCTTATAAAATATATTAGTACCTACTTAATACTTTTGGCTGCCTACATAAAATAGACGAGGAAGAATCTGTTCACAGCTATTTATATTTACACTGTATTATAATTGAATGCTTGTTTTCATTCGACAATGATTTATTAATCTGTTTGAAGTAAAAGTGGTATTGATATGAAATCGGAATAAAAGTAACGATCCAAGTATCTGTCAAAAAGTATTGATAAATCTTAACAGCCCTAGTAAGTCTTATACGTCACGGCAAAGTAATAAATCCTTTGACAATATATTTTCGATTTAAACACCTCAAATGGATGTCAAACGTGAATCAGATGAAGGCAAATCAGTGGCAGAACCGCAGCATTGGTTTGAGATACCCAAAGAGTCTCCAAACAGCCCAGACGTTAAGGAAGGGAATCCCGATAATGACAGTTGCATATTTGAGGTTAGTTTTACTGATATCGAACTATAGGTAATAAAATAAATAAAAAAGCCCATCTAATGGATGTACTCGTAGCTTAAATTTACGAATGTTTGGGTAAAAATAATAAGTTTATAATGGGTTAAAATCATTTTACATTGCTGAAGTATACTTACTTCATCGCATCCATTCGATACACAAGACTGCTATCGAGGGTAGTTTATCATATTTGTGTATTGAGTCTTATAATTGTTACAATAAATTAGCCGTCAAAACTGTATCTCGCTATAAAAGTTAACACAGTCAAGAGAGGTGTTGTTAAAACATAGCACTTTTTGACAGTTCAGACGGTTGACTTAATGGAAACTTGTATGTAGGTACGTAGTATGCAGTATGACGTATCACACTTCACAGTGAAATGTTGTATAGGAAATATATGGCCGTTTAGACCGTCCAACCTCTTAGGGTCGTATAGTAAGTAGGTTTTGACTTAAAATTCATGTCTAAATAAAACACTGTTCTTGACAGTTTACACTTAACAGGAAGCCAGCATCAAACATATTTTGAAGATAGCCGATATACTGGATTATTAATTAGGTTTTCATTCTTGAATTCAAGAATTTTGCCAATATGGCCGTATAGACTGTCCAACCTCTTTGGGTCGTATAGTAGGTAGGTTTTGACATAAAATTCATGTCTAAATAAAACACGGTTCTTGACAGTTTACACTTTACAGGAAGCCAGCATCAAACATATTTTGAAGATAGCCGATATACTGGATTATTAATTAGGTTTTTATTATTGAATTCAAGAATTTTGCCAAAATCAGTCATGAGAATTGAATTAAGTACCTTCATATTGAATCTAATGAAATTGGAGACCGTATAGTATACGGTCATCTCTTTCCGATAGAAAGCTCATGGCTAACCATTGAAATTGAAAGCCAATAAACTATACATTTGGGCTTAGACAAATAAAGACAGGGCAAAAAAATGATTTGTAATTCTCCAGTACCCTTTTTAGAAAAATTTCTTAGATTATTATTCCTAACACAAAAATTTCGAAACACTAATGTCAGGTTTTTTTAGAAACTGAATCCCCAATGTAACTGTTAAAAAATTCTCGGTGTCCACCTGAATTCCGGAGTGGTGTAGGTCATTGCTGGGGAGGGCTGACAGGGCTCTAGCCTGGGGGGACCGGCGTGTCGGGTTGACCAGATAAGTGAGATTAACACACATAATAAATTAGCTTTAATAGTAATGAATGAACATTTTCAATTATATAATTGTGCAATATATTTTATGATTATTATGTGTCGATACTCGACAGCTCCATTATTGAAGTAGATGTATTAAAAATCGCCAATTATTCACTGTATAATTACCCTAAATTTGAACTAAAATACAATTTGAAAAACTTTAATGTAGTGTTTCACACTGCCTTTAATCTTAGCGGTATGTAGGAGGCCAGCCAAATATCCTAGCCTGAGGGCCCGTTTCAGGATGTGGGGATCATGGTGTAGGTACACCGAGTGCAATAGACAAAAGAGCAATAAACGAGAAATTACGCTGTGAAGAAGGAAAAGAGCCTATGGTGCTAATTTACATTCTCCTCCTTGCCCCGCCCCCCCCAATATTAAATCCTGGGCGCGCCACTGGCTCTACATGTAACCTAATTAAACGCCTTAATAGGTACATAAATATGATAAAATACCCTCCCTCTTGTGTATAGAATAGATGCGCACAAGTTTTTTACTGTCCGCACCGTATTAGTCAATTAAAATATAAATGTAAATACATATGCAGCCATCTTGTACTTGCTAAAAGTTTTGTGTGCACAAGTCTTTTACCGTGTCGATGAACCGATCAGTTCATTCCATCCATTATTATAAATAAATGTGCAGCCATATTGTACTTGTTAAAACTATTATTTATTAATGGGCACAATGGCCATTTCGAATACGAAACATTTATGATTTTTGGTAGTGCTAAGGCAGTTTTCGCACGATACATACTGTAATATTATTACAGATATGTCCCTAAATTATAATTTTCTATAAGTATTCTGACCGGGTTATATAATACCGATAAACCGTGATATACTCATATAAACTAGTTAATCATATAAGCCGTCTCTTACATCTTAACTTGCTTCGTCTGCCGCACAGCCATAAATCAAACCTTATAGTAACGTCGATCCGATGTTGCATTAGAAGACCGCGCACATCTACCTAGCGACAATTGCACGTAACCTTAGACTATAGATACATCTAGACGCCACCAATTGCATTGCAAAATGAAGCTGCGTGCCGTGTGTTTGGTTTGTAGGCGAGCGAACGAATTCGTATACAATTTTTTGAGACCGTAGACCATTTCACTAGTGCTCGCCCAAAATGCTCGCATGTCGCAGAGATTATAAGGGTGCCGAATACTTTCTCACTTGCACTTATGCATCGTTTTTGTTCAGGTCTTGCACGTAACCTTTTGAAACTTGGATATATATTTGGATGCGGTGACCGGCGAGCAGGTATAGGAATGACCAATTCGTAGTTGTTCGTATGCGTTGTGGCATCTTCGACTCGCAGGCGTGCGATTTGTTGATAGCAGTACTAGTTTTTTTATGTTGTTTTGTTGTTGTTTTTTTGCACATGTTTTTTTTCAAACTAAAAAAACATTAAGGCGATCTTATCTTTGTCGTCTGCTACCCGGAACAATTCAGTGGAGATGCACTCGTACCAATCACGGAGGTTTTTAAGCCACGAAATGCGGCGCCTTCCTCTGCTACGTTTACCGTTGATCTTTCCTTGAATGACAAGTTGGGAATGCTGTACTTTCGTCCTCTCATTATGTGGCCGAGGTACTGTAGTTTCTTGGTTTTGATACTACGTAGAACTTCTCAGTCCTTCCCCATTCGATTGAGAACTTCAACATTTGTCACCTGGTCAGTCCAAGGAATTTTGAGGATGCGTCTATACAGCCACATCTCGAAAGCTTCAAGTCTCCGTGACATCCTTTGGTTTAGCGTCCATACTTCCATTCCATAGAAATAATTGAGAGAATATAACAACGTACCATACGCAGTCTCAGACCTAGGTTAAGGTCTCGATTGCTACGGAGGCATCTCATTTTGAGAAAGGCCCACCTTGCGATCTCAATTTATTCTAATTTTTATTTCCTGAGACTGGTCCCATTTCTCATTGACCCATGTACCTACCTAAATATTTATTTATAATGGGCCACGCGTTCGATTAGTTCGCTGTTAATGACAAAAATTATATTGGTGTCTGGTGTCGCTATTTTTGATACTAGTAATAGTTTTGTTTTCTTGAGGTTCATTTTTAAATCATAAGAATTACTGACCTCATTAACCTTTTATACCTGTTGGTGTAAACTCTAAGCTATCAGCAATCAACACAGTATCATTGGCATATCGTATAATGTTAATATTTTCCCCATTAATTAAAATACCATTATCCTTATAAAATATATTAGTACCTACTTAATACTTTTGGCTGCCTACATAAAATAGACGAGGAAGAATCTGTTCACAGCTATTTATATTTACACTGTATTATAATTGAATGCTTGTTTTCATTCGACAATGATTTATTAATCTGTTTGAAGTAAAAGTGGTATTGATATGAAATCGGAATAAAAGTAACGATCCAAGTATCTGTCAAAAAGTATTGATAAATCTTAACAGCCCTAGTAAGTCTTATACGTCACGGCAAAGTAATAAATCCTTTGACAATATATTTTCGATTTAAACACCTCAAATGGATGTCAAACGTGAATCAGATGAAGGCAAATCAGTGGCAGAACCGCAGCATTGGTTTGAGATACCCAAAGAGTCTCCAAACAGCCCAGACGTTAAGGAAGGGAATCCCGATAATGACAGTTGCATATTTGAGGTTAGTTTTACTGATATCGAACTATAGGTAATAAAATAAATAAAAAAGCCCATCTAATGGATGTACTCGTAGCTTAAATTTACGAATGTTTGGGTAAAAATAATAAGTTTATAATGGGTTAAAATCATTTTACATTGCTGAAGTATACTTACTTCATCGCATCCATTCGATACACAAGACTGCTATCGAGGGTAGTTTATCATATTTGTGTATTGAGTCTTATAATTGTTACAATAAATTAGCCGTCAAAACTGTATCTCGCTATAAAAGTTAACACAGTCAAGAGAGGTGTTGTTAAAACATAGCACTTTTTGACAGTTCAGACGGTTGACTTAATGGAAACTTGTATGTAGGTACGTAGTATGCAGTATGACGTATCACACTTCACAGTGAAATGTTGTATAGGAAATATATGGCCGTTTAGACCGTCCAACCTCTTAGGGTCGTATAGTAAGTAGGTTTTGACTTAAAATTCATGTCTAAATAAAACACTGTTCTTGACAGTTTACACTTAACAGGAAGCCAGCATCAAACATATTTTGAAGATAGCCGATATACTGGATTATTAATTAGGTTTTCATTCTTGAATTCAAGAATTTTGCCAATATGGCCGTATAGACTGTCCAACCTCTTTGGGTCGTATAGTAGGTAGGTTTTGACATAAAATTCATGTCTAAATAAAACACGGTTCTTGACAGTTTACACTTTACAGGAAGCCAGCATCAAACATATTTTGAAGATAGCCGATATACTGGATTATTAATTAGGTTTTTATTATTGAATTCAAGAATTTTGCCAAAATCAGTCATGAGAATTGAATTAAGTACCTTCATATTGAATCTAATGAAATTGGAGACCGTATAGTATACGGTCATCTCTTTCCGATAGAAAGCTCATGGCTAACCATTGAAATTGAAAGCCAATAAACTATACATTTGGGCTTAGACAAATAAAGACAGGGCAAAAAAATGATTTGTAATTCTCCAGTACCCTTTTTAGAAAAATTTCTTAGATTATTATTCCTAACACAAAAATTTCGAAACACTAATGTCAGGTTTTTTTAGAAACTGAATCCCCAATGTAACTGTTAAAAAATTCTCGGTGTCCACCTGAATTCCGGAGTGGTGTAGGTCATTGCTGGGGAGGGCTGACAGGGCTCTAGCCTGGGGGGACCGGCGTGTCGGGTTGACCAGATAAGTGAGATTAACACACATAATAAATTAGCTTTAATAGTAATGAATGAACATTTTCAATTATATAATTGTGCAATATATTTTATGATTATTATGTGTCGATACTCGACAGCTCCATTATTGAAGTAGATGTATTAAAAATCGCCAATTATTCACTGTATAATTACCCTAAATTTGAACTAAAATACAATTTGAAAAACTTTAATGTAGTGTTTCACACTGCCTTTAATCTTAGCGGTATGTAGGAGGCCAGCCAAATATCCTAGCCTGAGGGCCCGTTTCAGGATGTGGGGATCATGGTGTAGGTACACCGAGTGCAATAGACAAAAGAGCAATAAACGAGAAATTACGCTGTGAAGAAGGAAAAGAGCCTATGGTGCTAATTTACATTCTCCTCCTTGCCCCGCCCCCCCCAATATTAAATCCTGGGCGCGCCACTGGCTCTACATGTAACCTAATTAAACGCCTTAATAGGTACATAAATATGATAAAATACCCTCCCTCTTGTGTATAGAATAGATGCGCACAAGTTTTTTACTGTCCGCACCGTATTAGTCAATTAAAATATAAATGTAAATACATATGCAGCCATCTTGTACTTGCTAAAAGTTTTGTGTGCACAAGTCTTTTACCGTGTCGATGAACCGATCAGTTCATTCCATCCATTATTATAAATAAATGTGCAGCCATATTGTACTTGTTAAAACTATTATTTATTAATGGGCACAATGGCCATTTCGAATACGAAACATTTATGATTTTTGGTAGTGCTAAGGCAGTTTTCGCACGATACATACTGTAATATTATTACAGATATGTCCCTAAATTATAATTTTCTATAAGTATTCTGACCGGGTTATATAATACCGATAAACCGTGATATACTCATATAAACTAGTTAATCATATAAGCCGTCTCTTACATCTTAACTTGCTTCGTCTGCCGCACAGCCATAAATCAAACCTTATAGTAACGTCGATCCGATGTTGCATTAGAAGACCGCGCACATCTACCTAGCGACAATTGCACGTAACCTTAGACTATAGATACATCTAGACGCCACCAATTGCATTGCAAAATGAAGCTGCGTGCCGTGTGTTTGGTTTGTAGGCGAGCGAACGAATTCGTATACAATTTTTTGAGACCGTAGACCATTTCACTAGTGCTCGCCCAAAATGCTCGCATGTCGCAGAGATTATAAGGGTGCCGAATACTTTCTCACTTGCACTTATGCATCGTTTTTGTTCAGGTCTTGCACGTAACCTTTTGAAACTTGGATATATATTTGGATGCGGTGACCGGCGAGCAGGTATAGGAATGACCAATTCGTAGTTGTTCGTATGCGTTGTGGCATCTTCGACTCGCAGGCGTGCGATTTGTTGATAGCAGTACTAGTTTTTTTATGTTGTTTTGTTGTTGTTTTTTTGCACATGTTTTTTTTCAAACTAAAAAGTCGCATTCGACCAATCAACATATGTTTGTGAATAATGATGGCGTCACATCGACGTCTTCGCGACGTTGCAGACGGGACGAGTTTTGACAACGGTCACAGTGAAACCGGGAAACCAGCAATCTTTACTCTTTCAGCATTGCTTTGGGGTGACATATTATAAAGGGCGACGAATGAAGGAACGATTAAAAATATTACTTGGTACATTTGAGAAACGCTTTCTTTGACATATTGTTTTTATTTTTAGAATCCTCTAGTCAACGAGATATATATCAAATCTGAGAATATTTTTCAACTAGCTGAAGAGATCTTTGAAGATTCGAAGCACGATATCATTAATGAAAACGCCCAACCTGGAAGTTCTTGCTCCAAGTTCACTTCAGTCAATCAGGTAAGTGCTCCTTATTTATCCCAATTTAATTGATTTGCAAGTTTGTATTGGATACATTAAAAAAGACAAATGTTTTCCAAATTCGTTAAATTTACAAATGCTACCGTCTGTAGCTGTTAAAATAATTACATTACCATTTTTGATCTTAGGAGTATACATTTTTTTTAAATATCATCATCATCAGCTGGGGTCAATCCACTGCTGGATGAAGGCCTTCCCAAGCTTTCGCCAACTCTCTCGGTCCTGTGTCGTTTGCTGCCACGTATTTCCGCCGAACTTTACCAGTTCGTCAATCCAGCGGCTGTTAGGGCGACCCTGTGGCCGTTTCGTGCCCCTTGGGTACCACTGGATGACGGCATTTGTCCAGAGGCCGTCTTTTCGGCGAGCAATGTGCCCCGCCCATCTCCATTTCAGCTGTTTTGCAACGTCTACGTCTACTCTTTTTTAAATATAAAACCTATATTATGTTTAAATACTACAGCAGGCCATGAGAATCAAATGATAGTAAGTAGTGTAATAAAACAGTGTAGCTAGTAATAGAAGTGGGACATTCTCAAACACCCAGACTGAGAAAATCACACAGATATCGAGCCCGTAGCCCCGGATGAAATTCAAGCGCATTACGCACCGAAGTACGAGGACCGAGGTGTTTAGTGAACCTCCACAGAGTGGGCATGTTTTTTTTACGAGAAATGGTTGTTAGCTACTTGACTTGCTCGACATATTAGACCCATACGGGTGCAAAGATACATTGAAATACAACAAGAAAATTTCCAAATTCGAGAATCAAACCCGCGACCCATGATAGTACCTATAAGCCGACACCCGTTACCTATTATAGCTATAGCGTGTGTCTATCATTTTGAATATATAACCATCGCCCGCAATCATACGCAAATTCTTTGTATCTGTGCATTGATCACACATCTAAAAGAGTTATCAGGTTGAACTGCCACCTAATAATAATGTAACTCATCACCGTTTATGGCACTGCAATCCTTGGGAGGTCCTGGCTTCCTTCAAAAACTTATCGCATTCTGGACTATCTTGCACTCTCAGTTTGCTTTGACCAGTCATCTCAGTTTCGGCCGTCCAGGACTTCTCTTGCCCTAATTGATTGTATACTGGTTGGGCCATTTATATTCCAATTCTATTCCTTATCTCCTGACCTACCTCCTAATCCGCAGTGTTATCGTCACCAGACAATCAATGAGCAATTGCGGGCCCTGAGAGACCGTGTTGCAAGGAGACATTCAGTTACGACCAAACAGCCGACGCGAGCGGGGTTCTGAGAGCTTACCGAGGCTAGTAATTAATTGAAAACTCAGGAGTAACTCACAATATAATATCTATCATGGTCTATTATGGTCTTCGCTATACAAAATAACAAAAAAAAATAATGCCAGCAATATTCAATCGACACTTACTACAGAGGGAGTAAAGCACTCAACCGCAAAAGACTCTGCAAAAGCCCTAATGGAAAAATTCTTTCCATACGATGATCCAACAACAGATACACCGATACAACACTACATCAGACACACATCAGACAACCATATTCCGGGCGGAGAGGATGATATCCAATTCACACTTACTGATATCCTATCCGCCTTACAGAATATGACTCCAAAAAAGGCACCTGGACACGACAACCTCACATTAGATATCTGCCAAAATTTCGCAAAAAACTTCCCAGAAGAAATTCTACTACTATACAATAAATGTCTGACACTCGTTCACTTCCCGAAATCCTGGAAAATAGCGATCATTAAGGCCGTTCCTAAGCCTGGGAAAGATGCTATGGACACAAAATCGTACAGGCCTATCGGCCTCCTTCCCGTTTTCGGAAAAGTGCTAGAAAAACTAGCAATTCAGAGAGTGCACTGGCATCTTACAAAAAACAACAAATTGGGCACCAAACAGTTTGGCTTTACCCCTCAAACATCAACAGAACACGCACTAAACAAAGCCGTACACATAATCTCAACACATCTCGAATTGAAAGAATCACTCATAGCAATTTCCCTAGACATTCAAGGTGCATTTGATAATGCATGGTGGCCACACATAAAAAACGCCCTTGCAATCAAGTCAACACCGCCTAACTTGTACAAACTGTTTTGCAGTTATCTACAAGATAGGGAAGTAAAACTAAAGTATGCAGACGAAGAAATAAAACAAGACCAAACCCAAGGTTGCATCCAAGGCTCAACTTGTGGCCCAACACTATGGAATATCGCCTTAGACAGTCTATTAACAATAATCTTACCCATGTCATCCATGACATCCATGACATCAATTGGGCGAAACACGTCGACTACATATGTAAGAAAGCAGCTCAAATGGGAAAATTCTTTTTAAAAACAGCAAAAGCCACTTGGGGGGCGTCTCCTGAAGTTTTAAAAATTATATATCATGGAGCTGTGGAGCCAACCTTAACTTACGCGGCATCGGTCTGGAATAAAGCAACTCACAGAAAGTCGATCCAAAAAAGACTGAATTCCGCGCAAAGACCTTTCGCAATATCAATTTGCAAGGGATATCGCACAATATCGCTAACGTCAGCACAAGTCCTGGCAGGAATAGCGCCAATAGATATAAAAATACAAGAACTTACAGGAATATACCAAGTTAAAACAAGCCACATACTTCACCGACATTTACCTACAGACAGAACATACGAAAACAAAATACACTACACACAACTTCCACATCCTGGTAACAGACATCTAGAAAATATAGAACACATAGGAACAGTTGACGAAGACACTAAAACAAAATACCACATCACAGGATTGGAGATCTACACAGATGGCAGTCTAATCGACAACAAAGTAGGGGCAGCTTTTGTAGCCTACGAAAATGGAACATTAATAACCCCCCGAAAATTTAAGCTCGAAAGCTACTGCACTGTTTTCCAAGCAGAAATATTTGCTATCAGAGAATCTCTCGAGTGGACACTCGAAAGATTAAAGTTCCACAGACACGACTATGTAAACATATTCTCAGATAGCCAATCCACTCTGGTAGCTCTCCAAAACCCATTATCGACACACCCACTTGTAAGAGACATTTTAACACTGTCAACACAGCTTCGAATGATAGGAACAAACCCCAGATTCTTCTGGATAAGAAGTCACACAGGGATAGCCAAAAACGAGGAAGCTGATAAATACGCTAAACAAGCCACAACAGACAAAAGACCTTTAACCTATACACACTTCCCTCTGAGTTACGCAAAACAAAAACTAAGCGAAAATACCATAGAGCTATGGAACCACAGATACACAACATCCGCCACAGGATCAATAACGCAGAAATTTATTCCAAACATAAACTGTGCCATCATTCTTGCCAGGAACTTAAAAATATCACACGAACTCACAAAGATACTAACAGGCCACGGATCGGTGCGAGCTTATCTAAAAAGATTTAAATTGAGGGATGACGACTGTTGTCCATGTGACGGCAACACATCTCAAACTGTGTGGCATGTCATCAACGACTGCCCTATACTAGAAAGGGAGTGATGGACTCTCAGGACTCGATGTAGACAACATAATCACGAAATTGACCTCCAAAAGCCTCACAAAGCACTAAGCATTAGAACAACACAAGAACACTACACAAAATATTTAATCCTGGCCATAAAGAAAATTAAAGATATAAATGGAGGCACCTAATTAGCCCCACATCAATGCAACTAACCCACCCAACCACCTTGTACGAAAAAGCAAGGGTATGGTTATTATTAAAAAAATATAATATCTGTATTCAATCATACAGATCATTATTTTTCATTCACCCTCATGTATCATCCATAAACTGTGTATTTAAGTGACGCGAACAGCCTCGTATTCTGGTTCATCACCCCCTTCCCGTATATCCGGAATTCCCAGCACCACTTTTCAAAATAATTACAGTCCACTATGATAAGCTCAACCATGTACATAGCCCGCCTTGCTGGTATCTCATCCAGCTTATTATTCACGTGGCCGATCCAGCGCAGTCTGCATTTTCATATGCCACGTGGTTGCTATGCTCCCATAAAGTGTGTACAGCTCCTCAACTCCTCGTTATACCTTAACCTTTAAATGCCATAGTCTTGAGCAGCCGCTAAGATTAAGTATTCAAAATATTCTCCTCGCAATGATATCAATATTTCTTTCATCCTGTTTGCTAAGTGCCCAGCATTCTAGAGTAAAGTTATATACTTACATCTGTTTTGCTTATCCAACCAAATATGACAAAACAGAACGGTGGCAAAACAGGACCGTAACAAAACAGAACAGCCAGGGGGAAAATAAAACAGCCATCTTTGTGAAATGTATCTATTAATTAAATACCTACGACATATATATGAATGTTTAATATTTTAAAAATTTTAAGTGAAATAATCAACTATACTGTTTATTAGGTTTATATTATGCATTATTTTACAAAGCCGTTATTTTGAAAATTAGGCATTTTTTTATATGTACCTAGAGTAGTTAGTATATTTTTATATATTATAATTGAGTTTTTACGCCGAATGGCCAACATGCAGGGATTACAATATAAATTTTTATATACCCTATAAACATAAAATTTGATGATTTCACTTGAAAATTTTGAATTTTTATAATATACAATATTTTTACATAATATATTCAATAAGTATTCAATTAATAAATAGATTCCACAAAAATTATTGTTTTATTTTGCCCCTAGTTGTTCTGTTTTGTCATGGAACCGAATCCACAGTTTGAAAGGAATCCCCGACAGTTATAAGGCGTACTGTACGGAATGTGATAGTTGTGAATTAATAACCTTTCTGAAAATGTAAGGTAACATTAACTTGATCGTTTTATCCGATATCTGATAATAATTTTTTTTTTTCAGATCCTTCCAGTTGAGTCGTATGTCAAATCTGAAGTACCTGAAATCAAAGAAGAGAATTTTAACTACTCAACGAATCAGTTCAGCAATGAAAACCCCCAACCTGGAAGTTCTTACACAGCATCACAAAGACCAATCAATCAAGTAGGTGTTTTTTTTACCTCTGCCAATGGCTTTTGTGGTGGGGTCGCCGCCAAAAGTTTGTATGTTGATAATTTAGGTATTTAAGAGTTCTTAACGGATTACGTGTTTATATATAAATATGATAATCTAATAGAGAATCTGTAATAGAAAAAAAGCTTCCAGGTCATCTGATATATAGAACATCCAGATAAAGCGCAAATAAATTAGAGTTATGCTTGATTTTAGAGGGCATGTCAAACTTAAATTGAAATTACTCCATAATATGATTTCGAGACTTACCAACTTACCGAACCCAACCCCTCCCCAAAAGCGAATGAATGCAAATAATTTAGGCGAATGGAATATTTTCTTCCTCGTTGTGGTAAGAAAAGGCTAACAATTAAAGTTGGAACTTTGTATCGGCACGTCACTAGCAGAACCTAACTGGATAGAGCGCATTTGGGCGCTTGAAGACAATAATAAATAATTACCTCCAATTGCGTGTGCAATCATACCACTCTGCATTAAATGAGTGACACAATTTTATATAGGTAACTATTGTATATTAATAATAATTTGTTGTCAAAACAAAACAATATTATTGCGATAATAATTCTGCATTCAGCTGTCGATTTTCTCAAACACAACTAGATCAGTGGTATCTGTTTTGATTAATTATTGTGAATTGGGACAATATTTCTTATAATACCTATATTGTAGGTAGGCACTGCATATTTTGAATAAATTGGAAGGACAGTGGCATGAATCCTCACTCAATTCATCGAGTCCATCACGAGACTCACTACTGTTGTCTTGAGTTCTTCACTCACATACAATACTCGAATCAAGTCTCTCAGTTTATCCACACAAACAGATCTGGAACACATCTCCTACCATTGTAACTCTCTGTGTTCTGCAACAAGACAATAAACATCTATATCCATCTACACCTATGCTTCCATCACTAACCCGCCACTACCTCATCGTCCACTGCCAAATGTGTATAAAGCGTAAAATTGTTGAACCAATGTGTGTTACCAGTGCTCACGTATGGATATTGAGAAAAACGAATCCTCAATTATTTATTTGAACATAAATAACAAAAAATATCGCAGTGTAGCATGGGAGGGTGGTTATTGGTCATAACACGGAGCGACAAAATTAAAACCAATGGACACAAAATGAGGTCTAACCACTCTAGACGATGAATCGTCAGACGGTAGACAAGAGAGTACAATATAAGGGATGTGATATGGGTGAGAGCTTAATTGTAGACGAAAATAATGGAAATCGGCTGTATATTAATATTATGGCAATCGGTGATTGGACAACTTAACTAGACATCCCATGATTATGCAGAGAATTTTTTTTTCATAAACAGGTACCTACCTATCTGCGTAATTCACCGTTAAGCATACGTTGTACCTAGATAAAAAAGGGCCTCTTATTTTTTGTGAGAACCAAGAACATGCAATTAATTTTCAAGAGTGATAACACTCCGTACCTACTACATTTTTTGCCGAAATACCGCGAAATGCTATAATTTCTCAGACCGCTTACTATAATTGGCATGGCAAAAAGATGGCAAAGCTGGAACAAATGTTTCCTTGTCAATTTTATGTAGGTAGGTAGGCAGCCAAAAGTTTATATTTTAGGAATAGGAATGACGAACGTACATCATCGATAAATAACGTGTTTGTTTGTTATGTAAGCGACTTTTAACATAAGACTTGAAACCAGAATGCGAGCCGCCATTGTGTTGCTATAGTTCCCAGCAGAAGAAAAAAATTATAAACTTGTGATCAGTATAACCACACTAATTTTTGCGGAAATACTTTATTATTTAAATTTCTTGGATCGCACACTCAAATTTTGCTACAAACGATGGCAACACCGCCGAGTGGTGTGCAAATGCATAATATTATCTATGGAAAGTAAGGTCTATCTATGATTTATTTTCAGTTGGTGACTATGTCTATGTTTCTGCTTACTGCATGAAAAAAATTAATCATTTCCTTGTTAAATAGGTACGTAAAATGGATGTCAAAGCCGAACCAGATGTAAGCGAATCAGACGCGGAAAGGGAGAATAGATGCAATGTGGCCGGAGAGCGCCCAAACAGTCCGGACACCAGCATTTATATGAAACAAGAGATTCCCGACACTGATAGTCTCGCATTTCAGGTTAGTTTTGTCAAATACGTACTTATATCGAACTATGATAGGATTCAAAGAAAAGTTGCTCTACTGTAGGCGTGTCCTGTCCATAAGCGCGTAAAATTGTGTCTTGAAAATGTAACATCCTTATTTTTTTACGTGTTTTAACGGCCCACATGCTCAGCGTACGTCGAAATGGAGCTTTTATGCTATTTTCGAAGCATGATCCTGGACATTCCTTAAACGTTGTAGATAATCAATTTACATAATTTTGAAGCCTTATTATCAAAACTGTATTTTGCTTTGAAAACCTTTATGCAGCTATTTCTCATGTATTATGTTAATTTCCCCCTGAAATTCAAGATTTAAACTATTCAATTTGAAAGACGTCCATCATAACTGTCTGGAATCTAATTTTTACTTACTTTTGTACCACTGTAATCGCTGGTTAAGGACATTCTGATTGATCTGTAGGCATTTGTGGTTTAAGACTTAAAACCACATTCCTTGATACTTTAAAGCATTTTATGAGCATATTTGCAACGGAAACAACATTAAAAACTCCGTTAGAGTTGTCCACGGACAAAAATACTCTTCGTGCATGTAATAAACGTCTTATAATTCTATTTACATGTTATTTTTTTATTATTATTACTTGAACTAAAATTTATTGCATGTTTTGAATTTAGTTTACTTCAATAGTTAATAATTAAGGATTTTACATTTGACGCGAATTGCTGAAGACTGATAGTTAAAAAAGGCTTTAATTCTTTTATTCATGGCGTTAGCCCAAAAAGTTGGCATGTTTCGAAATCATAATAAAGAGTTATTCCTATTTTGAATTTTGATACGCCCTCTAAAATCAGACAAAATACTAAAATCTTTGTGCTTCTTTTGCATGTTCTATAATCAGGTGACCTTGATTTTTTTTCTAGCATAGGTACATGCATGTATAATATATAGACACATAATCAATTGTTCACTCTAAATACCTCATTTATTGACTTACCTACTTTTGGCAGCAAACCACGATATATGGCTCGCTTGCTTTAAGTTTTAAAACAAATCCTAAGATACTTACTGGTTACAGCTTGCTTTTATGCTGATTGGCTTTAGAATTGAATTATCTATTACCGATAATGATTTTAGGCTCGAATTTGATTTTATATATTATTAAAATGATAGATAGATTTTAGTAAGCTTGCTTCTAGAATTATTTGTATGGAAAAGTTCCTGAAATTTGAATTTATAGAAGACTACGGACAATAATTCTAGTCAACTTATGATGACACACGTTGTAAAAGAGTGACTATAAAAATGGTTTTTTGCTATAAATTCCTGTCTTGTAATCAACTCTGTTGATATTTTTATGAGTCAGTTCAATAATGATTCCGGCATGTGTGGTGATCTTAAATTTACTGTCCCAATTAAGCGAAGTAAATTACAATTAATTCGTTGGTTTGGTTTTGATTCCTTGAGATTTGTCCCTGATAAGCTGGTGTGCCAAATATACAGTTCTGCCTTTAATATTTATGTAGGTATTTGCAAGAGTTTATTATATTAAATATATTATTTTTTTTTGTCAAAATTTTTTTACGAGCCAGTTTGTGTGTGAGAGGTCAAACGAATTAAGTGTGTCTGAAAAAATATGTGATATTATGATCACATAAATTAATGATTTCCGCATGTATACCCTTTTGGGCGGATAAGCAAATGTATCTGCTTCCTGCGGATATTTGGTGAACATGACTATTTATTTTAGATGCGTCATTATAAGTGGTTTTAAAAAGTAGGATCGTTAAACGGGATAATGCGAGTAGACGGATCAAGTGATATAAATCCTGAGACTTTAAATACACTAATGGACGATCAGATCTCGCTCGAAATACGAAAACTCATGACATACCTACACAAAAAATCCTCTTAACAAGATAGATTATGAAACGCGTATTTTACATCATGGAACAATGGTAGTCATATGTACAATATAGTCACAAGTAGGGAATCCAATCCCGAGCCAAAACCTTGATCCCGGGATTTCGGAATTACAAATTGACGATCCCGGGTTCCCGGGATATGCTTTTTTTCAATAATTAAAATAAAAAAAATATATACACAAATAACATAGATAAAATCGGTCAAAAATAATCTAGTATGATTTATACTCTGAAAAACATTTATTGTTAATAATGTGTAAGTTCAATCTATGTGTACTTGCCAGACCCAGGTTTCGAACCTGGGTCCCACGACGGTATAGTCCAAGTGGCTAACATCCTTATTTGTTTATGAAAAAATAACAATGTATTTATATGTTATTAAAAGATTTTTTTTTGTTATATTTTCATTTTTATTTTATTTTTCATAAAAATTGATAAAAATAATCAATCCCGAAAGTTTCGGGATTCTGTTTACCAATCCCGGGATTCATAGGTATCGAAAATAAATCGGGATCCTAAAATTCGGGGATTCGGGATTGGAATCCCTAGTCACAAAATACCCAATCTGCAATGCCACTTTTTAGGCATTAGCACGCTGTGGGTGGGTATACTCGCGACTTTGACATTTTCGTTTTGCCGACATTCTTTTATTAAAGTTTTCTAGTGTAACGTTTGGTCGCAAGTCTTCAAATGGTGTTATTTTATAATTATAATATCGTCGCACCAACTGATTACTCTTTGAAAATGGTTTTTTTTTTAGTTTGTCCCCGGAAACTCAGAGACGACCACCATTGCGGGTCTCAAATCGTTGTCGGAGAATACTGATATCCAAGATCCTTGGGAAGACCTACAGATCGACGAACATGATATTAAGAAAGATGTCCTGGATTACAATGAAAGGTTTGGAGATATAAACGTAATCTGTTGCATTGCAAGAGGTGATATTTTTCAATCGAATGTGAAAACCCCTGAAGTGTTAGAGGCTGTTATAGAATTGGAAAAAAAATCGTTTTATAAAAAAAATTTCGTGTGTAGTATCTGTTTTGATTTTTTTCAATCGTTCGACCAAATGAAACTTCATAAATCATTACATGAAAACACATTAGCGAAAATGAGTAATTCCGAATCAAGGCTATTTAAATGTGTTAAAAGTAATTACTCATGGAAACGATTTTGTCACATGAAGAGTCAAGAAATGACCCATTCAGTTGAAAAAAAGTTTAAATGTGACAAGTGCAATTACTCATGTGCAATGTCACGTAGCATAAATTTGCATAAAATGACTCATTCTTGTGAAAAGCCATTCAAGTGTGAGGAGTGTAATTACTCGTGTGCAAAATCAGGTAACATGAAATTGCATAAATTGACCATTCTGGTGAAAAGCCATTCAAATGTGAGGAATGTGACTACTCATGTGTACACGTAGGTAACATGAAGACACATAAAATGAAACATTCTGGTGAAAAGCCATTCAAATGTGAGCTATGTAATTACGCATCTGTGTCGTCGGGTAGCATGAAATCGCATAAAATGACTCATTCTGGTGAAAAACCATTCAAGTGTGAGGAATGCAATTACTCATGTGCAACGTTCAGTAGCATGAAATTGCATAAAATGACTCATTCTGGTGAAAAACCATTCAAGTGTGAAGAATGCAATTACTCAAGTGCAAGTTCAAATCACATGAAAATGCATAAAATGACTCATTCTGGTGAAAAGCCATTCAAATGTGAAGTCTGTAGTTTCTCATGTGCAAAGTCTGGTAACATGAAGACACATAAAATGAAACATTCTGGTGAAAAGCCATTCAAATGTGAGCTATGTAATTACGCATCTGTGTCGTCGGGTAGCATGAAATTGCATAAAATGACTCATTCTGGTGAAAGGCCATTCAAGTGTGATGAATTCAATTACTCATGTGCAAAGTCAGGTAGCATGAAATCGCATAAAATGACTCATTCTGGTGAAAAGCCATTCAAGTGTAAGGAATGCAATTACTCATGTGCAAGGTCAAATCACATGAAATTGCATAAAATGACTCATTCTGGTGAAAAGCCATTCAAGTTTGAGGAATGTACTTACTCATGTGCAACGTCAGGTAGCATGAAATTGCATAAAATGACTCATTCTGGTGAAAAGCCATTCAAGTGTGAGGAATGCAATTACTCATGTGCTACGTCAGGTAGCATGAAATTACATAAAATGACTCATTCTGGTGAGAAGCCATTCAAATGTGAGGAATGTCATTACTCAAGTGCAAGGTCATTTGACTTGAAAGTACATAAATGGACTCATTCTGGTGAAAAGCCAATCAAATGTGAAGAATGCAATTACTCATGTGCAACGTCAGGTAGCATGAAATTGCATAAAATGACTCATTCTGTTAAAAGCCATTCAAGTGTAAAGAATGCAATTACTCATGTGAAAGGTCAAATCACATGAAATTGCATAAAATGACTCATTCTGGTGAAAAGCCATTCACGTGTGAACTATGTAATTACTCATGTGCGACGTCAGCAAGCATTAAATTGCATTAAATGACTCATTCTTGTGAAAAGCCATTCAAGTGTGAGGAATGCGCTAGCATGAAATTGCATCAAATGACTCATTACGGAGACAAACCATTCAAGTGTGAGGAATGCAAATACTCATGTGCAAAATCAGGTAACATGAAATTGCATAAAATGACTCATTCTGGTAAAATGGCATTCAAGTGTGAGATATTGACATATTCCTGGACTTTCCCTCTTTAATGGGGAGCCGCAATAAAGTTTTGTAGGCCTAAATGTGCAACTTGGCTACATAGTCAATTAACAGACTAGGAAAGGCTTATGACGTATCACCTGGCTCTCTGGATAAAAAGGAATATGTTAGATTTACAATACTAATTATAATATGTACCTAGATATAAAATTTTAAACCAATAGCTTTAAGTAATAAATTAAAGTTTCATAGCATTAAAATTATTGTAAATAATTTTGTGATAGGAATAGCTTGTAAATCTATGGAAGATTTTTTTATGTGTTTAAAAGAGATGGATGTAAAAGATGTAAGAGTGGAAGAGAGTTAGCATGAAAGTTCTTCTGCAATAGCTGTACCGTTCTAAAACATTTAAAAGTCAATCGAAATCAAAAATCGTAATCACGAGCACACGTAAAGTTGAGTTCGCAAACTCTGGCGTCAAAAATAAAACTAATGTCGGCCATTTATTATTAGAATATAAATGCTATTGAAATATAGTTAATTAAGAAACAATATAAAAGATAATAATAAAAACATGTCACTGTTTAACATAAGTTTCTTTCTTGTAAAAAAAAAACCATTGAATAGAAAGCCACGTGCTTACAAAAAAAATAAAGACTTTTATTATCTAATTTTTGTAAATCCTGAGTTCAAGCAATACCCTGAGCTAGCTCGGAACTCGGGATATCTCAATGTACAATTCCTTATGTGGGTTGTCACGTACCATGAAATTACATGACTCATTCAGGTGAAAAGCCAATTAAATGCTAGGTATTTATTTACACATGTATGTCGTCGGGTAATATGAAATTTCATAAAGTGGGTCATTCTCGTGAAAAGCCATTCAAGTGTCAGGAATACAATTTCTCATGTGCAAGGTCAGTTAGCATGAACTATCATAAAATCATTCATACTGGTGAAAAGTCATTCCAATATGAGGTATGTAATTACTCATGTGTATCGTCGGGTAACATGAAATTGCATAAAATGACTCATTCTAGTGAAAAGCCATTTAAATGTGACGTATGCAATAGTCGTGTGCACTATCAGGTATCATGAAATTGCATAAAATTACGTATTCTGGAGAAAACTCATTCAAGTGTGTGAGGTCTCCAAAAATTCATGTGCAAATTCAGTTATGAAGAGACATCAATTAACTCATTCTGGTGAAGCTGTCGTAAAGTTTCTAATTACTTATGTTAGTCGTCAGGTTGCAAGAAATTGCATAAAATGACACATTATGGTGAAAAAACATTTAAATGCATTGGAAATAGAATGAAAGAAAAGGTTAATTACCTTATATTTCAATGCTTGTATATCAGTTTTCATATTTATTTATTTTATTCAAAATAGTTTGTATTTGTTTAACAGCAGATTCTGTATTTTAGCAGCGATTGTTGATATCCATAAAATATTAAAATGAGTTGAATTTAATATTATATATTTCAGGAAGTATTTTAATTGTCGGTCATGCAAATACATTTAAATACCAACGGAGTTTTGTCGGAGGAAAATTGCGACTCCCGATCTTGTGCATACGGACCCTCCAAAATTTATCTCTGGATCCGGAGGTTAATGCTGATTTTAGTCCTGTCAAGCCTCCGGTGTAATGTAGTCTTTTGAAATATTCAGACAGAGTATATAAGACCAGCTGACTAATATACTAGAGGGCGATGATCCGGTCTTTTCGTACCCTAGAGGGGCCGTTTGCTGAAGGCAGACAGTTCTGTCGGTGTTAGTACCTAATCAAAAAGTGATCGGGGAAAAAACCGAAGACTCACCTGCTTTTCAAAAGCATCGTAGCACAGGTGAACTATTGGAAATTTTGGAATAATAATATTCAGCACCGTCAAAACGCCAATAACAATATACCATGGATTGTCTTCATTGGATAGGAAAGGTAAATAGCCATCGATGTGCTTATTGTAGTATGGCTAGAGAGCCAAAACGGACATCTTATTTTTGTAAGCAATATAATCTACAACTTTGCATTATTATAATTTGAATAATATCCCATAAATAGATGTAATCTTTTTTAAATTGAATTGTAACTTGTGATTAAATATAATATAATATGTACAACCAACAAAAACTGTTTCTAAAATCATTTTACAGTTTTTCCAAAATTCCGATAAATATTTTTTAGGTAATTTTTTATATTAAAATGTTTTTAGATAGATACCATAATATATAATATTATATAGATTATATACTTCTATAATATAATAGAGATCGGTTTAAAATGAAGAAAAGATGCTTTGCCCTATAACGGGTTTACATAAACTGACACGTCCTGATGAAAATCCCTAATGAATGCAATGTGCGTTTCATATAGATCCTCACAATTTAGTTATTCTAAAATACATACTGGTGACAAGTCTTACTTACAAAATGTATCCTCATAATATATCATAATATGATTGCGATTTAGTATGTTTACAATGCAGTGTAGGTATACTTTATTGATGCATGCGACTTAGGCGATTGATGAATAACCTTTTAACTGCATTGGGTATTCACACAGATGACGCCGCTTTCACTGACTACCTTAATGCCGCAATCTAATTTAATCCTAATGATGTTGTCACCTTGGAATGAAGTTGCTATGCAGGTAGGTATGTATTGATCAATATCAACACCATGGTCCCCACAAGGCTGACAGGGCTCTAGCCTGGGGAGCCGGGCTCAGGAGGGGACCGGCGAGGCGAGATGACCAGATAAATGTGATAAACACACATAAATTTTTTTCTTGTATTGAAAAAAAAGTCGCCTGCGTCGCTATTTTCCTTCAGGCATATTATTATTCAAAGTATCAATACTCGACATCTCCATAAATTAAATGGATGTATTAAAATATATAATAAAACACTAATATACACATTAATTTTACCGCGTACACCATTTGGAAAAAGCTACGGTAGAGCATCACGTTGCCTTTATCCTTAGCGATAGGAAGGGGGGCTCGCCAAAGATCCTAGTCTGGGGGCCCCTTCACGATGTGGGGCCCATGATCAACACTGTAATAATAATTCTGGTTGTGATGTAGTAATTAATGGAATCTCCTACTGGAATAAATTAGAAGTAAGTCGTGTTTCCTGCCAAAGTATCGTCAGGCGTCAAAACAACACTAGCTAATAGTAATGGATGTTTCCCTGCTATATCCTGTTTCCTATTCGAATAAATTAAAACTTTGTCTCGTGTCTTGCCAAACTATCAAACATCTGGCGAATAGTAATCATGTTTACTGACACCTGAATTATTGTTATTTTACTATAGATATTAACCAAAATCAATTGTTTCGTAAATGTATCTAGGTAGGTATGCATGCATTTGTATATTTTTAAGATTCCTTATCAAAACAATTCATTACTCACACGTATTTTGTGATTGTTTTAGGTACATATTGTTCTTCCTATCATTTTAGTTATGAACTTAGAAATTAAATGAATAAACAAACTAGCATTTATAATAATCACTGCCAGAGCCGAGGTAACTAGTCAAATGATGTACCAATGTGGCGTCAGGCCGTGGACGATTGTTGTTGTTGATTTTACAGAAGCTTTGACTGCGACTCGCTGTCATTTCGCCTCTTCTCATCTAAAAGATTCGTCGACCAGGCCCTCACTTCAATCCTGTTAGCACTTTACAATTCTGCCAAGCTCTTCCATCCTACCCACCGCAAGGGCACCTTTCAATTCGTCGACATTCTCAAATATATATCCGCAATTCCCAGAGGGTCAAGTTGTTCTTTCCACGAGACTGAGTGATAATTTTTCCGATTTTACGAACAGGAACGGCGCTCCGGTCCATTTCGAGCCCTGGTTGAAGATTTAGAGGTAACTTGGCATCACGTCATTTAACGCAGTTTTACGTGATCATTACCTTATCATTAAAAATATATATATTATCACCTACCTACTTATTACGTTTGGCTGTCTTCATAAAATTAATGAGGAAGAATCTGTTCACAACTATTTATATTTTTTTTTTATAATTTAAAGGCTGTTTTGATTCATCAATGATTTATTATTCTGTTTGAGGTAGGTAGGAGTGGTGTCGATATCATATCGGAATAAAAGTAACGATCCAAGTATTGGTGAAAAAGTATTGACAAATCTAGACAGCCCTAGTAAGTCTTAAACGTCACGGATGAGAGCAATAATTATACCTAGGCCATTGATAATATATTTTTGATTTAAACACGTAAAATGGATGTCAAACGTGAATCAGATGAAGGCAGATCTGTGGCAGAACCGCGGCATTGGTTTGAGGTACCCTTGGAGTCTCCAAATAGTCCAGACGTTAAGAAAGCGAATCCCGACAATGAAAGATGCATATTTGAGGTTAGTTTTACTGAACTGGTGTTAGATTAAAAAAAAGCCCATCTAATGGCTGTTACTTAAATTTACGAATGTTTGGGTGAAAAAAAAACAGCTCCACTATTTATAACGGGTTAAAATCATTTTACATTGCTGAAGTATGCCTACTTCATCGCATCTATTCGATACACAAGCTGCTATCGAGGGTAGTTTATCATATTTATCTAGGTATTGAGTCTTATAATTAATTGTTAGAATAAATAAACCTTCAAAACTGTATCTCGCTCTAAAAGTTAACACAGCTAAGAGAGGTGTTGTTAAAACATAACACTTTTTGACAGTTCAGACGGTTGACATAATGGAAACTTGTAGGTAGGTACGTAGTATGCAGTTTGACGAATCACACTTCACAGGGAAACGTTGTATAGGAAATACATGGCCGTTTAGACCGTCCAACCTCTTTGGGTCGTATAGTAAATAGGTTCTGACTTAATTCATGTCTAAATAAAACACGGCTCTTGTCGGTTTACACTTTCCAGGAAGCCAGCAGCAAACAAATTTTGAAAATAGCCGATATATTAGGTTATAAATTGTTACGTTTTCATTCTTGAATTTTGCTAAAATCAGCCATGACAATTGAATTTAATAGGTACCTTCATATTGAATCTAATAAAATTGGAAACCGTATAGTATACTGTCACCTCTTTCCGATAGTAAGCTCACGGCGAACTGTGTCACGGTGAAATATTGTATGTATCTACTCTACCTAACCTAACCCAATTAACCGCCTCAATAGGTACTTACATAAATATGATAAAATACCCTCGATAGGAATCTTGTGTATAGAATAGATGCGCACAAGTTTTTTACAGTCTAGATCTACCAATCAGTCAATTTAAATTAAATGTAAATACATATGCAGCCATCTTGTACTTCTTAAAAGTATTTTTTATTACTGGGTACAATGGCCATTTCGAATACGAAATATGTTTGATTTGTGCCAGTGCTAAGGCAGTCTTCGCACGAAACATATTACATATATGTCCCTAAATTATAATTTTCTATGAATATTCTGACCGGGTTAATAATAAGTGTGTATAATAGCCGTCTCTCACATCTAAACTCGCTCGTCTGCCGCACAGCCATAAATCAAACCTTATAGGAACGTCGATCCGATGTCGCATTAGAAGACCGCGCACATCTACTTAGCGACAATCGCATGTAACCTATTGAAACGTATATATTATATTTGGATGCGGCGACCGGCGAGCAGGTATAGGAATGACCAATTCGTAGTTGTTCGTATGCATTCTGTCGTCTTCGACTCGCAGTCCGAGAGGCGTGCGATCTGTTGATAGCAGCACTAGAATTTTTTTTTTCAAACTAAAAAGACGCATTCGTCCAATCAACGTATGTTTGTGAATAACGATGACGTCACATTGACGTATTCAACACGTTGGAGACGAGACGAGTTTTGATGTGCGAGCCGGCCAACGGTCACAGTGAAACCGGCAAACCAGCAATCCTTAGCATTGCTTTGGGGTGACTTATTATAAAGGGCGACGAATTAAGGAACGATTATAGGTACTTTTGAGAAATACTTATATATTGTTTTTATTTTTAGAATCCTCCAGTCAGCGAGATATTTATCAAATCTGAGAATATTTTTCAACTTGTTGAAGAATTCTTTGAAGATTCGAAGCGCGAGATCATTAATGAAAACCCCCAACCTGGAAGTTCTTGCTCCAAGTTCATTATGAATTAATAACCTTTCTGAAGATTTAAGCTCATATTAACTTGATCATTGTATTCGTTATCTGATAATAAAATATTTTTTTTTCAGAACCTTCCAGTCGAGTCGTATATCAAATCTGAAGTACCTGAAATCAAAGAAGAGGATTTTAATGACTCAACGTATCAGTTCAGCAATGAAAATCCCCAACCTGGAAGTTCATACACAGTATATAATGGACCAATCGATCAAGTAAGTGTTTTTTTTTACCACACTAATTTTTGCGGAAATAGTTTATTATTTGAATTTCTTCTATCGCACACTCAAATTTTGCTACAAACGATGGCAGCACCGCCGAGTGGTGTGCAAATGCATAATATCTGTACCTCAGAGGCAGACGGATGCAAGTGCCAAATACCCAATTGTTCAGGAGAGCCAAAAAACAATTTTTATTTTAAACGAATGTTCATAACTTCTAAGAAAATATACATATAATGATCATTATTTTTTTTATTCTAATTCAATTAAAGTACTTCTGGAATATGTAAGAATGAAATAAATATAATACAATTTTATATCTAAAAAAATAAAATAAAAAACGTAGTGTGGATTTGTATCCTTCTGCCTCTAAAGATATATTGTTAAATGTGGATTTTTATCTTATTTACCTAGCCAAAATAAAACAAATTATAAGTTAAAAAAAATTATAGGTATAAATATAACAAAGCAAAACACAAAACACGATGTATTCATCATCATCACCAGCCTGAATCTATTCACTGCTGGATGAAGGCCTCGCTAATCTCCAAGTTGATTCCACTTCTCTCGTCCCTGTGCGTTGCGTTGCCAAGTTTTTTCGCAGAACTTTATCATTTCATCGATCCAGCGGCCTCTAGATCTACCTTGCGGATGTTTTGTACCTCTTGGATACCACTGGATGAATAAATTTGTCCAACGATTGTTCTTTCTTCGACTTATGCGTCCAGCCCATTTCCATTTGATGTTTTTAGCAAACTGTATCCCATCATTAATCCTTGTCTGTTCCCTTATCCACTCATTCTTCTTTTTGTCCGTTTGCGTTATGCCCAGCATGCACCTTTCCATTCCACGTTGTGCTACTCTAAGTTTCCGGATTTCTCTTTTACTTAGGGTCCATGTTTCACACGCATGTGATTACGGGAAGTACACACTGGTTGAACACTTTGTACTTTAGGCACAGTGGTAGGTCATTTTTGAAGAAATTATTCAGGTGGTCAAAAGCACTCCAGCCAAGCTTTACTCTGCGAACAATTTCATCAAATATACATCCATCTATAGACACTTGTTGTGCCAGATAGATGTAGTTTTTCACCTGTTCGAGCTGAATGCCATTGATGAGGATCTCTTTTTGGCCCGCAAAGCAGTTGAACATGACTTTCTTCTTTGACACATTTATTTTCAAGCTTACTTTGTTGCTTACTTCAGCGAGTTCCTGCATTCTGCTTTGGGGGTCTTGTGAGTCTTGCAAACCACTATTTATTGTCATCGGGAAAGCGCAGATGACTCACGTATTCTCCATTTATGGGGGCCCGCGTCATTCCTGTCAAGTTCTCTAAATAAGTCTTCAAGTGTAGCTGTAAATAGTTTAGGTGAGATTGTATCACCTTGTCGGACTCCTTTGCTGATATAAAATGCGCGATGGTTTATGGAGATGTTGTTGCGCTACTGTATATATTATTGAAAATATTTATATAGCGCCCGGGGATTCCTTGATTTCTGAGTGCATCGAGTATTGAAAATTTCTTAATAGAATCGAACCCTTTCTCATAGTCTATAAGACCCATGGATAGCGGCAGCTTATATTCCTGTTACCGCTCTGATTTCTCTGATGACTTTGATATGGTCCATAGTGCTGTATCCTCCTCAAAAGCTCGTTCTCCTGGCTGGTTCTGGTCTAATACATATTGCAGACAGTTTGAGAGAATTTTATCTTAGTGGATTATTGGATTTGCATCCTTCTGCCTCTAAGGTAGGTATGGCACTTGCATTTTTATTCTATGCATATCTTGGACTAGGACTACCATCTCTCTGCCTCTAATAAATAAAGCCTTTAGCATGACGAATCCTAAAAAAAAATCATTTTCCCCAAAAATGGAGTTGCATCCGTCTGCCTCTGAGGTACAGATATTATCTATGGAACGTATGGTCTATCTATGATTTTATTTTCAGTTGGTGACTTATGTCTAGTGTGCTTACTGCATGTATAAAGTGTGTCTTAACCTGCCTATGTCTTGATTATTACTGTTGTGTATTTGGTGCAAGATGTGCCTATGTCATTCCTATTTTCCTCATTTCCCAGTATTTTCAAAAAAAAAAAAAAACTGTGATTATTCGCCTTGAGCTTGTCAATTTATATTTTTTTTAACCAGATGTGTATTAAAAAAGTTGATAATATTAATTGTTGACGAGAAATAAACAGTCTCTTGTAATGAACAATAATTGACGAGTTTACCTTTGGTGAGTGTACACGGCGCCTGAAGATGCCGAAAGGTGAAACCCGGGTCGCAAAAAACGACATTAATGGAATACTACAGATCTTGAATCCGTTAGAATTTAAATTCAAATTCCATCAAGCACCTTCACTCGATAGTATTAATATAATAATTGATATATATGACACAGGCACTTCCTACATTATGCCTCAGATATTATCACTGATTTTGATAAATATAGCAATTCATACGAAAGAAAAGCTGAGTCTAATCAGTTTAGAGGCCAAAACGATGGCAACACTGCTGAGTGGTTTGCAAAATGTATCATGTATATTATGATTTTATTGCCAGTTGGCGACATTGTCATTGTTTTCGCTTTGTAATGCATGGGAATAAAAATTAATCATTTCCGTGTTAAATAGGTACGTAAAATGGATGTCAAAGCCGAACCAGATGTAAGCGAATCAGACGCGGAAGGGGAGAATAGATGCAATGTAGCCGGAGAGCGCCCAAACAGTCCGGACACCAGCATTTATATGAAACAAGAGATTCCCGACACTGATAATCTCGTATTTCAGGTTAGTTTTGTCCAATACCTACTTATATCTATGATAGGATTCAAACAAAAGTTGCTCTACTGTAGGCGTGTCCAATGGTTGCGGAATCGATTTTAGTCGACCTCGCCATATGCCCGTAAAATTGTGTCTTGAAAATCTAACAACCTTATTTTAATTATTAAAATATAATTTTAACGGCCCACATGCTCAGCGTACGTCAAAATGGAGCTTTTATGCTATTTTCGAAGCATGATCCTGGACATTCCTTAAACGTTGTAGATAATCTATTTACATAATTTTGAAGCCTTATTATCGAAACTGTATTTTTCTTTGAAAACCTTTATCGAGCTATTTCTCATATATTATGTTAATTTTCCCCTGAAATTCAAGATTTAAACTATTCAAATTAAAAGGCGTCCATCATCACTGTCTGGAATCTAATTTTTACTTACTTTTGTACCACTGTAATCGCTGGTTAAGGACATTCTGATTGATCTGTAGGCAATTTTGGTTTAAGACTTAAAACAACATTCCTTGGTACTTTAAAGCATTTTATGAGCATATTTGCAACGGAAAAAACATTAAAAACCCCGTGAGAGCGGTCCACGAACAAAAATACTCTTCGTGCATGTAAGAAACGTCTTATTCTTACCTTCCTCATACGCGGCTTTCTCTTCTGGTTGTCAATCGTTTCTCAGCTGAATTCGGTCGAAAAATATAGGGGGACTTTCTGATCGTATGTCTCACGTTTTCGAGGGCAAATAATGTCATCTCCGAAGGGCGGGGAGGGTAGCAGGGGTGTAGGTACAATTATTGTGAGTACAGGCTGTAATCGTATGGGTGCAAAGTTTTGTCACCAAGAAGCAAAATAAGTCGCTTCCGCCGCCAAATGCGGACAACCAACTAGTCTCTCTACCTACGGTCTGGGGTTACATCTCCTTTCACTCAGCGTTGGCGGCTTCTTTACCTGCATGTTCGGTGTTTCACGGCATCTCTCAGAATTTTGTTTGAGCTAAAGATTTTTTTTGCTGGGCGATATTATTATTTTAAGCTATACATTGAATCAAACATCAAATAATACATAATCTTAATTCTATTTACATGTTATTTTTTTATTATTATTAACTTGAACTAAAATTTATTGCATGTTTTGAATTTAGTTTACTTCAATAGTTAATAATTAAGGATGTTACATTTGACGCGAATTGCTGAAGGCTGATAATTCAAAATTCCTTTAATTCTATTAATCATCGCGCTAGCCCAAAAATTTGGTATGTTTCGAAATCATGTTAGGTATAGAGTTATTCCTATTTTGAATTTTGATACGCCCTCTAAAATCAGACGAAATGTAAAAATCTTTGTGCTTTAGTTGCAAGTTCTATAATCAGGTGACCTTAATTTTTTCTAGCAAAGGTACATGCATGTATAATATATAGACACATAATCCATTGTTAACTCTAAATACCTAATTTATTGACTTACCTACTTTTGGCAGGAACACACGATATATGTCTCTCTTGCTTTAAGTTTTAAAACAAATCCTAAGATACTTACTGGTTACAGCTTGCTTTTATGCTGATTGGCTTTAGAATTGAATTATCTATTACCTATAATGATTTGAGGCTCGAATTTAATTTTATATATTATAACAATGATAGATAGATTTTAGTAAGCTTGCTTCTAAAATTAATTTGTATGGAAAAGTTCCTGAAAATTGAATACATAGAAGACTACGGACAATAATTCTACTCAACTTTTGATGACACACGTTGTAAAAGAGTGACTATAAAATTGGTTTTTTGCTATAAATTGCTGTCTTGTAGTCAACTATGTTGATATTTTCATGAGTCAGTTCAATAATGAATCTGGCATGTGTGGTGGACTTTTTACTGTCCCAATTAGGCGACGTTGATTACGATTAGTTCGTTGCTTTGGTTTTTGTTCCTTGAGATTTGGCCTTGATAAACCGGTGCGCCAAATATACAGTTCTGCCTTTAATAATTGTGTAGGTATTTGCGAGAGTTTATTATATTAAATGTAAATTATTTTTTTGTCAAAATTTCTTCACGAGCCATTTTGTGTGTGAGAGGGAAAACGAATCAAGTGTGTCTGAAAAATTATGTGATATTATGATCACATAAATAAATGATTTCCGCATGTATACCCTTTTGGGCGGACAAGCAAATGTATATGCTTCCTGCGGATATTTGGTGAACATTACTATTTATTTTAGATTCGTCATTATAAGTGGTTTTAAAAAGTAGGATCGTTAAACTGGATAATGCGAGTAGATGGATCAAATGATATAAATCCTGAGACTTTAAATACACTAATGGACGATCAGAACTTGCTTGAAATACGAAAACTCATGACATCCCTACCCAAAAAATCGTCTTATGAAACGCGTATTTTACATCATGGAACAATGGTAGGCATAGGTACAATATAGTCACAAGTAGGGAATCCAATCCCGAGCCAAAACCTTGATCCCGGGATTTCGGAATTACAATTTGACGATCTCGGGATCCCGGAATATGCCTTTTTTTTCAATAGTTAATATAGAAAATTTATATACACAAATAACATAGATAACATAGATAACATCGGTCAAAAATAATCTAGTATGATTTATACTCTTAAAAACATTTATTTTTAATATTGTGCAAGTTCAATCTTGGTGTACTTACCAGACCCAGGAATCGATCCTGGATCCCACGGCGTTATAGTCCAAGTAGCTGACATCCATTTCACGTAAAAAACAAAATCCGTCAATACAAACCTCTAGGCTGTTAGGCTAGGCCCATATGATACTATTAGGATCGGACATGGTCGAAAGAAAAAATAAGTTCAATCTTGGAAAGAAGTAGGTTTAATGGAGTGAATAATATTTTTATATAAATAATAATGTAAAATTAAAACAGTTATATTTATTTATGAAAAAAAAACATAATGTATTTATATGTTATTAAAAGTATTTTTTCTGTTATATTTTCATTTTTGTTTTATTTTTCATAAAAATTGATAAAAATAATCAATCACGAAAGTTTCGAGATTATGTTTACCAATCCCGGGATTTATAGGTATCGAAAAAAGTTCGGGATCCCAAAATTCCGGGATTCGGGATCCTGGGATTCAAATCCCTAGTCACAAAATACCCAATCTGCAATGCGACTTTTTAGGTATTTGCACTTGAGTGTCCAACTCTCTTCCGCAAATGTCGAATTACATGTTCCTTAGCACGCTGTGGGTGGGTATACTCGCGACTTTCACCATTTCTATTTGCCGATATTCTATTATCAAAGTTTCCTAGTGTAACGTTTGGTCTCAAATCTTCAAATGGTGTTATTTTATAATTATTATAATATCGACGCACTAACTGATTACTCTTTGTAAATGGTTGTTTTTTCAGTTTGTCCCCAAAAACTCAGTAACGACCAGCATTGCGAGTCTCAAATCGTTGTCGGAGAATACTGATATCCAAGATCCGTGGGAAGACCTACAGATCGACGAACATGATATTAAGAAAGATGTCCTGGAATACAATGAAAGGTTTAGAGATATAAACGTAATCTGTCGCACTGCTAGAGGTGATATTTCTCAATCGAATGTGAAAATCCCTGAACTATTAGAGGCTGTTATAGAATTGGAAAAAAAATCGTTTTATAAAAAAAATTTCGTGTGTAGTATATGTTTTGATTTTTTTCAATCGTTCGACCAAATGAAACTTCACAAATCATTACATGAAAACACATTAGCGAAAATGAGTAATTCCGAATCAAGGCTGTTTAAATGTGTTAAAAGTAATTACTCATGGAAACGATTTTGTCACATGACGAGTCAAGAAATGACCCATTCAGTTGAAAAAAAGTTTAAATGTGACAAGTGCAATTACTCATGTGCACAGTTATGTCACATGAAATCACACAAAATAAATCATTCCAGAGACAAATCATTAAAATGTGTGGCTTGCAATTATCTTTGTGCGAGGTCAATTAGCATGAAATTGCATATAATGACTCATTCTGGTGAAAAGCCATTCAAGTGTGAGGAGTGTAATTACTCATGTGCAAAGTCAGGTAGCATGAAATTGCATAAAATGACTCATTCTGGTGAAAAACCATTCAAGTGTGAGGAATGCTGTTACTCATGTACAACGTCAGGTAGCATGAAATTGCATAAAATAACTCATTCTGGTGAAAAGCCATTCAAGTGTGAGGAATGCAATTACTCATGTGCAATGTCAGGTAGCATGAAATTGCATAAAATGACTCATTCTGGTGAAAAGCCATTCAAGTGTGAGGAATGCAATTACTCATGTGTAACGTCAGGTAGCATAAAATTGCATAAAATGACACATTCTGGTGAAAAACCATTCAAGTGTGAGGAATGCAAATACTCATGTGCAACGTCAGGTGGCATGAAATTGCATAAAATGACTCATTCTGGTGAAAAGCCATTCAAGTGTGAGCAATGCAATTTCTCAAGTGCGAGGTCAAATTGCATGAAATTGCATAAAATGACTCATTCTGGTGAAAAGCCTTTCAAGTGTGAGGAATGCAACTACTCATGTGCAATCTCACGTAACATGAAATTACATAAATTGACTCATTCTGGCGAAAAGCCATTCAAGTGTGAGGAATGCAATTACTCATGTACAACGTCAGGTAGCATGAAATTGCATAAAATGACTCATTCTGGTGAAAAACCATTCAAGTGTGAGGAATGCAGTTACTCATGTACAACGTCAGGTAGCATGAAATTGCATAAAATTACTCATTCTGGTGAAAAGCCATTCAAGTGTGAGGAATGCAATTACTCATGTGCAATTTCAGGTGGATTGAAATTGCATAAAATGACTCATTCTGGTGAAAAGCCATTCAAGTGTGAAGAATGCAATTACTCATGTGCAACGTCACGTTCCATGAAATTGCATAAAATGACTCATTCTGGTGAAAAGCCACTCAAGTGTGAGGAATGCAATTACTCGTGTGCGAGGTTAGATAGCATGAAATTGCATAAATTTACTCATTCTGGTGAAAAGCCATTCAAATGTGAGGAATGCGACTACTCATGTGTACACAAAGGTAACATGAAGGCACATCAAAGGAAACATTCTAGTGGTGAAAAGCCATTCAAACGTTAACTATGTAATTACGCATTTGTATCGTCAGGTTGCATGAACTTGCATAAAATGACTCATTCTCGTGAAAAGCCATTCAAGTGTGAGGAATGCAATTACTCATGTGCAATTTCAGGTGATTGAAATTGCATAAAATGACTCATTCTGGTGAAAAGCCATTCAAGTGTGAAGAATGCAATTACTCATGTGCAACGTCACGTTCCATGAAATTGCATAAAATGACTCATTCTGGTGAAAAGCCACTCAAGTGTGAGGAATGCAATTACTCTTGTGCGAGGTTAGATAGCATGAAATTGCATAAATTTACTCATTCTGGTGAAAAGCCATTCAAATGTGAGGAATGCGACTACTCATATGTACACAAAGGTAACATGAAGGCACATCAAAGGAAACATTCTAGTGAAAAGCCATTCAAACGTTAACTATGTAATTACGCATTTGTATCGTCAGGTTGCATGAACTTGCATAAAATGACTCATTCTGGTGAAAAACCATTCAAGTGTGAGGAATGCAGTTACTCATGTACAACGTCAAGTAGCATGAAATTGCATAAAATTACTCATTCTGGTGAAAAGCCATTCAAGTGTGAGGAATGCAATTACTCATGTGCAATTTCAGGTGGATTGAAATTGCATAAAATGACTCATTCTGGTGAAAAGCCATTCAAGTGTGAAGAATGCAATTACTCATGTGCAACGACACGTTCCATGAAATTGCATAAATTTACTCATTCTGGTGAAAAGCCATTCAAATGTGAGGAATGCGACTACTCATGTGTACACAAAGGTTACATGAAGGCACATCAAAGGAAACATTCTAGTGAAAAGCCATTCAAACGTTAACTATGTAATTACGCATTTGTATCGTCAGGTTGCATGAACTTGCATAAAATGACTCATTCTGGTGAAAAGCCATTAAAGTGTGAGGAATGCAATTACTCATGTGTACAGGGAGGTAATATGAAGGTTCATAAAATTACTCATTCTGGTGAAATGGCATCAAGAGTGATATTATATCGATGGCTCAGTTCCATAGTGGGACAACTAGGAATTGGTAGTTTCGAGTAATGGCTGATCAAAGTTTTGACTCACCTAAACTGACTTGTAGAAAAGTGACGGTTTATTATTTGTATTATCTTTTTAGTGAAATATGTTATGAATAGTATGTAGTTTTAGGGCTCAAGTTGTTTATGCTAATTATCATAATGATTTTAATAGTTTTGAGCAATAATCGGACATAACCCTCTATGGAGCTGACAATTCTGCATGAATACTGACAATAATTAGACTTATCACTATGGAACTGACAACTTTACAATATTGAGTTAACATAATGTTCTTTATTGGCGTCATCTCAAAACATCAGTCACTGATAACAGTATATCCACATATTGGGTAACCACCAGTGGCGAAGGGTGGAGGTAGTCTGTTAAGATTGGACAAAAATAGTTCACAATAAACTCCGTCAATTATAGGTATTTGTTTTCATTGAACGTCTACAGTTATTATTTACAGATAATGTTGGTAAGTTTTTAAAAATCAATTAAGCTTGCAGTCGATGAAATCCATCCATCATGGCCCCCACAAAGAGGGACTGACAGGGCTCTAGCCTGGGGGCCCGAGCTCAGGAAGGGCCCGGCGTTGCGAGTCGAACAGACACGTGATCTAAATACATTCAAAACTCAAAATTCAAAAACAAATTCTCAATAGTAAAAAAAAAAGTCGCCTGTGGCGCTATTTTTCTTCAATAATGTTATTATTTAAAATAATGTGGTTGTACGATATAAATTTTATTGCGTATCGATACTCGCCAACTCCATAATTCAAATGGATGTACTTATTAAAATATGCAAAAAAACACTAAATATACACATTAATTTTACCGCGAACACCATTTGGAAAAGGCTATTGTATCACACTGCCTTTATCTTTAGCGATAGGTAGGGGGCCGCCAAAGATCCTAGCCTGGGGACCCGCTTCAGGGTGTGGGGGCCATGCCATCCATTCCAGTGTCCATTTCTTTACATATTGTATATAGTTTGCCAGTTTTCTTGGCTAATCGTATTAATGGGGCTACAGAAATGTATGTATAGGTCTCTTAGACATCTTTTTTTCTCTCGCTCTATTAACGCATGCATGGCATCATCACCTTAATTTTGGGTATGACCCACAACCAAAAATTTGTGGCAGATTTCTTCAATAAAATCTATTGAATTGACTGCGTACCTACATTAATAGGGAAGCAACGAATTATTTTTTTTGTTGACCCGCACAATTATCCGAATATAATACATTATTTTGTGATGGGTTTACTTGTAAAAAAGCTAACAAGCAGCTACCTATTTCGTTTGAACCCCTTTTTCCTAAGCCCTCATGTCATAAGTAACAGTGGCCTTGGTTCTTTGTTATGTCATAGGTATATAGTAAAATTATATGTATTTAACCCGTGTTCATTAGAGAAGCTACTAATGTTTCCGGAGGGCACTGCTAGAGCAGCTTGCAGATCGAAGCAAGCAACTTTGACCAAACTCGAAGCAACGTCATTTTCTTTGATATGCTTTTGTAGGTACCTAATTGCTCCTCTTTTCTAATTTTTTCTTCCGGGCTTGAATTTTTTAAAATTTGACAAGTTGTGATACATTGGTCCTTTTTCGGGACAAAAATCCAAATTTAACACCGCGGTGTTAAAAATTGTATCCTATATTACTTACAGGCATATCTTTCTCCGTACAAAATTCTTGGTATAGCCTGTACATTGTAGCAATGTTCAGGCTTCTATCGAGATACATTTTTTCACTATAAGCTCTACAATAATGGGAAGATATTACTGGAAATGATTTGATGTGATTTCGGATTTTTTCCTTTATTTCATCATCAATTCTCACTCCACCTTTCCCATTCCTTCCCTTTAAATCTGAATGCAACACTCCATGGTTGTGTTTTTATGTGCAATTTCAATCATTGTCTTGCATTTATTATGCTCAAAGTATTCATATAAAAAAAATGCACGATTTTATTTGGATCCCATTTATTTCAAAACAGTACGCCTTGTTAACTGTACGTGTACTACCAGGAGTTTACATTCTGTACTTTGGAATAACTGGCGTGATATACCTTAATAAATAAACTCACGTCGTCGATCATCGTCTCCGATCCACCAAAAACTTTGGTGGATTTGTTCCCTTTGATTGAATTCAATTTTATCATAACATGTTAATCTGCACTTCTCAGCACACGGTGATCCTACTTTCATAATGATAGAACGCCATTTTGAGTTGTCCCTTTATGAAATGCAATAATTCACAAAACAATTTTTTCACAAAACGATATCTCAAGTTGTCCTTTTATGGAACTGAGAAAGTGTTTAAGTTTATTTATTTCCATATGAAGACATCTGTCCAACGAGAGAAAACCAGTATTTTTTACGAGTTGTCCTTTTGTGGAACTGAAAAGGAGAAATATTCAAATATAATGGGTAATATAACTCAAAACATCAAATTTTGGACTTGTCCTTCTATGGAACTGAGCCATCGATATGCAATACCTTATGTGTGTCGTTACGAAAAGCCATTCAATTTATGCAGTGTCTCATGTGCAAAGTCAGGTAACATAAAATTGCATAAAATGACTCATTCTCGTGAAACGCCATTTAAATGTGTGGAATGCAATTTCTCATGTGCGAGGTCAGGTAGCCTGAAATTGCAAAAAATTTCTCATTCTGGTGAAAAGCCATTTAAGTGTGAGGCATGCTGTTACTCGTGTGTATCGTCGGGTAACATAAAATTGCATAAAATGACTTATTCTTTGTGAAATCAATTTAAATGTGACGTATGCAACAGTCGTGTGCATTATCAGTTATGAAATTGCATAAAATGACGTATTCTGGAGAAAACCCATTCAAGTGTGTGAGGTGAGGCAAAATCAGTTATGAAGAGACATCAAATAACTCATTCTGGTAAAGCTATAAATAAATGTCAAGTTTCTAATTACTCATGTTAGTCGTCAGGTTGCAATAAATTGCAAAATGACACATTATGGTTAAAAACATTTAAATGCATTAAATGTACCTAGTAGCTCATGAAAGCAGTTTTGTTACATGAGGAGACATAAAATCACTCATTCTGTTGAGCAGACATTTAAATGTCATAATGCAATTATTTCTTGTGTGTAAATGAACAATGAAATCGTCGGTCCCAATTAAAAAAGTCGGATCTGCAAAATGCTACTTTTCAGTACGAGCAATCAAAGATATTTTTATCCGTTAAATATCCGTAAAATCGCCAATTTATGAAATATTGTTACCAAATTTGGCAAAAACACTTATTTTTAGGTGGTTCAAATATATATATTACAATTTTTGAGAATTACTTATAAAAACTCGAGAAAAGTCACATGCGACATTTTTAACTGGAATAAATTAAGTAATTTTGTCAGAAGTGTCAGTTATGACAATTTTAATGGGACTATGTTAAAATTAATATGTCGAATGTGTCAATTCCGACTATTTTAACTGGAATTTGATAAAAATTTTATGTCGGATCTGTCGAATAAAGCAATTCCAAGTACTTAATTTAAAGAATGTATGTATAAAATCGAAATCACAGATAGATATAAAAGTAGCTACTTACAAAAAAGAAAACATAATCATAAATTTGACATTGTAAACATAAAAAATATACCTCATAATCATAAAAACTGGTCATTGTTGTAGCTTTATAAAACTCCTATATATTTAAATATTTTTTTTAACTTAAAAATCCCCAAAAACTATAGTTAGTAATAGTTAACTTTGTTTTTTGTCACTATTACTATCAATGATATCCTCCGCTTGTATTTTTAAGAATCTTTCAATATGGGCGAGCTCCATGTAAAAGTTGTGATATTTTTCTGGAATAAGATTACTCTTACACATATCTTGCAAATTTTCATACTTATAGTAACTGACAGGAAGTGAGCCATCATAAGCTTCCTTCAGATTTTCAAGAGAATTTGATCTGAAGGAAGCTTGTGAAGTGTTTCGTGTTGCACATCTTAGCACAACTATAGCTTTTACAGGTTCACTTAAATCATATTTATACTCAATCGTGTCGCATTGTTGTGCATTTACCTTTAGTTCTGTTACACGAGTCAATTACATAAATTCACGAAGTATTTTTTGTCCAATTTTTGTTTGCGAGTAATGATTTAAAATCCTATAGGTACATCATTGTAAAGACTTTCTTTACTATGTATGGTTCACTTTCAGCTTTTGTCCAACGGATTAAGCAATACCTACCACTTCTTAGGAACATACAAACATTTTGCGATCACTAGCTCTTTCAATGGTTGAGTGGACGCTATCATTCTCATTCTGAGTGTGGTCCTTTTCCATAAATCTATGAGTAATGGTGACATTGAACTTCTTGACTGCAAGCATATAATGGGTAAATACGATGCGGTTTCTATTTTGACCACCACAATTATTGTCGGACCAAAATTTAAATTCTTTTACACCGATAAATAATGCGGTTCTTTTATAAAATTGTACAGACAACTTACTAGAAACCTCATTTGCTCCCCGTTTTGCAACTCCTTCGTGCCACATATAAAAAGTTCCGATTTTCATTGCCATATTATACACAGTAACATTCAAAGTTGGTAATTTTCGTTTGTAATAAAAAATACGTCATACTTCCCCATGAAGAGTCGTTAGTACTTTTTGAAAGTCAAATATAACAATTACAATACTTTTACTCTGTAAAGCCTCGTTTTTATCTTCATTTTTAAGTGTGCGATGTGCCTTCCTAAGGGCTAAATGTTTGCCCTGTCTTTTTTTATCTTCGTCTGTTGGACCGGTTTTGATCGAAAATGCATGACAAAGGCAATTTTTTTTGGCCGGTGAAATGCTATATTGAACTTTTCATTTACAATATTTCTGTATTACCCTTTGGTTTGTGACTTGTTAGAATATTTATTCAGATCAAACCACTCGCGATATAAATTGAACATTCAAGAGTCACTTACAGTTTTTTAGAATCTTTTCGAATATAGTGCGATTCTACCAGAGGAAAACAGTTTACGTGATCGCATATGCTTTTCACCACCGTTATCTATGACGGTTTTTATGGTCGTATTTTCCACGTTGATCAGGCTCAATATTATTATCTCCATCATATTTCTTCCAAGCAGTGCTTATAATAGTACGTTTTCCAGATGAAATAGTATTCAGAAACATAGTCTTACAAAATATTTCTTTTTCTTATCCTCAATAGGCACATAATAAACAAATGTATTTCAACGATCATGCTTGGTGACTACAGTTTTTTGACGACGCTTCAGAATTTTCTCGGTATATTTTACGTCTAGAGACCAAAATTTGTGAAAAATGTGTAAGCGTTGCTCTTCAGAAAAAAAATCATAGCACTTCAGTCGGCATTTTGGCATGGATTCTTCAAACATTTTTCACTAGCTGAAAAATAAAAATAGTCATTCTTAACGATATACTAAACAAAATAATGAAGAATAATATGTAAATTAGCCATTTTATATATATTACCCGTAACCCTCAGAAGCTAGCTTAAACATTTTAATAAAAAAATAATTTAATCAAGGAACATTGTCGGTACTACAATAATTTTAAAACACCAGTCCCATTAAAACTGTCGGTTCTACCACTTAACACAAAACAGAATTGTTGATGTACAGTGAAAATAGTCGGTTGTACCACTTATGACATTAGGCATAAAGTTTTGTCCAATTAAAAACGTCGGATGTCCCACATCGGACAGAGATCTTATTAAAATGTAGGTTAAAATAGTCATATCTTCCACAACCGACATTATTACTTGGAAACACCTAGTTGTGAACTATGTTAAGTAAATATAAAAATATGACAATTATAAAATATCCACTTATTTAATTTTATAAGAATGCCACTTAAAAATAATATTTTAGTAAAATTTTACTTAACCTACCTTTTCTGTCAGAATGACCGTTGAGATTTGAATTTTCAGTGTTCATTTCTTTCTTTTTCTCCGGAAATTTGTCACTATAATTTGAGCCTATAGCATTTTTAAATATCCTTTGTGACCTATTGCTTGCTATGATGAATAAAAATACGGATTATAGAAACTTTTCTAAACTTTTATAAAAATATCCGTCTGTCCGGTGAACATAGCAGCAACTGTCAGATCCGACGCATCTTGCTCACCCTCGCCCAGCCAACAATGTCGGTTGGTAAGAACCGACATTGTTATTCGGACACTGTTGGTAGATCTGTCATTTTTAACTTGAGTATCTCGGAATTTTTCAAACAAACAAAAAAAACTGTGATTGTGGTATAAATATTTAAAGTGTTTAAATAACTTTTACGTAATAATCCGAAAATGACAAAAATTCAGATCCGACTTTTTTAATTGGGACCGACGAAATCACAAAAAATGATTCATTCTTGAGAAAAGCCATTTAACTAATATGATATTAACTATAACTAATGTGACCAGACGTCCCGTTTTCAGGCGGCGTGTCCCAGTGTCCCCGAACGCAGGTTCGGGAGGCCAAAATGTCCCATTTTCGAAAAAAAAGAAACTTGTGACCAGGTTACATAAATATTACCTATTCACTTACACATTACAAATTCACAGATACAGGGAGTGTCTGAATGGAACACTGGGAATGTTTCAACCGAATTTCATTGGGTGGAGTGTTTCAAACACTTTCGCGCCAATAATTTGGATCACAAAAATTTTCGTATAATTATTGAATATATTTTATATCTGCCCGGCACTAATGCACCAGTAGAAAGCGTCTTCTCTCTTATGAATAAGTTGTAGACGAGTGAAAAAACATAGTTGAATGTAGTAATGTTAATTATAAAAGTAAATTCGAAAAAATCCAGTCTAGAATTTCATTCGTTTTTGAAATCAACACCAGATATGCCTACTAAATTTGTTCTTTTGAAAATATAACATCAGATAAATTTTCATGTTTTACTTTTCATTAATAAATAAAATAATATGTACTATTAAAAAATATATAAGAACTCAAGCTTTGTATGTGCCTACTCAAACATACCTACCAATAATCTTTAGATAAATAAATGCAATAGGTAACCTAATATGACATGAAAAAACATTACTATCTTGTCAATTGTCTTGTGTAAAAGTATGAGGCGCCTGAAATGGATAAGTACCTACCTTTTTCGGTGTCCCGCTTTGGGGGAAAAAATAAATAGCCACTTTATGTATAACCTCAGGTCACATGAAATCCCCCAATGGTTTATACTAGAAAAAAGCCATTTAATTTTGATGCATTGAATTACTAACGGGTATTCCCAGGTAGCGTGAAATAAATAAATTGACTCATTCTGGTGAAAACCCCTTTAAATATCGTCGCCTTAGGATAGGTTTATCGAAAACTAAATTATGTGAAATGTAAAGGAGAGGAGGAAAAGGTTCATTACCTTATATTTCAATGCTTGTATATCAGCTTTCATGTGTATTTATAATATTCAAAATAGTTTGTATTTATTTAACAGCAGATTCTGTATTTTAGCAGCGATTGTTGATATCCATAAAATATTACAATGAGTTGAATTTAATATTATATACTCCAGAAAGTATTTTAGTTGTCGGTCATTCAAATTCATTTAAATACCAACGGAGATTTGTCGGAGGAAAATTGCGACTCTCAATCTTGTGCATACGGCCCTCCAAAATTTATCTCTAGATCCGGAGGTTAATGCGGATTTCAGTCCAGTCAAGTGGTCTTTTGAAATATTCACACATAGTATATAAGACCAGCCACCACCATAGTATATAAGATCCGGTCTTTTCGTACCCTAGAGGGGCCGTTTGCTGAAGGCAGACAGTTCTGTCGGTGTTAGTAACTAATCAAAAAGTGATCGGGAAAAAACCGAAGACTCACCTGCTTTTCAGAAGCATCTTAGCACAGGTGAACTATTGGAAATTTTGTAATAAAAATAATCATCGCCGACGAAACCCCAATAACAATACCATGGATTGTCCTCATTGGATAGGAAAGGGACAGAGCTGTCGATGTGCTTATTGTAGTATGGCTGGAGAGCCAAATCGCACATCTTATTTTTGTAAGCAATGTAATGTACCTACAGCTTTTCATTATTATGTTTTTGAATAATATCTCATAAATAGATGTATTTTTTTTTAATTGAATTGTAACTCGTCTAATGATTAAATATATTATAATATGTACAACCATTATTTATTTGTTTTATTTGAAAAGAAATATATCAAATAAATAAACAAAAACACCTCATCGGACACATCGGCATTGGGTATTCATATAGATGACGCCGCTTTGACTGACTACCTTAATGCCGCAATCTGATTTAATCCTAATGATTTTGTCACCTTGGAATGAAGTTGCTATGCAGGTATATATTGATCAATATCAACACCATTGCCCCCACAAGGCTGACAGGGCTCTAGCCTGGGGAGCCGGGCTCAGGAGGGCACCGTCGAGGCGAGACGACCAGATAAATAAGATAAACACACTTATATAGAAAAAAAACGTCGCATGCGGCGCTATTTTCCTTCAGACATATTATTATTCAAAGAATCAATACTCGACATCTCCATAATTAAAATGGGTGTAAAAACACTAAACATACACATTAATTTAACCGCGTACACCATTTGGAAAACGCTACTGTAGAGCGTCACATTGCCTTTATCATTAGCGATAGGAAGGGGGCCCGCCAAAGATCCTAGCCTGTGGCCCCCCTTCACGGTGTGGGGCCCATGATCAACACTGTAATAATAATTCTGGTTGTGATGTAGTGATTATTGGAATTTCCTACTGGAATAAATTAGAAGTAAGTCGTGTTTCCTGCCAAAGTATCGTCAGGCGTCAAAACAACACTAGCTAATAGTAATGGATGTTTCCCTGCTATATCCAGTTTCCTATTCGAATAAATTAAAGCTATGTCTCGTGTCTTGCCAAAACTATCAAACATCTGGCGAATAGTAATCATGTTTACTGACACCTGAATTATTGTTATTTTACTATAGATATTAACCAAAATCAATTGTTTCGTAAATGTATCTAGGTAGGTATGCATGCATTTGTATATTTTTAAGATTCCTTATTAAAACAATTCTTTACTCACACGTATTTTGTGATTATTTCAGGTACATGTGCTTCCTTTCATTTTAGTTATGAACTTAGAAATTAACAGGCGTATGCATATAACAGCAAACTGCGTTCAAGCTATTTACTGCAAATTTGCATGCATAAACCTAAATGTATCTGACGGATAGTGACGTCACGTCGCCGACGTAATACGCGTCATGCCATGGATAATGTTACCTAATTTTAAATTTAAATTTCCCGAAAATTAATTTAAAATTTTGAAATTGTGAATCGGTGTAAAAATGTGCAAACGGTACCATATAAATTTAATAATTATAAATAAATAATTATCATGACCTTTAAATAATTTATTTTTTATAAAATCATATTTATTTCATACATTATAATGCACGAAATGATCAAAGTATACCCAGTAAATATTTCCATAATATGGCAATACAGCTTCACGGATCATTTTCAATATTTACAAACACCAGAAACACCTCCGTTGAACCAACGATCTCGATCATTTTCATTTATCATATCATTTCATCATCATGAATCCTATTGTGGCACAACGACGACGGGCAGTTAACTTCACGCAAGAGGAAAAGGAATTATTAGTTAGCTGTGCCGATAGGGAAACATTGGTATCAATCATCATCATTGGATCATGACATCAGATATGTCAAATTTGATGTATCTGTTGAAATGCTGAGCCAGAGATGCCGACACTCGCTGGATTGTTCTGGAAATGGTGGACTGGTGAACCCTTCCGATATCCCCATATATAGACTGAAAAGTAGAATTTTATTTTGAATTAGTGATGATGATAAATTAAAAACAGGCACCGTTTACTGAACACGTAGGCAGGTACTAAAATTGTTGTGTCAATATGTGTTTTTATCAAAAAAAAGATCTAATGATCCCAATCAACCTTTTACATAAAATCGTATTAGGTAGGTACTATATCATTTAACTCTATTATCATGTTTATGAGAATGAACTCTTTCATAAAATAAAAATAGGTAGGTATGTAGTGTTTTCCAATGTGGCTTACCTGAATGCTTCCAGTAGCGTAATATCTGAGGGTAAGAAGAAGTTGCACTTCTGGTGCAATGGGTAAGCCTTTCTGTGTAACTTTTTGCAGGTCACTTCTCACCATCTGGAATATCGCGTTTCGAACGACATCTTTCGAAAATCGAAACTTGTTTCGAAATTCCACCGCACTATACCTTGAGTATGGGTTGTCCATATCTCTGATGTATCTTTTTTACAGTCGCAAGCGTCTCCTCCTTTCTGTTTCACACACATTTTCGCAATAATTTATAAAACCTACGAAGGTTTCAAGCCTCCTACTAAACGTTTGTTGTGATGAAGTCATTGTGTATTAAAGTGACACTGACAGCTCGCGCAGATCGCCGCCATTTTAAGTTTGGTGCGCATTTCTGTGCGCATCTCGTGACGTATGCATTTTTTATAGTTTCCTTAATCGGCCGATAAACGGCTTACTACGTTGAACGCAGTTCAAATGTATATGAATACGGCAGTAAATGAATAAATAAACTAGCATTTATTATGATCACTGCCAGAGCCGAGTTAACTAGTCAAAGGTGTGGCGTACAAACTATGTGGCGTCAGGCCGTGGACGATTTTTGTTGTTGATTTTACAGAAGCTTTGACTGTCATTTCGCATCTTCTCATCTAAAAGATTCGTCGACCAGGCCCTCACTCCAATCCTGTTAGCACTTTACAATTCTGCCAAGCTCTTCCATCCTACCCACCGCAAGGGCACCTTTGAATTCGTCGACATTTTCAAATATATATCAGCAATTCCCAGACGGTCAAGTTGTTTTTTCCACGAGACGGAGTGCTAATTTTTCCGATTTTACGAACAGGAACGGCGCTCCGGTCCATTTCGAGCCCTAGTTGAAGATTTAGAGGTAACTTGGCATCACGTCATTTAACGCAGTTTTACGTGATCATTACCTTATCATTAAAAATATATATATTATTACCTACCTACTTATTACTTTTGGCTGTCTTCATAAAATTAATGAAGAAGAATCTGTTCACAGCTATTTATATATTTTTTTTATAATTAAAAGGCTGTTTTGATTCATCAATGATTTATTATTCTGTTTGAGGTAGGAGTGGGTCGATATCATATCGGAATAAAAATAACGATCCAAGTATTGGTGAAAAAGTATTGACAAATCTAGACAGCCCTAGTAAGTCTTAAACGTCACGGATGAGAGCAATTATACTTAGTCCATTGACAATATATTTTTGATTTAAACACGTAAAATGGATGTCAAACGTGAATCAGATGATGGCAGATCTGTGGCAGAACCGCGGCATTGGTTTGAGGTACCCTCCTAGTCTCCAAATAGTCCAGACGTTAAGAAAGCGAATCCCGACAATGGCAGATGCATATTTGAGGTTAGTTTTACTGAACTATAGGTAATAGATTAAAAAAGCCCATCTAATGGCTGTTACTTAAATTAACGAATGTTTGGGTGAAAAAAAACAGCTCCACTATTTATAATGGGTTAAAATCATTTTACATTGCTGAAGTATACCTACTTCATCGCATCTATTCGATACACAAGCTGCTATCGAGGGTAGTTTATCATATTTATCTATTGATTGAATAGCCGATATATAAGGTTATAAATTGTTACGTTTTCATTCTTGAATTTTGCTAAAATCAGCCATGACAATTGAATTTAATAGGTACCTTCATATTGAATCTAATAAAATTGGAAACCGTATAGTATACTGGCATCTCTTTCCGATAGTTAGCTCACGGCGAACTGTGTCACGGTGAAATATTTTACGTATCTACTCTACCTAACATAACCCAATTAACCGCCTCAATAGGTACTTACATAAATATGATAAAATACCCTCGATAGGAATCTTGTGTATAGAATAGATGCGCACAAGTTTTTTACAGTCTAGATCTACCAATCAGTCAATTTACATATAAATGTAAATACATATGCAGCCATCTTGTACTTCCTAAAAGTATTTTTTATTACTGGGTTCAATAGCCATTTCGAATACGAAACATGTTTGATTTGTGCTAGTGCTAAGGCAGTCTTCGCACGAAACATATTACAGATATGTCCCTAAATTATAATTTTCTATGAATATTCTGACCGGGTTAATAATAAGTGTGTATAATACAGATATACTCATATAAACTAGTTAATCATATAAGCCGTCTCTCACATCTAAACTCGCTCGTCTGCCGCACAGCCATAAATCAAACCTAATAGGAACGTCGATCCGATGTCGCATTAGAAGACCGCGCACATCTACTTAGCGATATCTCATGTAACCTATTGAAACGTATAGATATTTGGATGCGGCGACCGGCGAGCAGGTATAGGAATGACCAATTCGTAGTTATTCGTATGAATTCTGTTGTCTTTGACTCGCAGTCCGAGAGGCGTGCGATCTGTTGATAGCGGCACTAGATGTTTTTTTTTCAAACTAAAAAGTCACATTCGACCAATCAACGTATGTTTGTGAATAACGATGACGTCACATTGACGTATTCAACACGTTGGAGACGAGACGAGTTTTGATGTGCGAGCCGGCCAACGGTCACAGTTAAACCGGCAAACCAGCAATCCTTAGCATTGCTTTGGGGTGACTTATTATAAAGGGCGACGAATGAAGGAACGATTATAGGTACTTTTGAGAAATGCTTTCTTTGACATATTGTTTTTATTTTTAAAATCCTCCAGTCAAAGAGATATATATCAAATCTGAGAATATTTTTCAACTAGGTGAAGATTTCTTTAAAGATTCGAAGCGCGAGATTATTAATCAAAACCCCCAACCTGGAAGTTCTTGCTCCAAGTTCATTATGAATTAATAACCTTTCTGAAGATTTAAGCTCACATTAACTTGATCATTGTATTCGTTATGTAATAATAAAATATATGTTTTTCAGAACCTTCCAGTCGAGTCGTATATCAAATCTGAAGTACCTGAAATCAAAGAAGAGTATTTTAATGACTCGACGTATCAGTTCAGCAATGAAAACCCCCAACCTGGAAGCTCTTACACAGTATATAATAGACCAATTAATCAAGTAGGTGTTTTTTTTACCTCTGCCAGGGGCTTTTGTGGTGGGGTCGCCGCCAAAAGTTTGTATGTTGATAGTTTAGGTATTTAAGAATTATTAACGGATTACGTGTTTATATATAATAACTATTACTATGAACGTAAATCATCGACAAATGACGTGTACTATGTTTGTTATGTAAGCGACTTATCTTAAGAGTTGAAACCAGGACGCGAGCCGCCATTTTGTTGCTATAGTTCGCAGCAGAAGAAAAAAATAATAAACTTGTTATCAGTATAACCACACTAATTTTTGCGGAAATAGTTTATTATTTGCATTTCTTGTATCGCACACTCAAATTTTGCTACAAACGATGGCAGCACCGCCGAGTTGTGTGCAAATGCATAATTTACTATCTATGGAACTTATGGTCTATCTATGATTTTATTTTCATTTGGTGACTTATGTCTATTGTTCTTATACTGCATGAAAAGAAATTAATAATTTCCGTGTTAAATAGGTACGTAAAATGGATGTCAAAGCCGAACCAGATGTAAGCGAATCAAACGCGGAAAGGGAGAATAGATGCAATGTAGCCGGAGAGCGCCCAAACAGTCCGGACACCAGCATTTATATGAAACAAGAGATTCCCGACACTGATAGTCTCGCATTTCAGGTTAGTTTTGTCAAATACTTTCTTATATCGAACTGTGATAGGATTCAAAGAAAAGTTGCTCTACTGTAGGCGTGTCCTGTCCATTCATTTTTTAGATTCAGGCCACAAACACTCAAGGTTTGGCCTTGTAATTTATTGATCGTCATGCCGAATGCAAGATGAATTGGAAATTAATTTGTCAATTTGAACAATTTGAACAATTTGAACAATTGAACTAAACAATTGAACTCGAATGGCATATCGGTTGGGATCATCGAAATTCTCGGAATGAGAACTTCCTCACCTTTGAACATTCCTTTGATTCGCGTCGTCGCGTGAATCACATTGCCCATGAGTTTTTTCACCACCAAACGCATTCCGTTACATTGTTTTGGTGGGTTTAGATTTCAAAGCATGATGACTACCGAGCCAACCTTCAGTTGTAAATTGTGCGGTGGCAAGCCAGGCAGATCCAATGAGTTTAAAAATTCAGTTGGATAGTTGGTTGCTTCGTCTTCGTTTGTTACACAGTCGATAGATTTGAAGTAATGCAGTGGACCAACGATTTGATTTTGAATTGTGAAGTTTAAGTGATCCACATCTTTGTTCTTTGCCGCAAGAATGCTCGTTCACTCAACCAATTGTGATTTTTGTGGTTAGCAATGATGTACGGTAACACTTTGTTGGTAAGTTCATCCTTAGTTGAGACGAAATTACAAAAATTAATGCGGAAACGAAATCAATCCGTTCGATTCATCGCCAGGAACACGGCCGTTACCGATAGTCAGCAATTGCTTGGAGAAATCTTCGGCAGATAGATCGTTTAGAAATGCAATTCGCATGTTTGTCGTCAGCTAAAGTTTCTTCACATAGCGCCACAGGGTCGATCATTTAAGGCAAGCATTTATTTCATCGGCAGCGGTCGATCTTGGAATGACTGGTAGTGGTTGGCGGAAATCGCCAGATAGTAGATTCATTGCACCTCCAAAACTTCTTGAGTCATTACGCAGATATTTCATAGTTCGATGGAGTGCTTTCAATGCGCGTTTGTGCGCCATTGCGCATTCATCCCGGGTGATGATTTTACTTGCTAACAAAACTTTGGCCATTACTGAGTGTTTCGCAATGGTGCATGTGGGTTTTTCAGTCGTTTGCAGGTTTAAGGGCAATTTCAACTTTGAATGAGGCGTTCGGCATCCTTCTAGCAACGTGGCCGCTATTCCGGAAGAAGCAACTGCTACAGCATTTTTGGATCTCGCACGAACAGTAGGTAGCCAAAAATAATGACATAAGGAATGTCTTCCCAGTTCCACCTGGCGCGTCGAGGAAAAATAAACCACCATTTCCATCATCAATTGCCTTCATTAATGTATCGTACACTTCTTTCTGTTGGGGGTTCAACAGTAGTACATTCGTTCGAACAGATTGGTTCAATGCATCTCGATCATATTCATGTTTACGTTCCAATTCTCGATTGACAGCGTCGTTCATTCCACGATGTGGCGTTGGCAATCCTAACTTGACTAAAAAACTGCCGCACATGAGGTAACACATGTATTCAATCAAAAGCAAAGCCTGGTTATGTATCTCCTCAATCACCATGCGATCGGGATTTCCTGAACTGACACGAATTCGATGTAAAATGTCTTCTGACATGTCATCCTTGTACCTACTTGTTCCACAGTTGAGGTGGATTCAATGGGTTTCATGTCGAAATAATGTGCGTATCTGACTTGGAAATGCAAAAACAATTATTTCAACGATTGTCATATCCCAATGAGTATCGTTTTCAAGCAAATTGATCTGTTAACATGAAGCATGAAATGTTGGGCACACTACACCATTGACAGTAAATTTCGACTATCATTCTTTCTTTTGTTTGTTTGTTTCTTGTTTATTGTTTCTGTCATGTATCGGAGATGGCGTTGTATACGGATTTGAATTTTTTGTGATTTTCTTCTGATTTTGAATGCGCTAGGTTCATTGTTCAAAATGTCAAAATGTATGAGAAAATTAATTTTCTTCATAATTAATTTTTTCCGTGATTTATCCAATGTTTTAATAGTTATTATGCTATTCAAGGCGGAGACAAATCCAACAAATAAAAATCGGTCCAGCCGTTCTTGAGTTATAAATGGTGTAATTAACCCGACTTTGTTTTATATATATAGATAGACACATAATCCATTGTTTACTCGAAATACCTAATTTATTGACTTACCTACTTTTGGCAGCAACACACGACATGTGGCTCTCTTGCTTTAAGTTTTAAAACAGCTTGGTTTAATGCTGACTGTCTTTCAAATTGAATTAGGTATCTATTACCGATAATGATTTTAGGCTCGAATTTGATTTTATATATTATTAAAATGATAGATAGATTTTATTAAGCTTGCATCTAGAATTATTTGTATAGAAAATTTTCTGAAAATTGAATACATTAAAGACTACGGACAATAATTCTACTCAACTTTTGATGACACACGTCGTAAAAGAGTGACTATAAAATTGGTTTTTTGCTATAAATTGCTGTCCTATGGTCAACTCTGTTTATATTTTTACGAGTCAGTTCAATAATGATTCCGGCATGTGTGGTGATCTTAAATTTACTATCCCAATTAGGCGAAGTAAATTACGATTAGTTCGTTGGTTTGGTTTTCGTTCCTTGAGATTTGGCCTTGATAAGCTGGTGCGCCAAATATACAGTTCTGCCTTTAATATTTAGGTAGGTATTTGCTAGAGTTTATTCTATTAAATATAAATTATGTGATATTATGATCACATAAATTAATGATTTCCGCATGTATACCCTTTTGGGCGGACAAGCAAATGTATCTGATTCCTGCGGATATTTGGTGAACATTACTTTTTGTTTAATATTCGTCATTATAAGTGGTTTTGAAAAGTAGAATCGTTTAACGCGATGATGCAAGTAGACGGATCAAATGATATAAATCCTGAGACTTTAAATACACTAATGGATGATCAGAACTCGCTCGAAATACGAAAACTCATGACATACCTACACAAAAAACCCTCTTAACACGATAGATTATGAAACGCGTATTTTACATCATGGAACAATGGTAGTCATAGGTGCAATATAGTCAATCAAGTAGGGAAACCAATCCCGAGCCAAATCCTTGATCTCGGGATTTCGGAATTACAATTTGGCGATCCTGAAATATGCTTTTTTGTCAATAGTTAATATAAAAAAAATATATACACAAATAACATAGATATAATCGGTCAAAAATAAACTAGTATGATTAATACTATTTAAAACATTTATTCTTAATAATGTGTAAGTTCAATCTATGTGTACTTGCCAGACCCAGGTTTTGAACCTGGGTCCCACGGCGTTATAGTCCAAGTGGCTGAAATCCCTATTTATTTATGAAAAAATAACATAATGTATTTATATGTTATTAAAAGAATTTTTTCTGTTATATTTTCATTTTTATTTTATTTTTCATAAAAATTGATAAAAATAATCAATCCCGAAAGTTTAGGGATTATGTTTACCAATCCCGGGATTCATAGGTATCGAAAATAGTTCGGGATCCCAAAATTCCGGGATTCAGGATCCTGGGATAAGAATCCCTAGTCACAAAATACCCAATCTGCAATGCCACTTTTTAGGCATATGCACTTGAGCGTGCAACTCTCTTCCGCAAAAGTCGAAATATATTTTACTTAGCACGCTGTAGGTAGGTATACTCGCGACTTTCACAATTTCGTTTTGCCAACATTCTATTATCAAAGTTTTCTAGTGTAACGTTTGGTCTCAAGTCTTCAAATGGTGTTATTTTATAATTTTTATAATATCGACGCACCAACTGATTGCTCTTTGTAAATGGTTGTTTTTTCAGTTTGTCCCCGGAAACTCAGTAACGACCAGCATTGCGGGTCTCAAATCGTTGTCGGAGGATACTGATATCCAAGATCCTTGGGAAGACCTGCAGATCGACGAACATAATATTAAGAAAGATGCCCTTGAATATAATAAAAGGTTTAAAGATATAAACGTTATCTGTCGCACTGCTAGAGGTGATATTTCTCAATCGAATGTGAAAATCCCTGAATTATTAGAAGCTGTTATAGAATTGGAAAAAAAATCGTTTTATAAAAAAAATTTCGTGTGTAGTATATGTTTTGATTTTTTTCAATCGTTCGACCAAATGAAACTTCATAAATCATTACATGAAAACACATTAGCGAAAATGAGTAATTCTGAATCAAGGGTGTTTAAATGTGTTAAAAGTAATCACTCATGGAAACGATTTTGTTACATGAAGAGTCAAGAAATGACCCATTCAGTTGAAAAAAAGTTTAAATGTGACAAGTGCAACTACTCATGTGTAAAGTTATGTAACATGAAATCACACAAAATGACTCATTCCAGAGACAAATCATTTAAATGTGAGGATTGCAATTATCTTTGTGCGACGTCAAATAGCATGAAATTGCATAAAATGACTCATTCTGGTGAAAAGCCATTCAAATGTGAGGACTGTAGTTTCTCATGTGCAAAGTCTGGTAACATGAAGGCACATAAATTGACTCATTCTGCTGAAAAGCCATTCAACTGTGTGGAATGCAATTACTCATGTGCGAGGTCGGATAGCATGAAATTGCATAAAATGACTCATTCTGGTGAAAAGCCATTCAAATGTGAGGAATGCAATTTCTCATGTGCAACGTCAGGTAGCATGAAATTGCATAAAATGACTCATTCTGGTGAAAAGCCATTCAAGTGTGAGGAATGTAATTACTCGTGTGTATATGTAAATAACATGAAGGTACATAAAATGAAACATTCTGGTGAAAAGCCATTCAAATGTGAGGAATGCAATTTCTCATGTGCAACGTCAGCAAGCATTAAATTGCATAAAATGACTCATTCTGGTGAAAAGCCATTCAAGTGTAAGGAATGCAATTACTCGTGTGTACAATCAGGTAATATGAAATTGCATAAACTAACTCATTCTGGTGAAAAGCCATTCAAGTGTGAGGAATGCAATTACTCGTGTGCACAATCAGGTTATATGAAATTGCATAAAATGATTCATACTGGTGAAAAGCCATTCAAGTGTGAGGAATGCAATTACTCATGTGCGAGGTCAGATAGCATGAAATTGCATAAAATTACTCATTCTGGTGAAAAGCCATTCAAGTGTGAACTATGTTATTACTCATGTGCGACGTCAGCAAGCATGAAATTGCATAAAATGACTCATTCTGGTGAAAAGCCATTCAAGTGTTAGGAATGCAATTATTCGTGTGCACAATCAAGTAATATGAAATTGCATAAACTGACTCATTCTGGTGAAAAACCATTCAAGTGTTAGGAATGCAATTACTTGTGTGCGACGTCAGGAAGCATTAAATTGCATAAAATGACTCATTCTGGTGAAAAGCCATTCAAGTGTAAGGAATGCTATTACTCGTGTGCACAATCAGGTAATATGGAATTGCATAAACTGACTCATTCTGGTGAAAAGCCATTCAAGTGTGAGGAATGCAATTACTCATGTGTACAGGAGAGTAACATAACTTTACATAAAATGACTCATTACGGAGACAAGCCATTTAAGTTTGAGGGTTGTAATTACTCGTCTACACAATCAGGAAACATGAAATTGCATCAAATGACTCATTCTGGTGAAAAGCCATTCAAATGTGAGGAATGCAATTTCTCATGTGCAACGTCAGGTAGCATGAAATTGCATAAAATGACTCATTCTGGTGAAAAGCCATTCAAGTGTGAGGAATGCAATTACTCGTGTGTATATGTAAATAACATGAAGGTACATAAAATTAAACATTCTGGTGAAAAGCCATTCAAATGTGAGGAATGCAATTTCTCATGTGCAACGTCAGCAAGCATTAAATTGCATAAAATGACTCATTCTGGTGAAAAGCCATTCAAGTGTAAGGAATGCTATTACTCGTGTGCACAATCAGGTAATATGGAATTGCATAAACTGACTCATTCTGGTGAAAAGCCATTCAAGTGTGAGGAATGCAATTACTCATGTGTACAGGAGGGTAACATAACTGTACATAAAATGACTCATTACGGAGACAAGCCATTTAAGTTTGAGGGTTGTAATTACTCGTCTACACAATCAGGAAACATGAAATTGCATCAAATGGCTCATTCTTGTGAAAAGCTATGAACATGTGAGGAATGCAATTACTTATGTGTACAGGGAGGTAAGATGAAGATACATAAAATGACTCATTCTGGTAAAATTGCATTCAAGAGTGATATTATATGCAATACTTTAGGTGTGTCACGAATGCAGTTTCTCACGTGCAATTCAGGTAACATTAAATTGCATAAAATGACTCATTCTAGCGAAACGCCATTTAAATGTGTGGAATGCAATTACTCATGTGTATCGTCGGGTAACATGAAATTGCATAAAATGACTCATTCTTTGTGAAATCCATTTAAATGTGACGTATGCATTAGGCGTGTGCACTATCAGTTATCATGAATATGCATAAAATGACGTATTCTGGAGAAAACCCATTCAAGTGTGTGAGGTCTCCAAAATTTCATGTGTAAATTCAGTTATCAAGAGACATCAAATAACTTATTCTGGGAAAGCTATGTAAATGTCACGTTTCTAATTACTAATGCTTAACATCAGGTTACAAAAAATTGCAAAATGACACATTATGGTTAAAAACATTTAAATGCATTAAATGTACCTAGTTGCTCATGCAAACAGTTTTGTTACATGAGACAAAATCACTCATTCTGTTGAGCAGACATTTAAATGTCATAGTGCAATTATTTCTTGTGTGTAAATGAACAATGAAATCACAAAAAATGATTCGTTCTTGAGAAAAGCCATTTAACTATTATGATATTAACTATAACTTATGTGACCAGACGTCCCGTTTTCAGGCGGCGTGTCGGGACGCCAAAATGTCCCATTTTCGAAAAAAAAGAAACTTGTGACCAGGTTACATAAATATTACCTATTCACTTACACATTACAAATTCACAGATACAGGGAGTGTCTGAATGGAACACTGGGAATGTTTCAACCGAATTTCATTGGGTGGAGTGTTTCAAACACTTTCGCGCCAATAATTTGGATCACAAAAATTTTCGTATAATTATTGAATATATTTTATATCTGCCCGGCACTAATGCACCAGTAGAAAGCGTCTTCTCTCTTATGAATAAGTTGTAGACGAGTGAAAAAACATAGTTGAATGTAGTAATGTTAATTATAAAAGTAAATTCGAAAAAATCCAGCCTAGAATTTTATTCGTTTTTGAAATCAACACCAGATATACCTACTAAATTTGTTCTTTTAAAAATATAACATCAGATAAATTGTCATGTTTTACTTTTCATTAATAAATAAAATAATATGTACTATTAAAAAATATGTAAGAACTCAAGCTTTGTATGTGCCTACTCAAACATACCTACCGATAATTTTTAGATAAATAAATGCAATAGGTAACCTAATATGACATGAAAAAACATTACTATCTTGTCAATTGTCTTGTGTGAAAGTATGAGGCGCCTGAAATGGATAAGTACCTACCTTTTTCGGTGTCCCGCTTTGGGGGAAAAAATAAATAGCCACTTTATGTATAACCTTAGGTCACATGAAATCCCCCAATGGTTTATACTGGAAAAAAGCCATTTAAATTTGATGCGTTGAATTACTAACGGGTATTCCCAGGTAGCGTGAAATAAATAAATTGACTCATTCTGGTGAAAACCCTTTTAAATATCGTCGCCTTAGGATAGGTTTATCGAAAACTAAATTATGTGAAATGTAAAGGAGAGGACGAAAAGGTTCATTACCTTATATTACAATGCTTGTATATCAGCTTTCATATGTATTTATAATATTTAAAATAGTTTGTATTTATTTAACAGCAGATTCTGTATTTTAGCAGCGATTGTTGATATCCATAAAATATTACAATGAGTTGAATTTAATATTATATACTCCAGGAAGTATTTTAGTTGTCGGTCATTCAAATTCATTTAAATACCAACGGAGTTTTGTTGGAGGAAAATTGCGACTCTCAATCTTGTGCATACGGCCCTCCAAAATTTATCTCTAGATCCGGAGGTTAATGCTGATTTCAGTCCTGTCAATTGGTCTTTTGAAATATGCACACATAGTATATAAGACCAGCCACCACCATAGTATATAAGATCCGATCTTTTCGTACCCTAGAGGGGCCGTTTGCTGAAGGCAGACAGTTCTGTCGGTGTTAGTAACTAATCAAAAAGTGATCGGGAAAAAACCGAAGACTCACCTGCTTTTCAGAAGCATCTTAGCACAGGTGAACTATTGGAAATTTTGTAATAAAAATAATCATCGCCGACGAAACCCCAATAACAATACCATCGATTGTCCTCATTGGATAGGAAAGGGACAGAGCTGTCGATGTGCTTATTGTAGTATGGCTGGAGAGCCAAATCGCTCATCTTATTTTTGTAAGCAATGTAATGTACAGCTTTTCATTATTATGTTTTTGAATAATATCACATAAATAGATGTATTTTTTTTAATTGAATTGTAACTTGTCTAATGATTAAATATATTATAATATGTACAACCATTATTTATTTGTTTTATTTGAAAAGAAATATATCAAATAAATCAACAAAAACACTTCATCGGACACTGGTTGATTTAAAAACCTTACATAATTATTATGTATACTACATATTACAAATATTACTTATTTTATATTGATTTTTTTTAGATAGGTACCATAAAATATATAGAGATCGGTTTAAAATGATAAAAATGCTTTGCCCTGTAAAGGGTTTACATAAAATGACACGTCTAGACGAAAATCCCTAATGAATACAATTTGTGAAATAATATCCTAAAATACATACTGGTGACAAGTCTTACGTATAAAATGTATCCTCATATACATATTGGTGTCAAATGTTTGCGTTTTAGTAGGTTTACAATGCAGTGTAGGTATACTTTATTGATGCTTGCGACTTAGGCGACTGATAAATAACCTTTTAAATGCATTGTGTGTTCTCATATAGATGACGCCGCTATGAATGACTACCTTTATGCTGCAATCTTAATTTAATCCTAATGATTTTGTCAACACCATGACCCTCACAAGGGGGGCCGGGCTCAGGAGGGGCCCGGCGAGGCGAGACGAGACGACCAGATAAATGAGATAAACACACATAGAAAATTTGCTTGTATAGTAAAAACCTTCAGACATATTATTATTCAAAGTATCAATACTCGACATCTCCATAATTAAAATGGGTGTAAAAACACTAAACATACACATTAATTTAACCACGTACACCATTTGGAAAACGCTACTGTAGAGCGTCCCATTGCCTTTATCATTAGCGATAGGAAGGGGGCCCGCCAAAGATCCTAGCCTGGGGGCCCCTTCACGATGTGGGGCCCATGATCAACACTGTAATAATAATTCTGGTTGTGATGTAGTGATTATTGGAATTTCCTAATGGAATAAATTAGAAGTAAGTCGTGTTTCCTGCCAAAGTATCGTCAGGCATCAAAACAACACTAGCTAATAGTAATGGATGTTTCCCTGCTATATCCAGTTTCCTATTCGAATAAATTAAAGCTGTCTCGTGTCTTGCCAAAACTATCAAACATCTGGCGAATAGTAATCATGTTTACTGACACCTGAATTATTGTTATTTTACTATAGATATTAACCAAAATCAATTGTTTCGTAAATGTATCTAGGTAGGTATGCATGCATTTGTATATTTTTAAGATTCCTTATCAAAACAATTCTTTACTCACACGTATTTTGTGATTAATTTAGGTACATGTTCTTCCTATCATTTTAGTTATGAACTTAGAAATTAAATGAATAAACAAACTAGCATTTATTATGATCACTGCCAGAGCCGAGTTAACTAGTCAAAGGATGTACCTATGTGGCGTCAGGCCGTGGACGATTGTTTTTGTTGATTTTACAGAAGCTTTGACTGTCATTTCGCATCTTCTCATCTAAAAGATTCGTCGACCAGGCCCTCGCTCCAATCCTGTTAGCACTTTACAATTCTGCCAAGCTCTTCCATCCTACCCACCGCAAGGGCAACTTTCAATTCGTCGACATTCTCAAATATATATCCGCAATTTCCAGACGGTCAAGTTGTTCTTTCCACGAGACTGAGTGATAATTTTTCTGATTTTACGAACAGGAACGGCGCTCCGGTCCATTTCGAGCCCTGGTTGAAGATTTAGAGGTAACTTGGCATCACGTCATTTAACGCAGTTTTACGTGATCATTACCTTATCATTAAAAATATATATATTATTACCTACCTACTTATTACGTTTGGCTGTCTTCATAAAATTAATGAGGAAGAATCTGTGCACAGCTATTTATATTTTTTTTTATAATTAAAAGGCTGTTTTGATTCATCAATGATTTATTATTCTGTTTGAGGTAGGTAGGAGTGGTGTCGATATCATATCGGAATAAAAGTAACGATCCAAGTATTGATGAAAAAGTATTGACAAATCTAGACAGCCCTAGTAAGTCTTAAACGTCACGGATGAGAGCAATTATACCTAGGCCATTGATAATATATTTTTGATTTAAACACGTAAAATGGATGTCAAACGTGAATCAGATGAAGGCAGATCTGTGGCAGAACCGCGGCATTGGTTTGAGGTACCCTTGGAGTCTCCAAATAGTCCAGACGCTAAGAAAGCGAATCCCGACAATGAAAGATGCATATTTGAGGTTAGTTTTACTGAACTGGTAATAGATTAAAAAAAAGCCCATCTAATGGCTGTTACTTAAATTTACGAATGTTTGGGTGAAAAAAAAACAGCTCCACTATTTATAATGGGTTAAAATCATTTTACATTGCTGAAGTATGCCTACTTCATCGCATCTATTCGATACACAAGCTGCTATCGAGGGTAGTTGATCATATTTATCTATTGAGTCTTATAATTAATTGTTAGAATAAATTAGCCTTCAAAACTGTATCTCGCTCTAAAAGTTAACACAGCTAAGAGAGGTGTTGTTAAAACATAACACTTTTTGACAGTTCAGACGGTTGACTTAATGGAAACTTGTAGGTAGGTACGTAATATGCAGTTTGACGAATCACACTTCACAGGGAAACGTTGTATAGGAAATACATGGCCGTTTAGACCGTCCAACCTCTTTGGGTCGTATAGTAAATAGGTTCTGACTTAATTCATGTCTAAATAAAACACGGCTCTTGTCGGTTTACACTTTCCAGGAAGCCAGCAGCAAACAAATTTTGAAAATAGCCGATATATTAGGTTATAAATTGTTACGTTTTCATTCTTGAATTTTGCTAAAATCAGCCATGACAATTGAATTTAATAGGTACCTTCATATTGAATCTAATAAAATTGGAAACCGTATAGTATACTGTCACCTCTTTCCGATAGTAAGCTCACGGCGAACTGTGTCACGGTGAAATATTTTATGTATCTACTCTACCTAACCTAACCCAATTAACCGCCTCAATAGGTACTTACATAAATATGATAAAATACCCTCGATAGGAATCTTGTGTATAGAATAGATGCGCACAAGTTTTTTACAGTCTAGATCTACCAATCAGTCAATTTAAATTAAATGTAAATACATATGCAGCCATCTTGTACTTCTTAAAAGTATTTTTTATTACTGGGTACAATGGCCATTTCGAATACGAAACATGTTTGATTTGTGCCAGTGCTAAGGCAGTCTTCGCACGAAACATATTACATATATGTCCCTAAATTATAATTTTCTATGAATATTCTGACCGGGTTAATAATAAATGTGTATAATAGCCGTCTCTCACATCTAAACTCGCTCGTCTGCCGCACAGCCATAAATCAAACCTTATAGGAACGTCGATCCGATGTCGCATTAGAAGACCGCGCACATCTACTTAGCGACAATCGCATGTAACCTATTGAAACGTATATATATTTGGATGCGGCGACCGGCGAGCAGGTATAGGAATGACCAATTCGTAGTTGTTCGTATGCATTCTGTCGTCTTCGCAGTCCGAGAGGCGTGCGATCTGTTGATAGCAGCACTAGAATTTTTTTTTTCAAACTAAAAAGACGCATTCGACCAATCAACGTATGTTTGTGAATAACGATGACGTCACATCGACGTATTCAACACGTTGGAGACGAGACGAGTTTTGATGTGCGAGCCGGCCAACGGTCACAGTGAAACCGGCAAACCAGCAATCCTTAGCATTGCTTTGGGGTGACTTATTATAAAGGGCGACGAATGAAGGAACGATTATAGGTACTTTTGAGAAATACTTATATATTGTTTTTATTTTTAGAATCCTCCAGTCAGCGAGATATTTATCAAATCTGAGAATATTTTTCAACTTGTTGAAGAATTCTTTGAAGATTCGAAGCGCGAAATCATTAATGAAAACCCCCAACCTGGAAGTTCTTGCTCCAAGTTCATTATGAATTAATAACCTTTCTGAAGATTTAAGCTCACATTAACTTGATCATTGTATTCGTTATCTGATAATAAAATATTTTTTTTTCAGAACCTTCCAGTCGAGCCGTATATCAAATCTGAAGTACCTGAAATCAAAGAAGAGGATTTTAATGACTCAACGTATCAGTTCAGCAATGAAAATCCCCAACCTGGATGTTCATACACAGTATATAATGGACCAATCGATCAAGTAAGTGTTTTTTTTACCACACTAATTTTTGCGGAAATAGTTTATTATTTGAATTTCTTCTATCGCACACTCAAATTTTGCTACAAACGATGGCAGCACCGCCGAGTGGTGTGCAAATGCATAATATCTGTACCTCAGAGGCAGACGGATGCAAGTGCCAAATACCCAATTGTTCAGGAGAGCCAAAAAACAATTTTTATTTTAAACGAATGTTCATAACTTCTAAGAAAATATACATATAATGATCATTATTTTTTTTATTCTAATTCAATTAAAGTACTTCTGGAATATGTAAGAATGAAATAAATATAATACAATTTTATATCTAAAAAAATAAAATAAAAAACGTAGTGTGGATTTGCATCCTTCTGCCTCTAAAGATATTTTGTTAAATGTGGATTTTTATCTTATTTACCTAGCCAAAATAAAACAAATTATAAGTTAAAAAAAATTATAGGTATAAATATAACAACGCAAAACACATTTTTTTTTAAATTTTATTATGTATTCATCAACATCACCAGCCTGAATCTATTCACTGCTGGATGAAGGCCTCGCTAATCTCCAAGTTGATTCCACTTCTCTCGTCCCTGTGCGTTGCGTTGCCAAGTTTTTCCGCAGAACTTTGTCATTTCATCGATCCAGCGGCCTCTAGATCTACCTTGCGGATGTTTTGTACCTCTTGGATACCACTGGATGAATATATTTGTCCAACGATTGTTCTTTCTTCGAATTATGCGTCCAGCCCATTTCCATTTGAGGTTTTTACCAAACTCTATCCCATCATTAATCCTTGTCTGTTCCCTTATCCACTCATTCTTCTTTTTGTCCGTTTGCGTTATGCCCAGCATGCACCTTTCCATTCCACGTTGTGCTACTCTAAGTTTCCGGATTTCTCTTTTACTTAAAGTCCATGTTTCACACGCATGTGATTACGGGAAGTACACACTGGTTGAACACTTTGTACTTTAGGCACAGTGGTAGGTCATTTTTGAAGAAATTATTCAGGCGGTCAAAAGCACTCCAGCCAAGCTTTACTCTGCGAACTATTTCATCAAATATACATCCATCTATAGACACTTGTTGTGCCAGATAGATGTAGTTTTTCACCTGTTCGAGCTGAATGCCATTGATGAGGATCTCTTTTTGGCCCGCAAAGCAGTTGAACATGACTTTCTTCTTTGACACATTTATTTTCAAGCTTACTTTGTTGCTTACTTCAGCGAGTTCCTGCATTCTGCTTTGGGAGTCTTGTGAGTCTTGCAAACCACTATTTATTGTCATCGGGAAAGCGCAGATGACTCACGTATTCTCCATTTATGGGGGCCCGCGTCATTCCTGTCAAGTTCTCTAAATAAGTCTTCAAGTGTAGCTGTAAATAGTTTAGGTGAGATTGTATCACCTTGTCGGACTCCTTTGCTGATAGGAAATGCGCGATGGTTTATGGAGATGTTGTTACGCTACTGTATATATTATTGAAAATATTTATATAGCGCCCGGGGATTCCTTGATTTCTGAGTGCATCGAGTATTGAAAATTTCTTAATAGAATCGAACCCTTTCTCATAGTCTATAAAACCCATGGATAGCGGCAGCTTATATTCCTGTTACCGCTCTGATTTCTCTGATGAGTTTGATATGGTCCAGTGCTGTATCCTCCTCAAAAGCTCGTTCTCCTGGCTGGTTCTGGTCTAATACATATTGCAGACGGTTTGAGAGAATTTTATCTTAGTGGATTATTGGATTTGCATCCTTCTGCCTCTAACGTAGGTATGGCACTTGCATCTTTATTCTATGCATATCTTGGACTAGGACTACCATCTCTCTGCCTCTAATAAATAAAGCCTTTAGCATGACGAATCTTAAAAAAAAATCATTTTCCCCAAAAATGGAGTTGCATCCGTCTGCCTCTGAGGTACAGATATTATCTATGGAACGTATGGTCTATCTATGATTTTATTTTCAGTTGGTGACTTATGTCTATTGTGCTTACTGCATGTATAAAGTGTGTCTTAACCTGCCTATGTCTTGATTATTACTGTTGTGTATTTGGTGCAAGATGTGCCTATGTCATTCCTATTTTCCTCATTTCCCAGTATTTTCAAAAAAAAAAAAAACTATCTGATTATTCGCCTTGAGCTTGTCAATTTATATTTTTTTTAACCAGATGTGTATTAAAAAAGTTGATAATATTAATTGTTGACGAGAAATAAACAGTCTCTTGTAATGAACAATAATTGACGAGTTTACCTTTGGTGAGTGTACACGGCGCCTGAAGATGCCGAAAGGCGAAACCCGGGTCGCAAAAAACGACTTAAATGGAATAATTCAGATCTTGAATACGTTAGAATTTAAATTCAAATTCCATCAAGCACCTTCACTCGATAGTATTAATATAATAATTGATATATATGACACAGGCACTTCCTACATTATGCCTCAGATATTATCACTGATTTTGATAAATATAGCAATTCATACGAAAGAAAAGCTGAGTCTAATCAGTTTAGAGGCCAAAACAATGGCAACACTGCTGAGTGGTGTGCAAAATGTATCATGTATATTATGATTTTATTTCCAGTTGGCGACATTGTCATTGTTTTCGCTTTGTAATGCATGGGAATAAAAATTAATCATTTCCGTGTTAAATAGGTACGTAAAATGGATGTCAAAGCCGAACCAGATGTAAGCGAATCAGACGCGGAAGGGGAGAATAGATGCAATGTAGCCGGAGAGCGCCCAAACACTCCGGACACCAGCATTTATATGAAACAAGAGATTCCCGACACTGATAGTCTCGTATTTCAGGTTAGTTTTGTCCAATACCTACTTATATCTATGATAGGATTCAAAGGAAAGTTGCTCTACTGTAGGCGTGTCCAATGGTTGCGGAATCGATTTTAGTCGACCTCGCCATATGCCCGTAAAATTGTGTCTTGAAAATCTAACAACCTTATTTTAAATATTAAAATATAATTTTAACGACCCACATGCTCAGCGTACGTCAAAATGGAGCTTTTATGCTATTTTCGAAGCATGATCCTGGACATTCCTTAAACGTTGTAGATAATCTAATTACATAATTTTGAAGCCTTATTATCGAAACTGTATTTTTCTTTGAAAACCTTTATCGAGCTATTTCTCATATATTATGTTAATTTTCCCCTGAAATTCAAGATTTAAACTATTCAATTTGAAAGACGTCCATCATAACTGTCTGGAATCTAATTTTTACTTACTTTTGTACCACTGTAATCGCTGGTTAGGGACATTCTGATTGATCTGTAGGCATTTGTGGTTTAAGACTTAAAACCACATTCCTTGATACTATAAAGCATTTTATGAGCATATTTGCAACGAAAACAACATTAAAAACTCCGTGAGAGCGGTCCACGGACAAAAATACTCTTCGTGCATGTAATAAACATCTTATTCTTATCTTTCTCATACGCGGCTTTCTCTTCTGGTTGTCATTCGCTTCCCAGCTGAATTCGGTCGAAAAATATAGGGGTACCTTCTGATCGTATGTCTTACGTTTTCGAGGCCAAATAACGTCAACTCCGAAGGTTGGGGAGGGTAGAAGGGGTTTAGGTACAATTATAGTGAGTACAGGCTGTTATCGTATGGGTGCAAAGTTTTGTCACCAAGAATCAAAATAAGTCGCTTCCGCCGCCAAATGCGACAACCAACTAGTCTCTCTACCTACGGTCTAGGGTTACATCCCCTTTCACTCAGCGTTGGGGGCTTTGTTACCTGCATGTTCTGTGTTTCACCGCATCTCTAAGAATTCTGTTTGAGACTTTTTTGCTGGACGATATTATTATTTTAAGCTATACATTCAATCGTATATCAAATAAATAATCTTAATTCTATTTACATGTTATTTTTTTATTATTATTAACTTGAACTAAAATTTATTGCATGTTTTGAATTTAGTTTACTTCAATAGTTAATAATTAAGGATTTTACATTTGACGCCAATTGCTGAAGACTGATAATTAAAAATGGCTTTAATTCTTTTATTCATGGCGTTAGCCCAAAAAGTTAACATGTTTTGAAATCATAATAAAGAGTTATTCCTATTTTGAATTGTGATACGCCCTCTAAAATCAGACAAAATACTAAAATCTTTGTGCTTTATTTGCATGTTCTATAATCAGATGACCTTGATTTTTTTTTCTAGCATAGGTACATGCATGTATAATATATAGACACATAATCCATTGTTAACTCTAAATACCTAATTTATTGACTTACCTACTTTTGGCAGGAACACACGATATATGTCTCTCTTGCTTTAAGTTTTAAAACAAATCCTAAGATACTTACTGGTTACAGTTTGCTTTTATGCTGATTGGCTTTAGAATTGAATTATCTATTACCGATAATGATTTTAGGCTCGAATTTGATTTTATATATTATAACAATGATAGATAGATTTTAGTAAGCTTGCTTCTAGAATTAATTTGTATGGAAAAGTTCCTGAAATTGAATACATAGAAGACTACGGACAATAATTCTACTAAACTTTTGATGACACACGTTGTAAAAGAGTGACTATAAAATTGGTTTTTTGCTATAAATTGCTGTCCTGTAGTCAACTCTGTTTATATTTTTATGAGTCAGTTCAATAATGATTCCGGCATGTGTGGTGGACATAAATTTACTGTCCCAATTAAGCGACGTAGATTACGATTAGTTCGTTGCTTTGGTTTTTGTTCCTTGAGATTTGGCCTTGATAAGCCGGTGCGCCAAATATACAGTTCTGCCTTTAATAATTGTGTAGGTATTTGCGAGAGTTTATTATATTAAATGTAAATTATTTTTTTGTCAAAATTTCTTCACGAGCCATTTTGTGTGTGAGAGGGAAAACGAATCAAGTGTGTCTGAAAAATTATGTGATATTAATGATATTATGATCACATAAATAAATGATTTCCGCATGTACACCCTTTTGGGCGGACAAGCAAATGTATATGCCTCCTGCGGATATTTGGTGAACATTACTATTTATTTTAGATTCGTCATTATAAGTGGTTTTAAAAAGTAGGATCGTTAAACTGGATAATGCGAGTAGATGGATCAAATGATATAAATCCTGAGACTTTAAATACACTAATAGACGATCAGAACTTGCTTGAAATACGAAAACTCATGACATACCTACCCAAAAAATCCTCTTATGAAACGCGTATTTTACATCATGGAACAATGGTAGGCATAGGTACAATATAATCACAAGTAGGGAATCCAATCCCGAGCCAAAACCTTGATCCCGGGATTTCGGAATTACAATTTGACGATCCCGGAATATGCTTTTTTTTTATAGTTAATTTAGAAAATTATATACACAAATAACATAGATAAAATCGGTCAAAAATAATCTAGTATGATTTATACTCTTTAAAACATTTATTTTGTAATATTGTGCAACTTCAATCTTGGTGTACTTGCCAGACCCAGGTTTCGAACCTGGATCCCACGGCGTTATATGATACTATTAGGATCGGACATGGTCGAAAGAAAAAATAAGTTAAATCTTGGAAAAAAGTAGGTTTAATGGAGTGAATAATATTTTTATATAAATAATAATGTAAAAGTAAAAAGTTTTATTTATTTATGAAAAAATAACATGATGTATTCATATGTTATTAAAAGTATTTTTTCTGTTATATTTTCATTTTTATTTTATTTTTCATAAAAATTGAAAAAAATAATCAATCCCGAAAGTTTTGGGATTATGTTAATCGCGACTTTCACCATTTCTATTTGCCGACGTTCTATTATCAAAGTTTTCTAGTGTAACGTTTGGTCTCAAGTCTTCAAATGGTGTTATTTTATAATTATAATATCGTCGCACCAACTGATTACTCTTTGAAAATGGTTTTTTTTTTAGTTTGTCCCCGGAAACTCAGTAACGACCAGCATTGCGAGTCTCAAATCGTTGTCGGAGAATACTGATATCCAAGATCCTTGGGAAGACCTACAGATCGACAAACATGATAATAAGAAAGATGTCATGGAATACAATGAAAGGTTTAGAGATATAAACGTAATCTGTCGCACTGCTAGAGGTGATATTTCTCAATCGAATGTGAAAATCCCTGAACTATTAGAGGCTGTTATAGAATTGGAAAAAAAATCGTTTTATAAAAAAAATTTCGTGTGTAGTATATGTTTTGATTTTTTTCAATCGTTCGACCAAATGAAATTTCACAAATCATTACATGAAAACACATTAGCGAAAATGAGTAATTCCGAATCAAGGCTGTTTAAATGTGTTAAAAGTAATTACTCATGGAAACGATTTTGTCACATGAAGAGTCAAGAAATGACCCATTCAGTTGAAAAAAAGTTTAAATGTGACAAGTGCAATTACTCATGTGTAAAGTTATGTCACATGAAATCACACAAAATAAATCATTCCAGAGACAAATCATTCAAATGTGTGGCTTGCAATTATCTTTGTGCGAGGTCAAAAAGCATGAAATTGCATAGAATGACTCATTCTGGTGAAAAGCCATTCAAGTGTGAGGAATGCAATTACTCATGTGCAAAGTCAGGTAGCATGAAATTGCATAAATTGACTCATTCTGGTGAAAAGCCATTTAAGTGTGAGGAATGCAATTACTCATGTGCAACGTCAGGTAGCATGAAATTGCATAAATTGACTCATTCTGGTGAAAAGCCATTCAAGTGTGAGCAATGCAATTTCTCAAGTGCGAGGTCAAATCGCATGAAATTGCATAAAATGATTCATTCTGGTGAAAAGCCTTTCAAGTGTGAGGAATGCAACTACTCATGTGCAATCTCAGGTAACATGAAATTACATAAATTGACTCATTCTGGTGAAAAGCCATTCAAGTGTGAAGAATGCAATTACTCATGTGCAACGTCACGTACCATGAAGTTGCATAAAATGACTCATTCTGGTGAAAAACTATTCAAGTGTGAGGAATGCAGTTACTCATGTACAACGTCAGGTAGCATGAAATTGCATAAAATGACTCATTCTGGTGAAAAACCATTCAAGTGTGAGGAATGCAGTTACTCATGTACAACGTCAGGTAGCATGAAATTGCATAAAATGACTCATTCTGGTGAAAAGCCATTCAAGTGTAAGGAATGCAATTACTCATGTGCAAGGTCAGGTAGCATGAAATTGCATAAAATGACTCATTCTGGTGAAAACCCATTCAAGTGTGAAGAATGCAATTACGCATGTGCAACGTCACGTACCATGAAGTTGCATAAAATGACTCATTCTGGTGAAAAGCCACTCAAGTGTGAGGAATGCAATTACTCATGTGCGAGGTTAGATAGCATGAAATTGCATAAATTTACTCATTTTGGTGAAAAGCCATTCAAATGTGAGGAATGCGACTACTCATGTGTACGCAAAGGTAACATGAAGGCACATCAAAGGAAACATTCTAGTGAAATGCCATTCAAACGTTAACTATGTAATTGCGCATTTGTATCGTCAGGTTGCATGACCTTGCATAAAATGACTCATTCTGGTGAAAAGCCATTCAAGTGTAAGGAATGCAATTACTCATGTGTACAGGTAAGTTGCATAAAGGTTCATTAAATGACTCATTACGGAGACAAACCATTTAAATGTGAGGAGTGTAATTTCTCGTCTACACAATAAGGTAACATGAAATTGCATAAAATGACTCATTCTGGTGAAAAGCGATCAAAAGTGTGAGGAATGCAATTACTCATGTGTACAGGGAGGTAAGATGAAGGTACATAAAATGACTCATTCTGGTGAAATGGCATTCAAGAGTGATATTATATCGATGGCTCAGTTCCATAGTGGGACAACTAGGAATTGGTAGTTTCGAGTAATGGCTGATAAAAGTTTTGACTCACCTAAACTGACTTGTAGAAAAGTGACGGTTTATTATTTGTATTATCTTTTTAGTGAAATATGTTATGAATAGTATGTAGTTTTTAGGCTCAAGTTGTTTATGCTAATTATCATAATGATTTTAATAGTTTTGAGCAATAATCTGACATAACCCTCTATGGAGCTGACAATTCTGCATGAATACTGACAATAATTAGAATTATCACTATGGAACTGACAACTTTACAATATTGAGTTAACATAATGTTCTTTATTGGCGTCATCTCAAAACATCAGTCACTGATAACAGTATATGCACATATTGGGTAACCACCAGTGGCGAAGGGTGGAGGTAGGCTGTTAAGATTGGACAAAAATAGTTCACAATAAACTCCGTCAGTTATAGGTATTTGTTTTCATTGAACGTCTACAATTATTATTTACAGATGGTGTTGGTAAGTTTTTAAAAATCAATTAAGCTTGCAGTCGATGAAATCCATCCATCATGGGCCCCACAAAGGGGGACTGACGGGGCTCTAGCCTGGGGGCCCGAGCTCAGGAAGGGCCTGGCGTTGCGAGTCGACCAGACAAGTGACACAACAACACATTCAAAACTCAAAATTCAAAAACAAATTCTCAATAGTAAAAGAAAAAGTCGCCTTTCTTCAATAATGTTATTATTTAAAATAATGTGGTTGTACGATATAAATTTTATTGCGTATCGATACTCGCCAACTCCATAATTCAAATGGATGTACTTATTAAAATATGCAAAAAAACATTAAATATACACATTTATTTTACCGCGAACACCATTTGGAAAACGCTATTGTATCACACTGCCTTTATCTTTAGCGATAGGTAGGGGGCCGCCAAAGATCCTAGCCTGGGGGCCCGCTTCAGGGTGTGGGGGCCATGCCATCCATTCCAGTGTCCATTTCTTTACATATTGTATATAGTTTTCCAGTTTTCTTGGCTAATCGTATTAATGGGGCTACAGAAATGTATGTATAGGTCTCTTAGACATCTTTTTTTCTCTCGCTCTATTAACGCATGCATGGCATCATCACCTTAATTTTGGGTATGACCCACAACCAAAAATTTGTGGCAGATTTCTTCAATGAGATCTATTGAATTGACTGCGTACCTACATTAATAGGGAAGCAACGAATTATTTTTTTTGTTGACCCGCATAATTATCCGAATATAATACATTATTTTGTGATGGGTTTACTTGTAAAAAGCTAACAAGCAGCTACCTATTTCGTTTGAACCCCTTTTTCCTAAGCCCTCATGCCATAAGTAACAGTGGCCTTGGTTCTTTGTTATGTCATAGGTATATAGTAAAATTATATGTATTTAACCGGTGTTTATTAGAGAAGCTACTAATGTTTCCGGAGGGCACTGCTAGAACAGCTTGCAGATCGAAGCAAGCAACTTTGACCAAACTCGAAGCAACGTCATTTTCTTTTATATGCTTGTGTAGGTACCTAATTGCTCCTCTTTTCTAATTTTTTCTTCCGGGCTTGAATTTTTAAAAATTCGTCAAGATGTGATACATTGGTCCTTTTTCGGGACAAAAATCCAAATTTAACACCGCGGTGTTAAAAATTGTATCCTACATATGTTTTTTTTACAGGCATATCTTTCTCCGTACAAAATTATTGGTATAGCCTATACATTGTAGCAATGTTCAGGCTTCCATCGAGATACATTTTTTCACTATAAGCTCTACAATAATGGGAAGACATTACTGGAAATGATTTGATGTGATTTCGGATTTTTTCCTTTATTTCATCATCAATTCTCACTCCACCTTTCCCATTCCTTCCCTTTAAATCTGAATGCAACACTCCATGTTTGTGTTTTTATGTGCAATTTCAATCATTGTCTTGCATTTATTATGCTCAAAGTATTCATATATAAAAAAATGCACGCTCTTATTTGGATCCCATTTATATCAAAACAGTACGCCTTGTTAACTGTACGTGTACTACCAGGAGTTTACATTCTGTACTTTGGAAAAACTGGCGTGATGTACCTTAATAAATAAACTCACGTCGTCGATCATCGTCTCCGATCCACCAAAAACTTTGGTGGATTTGTTCCCTTTGATTGAATTCAATTTTATCATAACATGTTAATCTGCACTTCTCAGCACACGGTGATCACGGTGCCTTTAATTTCATTCGTTTTTGAAATCAACACCAGATATATCTACGAAATTAAATTTGTTCTTTTGAAAAATGATATTTACTATTAAAAAATATGTAGGAACTCAAGCTTTGTATGTGCCTACTCAAACATACCTACCGATAATCTTTAAATAAATAAATGAGGTTACCTAATATGATATGAAAAAACATTACTATATTGTCAATTGTCTTGTTTGAAAGTGTGAGGCGCCTGAAATGGATAAGTACCTACTTTTCTTTAGATGTCCCGGTTTGGGGGAAAACATAAATGGTCACATTATGTATAACGCTAGGTCACATGAAATCACACAATGGCTTACTCTGGGAAAAGGCCATTTAAATTTGATGCATTGAATTACAATTCTCAGGTAGCATGAAAGTGCATAAATTGACTCATTCTGGTGAAAACCCTTTTAAATATCGTCGCCTTTGGATAGGTTTATCGAAAACGATATTATGTGAAATGTAAAGGAGAGGACGAAAAGGTTCATTAGGTACCTTATATTTCAATGCTTGTATATCAGCTTTCATATTTATTTATTTTATTCAAAATAGTTTGTATTTGTTTAACAGCAGATTCTGTATTTTAGCAGCGATTGTTGATATCCATAAAATATTACAATGAGTTGAATTTAATATTATATACTTCAGGAAGTATTTTAGTTGTCGGTCATTCAAATTCATTTAAATACCAACGGAGTTTTGTCGGAGGAAAATTGCGACTCCCAATCTTGTGGATACGGCCCTCCAAAATTTATCTCTAGATCCGGAGGTTAATGCTGATTTCAGTCCTGTCAAGTGGTCTTTTGAAATATTCACACATAGTATATAAGACCAGCCACCACCATAGTATATAAGATCCGGTCTTTTCGTACCCTAGAGGGGCCGTTTGCTGAAGGCAGACAGTTCTGTCGGTGTTAGTAACTAATCAAAAAGTGATCGGGAAAAAGACTCACCTGCTTTTCAGAAGCATCTTGTGAACTATTGGAAATTTTGTAATAAAAATAATCATCGCCGACGAAACCCCAATTACAATACCATGGATTGCCCTCATTGGATAGGAAAGGGAAAGAGCTATCGATCTGCTTATTGTAGTATGGCTGGAGAGCCAAATCGCACATCTTATTTTTGTAAGCAATGAAATGTACAGCTTTTCATTATTATGTTTTTGAGTAATATCACATAAATAGATGTATTTTTGTTAATTGAATTGTAACTTGTCTAATGATTAAATATATTATAATATGTACAACCATTATTTATTTGTTTAATTTGACAAGAAATATATCAAATACATCAACAAAAACACCTCATCGGACACTGGTTGATTTAAAAACCTTACATAATTATTATGTATATTACATATTACTTATTTTATATTGATTTTTTTTAGATAGGTACCATAAAATATATAGAGATCAGTTTAAAATGAAGAAAAATGCTTTGCCCTGTAAAGGGTTTACATAAAATGACACGTCCTGATGAAAATCCCTAATGAATACAATGTGTGAAATAATATCCTAAAATACATACTGGTGACAAGTCGTACGTATAAAATGTATCCTCATATACATATTGGTATCAAATGTTTGCGATTTAGTAGGTTTACAATGCAGTGTAGGTATACTTTATCGATGCTTGCGACTTAGGACTGATGAATAACCTTTTAAATGCATGTGTATTCATATAGATGACGCCGCTTTGAATGACTACCTTGTAGTATTGCTATGTAGGTATGTATTAATTTTTGTCAACACCATAACCCTCACAAGGGGGGCCGGGCTCAGGAAGTGCCCGGCGAGGCGAGACGAGACGACCAGATAAATGAGATAAACACACATCAAAAATTTGCTTGAATATTAAAAAAAAAACAGCGGCCATAACAACAAAATGGCGACTCACGTTCTAGTTTGAAGGTAACAAAGGTACCTAACTTTACATCACGTCATTTAACGAAGTTTTACGTGATCATTACCTTCTCCTTCTATTTGTGCCATCTCATAGCGGAGGTCGGCCACCATTAAGGCGATCTTATCTTTGTCGTCTGCTACCCGGAACAGTTCAGTGGAGATGCACTCGTACCAATCACGGAGGTTTTTAAGCCACGAAATGCGGCGCCTTCCTCTGCTACGTTTACCGTTGATCTTTCCTTGAATGACAAGTTGGGAATGCTGTACTTTTGTCCTCTCATTATGTGGCCGAGGTAGGTACTGTATTTTCTTCGTTTTGATACTACGTAGAACTTCTCTGTCCTTCCCCATTCGATTGTGAACTTCAACATTTGTCGCCTGGGCAGTCCAAGGAATTTTGAGGATGCGTCTATACAGCCACATCTCGAAAGCTTCAAGTCTCCGTGACATCCTTTGGTTTAGCGTCCATACTTACATTCCATAGAAATAATTGAGAGAATATAACAACGTACCACACGCAGTCTCTGACCTAGGTTAAGGTCTCGATTGCTACGGAGGCATCTCATTTTGAGAAAGGCCCACCTTGCGATCTCAATTTATTCTAATTTTTATTTCCTGAGACTGGTCCCATTTATCATTGACCCATGTACCTAAATATTTATTTATAATGGGCCACACGTTCGATTGGTTCGCTGTTAATGACAAAATTTGTGTTGGTGTCTGGTGTCGCTATTTTTGATACTAGTAATTGTTTTGTTTTCTTGAGGTTCATTTTTAAATCATAAGAATTACTGACCTCATTAACCTTTTCTACCTGTTGGTGTAAACTCTAAGCTATCAGCAATCAGCACAGCATCATCGGCATATCGTATAATGTTAATATTTTTCCCATTTACTTAAATACCATTATCCTTATAAAATATATTAGTACCTACTTATTACTTTTGGCTGCCTACATAAAATTGACGAGGAAGAATCTCTTCACAGCTATTTATATTTACACTGTATTATAATTGAATGCCTGTTTTCATTCGACAATGATTTATTAATCTGTTTGAAGTAAAAGTGGTATCGATATGAAATCGGAATAAAAGTAACGATCCAAGTATCTGTCAAAAAGTATTGATAAATCTTGACAACCCTAGTAAGTCTTAAACGTCACGGGAGAAAGTAATATAATCATTTGAGAATATATTTTCGATTTAAACACGTCAAATGGATGTCAAACGTGAATCAGGTGAAGGTAAATCCGTGGCAGAACCGCAGCATTGGTTTGAGATATCCAAAGAGTCTCCAAACAGCCCAGACGTTAAGAAGAGAATCCCGACAATGACAGTTGCATATTTGAGGTTAATTTTACTGATATCGAACTATAGGTAATAGAATAAATAAAAAAGCCCATCTAATGGATGTAGCTTAAATTTACGAATGTTTGGGTAAAAAAAAATCTCAGCTCCACTGTTTATAATGGGTTAAAATCATTTTACATTGCTGAAGTATACTTACTTCATCGCATCCATTCGATACACAAGACTGCTATCGAGGGTAGTTTATCATATTTATGTATTGAGTCTTATAATTGTTAAAATAAATTAGCCTTCAAAACTGTATCTCGCTCTAAAAGTTAACACAGCTAAGAGAGGTGTTGTTAAAACATAGGTAGCACGTTTTGACAGTTCAGACGGTTGACTTAATGGAAACTTGTAGGTACGTAGTATGCAGTTTGACGTATCACACTTCACAGTGAAATGTTTTATTACCTTATCATTAAAAAATATATATTATTACTTTTGGCTGTCTTCATAAAATTAACGAGGAAGACTCTGTTCACAGCTATTTAAATTTTTTTTTATAATTAAAAGGCTGTTTTGATTCTTCAATGATTTATTAATCTGTTTGAGGTAGGAGTGATGTCGTATCATATCGGAATAAAAGTAACGATCCAAGTATTGGTGAAAAAGTATTGACAAATCTAGACAGCCCTAGTAAGTCTTAAACGTCACGGATGAGAGTAATTATACCTAGTCCATTGACAATATATTTTCGATTTAAACACGTAAAATGGATGTCAAACGTGAATCAGATGAAGGCAGATCTGTGGCAGAACCGCGGCATTGGTTTGAGGTATCCACAGTCTCCAAACAGTCCAGACGTTAAGAAAGAGAATCCTGACAATGAAAGATGCATTTTTGAGGTTAGTTTTACTGAACTATAGGTAATAGATTAAATAAAAAAGTCGATCCAGTCGATAATAGTAGTATCTACTAAAAAACGATGCAGAAGATTGGTTTGAATCTTTGCTTACTTGGCTACATAAAAAGTTTTTCGAAAAAGTCAATAGATGGCTGAAAATATTAGATTAATTACGGCCTTGAAAAAAAACCGGAAATTTCCGGGTCCGGTATTAAAAGGAATAAAAATTAATCACGGAAATTTCCGGGTCCGGTATGATTAGGGTTAATTATTATAACTTATGTGACCAGACGTCTTGTTTTCAGGCGGCGTGTCCGGTGTCCCCGAACGCAGGTTCGAGACGCCAAAATGTCCCATTTTCGAAAAAAAAGAAACTTGTGACCAGGTTACATAAATATTACCTATTCACTTACACATTACAAATTCACAGATACAGGGAGTGTCTGAATGGAACACTGGGAATGTTTCAACCGAATTTCATTGGGTGGAGTGTTTCAAACACTTTCGCGCCAATAATTTGGATCACAAAAATTTTCGTATAATTATTGAATATATTTTATATCTGCCCGGCACTAATGCACCAGTAGAAAGCGTCTTCTCTCTTATGAATAAGTTGTAGACGAGTGAAAAAACATAGTTGAATGTAGTAATGTTAATTATAAAAGTAAATTCGAAAAAATCCAGCCTAGAATTTCATTCGTTTTTGAAATCAACACCAGTGGGTCTATTCTATACTTATCGACCGCTAAAGTAATAAAGTGATAAATATTATGAAACTTAGGGTAGGTTTGTATCAAAATATTAGCACTTATTGTAACAATTACACGAAGTTGGTTTTTATTGTTGCAATAAGTGCTATATTTTAACAGCACCTATCTTGCTGCTGTTAAAATATCGCACTTATTGCAACAATAAAAACCAACTTCGTGTAATTGTTACAATAAGTGCTAATATTTTGATACAATCCTACCCTAAGTTTGATACTATTTATCACTTTAGTGTTCGATAAGTATAGAATAGACCCACAGATATGCCTACTAAATGTGTTCTTTTGAAAATATAACATCAGATAAATAATTTTCATGTTTTACTTTTCATTAATAAATAAAATAATATGTACTATTAAAAAAAATATAAGAACTCAAGCTTTGTATGTGCCTACTCAAACATACCTACCAATAATCTTTAGATAAATAAATGCAATAGGTAACCTAATATGACATGAAAAAACATTACTATCTTGTCAATTGTCTTGTGTGAAAGTATGAGGCGCCTGAAATGGATAAGTACCTACCTTTTTTCGGTGTCCCGCTTTGGGGGAAAAAATAAATAGCCACTTTATGTATAACCTTAGGTCACATGAAATCCCCCAATGGTTTATACTGGAAAAAAAACCATTTAAATTTGATGCATTGAATTACTAACGGGTATTCCCAGGTAGCGTGAAATAAATAAATTGACTCATTCTGGTGAAAACCCTTTTAAATATCGTCGCCTTAGGATAGGTTTATCGAAAACTAAATTATGTGAAATGTAAAGGAGAGGACGAAAAGGTTCATTACCTTATATTTCAATGCTTGTATATCAGCTTTCATATGTATTTATAATATTCAAAATAGTTTGTATTTATTTAACAGCAGATTCTGTATTTTAGCAGCGATTGTTGATATCCATAAAATATTACAATGAGTTGAATTTAATATTATATACTCCAGGAAGTATTTTAGTTGTCGGTCATTCAAATTCATTTAAATACCAACGGAGTTTTGTCGGAGGAAAATTGCGACTCTTAATCTTGTGCATACGGCCCTCTAAAATTTATCTCTAGATCCGGAGGTTAATGCTGATTTCAGTCCTGTCAAGTGGTCTTTTGAAATATTCACACATAGTATATAAGATCAGCCACCACCATAGTATATAAGATCCGGTCTTTTCGTACCCTAGAGGGGCCGTTTGCTGAAGGCAGACAGTTCTGTCGGTGTTAGTAACTAATCAAAAAGTGATCGGGAAAAAACCGAAGACTCACCTGCTTTTCAGAAGCATCTTAGCACAGGTGAATTATTGGAAATTTTGTAATAAAAATAAACATCGCCGACGAAACCCCAATAACAATACCATGGATTGTTCTCATTGGATAGGAAAGGGAAAGAGCTGTCGATGTGCTTAATATAGTATGGCTGGAGAGCCAAATCGCACATCTTATTTTTGTAAGCAATGTAATGTACAGCTTTTCATTATTATGTTTTTGAATAATATCACATAAATAGATGTATATTTTTAAATTGAATTGTAACTTGTCTAATGATTAAATATATTATAATATGTACAACCATTATTTATTTGTTATATTCGAAAAGAAATATATTATACAAATCAACAAAATACCTGAACGGGCACTGCTTGATAAAAAAAACCATACATCATTTTACAGTTTTTCCAAAATTCTGATAGATACCATAATATATATATACTAGCTGACCCGGCGAACTTTGTACCGCCTCAGAATCAATAATCTTGTGTTAACTTATTAGCTGAATTAAATTCAGTTTTTTATTAAGTTAAAATGAATACTCAAAATGAATAAGTTCATAAATGTGCAAAAATCAAATTAAAATGAAAAGTATTTTAATTACATTGAACTGTACACACTGTACACCCACGATGGCCGCGTGGATTAAGCGCCAGTCTTTAGTGTCGAGGGTCCCAGGTTCGAATCCTGGGTCTGGCAAGTTCACATATTATTTTTCAATTTGTGCATAAGTCAACGTATGGTCCTAATACGTTGAGCAAGTGGCTGACATCCATTTCTCGTAAAAATAAAATCTGTTAATACAAACCTCCACTCTGTGGAGGCCCATATGTTTCCATTAGGATCGGACATGGTCAAAAGAAAAAAAAAGAATGTAATTCAGGTGGCTGCAAGGCATTGGCTTTATTGCAGCGAATAGAAATGATTCGCGTAGCATTGTTGCACTACTTTCTGTTACCTTGTGCACCTTGTGATATACCTACGACATTTTTCATTTTGTTGTCAGGTGCGAAAACGAACAAAGCAGATGGTTTGCCGACACATGAACATTTTACGTACAATTTACCTTGAGAGAAACATTAATTTTATAGATTCAGGCCACAAACACTCAAGGATTGGCCTTGTTATTTATTGATCGTCATGCCGAATGCAAGATGAATTGGAAATTGAATTCGTTTAAACTTGGGCATATCGGTTGGGATCATCGAAATTCTCGGAATGAGAACTTCCTCACCTTTGAACATTTCTTAGATTATCGTCGCGTGAATCAAATTGCCCATGGGTTTTCTCACCACCAAACGCGTTCCGTAGTTTCCGATCTTTCATAGTTTGATTGAGTGCTTTCAATGCGCGTTTGTGCGCCATCGTGCATTCATCCCAGATGATGATTTTACTTGCTAACAAAACTTTAGCCATTACGAGTGTTTTGCAATGTTTCATGTCGGTTTTTCAGTCGTTTGCAGGCTTAAGGGCAATTTCAACTTTGAATGAGGCGTTCGGCATCCTTCTAGCAACGTGGCCATTATCCCAGAATAAGCAACTGCTACAGCATTTTCGGATCTCGCACGAACAGTAGCCAAAATCAATGACATGAGGAATGTCTTCCCAGTTCCACCGGGCGCGTCAAAGAAAATAAACCACCATTTCCATCATTGATTGCCTTCATTAATGTATCGTACACTTATTTCTGTTGGGGGTTCAACAGTGGTACATTCGTTCGAACTGATTGGTTCAATGCATCTCGATCATATTCACGTTCACGTTCCAATTCTCGATTGAAAGCGTCGTTCATTCCACGATGTGGCGTTGGCATTCCTAACTTGACTAACAAACTGCCGCACATGAGGTAACACATGTATTCGATCTTTAAAAGCAAAGCCTGGTTATGTATCTCCTCATTCACCTTGAGATCGGGATTCCCTGAACTGACACGAATTCAATGTAAAATGTCTTCTGACATGTCATTCTTGTACTTGTTCCACAGTTCAGGTGGATTCGATGGAAAGCATGTCGAAATAATGATAGAAAATATTGTGCGTATCTGATTTGGAGATGTAAAATCAATTGCTTCAGCGTTTGTCATATCCCAATGAGTAGGTATCGTTTTCAAGCAAATTGAGCTGTTGAAATGAAGCACGAAATGTTGGGCATACTACACCATTGACAGTTAATTTCGACTATCATTCTTTCTTTTGTTTGTTTGTTTCATGTTTATTGCTTCAGCGATTGTCATATCCCAATGAGTAGGTATCGTTTTCAAGCAAATTGAGCTGTTGACATGAAGCACGAAATGTTGGGCATACTACACCATTGACAGTAAATTTCGACTATCATTCTTTCTTTTGTTTATTTGTTTCATGTTTATTGTTTCTGTCATGTATCAGAGATGGCGTTGTATACGGATTTAAATTTTTTGTGATTTTCTTTTATTTTCGAATGCGCGAGGTTCATTGTTCAAAATGTCAAAGTGTATGAAAAAATGAATTGTCTTCATATTTTTTTCCGTGATTTATCCGATGTTTTAATAGTTATTCTGCTATTCGGGGCGGAGACAAATCCAACAAATCAAATATCATAAATATCGGTCCAGCCGTTCTCGAGTTATAAATGGTGTAACTAACCCAACTTTGTTTTATATATATAGATATAGATTATATACTTCTATAATATAATAGAGATCGGTTTAAAATGAAGAAAAAATGTTTTCCCCTAATTTAACGGGTTTACATAAAATAACACGTCCTAATGAAAATCCCTAATGAATGCATGCAATGTGCGTTTCATATAAATCCTCACAACTTAGTTATCCTAAAATACATACTGGTGACAAGTCTTAAATACAAAATGTATCTTCATATATCATAATATGTTTGCGATTTAGTAGGTTTTAAACGCAGTGTAGGTATACTTTATTGACTGATGAATAACCTTTTAAATGCATTGGGTATTCATATAGATGACGCCGCTTTAACTGTTTACCTTAATGCCGCAATCTGATTTAATACTAATGATTTTGTCACCTTGGACTGAAGTTGCTATGCAGGTATGTATTGATCAATATCAACACCATGGCCCCCACAAGGCTGACAGGGCTCTAGCCTGGGGAGCCGGGCTCAGGAGGGGACCGGCGAGGCGAGACGACCAGATAAATGAGAGAAACACATAAAAAAAATTCTTGTATTGAAAAAAAAGTCGCCTGCGTCGCTATTTTCCTTCAGGCATATTATTATTCAAAGTATCAATACTCGACATCTCCATAAATTAAATGGATGTATTAAAATATATAATAAAACACTAATATACACATCAATTTTACCGCGTACACCATTTGGAAAAAGCTACGGTAGAGCATCACATTGCCTTTATCCTTAGCGATAGGAAGGGGGGCTCGCCAAAGATCCTAGCCTGGGGGCCCATGATCAACACTGTAATAATAATTCTGGTTGTGATGTAGTAATTAATGGAATCTCCTACTGGAATAAATTAGAAGTAAGTCGTGTTTCCTGCCAAAGTATCGTCAGGCGTCAAAACAACACCAGCTAATAGTAATGGATGTTTCCCTGCTATATCCTGTTTCCTATTCGAATAAATTAAAACTTTGTCTCGTGTCTTGCCAAACTATCAAACATCTGGCGAATATTGATCATGTTTACTGACACCTGAATTATTGTTATTTTACTATAGATATTAACCAAAATCAATTGTTTCGTAAATGTATCTAGGTAGGTATGCATGCATTTGTATATTTTTAAGATTCCTTATCAAAACAATTCTTTACTCACACGTATTTTGTGATTAATTTAGGTACATGTTCTTCCTATCATTTTAGTTATGAACTTAGAAATTAAATGAATAAACAAACTAGCATTTATTATAATCACTGCCAGAGCCGAGGTAACTAGTCAAATGATGTACCTATGTGGCGTCAGGCCGTGGACGATTGTTGTTGTTGATTTTACAGAAGCTTTGACTGCGACTCGCTGTCATTTCGCCTCTTCTCATCTAAAAGATTCGTCGACCAGGCCCTCACTTCAATCCTGTTAGCACTTTACAATTCTGCCAAGCTCTTCCATCCTACCCACCGCAAGGGCACCTTTCAATTCGTCGACATTCTCAAATATATCCGCAATTCTCAGACGGTCAAGTTGTTCATTCCACGAGACGGAGTGATAATTTTTCCGATTTTACGAACAGGAACGGCGCACCGGTCCATTTCGAGCCCTGGTTGAAGATTTAGAGGTAACTTGGCATCACGTCATTTAACGCAGTTTTACGTGATCATTACTTTATCATTAAAAAAAAAATATTTTTTCCTACCAACTTATTACTTTTGGCTGTCTTCATAAAATTAACGAGGAAGAATCTGTTCACAGCTATTTTTTTTTTTATATAATTAAAAGGCTGTTTTGATTCTTCAATGAATTATTAATCTGTTTGAGGTAGGAGTGGTGTCGATATCATATCGGAATAAAAGTAACGATCCAAGTATTGGTGAAAAAGTAATGACAAATCTAGACAGCCCTAGTAAGTCTTAAAAGTCACGGATGAGAGTAATTATACCTAGTCCATTGACAATATATTTTCGATTTAAACACGTAAAATGGATGTCAAACGTGAATCAGATGAAGGCAGATCTGTGGCAGAACCGCGGCATTGGTTTGAGGTACCCACAGAGTCTCCAAACAGCCCAGACGTTAAGAAAGAGAATCCCGACAATGAAAGATGCATATTTGAGGTTAGTTTTACTGAACTATAGGTAATAGATTAAATAAAAAAGCCCATATAATGGATGTTACTTAAATTTACGAATGTTTGGGTGCAAAAAAACAGCTCCACTATTTATAATGCTTTAAAATCATTTTACATTGCAGAAGAATACCTACTTCATCGCATCTATTCGATACACAAGCTGCTATCGAGGGTAGCTTATCATATTTATGTATTGAGTCTTATAATTGTTACAATAAATTAGCCTTCAAACCTGTATCTCGCTCTAACAGTTAACACAGCTAAGAGAGGTGTTGTTAAGACATAGGTAACACTTTTTGACAGTTATGACGGTTGACATAATGGAAACTTGTAGGTACGTAGTATGCAGTTGGACGTATCACACTACACAGTGAAATGTTGTGTAGGAAATATATGGCCGTTTAGACCGTCCAACCTCTTTGGGTCGTATAGTAGGTAGGTTCTGACTTAATTCATGTCTAAATAAAACACGGCTCTTGTCGGTTTACACTTTCCAGGAAGCCAGCAGCAAACAAATTTTGAAAATAGCCGATATACTAGGTTATAAATTGTTACGTTTTCATTCTTGAATTTTGCTAAAATCAGCCATGACAATTGAATTTAATAGGTACTTTCATATTGAATCTAATAAAATTGGAATCCGTATAGTATACTGGCATCTCTTTCCGATAGTTAGCTCACGGCAAACTGTGTCACGGTGAAATATTTTACGTATCTACTCTACCTAACCTAACCCAATTAACCGCCTCAATAGGTACTTACATAAATATGATAAAATACCCTCGATAGGAATCTTGTGTATAGAATAGATGCGCACAAGTTTTTTACAGTCTAGATCTACCAATCAGTCAATTTAAATTAAGTGTAAATACATATGCAGCCATCTTGTACTTCTTAAAAGTATTTTTTATTACTGGGTACAATGGCCATTTCGAATACGAAACATGTTTGATTTGTGCTAGTGCTAAGGCAGTCTTCGCACGAAACATATTACAGATATGTCCCTAAATTATAATTTTCTATGAATATTCTGACCGGGTTAATAATAAGTGTGTATAATACAGATATACTCATATAAACTAGTTAATCATATAAGCCGTCTCTCACATCTAAACTCGCTCGTCTGCCGCACAGCCATAAATCAAACCTAATAGGAACGTCGATCCGATGTCGCATTAGAAGACCGCGCACATCTACTTAGCGATATCTCATGTAACCTATTGAAACGTATAGATATTTGGATGCGGCGACCGGCGAGCAGGTATAGGAATGACCAATTCGTAGTTATTCGTATGCATTCTGTTGTCTTTGACTCGCAGTCCGAGAGGCGTGCGATCTGTTGATAGCGGCACTAGATGTTTTTTTTTCAAACTAAAAAGTCACATTCGACCAATCAACGTATGTTTGTGAATAACGATGACGTCACATTGACGTATTCAACACGTTGGAGACGAGACGAGTTTTGATGTGCGAGCCGGCCAACGGTCACAGTTAAACCGGCAAACCAGCAATCCTTAGCATTGCTTTGGGGTGACTTATTATAAAGGGCGACGAATGAAGGAACGATTATAGGTACTTTTGAGAAATGCTTTCTTTGACATATTGTTTTTATTTTTAAAATCCTCCAGTCAAAGAGATATATATCAAATCTGAGAATATTTTTCAACTAGTTGAAGATTTCTTTAAAGATTCGAAGCGCGAGATTATTAATCAAAACCCCCAACCTGGAAGTTCTTGCTCCAAGTTCATTATGAATTAATAACCTTTCTGAAGATTTAAGCTCACATTAACTTGATCATTGTATTCGTTATGTAATAATAAAATATATGTTTTTCAGAACCTTCCAGTCGAGTCGTATATCAAATCTGAAGTATCTGAAATCAAAGAAGAGTATTTTAATGACTCGACGTATCAGTTCAGCAATGAAAACCCCCAACCTGGAAGCTCTTACACAGTATATAATAGACCAATTAATCAAGTAGGTGTTTTTTTTACCTCTGCCAGGGGCTTTTGTGGTGGGGTCGCCGCCAAAAGTTTGTATGTTGATAGTTTAGGTATTTAAGAATTATTAACGGATTACGTGTTTATATATAATAACTATTACTATGAACGTAAATCATCGACAAATGACGTGTACTATGTTTGTTATGTAAGCGACTTATCTTAAGAGTTGAAACCAGGACGCGAGCCGCCATTTTGTTGCTATAGTTCGCAGCAGAAGAAAAAAATAATAAACTTGTTATCAGTATAATCACACTAATTTTTGCGGAAATAGTTTATTATTTGCATTTCTTGTATCGCACACTCAAATTTTGCTACAAACGATGGCAGCACCGCCGAGTTGTGTGCAAATGCATAATTTACTATCTATGGAACTTATGGTCTATCTATGATTTTATTTTCAGTTGGTGACTTATGTCTATTGTTCTTATACTGCATGAAAAGAAATTAATAATTTCCGTGTTAAATAGGTACGTAAAATGGATGTCAAAGCCGAACCAGATGTAAGCGAATCAAACGCGGAAAGGGAGAATAGATGCAATGTAGCCGGAGAGCGCCCAAACAGTCCGGACACCAGCATTTATATGAAACAAGAGATTCCCGACACTGATAGTCTCGCATTTCAGGTTAGTTTTGTCAAATACTTTCTTATATCGAACTGTGATAGGATTCAAAGAAAAGTTGCTCTACTGTAGGCGTGTCCTGTCCATTCATTTTTTAGATTCAGGCCACAAACACTCAAGGTTTGGCCTTGTAATTTATTGATCGTCATGCCGAATGCAAGATGAATTGGAAATTAATTTGTCAATTTGAACAATTTGAACAATTGAACTAAACAATTCAACTCGAATGGCATATCGGTTGGGATCATCGAAATTCTCGGAATGAGAACTTCCTCACCTTTGAACATTCCTTTGATTCGCGTCGTCGCGTGAATCACATTGCCCATGAGTTTTTTCACCACCAAACGCATTCCGTTACATTGTTTTGGTGGGTTTAGATTTCAAAGCATGATGACTACCGAGCCAACCTTCAGTTGTAAATTGTGCGGTGGCAAGCCAGGCAGATCCAATGAGTTTAAAAATTCAGTTGGATAGTTGGTTGCTTCGTCTTCGTTTGTTACACAGTCGATAGATTTGAAGTAATGCAGTGGACCAACGATTTGATTTTGAATTGTGAAGTTTAAGTGATCCACATCTTTGTTCTTTGCCGCAAGAATGCTCGTTCACTCAACCAATTGTGATTTTTGTGGTTAGCAATGATGTACGGTAACACTTTGTTGGTAAGTTCGTCCTTAGTTGAGACGAAATTACAAAAATTAATGCGGAAACGAAATCAATCCGTTCGATTCATCGCCAGGAACACGGCCGTTACCGATAGTCAGCAATTGCTTGGAGAAATCTTCGGCAGATAGATCGTTTAGAAATGCAATTCGCATGTTTGTCGTCAGCTAAAGTTTCTTCACATAGCGCCACAGGGTCGATCATTTAAGGCAAGCATTTATTTCATCGGCAGCGGTCGATCTTGGAATGACTGGTAGTGGTTGGCGGAAATCGGCAGATAGTAGATTCATTGCACCTCCAAAACTTCTTGAGTCATTACGCAGATATTTCATAGTTCGATGGAGTGCTTTCAATGCGCGTTTGTGCGCCATTGCGCATTCATCCCGGGTGATGATTTTACTTGCTAACAAAACGTTGGCCATTACTGAGTGTTTCGCAATGGTGCATGTTGATTTTTCAGTCGTTTGCAGGTTTAAGGGCAATTTCAACTTTGAATGAGGCGTTCGGCATCCTTCTAGCAACGTGGCCGATATCCCGGAAGAAGTAACTGCTACAGCATTTTTGGATCTCGCACGAACAGTAGGTAGCCAAAATCAATGACATAAGGAATGTCTTCCCAGTTCCACCTGGCGCGTCGAGGAAAAATAAACCACCATTTCCATCATCAATTGCCTTCATTAATGTATCGTACACTTCTTTCTGTTGGGGGTTCAACAGTAGTACATTCGTTCGAACAGATTGGTTCAATGCATCTCGATCATATTCATGTTTACGTTCCAATTCTCGATTGACAGCGTCGTTCATTCCACGATGTGGCGTTGGCAATCCTAACTTGACTAAAAAACTGCCGCACATGAGGTAACACATGTATTCAATCAAAAGCAAAGCCTGGTTATGTATCTCCTCAATCACCATGCGATCGGGATTTCCTGAACTGACACGATTTCGATGTAAAATGTCTTCTGACATGTCATCCTTGTACCTACTTGTTCCACAGTTGAGGTGGATTCAATGGGTTTCATGTCGAAATAATGTGCGTATCTGACTTGGAAATGCAAAAACAATTATTTCAACGATTGTCATATCCCAATGAGTATCGTTTTCAAGCAAATTGATCTGTTAACATGAAGCATGAAATGTTGGGCACACTACACCATTGACAGTAAATTTCGACTATCATTCTTTCTTTTGTTTGTTTGTTTCTTGTTTATTGTTTCTGTCATGTATCGGAGATGGCGTTGTATACGGATTTGAATTTTTTGTGATTTTCTTCTGATTTTGAATGCGCTAGGTTCATTGTTCAAAATGTCAAAATGTATGAGAAAATTAATTTTCTTCATAATTAATTTTTTCCGTGATTTATCCAATGTTTTAATAGTTATTATGCTATTCAAGGCGGAGACAAATCCAACAAATAAAAATCGGTCCAGCCGTTCTTGAGTTATAAATGGTGTAATTAACCCGACTTTGTTTTATATATATAGATAGACACATAATCCATTGTTTACTCGAAATACCTAATTTATTGACTTACCTACTTTTGGCAGCAACACACGACATGTGGCTCTCTTGCTTTAAGTTTTAAAACAGCTTGGTTTAATGCTGACTGTCTTTCAAATTGAATTAGGTATCTATTACCGATAATGATTTTAGGCTCGAATTTGATTTTATATATTATTAAAATGATAGATAGATTTTATTAAGCTTGCATCTAGAATTATTTGTATAGAAAATTTTCTGAAAATTGAATACATTAAAGACTACGGACAATAATTCTACTCAACTTTTGATGACACACGTCGTAAAAGAGTGACTATAAAATTGGTTTTTTGCTATAAATTGCTGTCCTATGGTCAACTCTGTTTATATTTTTACGAGTCAGTTCAATAATGATTCCGGCATGTGTGGTGATCTTAAATTTACTATCCCAATTAGGCGAAGTAAATTACGATTAGTTCGTTGGTTTGGTTTTCGTTCCTTGAGATTTGGCCTTGATAAGCTGGTGCGCCAAATATACAGTTCTGCCTTTAATATTTAGGTAGGTATTTGCTAGAGTTTATTATATTAAATATAAATTATGTGATATTATGATCACATAAATTAATGATTTCCGCATGTATACCCTTTTGGGCGGACAAGCAAATGTATCTGATTCCTGCGGATATTTGGTGAACATTACTTTTTGTTTTATATTCGTCATTATAAGTGGTTTTGAAAAGTAGAATCGTTTAACGCGATGATGCAAGTAGACGGATCAAATGATATAAATCCTGAGACTTTAAATACACTAATGGATGATCAGAACTCGCTCGAAATACGAAAACTCATGACATACCTACACAAAAAACCCTCTTAACACGATAGATTATGAAACGCGTATTTTACATCATGGAACAATGGTAGTCATAGGTGCAATATAGTCAATCAAGTAGGGAAACCAATCCCGAGCCAAATCCTTGATCTCGGGATTTCGGAATTACAATTTGGCGATCCTGAAATATGCTTTTTTGTCAATAGTTAATATAAAAAAAATATATACACAAATAACATAGATATAATCGGTCAAAAATAAACTAGTATGATTAATACTATTTAAAACATTTATTCTTAATAATGTGTAAGTTCAATCTATGTGTACTTGCCAGACCCAGGTTTCGAACCTGGGTCCCACGGCGTTATAGTCCAAGTGGCTGAAATCCCTATTTATTTATGAAAAAATAACATAATGTATTTATATGTTATTAAAAGAATTTTTTCTGTTATATTTTCATTTTTATTTTATTTTTCATAAAAATTGATAAAAATAATCAATCCCGAAAGTTTAGGGATTATGTTTACCAATCCCGGGATTCATAGGTATCGAAAATAGTTCGGGATCCCAAAATTCCGGGATTCAGGATCCTGGGATAAGAATCCCTAGTCACAAAATACCCAATCTGCAATGCCACTTTTTAGGCATATGCACTTGAGCGTGCAACTCTCTTCCGCAAAAGTCGAAATATATTTTACTTAGCACGCTGTAGGTAGGTATACTCGCGACTTTCACAATTTCGTTTTGCCAACATTCTATTATCAAAGTTTTCTAGTGTAACGTTTGGTCTCAAGTCTTCAAATGGTGTTATTTTATAATTTTTATAATATCGACGCACCAACTGATTGCTCTTTGTAAATGGTTGTTTTTTCAGTTTGTCCCCGGAAACTCAGTAACGACCAGCATTGCGGGTCTCAAATCGTTGTCGGAGGATACTGATATCCAAGATCCTTGGGAAGACCTGCAGATCGACGAACATAATATTAAGAAAGATGCCCTTGAATATAATAAAAGGTTTAAAGATATAAACGTTATCTGTCGCACTGCTAGAGGTGATATTTCTCAATCGAATGTGAAAATCCCTGAATTATTAGAAGCTGTTATAGAATTGGAAAAAAAATCGTTTTATAAAAAAAATTTCGTGTGTAGTATATGTTTTGATTTTTTTCAATCGTTCGACCAAATGAAACTTCATAAATCATTACATGAAAACACATTAGCGAAAATGAGTAATTCTGAATCAAGGGTGTTTAAATGTGTTAAAAGTAATCACTCATGGAAACGATTTTGTTACATGAAGAGTCAAGAAATGACCCATTCAGTTGAAAAAAAGTTTAAATGTGACAAGTGCAACTACTCATGTGTAAAGTTATGTCACATGAAATCACACAAAATGACTCATTCCAGAGACAAATCATTTAAATGTGAGGATTGCAATTATCTTTGTGCGACGTCAAATAGCATGAAATTGCATAAAATGACTCATTCTGGTGAAAAGCCATTCAAATGTGAGGACTGTAGTTTCTCATGTGCAAAGTCTGGTAACATGAAGGCACATAAATTGACTCATTCTGCTGAAAAGCCATTCAACTGTGTGGAATGCAATTACTCATGTGCGAGGTCGGATAGCATGAAATTGCATAAAATGACTCATTCTGGTGAAAAGCCATTCAAATGTGAGGAATGCAATTTCTCATGTGCAACGTCAGGTAGCATGAAATTGCATAAAATGACTCATTCTGGTGAAAAGCCATTCAAGTGTGAGGAATGTAATTACTCGTGTGTATATGTAAATAACATGAAGGTACATAAAATGAAACATTCTGGTGAAAAGCCATTCAAATGTGAGGAATGCAATTTCTCATGTGCAACGTCAGCAAGCATTAAATTGCATAAAATGACTCATTCTGGTGAAAAGCCATTCAAGTGTAAGGAATGCAATTACTCGTGTGTACAATCAGGTAATATGAAATTGCATAAACTAACTCATTCTGGTGAAAAGCCATTCAAGTGTGAGGAATGCAATTACTCGTGTGCACAATCAGGTTATATGAAATTGCATAAAATGATTCATACTGGTGAAAAGCCATTCAAGTGTGAGGAATGCAATTACTCATGTGCGAGGTCAGATAGCATGAAATTGCATAAAATTACTCATTCTGGTGAAAAGCCATTCAAGTGTGAACTATGTTATTACTCATGTGCGACGTCAGCAAGCATGAAATTGCATAAAATGACTCATTCTGGTGAAAAGCCATTAAAGTGTTAGGAATGCAATTATTCGTGTGCACAATCAAGTAATATGAAATTGCATAAACTGACTCATTCTGGTGAAAAACCATTCAAGTGTTAGGAATGCAATTACTTGTGTGCGACGTCAGCAAGCATTAAATTGCATAAAATGACTCATTATGGTGAAAAGCCATTCAAGTGTAAGGAATGCTATTACTCGTGTGCACAATCAGGTAATATGGAATTGCATAAACTGACTCATTCTGGTGAAAAGCCATTCACGTGTGAGGAATGCAATTACTCATGTGTACAGGAGAGTAACATAACTGTACATAAAATGACTCATTACGGAGACAAGCCATTTAAGTTTGAGGGTTGTAATTACTCGTCTACACAATCAGGAAACATGAAATTGCATCAAATGACTCATTCTGGTGAAAAGCCATTCAAATGTGAGGAATGCAATTTCTCATGTGCAACGTCAGGTAGCATGAAATTGCATAAAATGACTCATTCTGGTGAAAAGCCATTCAAGTGTGAGGAATGCAATTACTCGTGTGTATATGTAAATAACATGAAGGTACATAAAATGAAACATTCTGGTGAAAAGCCATTCAAATGTGAGGAATGCAATTTCTCATGTGCAACGTCAGCAAGCATTAAATTGCATAAAATGACTCATTCTGGTGAAAAGCCATTCAAGTGTAAGGAATGCTATTACTCTTGTGCACAATCAGGTAATATGGAATTGCATAAACTGACTCATTCTGGTGAAAAGCCATTCAAGTGTGAGGAATGCAATTACTCATGTGTACAGGAGGGTAACATAACTGTACATAAAATGACTCATTACGGAGACAAGCCATTTAAGTTTGAGGGTTGTAATTACTCGTCTACACAATCAGGAAACATGAAATTGCATCAAATGGCTCATTCTTGTGAAAAGCTATGAACATGTGAGGAATGCAATTACTTATGTGTACAGGGAGGTAAGATGAAGATACATAAAATGACTCATTCTGGTAAAATTGCATTCAAGAGTGATATTATATGCAATACTTTAGGTGTGTCACGAATGCAGTTTCTCACGTGCAATTCAGGTAACATTAAATTGCATAAAATGACTCATTCTAGCGAAACGCCATTTAAATGTGTGGAATGCAATTACTCATGTGTATCGTCGGGTAACATGAAATTGCATAAAATGACTCATTCTTTGTGAAATCCATTTAAATGTGACGTATGCATTAGGCATGTGCACTATCAGTTATCATGAATATGCATAAAATGACGTATTCTGGAGAAAACCCATTCAAGTGTGTGAGGTCTCCAAAATTTCATGTGTAAATTCAGTTATCAAGAGACATCAAATAACTTATTCTGGGAAAGCTATGTAAATGTCACGTTTCTAATTACTAATGCTTAACATCAGGTTACAAAAAATTGCAAAATGACACATTATGGTTAAAAACATTTAAATGCATTAAATGTACCTAGTTGCTCATGCAAACAGTTTTGTTACATGAGACAAAATCACTCATTCTGTTGAGCAGACATTTAAATGTCATAGTGCAATTATTTCTTGTGTGTAAATGAACAATGAAATCACAAAAAATGATTCGTTCTTGAGAAAAGCCATTTAACTATTATGATATTAACTATAACTTATGTGACCAGACGTCCCGTTTTCAGGCGGCGTGTCGGGACGCCAAAATGTCCCATTTTCGAAAAAAAAGAAACTTGTGACCAGGTTACATAAATATTACCTATTCACTTACACATTACAAATTCACAGATACAGGGAGTGTCTGAATGGAACACTGGGAATGTTTCAACCGAATTTCATTAGGTGGAGTGTTTCAAACACTTGCACAACCAATAATTTGGATCACAAAAATTTTCGTATAATTATTGAATATATTTTATATCTGCCCGGCACTAATGCACCAGTAGAAAGCGTCTTCTCTCTTATGAATAAGTTGTAGACGAGTGAAAAAACATAGTTGAATGTAGTAATGTTAATTATAAAAGTAAATTCGAAAAAATCCAGCCTAGAATTTTATTCGTTTTTGAAATCAACACCAGATATACCTACTAAATTTGTTCTTTTAAAAATATAACATCAGATAAATTGTCATGTTTTACTTTTCATTAATAAATAAAATAATATGTACTATTAAAAAATATGTAAGAACTCAAGCTTTGTATGTGCCTACTCAAACATACCTACCGATAATTTTTAGATAAATAAATGCAATAGGTAACCTAATATGACATGAAAAAACATTACTATCTTGTCAATTGTCTTGTGTGAAAGTATGAGGCGCCTGAAATGGATAAGTACCTACCTTTTTCGGTGTCCCGCTTTGGGGGAAAAAATAAATAGCCACTTTATGTATAACCTTAGGTCACATGAAATCCCCCAATGGTTTATACTGGAAAAAAGCCATTTAAATTTGATGCATTGAATTACTAACGGGTATTCCCAGGTAGCGTGAAATAAATAAATTGACTCATTCTGGTGAAAACCCTTTTAAATATCGTCGCCTTAGGATAGGTTTATCGAAAACTAAATTATGTGAAATGTAAAGGAGAGGACGAAACGGTTCATTACCTTATATTTCAATGCTTGTATATCAGCTTTCATGTGTATTTATAATATTCAAAATAGTTTGTATTTATTTAACAGCAGATTCTGTATTTTAGCAGCGATTGTTGATATCCATAAAATATTACAATGAGTTGAATTTAATATTATATACTCCAGAAAGTATTTTAGTTGTCGGTCATTCAAATTCATTTAAATACCAACGGAGTTTTGTCGGAGGAAAATTGCGACTCTCAATCTTGTGCATACGGCCCTCCAAAATTTATCTCTAGATCCGGAGGTTAATGCTGATTTCAGTCCTGACAAGTGGTCTTTTGAAATATTCACACATAGTATATAAGACCAGCCACCACCATAGTATATAAGATCCGGTCTTTTCGTACCCTAGAGGGGCCGTTTGCTGAAGGCAGACAGTTCTGTCGGTGTTAGTAACTAATCAAAAAGTGATCGGGAAAAAACCGAAGACTCACCTGCTTTTCAGAAGCATCTTAGCACAGGTGAACTATTGGAAATTTTGTAATAAAAATAATCATCGCCGACGAAACCCCAATAACAATACCATGGATTGTCCTCATTGGATAGGAAAGGGACAGAGCTGTCGATGTGCTTATTGTAGTATGGCTGGAGAGCCAAATCGCACATCTTATTTTTGTAAGCAATGTAATGTACAGCTTTTCATTATTATGTTTTTGAATAATATCTCATAAATAGATGTATTTTTTTTAATTGAATTGTAACTTGTCTAATGATTAAATATATTATAATATGTACAACCATTATTTATTTGTTTTATTTGAAAAGAAATATATCAAATAAATCAACAAAAACACCTCATCGGACACATCGGCATTGGGTATTCATATAGATGACGCCGCTTTGACTGACTACCTTAATGCCGCAATCTGATTTAATCCTAATGATTTTGTCACCTTGGAATGAAGTTGCTATGCAGGTATATATTGATCAATATCAACACCATGGCCCCCACAAGGCTGACAGGGCTCTAGCCTGGGGAGCCGGGCTCAGGAGGGGACCGTCGAGGCGAGACGACCAGATAAATAAGATAAACAAACACACTTATATAGAAAAAAACGTCGCATGCGGCGCTATTTTCCTTCAGACATATTATTATTCAAAGAATCAATACTCGACATCTCCATAATTAAAATGGGTGTAAAAACACTAAACATACACATTAATTTAACCGCGTACACCATTTGGAAAACGCTACTGTAGAGCGTCACATTGCCTTTATCATTAGCGATAGGAAGGGGGCCCGCCAAAGATCCTAGCCTGGGGCCCCCCTTCACGGTGTGGGGCCCATGATCAACACTGTAATAATAATTCTGGTTGTGATGTAGTGATTATTGGAATTTCCTACTGGAATAAATTAGAAGTAAGTCGTGTTTCCTGCCAAAGTATCGTCAGGCGTCAAAACAACACTAGCTAATAGTAATGGATGTTTCCCTGCTATATCCAGTTTCCTATTCGAATAAATTAAAGCTATGTCTCGTGTCTTGCCAAAACTATCAAACATCTGGCGAATAGTAATCATGTTTACTGACACCTGAATTATTGTTATTTTACTATAGATATTAACCAAAATCAATTGTTTCGTAAATGTATCTAGGTAGGTATGCATGCATTTGTTTATTTTTAAGATGCCTTATCAAAACAATTCTTTACTCACACGTATTTTGTGATTATTTTAGGTACATGTTCTTCCTATCATTTTAGTTATGAACTTAGACATTAAATGAATAAACAAACTAGAATTTATTATGATCACTGCCAGAGCCGAGTTAACTAGTCAAAGGATGTACCTATGTGGCGTCAGGCCGTGGACGATTGTTGTTGTTGATTTTACAGAAGCTTTGACTGTCATTTCGCATCTTCTCATCTAAAAGATTCGTCGACCAGGCCCTCGCTCCAATCCTGTTAGCACTTTACAATTCTGCCAAGCTCTTCCATCCTACCCACCGCAAGGGCACCTTTCAATTCGTCGACATTCTCAAATATATATCCGCAATTCCCAGACGGTCAAGTTGTTCTTTCCACGAGACTGAGTGATAATTTTTCCGATTTTACGAACAGGAACGGCGCTCCGGTCCATTTCGAGCCCTGGTTGAAGATTTAGAGGTAACTTGGCATCACGTCATTTCACGCAGTTTTACGTGATCATTAGGTACCTTATCATTAAAAAATATATATTATTACCTACCTACTTACTACGTTTGGCTGTCTTCATAAAATTAATGAGGAAGAATCTGTTCACAGCTATTTATATTTTTTTTTTATAATTAAAAGGCTGTTTTGATTCATCAATGATTTATTATTCTGTTTGAGGTAGGTAGGAGTGGTGTCGATATCATATCGGAATAAAAGTAACGATCCAAGTATTGGTGAAAAAGTATTGACAAATCTAGACAGCCCTAGTAAGTCTTAAACGTCACGGATGAGAGCAATTATACCTAGGCCATTGATAATATATTTTTGATTTAAACACGTAAAATGGATGTCAAACGTGAATCAGATGAAAGCAGATCTGTGGCAGAACCGCGGCATTGGTTTGGGGTACCCACAGAGTCTCCAAACAGCCCAGACGTTAAGAAAGAGAATCCCGACAATGAAAGATGCATATTTGAGGTTAGTTTTACTGAACTATAGGTAATAGATTAAAAAAAAGCCCATCTAATGGCTGTTACTTAAATTTACGAATGTTTGGGTGAAAAAAAACAGCTCCACTATTTATAATGGGTTAAAATCATTTTACATTGCTGAAGTATACCTACTTCATCGCATCTATTCGATACACAAGCTGCTATCGAGGGTAGTTTATCATATTTATCTATTGAGTCTTATAATTAATTGTTAGAATAAATTATCCTTCACAACTGTATCCCGCTCTAAAAGTTAACACAGCTAAGAGAGGTGTTGTTAAAACATAACACTTTTTGACAGTTCAGACGGTTGACATTATGGAAACTTGTAGGTACGTAGTATGCAGTTTGACGAATCACACTTCACAGTGAAACGTTGTATAGGAAATACATGGCCGTTTAGACCGTCCAACCTCTTTGGGTCGTATAGTAAATAGGTTCTGACTTAATTCATGTCTAAATAAAACACGGCTCTTGTCGGTTTACACTTTCCAGGAAGCCAGCAGCAAACAAATTTTGAAAATAGCCGATATATAAGGTTATAAATTGTTACGTTTTCATTCTTGAATTTTGCTAAAATCAGCCATGACAATTGAATTTAATAGGTACCTTCATATTGAATCTAATAAAATTGGAAACCGTATAGTATACTGGCATCTCTCTCCGATAGTTAGCTCACGGCGAACTGTGTCACGGTGAAATATTTTACGTATCTACTCTACCTAACCTAACCCAATTAACCGCCTCAATAGGTACTTACATAAATATGATAAAATACCCTCGATAGGAATCTTGTGTATAGAATATATGCGCACAAGTTTTTTACAGTCTAGATCTACCAATCAGTCAATTTAAATAGGTATAAATGTAAATACATATGCAGCGATCTTGTACTTCTTAAAAGTATTTTTTATTACTGGGTACAATGGCCATTTCGAATACGAAACATGTTTGATTTGTGCCAGTGCTAAGGCAGTCTTCGCACGAAACATATTACAGATATGTCCCTAAATTATAATTTTCTATGAATATTCTGACCGGGTTAATAATAAGTGTGTATAATACAGATATACTCATATAAACTAGTTAATCATATAAGCCGTCTCTCACATCTAAACTCGCTCGTCTGCCGCACAGCCATAAATCAAACCTTATAGGAACGTCGATCCGATGTCGCATCTATTTAGCGACATCTCATGTAACCTATTGAACCGTATAGATATTTGGATGCGGCGACCGGCGAGCAAGTATAGGAATGACTAATTCGTAGTTGTTCGTATGCATTCTGTCGTCTTCGACTCGCAGTCCGAGAGGCATGCGATCTGTTGATAGCAGCACTAGATGTTTTTTTTTTCAAACTAAAAAGTCGCATTCGACCATTGAAGTTAAAGTCCCTCCACCAAACCCGCCCCGTACCACCCTCGGTCTTGATCGAGAATATCACGGGACCCATCAATTGGTGATGTGAAGCATCTAAGAATTGGCCTGGGAGTGTCCTGGGAGAAGATGCCCAAGACTTAGATTGCTACGCTCAAAGTGAGCTCTGACTGAGTTTACTAAGTTTACTCTAATGCAAAGTGCCAGGGAGCGAAAAAGCACATGGAAATTACTAAAAAGAAAATGAAGCTACTTGTTTATTAAATTAAAGAACGATGCTAATCATACAGGCAGCAAAATTTATGTGAAGAGATCTTCACGCCCGTAGTAAGACGCCACAAATTTTTTGAAAGCAAGATAATTGGCCTTAGTAGCAACTAGGTCGGACGGGCCGATGGGTCCAACAGTTGGTTGGACCGACCTGAGCATTTCCTCCCGTTCGGAGCACATACTCAGACACTCCCATAGGATGTGGTTGGCATCCTGTATTTCCCCTCTGCATGGATATGTCGGACGGCTTGCAAGTCCAAGCTCGAAGAGCTTGCCAGCGAATCCACCATGACCAATCACAAATTGACTGGTGTAATGGTCTGGAGTCAGGTATTTGGTTATCTCGATTCGCCACTGTATGTCTGGAAAAAACGTATATGTGTGCCGGCCCTTGGTCGATTCGTCCCACTTTCGCTGCCAGGTCTTAATGGCCGCATCGAGCGACATGAGTCTCGACGACCAATCAACGTATGTTTGTGAATAGCGATGACGTCACATCGACGAATTCAACACGTTGGAGATGAGACGAGTTTTGATGTGCGAGCCGGCCAACGGTCACAGTGAAACCGGCAAACCAGCAATCCTTAGCATTGCTTTGGGGTGACTTATTATAAAGGGCGACGAATGAAGGAAAATTATAGGTACTTTTGAGAAACGCTTTCTTTGACATATTATTTTATTTTTCGAATCCTTCAGTCCGCGAGATATATATCAAATCTGAGAATATTTTTGAACTTGTTGAAGAATTCTTTGAAGATTCGAAGCGCGAGATCATTAATGAAAACCCCTAACCGGAAGTTCTTGCTCCAAGTTCATTATGAATTAATAACCTTTCTGAAGATTTAAGCTCACATTAACTTGATCATTGTATTCGTTATCTGATAATAAAATATTTTTTTTTCAGAACCTTCCAGTCGAGTCGTATATCAAATCTGAAGTACCTGAAATCAAAGAAGAGGATTTTAATGACTCAACGTATCAGTTCAGCAATGAAAACCCCTAACCTGGAAGTTCTTACACAGCATCACAAAGACCAATCAATCAAGTAGGTGTTTTCTTTTACCTCTGCCAGTGGCTTTTGTCGTGGGGTCGCCGCCAAAGGTTTATATGTTGATAATTTAGGTTTTTAAGAATTATTAACGGATTACGTGTTTATATATAATAACTATTAATTATTAATATAACTATTAATTATTATATAATTTATTTATTTTAAATTAGCGTTATGCTTGATTTTAGTGGGCATGTTAAACGTCAAATTGAAATTACTCCATTTATTATGATTTCGTTATGAGGTAGGCAGCCAAAAGTAAAACATTGATTGATATTTTAAAAAGGAATGACGAACGTAAATCATCGATAAATGACGTGTATGTTTGTTTTGTAAGCGACTTATCTTAAGACTTGAAACCAGGACACGAGCCGCCATTTTGTTGCTATAGTTCGCAGCAGAAGAAAAAAATAATAAACTTGTTATCAGTATAACCACACTAATTTTCGCGGAAATAGTTTATTATTTGAATTTCTTGCATCGCACACTCAAATTTTGCTACAAACGATGGCAGCACCGCCGAGTGGTGTGCAAATGCATAATATTATCTATGGAACGTGTGGTCTATCTATGATTTAATTTTCAGTTGAAAACATTTAATCATTTCCGTTTTAAATAGGTACGTAAAATGGATGTCAAAGCCGAACCAGATCTAAGCAAATCAGACGCGGAAAGGGAGAATAGATGCAATGTAGCCGGAGAGCGCCCAAACAGTCCGGACACCAGCATTTATATGAAACAAGAGATTCCCGACACTGATAGTCTCGCATTTCAGGTTTGTTTTGTCCAATACTTACTTATATCGAACTATGATAAGATTCAAAAAAAAGTTGCTCTACTGTAGGCGTGTCCTGTCCATAAGCGCGTAAAATTGTGTCTTGAAAATGTAACATCCTTATTTTTCACGTGTTTTAATGGCCCACATGCTCAGCGTACGTCAAAATGGAGCTTTTATGCTATTTTCGAAGCATGATCCTGGACATTCCTTAAACGTTGTAGATAATCTATTTACATAATTTTGAAGCCTTATTATCAAAACTGTATTTTGCTTTGAAAACCTTTATGCAGCTATTTCTCATGTATTATGTTAATTTCCCCCTGAAATTCAAGATTCAAACTATTCAATTTGAAAGACGTCCATCATAACTGTCTGGAATCTAATTTTTACTTACTTTTGTACCATTGTAATCGCTGATTAAGGACATTCTGATTGATCTGTAGGCATTTGTGGTTTAAGACTTAAAACCACATTCCTTGATACTTTAAAGCATTTTATGAGCATATTTGCAACGGAAACAACATTAAAAACTCCGTGAGAGCGGTCCACGGACAAAAATACTTTTCGTGCATGTAATAAACGTCTTATTCTTACCTTCCTCATAAGCGGGTTTGTCTTCTGGTTGTAAATCGTTTCTCAGCTGAATTCGGTCGAAAAATATAGGGAGACCTTCTGATCGTATGTCTCACGTTTTCGAGGCCAAATAATGTCATCTCCGAAAGGCGGGTAAAATAGCAGGGGTTTAGGTACAATTATTGTGAGTACAGGCTGTTATCATATGGGTGCAAAGTTTTGTCACCAAGAATCAAATTAAGTCGCTTCCGCCGCCAAATGCGGACAACCAACTAGTCTCTCTACCTACGGTCTAGTGTTACATCCCCTTTAACTCAGCGTTGGCGGCTTCTTTACCTGCATTTTCGGTATTTCACGGCATCTTGTTTTTTTTTTTTCTGGGCGATATTATTATTTTAAGCTATACATTGAATCGAACATCAAATAATACATAATCTTAATTCTCTTTACATGTTATTTTATTATTATTATTAACTTGAACTAAAATTTATTGCAAGTTTTGAATTTAGTTTACCTCAATAGTTAATAATTAAGGATTTTACATTTGACGCGAATTGCTGAAGGCTGATAATTAAAAATGGCTTTAATTCTATCAATCATAGCGTTAGCCCAACAATTTGGTATGTTTCGAAATCATGTTATAGAGTTATTCCTATTTTGAATTTTGATACGCCCTCTAAAATCAGACGAAATGTTAAAGGTGACCTTAATTTTTTTCTAGCATAGGTACATGCATGTATAATATATAGACACATAATCCATTGTTAACTGTAAATACCTAATTTATTGACTTACCTACTTTTGGCAGCAACACACGACATATGGCTCTCTTGCTTTAAGTTTTAAAACAGCTTGGTTTTATGCTGACTGTCTTTCGAATTGAATTATCTATTACCAATAATGATTTTAGGCTCGAATTTGATTTTATATATTATGAAAATGATGGATAGATTTTAGTAAGCTTGCTTCTCGAATTATTTGTATGGAAAAGTTATTAAAAATTGAATACATTAAAGACTACGGACAATAATTCTACTCAACTTTTGATGATACACGTTTTAAAAGAGTGACTATAAAATTGGTTTTGTGCTATAAATTGCTGTCTTGTAGTCAACTCTGTTGATATTTTTATGAGTCAGTTCAATAATGATTCCGGCATGTGTGGTGGACTTAAATTTATTGTCCCAATTTGAGATTTGGCCTTGATAAGCTGGTGCGCCAAATATACAGTTCTGCCTTTAATATTTATGTCGGTATTTGCAAGAGTTAATATATTAAATAAAAATTATTTTTTTGTCAAAATTTCTTAACGAGCCATTTTGTGTGTGAGAGGGAAAACGAATCAAGGGTGTCTGAAAACTTATGTGATATTATGATCACATAAATTAATGATTTCCGCATGTATACCCTTTTGGGCGGACAAGCAAATGTATCTGCTTCCTGCGGATATTTAGTGAACATTACTTTTTGTTTTAGATTCGTCATTATAAGTGGTTTTAAAAAGTAGCAAGTAGACGGATCAAATGATATAAATCCTGAGACTTTAAATACACTAATGGAAGATCAGAACTCGCTCGAAATACTAAAACTCATGACATACCTACGCAAAAAACCCTCTTTACACGATAGATTATGAAACGCGTATTTTTCATCATGTAACAATGGTAGTCATAGGTACAATATAGTCACAAGTAGGGAACCCAATCCCGAGCCAAAACCTTGATCCTGGGATTTCGGAATTACAATTTGACGATCCCGGGATTTATACTCTGAAAAACATTTATTGTTAATAATGTGTAAGTTCAATCTATGTATACTTGCCAGACCCAGGTTTCGAACCTGGGTCCCAAGATGTTTTAGTCCAAGTCGTTGACATCCTTATTTGTTTATGAAAAAATAACAATGTATTTAAATGTTATTAAAAGTATTTTTTTTGTTATATTTTCATTTTTATTTTATTTTTCATAAAAATTGATAAAAATAATCAATCCCGAAAGTTTCGGGATTCTCTTTACCGATCCCGGGATTTATAGGTATCGAAAATAAATCAAGATCCCAAAATTCGGGGATTCGGGATTGGAATCCCTAGTCACAAAATACCCAATCTGCAATGCCACTTTTTAAGCATTTGCACTTGAGTGTGCAACTCTCTTCCGCAAAGGTCGAATTATATTTTCATTAGAACGCATTAGGTGGGTATACTCGCGACTTTAACATTTTAGTTTTGCCGACATTCTCTTATCAAAGTTTTCTAGTGTAACGTATGGTCTCAAGTCTTCAAATGGTGTTATTTTATAATTATTATAATATCGACGCACCAACTGATGACTCTTTGTAAATGGTTGTTTTTTCAGTTTGTCCCCGGAAACTCAGTAACGACCAGCATTGCGAGTCTCAAATCGTTGTCGGAGAATACTGATGTTCAAGATCCTTGGGAAGACCTACAGATCGACGAACATGATATTAAGAAGGATGTCCTGGAATACAATGAAAGGTTTAGAGATATAAACGTAATCTGTCGCACTGCTAGAGGTGATATTTCTCAATCGAATGTGAAAATTCTTGAAGTATTAGAGGCTGTTATAGAATTGGAAAAAAAATCGTTTTATAAAAAAAATTTCGTTTGTAGTACATGTTTTGATTTTTTTCAATCGTTCGACCAAATGACACTTCACAAATCATTACATGAAAACACATTAGCGAAAATGAGTAATTCCGAATCAAGGCTGTTTAAATGTGTTGAAAGTAATTACTCATGGAAACGATTTTGTCACATGAAGAGTCAAGAAATGACCCATTCAGTTGAAAAAAAGTTTAAATGTGACAAGTGCAATTACTCATGTGTACAGTTATGTCACATGAAATCACACAAAATGAATCATTCCAGAGACAAATCATTTAAATGTGTGGCTTGCAATTATCTTTGTGCGAGGTCGGATAGCATGAAATTGCATAAAATGACTCATTCTGGTGAAAAGCCATTCAAGTGTGAGGAATGCAATTACTCATGTGCAACGTCAGCTAGCATGAAATTGCATAAATTGACTCATTCTGGTGAAAAGCCATTCAAGTGTGAGGAATGCAATTACTCATGTGCATCGTCAGGTAGCATGAAATTGCATAAAATGAATCATTCTGGTGAAAAGCCATTCAAGTGTGAGGAATGCTATTACTCATGTGCATTGTCACGTAGCATGAAATTGCATAAAATGACTCATTTTGGTGAAAAGCCAATTAAATGTGAGGAATGCAATTACTCATGTGTAACGTCAGCTAGCATGAAATTGCATAAAATGAATCATTCTGGTGAAAAGCCATTCAAGTGTGAGGAATGCAATTACTCATGTGCAACGTCAGCTAGCATGAAATTGCATAAATTGACTCATTCTGGTGAAAAGCCATTCAAGTGTGAGGAATGCAATTACTCATGTGCATCGTCAGGTAGCATGAAATTGCATAAAATGAATCATTCTGGTGAAAAGCCATTCAAGTGTGAGGAATGCAATTACTCATGTGCAATGTCGCGTAGCATGAAATTGCATAAAATGACTCATTCTGGTGAAAAGCGATTCAATTGTGAGCAATGCAATTACTCATGTGCAACGTCAGCTAGCATGAAATTGCATAAATTGACTCATTCTGGTGAAAAGCCATTCAAGTGTGAGGAATGCAATTACTCATGTGCATCGTCAGGTAGCATGAAATTGCATAAAATGAATCATTCTGGTGAAAAGCCATTCAAGTGTGAGGAATGCTATTACTCATGTGCATTGTCACGTAGCATGAAATTGCATAAAATGACTCATTTTGGTGAAAAGCCAATTAAATGTGAGGAATGCAATTACTCATGTGTAACGTCAGCTAGCATGAAATTGCATAAAATGAATCATTCTGGTGAAAAGCCATTCAAGTGTGAGGAATGCAATTACTCATGTGCAATGGCAGGTAGAATGAAATTGCATAAATTGACTCATTCTGGTGAAAAGCCATTCAAGTGTGAGGAATGCAATTACTCATGTGCATCGTCAGGTAGCATGAAATTGCATAAAATGAATCATTCTGGTGAAAAGCCATTCAAGTGTGAGGAATGCAATTACTCATGTGCAATGTCGCGTAGCATGAAATTGCATAAAATGACTCATTCTGGTGAAAAGCGATTCAATTGTGAGCAATGCAATTACTCATGTGCAACGTCAGCTAGCATGAAATTGCATAAATTGACTCATTCTGGTGAAAAGCCATTCAAGTGTGAGGAATGCAATTACTCATGTGCATCGTCAGGTAGCATGAAATTGCATAAAATGAATCATTCTGGTGAAAAGCCATTCAAGTGTGAGGAATGCTATTACTCATGTGCATTGTCACGTAGCATGAAATTGCATAAAATGACTCATTTTGGTGAAAAGCCAATTAAATGTGAGGAATGCAATTACTCATGTGTAACGTCAGCTAGCATGAAATTGCATAAAATGAATCATTCTAGTGAAAAGCCACTCAAGTGTGTGGAATGCAATTACTCATGTGTGAGGTCAGATAGCATGAAATTGCATAAAATGACTCATTCTGGTGAAAAGCGATTCAATTGTGAGGAATGCAATTACTCATGTGCAACGTCAGCTAGCATGAAATTGCATAAACTGAATCATTCTGGTGAAAAGCCATTCAAATGTGAGGAATGCAATTACTCGAGTACAAGGTCATGTGACTTGAAAGTACATAAATTGACTCATTCTGTTGAAAAGCCATTTAAATGTGAGCTATGTAAATACGCATCTGTGTTTTTGCGTAGCCTGAAAGTACATAAATTGACTCATTCTGGTGAAAAGCCAATCAAATGTGAGGAATGCAATTACTCATGTGCAACGTCACGTAGCATGAAATTGCATAAAATGACTCATTCTGGTGAAAAGCCATTAAAGTTTGAGAAATGCAATTACTCAAGTACAAGGTCAGAACACATGAAATTGCATAAAATGACGCATTCTAGCGAAAAGCCATAGAAATGTGAGAAATGCGACTACTCATGTATAAACGTAGGTAACATGAGGGCACATAAAATGAAACATTCTGGTGAAAAGCCATTCAAATGTTAGCTATTAATACCCAGGAAGAAGAAGAATGATAGGAATGATGGAACTCACATGTGTGCTGGCAGCATTCTTCAAAGGCATCATTTAACTTGAGGGAGGTGTGACATCACGGGGTTTTATTATATAAAACACATCTTTTTGATTTAACAATTTCCCTGCGCAGAGACGTTTAATTACATTAATTTTTCAGACATTGGTTGGATTACATCATTAATTACACTTGCACAGGAGTCTTAGATTTAGCTATCGCACAGTCATTATATGGGAACACGTGTTTGAACACATTAGCCGAATCGGCGCGCAAGCGTTTTATCGAGGACGCGACGCATGGCTTTGAGGTGATTATAGGGATTATTATTGAGCCGATTACACAAAAGGAATTCACTGATTTATAATAATGAAACGAGCGCGACTTTACAGTTTACATCGTAAAGAATCCGGGCCACACCAAAGGTGTAGCCCTGGATATCGGCTTCCACTTTGGCGGGAGAATAAATACTGTCAGCCCTTTTCTGCAACGAACCTATCGGTGGTGAGACAGCGGGGAGAGGGTTCAAAGGGACGGCTTTCGGTCAAGTCAAAACTTAACGGTGACCTTTTTTGTCACCTCGACCGGGCGACGCTCTCGCCGGCAGGTACCATTTTTTTCGCCCGTCGAGGGTGTTATTGTTTACTTAACTTTGTCAGAGATTCTAAACATTCGCCAGGGGAGCTAAGTATTTTTTTGTTTTTAAATTGTTGATCTAGAATTTGAAACTATCGCGCCGGGGTCTTTTCTTTTTTGTCTGGTAACACTATGTAAATTACGCATATGTGTCATCGGTTAGCATGAACTTACATAAAAGAACTCATTCTGGTGAACAGCTATTCAAGTGTAAGGAATGCAATTACTCATGTGTACAGGTATGTAACATAAAGGTATATAAAATGACTCTTTCTGGTGAAAAGCCAATCGAATGTGAGTAATGCAATTACTCATGTGCAACGTCACGTAGCATGAAATTACATAAAATGACTCATTCTGGTGAAAAGCCATTCAAGTGTGAGAAATGCAATTACTCATGTGCAACGTTAGGTAGCATGAAATTGCATAAAATGACTCTATTCTGGTGAAAAGCCATTCAAGTGTGAGGAATGCAATTACTCATGTGCAACGTTAGGTAGCATGCATTGCATAAAATGACTCATTCTGGTGAAAAGCCATTCAAATGTTAGCTATGTAATTACGCATCTGTGTCGTCGGGTAGCATGAACTTGCATAAAATGACTCATTCTGGTAAAAAGCTATTCAAGTGTGAGGAATGCAATTACTCATGTGTACAGGTAGGTAACATAAAAGTACATAAAATGACTCATTACGGAGACAAACCATTTAAATGTGAGGAGTGCAATTACTCAAGTGCAAGGTCAAATCACATGAAAATGCATATAATGACTCATTCTGGTGGAAAGCCTTTCGAGTGTGAGGAGTGCAATTACTCGTGTGCAAAATCTTTACATGAAATTGCATAAAATGACTCATTCTTGTAAAATGGCATTCAAGTGTGAGATATTGACATATTCCTGGACTTTTCGTCTTTAATGGGGAGCTGCAATAAAGTTTTGTAGGCCTAAACGTGCAACTTGGGTACATAGTCAATTAACAGATTAGAAAAAGCTTATGACGTATCACCTGGTTCTCTGGATATAAAAGAATATGTTAGATTTATAATACTTATTATAATATGTACCTTGAAATATAGTTTTAAACCAATAGCTTTAAGTAATTTATTAAAGTTTCATAGCATTAAAATTATTGTAATTAATTTTGTGATAGGAATAGCTTGTAAATCTATGGAAGATTTTTTTTATGAATTTAAAAGAGATGGATGTAAAAGATGTAAGAGTGTAAGAGAGTTAGCATGAAAGTTCTTTTGCAATAACTGTACCGTTTTAATACATTTAAAAGTCAGTCGAAATCAAAAATCGTAATCACGAGCACACGTACAGTTGAGTTCGCAAACTCTGGCGTCAAAAATAAAACTTATGTCGGCCATTAATTATTTGAATATAAGTGGTATTAAAATATAGTTAATTAGGGAACTATATATAAGATAATAATAAATACATGTCACTGTTTAACATAAGTTTCTTTCAAAAAAAAAAACCATTGAAAATACAAAGCCACTTGCTTACAAAAAAAATAAAGACTTTTATTATATAATTTTTGTAAATCCTGAGTTCAAGCAATACCCTGAGCTAGCCCTGAACTCGGGATATCTCAATATACAATTCCTTATATTTGTCGTCACGTATTATGCAATTACATAAGATGACTTATTCAGGTGAAAAGCCAATTAAATTTTAGGTATTTATTTGTTGGCGGTTGGTCGCCACTGTTGGGGGTCACTCGGTGTGTGGTGTTCGATGCGTAGGTAGAGGATGATGATAATGACGAAGTCTTCAATGTAGCAGGGTGAGATTTATTAGCAGCGTATTATACAATGATAGTCACGAGCTACGTACTTGATTTGAGTGACATTGAGATAAATTGCTCTTCGTTATTTATACAATAAAAGTTAGTACATTAGCATTAAATTCTGTTACTTAATCATATTAAACTAAATATAAAATCAGCGTTTTAAATTGAATAGTGAAATTAAATATTATTTGTTATTACAGTTGTACAAAAATATAATACATGAAAAGTGTTTATTCGGCAAAACACCGTAATAGTATAAAGTATTGTAATACTACACCGACTCTGATTTCGCTGACCAATTTGCTGGTCTAGCTTGAGTTGTTTACTGGAAATGGCTTAGGAATATTTTACTGTAAAGTAACTTGATATTTTTATAAACAATAGATATCTGATCGCTTATTATTCTGCAGCTACATACCCCCTTTCCAGAAATTACGAATTTCGATACTATATAATATAATTGAGTGGTTTTTTGTTGAAGAACTGGATATAACAATGGAATTTAATTACGTGTTAACCTAAACGATTTGCTAATGTATAAACGATACCTATTCTATCTATGTTCCGTAGCACTATGGAATATGCACTTTTGGTAGGTATGCTTTTCAGTAGCCTAGACGATCAGGGAAGTGTACACGTCTGCCTTTACGTGTGACGTAATCATGCTGTCTGATGTCTTCTGGTGCTGGATCGTTCAATGTTGGTTTCTCTTTTGATGAGTTGTCGTCGTCTTCTGCCATTATGTATGCAGGTTTAAGGCGGTCTACAGTGACAGTGATGTCCTTGCCTCGAACGCGAATGACGTAGGTTCGAGTATTCCGATTGATTACTTCGTGTGGGCCAGTGTATGGCGACTGCAAAGGTCTTTTGACAGTGTCATCTCGGAGTAACACATGCGTTGTCTTAGGTATCTAAATCTTTGAACATAAATGAATTTTTCCTGCCGTGGTGCGTTGTTTTGGCGGGTTGCAACTCATAAAAATGGTGTCGGAGATATTTGACAAAATTGGCTGGTTCACAGTCGTTCGGTTGCTTTGAACCTAAAGGTTCAAATAGACTATATGACGATTGGGCACATATGTGACAAGAGCGTTTTAGTGTCTATGATCATATCTATGCCATTCCGTTTACACATGAGCCAATATATGTCAAAAAAATCTATGACAGAGGCGTGGGCATAGATTCTATGACACCCGTATGTGCCAATCCGTAAACACACGATGCCGTAAAATCTATTGTGTCACATATTTGCCACTGATAAATACTACCAACATGACGCTTGACAAACTTTATGGTTGGTACGCCTTCGTAAACGTCAAACAGATAATAATATAAAACGAAATAAATCAGTAGGCTTGTTAGTTGTTTGTGAGATTTTAAATTTATTTATCTATTTGGTTCCTGTCCATATCATATTATAATGGCGGCGGATGGAACTACTGCCGCAGCAATCGTGGGATATTTATTGTTGGTAGACGATAAAAAACCAAGACGCAGACGAGTTTGGGTTCGTCAGTGGATTGCAAGACGGGAGACTCTCGGATGTTAGGTATAGTAATTTAATAAGAGAGCTAAGAGCTGAGGTTACGGCAATGTATACAAATTTTGTACGCTTGTCGCTGGAAGATTTCGTTACATTGTTGTTAAAGGTTCAGGAATCAAGAATTGAGATCACAACGATATGGAATAGAGTATCTTTACCTAGCTTAATAGCCTAAACAAGTCATCAATAGAAAAGAGAACTGACACTGAATGGTCATAGGATATTGTGTTTAATTTCACAGAGCAACTGCCTAATATAATACCAAGTTTCAGGAAGGAACGTACCTCAAGGCTATCTACACTTGTGTGGATAGGTACCTAGGTACCTTTATACATTTCATAGAATAATAATATACTATAAATACTTTGCAAAGAGAGCTCGTTATCTGAATTGGAATAGCTATCCGCTAGAGAAACAAGTAGTGGCGACAGCTATCGAGTCGCAGTCAAGGAACTTCAGGAGGCCGAATAACATCCATCTAACGTGGTATCTGTCGCTGGTCCCTTGGCCACTATTTGTCGCCTTTTCCTCATTTTTATAGTTTTTATATTGGCACCACAAACTCTGCCATTTACGCGTGGCATTATCCACCGAGTACTGAGAACTGCTTTCAAGGCCCAAATCTTGTACGATTTGGACCCAAGCAGCATTTCGTTTGACCCTGTTTTTATAATCGGTCAGTGTACAGTCCCACGATAGTGGATTACCTTCCACCAATCCGATTAAATTAATGATTACTTCATCCGTCCACTCTAACACGATTTTGCGACTTCTTTTGTCCATTTTTTACTAGGTATTGTTTCGTTGTATAGTAGTCAAGATTGTCAAGATTGTCAAGATGGCGTTTGTAATCAAAGACAGAAAAACACTTCCCGCGCGATCTATGACCCATAAACAATAATATATGACAACATGTTCGGCATAGATGTCATAGACATAAACTAGTGTCAAACAAAATTACCGAGGTGTTTACACTGAGCCGAAAATCTATGACATAGAAGGCCGTCATAGATCGTTTGACATATATGTGACGGTCTATGACATCGTATTTACACTCTATGACACAGGACGCCAACATAAGAAACGGGTTTTTCGACATATATGTGACCGATCGTCATATAGTGTACCTATTTGAAGCATAAGTATTCGCCTGGTACCTAACCGTAGAGTTTTGCCATAGACCAGCTCGGCTGAGGTAGTTTTGAGATCTTCTCGCCAAGCTGCCCTGATTCCCATCAAGACTGTGGGCAGTGTTTCTGTCCAACGCGTGTTTTGATGGCATTTGATGGCTGCTTTCATTTGTCGATGTAATCTCTCGACCATGCCATTTGCTGCGGGATGGTACGCGGTGGTGTGGATGTGAGTTGTACCTGCCAGACGATTTAGTTGTCTGAACAGCTGTGACTCCAACTGTCTTCCTTGGTCCGTGGTGATTCGTACTGGAGTTCCAAATCGCGTGATCCATCCGGAGTAAAATGCTCGTGCTACTGTCTCTGCTTCTTAGTCTTTCAACGGGAAGGCTTTTGGCCATCTAGTAAAGCGGTCTACACATGTCAAACAGTATCAATATCCCCCCGACGGTCGTAGGATGACAATGTCGATGTGGACGTGCTCAAATCTAGTTGACGGTAGCACAAACGTGCCTAATGGTGCTGAGACATGGCGTGTAACTTTATTTTTCTGACATTGAATGCAACTGCGAGCCCATCGCTTGCAGTCCTTTTCGATAGAAGGCCCCACAAAACGCTGTGTTGCGGGTTTCGTGGTTTCGGTAATGCCAGGATGTGAAAGTCGGTGTATTACATTGAATGCAGCTTCACGGAACGGCTTAGTGATGAAAGGTCTTGCATATGCAGTAGACACGTCGCAAAAGATAGCTACTACGTTAGCTTCCGGAATCTGCACCTGTTTCAGTTGTAAGGCGGATCCGTCGCGTAGGAATATCTTTAGCTCTTCATCTTTTTGTTGATCAGCTGCCAGGCTTGCGTAATCGAGTGGATTTTCGGCAATCGCTTCTACTCTAGAAAGAGCGTCGGCAACGACGTTGTCCTTGCCAGAGATGTGGCGGATATCGGTTGAAAATTGTCCGATGAAGTCTAAATGCCGAAACTGTCGTGGAGTACATTTCTCGGCTTTCTGCTTGAAAGCAAAAGTGATGGGCTTGTGGTCCGTGTATATGACGAATGATCGAGCTTCTACCATGTGTCCGAAATACTTGACTGCCATGTAAATCGCTGGAAGTTCACGGTCGTAAGCTCCATACTTCTGCTCAGCTGGGCTGAGTTTCTTGGAGAAAAACGCGAGTGGTTCCCATTGATCATCGACCAATTGGTGGAGTGCTGCGCCGACAGCGGTGTCTGAGGCGTCACTGATGATAGCTAGAGGTGCGTCATTTTTCGGATGAGCTAGCAGTGTTGCATCAGCTAAACTTTTCTTGCATGCTTCGAGTGCTTTGATAGTCTCGGGAGTCCATGGAATAGGCTGCTTGCCTTATACTTTACTCTGAAGAAGTGTGTACAGAGGTGCTTGAATACCTGCAGCATTGGGTATGAACCTTCTATAGAAGTTCAAAATGCCCAAAAACCGGCGTAGGCCTTTGACATTCTCTGGGCGGCTGTACTCCCGAATGGCTTCCACCTTGTCGGGTAGTGGACAGATGCCATCCGCGGATACGAGATATCCGAGGAACTTGACCGTTGAGGTACCAAAGTCACATTTCCTTGAGTTTACCACAACTCCGTACTCCTGCAAACGTGTAAAGAGCGTTTGCAAGTGTTGGAGATGTTCCTCTTCTGAGCTTGAAGCGATCAAGATGTCGTCAATGTAGGCATAGCAGGAGTCCATGCCTTGTAGTACTTCGTCAATGAATCTTTGAAAAGTTTGCGCCGCGTTACGGAGACCAAAAGACATATATGGGAACTCGAAGAGGCCAAAAGGTGTCGTAATGGCGGTCTTCGGTATGTCTTCTTCAGCGACTGGGATTTGATTGTATGCTCGGACCAGGTCGATGGTGGAAAATACTTTCCTCCCGCGGAGAGCTTGGGCAAAATATTGTATGTGACGTACCGGATACCGATCTGGTATGGTTCTCGCGTTCAAACTTCGGTAGTCACCACATGGACGCCATTGTTCGTTCGATTTGGCGACCAGGTGTAACGGTGATGCCCAACTGCTACTTGATGGTCGAGCGATTCCAAGTCTCATCATATTCTGAAACTCCCTCTTCGCAATCTGTAATTTATCTGGGGCGAGTCGCCTTGGGCGAGCAGCCACTAGTGGTCCCGGTGTTGTGTCGATATGGTGTTTCGTTGTGTGATGAGGCGTGTGAGGTCTGGAAACTGTTGCAACAGGTCGTGATACGCAGACCTGCCTGAAACGGTTTTGATCGACAGAACCTCTCCCGTACTGCGGTTTCCGGAAGTGATGAGATGAGTGGTTTGGTCTAACAGACGTCTATTCTTGGCGTCGACTAACAATCCAAAATGGATTAAAAAGTCAATTCCAATGATGGGCTTACTAACATCGGCAATGACGAACCTCTATGTGAAGTCTCGTCTTGGGCCCAAGTTTAATGTCAGCGGAAGGTTTCCGTATGTAGCGATTACCGTTCCGTTTGCCGATGACAGTTCGTATGTCGTTTTCTTTAGACGTCCTGGAACCTTAGAACGTGGGTACACACAGAGATCGGCACCTGTGTCTACTAGAAATTGCGTTCTCATGTTGCGGTCGGTGACAAATAAGCGGCTTGACATCGGGCTGTATTCGCTGGCCGCTATCAGTGATTGCCCGGAGCGTTTCCCTCTTGATGGCTGCAGGGTTGTATGCACTTGTGTGCAGCTGCTCTGAACCTATGATGGTACCAGCATTTGCCTTGGGTATCTTCTCTATTGTGACTGGATGAACGTGTACGGCTTCGTGAGCGGTTATTGAATCTCTGGCCGTTGTTGTTTACCCGTGGCATGTCACGGCTGTGGATGCTGGCGATTTCATCACGGATCCTTGTCATTTGCTCCTGCAATGACACTGTCAATTTCCGCATCCTGGTCTCAATCAGTGCTTCCATGGAAACCTCCGAGATTGACGGTCTTTCTGTAGCTTCTACCATGGCATCAGCCTGGTCTGCCACTTTATCCAGATCTGTGTCCTTTTGGGTGGCGAGCACTACCTGCATGGTGTGTGGCAATCTACCCATCCATAAAGTTCTTATAACTTCGTCGGAGATGGCGGTACCGGCAAGCGTCCTTAAATGCCGTAGGAACTGTGATGGTTTCCGATCCCCCATCTCTTCGTGTTCTAGAAGACGTCTTGTTTTTTGTTCTTGAGTGGAGCTGAGGCGATGAATCAATTCCTTTTTCAAGAGCTTGTATGCTCTTCGTCTGGTGGATTTAGTATTATGTCTCGCACTTAGAAAGCATACCGTGGGTCCAATGCTCCCAGGATATACCCGAACCTCGTCTCCTCCGTTACGACTCCTGATGCTGTAAAGCTCCTTTCTGCCATGCAGAACCACACCTCCGGATCCTCTGGGCAGAAGGGTGGGATTCGTACAGCGACCCTATTGACTTCTCCGACGGCCTTTGAAGGTTCGCTGTGACTGGTTGCGGCGGGGCTGTAGGTGTCGTCATATTATCCTCTCAGCATTGTCTTGAAAATGTTGAATTTGCGGCTGCGTGGAACGTCGGGTTCACCACTGTTGGCGGTTGGTCGCCACTATTGGGGGTCACTCGGTGTGTGGTGTTCGATGCGTAGGTAGAGGATGATGATAATTAAGAAGTGTTCAATGTAGCAGGGTGAGATTTATTAGCAGCGTATTATACAATGATAGTTACGAGCTACGTACTTGATTTGAGTGACATTGAGATAAATTGCTCTTCGTTATTATACAATAAAAGTTAGTACATAAGCATTAAATTCTGTTACATAATCATATTAAACTAAATATAAAATCAGCGTTTTAAATTGAATAGTGAAATTAAATATTATTTGTTATTACAGTTGTACAAAAAAATAATACATGAAAAGTGTTTATTCGGCAAAACACCGTAATGGTATAAAGTATTGTAATACTACACCGTCTCTGTATTTCGCTGACCAATTTGCTGGTGTAGCTTGGGTTGTTTACTGGAAATGGCTTGGGAATATTTTACTGTAAAGTAACTTGATGTTTTATCTCTAATAATAGATATATGATCGCTTATTATTCTGCAGCTACTACATATTTACACATGTATGTCGTCGGGTAATATGAAATAATAATATAATATAATAATAATAATCATAAAGTGGGTCATTCTCGTGAAAAGCCATTCAAGTGTCAGTAATACAATTTCTCATGTGCACGGTCAGGTAGCATGAATTATCATAAAATGATTCATACTGGTGAAAAGTCATTCCAATATGAGGTATGTAATTACTCATGTGTATCGTCGGGTAACATGAAATTGCACAACATGACTCATTCTGGTGAAAAGCTATTTAAATGTGACGTATGCAATAGTCGTGTGCACTATCAGGTATCATGAAATTGCAAAAATGACGTATTCTGGAGAAAACCCATTCAAGTGTGCGAGGTATCCAAAAATTCATGTGCAAATTCAGTTATTAAGAGACATAAAATAACTCATTCTGTTGAGCAGACATTTAAATGTCATAATGCAATTATTTCTTGTCTGTAAATGAACAATGAAATCACAAAAAATGATTCATTCTTGAGAAAAGCCATTTAACTAATATGATATTAACTATAACTAATGTGACCAGACGTCCCGTTTTCAGGCGGCGTGTCCCGATGTCCCCGAACGCAGTTTCGGGACGCCAAAATGTCCCATTTTCGAAAAAAAAAAACTTGTGACCAGGTTACATAAATATAACCTATTCACTTACACATTACAAATTCACATATACAGGGAGTGTCTGAATGGAACACTGGGAATGTTTCAACCGAATTTCATTGGGTGGAGTAGTTCAAACACTTTCGCGCCAATAATTTGGATTACAAAAATTTTCGTATAATTATTGAATATATTTTATGTCTGCCCGGCACTAATGCACCAGTAGAAAGCGTCTTCTCTCTTATGAATAAGTTGTAGACGAGTGAAAAAACATAGTTGAATGTAGCAATGTTAAATATAACAGTAAATTTGAAAAAATCCTGCCTAGAATTTCATTCGTTTTTTAAATCAACACCAGATATACCTACTAAATTTGTTCTTTTGAAAATATAACATCAGATAAATTTTCATGTTTTACTTTTCATTAATAAATAAAATAATATTTACTATCAAAAAATATGTAGGAACTCAAGCTTTGTATGTGCCTACTCAAACATACCTACCGTTCGGGGGTGTAGGATCATAAGGGCGAAACTACAAAAATGGCTGTTTTGAGTTAAATATTGCATTGTCTTCCTAGAACGCAGTTCTATCATATGTACAAAGATGAAACTCGTACGTATAGCGGTTTGCCAGATATTACTTGGCGTATCTACAAATCCACATGGAATTTTAATGTCATATGGGTGAATGTCCTCTTACACCTGTGTGACTCTGACATTAATGCCGATTAATCAAGGACACTTCGATGTAAGCGGCGTTTCGCCTTTATGTCACTGACATAAAGTTTAGTTTATGGAAGTTTCGTAATTTTTAGTTTGGCGTAAGTTGTCAATTTGTCTTAGTAAACACTTGTTATCGGTTCATATCTGCATATCAACAATGTTTTGGAGAGGTAATGATTGTGGATATCTTTAAACAGAACCAACGTACAAGCATGCGAAGTAAGTAATTACTTATGTATATTTAAGTTATGTTATTTCGACTCCTAACCGGTCAAATTGTTTTTAAATGTACCTAATCTGATTAAATATTTATATACTTACAGCATCATTATAAATGATGTTTTTGCAGATCGAAATACAGAATTGGAAGACGAAGTACTGAATTTTTTGAACTCAAATCATGTACCAGATAATACACCGACTAATGATTATAATTTCAAGGAGAATAACTCTGATAAACAGTTAACCTTGATGAAATATTATAATGAATTGTTCATTTCTTCAGATATGGCTTTATCCACTAGCTGATTGTATTAAAAATACGATTTTTTTTCTCAGACATGCATATTGTCATCTTAGGAGTTACTTCTTGGTTGCAGAGCTCAAGATAATATTTTCGAGAGTTTCTCCCTGATACGTTACCAGGATGGCCAGCAAAATGACTAATGGAAAATAATGCAGAATATTCACTCATCATAAAAGACAGAATTGAACTTTATTATGTAATTAATATTTAATATTTTTTTAGATAACCGAATTCAAAATATCTGTCTTTTGTCTTAAAAATACTATTTCTTTTCTTAGACGTGCACATCATCCCAGAATTTACTTCGTGGTTGAATAGTGAAACAGGATTTTTTGAAGAGATTGTATTTGAGCCATTACCAGGACATTCGGAACAATTATTATTGTCAGTAGAAAATATATTAGAACCTACGCATGAACCACCATTATATGCTGAATTTAACCATGGTATATAGGTACTTCATAATATTATAAAAACAGATAAAAGTGAGTTAATTCATCGATTTCCTGTAGAACAAACTCATTTACAGCATTTCAGGAATAACTACGTGTTTGAATAGCTCAACCGGTTTTTTGAAAAATTTAATGGATGCCCAGAACAAATTACAATAAGAAATAATGTCGGTGATGTCCGATATGTTCAATTCAGAAATAAGATTGTGTTTTTGATGAGTTAAATAGTAAACGAACACGTATTGCTAAGTCCTACGAATGGAAAAGAAATAAAGATATAGTAACTAATAGACAAAACGGAACGTTATATGTTTCAGTTACAGGTAAGCAAATTGAAGGAAGTTATTAAAAGCCCAAAGACTGTTCTAAATGTCCCAGAAAGTGCAATGAGAATTTTAGCGAAACAGTACGGCAGACAATGTTGAATTCATATTGGTCTTTAGGCGAAATAAGGACCGGATGGTGCCACAAGATGTTCATTATAAAACATAGTCGTTCCCAAAAATTCCGATAGTTAATCAAATGTTATTTGAATCCGGGCACTCGCAAATGAAATGAGATTCCGTTCATGCGAGAATCGAAAACTAAAGCATTTGGAAATAAATACCATCCATCCGCATGGTACTCTGCTGTTCAGATGGCACACAAAAAATACAATGTAACTGAGATGGATCAACAAGATTTTCTTGATTTTTCTGAATTACATATGCATAAGAAATATAGAATACAATAAAAATAAAAAAGAATAAAAATAAGAAGATTGATGCGGATGGAGAAAGTGTTATACGATTCATACGGATTGATACGGATGGAGAAAATATGGATTTGACGAGCCATTCAAAATGCACCAAGTCATACGAAGAGAAACCAGAATAATTAACCATTCATCTTTTCGACTCCAGCTTAAATGTAACGCAGCACTTTCCCTCACTGCAAAAAAGATATCAATGGGCATTATTTAGGAACAATATCATTATTTTTACAATTCTTTAAAGTTGTCAAATCTTGAAAATAATTAGGAAAACAAGGATGAAGAAGATGCATAACAAAATTATGTATATAGTTAGATTTAGGAATAGAATTTGATGAAAGATATTTCGCCTATGTTTAGTATTATCTATATTGTATTATGAACAAATATTTACCAGTAACCTTATTTGAAAATATTTTGAGAGACAAAAGGGCGAATGTCTCCCATTAATTATATTTAATTTTTTTCCCATCTAACTAATGTCTAAAATGACGATATTAATGCTCTACATTACTCTTATGAATATGTTACAATAGCTTTAATTTTTTTTTTTGTATTTTCACAGTGTGAAATTGTTTTTTTTAACAATAAAAACTATTTTACCCTATTTTCCCATTTATCTCAGTACAGTGTTTTTGTAGTTTCGCCCTTATGATCCTAGACCCCCGCGTTATTCTTCAAATAAATAAATGAAATAGATAACTTAATATGACATGAAAAAACATTACCTACTATCTTGTCAATTGTCTTGTGTGAAAGTATGAGGCGCCTGAAATGGATAAGTACATACCCTTTTTTAGGTGTCCCGGTTTGGGGAAAACATAAATGGTCACTTTATGTATATCGTTAGGTCACATGAAATCACCCAATGGTTTATACTGGAAAAAAGCCATTTAAATTTAATGCATTGAATTACTAACGGGTATTCCCAGGTAGCATGAAATAAATAAACTGACTCATTCTGGTGAAAACCCTTTTAAATATCGTCGCCTTAGGATAGGTTTATCGAAAACTAAATTATGTGAAATGTAAAGGAGAGGACGAAAAGGTTTATTACCTTATATTTCAATGCTTGTATATCAGCTTTCATATGTATTTATAATATTAAAAATAGTTTGTATTTATTTAACAACAGATTCTGTATTTTAGCAGTGATTGTTGTTATCCATAAAATATTACAATGATTTGAATTTAATATTATATACTTCAGGAAGCATTTTAGTTGTCGGTCATTCAAATACATTTAAATACCAACGAAGTTTTGTCGGAGGAAAATTGCGACTCCCGATCCTGTGCATACGGCCCAATGACATATTAAATGGACAACTCACTTCATACCGGCGCGCGCACGAAAAATTGTGCATGAAAGTCATTCACAGATATATAGGTAGATGTCACGTGACCATATGACGTATCCATTTCCATTATGCGATACGAGCTTCGAGAATTTATAGTAATATAACCTTTATTGTAATGGCGTATTAGTGTCATGAATCATTGCGTTAGAAACAGATTCTCAGTTACTTACGACTTCTCGGAGATTAGACGCAAGTGAGCCCAGCGCATCACAGGCGACTGCCCAATGGTTTCTGTCATTCAATTGCATTGAATAAACATTCATCAATATCTTAAAATGGCATTTTATAAATAAAAAATAATACTAACACATGAAAAGTGATATCCCATCTTTCTTGGAGTGTTTAGTATATTTTTTTACAATTTTTAACTAGGCACATTGGCATTTTGAAACACAATAATAACGCTGGAGTCGAAACCCAACAGTCAGAAAGTTTGTATGGGCAGACCCAGCGGTGTCGCCAGACCGCTTGCAAGCAGAATGTTTATTTGAGCGTAGGATACCGATATTAAAATATGAATTTCGCCATCCGGCAGACCCGACACAAAGTGAGTGTCATTTTATTTTCTAGATGCTTCGTCCATATTAATGTCATTGATACGGCCCTCCGAAATTTATCTCTAGATCCGGAGGTTAATGCTGATTTTAGTCCTGTGAAGCCCCCGGTGTCAAGTAGTCTTTCGAAATAATCAGACAGAGTATATAAGACCAGCTGACTAATATACTGTAGGACGATGATCCGGTCTTTTCGTACCCTAGAGGGGCAGTTTGCTGAAGGCAGACAGTTCTGTCGGTGTTAGTACCTAATCGAAAAGTGATCGGGAAAAAACCGGAGACTCACCTGCTTTTCAGAAGCATCTTAACACAGGTGAACTATTGGAAAATTTGTAATAAAAATAATCATCGCCGACGAAATGCCAATAACAATACCATGGATTGTCCTCATTGGATAGGAAAGGGAAAGAGCTGTCGATGTGCTTATTGTAGTATGGCTGGAGAGCCAAATCGCACATCTTATTTTTGTAAGCAATGTAATGTACAGCTTTTCATTATTATGTTTTTGAATAATATCACATAAATAGATGTATATTTTTTAATTGAATTGTAACTTGTCTAATGATTAAATATATTATAATATGTACAACCATTATTTATTTGTTTTATTTGAAAAGAAATATATCAAATAAATCAACAAAAACACCTCATCGGACACTGGTTGATTAAAAAACCTTACATAATTATTATGTATACTACATATTACAAATATTACTTATTTTATATTGATTTTTTTTAGATAGGTACCATAAAATATATAGAGATCGGTTTAAAATAATAAAAATGCTTTGCCCTGTAAAGGGTTTACATAAAATGACACGTCTAGACGAAAATCCCTAATGAATACAATGTGTGAAATAATATCCTAAAATACATACTGGTGACAAGTCTTACGTATAAAATGTATCCTCATATACATATTGGTGTCAAATGTTTGCGTTTTAGTAGGTTTACAATGCAGTGTAGGTATACTTTATTGATGCTTGCGACTTAGGCGACTGATAAATAATAACCTTTTAAATGCATTGTGTGTTCTCATATAGATGACGCCGCTTTGAATGACTACCTTTATGCTGCAATCTTAATTTAATCCTAATGATTTTGTCAACACCATGACCCTCACAAGGGGGGGCCGGGCTCAGGAGGGGCCCGGCGAGGCGAGACGAGACGACCAGATAAATGAGATAAACACACATAGAAAATTTGCTTGTATAGTAAAAACCTTCAGACATATTATTATTCAAAGTATCAATACTCGACATCTCCATAATTAAAATGGGTGTAAAAACACTAAACATACACATTAATTACCCACGTACACCATTTGGAAAACGCTACTGTAGAGCGTCCCATTGCCTTTATCATTAGCGATAGGAAGGGGGCCCGCCAAAGATCCTAGCCTGGGGGCCCCTTCACGATGTGGGGCCCATGATCAACACTGTAATAATAATTCTGGTTGTGATGTAGTGATTATTGGAATTTCCTAATGGAATAAATTAGAAGTAAGTCGTGTTTCCTGCCAAAGTATCGTCAGGCGTCAAAACAACACTAGCTAATAGTAATGGATGTTTCCCTGCTATATCCAGTTTCCTATTCGAATAAATTAAAGCTATGTCTCGTGTCTTGCCAAAACTATCAAACATCTGGCGAATAGTAATCATGTTTACTGACACCTGAATTATTGTTATTTTACTATAGATATTAACCAAAATCAATTGTTTCGTAAATGTATCTAGGTAGGTATGCATGCATTTGTATATTTTTAAGATTCCTTATCAAAACAATTCTTTACTCACACGTATTTTGTGATTAATTTAGGTACATGTTCTTCCTATCATTTTAGTTATGAACTTAGAAATTAAATGAATAAACAAACTAGCATTTATTATGATCACTGCCAGAGCCGAGTTAACTAGTCAAAGGATGTACCTATGTGGCGTCAGGCCGTGCACGATTGTTGTTGTTGATTTTACAGAAGCTTTGACTGTCATTTCGCATCTTCTCATCTAAAAGATTCGTCGACCAGGCCCTCGCTCCAATCCTGTTAGCACTTTACAATTCTGCCAAGCTCTTCCATCCTACTCACCGCAAGGGCAACTTTCAATTCGTCGACATTCTCAAATCGTCGCCGTAGATGTCAAGGGAGTCAAGCCACACATTTGGCGAAAATGAGTTAAGTACACAAAAGCATTTTAAAACCATCAAAGATGCCGTGGTCAATGGATTTGAGCCACAAAAAGCCCTATGTATGAGTATTTTGTAAATTGCCAATAGACCTAGCACACATACATTAAAGTAGTCAATGACGACAAGCCGCATAAGTCTTTTGACTTCCGAATAATTTCACATGATTATGTGACTTAACGCTGTTGACCACTGGGACTTCCCGCTCAATCTGTGGCCCGGTACGCACGCCTCGGCTCACATTCGACAAAGATTTATAGTGTTGTCTTGCTCTAACTCAGCATAAGAAACAGAGAAAACTGAGTTTAGCGAGTCGGGTTATTCACGCCAGCACCTGTATCGTGTCATATTATTCATACTAACATTGCGGTTGGTTTATTTGGTGATCTTTTTTCTTTGGGTTTGCGACTGTAAGCATTTTTATTCAGTGTATTTAGTGTGATTGTTGTATTCAGTTGTGATTCAGTGAGAAAAGGTGCTAAATAATGAACTATTCACGTGGGAGACTAATGGTTGCAGCCGTTTTAAATTCTACTAATCAACATACCCGTAAAGGTAAGTGTCGATGAAATATTGAGCTAAAAACACTTACTAGTTATAAATGTTGATTCAGGCTGCTTTGACAGCAATGAGTAATGTGTGCGCAAGCTGTATTAGTTTTATTTCTTTTACAGACTCTCACGGGAATGCCGTACAAGCTGGATGTGCAGACCTCGAGCTGAATATGCAAGCTCCGGACAAGATTGCTGGTCCAGCCATATATACAGAGCTCCAAAATGTCTCTCCAAGCACACACGTGGGAGGTCAATATTTTAATTTGTTGGTTATCAATAATTGTTGGTTTGATTAAAACCTGTGACCATCAGAGAGTCATTTGCTAATAACAAATTATTAATATTTATCTTGGTAGTTTCAAAGAAATAAACTACTTTGTTTTGTTTTACAGATTGGAACGTCAACCTGGCACCAACACTACTAGATTCAAATGAGTCATGCCAGCAGGAACCTGCATATTATCAACACAACATTAATGTTTCAGGAACTTATACTTCTGAAATAACCGAGAGCAACCATAGTAACAATCCTGTATCATCCATCCCCACTCCTACAGATCAGACTACAGATGATTTAAGTAGGAAACGCAAGCGAAACCCAAAAATGTGGAAGCGGAATTCACAAAAGATATTGAGAATGGCAGGCAGCGAATATCAAAGCAGATCCGGAAAAAAAATTCGAGCAAGGGCGATAAGAGAAGTTAACTTTAAGTGCCATTATAAAAGCACATCCAAAAAAGGAAAACCACAGCGGGAGCAAATGTTGGCCGACTATCTGAGTCTGGATTCCGAAAGAGCAAGATGGGCCTTCATTGGTAACAGTGTAAATCGTATCCCAGTGAAACGAAGGTACCATGGAGACTGCACCAAACGAGAGTATACCTTGCAATACTCTGTGATGTGTAATGAATTGAGAGCCCAAGTGTGCAAACAGTTCTTTTTGGCGACATATGACATCTCGAGCAAAAAAGTTGAAAATGCAATGAAAAAGTTGACTCCTTCAGGTGTCACTGATATAGATCGGAGAGGTCACAAAGAACCGCCCAACAAAAAACCAGAGGAAGTGAGGAACATAATCAGGGACCACATCAAATCGTTGCCCGTAGTTGCTTCCCATTACTGCCGGAGCAGCAGTAAGAGAAAATACTTACCTTCTGGTTTGAGCGAGACTCGTATCTACATGGACTATGTAGAGTATTGCAAGGAGCATAATGTTGAACCAGAAAAGCACGGCTTCTACAAATCGATCTTTGTCACAGAATTTAACTACGCCTTTCACACTCCTAAAAAGGATCAGTGTGACTTTTGTACTCAGTACAAGAACAAGTCAGACGAAGAGAAGGCAAAAGACGAGGAGGAATACAAACTGCACTTGACTCGAAAAGAGGAAGCGAGAGAACACAAAAAAATCGACAAGGCCCAAGCTATGTGTGATCCAACAATTAGTTGCTTTACCATGGATCTGGAAAAAATATTGTTGACTCCAAGTTTGCAAGTAGGACAGTTGTATTATACCAAAAAGCTGAAAACCTACAATTTCACAGTGTATGACCTGGCTACTAGACAAGCGACGAACTACATGTGGCATGAAGGTGCAGGTACAAAGGGTGCTTCGGAGGTCGCCACGTGCCTGTGGAAGCTCTTGGTTTCAGTAGGCCCCAAAAAAGAAGTAACTCTGTATTCGGATACAGCTTCAGGTCAAAATCGCAACTCAGTTGTATCTACAATGTTATTACGTGCCGTGGAACAGCTGCCCATCAACCCAATAAACCAAAAATTTATGGAATCAGGGCACTCCGAAATGGAGTGCGATTCTGTGCACTCCACAATAGAGGCCCGAGGAAGGAAAGTGGACGTATTCACACCAGAAGGATGGTATATGGTCGCCCGTACCGCGAAAACTAGTAACCCCTACCATAAGGTTGTGGAAATGGAATATTCCGACTTCTTCGATTACAAGAAATATTGCAGTCAAGTGATGACCAATAAAACTCTGTCGGAAAATGGAGACAAAATGAAGTGGCTAAAGGTAAAGTGGTTCCAATATCGCAAAGGTGAACCCACGACTATCTTTTATAAATACCAATTGAGCCAGAATAACTTTGAGTCACTACAAATCCAGCGAAGACGGCATCGAAACGTACCTACCCTAGAAGTACCAAGGCTGTACAGTTCCAAACCTAGAATTGACCAAGGTAAACTAAAAGATCTGTCAAAACTATGCCAAAAAGGTAGCATTCCGTCAACCTATCACGACTTCTATAAAAATTTGGAGCCTGAAGATCGTCCAACTCAGAAAAACAGCAGCTCAGAGAGCGATGGAGATGATTAAAATGTGTGTCTAGTTTTATTGTAACTTAATTGTAATTATATATTTTTTTCTTTTATTTTGTTAACTGTCAATTCATGGTGTAACTGCATTGTATTGTTGTTTTAATTTAATAAAACGCAATTTTTTTGTAGTACTTATTCCACTTTTAATCAATAAATTAGGACCGGTTTCGTCCGCCTCATAGGGACATTTTCAACTGAAATGAACAAGTTGAAAATGTCCCTCTGAGGCGGATGAAACCGGTCCTAATTTATTGATTAAAAATGGAATAAGTACTACAAAAAAAGCGTTTGATTAAATTAAAACAACAATGTAATTATATTTTTGAAAAGCTAACTTTTTGTTTAGAGACGACTATGTTCACATACTGAATGAAATCAGGTAGATTCTAGGTTAAGGTGGGCACCATAAAAGGTCAATAATAGACTTTTCTTTAGAGTATATCCACAAAATGTTAGTGCTTTGTCCACAAATTCTCAGTGTTCAACAGGCATAAGAGGCCTAACTCTTTTGACTACCGCACAAGTATGCCAACTGTACATGTCAATATTCAGTGGTCAAGAGATATAACACACATAACTTTTAAAATACAATTTTTTTTAGTTATTCATTCAAAATAATAAAAAGATAATATCACAAAGTATCTACGTTCAAAGTTTCACAATTCTATCTTTAAAAATAAAAAAGTTAAAACAAAAACTGTTCCTTTTTTTGTCACACAAAATCTTTGCGCGCCGATTTCTCAGCATTATGATTTTGTGGACTGGCTCCCTTGACATCTACGGCGACGAAATATATATCCGCAATTTCCAGACGGTCAAGTTGTTCTTTCCACGAGACTGAGTGATAATTTTTCCGATTTTACGAACAGGAACGGCGCTCCGGTCCATTTCGAGCCCTGGTTGAAGATTTAGAGGTAACTTGGCATCACGTCATTTAACGCAGTTTTACGTGATCATTACCTTATCATTAAAAATATATATATTATTACCTACCTACTTATTACTTTTGGCTGTCTTCATAAAATTAATAAAGAAGAATCTGTTCACAGCTATTTATATATTTTTTTTATAATTAAAAGGCTGTTTTGATTCATCAATGATTTATTATTCTGTTTGAGGTAGGTAGGAGTGGTGTCGATATCATATCGGAATAAAAGTAACGATCCAAGTATTGATGAAAAAGTATTGACAAATCTAGACAGCCCTAGTAAGTCTTAAACGTTACGGATGAGAGCAATTATACCTAGGCCATTGATAATATATTTTTGATTTAAACACGTAAAATGGATGTCAAACGTGAATCAGATGAAGGCAGATCTGTGGCAGAACCGCGGCATTGGTTTGAGGTACCCTTGGAGTCTCCAAATAGTCCAGACGTTAAGAAAGCGAATCCCGACAATGAAAGATGCATATTTGAGGTTAGTTTTACTGAACTGGTAATAGATTAAAAAAAAGCCCATCTAATGGCTGTTACTTAAATTTACGAATGTTTGGGTGAAAAAAAAACAGCTCCACTATTTATAATGGGTTAAAATCATTTTACATTGCTGAAGTATGCCTACTTCATCGCATCTATTCGATACACAAGCTGCTATCGAGGGTACCTAGTTTATCATATTTATCTATTGAGTCTTATAATTAATTGTTAGAATAAATTAGCCTTCAAAACTGTATCTCGCTCTAAAAGTTAACACAGCTAAGAGAGGTGTTGTTAAAACATAACACTTTTTGACAGTTCAGACGGTTGACATAATGGAAACTTGTAGGTAGGTACGTAGTATGCAGTTTGACGAATCACACTTCACAGGGAAACGTTGTATAGGAAATACATGGCCGTTTAGACCGTCCAACCTCTTTGGGTCGTATAGTAAATAGGTTCTGACTTAATTCATGTCTAAATAAAACACGGCTCTTGTCGGTTTACACTTTCCAGGAAGCCAGCAGCAAACAAATTTTGAAAATAGCCGATATATTAGGTTATAAATTGTTACGTTTTCATTCTTGAATTTTGCTAAAATCAGCCATGACAATTAAATTTAATAGGTACCTTCATATTGAATCTAATAAAATTGGAAACCGTATAGTATACTGTCACCTCTTTCCGATAGTAAGCTCACGGCGAACTGTGTCACGGTGAAATATTTTATGTATCTACTCTACCTAACCTAACCCAATTAACCGCCTCAATAGGTACTTACATAAATATGATAAAATACCCTCGATAGGAATCTTGTGTATAGAATAGATACGCACAAGTTTTTAACAGTCTAGATCTACCAATCAGTCAATTTAAATTAAATGTAAATACATATGCAGCCATCTTGTACTTCTTAAAAGTATTTTTTATTACTGGGTACAATGGCCATTTCGAATACGAAACATGTTTGATTTGTGCCAGTGCTAAGGCAGTCTTCGCACGAAACATATTACATATATGTCCCTAAATTATAATTTTCTATGAATATTCTGACCGGGTTAATAATAAGTGTGTATAATAGCCGTCTCTCACATCTAAACTCGCTCGTCTGCCGCACAGCCATAAATCAAACCTTATAGGAACGTCGATCCGATGTCGCATTAGAAGACCGCGCACATCTACTTAGCGACAATCGCATGTAACCTATTGAAACGTATATATATTTGGATGCGGCGACCGGCGAGCAGGTATAGGAATGACCAATTCGTAGTTGTTCGTATGCATTCTGTCGTCTTCGACTCGCAGTCCGAGAGGCGTGCGATCTGTTGATAGCAGCACTAGAATTTTTTTTTTTCAAACTAAAAAGACGCATTCGACCAATCAACGTATGTTTGTGAATAACGATGACGTCACATCGACGTATTCAACACGTTGGAGACGAGACGAGTTTTGATGTGCGAGCCGGCCAACGGTCACAGTGAAACCGGCAAACCAGCAATCCTTAGCATTGCTTTGGGGTGACTTATTATAAAGGGCGACGAATGAAGGAACGATTATAGGTACTTTTGAGAAATACTTATATATTGTTTTTATTTTTAGAATCCTCCAGTCAGCGAAATATTTATCAAATCTGAGAATATTTTTCAACTTGTTGAAGAATTCTTTGAAGATTCGAAGCGCGAGATCATTAATGAAAACCCCCAACCTGGAAGTTCTTGCTCCAAGTTCATTATGAATTAATAACCTTTCTGAAGATTTAAGCTCACATTAACTTGATCATTGTATTCGTTATCTGATAATAAAATATTTTTTTTTCAGAACCTTCCAGTCGAGCCGTATATCAAATCTGAAGTACCTGAAATCAAAGAAGAGGATTTTAATGACTCAACGTATCAGTTCAGCAATGAAAATCCCCAACCTGGATGTTCATACACAGTATATAATGGACCAATCGATCAAGTAAGTGTTTTTTTTACCACACTAATTTTTGCGGAAATAGTTTATTATTTGAATTTCTTCTATCGCACACTCAAATTTTGCTACAAACGATGGCAGCACCGCCGAGTGGTGTGCAAATGCATAATATCTGTACCTCAGAGGCAGACGGATGCAAGTGCCAAATACCCAATTGTTCAGGAGAGCCAAAAAACAATTTTTATTTTAAACGAATGTTCATAACTTCTAAGAAAATATACATATAATGATCATTATTTTTTTTATTCTAATTCAATTAAAGTACTTCTGGAATATGTAAGAATGAAATAAATATAATACAATTTTATATCTAAAAAAATAAAATAAAAAACGTAGTGTGGATTTGCATCCTTCTGCCTCTAAAGATATTTTGTTAAATGTGGATTTTTATCTTATTTACCTAGCCAAAATAAAACAAATTATAAGTTAAAAAAAATTATAGGTATAAATATAACAAAGCAAAACACATTTTTTTTTTAAATTTTATTATGTATTCATCAACATCACCAGCCTGAATCTATTCACTGCTGGATGAAAGCCTCGCTAATCTCCAAGTTGATTCCACTTCTCTCGTCCCTGTGCGTTGCGTTGCCAAGTTTTTCCGCAGAACTTTATCATTTCATCGATCCAGCGGCCTCTAGATCTACCTTGCGGATGTTTTGTACCTCTTGGATACCACTGGATGAATATATTTGTCCAACGATTGTTCTTTCTTCGACTTATGCGTCCAGCCCATTTCCATTTGAGGTTTTTAGCAAACTCTATCCCATCATTAATCCTTGTCTGTTCCCTTATCCACTCATTCTTCTTTTTGTCCGTTTGCGTTATGCCCAGCATGCACCTTTCCATTCCACGTTGTGCTACTCTAAGTTTCCGGATTTCTCTTTTACTTAGGGTCCATGTTTCACACGCATGTGATTACGGGAAGTACACACTGGTTGAACACTTTGTACTTTAGGCACAGTGGTAGGTCATTTTTGAAGAAATTATTCAGGCGGTCAAAAGCACTCCAGCCAAGCTTTACTCTGCGAACTATTTCATCAAATATACATCCATCTATAGACACTTGTTGTGCCAGATAGATGTAGTTTTTCACCTGTTCGAGCTGAATGCCATTGATGAGGATCTCTTTTTGGCCCGCAAAGCAGTTGAACATGACTTTCTTCTTTGACACATTTATTTTCAAGCTTACTTTGTTGCTTACTTCAGCGAGTTCCTGCATTCTGCTTTGGGAGTCTTGTGAGTCTTGCAAACCACTATTTACTGTCATCGGGAAAGCGCAGATGACTCACGTATTCTCCATTTATGGGGGCCCGCGTCATTCCTGTCAAGTTCTCTAAATAAGTCTTCAAGTGTAGCTGTAAATAGTTTAGGTGAGATTGTATCACCTTGTCGGACTCCTTTGCTGATAGGAAATGCGCGATGGTTTATGGAGATGTTGTTGCGCTACTGTATATATTATTGAAAATATTTATATAGCGCCCGGGGATTCCTTGATTTCTGAGTGCATCGAGTATTGAAAATTTCTTAATAGAATCGAACCCTTTCTCATAGTCTATAAGACCCATGGATAGCGGCAGCTTATATTCCTGTTACCGCTCTGATTTCTCTGATGACTTTGATATGGTCCATAGTGCTGTATCCTCCTCAAAAGCTCGTTCTCCTGGCTGGTTCTGGTCTAATACATATTGCAGACGGTTTGAGAGAATTTTATCTTAGTGGATTATTGGATTTGCATCCTTCTGCCTCTAAGGTAGGTATGGCACTTGCATCTTTATTCTATGCATATCTTGGACTAGGACTACCATCTCTCTGCCTCTAATAAATAAAGCCTTTAGCATGACGAATCAAAAAAAAAATTATGCCTCAGATATCGTCACCGTTCAGGCAAAAGTCACCAACCCTAAAAACATAGTTTTGAGATATCGCAATTTGAAAGTTTGAAAATGCAGGAAAAATCAGATTTTAATGTTTTTAAGGTTTTATCTTCATTAAATTATTTTCTCATGTCTTCTTAATAATTTTTTTAAGGTAATTTTACTTTTTGATTCTAATTAAAACATCTGGAAGGTTTTGAAGGAGGCAAGGTAGCTCAATTATGGTTTGGTGACTTTTGCTTGTTAATTATCTGAACAATGTTAGCCAAAAGAAGGATCAGTAAAACTCACCATCCATAGTATAGTGACTTTTGCTTGTATATTTATAACAAAGGATTTTTTTTTATATAGTCAATAATGTCTATTCACCTATGATGACTTTTGCTTGTTAAGATTTTATCGAAAGTCATTTAGTGAAAAACAAATAATTCGGATTTAAGCAAAATTTTACTAACTAATGTACCGTGGTGAGTTTTGCATCTTAAAGAACATAATTTTACGCTTCGGGTGACATACTCAACTCAAAACTGCCATTTTCAGGGTTGGTGACTTTTGCCTGAACGGTGACGATATTATCACTGATTTTGATAAATATAGCAATTCATACGAAAGAAAAGCTGAGTCTAATCAGTTTAGAGGCCAAAACGATGGCAACACTGCTGATTGGTGTGCAAAATGTATCATGTATATTATGATTTTATTTCCAGTTGGCGACATTGTCATTGTTTTCGCTTTGTAATGCATGGGAATAAAAATTAATCATTTCCGTGTTAAATAGGTACGTAAAATGGATGTCAAAGCCGAACCAGATGTAAGCGAATCAGACGCGGAAGGGGAGAATAGATGCAATGTAGCCGGAGAGCGCCCAAACACTCCGGACACCAGCATTTATATGAAACAAGAGATTTCCGACACTGATAGTCTCGTATTTCAGGTTAGTTTTGTCCAATACCTACTTATATCTATGATAGGATTCAAAGGAAAGTTGCTCTACTGTAGGCGTGTCCAATGGTTGCGGAATCGATTTTAGTCGACCTCGCCATATGCCCGTAAAATTGTGTCTTGAAAATCTAACAACCTTATTTTAAATATTAAAATATAATTTTAACGACCCACATGCTCAGCGTACGTCAAAATGGAGCTTTTATGCTATTTTCGAAGCATGATCCTGGACATTCCTTAAACGTTGTAGATAATCTAATTACATAATTTTGAAGCCTTATTATCGAAACTGTATTTTTCTTTGAAAACCTTTATCGAGCTATTTCTCATATATTATGTTAATTTTCCCCTGAAATTCAAGATTTAAACTATTCAATTTGAAAGACGTCCATCATAACTGTCTGGAATCTAATTTTTACTTACTTTTGTACCACTGTAATCGCTGGTTAGGGACATTCTGATTGATCTGTAGGCATTTGTGGTTTAAGACTTAAAACCACATTCCTTGATACTATAAAGCATTTTATGAGCATATTTGCAACGAAAACAACATTAAAAACTCCGTGAGAGCGGTCCACGGACAAAATACTCTTCGTGCATGTAATAAACATCTTATTCTTATCTTTCTCATACGCGGCTTTCTCTTCTGGTTGTCATTCGCTTCCCAGCTGAATTCGGTCGAAAAATATAGGGGTACCTTCTGATCGTATGTCTTACGTTTTCGAGGCCAAATAACGTCAACTCCGAAGGTTGGGGAGGGTAGAAGGGGTTTAGGTACAATTATAGTGAGTACAGGCTGTTATCGTATGGGTGCAAAGTTTTGTCACCAAGAATCAAAATAAGTCGCTTCCGCCGCCAAATGCGACAACCAACTAGTCTCTCTACCTACGGTCTAGGGTTACATCCCCTTTCACTCAGCGTTGGGGGCTTTGTTACCTGCATGTTCTGTGTTTCACCGCATCTCTAAGAATTCTGTTTGAGACTTTTTTGCTGGACGATATTATTATTTTAAGCTATACATTCAATCGTATATCAAATAAATAATCTTAATTCTATTTACATGTTATTTTTTTATTATTATTAACTTGAACTAAAATTTATTGCATGTTTTGAATTTAGTTTACTTCAATAGTTAATAATTAAGGATTTTACATTTGACGCCAATTGCTGAAGACTGATAATTAAAAATGGCTTTAATTCTTTTATTCATGGCGTTAGCCCAAAAAGTTAACATGTTTCGAAATCATAATAAAGAGTTATTCCTATTTTGAATTGTGATACGCCCTCTAAAATCAGACAAAATACTAAAATCTTTGTGCTTTATTTGCATGTTCTATAATCAGATGACCTTGATTTTTTTTTCTAGCATAGGTACATGCATGTATAATATATAGACACATAATCCATTGTTCACTCTAAATACCTAATTTATTGACTTACCTACTTTTGGCAGGAACACACGATATATGTCTCTCTTGCTTTAAGTTTTAAAACAAATCCTAAGATACTTACTGGTTACAGCTTGCTTTTATGCTGATTGGCTTTAGAATTGAATTATCTATTACCGATAATGATTTTAGGCTCGAATTTGAATTTATATATTATAACAATGATAGATAGATTTTAGTAAGCTTGCTTTTAGAATTAATTTGTATGGAAAAGTTCCTGAAAATTGAATACATAGAAGACTACGGACAATAATTCTACTCAACTTTTGATGACACACGTTGTAAAAGAGTGACTATAAAATTGGTTTTTTGCTATAAATTGCTGTCCTGTAGTCAACTCCGTTTATATTTTTATGAGTCAGTTCAATAATGATTCCGGCATGTGTGGTGGACATAAATTTACTGTCCCAATTAAGCGACGTAGATTACGATTAGTTCGTTGCTTTGGTTTTTGTTCCTTGAGATTTGGCCTTGATAAGCCGGTGCGCCAAATATACAGTTCTGCCTTTAATAATTGTGTAGGTATTTGCGAGAGTTTATTATATTAAATGTAAATTATTTTTTGTCAAAATTTCTTCACGAGCCATTTTGTGTGTGAGAGGGAAAACGAATCAAGTGTGTCTGAAAAATTATGTGATATTAGATATTATGATCACATAAATAAATGATTTCCGCATGTACACCCTTTTGGGCGGACAAGCAAATGTATATGCCTCCTGCGGATATTTGGTGAACATTACTATTTATTTTAGATTCGTCATTATAAGTGGTTTTAAAAAGTAGGATCGTTAAACTGGATAATGCGAGTAGATGGATCAAATGATATAAATCCTGAGACTTTAAATACACTAATAGACGATCAGAACTTGCTTGAAATACGAAAACTCATGACATACCTACCCAAAAAATCCTCTTATGAAACGCGTATTTTACATCATGGAACAATGGTAGGCATAGGTACAATATAATCACAAGTAGGGAATCCAATCCCGAGCCAAAACCTTGATCCCGGGATTTCGGAATTACAATTTGACGATCCCGGAATATGCTTTTTTTTTAATAGTTAATTTAGAAAATTATATACACAAATAACATAGATAAGATCGGTCAAAAATAATCTAGTATGATTTATACTCTTTAAAACATTTATTTTGTAATATTGTGCAACTTCAATCTTGGTGTACTTGCCAGACCCAGGTTTCGAACCTGGATCCCACGGCGTTATATGATACTATTAGGATCGGACATGGTCGAAAGAAAAAATAAGTTAAATCTTGGAAAAAAGTAGGTTTAATGGAGTGAATAATATTTTTATATAAATAATAATGTAAAAGTAAAAAGTTTTATTTATTTATGAAAAAATAACATGATGTATTCATATGTTATTAAAAGTATTTTTTCTGTTATATTTTCATTTTTATTTTATTTTTCATAAAAATTGAAAAAAATAATCAATCCCGAAAGTTTTGGGATTATGTTTACCAATCCCGGTATTCATAGGTATCGAAAATAGTTCGGGATCCCAAAATTCCGAGATTCGGGATCCTGGGATTGGAATCCCTAGTCACAAAATACCCAATCTGCAATGCGACTTTTCAGGCATTTGCACTTGAGGGTGCAACTCTCTTCCGAAAAGGTCGAATTATATTTTCCTTAGCACGATGTGGGTGGTATAATCGCGACTTTCACCATTTCTATTTGCCGACATTCTATTATCAAAGTTTTCCAGTGTAACGTTTGGTCTCAAGTCTTCAAATGGTGTTATTTTATAATTATAATATCGTCGCACCAACTGATTACTCTTTGAAAATGGTTTTTTTTTAGTTTGTCCCCGGAAACTCAGTAACGACCAGCATTGCGAGTCTCAAATCGTTGTCGGAGAATACTGATATCCAAGATCCTTGGGAAGACCTACAGATCGACAAACATGATAATAAGAAAAATGTCATGGAATACAATGAAAGGTTTAGAGATATAAACGTAATCTGTCGCACTGCTAGAGGTGATATTCCTCAATCGAATGTGAAAATCCCTGAACTATTAGAGGCTGTTATAGAATTGGAAAAAAAATCGTTTTATAAAAAAAATTTCGTGTGTAGTATATGTTTTGATTTTTTTCAATCGTTCGACCAAATGAAATTTCACAAATCATTACATGAAAACACATTAGCGAAAATGAGTAATTCCGAATCAAGGCTGTTTAAATGTGTTAAAAGTAATTACTCATGGAAACGATTTTGTCACATGAAGAGTCAAGAAATGACCCATTCAGTTGAAAAAAAGTTTAAATGTGACAAGTGCAATTACTCATGTGTAAAGTTATGTCACATGAAATCACACAAAATAAATCATTCCAGAGACAAATCATTTAAATGTGTGGCTTGCAATTATCTTTGTGCGAGGTCAAAAAGCATGAAATTGCATAGAATGACTCATTCTGGTGAAAAGCCATTCAAGTGTGAGGAATGCAATTACTCATGTGCAAAGTCAGGTAGCATGAAATTGCATAAATTGACTCATTCTGGTGAAAAGCCATTTAAGTGTGAGGAATGCAATTACTCATGTGCAACGTCAGGTAGCATGAAATTGCATAAATTGACTCATTCTGGTGAAAAGCCATTCAAGTGTGAGCAATGCAATTTCTCAAGTGCGAGGTCAAATCGCATGAAATTGCATAAAATGATTCATTCTGGTGAAAAGCCTTTCAAGTGTGAGGAATGTAACTACTCATGTGCAATCTCAGGTAACATGAAATTACATAAATTGACTCATTCTGGTGAAAAGCCATTCAAGTGTGAAGAATGCAATTACTCATGTGCAACGTCACGTACCATGAAGTTGCATAAAATGACTCATTCTGGTGAAAAACCATTCAAGTGTGAGGAATGCAGTTACTCATGTACAACGTCAGGTAGCATGAAATTGCATAAAATGACTCATTCTGGTGAAAAACCATTCAAGTGTGAGGAATGCAGTTACTCATGTACAACGTCAGGTAGCATAAAATTGCATAAAATGACTCATTCTGGTGAAAAGCCATTCAAGTGTAAGGAATGCAATTACTCATGTGCAAGGTCAGGTAGCATGAAATTGCATAAAATGACTCATTCTGGTGAAAACCCATTCAAGTGTGAAGAATGCAATTACTCATGTGCAACGTCACGTACCATGAAGTTGCATAAAATGACTCATTCTGGTGAAAAGCCACTCAAGTGTGAGGAATGCAATTACTCATGTGCGAGGTTAGATAGCATGAAATTGCATAAATTTACTCATTTTGGTGAAAAGCCATTCAAATGTGAGGAATGCGACTACTCATGTGTACGCAAAGGTAACATGAAGGCACATCAAAGGAAACATTCTAGTGAAATGCCATTCAAACGTTAACTATGTAATTGCGCATTTGTATCGTCAGGTTGCATGAACTTGCATAAAATGACTCATTCTGGTGTAAAGCCATTCAAGTGTAAGGAATGCAATTACTCATGTGTACAGGTAAGTTGCATAAAGGTTCATTAAATGACTCATTACGGAGACAAACCATTTAAATGTGAGGAGTGTAATTTCTCGTCTACACAATAAGGTAACATGAAATTGCATAAAATGACTCATTCTGGTGAAAAGCGATCAAAAGTGTGAGGAATGCAATTACTCATGTGTACAGGGAGGTAAGATGAAGGTACATAAAATGACTCATTCTGGTGAAATGGCATTCAAGAGTGATATTTTATCGATGGCTCAGTTCCATAGTGGGACAACTAGGAATTGGTAGTTTCGAGTAATGGCTGATAAAAGTTTTGACTCGTAGAAAAGTGACGGCTTATTATTTGTATTATCTTTTTAGTGAAATATGTTATGAATAGTATGTAGTTTTTAGGCTGAAGTTGTTTATGCTAATTATCATAATGATTTTAATAGTTTTGAGCAATAATCTGACATAACCCTCTATGGAGCTGACAATTCTGCATGAATACTGACAATAATTAGAATTATCACTATGGAACTGACAACTTTACAATATTGAGTTAACATAATGTTCTTTATTGCCGTCATCTCAAAACATCAGTCACTGATAACAGTATATGCACATATTGGGTAACCACCAGTGGCGAAGGGTGGAGGTAGGCTGTTAAGATTGGACAAAAATAGTTCACAATAAACTCCGTCAGTTATAGGTATTTGTTTTCATTGAACGTCTACAATTATTATTTACAGATGGTGTTGGTAAGTTTTTAAAAATCAATTAAGCTTGCAGTTGATGAAATCCATCCATCATGGCCCCCACAAAGGGGGACTGACGGGGCTCTAGCCTGGGGGCCCGAGCTCAGGAAGGGCCTGGCGTTGCGAGTCGACCAGACAAGTGACACAACAACACATTCAAAACTCAAAATTCAAAAACAAATTCTCAATAGTAAAAGAAAAAGTCGCCTTTCTTCAATAATGTTATTATTTAAAATAATGTGGTTGTACGATATAAATTTTATTGCGTATCGATACTCGCCAACTCCATAATTCAAATGGATGTACTTATTAAAATATGCAAAAAAACATTAAATATACACATTTATTTTACCGCGAACACCATTTGGAAAACGCTATTGTATCACACTGCCTTTATCTTTAGCGATAGGTAGGGGGCCGCCAAAGATCCTAGCCTGGGGGCCCGCTTCAGGGTGTGGGGGCCATGCCATCCATTCCAGTGTCCATTTCTTTACATATTGTATATAGTTTTCCAGTTTTCTTGGCTAATCGTATTAATGGGGCTACAGAAATGTATGTATAGGTCTCTTAGACATCTTTTTTCCTCTCGCTCTATTAACGCATGCATGGCATCATCACCTTAATTTTGGGTATGACCCACAACCAAAAATTTGTGGCAGATTTCTTCAATGAGATCTATTGAATTGACTGCGTACCTACATTAATAGGGAAGCAACGAATTATTTTTTTTGTTGACCCGCATAATTATCCGAATATAATACATTATTTTGTGATGGGTTTACTTGTAAAAAGCTAACAAGCAGCTACCTATTTCGTTTGAACCCCTTTTTCCTAAGCCCTCATGCCATAAGTAACAGTGGCCTTGGTTCTTTGTTATGTCATAGGTATATAGTAAAATTATATGTATTTAACCGGTGTTTATTAGAGAAGCTACTAATGTTTCCGGAGGGCACTGCTAGAACAGCTTGCAGATCGAAGCAAGCAACTTTGACCAAACTCGAAGCAACGTCATTTTCTTTTATATGCTTGTGTAGGTACCTAATTGCTCCTCTTTTCTAATTTTTTCTTCCGGGCTTGAATTTTTAAAAATTCGTCAAGATGTGATACATTGGTCCTTTTTCGGGACAAAAATCCAAATTTAACACCGCGGTGTTAAAAATTGTATCCTACATATGTTTTTTTTACAGGCATATCTTTCTCCGTACAAAATTATTGGTATAGCCTATACATTGTAGCAATGTTCAGGCTTCCATCGAGATACATTTTTTCACTATAAGCTCTACAATAATGGGAAGACATTACTGGAAATGATTTGATGTGATTTCGGATTTTTTCCTTTATTTCATCATCAATTCTCACTCCACCTTTCCCATTCCTTCCCTTTAAATCTGAATGCAACACTCCATGTTTGTGTTTTTATGTGCAATTTCAATCATTGTCTTGCATTTATTATGCTCAAAGTATTCATATATAAAAAAATGCACGCTCTTATTTGGATCCCATTTATATCAAAACAGTACGCCTTGTTAACTGTACGTGTACTACCAGGAGTTTACATTCTGTACTTTGGAAAAACTGGCGTGATGTACCTTAATAAATAAACTCACGTCGTCGATCATCGTCTCCGATCCACCAAAAACTTTGGTGGATTTGTTCCCTTTGATTGAATTCAATTTTATCATAACATGTTAATCTGCACTTCTCAGCACACGGTGATCACGGTGCCTTTAATTTCATTCGTTTTTGAAATCAACACCAGATATATCTACGAAATTAAATTTGTTCTTTTGAAAAATGATATTTACTATTAAAAAATATGTAGGAACTCAAGCTTTGTATGTGCCTACTCAAACATACCTACCGATAATCTTTAAATAAATAAATGAGGTTACCTAATATGATATGAAAAAACATTACTATATTGTCAATTGTCTTGTTTGAAAGTGTGAGGCGCCTGAAATGGATAAGTACCTACTTTTCTTTAGATGTCCCGGTTTGGGGGAAAACATAAATGGTCACATTATGTATAACGCTAGGTCACATGAAATCACACAATGGCTTACTCTGGGAAAAGGCCATTTAAATTTGATGCATTGAATTACAATTCTCAGGTAGCATGAAAGTGCATAAATTGACTCATTCTGGTGAAAACCCTTTTAAATATCGTCGCCTTTGGATAGGTTTATCGAAAACGATATTATGTGAAATGTAAAGGAGAGGACGAAAAGGTTCATTAGGTACCTTATATTTCAATGCTTGTATATCAGCTTTCATATTTATTTATTTTATTCAAAATAGTTTGTATTTGTTTAACAGCAGATTCTGTATTTTAGCAGCGATTGTTGATATCCATAAAATATTACAATGAGTTGAATTTAATATTATATACTTCAGGAAGTATTTTAGTTGTCGGTCATTCAAATTCATTTAAATACCAACGGAGTTTTGTCGGAGGAAAATTGCGACTCCCAATCTTGTGGATACGGCCCTCCAAAATTTATCTCTAGATCCGGAGGTTAATGCTGATTTCAGTCCTGTCAAGTGGTCTTTTGAAATATTCACACATAGTATATAAGACCAGCCACCACCATAGTATATAAGATCCGGTCTTTTCGTACCCTAGAGGGGCCGTTTGTTGAAGGCAGACAGTTCTGTCGGTGTTAGTAACTAATCAAAAAGTGATCGGGAAAAAGACTCACCTGCTTTTCAGAAGCATCTTGTGAACTATTGGAAATTTTGTAATAAAAGTAATCATCGCCGACGAAACCCCAATAACAATACCATGGATTGCCCTCATTGGATAGGAAAGGGAAAGAGCTGTCTATGTGCTTATTATAGTATGGCTGGAGAGCCAAATCGCTCATCTTATTTTTGTAAGCAATGTAATGTACAGCTTTTCATTATTATGTTTTTGAATAATATCACATAAATAGATGTATTTTTGTTAATTGAATTGTAACTTGTCTAATGATTAAATATATTATAATATGTACAACCATTATTTATTTGTTTAATTTGACAAGAAATATATCAAATACATCAACAAAACACCTCATCGGACACTGGTTGATTAAAAAACCTTACATAATTATTATGTATATTACATATTACTTATTTTATATTGATTTTTTTTAGATAGGTACCATAAAATATATAGAGATCAGTTTAAAATGAAGAAAAATGCTTTGCCCTGTAAAGGGTTTACATAAAATGACACGTCCTGATGAAAATCCCTAATGAATACAATGTGTGAAATAATATCCTAAAATACATACTGGTGACAAGTCTTACGTATAAAATGTATCCTCATATACATATTGGTATCAAATGTTTGCGATTTAGTAGGTTTACAATGCAGTGTAGGTATACTTTATCGATGCTTGCGACTTAGGACTGATGAATAACCTTTTAAATGCATTTGTATTCATATAGATGACGCCGCTTTGAATGACTACCTTGTAGTATTGCTATGTAGGTATGTATTAATTTTTGTCAACACCATAACCCTCACAAGGGGGGCCGGGCTCAGGAAGTGCCCGGCGAGGCGAGACGAGAAGACCAGATAAATGAGATACACATCAAAAATTTGCTTGAATATTAAAAAAAAAAACAGCGGCCATAACAACAAAATGGCGACTCACGTTCTAGTTTGAAGGTAACAAAGGTACCTAACTTTACATCACGTCATTTAACGAAGTTTTACGTGATCATTACCTTCTCCTTCTATTTGTGCCATCTCATAGCGGAGGTCGGCCACCATTAAGGCGATCTTATCTTTGTCGTCTGCTACCCGGAACAGTTCAGTGGAGATGCACTCGTACCAATCACGGAGGTTTTTAAGCCACGAAATGCGGCGCCTTCCTCTGCTACGTTTACCGTTGATCTTTCCTTGAATGACAAGTTGGGAATGCTGTACTTTTGTCCTCTCATTATGTGGCCGAGGTAGGTACTGTATTTTCTTCGTTTTGATACTACGTAGAACTTCTCTGTCCTTCCCCATTCGATTGTGAACTTCAACATTTGTCGCCTGGGCAGTCCAAGGAATTTTGAGGATGCGTCTATACAGCCACATCTCGAAAGCTTCCAGTCTCCGTGACATCCTTTGGTTTAGCGTCCATACTTACATTCCATAGAAATAATTGAGAGAATATACCAACGTACCACACGCAGTCTCTGACCTAGGTTAAGGTCTCGATTGCTACGGAGGCATCTCATTTTGAGAAAGGCCCACCTTGCGATCTCAATTTATTCTAATTTTTATTTCCTGAGACTGGTCCCATTTATCATTGACCCATGTACCTAAATATTTATTTATAATGGGCCACACGTTCGATTGGTTCGCTGTTAATGACAAAATTTGTGTTGGTGTCTGGTGTCGCTATTTTTGATACTAGTAATTGTTTTGTTTTCTTGAGGTTCATTTTTAAATCATAAGAATTACTGACCTCATTAACCTTTTCTACCTGTTGGTGTAAACTCTAAGCTACCTATCAGCAATCAGCACAGCATCATCGGCATATCGTATAATGTTAATATTTTTCCCATTTACTAAAATACCATTATCCTTATAAAATATATTAGTACCTACTTATTACTTTTGGCTGCCTACATAAAATTGACGAGGAAGAATCTCTTCACAGCTATTTATATTTACACTGTATTATAATTGAATGCCTGTTTTCATTCGACAATGATTTATTAATCTGTTTGAAGTAAAAGTGGTATCGATATGAAATCGGAATAAAAGTAACGATCCAAGTATCTGTCAAAAAGTATTGATAAATCTTGACAACCCTAGTAAGTCTTAAACGTCACGGGAGAAAGTAATATAATCCTTTGAGAATATATTTTCGATTTAAACACGTCAAATGGATGTCAAACGTGAATCAGGTGAAGGCAAATCCGTGGCAGAACCGCAGCATTGGTTTGAGATATCCAAAGAGTCTCCAAACAGCCCAGACGTTAAGAAGAGAATCCCGACAATGACAGTTGCATATTTGAGGTTAATTTTACTGATATCGAACTATAGGTAATAGATTAAATAAAAAAGCCCATCTAATGGATGTAGCTTAAATTTACGAATGTTTGGGTAAAGAAAAATCTCAGCTCCACTGTTTATAATGGGTTAAATTCATTTTACATTGCTGAAGTATACTTACTTCATCGCATCCATTCGATACACAAGACTGCTATCGAGGGTAGTTTATCATATTTATGTATTGAGTCTTATAATTGTTAAAATAAATTAGCCTTCAAAACTGTATCTCGCTCTAAAAGTTAACACAGCTAAGAGAGGTGTTGTTAAAACATAGGTAGCACGTTTTGACAGTTCAGACGGTTGACTTAATGGAAACTTGTAGGTACGTAGTATGCAGTTTGACGTATCACACTTCACAGTGAAATGTTTTATTACCTTATCATTAAAAAATATATATTATTACCTACCTACTTATTACTTTTGGCTGTCTTCATAAAATTAACGAGGAAGACTCTGTTCACAGCTATTTAATTTTTTTTTTATTATTAAAAGGCTGTTTTGATTCTTCAATGATTTATTAATCTGTTTGAGGTAGGAGTGATGTCGTATCATATCGGAATAAAAGTAACGATCCAAGTATTGGTGAAAAAGTATTGACAGATCTAGACAGCCCTAGTAAGTCTTAAACGTCACGGATGAGAGTAATTATACCTAGTCCATTGACAATATATTTTCGATTTAAACACGTAAAATGGATGTCAAACGTGAATCAGATGAAGGCAGATCTGTGGCAGAACCGCGGCATTGGTTTGAGGTATCCACAGTCTCCAAACAGTCCAGACGTTAAGAAAGAGAATCCTGACAATGAAAGATGCATTTTTGAGGTTAGTTTTACTGAACTATAGGTAATAGATTAAATAAAAAAGTCGATCCAGTCGATAATAGTAGTATCTACTAAAAAACGATGCAGAAGATTGGTTTGAATCTTTGCTTACTTGGCTGCATAAAAAGTTTTTCGAAAAAGTCAATAGATGGCTGAAAATATTAGATTAATTACGGCCTTGAAAAAAAACCGGAAATTTCCGGGTCCGGTTTTAAAAGGAATAAAAATTAATCACGGAAATTTCCGGGTCCGGTATGATTAGGGTTAATTATAACTTATTTGACCAGACGTCCCGTTTTCAGGTGGCGTGTCAGGTGTCCCCGAACGCAGGTTCGGGACGCCAAAATGTCCCATTTTCGAAAAAAAGAAACTTGTGACCAGGTTACATAAATATTACCTATTCACTTACACATTACAAATTCACAGATACAGGGAGTGTCTAAATGGAACACTGGGAATGTTTCAACCGAATTTCATTGGGTGGAGTGTTTCAAACACTTTCGCGCCAATAATTTGGATCACAAAAATTTTCGTATAATTATTGAATATATTTCATATCTGCCCGGCACTAATGCACCAGTAGAAAGTGAATAGAACTTATGAATAAGTTGTAGACGATTGAAAAAACATAGTTGAATGTCGTAATGTTAATTATAAAAGTAAATTCGAAAACATCCAGCCTAGAATTTCATTCGTTTTTGAAATCAACACCAGATATACCTACTAAATTTGTTCTTTTGAAAATATAACATCAGATAAATTTTCATGTGTGTACTTTTCATTAATAAATAAAATAATATGTAAGAACTCAAGCTTTGTATGTGCCTACTCAAACATACCTACTGATAATCTTTAGATAAATAAATGCAATAGGTTACCTAATATGACATGAAAAAACAATACTATCTTGTCATTTGTCTTGTGTGAAAGTATGAGGCGCCTGAAATGGATAAGTACCTACCTTTTTCGGTGTCCCGCTTTGGGGGAAGAAATAAATAGCCACTTTATGTATAACCTTAGGTCACATGAAATCCCCCAATGGTTTATACTAGAAAAAAGCCATTTAATTTTGATGCATTGAATTACTAACGGGTATTCCCAGGTAGCGTGAATTAAATAAATTGACTCATTCTGGTGAAAACCCCTTTAAATATCGTCGCCTTAGGATAGGTTTATCGAAAACTAAATTATGTGAAATGTAAAGGAGAGGAGGAAAAGGTTCATTACCTTATATTTCAATGCTTGTATATCAGCTTTCATATGTATTTATAATATTCAAAATAGTTTGTATTTATTTAACAGCAGATTCTGTATTTTAACAGCGATTGTTGATATCCATAAAATATTACAATGAGTTGAATTTAATATTATATACTTCAGGAAGTATTTTAGTCGTCGGTCATTCAAATTCGTTTAAATACCAACGGAGTTTTGTCGGAGGAAAATAATTGCGACTCCCAATCCTGTGCATACGGCCCTCCAAAATTTATCTCTAGATCCGGAGGTTAATGCTGATTTCAGTCCTGTCAAGTGGTCTTTTGAAATATTTACACATAGTATATAAGACCAGCCACCACCATATTATATAAGATCCGGTCTTTTCGTACCCTAGAGGGGCCGTTTGCTGAAGGCAGATAGTTCTGTCGGTGTTAGTAACTAATCAAAAAGTGATCGGGAAAAAACCGAAGACTCACCTGCTTTTCAGAAGCATCTTAGCACAGGTGAACTATTGGAAATTTTGTAATAAAAATAATCTTCGCCGACGAAACCCCAATAACAATACCATAAATTGTCCTCATTGGATAGGAAAGGGAAAGAGCTGTCTATGTGCTTATTATAGTATGGCTGGAGAGCCAAATCGCTCATCTTATTTTTGTAAGCAATGTAATGTACAGCTTTTCATTATTATGTTTTTGAATAATATCACATAAATAGATGTATTTTTTTTAATTGAATTGTAACTTGTCTAATGATTAAATATATTATAATATGTACAACCATTATTTATTTGTTTTATTTGAAAAGAAATATATCAAATAAATCAACAAAAACACCTCATCGGACACTGGTTGATTAAAAAACCTTACATAATTATTATGTATATTACATATTACAAATATTACTTATTTAATATTGATTTTTTTTAGATAGGTACCATAAAATTTATAGAGATCTGTTTAAAATGAAGAAAAAATGCTTTGCCCTGTAAAGGGTTTACATAAAATGACACGTCTAGACGAAAATCCCTAATGATTACAATGTGTGAAATAATATCCTTAAATACATACTGGTGACAAGTCTTACGTATAAAATGTATCCTCATATACATACTGGTGTCAAATGTTTGCGTTTTAGTAGGTTTACAATGCAGTTTAGGTATACTTTATTGATGCTTGCGACTTAGGCTGATAAATAACCTTTTAAATGCATTGTGTGTTCTCATATAGATGACGCCGCTTTGAATGACTACCTTTATGCTGCAATCTTAATTTAATCCTAATGATTTTGTCAACACCATGACCCTCACAAGGGGGGCCGGGCTCAGGAGGGGCCCGGCGAGGCGAGACGAGACGACCAGATAAATGAGATAAACACACATAGAAAATTTGCTTGTATAGTAAAAACCTTCAGACATATTATTATTCATAGTATCAACACTCGACATCTCCATAATTAAAATGGGTGTAAAAACACTAAACATACACATTAATTTAACCGCGTACACCATTTGAAAAACGCTACTGTAGAGCGTCCCATTGCCTTTATCATTAGCGATAGGAAGGGGGCCCGCCAAAGATCCTAGCCTGGGGGCCCCTTCACGATGTGGGGCCCATGATCAACACTGTAATAATAATTCTGGTTGTAATGTAGTGATTATTGGAATTTCCTACTGGAATAAATTAGAAGTAATTCGTGTTTCCTGCCAAAGTATCGTCAGGCGTCAAAACAACACTAGCTAATAGTAATGGATGTTTCCCTGCTATATCCAGTTTCCTATTCGAATAAATTAAAGCTATGTCTCGTATCTTGCCAAAACTATCAAACATCTGGCGAATAGTAATCATGTTTACTGACACCTGAATTATTGTTATTTTACTATAGATATTAACCAAAATCAATTGTTTCGTAAATGTATCTAGGTAGGTATGCATGCATTTGCATATTTTTAAGATTCCTTATCAAAACAATTCTTTACTCACACGTATTTTGTGATTATTTCAGGTACATGTTCTTCCTATCATTTTAGTTATGAACTTAGAAATTAAATGAATAAATAAACTAGCATTTATTATGATCACTGCCAGAGCCGAGTTAACTAGTCAAAGGTGTGACGTACAAACTATGTGGCGTCAGGCCGTGGACGATTTTTGTTGTTGATTTTACAGAAGCTTTGACTGTCATTTCGCATCTTCTCATCTAAAAGATTCGTCGACCAGGCCCTCACTCCAATCCTGTTAGCACTTTACAATTCTGCCAAGCTCTTCCATCCTACCCACCGCAAGGGCACCTTTGAATTCGTCGACATTCTCAAATATATATCAGCAATTCCCAGACGGTCAAGTTGTTTTTTCCACGAGACGGAGTGCTAATTTTTCCGATTTTACGAACAGGAACGGCGCTCCGGTCCATTTCGAGCCCTAGTTGAAGATTTAGAGGTAACTTGGCATCACGTCATTTAACGCAGTTTTACGTGATCATTACCTTATCATTAAAATATATATATTATTACCTACCTACTTATTACTTTTGGCTGTCTTCATAAAATTAATGAAGAAGAATCTGTTCACAACTATTTATATATTTTTTTTATAATTAAAAGGCTGTTTTGATTCATCAATGATTTATTATTCTGTTTGAGGTAGGAGTGGGTCGATATCATATCGGAATAAAAGTAACGATCCAAGTATTGGTGAAAAAGTATTGACAAATCTAGACAGCCCTAGTAAGTCTTAAACGTCACGGATGAGAGCAATTATACCTAGTCCATTGACAATATATTTTTGATTTAAACACGTAAAATGGATGTCAAACGTGAATCAGATGAAGGCAGATCTGTGGCAGAACCGCGGCATTGGTTTGAGGTACCCTCGGAGTCTCCAAATAGTCCAGACGTTAAGAAAGCGAATCCCGACAATGGCAGATGCATATTTGAGGTTAGTTTTACTGAACTATAGGTAATAGATTAAAAAAGCCCATCTAATGGCTGTTACTTAAATTAACGTATGTTTGGGTGAAAAAAAACAGCTCCACTATTTATAATGGGTTAAAATCATTTTACATTGCTGAAGTATACCTACTTCATCGCATCTATTCGATACACAAGCTGCTATCGAGGGTAGTTTATCATATTTATCTATTGATTGAATAGCCGATATATAAGGTTATAAATTGTTACGTTTTCATTCTTGAATTTTGCTAAAATCAGCCATGACAATTGAATTTAATAGGTACCTTCATATTGAATCTAATAAAATTGGAAACCGTATAGTATACTGGCATCTCTTTCCGATAGTTAGCTCACGGCGAACTGTGTCACGGTGAAATATTTTACGTATCTACTCTACTTACATAACCCAATTAACCGCCTCAATAGGTACTTACATAAATATGATAAAATACCCTCTATAGGAATCTTGTGTATAGAATAGATGCGCACAAGTTTTTTACAGTCTAGATCTACCAATCAGTCAATTTAAAAATAAATGTAAATACATATGCAGCCATCTTGTACTTCTTAAAAGTATTTTTTATTACTGGGTACAATGGCCATTTCGAATACGAAACATGTTTGATTTGTGCTAGTGCTAAGGCAGTCTTCGCATGAAACATATTACAGATATGTCCCTAAATTATAATTTTCTATGAATATTCTGACCGGGTTAATAATAAGTGTGTATAATACAGATATACTCATAAAAACTAGTTAATCATATAAGCCGTCTCTCACATCTAAACTCGCTCGTCTGCCGCACAGCCATAAATCAAACCTTATAGGAACGTCGATCCGATGTCGCATTAGAAGACCACGCACATCTACTTAGCGACAATCGCATTTAACATATTGAAACGTATATATATTTGGATGCGGCGACCGGCGAGCAGGTATAGGAATGACCAATTCGTAGTTGTTCGTATGCATTCTGTCGTCTTCGACTCGCAGTCCGAGAGGCGTGCGATCTGTTGATAGCGGCACTAGAATTTTTTTTTCAAACTAAAAAGACGCATTCGACCAATCAACGTATGTTTGTGAATAACGATGACGTCACATCGACGTATTCAACACGTTGGAGACGAGACGAGTATTGATGTGCGAGCCGGCCAACGGTCACAGTGAAACCGGCAAACCAGCAATCCTTAGCATTGCTTTGGGGTGACTTATTATAAAGGGCGACGAATGAAGGAACGATTATAGGTACTTTTGAGAAATACTTTCTTTGACATATTGTTTTTATTTTTAGAATCCTCCAGTCAGCGAGATATTTATCAAATCTGAGAATATTTTTCAACTTGTTGAAGAATTCTTTGAAGATTCGAAGCGCGAGATCATTAATGAAAACCCCCAACCTGGAAGTTCTTGCTCCTAGTTCATTATGAATTAATAACCTTTCTAAAGATTTAAGCTCACATTAACTTGATCATTGTATTCGTTATCTGATAATAAAATATTTTTTTTTCAGAACCTTCCAGTCGAGTCGTATATCAAATCTGAAGTACCTGAAATCAAAGAAGAGGATTTTAATGACTCAACGTATCAGTTCAGCAATGAATACCCCCAACCTGGAAGTTCTTACACAGCATCACAAAGACCAATCAATCAAGTAGGTGTTTTCTTTTACCTCTGCCAGTGGTTTTTGTTGTGGGGTCGCCGCCAAAGGTTCGTATGTTGATAATTTAGGTTTTTAAGTGTTATTAACGGATTACGTGTTTATATATTATGATAACTATCAATTATTAATATAACTATTAATTATTATATAATTAACTTATTATAAATTAGCGTTATGCTTGATTTTAGTGGGCATGTTAAACGTCAAATTGAAATTACTCCATTTATTATGATTTCGTTATGAGGTAGGCGGCCAAAAGTAAAACATTGATTGATATTTTAAATAGTAATGACGAACGTAAATCATCGATAAATGACGTGTATGTTTGTTTTGTAAGTGACTTATCTTAAGACTTGAAACCAGGACGCGAGCCGCCATTTTGTTGCTATAGTTCGCAGCAGAAGAAAAAAATAATAAACTTGTTATCAGTATAACCACACTAATTTTCGCGGAAATAGTTTATTATTTGAATTTCTTGGATCCCACACTCAAATTTTGCTACAAACGATGGCAGCACCGCCGAGTGGTGTGCAAATGCATAATATTATCTACGGAACGTGTGGTCTATCTATGATTTAATTTTCAGTTGGTGACTACGTCTATGTTTCTGCTTACTGCTCAAAAAATTTAATCATTTCCGTTTTAAATAGGTACGTAAAATGGATGTCAAAGCCGAACCAGATCTAAGCGAATCAGACGCGGAAAGGGAGAATAGATGCAATGTGGCCGGAGAGCGCCCAAACAGTCCGGATACCAGCATTTATATGAAACAAGAGATTTCCGACACTGATAGTCTCGTATTTCAGGTTAGTTTTGTCCAATACTTACTTATATCGAACTATGATAAGATTCAAAGAAAAGTTGCTCTACTGTAGGCGTGTCCTGTCCATAAGCGCGTAAAATTGTGTCTTGAAAATGTAACATCCTTATTTTTTTACGTGTTTTAATGGCCCACATGCTCAGCGTACGTCAAAATGAAGCTTTTATGCTATTTTCGAAGCATGATCCTGGACATTCCTTAAACGTTGTAGATAATCTATTTACATAATTTTGAAGCCTTATTATTAAAACTGTATTTTGCTTTGAAAACCTTTATGCAGCTATTTCTCATGTATTATGTTAATTTCCCCCTGAAATTAAAGATTTAAACTATTCAATTTGACAGACGTCCATCATAACTGTCTGGAATCTAATTTTTACTTACTTTTGTACCACTGTAATCGCTGGTTAAGGACATTCTGATTGATCTGTAGGCATTTGTGGTGTAAGACTTAAAACCACATTCCTTGATACTTTAAATCATTTTATGAGCATATTTGCAACGAAAACAACATTAAAAACTCCGTGAGAGCGGTCCACGGACAAAAATACTCTTCGTGCATGTAATAAACGTCTTATTCTTATCTTTCTCTTCTGGTTGTCAATCGCTTCCCAGCTGCTGAATTCGGTCGAAAAATATAGGGGTACCTTCTGATCGTATGTCTCACGTTTTCGAGGCCAAATAATGTCATCTCCGAAGGGCGGGGAGGGTAGCAATGGTTTAGGTACAATTATTGTGAGTACAGGCTGTTATCATATGGGTGCAAAGTTTTGTCACCAAGAATCAAAATAAGTCGCTTCCGCCGCCAAATGCGGACAACCAACTAGTCTCTCTACCTACGGTCTGGGGGTACATCCCCTTTCACTCAGCGTTGGGGGCTTTGTTACCTGCATTTTCGGTTTTTCACGGCATCTCTCAGAATTTTGTTTGAGCTAAAGACTTTTTTTGCTGGGCGATATTATTATTTCAAGCTATACATAGAATCGAACATCAAATAATATATAATCTTAATTCTATTTACATGTTATTTTTTTATTATTATTAACTTGAACTAAAATTTATTGCATGTTTTGAATTTAGTTTACTTCAATAGTTAATAATTAAGGATTTTACATTTGACGCGAATTGCTGAAGGCTGATAATTAAAAATGGCTTTAATTCTATTAATCATGGCGTTAGCCCAAAAATTTGGTATGTCTCGAAATCATGTTATAGAGTTATTCCTATTTTGAATTTTGATACGCCCTCTAAAATCAGACGAAATGTTAAAGGTGACCTTAATTTTTTTCTAGCATAGGTACATGCATGTTTAATATATAGACACATAATCCATTGTAAACTGTAAATACCTAATTTATTGACTTACCTACTTTTGGCAGCAACACACGACATATGGCTCTCTTGCTTTAAGTTTTAAAACAGCTTGCTTTTATGCTGACTGTCTTTCGAATTGAGTTATCTATTACCGATAATGATTTCAGGCTCGAATTTTATTTGATATATTATTAAAATGATGGATAGATTTTAGTAAGCTTGCTTCTAAAATTATTTGTATGGAAAAGTTCCTGAAAATTGAATACATTAAAGACTACGGAATATAATTCTACTCAACTTTTGATGATCCACGTTGTAAAAGAGTGACTATAAAATTGGTTTTGTGCTATAAATTGCTGTCTTGTAGTCAACTCTGTTGATATTTTTACGAGTCAGTTCAATAATGATTCCGGCATGTGTGGTGATCTTAAATTTACTATCCCAATTAGGCGAAGTAAATTACGATTAGTTCGTTGGTTTGGTTTTCGTTCCTTGAGATTTGGCCTTGATAAGCTGGTGCGCGAAATATACAGTTCTGCCTTTAATATTTAGGTAGGTATTTGCTAGAGTTTATTATATTAAATATAAATTATGTGATATTATGATCACATAAAGTAATGATTTCCGCATGTATACCCTTTTGGGCGGACAAGCAAATGTATCTGCTTCCTGCGGATATTTGGTGAACATTACTTTTTGTTTTAGATTCGTCATTATAAGTGGTTTTAAAAAGTAGAATCGTTAAACGGGATAATGCAAGTAGACGGATCAAATGATATAAATCCTGAGACTTTAAATACACAAATGGACGATCAGAACTCGCTCGAAATACAAAAACTCATGACATACCTACGCAAAAAACCCACTTAACAAAATAGATTATGAAACGCGTATTTTACATCATGGAACAATGGTAGTCATAGGTACAATATAATCACAAGTAGGGAACCCAATCCCGAGCCAAAACCTTGATCCCGGGATTTGGGAATTACAATTTGACGATCCCGGAATATGCTTTTTTTTCAATAGTTAAAATAAAAAAAATTATATACACAAATAACAAAGATAAAATCGGTCAAAAATAATCTAGTATGATTTATACTCTGAAAAACATTTATTGTTAATAATTTGTAAGTTCAATCTATGTGTACTTGCCAGACCCAGGTTTCGAACCTGGGTCCCACGGCGTTATATTCCAAGTGGCTAACATCCTTATTTGTTTATGAAAAAATAACAATGTATTTATATGTTATTAAAAGATTTTTTTTTGTTATATTTTCATTTTTATTTTATTTTTCATAAAAATTGATAAAAATAATCAATCCCGAAAGTTTCGGGATTCTGTTTACCAATCCCGGGATTCATAGGTATCGAAAACAAATCGGGATCCCAAAATTCGGGGATTCGGGATTGGAATCCCTAGTCACAAAATACCCAATCTGCAATGCCACTTTTTAGGTATTTGCACTTGAGTGTGCAACTCTCTTCCGAAAAGGTCGAATTATATTTTCCTTAGCTCGTTGTGGGTGCGTATACTCGCGACTTTCACATTTTCGTTTTGCCGACATTCTTTTATTAAAGTTTTCTAGTGTATCGTTTGGTCGCAAGTCTTCAAATGGTGTTATTTTATAATTATAATATCGTCGCACCAACTGATTACTCTTTGAAAATGGTTTTTTTTTTAGTTTGTCCCCGGAAACTCAGTAACGACCACCATTGCGGGTCTCAAATCGTTTTCGGAGAATACTGATATCCAAGATCCTTGGGAAGACCTGATCGACGAACATGATATTAAGAAAGATGTCCTGGATTACAATGAAAGGTTTGGAGACATAAACGTAATCTGTTGCATTGCAAGAGGTGATATTTTTCAATCGAATGTGAAACCCCCTGAAGTGTTAGAGGCTGTTATAGAATTGGAAAAAAAATCGTTTTATAAAAAAAATTTCGTGTGTAGTATATGTTTTGATTTTTTTCAATCGTTCGACCAAATGAAACTTCATAAATCATTACGTGAAAATGAGTAATTCCGAATCAAGGCTGTTTAAATGTGTTAAAAGTAATTACTCATGGAAACGATTTTGTTACATGAAGAATCAAGAAATGACCCATTTAGTTGAAAAAAAGTTTAAATGTGACAAGTGCAATTACTCATGTGCAATGTCACGTAGCATGAAATTGCATAAAATGACTCATTCTTGTGAAAAGGCATCCAAGTGTGAGGAGTGTAATTACTCGTGTGCAAAATCAGGTAACATGAAATTGCATAAATTGACTCATTCTGGTGAAAAGCCATTCAAATGTAAGGAATGTGACTACTCATGTGTACACGTAGGTAACATGAAGACACATAAAATGAAACATTCTGGTGAAAAGCCATTCAAATGTGAGCTATGTAATTACGCATCTGTGTCGTCGGGTAGCATGAAATCGCATAAAATGACTCATTCTGGTGAAAAACCATTCAAGTGTGAGGAATGCAATTACTCATGTGCAACGTCCAGTAGCATGAAATTGCATAAAATGACTCATTCTGCTGAAAAACCATTCAAGTGTGACGAATGCAATTACTCAAGTGCATGTTCAAATCACATGAAAATGCATAAAATGACTCATTCTGGTGAAAAGCCATTCAAATGTGAAGTCTGTAGTTTCTCATGTGCAAAGTCTGGTAACATGAAGACACATAAAATGAAACATTCTAGTGAAAAGCCATTCAAATGTGAGCTATGTAATTACGCATCTGTGTCGTCGGGTAGCATGAAATTGCATAAAATGACTCATTCTGGTGAAAGGCCATTCAAGTGTGAGGAATGCAATTACTCATGTGCAAAGTCAGGTAGCATGAAATCGCATAAAATGACTCATTCTGGTGAAAAGCCATTCAAGTGTGAGGTATGCACTTACTCATGTGCAACGTCAGGTAGCATGAAATTGCATAAAATGACTCATTCTGGTGAAAAGCCATTCAAGTGTGAGGAATGCAATTACTCATGTGCAACGTCAGGTAGCATGAAATTACATAAAATGACTCATTCTGGTGAGAAGCCATTCAAATGTGAGGAATGTCATTACTCAAGTGCAAGGTCATTTGACTTGAAAGTACATAAATGGACTCATTCTGGTGAAAAGCCAATCAAATGTGAAGAATGCAATTACTCATGTGCAACGTCAGGTAGCATGAAATTGCATAAAATGACTCATTCTGTTAAAAGCCATTCAAGTGGAAGGAATGCAATTACTCATGTGAAAGGTCAAATCACATGAAATTGCATAAAATGACTTATTCTGGTGAAAAGCCAGTCACGTGTGAACTATGTTATTACTCATGTGCGACGTCAGCAAGCATTAAATTGCATTAAATGACTCATTATTGTGAAAAGCTATTCAATTGTGAGGAAGACAAACCATTCAAGTGTGAGGAATGCAAATACTCATGTGCAATATCAGGTAACATGAAATTGCATAAAGTGACTCATTCTGGTAAAATGGCATTCAAGTGTGAGATATTGACATATTCTTGGACTTTCCCTCTTTAATGGGGAGCCGCAATAAAGTTTTGTAGGCCTAAACGTGCAACATGGCTACATAGTCAATTAACAGAATAGGAAAGGCTTATGACGTATCACCTGGCTCTCTGGATAAAAAGGAATATGTTAGATTTACAATACTAATTATAAAATGTACCTAGATATAAAATTTTAAACCAATAGCTTTAAGTAATATATTAAAGTTTCATAGCATTAAAATTATTGTAAATAATTTTGTGATAGGAATAGCTTGTAAATCTATGGAAGATTTTTTTATGAGTTTAAAAGAGATGGATGTAAAAGATGTAAGAGTGGAAGAGAGTTAGCATGAAAGTTCTTTTGCAATAGCTGTACCGTTCTAAAACATTTAAAATTCAATCGAAATCAAAAATCGTAATCACGAGCACACGTAAAGTTGAGTTCGCAAACTCTGGCGTCAAAAATAAAACTAATGTCGGCCATTTATTATTAGAATATAAATGCTATTGAAATATATTTAATTAAGAAACAATATTAAAGATAATAATAAATACATGTCACTGTTTAAGGGGGAAGGTGTTCCATGTCAGCTATTTTCTGGTATTTTCGGAGGTTAAGCCTGAATCTTACGTAAGATTTATAGAAAAACTATTTATATAATTATGAAGCTTATTCATCGGCAAATATTTATGTCAAACATTTGATAACTGCATAAAGTATTTTTATGACGTAAAATAATATTCTTTGGAACCTTGAAATGTAATAATTGATAACGAAGCCATATTTTTGTGACATTAATAGACTGTGTTGATAACCGTTTTTTCCACTAAATATTATGTCAAAACGTTTATTATAGATAGCTTTAATGTTATCAAACATAATGTAGTAAAATATATTCAGTATAATTATAATATTTGCAGTTTCTGTTGGCTCTAAATCTAACGGAATCGACTGGATATTTTGTTATTAAAATATGCGATAATTATAGACATTCCAAATAATCTAAAGCTACGTATCAGAAGGGTTATCATTAATCATTGAATAAATGATGAAATATCTTGTTAAATATAAATTTATAATACTAAATAGATACATTTTAAAAACAACCATTTCACGAAATATTTGACCAACTCGATGGGACGTCAGACCGCCTGCAAATTTGGCGTTAGATGTATGGAATCTTTAGCTGGTGCTATTTTCACTTCATATGACCAAAAAAATACGCCAATCCACGAATATTGTATAAAAATATGTTTATAAAAGTGAATGCTACAAATTGAGCACAAAAATATGTGATACAAACATAAATTCGGACAAATTATTCAAAAGGAAAACATATTTTGACATTTGAGGACAAAACAAAAAAAAATCTGAAGAAATTTGTATTTGCGTCAATTCTACGTTATGTCATACTAAATCATACATTACAATTTTTAACACTGTTGCAATCTATTTTGCCTAATATTGCAACATAGCAATCAGTTTTCTGTCCCTTTCTATAACTATCTCCCTCTACATTCAAAATAATTATGATTGTAGTAGGTATGTATTTTATAAATTGTGATAGATTTTATTTTATTTCAGTGAAATATATCAGGTCGTCCAGTATTGCCATATCTACTAAAATATTATTGGATTGATATTTTAGTAAATAATTGAAAGAAGTTTTTCACCATTTGTATCTACTATTAGTTTTACTATTTTTATTTAATAAATAATACACATGAGGTTTTACGAATTTCACATTTGTTATTAAACATACTTACATAATTTAGAACACCTCAAACACATCGCGAAGTAAAAATATCTATATTTTTTACTTAGCCAAATTATGAATCTACCTAGGTTAGGTACCTACTGATATTTATATTACAGAAAATTTAACTTTTACTAAATTATGAATTTGCGAGATTATAATAATACAGATTATTTTAAAGAATACTTTCATCAAATAATAACATAATAATGGATGCCTGTACTTACATAATATTTTCCAATGAAATATTTTTTTCTTTTAAATTAACTTTAATTTCGAAAGTTTAGCCTGGCAATACTATGAACGTCATTTATTTCAGCGGGAATGCGAAATTTTCATCCTCGGTTTTTGACATAGGTACCTAACAATATTATCACAATTATTTATATCGATTGTACTTACAAAAAATGCCACGAACTCACTATCCGATGGCTGGAAGTTCCAAAAAAAGACGTAGGAGAAAAGATGGAAATATTAATACATTAAAAACACAAAGGTTTGAATTTATTATTTTATAATTTGACATAATTATACATAGTTGAAAAAACCACATTTCACAGAAAATTTTGGTTCACAATATTTATTTATCTTGCAAAAGGAAGTTTTGCGTATTACTTATTAATACACACAATTAAGTATAATGATCATTTGTACTTATATTATGTTTGTGCCATGTCTTATTCGAAATTAGTGTGTCTGTGACAAAAATTATAATCTGGTACAATAATTAATAGCAGCTATACATTTTGTTTTCTGTTAACTATCTACTAAACTAATATTTTTGAATGTATTATAGTATTGATATATTGCCGAAGACTATGCCTGAGCATGGAAATCCTCAAAGCATACTACCTGAACCAGAATTTCATCCCACATTTGAACACGAACACGAAGAATTTATTATAGAAAATGAAATTGAAGATTCAAGCCCTAAATTCCGTGTAGAAGGCCGTAGAATTATAGACTTTTCATATTTTTTCCAACAACTTCAATTAATTAGCCACCATGATTCTCCATTTAATTGTAATTTATCACATTTAGAAATTTTTGGGGAAAATCGGGATAACTTTAGTAGTACATTTTTTATCCAATGTAAACTTTGTGGTAAAAAATTAAAATTATATACCACTGAAATGAACAAAAACAAAATGAATCTGTGTGACGCATTTGTATCCAGTATAATCAGTATCGGCAGTGGATTTTCAAATCTGGAAGAAATGTGTTCAGCAATTGACGTACCATCGATTACAGCAAGAACATACAGAAAGAGTCAACAGAAGGTGTACGAGTGGTTTGAAGAAACCAAAAATAAGAGTATGGAAAACGCTGCGAAAGAAGAGCGACAACTTGCAATCGAAAATGGTGACGTCGATTCTTCTGGTATTCCCATGATATCAGTTGTTGCAGACGGCTGTTGGTCGAAACGTTCATACAGATGCAATTATTCCGCAGCATCTGGCGCTGCCACGATCATTGGTCAAAGAACCGGAAAGATTTTGTACATGTCAGTGAAAAATAAATATTGCGATTTGTGCGCCAAAGCTAAAAATAAAAATATCCCTGCTCAACAACATAAATGCTTTTTAAATTACACCGGTCCGTCAGCTGGAATGGAATCTACAGCAATATTAGAAGGCTTTAAAGAATCTATTAATACACATGGATTGATTTATTCAAAATTGATTGCTGATGGAGATTCCAGCACATACAAAAAAATTCTTGATTGTCACCCATATCCGAATGTAACTGTCGAGAAAGTTGAATGTAAAAACCATTTAATTAGAAATTATTGTGGCAAAATAGAGGCATTAACCAAAGACACAAGATATCCCTTGAATGTAAGAAAAATCATTGCGTCAAGAAAAAGACGTCTGCGGAAAGCCGTCATAGGTGCAATCAAGTATAGAAAACTACAAGATAGTACTTTCGAAGAAAAGGTTATCGCTTTGAAAAAAGATTTAATTAATGGACCGCACCATGTTTTTGGAGACCATACTTCTTGTCTACCATATTTTTGTACAAATGAACCAAATACAGAGGACATGCTTGATGTAAATTATGTACCAGCATTGAAAGAATGCAGTCTATTTTCTCAATTAATGATATATAATTCTCGTTTGGTGCTAAATTCAAAAAGTTTAATTTATAATTTTTCTACTAATATTTCAGAATCTTTTAATAACATGATTGCAAAATTTGTAGGCGGCAAGAGAATTAACTACTCTCAAAGACAATCGTACATGGGACGATGTGCAGCGGCGGTAATCGCATTTAATACAAATAAGTTACATTGCACAATTCAAAAACAAGTTTATAAAAATAGCCCAAAAGCCTTCATAAATCGCTTAGAATCAAGAAGGTTGAAAAAAAATAAAAAAAAAATAGGAAAACCTTGGCGAAAACCAATACATTCTGTTCCTTTATCTAATCCAGATTATGGAGAGAGTTGCCAAAAACCTGATATGGACAAAAATCAATATCAATTGAAAAGAAACTTTTTTGAAAAAACTCAAACTGACAAACTATGAGAGGAGGGATATAGAAAGACGCACTTTATTACAATCTGAATGTGCAGAATGGCTAGAAAGGCGACGAAACCTTCTTACTGCCTCTGTTTTTGGAAAGGTGTGTAAGCGGCGAGAAAATACAAAATTTGGGCCTTTGGTAAAACGTTTATTATATAGCCAATCATTAGCCAACGTGAAAGCGGTAAAATATGGTAAAGAAAATGAATCAATAGCTTTACAACAGCTTAGTGTACAAGAACGAATTAAGATTGAGAGATGTGGATTGTTTATCGATGATGTGTATGATTTTATCGGTGCAACGCCAGATGGCATCAGCGATGATGATACAATTATTGAAATAAAATGTCCTTTCTCAGCTGCTGGAATAAGTGCAGATGAAGCTATTGTACAGAAAAAAATTAAATTTTGGAAAGTAGATAAAGACAGGAATATGGTAATAGATAAAAATCACGATTGGTACTTCCAGATTCAGGGGCAGCTTCATATTACTAAGAAAGATGTCTGTTTATTTGGAGTTTGGACGGGACATAATTTTCCTGTTAAAATAGAATTAATCAAAAAAGACGAGACATTTTGGATTGAAAAAAAGATATATCACTTTTATATGAATTGTCTACTGCCAGAAATAGTAGATCCCAGAACCAGTAGATCTATGAATATTAGAGAACCAGAAAGGCTGACTTTCTAAATTTTTATTTTAAATTTTATTATGCTTAATATATTTTCAACAAGTCTATATTACATCACTATTTTATAGTTCATCAAGATATATCTAATTTACTAATATAGTTTACTGTTACTAGACACCCACAACGAGTGTAATTTTATGAAATTCAAAATAATATGTATACTTACATCTAAATAATGATACCTAAAGATCTTGCTGGCGATTCCACTGTGCCATATTTTGTATAAGCATTCGTCTCTGCAGCCGTGGAGTTTGGTCCCGTGTAAAAATTACATTTTGTTCTTAAGGTCAAAAACCAAATTGGTTGTGCCAATGGCTTATAACCATTCCTCATAAATGATTATAACTGATATCACCTCATAACTGATCAGTGCCATGCACGAGTTAACTCGCGGGATCTTTTAAACGTCATAACTTCTGAATGAACTGTTTGTGTATATTTTCTTAACAATATTTATCATTTTAGTGTGAAAAAATTCACGTTAAACATGTTGATTTGGTAAATTTTCACAAATATTTATCATTCTATTCTTATTTCATATTTTTTAAGGGATTCATTTTATTCCAAAAATAACTGACCTACAAGTACCCACCTGGTAAAAATTGGATTTGGATTGGATGGAATTTCCTAGTAGATTTTCCAACTAAACAACATGACGCTTTCTATATATTATTTACTGTTAGTTTTGAAATTATTGTATTTGAAATAAATAATGTATCAATAATACACATAGAAATCAATAGATATATAAAATAGATATCACAGTTTAAAAATCAGAAAGATCAATGCATATTACCATTGTTTATGTTACAATATAAAACAACATTTATCATTGAACGTAGGTACCAAGAAAAATAGACTTCATTAAAATGTGTCAATATAGTATATACCCGATATAATTATATAAATTATTATATTGTTAATTACTCTGTGGGGTCCATATATACTGCTTCAATAGTAATTTAATTTTGTACTTGATTTACTTATTATATGTACAAATGTAATATACTTACCTACTTATTAGGATATATCTTGGTGAATTTTAAAATAAGAGGAAATTAAATGGAGGTCATCGTGTCTAACTATATGTCAGCCGTTGTTAAGTCTTATATAAATATTTATACATTATTAAATTGTTTTTCTGTTTTTTATTGATGTAAAGACATGGCATGTATTCAAAGTAATAACAAATTAGCTGTGTACTATTTATTTAACTTATATTAAAACCCCAAGATTGATTTCGTCTTACGACATATTTTATTCTTCTAAGTTTTACTATGACATTGTAATATGAACCATGGATATAGTATAGTACTTAAAAAAATCAAAACTGGTAATATATTATTTCAATATTTAATTGTCAATTTTCATTTGAAGTCAGCATTTAATTACTGGTATAACACATAATTATTAACTGATATCTACAACTTCAGATGGACAAATTAATTGATATATCATATTATCAGTTTTCATTTCCTTTCAACAATGTATTCATTCTAGCAGCTATTTTAAATATCTTACTAGTTTTTATGTCATGGCACCTTACAAAGGCTCCGAGCAACCATATACTGAGCTTCGAGAACAGATGTTTACGACGGATACTGGGTGTGCGGTAATTTTAGAAGTAACGGGAGATAAAAGAACGCACCAAATAGCCTCCCATCACGCTGAGAGTGAATACGCAACTTTGTACCTGGCCCGGCCACGTGCTGCGAGTGCCTGAAGAGAATCCCAATCTGGTTTGCCTGTTCTTCAAGCCAACCGGATTCCGGCGTCCTGGATGGCCGCTAAATACTATCTATATAGCATATCTGGCGGAGTTACGGACTGCTAGTATGACCTGGAACGATGCAAAAAAACTAGAGTGACAGAGATTCTTGGAGGCGCCGCATTGTATCCATATGCTGCAACTAAGATGCGGATATAGCCGAAGAGAAGAAGTAATATACAGTATCTAGAAAACTTAAAGCCTTTGAAATGTGTGTGTATAGATACATGCACCTTTCATTGGTGTTGGAAAGACAATTTTTCTAATATCAAAGTGATATTGAGACTGAAAAAGACAAGACTTGGAGAGTAAGCTCTACCAAATGACATACCTAATATGATACAAGTAACTGATATGCACAATTATATTATATTTTATATTACGAATCAAAATAGCAACTTTTATATCATTATCGATAATAAATTTAGTGCAAAAATGTTTTTATAAAATTGTTTTATTTTTTAAACATTAGTCACTTTATATTTACCTTGTGTAATTGTACTATTAAATCTATAAAATGGGTGTATATGCTTGATGGTCGACGTCATAAATCACGCCATGTTCGAATCGTACGCCGAAAGTTGGATTTATTTCATTATTAATTAAAAGATTTATTTCATTCCATCTTATTCATATGAAACCGTCGACAAGCAAAGATCTCGGTAAACATTTTCTCCATCTGCAAAAAACATAACATAGGAACTGTTAATAGTGTGATTTTTAATCTTTTATAGTTGGCGACTGTTTGAAGAGTGGTAATTAAAACGGATTAGTGATAATACAAAGCATCAAAAAAGATTGATTAACTAAAATAAAGTAATAAGGTAACATCAGGTAACATGTTTAATAACAACTAGAACGCCTTAGATTATATCAAACAAATATATATGAAATCACAGGTTTTATATAATTCTGGAATGAATGTAACTAACCTCAAAAAAAGGATTGTATTACGTCGGAATTATGAAACATTGAAAGCATGTATAGACTAAGAAAACAATAAATAAACACTTGAATAATATATGCAAAACACACAGAATACTACGATAGTAATAAATAACATAATATTGTACTTACAGATAGTGTTTCTTATTCCTGATATAAAACACAATTGTTTTAGGTACCTTGCAATTTGTAAACATAATATTTGACACTTTTGACAGCAGAGAGATTTTTATATTAGTCTATGGCCAAAAATACGGATTTATTTGGCCGGCTAATAAAAAGATTTTAATAAAGCAAGAACATTTTAAATATGCGACAAATAAATAAAAGTATATATAATATAGTTGTTAAAAAAATCTGTGTACATTATAAAATATATTTAATATTATAAATACATATATTTTTTAAATTTATGTTATAATTTGTAAACGACGAAGCACGTCAGCTAATACGCATAGTAAATGTTTAAACTTCGGTAATCAAATTCGAATGTGACAGAAAGAGAAAGAATAACTTTTTAATCATATTAGCATGCGTAAAAGAGATGTAACATAATATCACTTTCACTTTAAAAATCATACCTAGTATTCAATGTCATAGTTCAACTTTAAATGAAAAAACAGAAACTCTAGGTAAGCATGTGTGCCCTTAACATAAGTTTCTTTCTTGTAAAAAAAACCATTGCATAGAAAGCCACGTGCTTACAAAAAAAAAATAAAGACTTTTATTATCTAATTTTTGTAAATCCTGAGTTCAAGCAATACCCTGAGCTAGTTTGGAACTCGGGATATCTCAATGTACAATTCCTTATGTGGGTTGTCAAATACCATGAAATCACATGACTCATTCAGGTGAAAAGCCAATGAAATGCTAGGTATTTATTTACACATGTATGTCGTCGGGTAATATGAAATTTCATAAAGTGGGTCATTCTCGTAAAAAGCCATTCAAGTGTCAGGAATACAATTTCTCATACGCAAGGTCAGGTAGCATGAACTATCATAAAATCATTCATACTGGTGAAAAGTCATTCCAATATGAGGTATGTAATTACTTATGTGTATCGTCGGGTAACATGAAATAGCATAAAATGACTCATTCTAGTGAAAAGCCATTTAAATGTGACGTATGCAATAGTCGTGTGCACTATCAGGTATCACGAAATTGCATAAAATGACGTATTCTGGAGAAAACCCATTCAAGTGTGTGAGGCCTCCAAAAATTCATGTGCAAATTCAGTTATGAAGAGACATCAATTAACTCATTCTGGTGAAGCTGTCGTAAAGTTTCTAATTACTTATGTTAGTCGTCAGGTTGCAAGAAATTGCATAAAATGACACATTATGGTGAAAAAACATTTAAATGCATTGGAAATGGAATGAAAGAAAAGGTTCATTACCTTATATTTCAATGCTTGTATATCAGTTTTCATATTTATTTATTTTATTCAAAATAGTTTGTATTTGTTTAACAGCAGATTCTGTATTTTAGCAGCGATTGTTGATATCCATAAAATATTAAAATGAGTTGAATTTAATATTATATATTTCAGGAAGTATTTTAATTGTCGGTATGCAAATACATTTAAATACCAACGGAGTTTTGTCGGAGGAAAATTGCGACTCCCGATCTTGTGATACGGACCCTCCAAAATTTATCTCTGGATCCGGAGGTTAATGCTGATTTTAGTCCTGTCAATCCTCCGGTGTCATGTAGTCTTTTGAAATATTCAGACAGAGTATATAAGACCAGCTGACTAATATACTGGAGGGCGATGATCCGGTATTTTCGTACCCTAGAGGGGCCGTTTGCTGAAGGCAGACAGTTCTGTCGGTGTTAGTACCTAATCAAAAAGTGATCGGGAAAAAACCGAAGACTCACCTGCTTTTCAAAAGCATCGTAGCACAGGTGAACTATTGGAAATTTTGGAATAAAAATATTCATCACCGTCGAAACGCCAATAACAATACGCGAGCTTAATACTACAAGGTTCAAAGTGTTCGTCCTTGAAAAAACAAACCCAACAATGAAGTAGTATTCTAAGCTGCCTCATTGTTTCTTTTTTTCTCCAAGGACAAACACTTATAACCTTGTAGTTCTCCACTCGCGAATACCATGGATTGTCTTTATTGGATAGGAAAGGGAAATAGCCATCGATGTGCTTATTGTAGCATGGCTAGAGAGCCAAAACGGACATCTTATTTTTGTAAGCAATATAATCTACAGCTTTGCATTATTATTATTTGAATAATATCCCATAAATAGATGTAATCTTTTTAAATTGAATTGTAACTTGTGATTAAATATAATATAATATGTACTACCATTATTTATTTGTTTTATTAGAAAAGAAATAGGTACCTACCTATATTAAATAAATCAACAAAAACTGTTTGTAAAATCATTTTACAGTTTTTCCAAAATTCCGATAAATATTTTTTAGGTAATTTTTTATATTAAAATGTTTTTAGATATATACCATAATATATATATAGATTGTATACTTCTATAATATAATAGAGATCGGTTTAAAATGAAGAAAAGATGCTTTGCCCTATAACGGGTTTACATAAAATGACACGTCCTGATGAAAATCCCTAATGAATGCAATGTGCGTTTCATATAGATCCTCACAACTTAGTTATTCTAAAATATATACTGGTGACAAGTCTTACTTACAAAATGTATCCTCATAATATATCATAATATGATTGCGATTTAGTAGGTTTACAATGCAGTGTAGGTATACTTTATTGATGCATGCGACTTAGGCGATTGATGAATAACCTTTTAAATGCATTGGGTATTCACACAGATGACGCCGCTTTGACTGACTACCGTAATGCCGCAATCTGATTTAATCCTAACGATTTTGTCACCTTGGAATGAAGTTGCTATGCAGGTGTGTATTGATCAATATCAACACCATGGCCCCCACAAGGCTGACAGGGCTCTAGCCTGGGGAGCCGGGCTCAGGAGGGGACCGGCGAGGCGAGACAACCAGATAAATGAGATAAACACACATACATTTTTTTCTTGTATAGAAAAAAGACGCCTGCGTCGCTATTTTCCTTCAGGCTTATTATTATTCAAAGTATCGACATCTCCATAAATCAAATGGGTGTATTAAAATATATAATAAAACACTAATCATACACATTAATTTTACCGCGTACACCATTTGGAAAAAGCTACTGTAGAGCATCACATTGCCTTTATCCTTAGCGATAGGAAGGGAGGCTCGCCAAAGATTCTAGCCTTGTGGGGCCTTTATTCAACACTGTAATAATAATTCTGGTTGTGATGTAGTGATTATTGGAATTTCCTACTGGAATAAATAAAATTAGAAATAAGTCGTGTTTCCTGCCAAAGTATCGTCAGGCGTCAAAACAACACTAGCTAATAGTAATGGATGTTTCCCTGCTTTATCCTGTTTCCTATTCGAATAAATTAAAACTTTGTCTCGTGTCTTGCCAAACTATCAAACATCTGGCGAATAGTAATCATGTTTATTTACACCTGAATTATTGTTATTTTACTATAGATATTAACCAAAATCAATTGTTTCGTAAATGTATCTAGGTAGGTATGCATGCATTTGTATATTTTTAAGATTCCTTATCAAAACAATTCTTTACTCACACGTATTTTGTGATTAATTTAGGTACATGTTCTTCCTATCATTTTAGTTATGAACTTAGAAATTAAATGAATAAACAAACTAGCATTTATTATAATCACTGCCAGAGCCGAGGTATCTAGTCAAATGATGTACCTATGTGGCGTCAGGCCGTGGACGATTGTTGTTGTTGATTTTACAGAAGCTTTGATTGCGACTCGCTGTCATTTCGCCTCTTCTCATCTAAAAGATTCGTCGACCAGGCCCTCACTTCAATCCTGTTAGCACTTTACAATTCTGCCAAGCTCTTCCATCCTACCCACCGCAAGGGCACCTTTCAATTCGTCGACATTCTCAAATATAGGTATATCCGCAATTCTCAGACGGTCAAGTTGTTCATTCCACGAGACGGAGTGATAATTTTTCCGATTTTACGAACAGGAACGGCGCACCGGTCCATTTCGAGCCCTGGTTGAAGATTTAGAGGTAACTTGGCATCTCGTCATTTATTTTAACGCAGTTTTACGTGATCATTACTTTATCATTAAAAAATATATATTATTACCTACCTACTTATTACTTTTGGCTGTCTTCATAAATTTAACGAGGGAGAATCTGTTCACAGTTATTTTTTTTTTTATATAATTAAAAGGCTGTTTTGATTCTTCAATGATTTATTAATCTGTTTGAGGTAGGAGTGGTGTCGATATCATATCGGAATAAAAGTAACGATCCAAGTATTGGTGAAAAAGTAATGACAAATCTAGACAGCCCTAGTAAATCTTAAAAGTCACGGATGAGAGTAATTATACCTAGTCCATTGACAATATATTTTCGATTTAAACACGTAAAATGGATGTCAAACGTGAATCAGATGAAGGCAGATCTGTGGCAGAACCACGGCATTGGTTTGAGGTACCCACAGAGTCTCCAAACAGCCCAGACGTTAAGAAAGAGAATCCCGACAATGAAAGATGCATATTTGAGGTTAGTTTTACTGAACTATAGGTAATAGATTAAATAAAAAAGCCCATATAATGGATGTTACTTAAATTTACGAATGTTTGGGTGCAAAAAAACAGCTCTACTATTTATAATGCTTTAAAATCATTTTACATTGCAGAAGAATACCTACTTCATCGCATCTATTCGATACACAAGCTGCTATCGAGGGTAGCTTATCATATTTATGTATTGAGTCTTATAATTGTTACAATAAATTAGCCTTCAAACCTGTATCTCGCTCTAAATGTTAACACAGCTAAGAGAGGTGTTGTTAAGACATAGGTAACACTTTTTGACAGTTATGACGGTTGACATAATGGAAACTTGTAGGTACGTAGTATGCAGTTGGACGTATCACACTACACAGTGAAATGTTGTGTAGGAAATATATGGCCGTTTAGACCGTCCAACCTCTTTGGGTCGTATAGTAGGTAGGTTCTGACTTAATTCATGTCTAAATAAAACACGGCTCTTGTCGGTTTACACTTTCCAGGAAGCCAGCAGCAAACAAATTTTGAAAATAGCCGATATACTAGGTTATAAATTGTTACGTTTTCATTCTTGAATTTTGCTATAATCAGCCATGACAATTGAATTTAATAGGTACTTTCATATTGAATCTAATAAAATTGGAAACCGTATAGTATACTGGCATCTCTTTCCGATAGTTAGCTCACGGCGAACTGTGTCACGGTGAAATATTTTACGTATCTACTCTACCTAACATAACCCAATTAACCGCCTCAATAGGTACTTACATAAATATGATAAAATACCCTCGATAGGAATCTTGTGTATAGAATAGATGCGCACAAGTTTTTTACAGTCTAGATCTACCAATCAGTCAATTTAAATATAAATGTAAATACTTATGCAGCCATCTTGTACTTCTTAAAAGTATTTTTTATTACTGGGTACAATGGCCATTTCGAATACGAAACATGTTTGATTTGTGCTAGTGCTAAGGCAGTCTTCGCACGAAACATATTACAGATATGTCCCTAAATTATAATTTTCTATGAATATTCTGACCGGGTTAATAATAAGTGTGTATAATACAGTTATACTCATATAAACTAGTTAATCATATAAGCCGTCTCTCACATCTAAACTCGCTCGTCTGCCGCACAGCCATAAATCAAACCTAATAGGAACGTCGATCCGATGTCGCATTAGAAGACAGCGCACATCTACTTAGCGATATCTCATGTAACCTATTGAAACGTATAGATATTTGGATGCGGCGACCGGCGAGCAAGTATAGGAATGACCAATTCGTAGTTATTCGTATGCATTCTGTCGTCTTTGACTCGCAGTCCGAGAGGCGTGCGATCTGTTGATAGCGGCACTAGATGTTTTTTTTTCAAACTAAAAAGTCACATTCGACCAATCAACGTATGTTTGTGAATAACGATGACGTCACATCGACGTATTCGACACGTTGGAGACGAGACGAGTTTGATGTGCGAGCCGGCCAACGGTCACAGTTAAACCGGCAAACCAGCAATCCTTAGCATTGCTTTGGGGTGACTTATTATAAAGGGCGACGAATGAAGGAACGATTATAGGTACTTTTGAGAAATGCTTTCTTTGACATATTGTTTTTATTTTTAAAATCCTCCAGTCAAAGAGATATATATCAAATCTGAGAATATTTTTCAACTAGTTGAAGAATTCTTTAAAGATTCGAAGCGCGAGATTATTAATCAAAACCCCCAACCTGGAAGTTCTTGCTCCAAGTTCATTATGAATTAATAACCTTTCTGAAGATTTAAGCTCACATTAACTTGATCATTGTATTCGTTATGTAATAATAAAATATATCTTTTTCAGAACCTTCCAGTCGAGTCGTATATCAAATCTGAAGTACCTGAAATCAAAGAAGAGTATTTTAATGACTCGACGTATCAGTTCAGCAATGAAAACCCCCAACCTGGAAGCTCTTACACAGTATATAATAGACCAATTAATCAAGTAGGTGTTTTTTTTACCTCTGCCAGGGGCTTTTGTAATGGGGTCGCCGCCAAAAGTTTGTATGTTGATAGTTTAGGTATTTAAGAATTATTAACGGATTACGTGTTTATATATAATAACTATTACTATGAACGTAAATCATCGACAAATGACGTGTACTATGTTTGTTATGTAAGCGACTTATCTTAAGAGTTGAAACCAGGACGCGAGCCGCCATTTTGTTGCTTTAGTTCGCAGCAGAAGAAAAAAATAATAAACTTGTTATCAGTATAACCACACTAATTTTTGCGGAAATAGTTTATTATTTGCATTTCTTGTATCGCACACTCAAATTTTGCTACAAACGATGGCAGCACCGCCGAGTTGTGTGCAAATGCATAATTTACTATCTATGGAACTTATGGTCTATCTATGATTTTATTTTCAGTTGGTGACTTATGTCTATTGTGCTTATACTGCATGAAAAAAAATTAATAATTTCCGTGTTAAATAGGTACGTAAAATGGATGTCAAAGCCGAACCAGATGTAAGCGAATCAAACGCGGAAAGGGAGAATAGATGCAATGTAGCCGGAGAGCGCCCAAACAGTCCGGACACCAGCATTTATATGAAACAAGAGATTCCCGACACTGATAGTCTCGCATTTCAGGTTAGTTTTGTCAAATATTTTCTTATATCGAACTGTGATAGGATTCAAAGAAAAGTTGCTCTACTGTAGGCGTGTCCTGTCCATTCATTTTTTAGATTCAGGCCACAAACACTCAAGGTTTGGCCTTGTAATTTATTGATCGTCATGCCGAATGCAAGATGAATTGGAAATTAATTTGTCAATTTGAACAATTTGAACAATTGAACTAAACAATTGAACTCGAATGGCATATCGGTTGGGATCATCGAAATTCTCGGAATGAGAACTTCCTCACCTTTGAACATTCCTTTGATTCGCGTCGTCGCGTGAATCACATTGCCCATGAGTTTTTTCACCACCAAACGCATTCCGTTACATTGTTTTGGTGGGTTTAGATTTCAAAGCATGATGACTACCGAGCCAACCTTCAGTTGTAAATTGTGCGGTGGCAAGCCAGGCAGATCCAATGAGTTTAAAAATTCAGTTGGATATTTGGTTGCTTCGTCTTCGTTTGTTACACAGTCGATAGATTTGAAGTAATGCAGTGGACCAACGATTTGATTTTGAATTGTGAAGTTTAAGTGATCCACATCTTTGTTCTTTGCCGCAAGAATGCTCGTTCACTCAACCAATTGTGATTTTTGTGGTTAGCAATGATGTACGGTAGGTAACACTTTGTTGGTAAGTTCGTCCTTAGTTGAGACGAAATTACAAAAATTAATGCGGAAACGAAATCAATCCGTTCGATTCATCGCCAGGAACACGGCCGTTACCGATAGTCAGCAATTGCTTGGAGAAATCTTCGGCAGATAGATCGTTTAGAAATGCAATTCGCATGTTTGTCGTCAGCTAAAGTTTCTTCACATAGCGCCACAGGGTCGATCATTTGAGGCAAGCATTTATTTAATCGGCAGCGGTCGATCTTGGAATGACTGGTAGCAGATAGTAGAATCATTGCGCCTCCAAAACTTCTTGAGTCATTACGCAGATCTTTCATAGATCGATTGAGTGCTTTCAATGCGCGTTTGTGTGCCATTGTGCATTCATCCCGGGTGATGATTTTACTTGCTAACAAAACTTTGGCCATTACTGAGTGTTTCGCAATGGTGCATGTTGGTTTTTCAGTCGTTTGCAGGTTTAAGGGCAATTTCAACTTTGAATGAGGCGTTCGGCATCCTTCTAGCAACGTGGCCGCTATCCCGGAAGAAGTAACTGCTACAGCATTTTTGGATCTCGCACGAACAGTAGGTAGCCAAAATCAATGACATAAGGAATGTCTTCCCAGTTCCACCTGGCGCGTCGAGGAAAAATAAACCACCATTTCCATCATCAATTGCCTTCATTAATGTATCGTACACTTCTTTCTGTTGGGGGTTCAACAGTAGTACATTCGTTCGAACAGATTGGTTCAATGCATCTCGATCATATTCACGTTTACGTTCCAATTCTCGATTGACAGCGTCGTTCATTCCACGATGTGGCGTTGGCAATCCTAACTTGACTAAAAAACTGCCGCACATGAGGTAACAAATGTATTCAATCAAAAGCAAAGCCTGGTTATGTATCTCCTCAATCACCATGCGATCGGGATTTCCTGAACTGACACGAATTCGATGTAAAATGTCTTCTGACATGTCATCCTTGTACCTACTTGTTCCACAGTTGAGGTGGATTCAATGGGTTTCATGTCGAAATAATGTGCGTATCTGACTTGGAAATGCAAAAACAATTATTTCAACGATTGTCATATCCCAATGAGTATCGTTTTCAAGCAAATTGATCTGTTAACATGAAGCATGAAATGTTGGGCACACTACACCATTGACAGTAAATTTCGACTATCATTCTTTCTTTTGTTTGTTTGTTTCTTGTTTATTGTTTCTGTCATGTATCGGAGATGGCGTTGCATACGGATTTGAATTTTTTGTGATTTTCTTCTGATTTTGAATGCGCTAGGTTCATTGTTCAAAATGTCGAAATGTATGAGAAAATTAATTTTCTTCATAATTAATTTTTTCCGTGATTTATCCAATGTTTTAATAGTTATTATGCTATTCAAGGCGGAGACAAATCCAACAAATCAAAGATTATAAAAATCGGTCCAGCCGTTCTTGAGTTATAAATGGTGTAATTAACCCGACTTTGTTTTATATATATAGATAGACACATAATCCATTGTTTACTCGAAATACCTAATTTATTGACTTACCTACTTTTGGCAGCAACACACGACATGTGGCTCTCTTGCTTTAATTTTTAAAACAGCTTGCTTTTATGCTGACTGTCTTTCGAATTGAATTAGGTATCTATTACCGATAATGATTTTAGGCTCGAATTTGATTTTATATATTATTAAAATGATAGATAGATTTTATTAAGCTTGCTTCTAGAATTATTTGTATAGAAAATTTTCTGAAAATTGAATACATTAAAGACTACGGACAATAATTCTACTCAACTTTTGATGACACACGTCGTAAAAGAGTGACTATAAAATTGGTTTTTTGCTATAAATTGCTGTCCTATGGTCAACTCTGTTTATATTTTTACGAGTCAGTTCAATAATGATTCCGGCATGTGTGGTGATCTTAAATTTACTATCCCAATTAGGCGAAATAAATTACGATTAGTTCGTTGGTTTGGTTTTCGTTCCTTGAGATTTGGCCTTGATAAGCTGGTGCGCCAAATATACAGTTCTGCCTTTAATATTTAGGTAGGTATTTGCTAGAGTTTATTATATTAAATATAAATTATGTGATATTATGATCACATAAATTAATGATTTCCGCATGTATACCCTTTTGGGCGGACAAGCAAATGTATCTGATTCCTGCGGATATTTGGTGAACATTACTTTTTGTTTTAGATTCGTCATTATAAGTGGTTTTGAAAAGTAGAATCGTTTAACGCGATGATGCAAGTAGACGGATCAAATGATATAAATCCTGAGACTTTAAATACACTAATGGATGATCAGAACTCGCTCGAAATACGAAAACTCATGACATACCTACACAAAAAACCCTCTTAACACGATAGATTATGAAACGCGTATTTTACATCATGGAACAATGGTAGTCATAGGTACAATATAGTCAATCAAGTAGGGAAACCAATCCCGAGCCAAATCCTTGATCTCGGGATTTCGGAATTACAATTTGGCGATCCTGAAATATGCTTTTTTGTCAATAGTTAATATAAAAAAAATATATACACAAATAACATAGATAAAATCGGTCAAAAATAAACTAGTATGATTAATACTATTTAAAACATTTATTCTTAATAATGTGTAAGTTCAATCTATGTGTACTTGCCAGACCCAGGTTTCGAACCTGGGTCCCACGGCGTTATAGTCCAAGTGGCTGAAATCCCTATATATTTATGAAAAAATAACATAATGTATTTATATGTTATTAAAAGAATTTTTTCTGTTATATTTTCATTTTTATTTTATTTTTCATAAAAATTGATAAAAATAATCAATCCCGAAAGTTTAGGGATTATGTTTACCAATCCCGGGATTCATAGGTATCGAAAATAGTTCGGGATCCCAAAATTCCGGGATTCGGGATCCTGGGATAAGAATCCCTAGTCACAAAATACCCAATCTGCAATGCCACTTTTTAGGCATATGCACTTGAGCGTGCAACTCTCTTCCGCAAAAGTCGAAATATATTTTACTTAGCACGCTGTAGGTAGGTATACTCGCGACTTTCACAATTTCGTTTTGCCAACATTCTATTATCAAAGTTTTCTAGTGTAACGTTTGGTCTCAAGTCTTCAAATGGTGTTATTTTATAATTTTTATAATATCGACGCACCAACTGATTGCTCTTTGTAAATGGTTGTTTTTTCAGTTTGTCCCCGGAAACTCAGTAACGACCAGCATTGCGGGTCTCAAATCGTTGTCGGAGGATACTGATATCCAAGATCCTTGGGAAGACCTGCAGATCGACGAACATAATATTAAGAAAGATGCCCTTGAATATAATAAAAGGTTTAAAGATATAAACGTTATCTGTCGCACTGCTAGAGGTGATATTTCTCAATCGAATGTGAAAATCCCTGAATTATTAGAAGCTGTTATAGAATTGGAAAAAAAATCGTTTTATAAAAAAAATTTCGTGTGTAGTATATGTTTTGATTTTTTTCAATCGTTCGACCAAATGAAACTTCATAAATCATTACATGAAAACACATTAGCGAAAATGAGTAATTCTGAATCAAGGGTGTTTAAATGTGTTAAAAGTAATCACTCATGGAAACGATTTTGTTACATGAAGAGTCAAGAAATGACCCATTCAGTTGAAAAAAAGTTTAAATGTGACAAGTGCAACTACTCATGTGTAAAGTTATGTCACATAAAATCACACAAAATGACTCATTCCAGAGACAAATCATTTAAATGTGAGGATTGCAATTATCTTTGTGCGACGTCAAATAGCATGAAATTGCATAAAATGACTCATTCTGGTGAAAAGCCATTCAAATGTGAGGACTGTAGTTTCTCATGTGCAAAGTCTGGTAACATGAAGGCACATAAATTGACTCATTCTGCTGAAAAGCCATTCAACTGTGTGGAATGCAATTACTCATGTGCGAGGTCGGATAGCATGAAATTGCATAAAATGACTCATTCTGGTGAAAAGCCATTCAAATGTGAGGAATGCAATTTCTCATGTGCAACGTCAGGTAGCATGAAATTGCATAAAATGACTCATTCTGGTGAAAAGCCATTCAAGTGTGAGGAATGCAATTACTCGTGTGTATATGTAAATAACATGAAGGTACATAAAATGAAACATTCTGGTGAAAAGCCATTCAAATGTGAGGAATGCAATTTCTCATGTGCAACGTCAGCAAGCATTAAATTGCATAAAATGACTCATTCTGGTGAAAAGCCATTTAAGTGTAAGGAATGCAATTACTCGTGTGTACAATCAGGTAATATGAAATTGCATAAACTAACTCATTCTGGTGAAAAGCCATTCAAGTGTGAGGAATGCAATTACTCGTGTGCACAATCAGGTTATATGAAATTGCATAAAATGATTCATACTGGTGAAAAGCCATTCAAGTGTGAGGAATGCAATTACTCATGTGCGAGGTCAGATAGCATGAAATTGCATAAAATTACTCATTCTGGTGAAAAGCCATTCAAGTGTGAACTATGTTATTACTCATGTGCGACGTCAGCAAGCATGAAATTGCATAAAATGACTCATTCTGGTGAAAAGCCATTCAAGTGTTAGGAATGCAATTATTCGTGTGCACAATCAAGTAATATGAAATTGCATAAACTGACTCATTCTGGTGAAAAACCATTCAAGTGTTAGGAATGCAATTACTTGTGTGCGACGTCAGCAAGCATTAAATTGCATAAAATGACTCATTCTGGTGAAAAGCCATTCAAGTGTAAGGAATGCTATTACTCGTGTGTACAGGAGGGTAACATAACTGTACATAAAATGACTCATTACGGAGACAAGCCATTTAAGTTTGAGGGTTGTAATTACTCGTCTACACAATCAGGAAACATGAAATTGCATCAAATGGCTCATTCTGGTGAAAAGCTATGAACATGTGAGGAATGCAATTACTTATGTGTACAGGGAGGTAAGATGAAGATACATAAAATGACTCATTCAGGTAAAATTGCATTCAAGAGTGATATTATATGCAATACTTTAGGTGTGTCGTCACGAAAAGCCATTTAATTTATGCAGTTTCTCACGTGCAATTCAGGTAACATGAAATTGCATAAAATGACTCATTCTAGCGAAACGCCATTTAAATGTGTGGAATGCAATTACTCATGTGTATCGTCGGGTAACATGAAATTGCATAAAATGACTCATTCTTTGTGAAATCTATTTAAATGTGACGTATGCATTAGTCGTGTGCACTATCAGTTATCATGAATATGCATAAAATGACGTATTCTGGAGAAAACCCATTCAAGTGTGTGAGGTCTCCAAAATTTCATGTGCAAATTCAGTTATCAAGAGACATCAAATAACTTATTCTGGTAAAGCTATGTAAATGTCACGTTTCTAATTACTAATGCTTAACATCAGGTTACAAAAAATTGCAAAATGACACATTATGGTTAAAAACATTTAAATGCATTAAATGTACCTAGTTGCTCATGCAAGCAGTTTTGTTACATGAGACAAAATCACTCATTCTGTTGAGCAGACATTTAAATGTCATAGTGCAATTATTTCTTGTGTGTAAATGAACAATGAAATCACAAAAAATGATTCGTTCTTGAGAAAAGCCATTTAACTATTATGATATTAACTATAACTTATGTGACCAGACGTCCCGTTTTTAGGCGGCGTGTCGGGACGCCAAAATGTCCCATTTTCGAAAAAAAAGAAACTTGTGACCAGGTTACATAAATATTACCTATTCACTTACACATTACAAATTCACAGATACAGGGAGTGTCTGAATGGAACACTGGGAATGTTTCAACCGAATTTCATTGGGTGGAGTATTTCAAACACTTGCACAACCAATAATTTGGATCACAAAAATTTTCGTATAATTATTGAATATATTTTATATCTGCCCGGCACTAATGCACCAGTAGAAAGCGTCTTCTCTCTTATGAATAAGTTGTAGACGAGTGAAAAAACATAGTTGAATGTAGTAATGTTAATTATAAAAGTAAATTCGAAAAAATCCAGCCTAGAATTTCATTCGTTTTTGAAATCAACACCAGATATGCCTACTAAATTTGTTCTTTTTAAAATATAACATCAGATAAATTTTCATGTTTTACTTTTCATTAATAAATAAAAGAATATGTACTATTAAAAAATATATAAGAACTCAAGCTTTGTATGTGCCTACTCAAACATACCTACCAATATTCTTTAGATAAATAAATGCAATAGGTAACCTAATATGACATGAAAAAACATTACTATCTTGTCAATTGTCTTGTGTGAAAGTATGAGGCGCCTGAAATGGATAAGTACCTACCTTTTTTCGGTGTCCCGCTTTGGGGGAAAAATAAATAGCCACTTTATGTATAACCTTAGGTCACATGAAATCCCCCAATGGTTTATACTGGAAAAAAGCCATTTAAATTTGATGCATTAAATTACTAACGGGTATTCCCAGGTAGCGTGAAATAAATAAATTGACTCATTCTGGTGAAAACCCTTTTAAATATCGTCGCCTTAGGATAGGTTTATCGAAAACTAAATTATGTGAAATGTAAAGGAGAGGACGAAAAGGTTCATTACCTTATATTTCAATGCTTGTATATCAGCTTTCATATGTATTTATAATATTTAAAATAGTTTGTATTTATTTAACAGCAGATTCTGTATTTTAGCAGCGATTGTTGATATCCATAAAATATTACAATGAATTGAATTTAATATTATATACTCCAGGAAGTATTTTAGTTGTCGGTCATTCAAATTCATTTAAATACCAACGGAGTTTTGTCGGAGGAAAATTGCGACTCTCAATCTTGTGCATACGGCCCTCCAAAATTTATCTCTAGATCCGGAGGTTAATGCTGATTTCAGTCCTGTCAATTGGTCTTTTGAAATATGCACACATAGTATATAAGACCAGCCACCACCATAGTATATAAGATCCGGTCTTTTCGTACCCTAGAGGGGCCGTTGCCTGAAGGCAGACAGTTCTGTTGGTGTTAGTAACTAATCAAAAAGTGATCGGGAAAAAACCGAAGACTCACTGCTTTTCAGAAGCATCTTAGCACAGGTGAACTATTGGAAATTTTGTAATAAAAATAATCATCGCCGACGAAACCCCAAAAACAATACCATGGATTGTTCTCATTGGATAGGAAAGGGAAAGAGCTGTCGATGTGCTTAATATAGTGTGGCTGGAGAGCCAAATCGCACATCTTGTACAGCTTGTACAGCTTTTCATTATTATGTTTTTGAATAATATCACATAAATAGATGTATTTTTTTTAATTGAATTGTAACTTGTCTAATGATTAAATATATTATAATATTTACAACCATTATTTATTTGTTTTATTTGGAAAGAAATATATCAAATAAATCAACAAAAACACCTCATCGGACAGTGGTTGATTAAAAAACCTTACATAATTATTACAGATTTTCCAAAATTCTGATAAATATTACTTATTTTATATTGATTTTTTTTAGATAGGTACCATAAAATTTATAGAGATCGGTTTAAAATTAAGAAAAAATGCTTTGCCCTGTAAAGGGTATACATAAAATGACACGTCCTGATGAAAATCCCTAATGAATACAATTTGTGAAATAATATCCTAAAATACATACTGGTGACAAGTCTTACGTATAAAATGTATCCTCATATACATATTGCTATCAAATGTTTGCGATTTAGTAGGTTTACAATGCAGTGTAGGTATACTTTATTGATGCTTGCGACTTGCTGCGCGCACACGGCAAAGCGAAGTTTCGGATTCATCCGCCAAACGACGTTTGCGTTTTATTTGCGTTTTATTTGCGAGCCGATTGCGTTTTAAATGCGTGTCAAATGCGTCAATATTTCGACAATGCTGTCCAAGAGAAAACACGGTTTTCAAGGGGATTCATAAACGCCTTTTTTTGAAACTGCACCCTGCTGCGAGAGTATTTATCTTTCATTACAGTGGCGTACAAGGGTAAATAAATCAATATAAAATCAGTACGTAATATTGCATTATACCTACATTTATTTTCCCACTATTGCTTCTTTTGGAGCTGGACTGTTTTATATCGAAAGCGTTTTGAAAATTACCTATTGTTGAGCCTATTATATACCATCATCATCAATACTATCGACCGAGGGTACTTGATGGAGTTTGAATTTAAATTCTAATTGATTTAAGTTTTGTACTATTATTATTTATTAATACAATAAAAAAAGATTATAAGTTAATACACGAAGAAAGGGTAAAAACCTTATTACCTAGATACCTACTAAGTAAAGGATTAAGTACAAAAACATAATATTTTGAATAATTTGAATATTTGCAGTATTCTAAAAACCTGTTGTAAATACTATTAATACATTCGGTAGGTAAGCAGTTTTACAAAATATAATAAAAAGTTGTGACACAGCACAGCTATGAGAAGAAGTATTTCACGAGAAGAAAGGCTCGCCATATCTATACGGTAAACTAAACTATTATTATTTATTTTGTAGTATGTACTTATTTAATTAATTTTTTTATTAGTTGACACTGTCATCTTCTATAGATACACTAAAATGGAAACGGGTACTAATAATAATATATTGAAGTGAGAATAATGAATACCCACCTACTACTATTGATAGGTATGTGCTTGTGTACTTGTATCGGTACAAGTATATTTATATTAATTATTGTTTTTTTGTTATAATATATTAGTTGCGATTAATTGACAATAAAATTTTGATAATTTATCTATTTAGCCGCTACAGTACCATATTATTCAATTACATATTCAAAAAAAGTTGGTAGTTATGAATTCAAAACACCTTTCATAAAAAATAGATTGAAATATTAGTAGGTATACCATCATCAATACTATCAACCGAGGGTACTTGATGGAGTTTGAATTTAAATTCTAATTGATTTAAGTTTTGTACTATTATTATTTATTAATACAATAAAAAAAGATTATAAGTTAATACACGATCTTTCCTTGAATGACAAGTTGGGAATGCTGTACTTTCGTCCTCTCATTATGTGGCCGAGGTACTGTAGTTTCTTGGTTTTGATACTACGTAGAACTTCTCAGTCCTTCCCCATTCGATTGAGAACTTCAACATTTGTCACCTGGTCAGTCCAAGGAATTTTGAGGATGCGTCTATACAGCCACATCTCGAAAGCTTCAAGTCTCCGTGACATCCTTTGGTTTAGCGTCCATACTTCCATTCCATAGAAATAATTGAGAGAATATAACAACGTACCATACGCAGTCTCAGACCTAGGTTAAAGTCTCGATTGCTACGGAGGCATCTCATTTTGAGAAAGGCCCACCTTGCGATCTCAATTTATTCTAATTTTTATTTCCTGAGACTGGTCCCATTTCTCATTGACCCATGTACCTAAATATTTATTTATTATGGGCCACGCGTTCGATTAGTTCGCTGTTAATGACAAAAATTATATTGGTGTCTGGTGTCGCTATTTTTGATACTAGTAATAGTTTTGTTTTCTTGAGGTTCATTTTTAAATCATAAGAATTACTGACCTCATTAACCTTTTCTACCTGTTGGTGTAAACTCTAAGCTATCAGCAATCAACACAGTATCATTGGCATATCGTATAATAAATGTTAATATTTTTCCCATTAATTAAAATACCATTATCCTTATAAAATATATTAGTACCTACTTAATACTTTTGGCTGCCTACATAAAATTGACGAGGAAGAATCTCTTCACAGCTATTTATATTTACACTGTATTATAATTGAATGCCTGTTTTCATTCGACAATGATTTATTAATCTGTTTGAAGTAAAAGTGGTATCGATATGAAATCGGAATAAAAGTAACGATCCAAGTATCTGTCAAAAAGTATTGATAAATCTTGACAGCCCTAGTAAGTCTTATACGTCACGGGGAAAGTATTAAATCCTTTGACAATATATTTTCGTTTTAAACACCTCAAATGGATGTCAAACGTGAATCAGATGAAGGCAAATCCGTGGCAGAACCGCAGCATTGGTTTGAGATACCCAAAGAGTCTCCAAACAGCCCAGACGTTAAGGAAGGGAATCCCGATAATGACAGTTGCATATTTGAGGTTAGTTTTACTGATATCGAACTATAGGTAATAAAATAAATAAAAAAGCCCATCTAATGGATGTACTCGTAGCTTAAATTTACGAATGTTTGGGTAAAAAAAAAACTCAGCTCCACTGTTTATAATGGGTTAAAATCATTTTACATTGCTGAAGTATACTTCATCGCATCCATTCGATACACAAGACTGCTATCGAGGGTAGTTTATCATATTTATGTATTGAGTCTTATAATTGTTACAATAAATTAGCCGTCAAAACTGTATCTCGCTATAAAAGTTAACACAGTCAAGAGAGGTGTTGTTAAAACATAGCACTTTTTGACAGTTCAGACGGTTGACTTAATGGAAACTTGTATGTAGGTACGTAGTATGCAGTATGACGTATCACACTTCACAGTGTGATACACTACATGCATACTACAATATAAGGCCGTTTAGACCGTCCAACCTCTTAGGGTCGTATAGTAAGTAGGTTTTGACTTAAAATTCATGTCTAAATAAAACACTGTTCTTGACAGTTTACACTTTACAGGAAGCCAGCATCAAACATATTTTGAAGATAGCCGATATACTGGATTATTAATTAGGTTTTCATTCTTGAATTCAAGAATTTTGCCAATATGGCCGTATAGACTGTCCAACCTCTTTGGGTCGTATAGTAGGTAGGTTTTGACATAAAATTCATGTCTAAATAAAACACGGTTCTTGACAGTTTACACTTTACAGGAAGCCAGCATCAAACATATTTTGAAGATAGCCGATATACTGGATTATTAATTAGGTTTTTATTATTGAATTCAAGAATTTTGCCAAAATCAGTCATGAGAATTGAATTAAGTACCTTCATATTGAATCTAATGAAATTGGAGACCGTATAGTATACGGTCATCTCTTTCCGATAGAAAGCTCATGGCTAACCATTGAAATTGAAAGCCAATAAACTATACATTTGGGCTTAGACAAATAAAGACAGGGCAAAAAAATGATTTGTAGTTCTCCAGTACCCTTTTTAGAAAAATTTCTTAGATTATTATTCCTAACACAAAAATTTCGAAACACTAATGTCAGGTTTTATTAGAAACTGAATCCCCAATGTAACTGTTAAAAAATTCTCGGTGTCCACCTGAATTCCGGAGTGGTGTAGGTCATTGCTGGGGAGGGCTGACAGGGCTCTAGCCTGGGGGGACCGGCGTGTCGGGTTGACCAGATAAGTGAGATTAACACACATAATAAATTAGCTTTAATAGTAATGAATGAACATTTTCAATTATATAATTGTGCAATATATTTTATGATTATTATGTGTCGATACTCGACAGCTCCATTATTGAAGTAGATGTATTAAAAATCGCCAATTATTCACTGTATAATTACCCTAAATTTGAACTAAAATACAATTTGAAAAACTTTAATGTAGTGTTTCACACTGCCTTTAATCTTAGCGGTATGTAGGAGGCCAGCCAAATATCCTAGCCTGAGGGCCCGTTTCAGGATGTGGGGATCATGGTGTAGGTACACCGAGTGCAATAGACAAAAGAGCAATAAACGAGAAATTACGCTGTGAAGAAGGAAAAGAGCCTATGGTGCTAATTTACATTCTTCTCCTTGCCCCGCCCCCCCCAATATTAAATCCTGGGCGCGCCACTGGCTCTACATGTAACCTAATTAAACGCCTTAATAGGTACATAAATATGATAAAATACCCTCCCTCTTGTGTATAGAATAGATGCGCACAAGTTTTTTACCGTCCGCACCGTATTAGTCAATTAAAATATAAATGTAAATACATATGCAGCCATCTTGTACTTGCTAAAAGTTTTGTGTGCACAAGTCTTTTACCGTGTCGATGAACCGATCAGTTCATTCCATCCATTATTATAAATAAATGTGCAGCCATATTGTACTTGTTAAAACTATTATTTATTAATGGGCACAATGGCCATTTCGAATACGAAACATTTATGATTTTTGGTAGTGCTAAGGCAGTTTTCGCACGATACATACTGTAATATTATTACAGATATGTCCCTAAATTATAATTTTCTATAAGTATTCTGACCGGGTTATATAATACCGATAAACCGTGATATACTCATATAAACTAGTTAATCATATAAGCCGTCTCTTACATCTTAATTTGCTTCGTCTGCCGCACAGCCATAAATCAAACCTTATAGTAACGTCGATCCGATGTTGCATTAGAAGACCGCGCACATCTACCTAGCGACAATCGCACGTAACCTTAGACTATAGATACATCTAGACGCCACCAATTGCATTGCAAAATGAAGCTGCGTGCCGTGTGTTTGGTTTGTAGGCGAGCGAACGAATTCGTATACAATTTTTTGAGACCGTAGACCATTTCACTAGTGCTCGCCCAAAATGCTCGCACTAGACGCTCAGAATTATAATATAATTTTCTATTTTTTTTACGTTACATAGTATTTTTAAGCGGTCAAAATGCAACCATTGGGTAAAGATATCGTAATTTTTGTTATTTTCAAGAAACACTAGGTCACTTGATATTAAACTGCATAATAATATACAAATATATTATCACGAATATGTATCAACTTACCTATGAAACGTAATACAATCTTCTTGCTTATCAGTACGGCTACCACATTTTATTACAACACACAGAACCATCTTTTCTACTTAATTAACTAAAAATATTTACCACTGACTTTATGTTTAACACAAAAAATAGCAATTTTAGCAACACGGTTATCGACGCTTAGTTAAGCAACAAACTAAGATTTGGCGGCTTCACTTTATCAAACCATCTCTTACATCTGTAAACCTTTTATCTTACTCTAGCGCATGTCGCAGAGATTATAAGGGTGCCGAATACTTTCTCACTCGCACTTATGCATCGTTTTTGTTCAGGTCTTGCACGTAACCTTTTGAAACTTGGATATATATTTGGATGCGGTGACCGGCGAGCAGGTATAGGAATGACCAATTCGTAGTTGTTCGTATGCGTTGTGGCATCTTCGACTCGCAGGCGTGCGATTTGTTGATAGCAGTACTAGTTTTTTTATGTTGTTTTGTTGTTGTTTTTTTGCACATGTTTTTTTTCAAACTAAAAAGTCGCATTCGACCAATCAACATATGTTTGTGAATAATGATGGCGTCACATCGACGTCTTCGCGACGTTGCAGACGGGACGAGTTTTGACAACGGTCACAGTGAAACCGGGAAACCAGCAATCTTTACTCTTTCAGCATTGCTTTGGGGTGACATATTATAAAGGGCGACGAATGAAGGAACGATTAAAAATATTACTTGGTACATTTGAGAAACGCTTTCTTTGACATATTGTTTTTATTTTTAGAATCCTCTAGTCAACGAGATATATATCAAATCTGAGAATATTTTTCAACTAGGTGAAGAGATCTTTGAAGATTCGAAGCACGATATCATTAATGAAAACGCCCAACCTGTAATTGTAATTGTAACTGTGTTCGTAATTTTCTTTTATTTTCGAATGCGCGAGGTTCATTGTTCAAAATGTCAAAATGTATGAGAAAATGAATTGTCTTCATATTTTTTTTCCGTGATTTATCCGATGTTTTAATAGTTATTCTGCTATTCGGGGCGGAGACAAATCCAACAAATTAAAGATCATAAATATCGGTCCAGCCGTTCTCGAGTTATAAATGGTGTAACTAACCCAACTTAATATATATAGATTATATACTTCTATAATATAATAGAGATCGGTTTAAAATGAAGAAAAAATGCTTTGCCCTAATTTAACGGGTTAATAACATAAAATAACACGTCCTAATGAAAATCCCTAATGAATGCAATGTGCGTTTCATATAAATCCTCACAACTTAGTTATCCTAAAATACATACTGGTGACAAGTCTTACATACAAAATGTATCCTCATATATCATAATATGTTTGCGATTTAGTAGGTTTACAACGCAGTGTAGATATACTTTATTGACTGATGAATAACCTTTTAAATGCATTGGGTATTCATATAGATGACGCCGCTTTAACTGTTTACCTTAATGCCGCAATCTGATTTAATACTAATGATTTTGTCACCTTGGACTGAAGTTGCTATGCAGGTATGTATTGATCAATATCAATACCATGGCCCCCACAAGGCTGACAGGGCTCTAACCTGGGGAGCCGGTCTCAGGAGGGGACCGGCGAGGCGCGATGACCAGATAAATGTGATAAACACACATAAAAAATTTTCTTGTATTGAAAAAAAAGTCGCCTGCGTCGCTATTTTCCTTCAGGCATATTATTATTCAAAGTATCAATACTCGACATCTCCATAAATTAAATGGATGTATTAAAATATATAATAAAACACTAATATACACATTAATTTTACCGCGTACACCATTTGGAAAAAGCTACGGTAGAGAATCACGTTGCCTTTATCCTTAGTGATAGGAAGGGGGGCTCGCCAAAGATCCTAGTCTGGGGGCCCCTTCACGATGTGGGGCCCATGATCAACACTGTAATAATAATTCTGGTTGTGATATAGTAATTAATGGAATCTCCTACTGGAATAAATTAGAAGTAAGTCGTGTTTCCTGCCAAAGTATCGTCAGGCGTCAAAACAACACTAGCTAATAGTAATGGATGTTTCCCTGCTATATCCTGTTTCCTATTCGAATAAATTAAAACTTTGTCTCGAATAGTGATCATGTTTACTGACACCTGAATTATTGTTATTTTACTATAGATATTAACCAAAATCAATTGTTTCGTAAATGTATCTAGGTAGGTATGCATGCATTTGTTTATTTTTAAGATGCCTTATCAAAACAATTCTTTACTCACACGTATTTTGTGATTATTTTAGGTACATGTTCTTCCTATCATTTTAGTTATGAACTTAGACATTAAATGAATAAACAAACTAGAATTTATTATGATCACTGCCAGAGCCGAGTTAACTAGTCAAAGGATGTACCTATGTGGCGTCAGGCCGTGGACGATTGTTGTTGTTGATTTTACAGAAGCTTTGACTGTCATTTCGCATCTTCTCATCTAAAAGATTCGTCGACCAGGCCCTCGCTCCAATCCTGTTAGCACTTTACAATTCTGCCAATCTCTTCCATCCTACCCACCGCAAGGGCACCTTTCAATTCGTCGACATTCTCAAATATATATCCGCAATTCCCAGACGGTCAAGTTGTTCTTTCCACGAGACTGAGTGATAATTTTTCCGATTTTACGAACAGGAACGGCGCTCCGGTCCATTTCGAGCCCTGGTTGAAGATTTAAAGGTAACTTGGCATCACGTCATTTAACGCAGTTTTACGTGATCATTACCTTATCATTAAAAAATATATATTATTACCTACCTACATATTACTTTTGGCTGTCTTCATAAAATTAATGAAGAAGAATCTGTTCACAACTATTTATATTTTTTTTTATAATTAAAAGGCTGTTTTGATTCATCAATGATTTATTATTCTGTTTGAGGTAGGTAGGAGTGGTGTCGATATCATATCGGAATAAAAGTAACGATCCAAGTATTGGTGAAAAAGTATTGACAAATCTAGACAGCCCTAGTAAGTCTTAAACGTCACGGATGAGAGCAATTATACCTAGGCCATTGACAATATATTTTCGATTTAAACACGTAAAATGGATGTCAAACGTGAATCAAATGAAGGCAGATCTGTGGCAGAACCGCGGCATTGGTTTGAGGTACCCTTGGAGTCTCCAAATAGTCCAGACGTTAAGAAAGCGAATCCCGACAATGAAAGATGCATATTTGAGGTTAGTTTTACTGAACTGGTAATAGATTAAAAAAAAGCCCATCTAATGGCTCTTACTTATATTTACGAATGTTTGGGTGAAAAAAAAACAGCTCCACTATTTATAATGGGTTAAAATCATTTTACATTGCTGAAGTATGCCTACTTCATCGCATCTATTCGATACACAAGCTGCTATCGAGGGTACCTAGTTTATCATATTTATCTATTGAGTCTTATAATTAATTGTTAGAATAAATAAGCCTTCAAAACTGTATCTCGCTCTAAAAGTTAACACTGCTAAGAGAGGTGTTGTTAAAACATAACACTTTTTGACATTTCAGACGGTTGACATAATGGAAACTTGTAGGTAGGTACGTAGTATGCAGTTTGACGAATCACACTTCACAGGGAAACGTTGTATAGGAAATACATGGCCGTTTAGACCGTCCAACCTCTTTGGGTCGTATAGTAAATAGGTTCTGACTTAATTCATGTCTAAATAAAACACGGCTCTTGTCGGTTTACACTTCCCAGGAAGCCAGCAGCAAACAAATTTTGAAAATAGCCGATATATTAGGTTATAAATTGTTACGTTTTCATTCTTGAATTTTGCTAAAATCAGCCATGACAATTGAATTTAATAGGTACCTTCATATTGAATCTAATAAAATTGGAAACCGTATAGTATACTGTCACCTCTTTCCGATAAGCTCACGGCGAACTGTGTCACGGTGAAATATTTTATGTATCTACTCTACCTAACCTAACCCAATTAACCGCCTCAATAGGTACTTACATAAATATGATAAAATACCCTCGATAGGAATCTTGTGTATAGAATAGGTGCGCACAAGTTTTTTACAGTCTAGATCTACCAATCAGTCAATTTAAATTAAATGTAAATACATATGCAGCCATCTTGTACTTCTTAAAAGTATTTTTTATTACTGGGTACAATGGCCATTTCGAATACGAAACATGATTGATTTGTGCCAGTGCTAAGGCAGTCTTCGCACGAAACATATTACATATATGTCCCTAAATTATAATTTTCTATGAATATTCTGACCGGGTTAATAATAAGTGTGTATAATAGCCGTCTCTCACATCTAAACTCGCTCGTCTGCCGCACAGCCATAAATCAAACCTTATAGGAACGTCGATCCGATGTCGCATTAGAAGACCGCGCACATCTACTTAGCGACAATCGCATGTAACCTATGTGAAATGTATATATATATTTGGATGCGGCGACCGGCGAGCAGGTATAGGAATGACCAATTCGTAGTTGTTCGTATGCATTCTGTCGTCTTCCACTCGCAGTCCGAGAGGCGTGCGATCTGTTGATAGCAGCACTAGAAATTTTTTTTTTCAAACTAAAAAGACGCATTCGACCAATCAACGTATGTTTGTGAATAACGATGACGTCACATTGACGTATTCAACACGTTGGAGACGAGACGAGTTTTGATGTGCGAGCCGGCCAACGGTCACAGTGAAACCGGCAAACCAGCAATCCTTAGCATTGCTTTGGGGTGACTTATTATAAAGGGCGACGAATTAAGGAACGATTATAGGTACTTTTGAGAAATACTTATATATTGTTTTTATTTTTAGAATCCTCCAGTCAGCGAGATATTTATCAAATCTGAGAATATTTTTCAACTTGTTGAAGAATTCTTTGAAGATTCGAAGCGCGAGATCATTAATGAAAACCCCCAACCTGGAAGTTCTTGCTCCAAGTTCATTATGAATTAATAACCTTTCTGAAGATTTAAGCTCACATTAACTTGATCATTGTATTCGTTATCTGATAATAAAATATTTTTTTTTCAGAACCTTCCAGTCGAGTCGTATATCAAATCTGAAGTACCTGAAATCAAAGAAGAGGATTTTAATGACTCAACGTATCAGTTCAGCAATGAAAATCCCCAACCTGGAAGTTCATACACAGTATATAATGGACCAATCGATCAAGTAAGTGTTTTTTTTTACCACACTAATTTTTGCGGAAATAGTTTATTATTTGAATTTCTTCTATCGCACACTCAAATTTTGCTACAAACGATGGCAGCACCGCCGAGTGGTGTGCAAATGCATAATATCTGTACCTCAGAGGCAGACGGATGCAAGTGCCAAATACCCAATTGTTCAGGAGAGCCAAAAAACAATTTTTATTTTAAACGAATGTTCATAACTTCTAAGAAAATATACATATAATGATCATTATTTTTTTTATTCTAATTCAATTAAAGTACTTCTGGAATATGTAAGAATGAAATAAATATAATACAATTTTATATCTAAAAAAATAAAATAAAAAACGTAGTGTGGATTTGCATCCTTATGCCTCTAAAGATATTTTGTTAAATGTGGATTTTTATCTTATTTACCTAGCCAAAATAAAACAAATTATAAGTTAAAAAAAATTATAGGTATAAATATAACAAAGCAAAACACAAAACACGATGTATTCATCATCATCACCAGCCTGAATCTATTCACTGCTGGATGAAGGCCTCGCTAATCTCCAAGTTGATTCCACTTCTCTCGTCCCTGTGCGTTGCGTTGCCAAGTTTTTCCGCAGAACTTTATCATTTCATCGATCCGGCGGCCTCTAGATCTACCTTGCGGATGTTTTGTACCTCTTGGATACCACTGGATGAATAAATTTGTCCAACGATTGTTCTTTCTTCGACTTATGCGTCCAGCCCATTTCCATTTGAGGTTTTTAGCAAACTGTATCCCATCATTAATCCTTGTCTGTTCCCTTATCCACTCATTCTTCTTTTTGTCCGTTTGCATTATGCCCAGCATGCACCTTTCCATTCCACGTTGTGCTACTCTAAGTTTCCGGATTTCTCTTTTACTTAGGGTCCATGTTTCACACGCATGTGATTACGGGAAGTACACACTGGTTGAACACTTTGTACTTTAGGCTCAGTGGTAGGTCATTTTTGAAGAAATTATTCAGGCGGTCAAAAGCACTCCAGCCAAGCTTTACTCTGCGAACAATTTCATCAAATATACATCCATCTATAGACACTTGTTGTGCCAGATAGATGTAGTTTTTCACCTGTTCGAGCTGAATGCCATTGATGAGGATCTCTTTTTGGCCCGCAAAGCAGTTGAACATGACTTTCTTCTTTGACACATTTATTTTCAAGCTTACTTTGTTGCTTACTTCATCGAGTTCCTGCATTCTGCTTTGGGGGTCTTGTGAGTCTTGCAAACCACTATTTATTGTCATCGGGAAAGCGCAGATGACTCACGTATTCTCCATTTATGGGGGCCCGCGTCATTCCTGTCAAGTTCTCTAAATAAGTCTTCAAGTGTAGCTGTAAATAGTTTAGGTGAGATTGTATCACCTTGTCGGACTCCTTTGCTGATAGAAAATGCGCGATGGTTTATGGAGATGTTGTTGCGCTACTGTATATATTATTGAAAATATTTATATAGCGCCCGGGGATTCCTTGATTTCTGAGTGCATCGAGTATTGAAAATTTCTTAATAGAATCGAACCCTTTCTCATAGTCTATAAAACCCATGGATAGCGGCAGCTTATATTCCTGTTACCGCTCTGATTTCTCTGATGACTTTGATATGGTCCATAGTGCTGTATCCTCCTCAAAAGCTCGTTCTCCTGGCTGGTTCTGGTCTAATACATATTGCAGACGGTTTGAGAGAATTTTATCTTAGTGGATTATTGGATTTGCATCCTTCTGCCTCTAAGGTAGGTATGGCACTTGCATCTTTATTCTATGCATATCTTGGACTAGGACTACCATCTCTCTGCCTCTAATAAATAAAGCCTTTAGCATGACGAATCTTAAAAAAAAATCATTTTCCCCAAAAATGGAGTTGCATCCGTCTGCCTCTGAGGTACAGATATTATCTATGGAACGTATGGTCTATCTATGATTTTATTTTCAGTTGGTGACTTATGTCTAGTGTGCTTACTGCATGTATAAAGTGTGTCTTAACCTGCCTATGTCTTGATTATTACTGTTGTGTATTTGGTGCAAGATGTGCCTATGTCATTCCTATTTTCCTCATTTCCCAGTATTTTCAAAAAAAAAAAAAAAAACTGTCTGATTATTCGCCTTGAGCTTGTCAATTTATATTTTTTTTAACCAGATGTGTATTAAAAAAGTTGATAATATTAATTGTTGACGAGAAATAAACAGTCTCTTGTAATGAACAATAATTGACGAGTTTACCTTTGGTGAGTGTACACGGCGCCTGAAGATGCCGAAAGGCGAAACCCGGGTCGCAAAAAACGACATTAATGGAATACTACAGATCTTGAATCCGTTAGAATTTAAATTCAAATTCCATCAAGCACCTTCACTCGATAGTATTAATATAATAATTGATATATATGACACAGGCACTTCCTACATTATGCCTCAGATATTATCACTGATTTTGATAAATATAGCAATTCATACGAAAGAAAAGCTGAGTCTAATCAGTTTAGAGGCCAAAACGATGGCAACACTGCTGAGTGGTTTGCAAAATGTATCATGTATATTATGATTTTATTTCCAGTTGGCGACATTGTCATTGTTTTCGCTTTGTAATGCATGGGAATAAAAATTAATCATTTCCGTGTTAAATAGGTACGTAAAATGGATGTCAAAGCCGAACCAGATGTAAGCGAATCAGACGCGGAAGGGGAGAATAGATGCAATGTAGCCGGAGAGCGCCCAAACACTCCGGACACCAGCATTTATATGAAACAAGAGATTCCCGACACTGATAGTCTCGCATTTCAGGTTAGTTTTGTCAAATACGTACTTATATCGAACTATGATAGGATTCAAAGAAAAGTTGCTCTACTGTAGGCGTGTCCTGTCCATAAGCGCGTAAAATTGTGTCTTGAAAATGTAACATCCTTATTTTTTTACGTGTTTTAACGGCCCACATGCTCAGCGTACGTCGAAATGGAGCTTTTATGCTATTTTCGAAGCATGATCCTGGACATTCCTTAAACGATGTAGATAATCAATTTACATGATTTTGAAGCCTTATTATCAAAACTATTTTGCTTTGAAAACCTTTATGCAGCTATTTCTCATGTATTATGTTAATTTCCCCCTGAAATTCAAGATTTAAACTATTCAATTTGAAAGACGTCCATCATAACTGTCTGGAATCTAATTTTTACTTACTTTTGTACCACTGTAATCGCTGGTTAAGGACATTCTGATTGATCTGTAGGCATTTGTGGTTTAAGACTTAAAACCACATTCCTTGATACTTTAAAGCATTTTATGAGCATATTTGAAACGGAAACAACATTAAAAACTCCGTTAGAGTTGTCCACGGACAAAAATACTCTTCGTGCATGTAATAAACGTATTATTCTTATCTTTCTCATACGCGGCTTTCTCTGGTTGTCAATCGCTTCGCAGCTGAATTCAATTTATTATTTATTAAGATATTATTATTTTAAGCTATACATTGAATCGAACATCAAATAATACATAATCTTAATTCTATTTACATGTTATTTTTTTATTATTATTAACTTGAACTAAAATTTATTGCATGTTTTGAATTTAGTTTACTTCAATAGTTAATAATTAAGGATTTTACATTTGACGCGAATTGCTGAAGACTGATAGTTAAAAAAGGCTTTAATTCTTTTATTCATGGCGTTAGCCCAAAAAGTTGGCATGTTTCGAAATCATAATAAAGAGTTATTCCTATTTTGAATTTTGATACGCCCTCTAAAATCAGACAAAATACTAAAATCTTTGTGCTTTATTTGCATGTTCTATAATCAGGTGACCTTGATTTTTTTTCTAGCATAGGTACATGCATGTATAATATATAGACACATAATCCATTGTTCACTCTAAATACCTCATTTATTGACTTACCTACTTTTGGCAGCAAACCACGATATATGGCTCGCTTGCTTTAAGTTTTAAAACAAATCCTAAGATACTTACTGGTTACAGCTTGCTTTTATGCTGATTGGCTTTAGAATTGAATTATCTATTACCGATAATGATTTTAGGCTCGAATTTGATTTTATATATTATTAAAATGATAGATAGATTTTAGTAAGCTTGCTTCGAGAATTATTTGTATGGAAAAGTTCCTGAAAATTGAATTTATAGAAGACTACGGACAATAATTCTAGTCAACTTTTGATGACACACGTTGTAAAAGAGTGACTATAAAATTGGTTTTTTGCTATAAATTCCTGTCTTGTAATCAACTCTGTTGATATTTTTATGAGTCAGTTCAATAATGATTCCGGCATGTGTGGTGATCTTAAATTTACTGTCCCAATTAAGCAAAGTAAATTACAATTAATTCGTTGGTTTGGTTTTGATTCCTTGAGATTTGTCCCTGATAAGCTGGTGTGCCAAATATACAGTTCTGCCTTTAATATTTATGTAGGTATTTGCAAGAGTTTATTATATTAAATATATTATTTTTTTTTGTCAAAATTTCTTTACGAGCCAGTTTGTGTGTGAGAGGGAAAACGAATTTAGTGTGTCTGAAAAAATATGTGATATTATGATCACATAAATTAATGATTTCCGCATGTATACCCTTTTGGGCGGATAAGCAAATGTATCTGCTTCCTGCGGATATTTGGTGAACATGACTATTTATTTTAGATGCGTCATTATAAGTGGTTTTAAAAAGTAGGATCGTTAAACGGGATAATGCGAGTAGACGGATCAAGTGATATAAATCCTGAGACTTTAAATACACTAATGGACGATCAGAACTCGCTCGAAATACGAAAACTCATGACATACCTACACAAAAAATCCTCTTAACAAGATAGATTATGAAACGCGTATTTTACATCATGGAACAATGGTAGTCATAGGTACAATATAGTCACAAGTAGGGAATCCAATCCCGAGCCAAAACCTTGATCCCGGGATTTCGGAATTACAAATTGACGATCCCGGGTTCCCGGGATATGCTTTTTTTTCAATAGTTGAAATAAAAAAAATTATATACACAAATAACAAAGATAAAATCGGTCAAAAATAATTTAGTATGATTTATACTCTGAAAAACATTTATTGTTAATAATGTGTAAGTTCAATCTATGTGTACTTGCCAGACCCAGGTTTCGAACCTGGGTCCCACGGCGTTATAGTCCAAGTGGCTAACATCCTTATTTGTTTATGAAAAAATAACAATGTATTTATATGTTATTAAAAGATTTTTTTTTGTTATATTTTCATTTTTATTTTATTTTTCATAAAAATTGATAAAAATAATCAATCCCGAAAGTTTCGGGATTCTGTTTACCAATCCTGGGATTCATAGGTATCGAAAATAAATCGGGATCCCAAAATTCGGGGATTCGGGATTGGAATCCCTAGTCACAAAATACCCAATCTGCAATGCCACTTTTTAGGCATTTGCACTTGAGTGTACAACTCTCTTCCGCAAAGGTCGAATTATATTTTCCTTAGCACGCTGTGGGCGGGTATACTCGCGACTTTCACATTTTTGTTTTGCCGACATTCTTTTATTAAAGTTTTCTAGTGTAACGTTTGGTCGCAAGTCTTCAAATGGTGTTATTTTATAATTATAATATCGTCGCACCAACTGATTACTCTTTGAAAATGGTTTTTTTTTTAGTTTGTCCCCGGAAACTCAGTAACGACCACCATTGCGGGTCTCAAATCGTTGTCGGAGAATACTGATATCCAAGATCCTTGGGAAGACCTGATCGACGAACATGATATTAAGAAAGATGTCCTGGATTACAATGAAAGGTTTGGAGATATAAACGTAATCTGCTGCATTGCAAGAGGTGATATTTTTCAATCGAATGTGAAAACCCCTGAAGTGTTAGAGGCTGTTATAGAATTGGAAAAAAAATCGTTTTATAAAAAAAATTTCGTGTGTAGTATCTGTTTTGATTTTTTTCAATCGTTCGACCAAATGAAACTTCATAAATCATTACATGAAAACACATTAGCGAAAATGAGTAATTCCGAATCAAGGCTGTTTAAATGTGTTAAAAGTAATTACTCATGGAAACGATTTTGTCACATGAAGAGTCAAGACATGACCCATTCAGTTGAAAAAAAGTTTAAATGTGACAAGTGCAATTACTCATGTGCATTGTCACGTAGCATAAAATTGCATAAAATGACTCATTCTTGTGAAAAGCCATTCAAGTGTGAGGAGTGTAAATACTCGTGTGCAAAATCAGGTAACATGAAATTGCATAAATTGACTCATTCTGGTGAAAAGCCATTCAAATGTGAGGAATGTGACTACTCATGTGTACACGTAGGTAACATGAAGACACATAAAATGAAACATTCTGGTGAAAAACCATTCAAATGTGAGCTATGTAATTACGCATCTGTGTCGTCGGGTAGCATGAAATCGCATAAAATGACTCATTCTGGTGAAAAACCATTCAAGTGTGAGGAATGCAATTACTCATGTGCAACGTTCAGTAGCATAAAATTGCATAAAATGACTCATTCTGGTGAAAAACCATTCAAGTGTGAAGAATGCAATTACTCAAGTGCAAGTTCAAATCACATGAAAATGCATAAAATGACTCATTCTGGTGAAAAGCCATTCAAATGTGAAGTCTGTAGTTTCTCATGTGCAAAGTCTGGTAACATGAAGACACATAAAATGAAACATTCTGGTGAAAAGCCATTCAAATGTGAGCTATGTAATTACGCATCTGTGTCGTCGGGTAGCATGAAATTGCATAAAATGACTCATTCTGGTGAAAGGCCATTCAAGTGTGAGGAATGCAATTACTCATGTGCAAAGTCAGGTAGCATGAAATCGCATAAAATGACTCATTCTGGTGAAAAGCCATTCAAGTGTAAGGAATGCAATTACTCATGTGCAAGGTCAAATCACATGAAATTGCATAAAATGACTCATTCTGGTGAAAAGCCATTCAAGTGTGAGGAATGTACTTACTCATGTGCAACGTCAGGTAGCATGAAATTGCATAAAATGACTCATTCTGGTGAAAAGCCATTCAAGTGTGAGGAATGCAATTACTCATGTGCAACGTCAGGTAGCATGAAATTACATAAAATGACTCATTCTGGTGAGAAGCCATTCAAATGTGAGGAATGTCATTACTCAAGTGCAAGGTTATTTGACTTGAAAGTACATAAATGGACTCATTCTGGTGAAAAGCCAATCAAATGTGAATAATGCAATTACTCATGTGCAACGTCAGGTAGCATGAAATTGCATAAAATGACTCATTCTGTCAAAAGCCGAATGCAATTACTCATGTGAAAGGTCAAATCACATGAAATTGCATAAAATGACTCATTCTGGTGAAAAGCCATTCACGTGTGAACTATGTAATTACTCATGTGCAACGTCAGCAAGCATTAAATTGCATTAAATGACTCATTCTTGTGAAAAGCCATTCAAGTGTGAGGAATGCGCTAGCATGAAACTGCATCAAATGACTCATTCCGGAGACAAACCATTCAAGTGTGAGGAATGCAAATACTCATGTGCATGTGCATTCAAGTGTGAGATATTGACATATTCCTGGACTTTCCCTCTTTAATGGGGAGCCGCAATAAAGTTTTGTAGGCCTAAACGTGCAACTTGGCTACATAGTCAATTAACAGAATAGGAAAGGCTTATGACGTATCACCTGGCTCTCTGGATAAAAAGAAATATGTTAGATTTACAATACTAATTATAATATGTACCTAGATATAAAATTTTAAACCAATAGCTTTAAGTAATATATTAAAGTTTCATAGCATTAAAATTATTGTAAATAATTTTGTGATAGGAATAGCTTGTAAATCTATGGAAGATTTTTTTATGAGTTTAAAAGAGATGGATGTAAAAGATGTAAGACTGGAAGAGAGTTAGCATGAAAGTTCTTTTGCAATAGCTGTACCGTTCTAAAACATTTAAAAGTCAATCGAAAACAAAAATCGTAATCACGAGCACACGTAAAGTTGAGTTCGCAAACTGTGGCGTCAAAAATAAAACTAATGTCGGCCATTTATTATTAGAATATAAATGCTATTGAAATATAGTTAATTAAGAAACAATATAAAAGATAATAATAAAAACATGTCACTGTTTAACATAAGTTTCTTTCTTGTAAAAAAAAACCATTGAATAGAAAGCCACGTGCTTACAAAAAAAATAAAGACTTTTATTATCTAATTTTTGTAAATCCTGAGTTCAAGCAATACCCTGAGCTAGCTCGGAGCTCGGGATATCTCAATGTACAATTCCTTATGTGGGTTGTCACGTACCATGAAATCACATGACTCATTCAGGTGAAAAGCCAATTAAATGCTAGGTATTTATTTACACATGTATGTCGTCGGGTAATATGAAATTTCATAAAGTGGGTCATTCTCGTGAAAAGCCATTCAAGTGTCAGGAATACAATTTCTCATACGCAAGGTCAGGTAGCATGAACTATCATAAAATCATTCATACTGGTGAAAAGTCATTTCAATATGAGGTATATAATTACTCATGTGTATCGTCTGGTAACATGAAATTGCATAAAATGACTCATTCTAGTGAAAAGCCATTTAAATGTGACGTATGCAATAGTCGTGTGCACTATCAGGTATCATGAAATTGCATAAAATTACGTATTCTGGAGAAAACCCATTCAAGTGTGCGAGGTCTCCAAAAATTCATGTGCAAATTCAGTTATGAAGAGACATCAATTAACTCATTCTGGTGAAGCTGTCGTAAAGTTTCTAATTACTTATGTTAGTCGTCAGGTTGCAAGAAATTGCATAAAATGACACATTATGGTGAAAAAACATTTAAATGCATTGGAAATGGAATGAAAGAAAAGGTTCATTACCTTATATTTCAATGCTTGTATATCAGTTTTCATATTTATTTATTTTATTCAAAATAGTTTGTATTTGCTTAACAGCAGATTCTGTATTTTAGCAGCGATTGTTGATATCCATAAAATATTAAAATGAGTTGAATTTAATATTATATATTTCAGGAAGTATTTTAATTGTCGGTCATGCAAATACATTTAAATACCAACGGAGTTTTGTCGGAGGAAAATTGCGACTCCCGATCTTGTGCATACGGACCCTCCAAAATTTATCTCTGGATCCGGAGGTTAATGCTGATTTTTGTCCTGTCAAGCCTCCGGTGTAATGTAGTCTTTTGAAATATTCAGACAGAGTATATAAGACCAGCTGACTAATATACTGGAGGGCGATGATCCGGTATTTTCGTACCCTAGAGGGGCCGTTTGCTGAAGGCAGACAGTTCTGTCGGTGTTAGTACCTAATCAAAAAGTGATCGGGAAAAAACCGAAGACTCAACTGCTTTTCAAAAGCATCGTAGCACAGGTGAACTATTGGAAATTTTGGAATAAAAATATTCATCACCGTCGAAACGCAAATAACAATACGCGAGCTTAATACTACAAGGTTCAAAGTGTTCGTCCTTGAAAAAACAAACCCAACAATGAAGTAGTATTCTAAGCTGCCTCATTGTTTCTTTTTTTCTCCAAGGACAAACACTTATAACCTTGTAGTTCTCCACTCGCGAATACCATGGATTGTCTTCATTGGATAGGAAAGTGAAATAGCCATCGATGTGCTTATTGTAGCATGGCTAGAGAGCCAAAACGGACATCTTATTTTTGTAAGCAATATAATCTACAGCTTTGCATTATTATTATTTGAATAATATCCCATAAATAGATGTAATCCTACCTCTACCATTATTTATTTGTTTTATTCGAAAAGAAATAGGTACCTACCTATATTAAATAAATCAACAAAAACTGTTTGTAAAATCATTGTACAGTTTTTCTAAAATTCCGATAAATATTTTTTAGGTAATTTTTTATATTAAAATGTTTTTAGATAGGTATATACCATAATATATATATAGATTGTATACTTCTATAATATAATAGAGATCGGTTTAAAATGAAGAAAAGATGCTTTGCCCTATAACGGGTTTACATAAAATGACACGTCCTGATGAAAATCCCTAATGAATGCAATGTGCGTTTCATATAGATCCTCACAACTTAGTTATTCTAAAATACATACTGGTGACAAGTCTTACTTACAAAATGTATCCTCATAATATATCATAATATGATTGCGATTTAGTAGGTTTACAATGCAGTGTAGGTATAATTTATTGATGCATGCGACTTAGGCGATTGATGAATAACCTTTTAAATGCATTGGGTATTCACACAGATGACGCCGCTTTGACTGACTACCGTAATGCCGCAATCTGATTTAATCCTAATGATTTTGTCACCTTGGAATGAAGTTGCTATGCAGGTATGAATTGATCAATATCAACACCATGGCCCCCACAAGGCTGACAGGGCTCTAGCCTGGGGAGCCGGGCTCAGGAGGGGACCGGCGAGGCGAGACAACCAGATAAATGAGATAAACACACATACATTTTTTTCTTGTATAGAAAAAAGACGCCTGCGTCGCTATTTTCCTTCAGGCTTATTATTATTCAAAGTATCGACATCTCCATAAATCAAATGGGTGTATTAAAATATATAATAAAACACTAATCATACACATTAATTTTACCGCGTACACCATTTGGAAAAAGCTACTGTAGAGCATCACATTGCCTTTATCCTTAGCGATAGGAAGGGAGGCTCGCCAAAGATCCTAGCCTGGGGCCCCCTTCACGATGTGGGGCCTTTATTCAACACTGTTATAATAATTCTGGTTGTGATGTAGTGATTATTGGAATTTCCTACTGGAATAAATAAAATTAGAAATAAGTCGTGTTTCCTGCCAAAGTATCGTCAGGCGTCAAAACAACACTAGCTAATAGTAATGGATGTTTCCCTGCTTTATCCTGTTTTCTATTCGAATAAATTAAAACTTTGTCTCGTGTCTTGCCAAACTATCAAACATCTGGCGAATAGTAATCATGTTTATTTACACCTGAATTATTGTTATTTTACTATAGATATTAACCAAAATCAATTGTTTCGTAAATGTATCTAGGTAGGTATGCATGCATTTGTATATTTTTAAGATTCCTTATCAAAACAATTCTTTACTCACACGTATTTTGTGATTATTTTAGGTACATGTTCTTCCTATCATTTTAGTTATGAACTTAGAAATTAAATGAATAAACAAACTAGCATTTATTATAATCACTGCAAGAGCCGAGGTCACTAGTCAAATGATGTACCTATGTGGCGTCAGGCCGTGGACGATTGTTGTTGTTGATTTTACAGAAGCTTTGACTGCGACTCGCTGTCATTTCGCATCTTCTCATCTAAAATCCCTCACTCCAATCTTGTTAGCACTTTACAATTCTGCCAAGCTCTTCCATCCTACCCACCGCAAGGGCACCTTTCAATTCGTCGACATTCTCAACTATATATCCGCAATTCTCAGACAGTCAAGTTGTTCATTCCACGAGATGGAGTGATAATTTTTTCCGAACAGGAACGGCGCACCGGTCCATTTCGAGCCCTGGTTGAAGATTTATAGGTAACTTGGCATCTCGTCATTTAACGCAGTTTTACGTGATCATTACTTTATCATTAAAAAATATATTATATTATTACCTACCTACTTATTACTTTTGGCTGTCTTCATAAACTTAACGAGGAAGAATCTGTTTACAGCTATTTTTTTTTTTATATAATTAAAAGGCTGTTTTGATTCTTCAATGATTTATTAATCTGTTTGAGGTAGGAGTGGTGTCGATATCATATCGGAATAAAAGTAACGATCCAAGTATTGGTGAAAAAGTATTGACAAATCTAGACAGCCCTAGTAAGTCCTAAACGTCACGGATGAGAGTAATTATACCTAGTCCATTGACAATATTTTTTCGATTTAAACACGTAAAATGGATGTCAAACGTGAATCAGATGAAGGCAGATCTGTGGCAGAACCGCGGCATTGGTTTGAGGTACCCACAGAGTCTCCAAACAGCCCAGACGTTAAGAAAGAGAATCCCGACAATGAAAGATGCATATTTGAGGTTAGTTTTACTGAACTATATGTAATAGATTAAATAAAAAAGCCCATCTAATGGATGTTACTTAAATTTACGAATGTTTGGGTGAAAAAAAAACAGCTCCACTATTTATAATGGGTTAAAATCATTTTACATTGCTGAAGTATACTTTCTTCATCGCATCTATTCGATACACAAGCTGCTATCGAGGGTAGTTTATCATATTTATGTATTGAGTCTTATAATTGTTACAATAAATTAGCCTTCAAAACTGTATCTCGCTCTAAAAGTTAACACAGCTAAGAGAGGTGTTGTTAAAACATAGCACTTTTTGACAGTTCAGACAGTTGACATAATGGAAACTTGTAGGTACGTGGTATGCAGTTTGACGAATCACACTTCACAGTGAAACGTTGTATAGGAAATACATGGCCGTTTAGACCGTCCAACCTCTTTGGGTCGTATAGTAGGTAGGTTCTGACTTAATTCATGTCTAAATAAAACACGGCTTTTGTCGGTTTACACTTTCCAGGAAGCCAGCAGCAAACAAATTATGAAAATAGCCGATATATTAGGTTATAAATTGTTACGTTTTCATTCTTGAATTTTGCTAAAATCAGCCATGACAATTGAATTTAATAGGTACCTTCATATTGAATCTAATAAAATTGGAAACCGTATAGTATACTGTCACCTCTTTCCGATAGTAAGCTCACGGCGAACTGTGTCACGGTGAAATATTTTACGTATCTACTCTACCTAACCTAACCCAATTAACCGCCTCAATAGGTACTTACATAAATATGATAAAATACCCTCGATAGGAATCTTGTGTATAGAATAGATGCGCACAAGTTTTTTACAGTCTAGATCTACCAATCAGTCAATTTAAATATAAATGTAAATACATATGCAGCCATCTTGTACTTCTTAAAAGTATTTTTTATTACTGGGTACAATGGCCATTTCGAATACGAAACATGTTTGATTTGTGCTAGTGCTAAGGCAGTCTTCGCACGAAACATATTACAGATATGTCCCTAAATTATAATTTTCTATGAATATTCTGACCGGGTTAATAATAAGTGTGTATAATACAGATATACTCATATAAACTAGTTAATCATATAAGCCGTCTCTCATATCTAAACTCGCTCGTCTGCCGCACAGCCATAAATCAAACCTTATAGGAACGTCGATCCGATGTCGCATTAGAAGACCGCGCACATCTACTTAGCGACATCTCATGTAACCTATTGAAACGTATAGATATTTGGATGCGGCGACCGGCGAGCAGGTATAGGAATGACCAATTCGTAGTTGTTCGTATGCATTCTGTTGTCTTTGACTCGCAGTCCGAGAGGCGTGCGATCTGTTGATAGCGGCACTAGATGTTTTTTTATCAAACTAAAAAGTCACATTCGACCAATCAACGTATGTTTGTGAATAACGATGACGTCACATCGACGTTTTCGACACGTTGGAGACGAGACGAGTTTTGATGTGCGATCCGGCCAACGGTCACAGTTAAACTGGCAAACCAGCAATCCTTAGCATTGCTTTGGGGTGACTTATTATAAAGGGCGACGAATGAAGGAACGATTATAGGTACTTTTGAGAAATGCTTTCTTTGACATATTGTTTTTATTTTTAGAATCCTCCAGTCAAAGAGATATATATCAAATCTGAGAATATTTTTCAACTAGTTGAAGAATTCTTTAAAGATTTGAAGTGAGAGATCATTAATCAAAACCCCCAACCTGGAAGTTCTTGCTCCAAGTTCATTATGAATTAATAACCTTTCTGAAGATTTAAGCTCACATTAACTTGATCATTGTATTCGTTATGTAATAATAAAATATATTTTTTTCAGAACCTTCCAGTCGAGTCGTATATCAAATCTGAAGTACCTGAAATCAAAGAAGAGGATTTTAATGACTCAACGTATCAGTTCAGCAATGAAAACCCCCAACCTGGAAGCTCTTACACAGTATATAATAGACCAATTAATCAAGTAGGTGTTTTTTTTACCTCTGCCAGGGGCTTTTGTGGTGGGGTCGCCGCCAAAAGTTTGTATGTTGATAGTTTAGGTATTTAAGAATTATTAACGGATTACGTGTTTATATATAATAACTATTACTATGAACGTAAATCATCGACAAATGACGTGTACTATGTTTGTTATGTAAGCGACTTTACTTAAGACTTGAAACTAGGACGCGAGCCGCCATTTTGTTGCTATGGTTCGCAGCAGAAGAAAAAAATAATAAACTTGTTATCAGTATAACCACACTAATTTTTGCGGAAATAGTTTATTATTTGCATTTCTTGTATCGCACACTCAAATTTTGCTACAAACGATGGCAGCACCGCCGAGTGGTGTGCAAATGCATAATTTTTTATCTATGGAACTTATGGTCTATCTATGATTTTATTTACAGTTGGTGACTTATGTCTATTGTGCTTATACTGCATGAAAAAAAATTAATCATTTCCGTGTTAAATAGGTACGTAAAATGGATGCCAAAGCCGAACCAGATGTAAGCGAATCAGACGCGGAAAGGGAGAATAGATGCAATGTAGCCGGAGAGCGCCCAAACAGTCCGGACACCAGCATTTATATGAAACAAGAGATTCCCGACACTGATAGTCTCGCATTTCAGGTTAGTTTTGTCCAATACTTACTTATATCGAACTATGATAGGATTCAATGAAAAGTTGCTCTACTGTATGCGTGTCCTGTCCATTCATTTTTTAGATTCAGGCCACAAACACTCAAGGTTTGGCCTTGTAATTTATTTATCGTCATGCCGAATGCAAGATGAATTGGAAATTGAATTTGTCAATTTGAACAATTGAACTAAACAATTGAACTCGAATGGCATATCGGTTGGGATCATCGAAATTCCTGGAATGAGAACTTCCTCACCTTTGAACATTTCTTTGATTCGCGTCGTCGCGTGAATCACATTGCCCATGAGTTTTTTCACCACCAAGCGCGTTCCATTACATAGTTTTGGTTGGTTTAGATTTTAAAGCATGATGACTACCGAGTCAACCTTCAGTTGTAAATTGTGGGGTGGCAAGCCAGGCAGATCCAATGAGTTTAAAAATTCAGTTGGATAGTTGGTTGCTTCGTCTTCGTTTGTTACACAGTCGATAGATTTGAAGGAATGCAGTGGACCAACGATTTGATTATGAATTGTGAAGTTTAAGTTATCCACATCTTTGTTCTTTGCCGCAAGAATGCTCGTTCACTCAACCAATTGTGATTTTTGTGGTTAGCAATGATGTACGGTAACACTTTGTTGGTAAGTTCGTCCTTGTACTGACCGGAAACTTTTGTTCTCAACCTCATAAAATTTAACGATAATTATCATATTTTATTGGACCATAAATTACATTAATCGTTTGTTGAAATAAGTTGACAAATGTCGGAGTTGACAACAACGTCCTCACTGAAATATACAAGTGGCAACATCTCAAAATGAGGTCACTCATCATAAAAATAATCGCTCGAGTTCCCGAGTTTCAATTACTTTTATCGTTTTAGGAATCGTATTTCACTTACATGTTGATGTCGAGAATTGTCGACGCTTGTTTCAAGCAGCGTCGGTATTTTATCAAAGAGCGAGCAACACACTTAATGATTCATTAATAATAAAATTATTCTTAATACAATTCACATACCAGTTGATTATAATAAGTGCTACGTGAGTAGGTACTGGAATTTAGTGATATCGACTCTGTATTTTTTACTCTTTATTCTTCCGTGTAGGTAGCGATTGCCAATCAATTGGAGCATATGTCTAGCACTTATTTTGATTAGTTATTTATTACGCATTTTGTGACATTTTTTACAGAATCAAAATAGTATTTTACTCTCTTAAATCTCGAAAAAAAATTCTGAGAAACAACGCGTACGTATTATAAAGCAGGGGTTTCCAAACTTCATCTTACTACGCCTCCCTTTAAAAAAAAGGCTCTGGTCAAAAAAGCTGAGGTCATAATGAGGCCATAATGAGGATTGGGTTATATTATCTATGGATGCAATATCGCAAGTCATTTTAACGTACGCATACGTAGAAACTGTAAAAAATAATTGAAATATGCATGAATAATAATTCAAAATACTAATTAACATTGGAGTATTGGAGAAAAGAAACAGTACCTGTCAATGCGGTCAAAAAATTAATACTCGCAAATATCGGTACCAATTATCATAAATTATCAAATGATGTTTGTCCAAACAATCGAATATCAATCAATATTGGCATCGAAAGAAAGTATAGATACCGGCAATATATCGATATCGGTACACAAAGTAGGTATCTATATTTTTTGGACGGATTTAATTTTATTGTAGTGTCATTCATTTTATATATTTCATTGAGGGAACACGTGAAACAGCGGCGGTGGTTCTTTTGTTTTTGTGTTATTACATATTAGTCATATTACATACCTACACACTGGTAAATCATGGCACATTGGGACAATGATAAAATTATCACAGCTATTGAACATTACAGAGAAGAAAGGTGTGTATGGGACCCAAAACATCCCAATCACAAGTGCCGCAATTCTAACCACGACGCTTGGGTAAATATATCCAATGCGGTTGGAATTGACAATACATTGTATGTGTACACGCGGTGATTCGAAATCAATTGTATCTAGGGATTACCGAATGAATATATCAATACCGGTATTTCAGAATTTCTTATTGAATACCGGTATTCGTCAAAACATATTATAGAATAAAGAAGTACCTATCAATAAATATGACTATTAACATCTATTTAAAACACTATTGTATAGCAACCCAAAGAACCTAACTACATTTTTTTATTATGATGACCTTTGTAATAATGTATAGATCATTAGTATAGATATTTTAGAACTGCTATTTTTTACAAATACCATAAGTCCGGGTACAGAAAACCTTGCTGAAATTCAACGTTTGCTGGATGTACTATCAACGTTGCATCAATAGTTATAGAACAATTGGAAATATTCACCATGAATATTTTCTTTTTTGAAATATGTTAATTCATCGCGACAATTATATAAGTATATTAATTGAGGGATTTTATTTTAATATTATTTAACTACATTGTCGTCCTGTCCTATACATTAAATTTAATATAGTATGTAGAAGTAAGTAATGACAAAATAATATTACATTCATTTTCGAAAAACATACACGTGTACTTACGGTTTCTTAATACCAAAAATACCGGTATATTGGATTTTTGAAACTGGTATTTCGGTATCGATAAATAATTGAATACCGGTTATGAAATATGTACCGGTATTGAAATCCCTAATTGCATCATTATTATAACACGCGAGAAGTGTTCCAATTAAAATTTTCAAAATATCAGTAGATTGACAAAAATGTACGAAATTCAACGATTGTGTTTGGTGAAAGCGTGCATATTGACAGAAGCTCACAATTAGTGTCTTTTAAAAAATCATGTAAAAAGTGACTTTTATTCTTCGCAAATATCATAATTTCTTCTTTTCCTGACCAAAATTTCAGTAGACATGGCAACACTGCGCGCGAGCAATAAATAATATAACGATAATTCTTTGATAGGTAAGAACAATGACATTGGGTAAGAATGATTACGATTACCTACATGTAAGTGTTTCCTGACTCTTTCCTGTACTCTGAGTCATGTTACATGTACCTACCTACATCTGCATCGAGGTTTGATTTAAAATAATATATCATGATTAAGACAATGATATCGATTATTATCGTATTGGTATGGTTTATCTTTTTATTAAGAATTTATAGTAAAGTAAAATAATAATTTGGATGTCGTTTTTTTCTCTAAGGTTTATATCGACCAAATTGAAGTAGGTACTAACCTACATCTACCTATTTTGAGTTATCCGTGTCAGATCACCAACGCCTTTGAGATTGCAATATAGGTAGCTATAAGTACCTATATTTATTTCACTGTAATATGTACCTACATTTTAAAGTGTGTATGAGTCCCAGCCGCAAATATCGAGCGCGTTTTGATAGGTAGGTATAGCAGGTGTCCCGCACTCGCAACAAATGCGAATAAATAATAATAATCAGGCGAACGTTCCGTGGCTTACAAGAAAAAATTACGTTGCCGCGACATGTTGCCTCTCTGTGTGGACAAACGAGCAACGTCAACAAGTAGCAACACCTTCGATTTTATTACCCTATTCCGAGACATAGCCGTTAAATTTTATGAGGTTGGCAACAAAAGTTTCCGGTGTAGTCCCGCTTTTAGTTGAGATGAAATTACAAAAATTCAGCGGAAACGAAATCAATCCGTTCGATTCATCGACAGGAACACGGCCGTTACCGATAGTCAGCAATTGCTTGGAGAAATCTTCGGCAGATAGATCGTTTAGCAATGCAATTCGCATATTTGTCGTCAGCTAAAGTTTCTTCACATAGCGCCACAGGGTCGATCATTTAAGGCAAGCATTTATTTCATCGGCAGCGGTCGATCTTGGAATGACTGGTAGTGTTTGGCGGAAATCGCCAGATAGTAAAATCATTGCGCGTCCAAAACTTCTTGAGTCATTACGCAGATATTTCATAGCTCGATGGAGTGCTTTCAATGCGCGTTTGTGCGCCATTGCGCATTCATCCCGGGTGATGATTTTACTTGCTAACAAAACTTTGGCCATTACTGAGTTTTTCGCAATGTTGCATGTTGGTTTTTCAGTCGTTTGCAGGTTTAAGGGCAATTTCAACTTTGAATGAGGCGTTCGGCATCCTTCTAGCAACGTGACCGCTATCCCGAAAGAACCAACTGCTACAGCATTTTTGGATCTCGCAAGAACAGTAGCCAAAATCAATGACATGAGGAATGTCTTCCCAGTTCCACCGGGCGCGTCGAGGAAAAATAAGCCACCATTTCCATCATCAATTGCCTTCATTAATGTAGTCAACAGTAGTACATTCGTTCGAACTTATTGGTTCAATGCATCTCGATCATATTCACGTTTACGTTCCAATTCTCGATTGAAAGCGTCCTTCATTCCACGATGTGGCGTTGGCATTCCTAACTTGACTAAAAAACTGCCGCATATGAGGTAACACATGTATTCAATCAAAAGCAAAGGCTGGTTATGTATCTCCTCAATCACCATGCGATCGGGATTTCCTGAACTGACACGAATTCGATGTAAAATGTCTTCTGACATGTCATCCTTCTACTTGTTCCACAGTTCAGGTGGATTTAATGGGTTGCATGTCGAAATAATGTGCGTATCTGACTTGGAAATGCAAAAACAATTATTTCAACGATTGTCATATCCCAATGAGTATCGTTTTCAAGCAAATTGAGCTGTTAACATGAAGCACGAAATGTTGGGCACACTACACCATTGACAGTAAAATTCGACTATCATTCTTTCTTTTGTTTGTTTGTTTCTTGTTTATTGTTTCTGTCATGTATCAGAGATGGCGTTGTATACAGATTTGAATTTTTTGTGATTTTCTTCTGATTTCGAATGCGCTAGGTTCATTGTTCAAAATGTCAAAATGTATTAAAAAAATAATTTTCTTCATTATTAATTTTTTCCGTGATTTATCCAATGTTTTAATAGTTATTATGCTATTCGGGGCGGAGACAAATCCAACAAATCAAAGATGATAAAAATCTGTCCAGCCGTTCTTGAGTTATAAATGGTGTAATTAACCCGACTTTGTTTTATATATATAGATAGACACATAATCCATTGTTAACTCGAAATTCCTAATTTATTGACTTACCTACTTTTGGCAGCAACACACGACATATGGCTCTCTTGCTTTAAGTTTTAAAACAGCTTGCTTTTATGCTGACTGTCTTTCGAATTGAATTATCTATTACCGATAATGATTTTAGGCTCGAATTTGATTTTATATATTATTAAAATGATAGATAGATTTTATTAAGCTTGCTTCTAGAATTATTTGTATAGAAAAGTTCCTGAAAATTGAATACATTAAAGACTACGGAATATAATTCTACTCAACTTTTGATGATTTACGTTGTAAAAGAGTGACTATAAAATTGGTTTTGTGCTATAAATTGCTGTCTTGTAGTCAACTCTGTTGATATTTTTAAGAGTCAGTTCAATAATGATTCCGGCATGTGTGGTGATCTTAAATTTACTATCCCAATTAGGCGAAGTAAATTACGATTACTTCGTTGGTTTGGTTTTCGTTCCTTGAGATTTGGCCTTGATAAGCTGGTGCGCCAAATATACAGTTCTGCCTTTAATATTTAGGTAGGTATTTGCTAGAGTTTATTATATTAAATATAAATTATGTGATATTATGATCACACAAATTAATGATTTCCGAAGGAATACCCTTTTGGGCGGACAAGCAAATGTATCTGCTTCCTGCGGATATTTGGTGGACATTACTTTTTGTTTTAGATTCGTCATTATAAGTGGTTTTGAAAAGTAGAATCGTTTAACGCGATGATGCAAGTAGACGGATCAAATGATATAAATCCTGAGACTTTAAATACACTAATGGATCATCAGAACTCGCTCGAAATACTAAAACTCATGACATACCTACACAAAAAACCCTCTTAACACGATAGATTATGAAACGCGTATTTTACATCATGGAACAATGGTAGTCATAGGTACAATATAGTCAGTCAAGTAGGGAACCCAATCCCGAGCCAAAACCTTGATCTCGGGATTTCGGAATTACAATTTGGCGATCCTGAAATATGCTTTTTTGTCAATAGTTAATATAAAAAAATTATATACACAAATAACATAGATAAAATCGGTCAAAAATAATCTAGTATGATTAATACTCTTTAAAACATTTATTGTTAATAATGTGTAAGTTCAATCTATGTGTACTTGCCAGACCCAGGTTTCGAACCTGGGTCCCACGGCGTTATAGTCCAAGTGGCTGAAATCCCTATTTATTTATGAAAAAATAACATAATGTATTTATATGTTATTAAAAGAATTTTTTCTGTTATATTTTCATTTTTATTTTATTTTTCATAAAAATTGATAAAAATAATCAATTCCGAAAGTTTTAGGATTATGTAAACCAATCCCGGGATTCATAGGTATCGAAAATAGTTCAGGATCCCAAGATTCCGGGATTCGGGATCCTGGGATAAGAATCCCTAGTCACAAAATACCCAATCTGCAATGCAACTTTTTAGGCATTTGCACTTGAGCGTGCAACTCTCTTCCGCAAAAGTCGAAATATATTTTCCTTAGCACGCAGGTAGGTATACTCTCGACTTTCACAATTTCGTTTTGCCGACATTCTATTATCAAAGTTTTCTAGTGTAACGTTTGGTCTCAAGTCTTCAAATGGTGTTATTTTATAATTTTTATAATATCGACGCACCAACTGATTACTCTTTGTAAATGGTTGTTTTTTTCAGTTTGTCCCCGGAAACTCAGTAACGACCAGCATTTTGGGTCTCAAATCGTTGTCGGAGAATACTGATATCCAAGATCCTTGGGAAGACCTGCAGATCGACGAACATGATATTAAGAAAGATGTCCTGGAATACAATGAAAGGTTTAGAGATATAAACGTAATCTGTCGCACTGCTAGAGGTGATATTTCTCAATCGAATGTGAAAATCCCTGAAGTATTAGAAGCTGTTATAGAATTGGAAAAAAAATCGTTTTATAAAAAAAATTTCGTGTGTAGTATATGTTTTGATTTTTTTCAATCGTTCGACCAAATGAAACTACACAAATCATTACATGAAAACACATTAGCGAAAATGAGTAATTCCAAATCTAGGCTGTTTAAATGTGTTAAAAGTAATTACTTATGGAAACGATTTTGTCACATGAAGAGTCAAGATGTGACCCATTTAGTTGAAAAAACGTTTAAATGTGACAAGTGCAATTACTCATGTGTAAAGTTATGTCACATGAAATCACACAAAATGAATCATTCTGGAGACAAATCATTTAAATGTGAGGATTGCAATTACCTTTGTGCATCGCCAGTTAGCATGAAATTGCATAAAATGACTCATACTGGTGAAAAGCCATTTAAGTGTGAGGAATGCAATTACTCAAGTGCAAGGTCAAATCACATGAAAATGCATAAAATGACTCATTCTGGTGAAAAGCCATTCAAATGTGAGGTCTGTAGTTTCTCATGTGCAAAGTCTAGTAACATGAAGGCACATAAAATGAAACATTCTGGTGAAAAGCCATTCAAATGTGAGCTATGTAATTATGCATCTGTGTCGTCGGGTAGCATGAAATCGCATAAAATGACTCATTCTGGTGAAAAACCGTTCAAGTGTGAGGAATGCATTTACTCATGTGCAACGTCCAGTAGCATGAAATTGCATAAAATGACTCATTCTGGTGAAAAACCATTCAAGTGTGAGGAATGCAAATACTCATGTGCAACGTCAAGTAGTATGAAATTGCATAAAATGACACATTCTGGTGAAAAGCCATTGAAGTGTGTGGAATGCAATTACTCATGTGCGAGGTCAGATAGCATGAAATTGCATAAAATTATTCATTCTGGTGAAAAGCCATTCAAATGTGAGGATTGCGACTACTCATGTGTACACATAGGTAACATGAAGGCACATAAAATGAAACATTCTGGTGAAAAGCCATTCAAATGTGAGAAATGCCATTACTCAAGTGCAAGGTCAGGTGACTTGAAAGTACATAAATTGACTCATTCTGGTGAAAAGCCATTTAAATGTGAGCTATGTAATTACGCATCTCTGTCATTGCGTAGCCTTAAATTGCATAAATTGATTCATTCTGGTGAAAAGCCATTCAAGTGTGAGGAGTGCAATTACTCGTGTGCAAAATCAGGTAAGATGAAATTTCATAAAATGACTCATTCTGGTAAAAAGCCATTCAAGTGTGAGGAATGCAATTACTCAAGTGCAAGGTCAGATCACATGAAATTGCATAAAATGACCCATTCTAGCGAAAAGCCATTCAAATGTGAGGAATGCAACTACTCATGTGTACACGTGGGTAACATGAAGATACATAAAATGAAACATTCTGGCGAAAAGCCATTTCAATGTGAGCTATGTAATTATGTATCTGTGTCGTCGGGTAGCATGAAATTGCATAAAATGACTCATTCTGGTGAAAAGCCATTCAAGTGTAAGGAATGCAATTACTCATGTGCGACCTCAGGTAGCTTGAAATTGCATCAAATGACTCATTCCGGAGACAAACCTTTTAAATGTAAGGATTGCAATTATTCGTCTACACAATCAGGTAACATGAAATTGCATAAAATGACTCATTCTTGTGAAAAACCATTCAAGTGTGAGGAATGCAATTACTCATGTGCAACATCAGCTAGCATGAAATTGCATAAAATGACTCATTCCGGTGAAAAACCATTCAAGTGTGAAGAATGCAATTACTCAAGTGCAAGGTCAAATCACATGAAAATGCATAAAATCACTCATTCTGGTGAAAAGCCATTCAAGTGTGAGGAATGCAATTACTTAAGTGCAAGGTCAAATCACATGAAATTGCATAAAATGACTCATTCTAACGAAAAGCCATTGAAATGTGAGAAGTGCGACTACTCATGTGTATACGTAGGTAACATGAAGGCACATAAAATGAAACATTCTGGTGAAAAGCCATTTAAATGTAAGCTTTGTAATTACTCATCTGTGTCGTCGGGTAGCATGAAATTGCATAAAATGACTCATTCTGGTGAAAAGCCATTTAAGTGTGTGGAATGCCATTACTCAAGTGTGTCGTCACGAAATATGAAATTGCATAAAATGACTCATTCTAGCGAAAAGCCATTTAAATGTGTGGAATGCAATTACTCATGTGCGAGGTCAGATAGCCTGAAACTCCATAAAATGACTCATTCTGGTGAAAAGCCATTCAAATGTGAGGAATGCAATTACTCATGTGCAACCTCAGGTAACATGAAATTGCATAAAATGACTCATTCTGGTGAAAAGCCATTTAAGTGTGAGGAGTGCAATTACTCGTGTGCAAAATCAGGTAACATGAAATTGCATAAAATGACTCATTCTGGTGAAAAGCCATTCAAGTGTGAGGAATGCAATTACTCAAGTGCAAGGTCAAATCAGATGAAATTACATAAAATGACTCATTCTAGCGAGAAGCCATTGAAATGTGAGAAATGCGACTACTCATGTATATACGTAGGTAACATGAAGACACATAAAATGAAACATTCTGGTGAAAAGCCATTCAAATGTTAGCTATGTAATTACTCAAGTGCAAGGTCTGGTGACTTGAAAGTACATAAAATGTACTCATATACTCATGTGTTCAGGTAGGTAACATAAAGGTACATAAAATGACTCATTACGGAGACAAACCATTTAAATGTGAGTAGTGCAATTACTCGTCTACACAATCTTTCTTCTTTTCTTTCGACCATATCCGATCCTTATAGGATCATATGGGCCTCCACATTGTAGAGGTTTGTATTGACAGCTTTTGTTTTTTATGAGAAATGGATGTCAGCCACTTGCTCAACCTATTAGGTCCATACCCTGACACACATAAATTGAAAAACAATATGTGTAGGTAATTGCCAGACCCAGGATTCGAACCTGGGACCCACGGCGTTATAGTCCATCGCTTAAGCCGCGTGGCCACCGTGGGCGTTTAACGTGGGGTAACATGAAATTGCATAAACGGACTAATTCTGGTGAAAAGCAATTAAAGTATGAAGAATGCATTTACTCGTGTGTACAGGTTGGTAATATGAATGTACATAAAATGACTCATTCTGGTGAAATGGCATTCAAGAGTGATATTATATGCAATACCTTATGTGTGTCATCACGAAAAGCCATTTAATCTTTGCAGTTTCTCATGTGCAAAGTCAGGTAACATGAAATTGCATAAAATTACTTTCTGGTGAAAAAACATTCAAATGTGAGCAATGGAATTACGCATGTGCAACGTTAGGTAGCATGAAATTGCATAAAATGACTAATTCAGGTGAAAAGCCATTCAAGTGAGAGGTATCTAAATACTTATGTGTATGGGTAGGTAACATGAAGGGACATAAAATTACTTATTCTTGTGAAAAGGCATTCAAGTGTGATATATTGACATATTCCTGGAATTTCCGTCTTCAATGGGGAGCTGAAATAAAGTGTTGTAGGCCTAAACGTGCAACTTGGCTACATAGTCAATTAACAGAATAGGAAAGGCTTATGACGTATCACCTGGCTCTCTGGGTAAAAAGTTAGATTTAGAATACTAATTACATTATGTACCTAGATATAAAATTTCAAACCAATAGCTTTAAGTATTATATTAAAGTTTCATAGCATTAAAATTATTGTAATTAATTTTGTGATAGAAATAGCTTGTAAATCTATAGACGATTTTTTATGAGTTTATAAGAAATGGATGTAAAAGATGTAAGAGTAGAAAAGAGTTAGCATTAAAGTTCTTTTGCAATAACTGTACCGTTTTAAAACATTTAAAAGTCAGTCGGAAAAAAATCGTAATCACGAGCACACGTAGAGTTGAGTTCGCAAACTCTGGCATCAAAAATTAAACCAATGTCGGCAATTAATTATTAGACTATTGGTGGTATTAAAATATAGTTAATTAAGGAACTATAGAAAAGATAATAATAAATATATGTCACTGTTTAACATAAGTTTCTTTCTTGTAAAAAAACCATTGAAAATACAAAGCCACGTGCTTACAAAAAAAATAAAGACTTTTGTTATCTTATTTTTGTAAATCCTGAGTTCAAGCAATACCCTAAGGTAGCCCTGAACTTGGGATATCCCAATATACAATAAATATTATGATATTAACTATAAATCATGTATAACTAATGTGACTAGACGTCCCGTTTTTAGGCGGCGTGTCCTGGTGTCCTCGAACGCAGTTTCTGAACGCCAAAATGTCCCATTTTCGAAAAGAAAGAGACTTGTGACCAAGATACATAAATATTACCTATTCACTTACACATTACAAATTCACAGACACAGGGAGTGTCTGAATGGAACACAGGAAATGTTTCAACCGAATCTCGTTGGGTGGAGTTGTTCAAACACTTTCGCGCCAATAATTTGGATCACAAAAATTTTCGTATAATTATTGAATATATTTTATGTCTGCTCAGCACTAATGCACCAGTAGAAAGCGTCTTCTCTCTTATGAATAAGTTGTAGACGAGTGAAAAAACATAATTTAATGTAGCAATGTGTATTATAAAAGTAAATTCGAAAAAATCCTGCCTAGAATGTGATTCGCTTTTTAAATCAACACCAGATATACCTACTCGATTTGTTCTTTTGAAAATATAACATCAGATAAATTTTCATGTTGTACTTTTCATTAATAAATAAAATTATTATGACCTATTAAATCGGGACAAAACCGATGACTCACATTCTTTTCAGAAACATCTTAGAACAGATGAACTGATTGGGAAATTTTGTAATAAAAATAATCATCGCCGACGAAACCCCAATAACAATACCATGGATTGTCCTCAGGGATAGGAAACGGCAAGAGCTGTCGATGTTCTTATTGTAGTAAGGCTAGAGAGCCAAACCGCACATCTTTTTTTTTGTTAGCAATGTAATGGACAGCTTTTCATTATTATGTTTGGAATAATATCGGAGAAATAGATCTTATTTTTTTTTAAATTGAATTGTAACTTTTCTAATGATGAAATATATTATAATTTGTACAACCATTATTTATTTGTTTTATTTGAAAATAAATAAATTTACAAAAACACCTAACGGACACTGTTTGGTAAAAAAACCATACATAATTATTACAGATTTTCCAAAATTCTGATGAATATTATTTATTTTTATATTGATTTTTTTTAGATAGGTACAATAAAATATATATAGATACTTCTATATAATAGAGATCGGTTTTAAATGATGAAACAATGTTTTGCTCTATACATGATCCAATGTACTTCTGTATAGCGGAGGTACTCAGCATCAGGCTACTAATGCATTTCGATTTCAAGTTTGGCTCAGTAATTTTTAGATATTATTTTGATTGTGAGTACGTCGATAAATAGCTCATCACGATTAACAATAGAAATAAAATTCGATTATTAGTTTCCGGTAGAAACATATCGTACCGTACTGCCATTGTATTTATTATATTGAACCGATTGTGCTCTTGTAATTATGTACCTAACCGTAAATAAACTCACAAAACACTTCTCTATCATCACGAACAACCACGACCGTGCATCCTACGTGCGTTTTACCTGCATCACCTAAATGTGCAACGTCCGTCGGGGTAGGCAGATTGAGCTTCACTTGGGGGTAGCAGTTACTCGAAGGGCGGAAAATCGAGAAGAAATATTTGGTATATATGGAAAAAGCTACTAAAGCTGAGTACTTATTAACGAAAATATCTTTCCTTTAAAAAATTCAGCTCACTGGTGAGAAACAAAACGTATTAATTAACATAAAAGGTTTGACATGACTGCAATTTTTTGTCGGGTTTTCGATGTCTACTTTACTTCCGTTGCCCTTCGACGTCCTTGGTGACCAAAAATGACGCAAAAATGAGCACGGATGATAAAAATTAGTGTATAAAAAAAATAGGGTGGCATAATGCCCCTGCCCAGGGGTGGCGTGAGAAGAGACTGAACTGTCGAGCCGTGCGGACGTGTTTTTGCATCGCTATTATTTCGCTTTCGTTATCTTCAATTTTGACCCTGCTATTCACAAGTTTTTGATCCCGTTTCTTCGCTAATATCTTTGCCTGCCCTTGGAATACGATTTGTGAAACTTTTGTGTGTTTTCCCCTTGGACTTTCCCGGGAATTGTGACCTTTTCCTTGCCAACTAGCAATGAACTCTGAAAACTGAATGTTTTTGAATAATTTTATTGCCCCGTTTACCTAATTACTGCAACAATAATATTTATTAAGTGATAAAAGTGAGTAACGTGTGACGAATGTTACCTAGCGCCATGGTCAACCACAAAGGGGACCCCATGCAAGTGGAAGGAATGTCCACTAGAAAGCGGAAGTCGGACGTGGCTGAGGGTATTGGTGACCCCAAGCAGGCCACCAAGGTCAAGGATAAAAGGCCTGATAAAGAAAAAGAGAAAGACAAGCAGAGCGCTTCCACTTCAAAGGGCAAGGGCGTTAAGTCAAGGGTTTGTTCAGCCTCAGCATCTTGCGAGGAGATCAGTCCCGTGGCTTTGAGTATTCTCTCTGAGTCTCAGGAGAGTGCGTCCAGGGCGACGATTGCCATCAAGAGGGCGCTTTCCACCCTCGGGAAGGACAGTCGTATTGCCAGAGCAATCGTGAACGCAGTAGCCGTGGATCTTGAGATGGCAATCAATGAAACGTGGGCCATGGCGATAGAGCTGGAGGCCCACAAGGCAATTGTGAAGGATTGTGCCTCCTTAACGAGAGCTATCATGCAGGTTCCTTCTAATGCTCCTCCCAGGGCTCTTTGGAGTGACGTAACCCGTACAGAGGTTCAACCAACTAGAGCCTCCGAGGCAATCATAAACAATGCCCAGGAGGCGTCTGGCCTTGCACCTGAGGGTTACGCTGGAACCAAACTGAGCCCCAAGGCGGGACCGAAAACCGAACGTTGTCATATGATAATGTCGATCCCGGGAAAGGCTCGAGAGGCGCTGCTTAATGATGGCAGACTTTTCATGGGGTGGAATTCGTTCCCTGTGCGTGACTTTTGCGGATTTGTCAAGTGTGCCACTTATACGGACACATGGCGAAGGGATGTAACGCTAAGGTTATAACGTGCGGTCACTGCACTAGAAAAGGGCATGACAGAGCAGACTGCCCCACCGCTGACGATCTGGGCTAGTGCCCTGCGTGCTCGCGCCACAAGAAGCCGAAATATTTGTAATTGACACCGCACTGACTGTGTTGCATCTCTCGCATCTATCCAATCAGCTCTTCGCGGTGGCGGAGACTGCTAATAACAGGGGGCTCTCTATTGTAGTTATATCTGCGTATTTTCAGTACCTAGCAAAATAAATAGTGAATAATATTATGAATTAATATAAGAAGGTAACTTTACATATTTATCCATCAACCAACTAAAATATTTATAGCAGATTATTTTCCTAAATATTTAAAGATATTTTTATTTATCCTAAAACACACTTTAAAATGTATTGTTTTAAACTAAGAAAAGGCTGAAAGAATATTATTTTCATTCAAACTGGCTCAATTTAACTAATTTAGTAGAAACAGGCAAAAAAACACACGACGCAATAAATAACAATAGCTTTAGCGTTTTATGATTGTATTTTAAATCATATTCATTAAATAAACTTAAAAAAATTGGCCATCTGAATACATATATTTTTGTTACTTACTGTTTTTAATTGGTGTTTTTCCTCGCTTTCTGTAAAGTTTAGTTTTGCATAACATATACTTAATAATGCCTTTTATCCTACAGATTCGTTAATATAAATGAAACACATAAATTTAATTGTGCACATCTTTAAAAGACGAGGAAAAAGGTTTCGTTATTTTTATGAACATCATATATACCTGACACCCCGGAAGCCCGGGTAGGGAAGAGAGTCGGGGCCGCACAGCCAGATCCGATCTCCGCGCTCGACTCTCCGGTCGCCCGGGCGTCAATTACGCCCTGGTTAGCGTGCTGTCGGTCGATTCGTGTGAGTCACACGACCAGCTTCCACCCTTCGACTACCTCAGTGATTGAAATTGTTTAGGGCGGTCAATAGAAGCTGGATTTTGTGTCTGGGAAGAGCACGTTTAGTGTAAGGTTTGGCCTTGACAGTTGATTATGGTGGATCTTCCCAATGAAACACACGTTGTTCGTAGCACAAAATTTTATTTTTAACTTATAGTATACAAAAAAGGTACGTACACAACACACAGATACACAATATTAAGTTTTGCACGGTTTATAATTTTTCAACAGCCCTTAATTTATTAATGATGGGCGCCGTAGGCTGTGTCAATTAAAATTTAAGAATCAACGGGACACGAAGTCCGTCGGGTATCGGAGACTCGGGTTTACTGCCCGCCAGACTGGTTATGTCCCCGTTCCAGCCTTATCGCTGTCCCTCTCGATCTACCCCTGGACGCTCATCCCTCTCTGTCGTTCTCGCCTGCGGCAGAACGCTTGGGCCTTTACTTGGGTTTTACCTAAAGGGTCGTCCAAGTCACCTTTTTTCCAGGTAGATAAAAGTTACAGCGATTTTGGAGGGATTAAGTAACACTAGGTATCTGAATACAAATACGATTTAAAACTAAAGTTATTTCCTTTGAGTCTCGATCATACCAATCTCGCAGGTCCAACCTTTATCTCCCTATCTAGCAATTTATATATTTATAGATAATTAATAAAAAGCATCTTATGCATAGAGCGGCGATAGAAGGACTTTGGCTTGGCGGACTATAAGAAACATGAATGTGACATCCATAGCTTCGCTCGTACTTTGCCCTTGAGGGGTCCTCCATACACGTATAAACGTGGTGGTATCATACCTATATACTATACATGAATAAAAATGACTAAAACTTCCAATAAAGTTACAAATTCGCTTTGTCAAAATAATATATAAGGGAATATGTAGGTCGGTACCTTTCAAGTACTTTACCTACTTATATTGTTTGTAATTTCATAATCTTCAAAATACTTATTTACGGATAATATACACATATTATAAAGTTCAATTATAATAACATGAAATCGAGAAAACGCCGAAAGATATTATTTTCACAAACCAATGCATTATTAATATTTGTTTTTTTTTTAATATGAATAGGTAGGATACACAATAAATTACTTAATTATGCACATTTAATAAGATGTTCATTTATATAAATTGGGAGTGGTGAGCCCGGGATGCCGATATCGGCAGAATGAAAGCGTCTTCCGTCAGATGCTGTTTTTGGTGCTTCCGATATAAAAGCAGCTTTAGTGTCCCTGCCACATAGCCTTAATTGGCCTTAATGGGTTTAGGTCTGTTCGGAACGGGCGTGTGTTGCTTGATTTGACACATAGTCGACATCGCTGGGAGCAATAGCTACTCGAATTTTGATCTCCAGCATAGACACAATTTTTCAACGTAGACGTTAGAGTCTACGTTAGATGTAGGTGTTTTCTTTCTTGTGTGGCTAAGTGTTGTGATTACTTGCGATATTCTTTTATTGTAAAAAATGGGAAACTATATATTCCTATTAAGATCAATATGCATTTTTATGTATCTTGATATCGTACAACGAAATTCGTATTGTTAAGGTTTTCCACTAGAATGTTGTCTCAATTTATGCCTATTGAGGTAATTTTTTTGATCGAACTTTTTAAAACACACATCGCATTGATGTGGTTTTTCACCAATATGTGTCATTTTATGTATTTTTAGAACATCAATTCGAAGGAACTTTTTAAAACACACATCGCATTGATGTGGTTTTTCACCAGTATGTGTCATTTTATGTTTTTTGAGAACACCAATTCGAAGGAACTTTTTTAAACACACATCACATTGATGTGGTTTTTCACCAGTATGTGTCATTTTGTGTTTTATAAGATCACCAATTCGAAGGAACTTTATTAAACACACATCGCATTGGTGTAGTTTTTCACCAGTATGTATCATTTTATGTATTTTGAGAGCACTGCCTTGTACAAATGTTTTAAAACAAACATCACACCGATGTGGTATTACACCAGTATGTGTCATTGTATGTATTTTGAGAGAACCAATTTGTTGGAATGTTTTTAAACACACATCGCATTGATGTGATTTTTCACCAGTATGTATCATTTTATGTATTTTGAGAACATCAATTCGAATGAACTTTTTAAAACACACATCGCATTGATGTGGTTTTTCACCAGTATGCGTCATTTTATGTTTTTTGAGATCACCAATTCGAAGGAACTTTTTTAAACACACATCGCATTGATGTGGTTTTTCACCAGTATGTGTCATTTTATGTGTTTTAAAGGCACTTACTTCCCGGAATTTTTTAAAACAGACATCGCATTGATGAGGTTTTTCACCAGTATGTATCATTTTATGAATTTTGAGAGCACCCATTTCCCGGAATTTTTTAAAACACACATCGCATTGTGGTTTTTCACCAGTATGTGTCATTTTATGTTTTTTGAGATCACCAGTCCGAAGGAACTTTTTAAAACACACATCGCATTGATGTGGTTTTTCACCAGTATGTGTCATTTTATGTATTTTAAAGGCACTTATTTTCCGGATTTTTTTAAAACAGACATCGCATTGATTTGGTTTTTCACCAGAGTTCGTCTTATATGACTTAAGATGCTGAGACTTTGTGCACGAACTGAAGTGACAATTTAGATCATTTAAAGATTTAAACACTCCACAACAATCATTGCAAATAAAGTTACGTGGAAAATATGTTACTCTTCTCAATATAATTCGAACCACCTTTGGCAAGAATATTTTTTTAACTTCTTTTTTGACGTTTTGTTTATCTATTGTTAGTATTTCAAAATGCTGTTGCTTCATATCTTTGATGTTGTTGGTTCCATTTGCTATTTTGTTGTAGACCATGTTTCTGTCAACTGTATCTTTTCTAATGACGGCCAGTGGTTTACTATGAATTACTGTGAAATATTGCTGAGTAGACACCTACAAAAATAATTGGTAGGTATTTTCAATTCAATAATATTAAAATACATAAACTATGACTGTGTTCCCTGATATTGTATGGATACTATGTGTTTTGACATTTAATTGCTATTATTATGAAATGTTTAATAAAATTTTTCGGACCCTGCGATTATCTGTATTTATGGCACCTAACTCGAGCAAGTCAGCAGCTATGTCTATCTCGGACAGCAGGTGTACATAGACGGAAGCATGCACGATGAAATTGCTCGAAAAACAAAGCTGGGACGGAGTGCTTTCGGATACCTGAATAGTATCTTCAAGAGTGACCTACCATTATGTCTTAAGCGTAGGGTGTTAACCAATGTGTGCTACCCGTGCTCACGTATGGCTGCGAGACGTGGACCCTTAACACGAGAGATGTCCAAAGGCTAAGAGTCACACAGCGAGGCATGGAGAAGTGTATGTTGGTAAATTCCTCGTAGAAAACAAATTAATTTGCATTAAAATTTGTGAAACTATATTATTTCATCACCTGTTTCTATTCACTGTGGTAAAGGCCTCCTCACGCTTTCTCCATTCTTTTTGGTTAATTATTTTTCACGGGCACGTGATTTCATCGAACTTAAATATCTTGTCAATATAGCATATTATTATAATTCTAATTATCCTACGTTCCTCTAAAACTACTGGATTATTGCATTCATTCAGCGGTCGTTTCATCTGCGATATATTATGTCCGGCCCATCTCAATTTAAGGGTTGGACATACCTAAATACGCCGCAGACTCTTGATTGCTCATTTATTCATTTGATCCTTTTTCTGTATTTGTGTGTGTTCGTCAACATATACGTCATTATTGTGACAGATTGTAAGAATCTTAATTTTTCGGATTTTCTGTTAATAATAATTAACAAGACATAAAAATTTGAATGCTTACATTGGAGACTAAACACCCTGCTATTTAAACTCAACAAAAGGTTCAGTTCAAACGTTTTATGCACTCTGCCGATAATTTCGATACGTATTATACCATCATGTATCCTAGTAGGAAAACATAATATACACTAATAAAATAAATTGCTCTTGAAATTATTACAAATTCCTACAAAAATAGTCGGTAATGTTATTTCTAAATTTGACAATTTTTATTATTTAATAGAAAACAAATCTTACCTAGTAAAGATACTTAATTTTATTATTTGTGTAATGGAATACATAGTAATTTTTGACTGATATTTATGACACAAATAAGTTAAATAGGTAATCTTTTTTATGACACTTCGAAATATTGAGTTTTTACAAAAGACCGATAAAATTTTGTGGGAATATTAACTTTTTATAATAATATTATGACTTCGGCTAAGATCAAAATAAATTCAAACATTAAATTATTGAATGTGGGCCTAAGTACAGCACATGTACATAATATTTTTGCAAATATGACAATATAGCCAGTATTGTTATTATATTATCACTTTAAATATGTCTCGTAGACAAAATCATTAAATTTACTCACTTCTAAGTATCCTGGGAAAATAATTTTATTTGGCGGGATGTCCTAAAAGGATTAGGCGGGCTTTCACAGAGACGCATTTATTGGCCGCAATAAAACATTAACAAAAATATACAAAATGCAGTCAAAGAAACATTTATTCGTTTCTACATAAATATTGAATAATTTCTTTTAATTTTAAATTTTTGGGCTTAGTGCCTTATATTATACCTATATATTATTATAATAGAAATTTAGGAAAAGATGAAAAATAAAACGTCGTGTAGATGGTGAAATGTACACAGAATAATTTCTTCGTTTAACTTTCCCATTGATTAGCGACTGAGAATTTTTATCATCAATTACAAATAAGTATTAAGTACCTACCTATGTAATCTTTGTGTTTATGACTAGTGACCTAATTGGTATTAATTTATATGATTTTATGATCAACGGTTTATAATTATCGTTATTTTCTTTAAAATTTAATTAGTACTTATACCATGTCTGATCGCGCAAAACATATATTGCATTTAGCATCGGGTGGACTTCAAAATAAATTATCAATTAATTTTGAAAAATCTAGTAGTGGTGAGAGTGGTAAGTACATACATTAACATACTTTTTACTTATTGATTATGATTGTTTTATTATTATGAAAGTTATTAGCTATTTAATCCTAGTAAAATTGGACAGAGTTTACATTTTGTATAATTACCTAAATAAAAAAGAATTAGATATGAATGAAAATTGATATTAAACCCTGTTTCTTTGAAAGTTCATAATGAAACGCTTAGATAATGATATCCACTATTTAAAGAAAATACTATTTGATAACCAATTAGCTTATGTTAATATTAAGTTGATTAATTTATAAATTTAATGCATAACGCAATGATTGCTGGTTTGCGCCAACCCTCTAAAATAATTTAATTTTGTGCATTTCTTCATTGTAATTCATACTTATCTGTATTTTTATATATTTAACTACTTTATTATTTAAATGAGATATTTTATGAATATCTACCAAATCATGGTATCTAATGTGCTTGTGTATTGATTTACAGATTATACTTGTATATTGGATGAAGCAAGTGGCGTATTCTGCAATGTGAAAAACATGGTGAATGATGAATCCCTTGACAACGATGAAGTCATAGGTAAGCATAATATGATATAACCACTATAACAACGTAAGACTATTAAAATATTATTCGATTCTTGGTGAAGAGACTGTGTGTGTATTAACCACTTATTAAAATATAGTTCAATTTATGTAATATTATTTGACATAATTTGACAACAAACAGGACCGTTTTTTTATGCTTCAATAGAAGATTTTATTTTTTTAAAGATTTTGTGTTGGTTTATAAGTTTTATAACACTATCCAATCAAAGTAGAAGAAACTAACCCTCATAGGTAGTAAATTATGGGGAATAAGTATTTGAATTATATTGCGTTTTATATTGATAAAACATATTTTTTTGTTATATATGTAGCAGACGATCTATGTATTTTCTGAATACCACGAAATATTGAAATGTTAGAAAAGATTTAAGTTTTAATATTTCTGAAAAATAAGCAATTCTATAATGTTAGGTACTGTAAACTCATCTTTAGGAATGTTTTTTACTGGTATCACTCTGTTATCTACTTTTTTAATCATAGGGCATATACATTGAAGTATTAAATTATAATTTTATATTTTGTTTTTACAGATTCTAACGATACGACAGATAAGGATTACAATTCTAGCTATTCAGAATACTGTCCCAGTATAATTTCGTTTACATCAAGTGGTTCAGATATTGACGAATATTTTAAATGCGCATCTCCTGAAGTTTTGGATTACTTAATGGATGAAATATCGAAACCGCAAACTGATTTAATACAAACATACCGCAATGATTATCAAGATATTGCGATTCCGTCCACTTCAGTGCATTGTAATGACATAATCGCCATTCCAGAAATCATAATGGACAATGATACCTTGACAAATGAAAAACCAAATAATCCCAATTCGACTACACATGATGAAATGATGTACGATCAACGTATTCTCCATCTAAAGGTGCAAAGAGAAGACATAAAGAAATTAATTGGAAAAAAAAATATTTTGAAAACATCAATCAATACTGGCTCCACATATATTTCGAAGGCAGGAAAAATAGTCGATTGGTGTATAAAATATCCAATAAAAGTAATAAAATGTGAGATATTTGTATTAGCATAAAATAATTATTAACATTATGATTGTTCTTTCCATATTTTTAATTTAAATTGTGTTATCAATAATCCAATAAAATTAATTAAATGTGATTTTTTTGTATTAACATAAAATAATTATTAACAATATGATTGTTCTTTCCATATTTTTAATGTAAATTGTGTTATCAATAATCCAATAAAATGTGATTTATTTGTATTAGCATAAAATAATTATTGACATTATGATTGTTCTTTCCATATTTTTAATATAAATTGTGTTATCAATAATCCAATAAAATGAATAAAATGTGATTTATTTGTATTAACATAAAATATTTATTAACATTATGATTGTTCTTTCCATATTTTTAATGTAAATTGTGTTATTATGTATAAAAATAAACATTTTTTCTCTCTCGTAGTTACTTGCGTTATAATTTAATTTCTTACATAACTTTTTTTATCCTTCCATAATTACTAATTTCCTGAATAATTTATATTACTTATTGTACATATTAACAATATTTATATAAATAACTAAAATAATTACATTTTTTTTTTGATTTTTTAAAAATTATCATACTTAGATACTTTTCTGTAATAAAAACTTCGTACAAAATAACTGTATGTCAATATGTCTCCTTACTCTTTGTCAATATTTTGTATTCACGCTGTCCTATTTCGAGCTAAATAATGCGCTATAATGGTTGTTCCGTACAAGAGCACGATAACTATGGTTGTGTTTACTAAAATCGTATAGAGTAAGAAAAACGCGACGTAAAAAACCGTTCTATACCAGAATATAAGTCTGCTGTGCGGAGTCAGTGATCTATTTTGTCCGCGCAAAAGCATGTTGAACCGAGTCAAAACATCAAGCGCGTAATATTATTCCAAATAAAAACGATTTTTGGTCATTATCTTAGCTGTTAATCAATTAATTACCATTAAATTTTGATAGAAATATAGATCATAAAATGGTCTATCTGATTTACTGAAATAAGATTAGAAAAAACTCACTCATTTTATATGATGAATTTAATAGCGTAAATATTTTAGTTTTTTCGCTCTCCTGAACATTTGTGATTTTAGACTTACACCGGTTTTTCCTGGGGCCGTCGATATAAAGGATAATAAGGCTTCAATATTATATAAATAGATTATCTACAATGTTTAAGTTATGTAAAGTATAATGCTTTGAAAATACCATAAAACTCCATTTTGACCTTCGTTGGGCATGTGGGTCCGTAACGGTTTTATTATTAAGGATATTTGCCGCATATGAAGTGAGGACCAATTGAGAAGAATCTCTACATCCATTTTATCCACAAAAAACGTAACGTTTGGTGCGATTGACACGATAGTGGCATCATCGAAAGATATTGCTTAAAAAATGAGACCTGAGCCTGAGTTACGGTCAATGGAGATCGTTACCTTCAACACATATCCCAAAAATCATTTACAAATGTTACCCCAATATCATATTTAGATCTTTCGATTAAAAAATAAATAAAAAGACAACCTTTATGATTGGACGTACCTGATCTAATGGCCTGCATTGTGGATGAGAGCACCCATGTTGAGTGTTTTCATTTTTAATCTGGTGGATTCCGCCGTCAACAAATTCAACTTTGTTGACGATTCCCTCATTATTCTCAGACTTTATATTGATCAAACCGTCGTCACGATTCTGAAAATAATAGAATTATTAATAATATCTAACAGTATCATCATTATGACAAGCCAGTGTCAATCCACTGCTGGAGAAAGCCTCCCACATCTCTTTTTTATGGTAATAAAATATGAATTAACCCTGAGTGTCCACTTGGAAGCTGACGAGAGCGTCCTGTTTTGCATTTAATATAACAACACAAATTTAGCGTTTAAATAATAAGGCGGTTCGACTTTGTTCATTATTTTACAAACAATAATATTACTAACAAAACAAAAATAATATGCTAGTAAACACAATCAGCAACTCGTTAAATGTCTAAGTTTCATTTATTGCTTTAGTGCTAGAACACAGTGGTCATGCGGGCGGCGGGGTAGTGTTGACCTGTGTCTCCCTGATAACTATCTTAGAAATAGGGAGCGTCAGTTATTTATTTTTACCAAGGTGCAGAACTAACCAGCCATTGGCCATGCCAATTGGGAGGGCGATAACTATGTTCAACCAAATTGATTCGGGTGCTGATATATTTCACTTTCGTGAAGGTGAGTTTAGTGGACGCTATTTTATAAATTCTTAAATATGGTCAGTGTACTTCTTTGAACTTCTATACTATGTATTATTATATTTTTACTGCTTTTGTATGTTTATATTATGTTCTCTTTTTGTATTTTCATTTTTAGCCCCTATATTACTTTTATTTTTCTTTCTTCTATATAACAATGTTTCATTTCATGTTGTGAACGTATTAAATTTATAAATTGTAATGTCCACAATATGTAAAAAAAAATCGGTGCGTGAAATTATACTTCTTTGGCGTCACAAAACAAAATAATCGCACACGGTGTTAGTTAAAATTCACATCAACCAAAAGTATTCAAACAGTAAAATATTTTTCAACTAAATAATACCAAACAAATATAACGTACCTGTCACACTTAAAAATATAAGTAAGCTTAGTTATGACAGCTAATCACATAGAAAAAAAGAGTACAATTCACAACCCGAAACAATATTTTTCACCAAGCAAAATTATGGTCGACTATGATAGCATCATTGCGCGAGACGTCATATTTCAGATCTGTCAAATAAAGTATGATAGAAGAATCGAAGTTTTAATAGCCCCCCCAGATTAACTAAAACTAGAATAAAGGAAGGCCGCTTTTTGGAATGCCGCTTGTTTATTTCAATACATCTTAACTTATATCACTAAATAAATTATGTACTTAATTATTTCTCGTTATTTTTATTTTGTTTTGGCCAACAATTATTCGTCACCTAGGCAACGGAGCAATTTTACTATCAAACTTGCGTTTATAAACAGCTAATTGATTCTCAGTTAACTTCGTACTGTGAATTACTTTCGTAACAGCTCTCAATTTCATCTCTACCAATCACCCAAAAATAAATAAATTGAAACTCAAATGTATAACCGTGTGTGAAATGTTCATAGATATGTTCATGCGAGTCATTCCAACAAGTTTGCCTAAAAACCAAAGACAATACACTATCATAACGAATGGCAAGAATTTTTTTTTTCACTATGTTAAATAAAAGATATATTCTTATTATTTTTTGTGCTTCGAGTGTAGGTATCAATTCCGATAAGAGGCAACATTAAAAGACATTTTCGAATCGTCCATTAAAAACATGATGGAAATTGCGCGCCTGGTACTGAGTTGCGAAAAAATAAAGTGAGACAATTGAAATCACAATTGTCTGGTCAACAATCTTTTCTCAACAAGTTTAATGAAAAATCCAAAGCAGCTACTGTGGCTTCTTTGGTAGTAGCAGATGTTTTAATGAAACCTAAAAAACTCTTCAAAGATGGTGAAATATTTAACATTTAAATAAAACTGAACTAATGTCTTCAATCAATGACATATCATTATCAAGAAATACAGTCATGCGAAAAACACAAGTGATGAGAAGGACTTGGAAGAAATTCTACAGGAAAACATTAATAAATGTAAATTCCTATCTTTTCAATTTGATGGATCTGTAGATAATTGGTTTTTGAAGATATGTCTGCTTCAGAAGAATTATTAACAGTTTTACCACTGAAGGAATGAACCGGAGGAGAAGATATAATAATTAATGCATTTTAGTCGTATATTAATCGTACTCGATTCCTATTCATAAACAAGTATCGATAACGACTGATAGAGCTCCTGCTATGGTTGTGAATCATGTTCGGTTTATTATTTTGTGTAAAAATGATGAACTTTTATTAGTTATCACACATGAACACACTTTTATTAGTTATCATTGCATTATACACCAGCAGGCGTTGTTCAAAAGTGTTAAACCTGAATCACGTGATGAATGTTGCTTTTAAAATTGTGAATTCAATTCGTGGTAAAGCTTTACAAAAAAGGCAATTTCAATCAACATAAGAAGAATGTGGATCAGAAAATCGCGAACTTTTGTTGCATGCAGATGTAAGAGGGCTCGCACACCAGAACTCGCCGCATGCGTATTACGACGAATTCGTCGATGTGACGTCATCGTAAACCAAGAAACAAACGTTATCAAATGGAGCTTCGCAGATTGGCCGATGCAACTGCGACGCTGAGACGATCCTTCATGCAACATGTCGCATTTGCTACAGCCTGCATGTTGTATCTAAGAAAAGTCGACTCCGCGCAAGCGCACAGCCTGCGGCCATCGGCCATTTCTGTCTCTGTCTCTGTCTACACTTTCATTGCTCGCTCATCGCTGGTCACCGCGTTTGACGTTTGTTCATACAATCAACACAATAACAATGGCAGACGAGAGACTTCTCCTTTTTCGCGTTTGACGTTTGCCGCTAGGCAGATGTGCGAGGTTGTAGCATGCAACATTTGTCGGCGGTCTTAGAAGATTTGATTTATGGCCGTCAGGCACACAAGGCGAGTTATGATGTGCGAGCCGGCTAAGGTGGCTAAGCCAGCCACGATTTTTAAATGAATCACAGATGTGATGGTACCTGACATTAAACGGTATTTAACAAAGAAGGGAACAGAATATTATCAACTACATGACAAAACATGGTTGCTTGATCTTGCCATTCTGTGATATTACAAAAAAAAAAAAAAATCAATTGAATCTACAACTTCAAGATAAAAAAAGTCATTAATTGATTTGATTAGTGCAGTGAATACATTTAAAACAAAACTTTCAGTGTATGAACAACAATTAAAGGAATGTAATTTTTTTTTTTTTATAATATGAAGTTCAAGTGTAAAGATATGCAAAATATAATGGTTGGTCACTATTTCAATCACGTCATATCAAGGTTGCTAACGGAGTTTAGTGTGAGTTTTAAGGATTTCTCTAAATTAGAAGGTGTTGCTATATTTATGGCGTTCCCTTTAATAATTGCATAAAGGCGGAAGAAATAGCCATAAAAATTAGTGTTTTATTATAAATCGATTCTACACACCTTGCCACACCTGAAGGAGAAAAAATATTGACACTAAAATGCGATGTGGTCCTGAAAGCCAGAGCTTTAAGTCATGATAATTTTCGGAACCTAATTTGTGAAAACAAATATCTATCTCTTTGTCTCTCTGTCTTTGGAAAGTTGCAGCATAAAGTGCTTTTAAAGCTTTACATTTTTGAGCGAATCGGCATTTTTTCTTTAATGAATGCAATCAAAATGAAACATCGCTCACGGTTGACTAATGATGATTTGACTGCGTGCTTACGTCTAGCGGTAACTTCATATCACGTAAAATGCGACAAAATTGCTAAAAATATGCAATGCCAAGATTCGGATGAAAATTAAAAAAATATTTTAAGGTTTCTAATATTCGATAATATACAGGTAAAAAAAAAACCCAAGATGGCCGCGTGGCTTAAGCGCCGGTCTATAATGTCGAGGGTCTCAGGTTCGAACCCTGGGTCTGGCAAGTACACATGTTGTTTTTCAATTTGTGTATGAGTCAGAGTATGGACCTAATCCATTCATTCAAATCCATCCATTTCTCGTAAAAATAAAATCTGTTAATACAAACCTCCACTCCGTGGAGGCCTATATGATCCTATTAGGATCGGACATGGTCAACAAACAAATTGTGTAACTATGTGGAAATTACAGTAAATGTGTACTTAATTTTCTTTTAAGCGAAATACTTAAAAAATTCGATTTTTTCGTATTTTATTTTTTTAAGTAATATAATATATGTTTTCATCATCATCAGACGAATCTTCCGACGACGATTCAAAAAATAATGGGATACAATGAAATAAATCCATTGTATTGAAAACCAAAAATACAAAGTACTAAATCTAAAATATTAATATTAACATATCACGATGATCTTACACATGCCGGAGAATGCTGTTTTTAGGCATGTCGATTTTCCTTAATCCTACAAAATATTATATTAAAAGTCAAATGTCGAGAAAATAACAAACGAAATATTTGTAGAAAATCTTAGATCGATATCGTTTTCAGGTTATGTATACTTTTTAATGATTTCCCGTTTGACAGATCGTCTTAGTCTATGAACCGTTCGAATTGGTTTGAAGTTTCATGTCAAACTATTTCTGATGGTCCGAGAACGGTTTGATTTTCAATGATACACTGAACCAAACGTCAAATCTCAAACCATTTCCGGTCTCATACAATTTGTATGTATATTGTCTATGGTTTAATTTGATTAGTTTCGTACAGGTTGAAAGAAACGAACCTGTCGTTCTCTTTATTTCGACACGTCACTCACTAAAGCCGCGTTGACACGGTCCAAGTACGATCCAAGTACACTTGGATCGAGTGCCATCCAAGTGACAGCTTCATACTATTTATTCCTATCTAAGCTACTTGGACCCCGTCCTACTCATCCAAGTTAACTTGGATAGGAATAAATAGTATGAAGCTGTCACTTGGATGAGACATCTTCATACTAATTATTCCTATCCAAGACTACTTGGATCGTACTTGGACCGTGTCAACGCGGCTTAATGCACTGTGTTCGGACACTTTTCAGTTACTAATTCACTAAATCACTCGACCAATCCGAACCGGCCATTACCTCGTAATCGTAAAAATCAATAACGTGTCCATTGCAGTTAGCCGAGAGCCGTTCTTTGGTGCCATGATTTTCACATAAAAAATAATCTATGCATTGAAAAGGGCATTTATCAAAATATTTTGTTGCATTTTACATGCCTAAGTTGAGAAACTTTCCTTTGAATCCAATCATAGTTCGATATAAGTAGGTATTGGTAAAAACTAACCTCAAATGCGGGACTATCAATGTCAGGAATCTCTTGTTTTATATAAATGTTTGGGCGCTCTCCGGCTACATTGCAGCTTTTCTCCCTTTCTGCGTCTGATTCGCTTACGTCTGGTTCAACTTTGACATCCATTTTACGTATTTTATTACCAAATGATTAATTGTTATTCCCATGCAGTAACCACGCGAAAACAATGACAATGTCGCCAACTGGAATACAATCTTTTCATTCCATAGATAATAATATACAATCAGCAGTGTTGCCATCGTATTGTCATATAATTATAATTATTGGCGATTGAAGATATCCAATAAAGTATTTCTTTTAAATGTGTTAAATTATTAAATTGTTACCTACCGCCTTTTCGGATATGTATACAAAATAACAGTTCATTCGAAATAAAAAGGTTTTCACAAAAAAATAAACAAAAATATACCTAGGTACCTAATTAGATTCTTTATCATCATTTTTCATTGCGCACACCATAGAGGTATTAAATATATAAGGGGCCAACAATCGGCTTTCTCATACAACTGAATGAAGCAGGCCAACAATAGCGACAACTTACGAAAAACAGCGATCCGATAAAAAAAAAATGAAGGGCATCACGGAGGATTTACTATGGTCATTATAACGTAATCATAATGATCTATTGTTATTGTGAAAATCATGCCGCAGATTGATTACTAGCCTGCTTCACCATACTTTTATAATATAACCTGCCGCCCTTAGGCGCACACGTAAGGCTGCGCGCAGACGGCAAAGCGAAGTTTCGGATTCATCCGCCAAACGTCGTTTACAGGTCGAATGCGTTTTGTTTGCGTTTCGTTTACGGCGATATATCGACGATGCTGTCCAAACATCTGGACAGAGAAAACACAGTTTTCAAGGAGATTCATAAACGCCTTTTTTTGAAACTGCACCCTGCTGCGAGAGTATTTATCTCTCATTACAGTGGTGTACAAGGGTAAATAAATCAATATAAAATCAGTACATAATATTGCATTATACCTACATTTATTTTCCCACTATTGCTTCTTTTGGAGCTGGACTGTTTTATATCGATAGCGTTTTGAAAATTACCTATTAATATAAAATAAAAAGTTTTGACACAGCACAGCTATGAGAAGAAGTATTTCATCAGAAGAAAGGCTCGCCATAACTAGAAGGTAAACTAAACTAAACTAAAAAATATACATATACCTATACAAATACATAGGCACATACCTATCAATAGTAGTAGGTAGGTATTCATTATTCTCACTACAATATATTATTATTGGTACCCGTTTACATTTTAGTGTATATATATATATAGTTCATCTAGATGAACAGATTTTAAGGGAGATATTTCAAATGTTTATTTATAAATTATTTTTTAAATATTTATTTGATAAAAGATACAATAGGTATAATAATATAATACATTGTTCTGACAAATTATATACAAAACATCTATAAAATATTTTAATTAAATTATATCTGTTTTTTCCCCATTGCATAAACGCCACTGTGAAATTCTTGATGACACTAATTATTAAGAAAGAAGGATTTTTTCAAATTTTTCGGACTAAAGTAATAAATTATGTCATACAATATGTGCCTTATTGTGTTCTGAAAACTGATAGTAGTAGTCTTTGTTTTCACCCCTAGTGTTATTATGGAAGAATTTATTTATTGCACTATCCGAAGAATTTAAAAAAAAAACCTTTTTTTGTCTCAGAGGCCAGTGGCGAACTAAGATGTAAACATTACCTACATATTATTAAGTATTTCTTTTTTACCGTTTTACCTAGATATTTTCATAGTGTCGAAATTATTTCAAATGACTTTCATGCGGATTTTTGTTAGCTATATGCAAATGCAGACATAGTCCAAATAAGCATTAAGCATTCAAGTGAATCTTTCTGGTTGCAAACAATTCATCATGATTGGGTTTTATTTTTACACTGCCCAGACACGTGGTATGACTTAGATGGTAACCGGACAAAACAGGACATGACAAAACAGAACATGACAAAATAGAACATGACAAAACAGAACATGACAAAACAAAACAATAACAATACAGAACATGATAAAACAGAACAGCCAGGTTTTTTCCGGGTGTTCTGTTTTGTCACATATTATAAATAAACATTTGAAATATCTCCCTTAAAATCTGTTCATCTAGATGATCTATATATATATACAATAAAATGTAAACGGGTACCAATAATAATATATTGTAGTGAGAATAATGAATACCTACCTACTACTATTGATAGGTATGTGCCTATGTACTTGTATAGGTATATGTATATTTTTTAGTTTAGTTTAGTTTACCTTCTAGTTAATATGGCGAGCCTTTCTTCTGATGAAATACTTCTTCTCATAGCTGTGCTGTGTCAAAACTTTTTATTTTATTTTGTAAAACTGCTTACCTACCGAATGTATTAATAGTATTTACAACAAGTTTTTAGAAACAATGCAAGTATTCAAATTATTCACAATATTATGTTTTTATACTTCATCCTTTACTTAGTGGGTATTTAGGTAAGAAGGTTTTTACCCTTCGTGTATTAACTTATAATCTTTTTTTTTATTGTATTAATAAATAATAATAGTACAAAACTTAAATCAATTAGATTTTAAATTCAAACTCCATCAAGTACCCTCGGTCGATAGTATTGATCAGACAAAGTTTATGATGATACATAATAGGCACAATAATAGGTAATTTTCAAAACGCTATCGATATAAAACAGTCCAGCTCCAAAAGAAGCAATAGTGGGAAAATAAATGTAGGTATAATGCAATATTATGTACTGATTTTATATTGATTTATTTACCCTTGTACACCACTGTAATGAGTGATAAATACTCTCGCAGCAGGGTGCAGTTTCAAAAAAAGGCGTTTAAGAATCTCCTTGAAAACTGTGTTTTCTCTGTCCAGATGTTTGGACAGCATCGTCGATATATCGCCGTAAACGAAACGCAAACAAAACGCATTCGACCCGTAAACGACGTTTGGCGGATGAATCCGAAACTTCGCTTTGCCGTGTGCGCGCAGCCTTAGTGTACGTTGCCGCACTTTTCAATTGACTTTTATGTGTTCATAATATCAATTATTCTCTTAAAAATATTAGTCAACGTAGGAACTACTTATGGCTGCCTATAAAAATAATAAAATTGACGAGGAAAAACCTAATCATAGCTAGGTATTTACAGCTAAACTTTATAATTATTAAATACCTATCTGTTTTGATTCGGCAATGTATTAAGCTGTGTTAGCTTGAAGTGGTATACCTACCGATATCATATTTGAATAAAAGTAACGATCCAAGGATTGGTCAAAAAGTATTGATAAATGTTGACAGCCTCTCTTAAACGCAAATAAGGTTCAAATAGACTATAATTATGACGATTGGGCACATATGTGACAAGAGCGTTTTAGTGTCTATGATCATATCTATGCCATTCCGTTTACACATGAGCCAATATATGTCAAAAAATCTATGATAGAAGCGTGGGCATAGATTCTATGACACCCGTATGTGCCAATCCGTTTAAACACACGATGCCGTAAAATCTATTGTGTCACATATTTGCCACTGATAAATACTACCAACATGACGCTTGACAAACTTTATGGTTGGTACGCCTTCATAAACGTCAAACAGATAATTATAAAACGAAATAAATCAGTACCTACCTAGGCTTGTTAGTGAGATTTTAAATTTATTTATCTATTTGGTTCCTGTCCATATCATATTATAATGCCGGCGGATGGAGCTACTGCCGCGGCAATCGTGGCATATGTATTGTTGGTAGACAATAAAAAACCAAGACGCAGACGAGTTTGGGTTCGTGAGTGGATTGCAAGACGGGAAACTCTCGGATGCTACAGTAATTTAATAAGAGAGCTAAGAGCTGAGGATACGGCAATGTATAAAAATTTTGTACGCTTGTCGCTGGAAGATTTCGATGCATTGTTGTTAAAGATACACACGAAAAAAACATCAGGAATCAAGAATTGATAACACAACGATATGGAGTAGAGTATCTTTACCTAGCTTAATAGCATAAACAAGTCATCAATTGAAAAGAGAACTGAGACTGAATGGTCATAGGATAATATTGTGTTTAATTTCACAGAGCATCTGCCTAATATAATACCTACCAAGTTTCAGGAAGGAACGTACCTCAAGGCTGTCTACACTTTTGTGGATAGGTACCTAGGTACATTTATACATTTCATAAAATAATAATATACTATAAATACTTTGCAAAGAGAGCTCGTTATCTGAATTGGAATAGCTAGCCGCTAGAGAAACACTGAACTCGATGTGGAATGTCTAATAAAAATCGTTGCGATACTTGCTAAATTTGAAGTAGTGACGACAGCTATCGAGTCACAGCCAAGGAACTTCAGGAGGCCGAAAAACTTTCATCTCACGTGGTACCTGTCGCTGGTCCCTTGGCCACTCTTTGTCGCCTTTTCCTTATTTTTATAGTCTTTGTATTGGCACCGCAAACTCTGCCATTTACGCGTGGCATCATCCACCGAGTACTGAGAACTGCTTTCAAGGCCCAAATCTTGTACGATTTGGACCCTGTTTTTATAATCAGTCAGTGTACAGTCCCACAATAGTGGATTACCTTCTACCAATCCGATTAAATTAATGATTATTTCATCCGTCCACTCCAACACGATTTTGCGACTTCTTCTGTCCATTTTTTACTAGGTATTGTTTCGTTTAGTAGTCAAGATTGTTGAGATGGCGTTTGAAATCAAAGACAGAAAAACACTTCCCGCGCGATCTATGACCCATAAACAATAATATATGACAACATGCTCGGCATAGATGTCACAGACATAAACTAGTCAGGGAAGAAAGTAATCTAATCCATATATTCTCGATTTAAACACGTAAAATGGATGTCAAACATGAATCAGATGAAGGCAAATCCTTGGCAGAACCGCAGCATTGGTTTGAAGTACCCACAGAGTCTCCAAACAGCCTAGACGTAAAGGAAGAGAATCCTGACAATGACAGTTGCATATTTGAGGTTAGTTTTATCGTTATCGAACTGTGATACATTAAAAAAGCTTATCTAATCGATGTTATCTAAATATACGAATGACTCATGCTCTAATGTTTATATTGGGTGAAAATCATTTTACATTACTGAAGCATTTGAAGCATACCTACTTCAGCCCATCTATTCTCATCTATACCTATATAACACACTGCAATCGGTAGCTATCGAGGGTAGTATATTATATTTATATATTAACGTGGGTACCTTTTATAATTGTTACAATAAGTTAGCCGTCAAAACTGTCTATCTTGCTCTAAAAGTTAACACGCCCTAGAGAGGTGCGGTTATAACCTAGCTCTGTTTGACTTAGGTACCTATTGGAATAATTAACCCATGTCCGGAAACTTGTACGTTGTATGAAGTTTGCCGTATCACACTTTACCGTGAAATATTGTATCGGAAATATATGGCCGTATAGACCGACCAACCTCTTTGGGTCTTATAGTAGGTAGTACTGACAGAACACAGAACGGAAAACAGAACATGACAAAACAGAACAGTGACAAAACAGAACAACGATAAATATAACTATGACATTTCAGCAAAAATATAAATTTAATATTGAAATTGTCCTATCTCTATTATGTTGATAGATTTTTAATAGCAGAGATTTTCAATACGCCATAATAAATCAAATTATCAAATAATCTAATCGCTAGAAAGCCTCAAATAAACTTAACTCGGTGTTGTCGGCAAGCTTAGGATGGGTTTGGGTCGAAATCCCGAAAAATAATTAAGAGAGATAAAAAATGTTTTTTTTTGTCTCCTGTAAAAAAATGCGTAATCTTAACACTTTTCTTGAATTGGGCAATTTTTTTAAAAATGTGTGATTTTTTGTCTCTCGTAAAATATGCGCAATTCAAAATAAGTGTTGCGATTGCGCAATTGTTTACAGGAGAGACAAAAAACCATTTTTGTCGTGATTTTTGATTTCGTCCGGCACCCCGATTATTATTAGCTAGTGCTCATACGGGTCGCCTTGAAGTTATAAAGAAAAAGTATGAGACACTTTTTTATCATTATTATCAAAATCAAACAGTTAAATTGAGGTATTTACGCCAAATGGCCAACATGCAGTGATTACATTATACAATTTTATATACTCAATATATAAAAAATGCATTATTTTCAAAATAACGGTATTCTAAAAAAAAAGTATGTTTTATTATACCTTGATGATTTCACTTAAATTTTTTTTTTAAATATTAAATATTTATATATGTTACGCCGAATGTGCGAAATTGAATATTACATGAAATGGGCAAAATTTTGCCTAAATCATGAAAAATGCAAGCCCGTTGCCTTATTCATGAATTAGACAAAATATCTGGAGAGTGCGTGAAAACGGCAGTAATTTTTCTGCCTACTTCATGTCTTGGACAAATTAGATAGTAGCGCTACGGTGGTATTTTTTGCAACTAAACTAAATGTATCAAATGCTCATGGATTGGTCAAAATGTACATTTATATTATCTATGGTCAAAATAGATGATCGCGCTCCGTGGTGTTTTTTGCAACTAAACAAATGTGTCAAATGTCATTGATTATAATATAAAAATATACCAATCAATAACTACAATGACGTTCATATCCATTTACTATGCGCAAAAAAATTCTAGAACTATGATATGATAACGGAAGAATTTTATTGAAAAGTATTTTCGCGATTTGATTCGTGCTTGGGTATCAATTGTGCAATGGTCGATTGAATGTTTGTGATAGTTTGTGGACACTTGATAGCTAACCTCAAAATGGACATTCAGTTGAATAATTTAATTCAGAATTACAAAACCTAACCTAACCTAATAATAATAATATTATATTATGTCCAATTATAACTAATAAAACCATCCGTATTAAATTTATCTTCTTTTTCTTCTGTCATGTTGACAGTTCAAGAATTCCATACCGTGGCGAATTCATGTACTCAGCATAAAAATTACCTAATTCATAAATTAGCCAAAATTTTGCCCATTTCATGTAATAGTCAATTTCGCACATTGGGTGTAACATATATAAGTAAGTATATGTATTTCGATTAAAATTTAATTAATAAATAGATTCCACAAAAATGTTTAATTTTTCCCCTGACTGTTCTGTTTTTTCATGTTCTGTTTTGTCCGGTCAGCAATACAGATATACCGTGATATACTCATATAAAGCCGGCCCTCACATCTAAACTTGCGTCGTTTGTTGCACAGCCATAAATCAAACCTTTTAGGAACGTCGGTCCGATGTTGCGTTAGAAGACCGCACACATCTACCGAGCGTCAATCGCACGTAAGTGTATGGCTTCAGTGAGCGTAGCGTGCTGCGTTACCTGATCTGGCCTTGGTGTACAATGAGCGTTTGGAGCGTTTAGCCAAAGTGAAAATTTTAATAACCGTCTCTCTCGCGCACAGAAGTGTATTAAATGTGTTTTTGGGAGTTTATATGCAAAGTGGTGTAAATTAAGTAAAGCGATAGCAACGAAAGTGGAACATGCTTGTCTAATAATAATAGCTACATGCATTTTACACAATGTTGTAAGAGATCTCGTTGGTAATTTTGAACATCATCCACAATAGATTTCTTAGATTTCTCTACTTAAGAACATACGGATTCTTTCCTTATGATAATGATAATAAAATGAATTTCCCCGACTTGTTTTCTTCTGGGTACGCTATCAATGCAATCCTTGTCCATCCGAAGTGTGATTGCTCTTTTAAAGCATTTCTTTTTACTTCTTCGTGGGTTCATTTACAATCCGTATATACTGGCAAATATTAATTCCCACCTATATCACTCGTAACTCTACGGTTTTCATGATACGAGTACCTCGTCACAGGACAGATGTTATGTTTCATGATGCTGTGTATCATGCGATTGGCACCGTAAAGGTTGATCTATTTTTTATTAACTATATAATGTTAGTGGACGTGTTAAATAGGTTAAATTTATAATTGTATATATTTTTAATTTACTATTTCTTTTATTCAAACGAATAATTCACAAGATTTAAGAATATATAATTCTGATTATTGAACATTATAGCCAATAGCCATAATAGCCAATAGCTTAATAGCCTAATAGCCAATAGCTTAAATATTGTCGTCATTAGTATGTCTTCCGTAGCATAATGGTTGAATGCGACGAGTTTGGGGCGTTTACCCGTTGGAGATGCCGGGTTCGATTCCCGACCGGTTGGCTTACTTTTTTCAAAAAAGTTTTTTCTATTGGTTGTGATATACTCTCTCAGTTAGTGTTTTTCTAAAATTATATAATGTTCAATTGTATATATCATGTTTCTTTAATATTTACATAAACACATGCCGTCTTTTCTACTTTCTTGTTATATTAGTTGTTATTTCTAATTAAGACATTTTTATAATTTTTCATTTAATATGTATTATGGCGCCGTAATACTCTTTTTCTAAATAAATAAAATCATTACATTATAAATAATATTGCTACAGAATCGACTACGAATAAATTCTCAGGTAATAGAAGAAACAACAGTTCCTCCGTCACAGCGCGAGATATAAGAAATCATTTTTTGGAAAACAGAATAACTCTGGCCTGAATAAATTTGTAATGAAATACTTAATAATACAACGAACTTTATACTAAAATTTAAAAACATTATTTTCCTTCAACTCCGACTTTTACTGCTAGTTCCCTCCACCAAATAACGAAAACAATTTGCACGCTGTTAAATTTCAAACTGGTTTGTCATGAGCGCGCTGATACAAACGCAAGCACCACCGCTGTATTTTATAGTCACTAAGGCCACCTGCATTTGCGTTTGCATAATCGATCGTCCTCCATGCTGCACGCCGCGCTCTGCAAAACGCTCCTACTGAGGCCACACACTTACGTCTTTTAACCTATTGATGTTTGGATGCGGCGACCGGCGAGCCGGTATAGGAAAGACCTATTCGTAGTTATTTGCATGCGTTCTGGCGTCTTCGAATATTATCTATATAGTTTACAAATATTACTACTTTTGAGAAATACTTTCTTTAACATATTGTTTTATTTTTAGAATCCTCCAGGCAACGAGATATATATCAAATCTGAGAATATTTCTCAACTAGTTAAAATCAAAGAAGAACCCTTCGAAGATTCGAAGCGCGAGATCATTAATGAAAGCCCCCAACCTGGAAGTTCTTGCTCGAAGTTTACTTCAGTCAATCAGGTAACATCATGAGACAACGATAGTAATATGTGCACAATAAACCCAATCTCCAGTGCGATTTTGCGGGCATTTGCACTTGGGAAAGCAGCTCTCTACCGCAAAGGACATATTATTATATTTCCCTTAGCACACTTTGGGTGGGTATATTCCGTCTTTCACCATTTCGCGTTCTGTACATTACATTCTATATAATTTATAAGAATTACAAGATAAAAAGAACTTTCTATATACAACATTTTTAAATTTTCTGTTGCATCATATAAACTTGACTTGCTAGCTAAAACGATCAAAAAAAATGTACTTGATAGAAATAAAACTGAAATGTCATTTTGACACTTATATTGAATTCCATAGTAACGCACGTATATATTACTAATTTAGTTGCTAGGACCTCAGATACCTAGCAACCAGTAATAGTGAATTGGATTACGGATTTCTTCCGAAATAACTGTTCATACAAAACAGAATTAACTGAAAATGAATTAAATTCTAGGTACTTAAAGATGGCCAAAAATACATTGGCATCCGATGATCCGTGCTCCGATATATTCTAAAAGTTTAAAATGTCTAGCTAGTCGGAAAGGTAATTAAAAATCGATTGCAAGATTTGTACCGGACAAACAACCACCTGATAAATAAGAATACGAGCTAATAAAAACGTTGTAAAGAATATCGTCACACCAACAGATTATTCTTTGTAAATGGTTGTTTTTTTTAGTTTGTCCATGGAAGATCAGTAACGGCCAGCATTGCGGGTCTCAAATCGTTGTCGAAGAATACTGATGTTCAAGATCCATGGGAACACCTGCAGATTCACGGACAAGATATTAAAAAAGATGTCCGGAAATACATTGAAAAGTTTACAGCCATCAGTCACACTGCTAAACGTGATATTTTCAATCGCATGTGTTAAATCCTGAACAATTAGAAGCTGTTATAAAATTGGAAAAGATATCATTCCATAGAAATAATTTTGTGTGCAGTATCTGTACGATATCTGTTCGACCTAATAAAATTTCACAAATCATTGCATGAAAACAGATTGGCGAAAATGCATAATAACTCAAGTAAACGGTCTTGTCACATGAAGTGACATCAAATGACCCATTCAAGTGAACAAAAATTGAAAGGTGACATTTGCAATTACTCGTGTGTACCGTTATCTCACATAAAATCACACAAAATGACTCATTCTGATGAAAAGCTATTCAAGTGTAGGGAATGCAATTACTCACGTGACAGGTCAGATCACATGTAATTCCATAAAATGGCTCATTCTGGTGAAAAGCCATTCAAGTGTGAGAAATGCAATTATTCAACTGTAAGGTCAGGTAACATGAAATTGCATAAAATGACTCATTCTGGTGAAAAGCCATTTAAATGTGAGGTGTGCAATTACTCATGTGCACAATCAGGTAACATGAAATTGCATAAATTGACTCATTCTGGTGAAAAGCCATTCATGTGTAGGGTATGCAATTACTCATGTGCAAATTCAGGTGACATGAAGAGACATCAAATAACTCATTCTGGTAAAAAGCCATTAAAATGTTAGGTTTGCAATTTCTCTTGTATGTCGTCAGGTTGCATGAAATTGCATACTATGACTCTTGATGACTATGAAAATATTGAGAATGAAGCTATGATTCGGGTAGATAATATTATATTGAGGGCTTTGGACCCGTTGAATTTCAGGACTATGAATATATATTTCTAAGTGATCACGAAAAAAACAATTATAAGGCCTGTGGTCACTTATGGCTTTGAGACTTGGTGCTTAACTCAAAACGTGGAAAACAAATTAGCTGTCTTCGAGCGCAAAATACTCCGCAAATTCTTTGGACCCACGTTGGAAAATGGAAACTACAGAATAAAAATGAACCACGAGTTGGAAGAGCTGATTGAATAGCAAACAATCATCAGATACTGGATGTCCAAAAGACTACGATGGGCAGGACATGTGGAGAGAATGCCTGAAGTTAGAGCGCCAAGGATCATGACGAAGTGGCTACCCCAACGGGAGAGACCCAGAGGCCGTCCAAGAAGGAGATAAGCTGACGCCGTAGAAGTGGACTGGCTTCATATAGGAAGACCCGGTAACTGGAGTGAAAGTGTGGCGTGTGGAAGTGGAAGTGGAGTGGAAGTGTGGCGAGAGACCGGAGTGAGTGGAGAGCAGTTGTGGAGGAGGCCAAATCCCACCCCGGGATGTAGCACCGTGGAAGAATAAGAAAAAGTGATCATGAAAATTCTATGCTTGAAAATAATACGTCTGTGGAAGAGTATGTATGCAATACTGAAGATCACGATCGAGAATATTTATCGGACGATGGAGTGATAGACACCGTGGTTGCTGATTAATAGTAACTCCACCATCGTCATCATGGCCCTCACATCCTGAAGCAGGCTCCTAGGCTAGAATCTTTGGCGGGCCTCCATTCCTATCGCTAAAGGTAAAGGCAGTGTGACTATCTACAGTTGTGTATTCCAAATAGTTTTCGAGGTAAAAATTAGGATATTTTTAGTGATTTTTTGTATTTCTAATACACCCACTTGAATTAAGGAGTTATCGAATATTAAAAAACAATATTAAAAAATGCATCGCACAACCATATGCTTTTAATTTTGCTTTAAGTGAAATAGCGCCAATACGCGAAATACATTTTTTTTAGTATTAGTGCAATTTTGTAATGTATGTTTATCTCACTTGTCTGGTGAACTTGCCAGGCCGGGCCCCTCTTAAGCCAGGGCCCCAAGGCTGGAGCCCTGTCAGCCCCCCGCCCTCTTGTGGGGGCCATGATCATCATCATCCCGAAAACAAATAAATCTAGAAGAGCGGAGAAGAAACATTATTAAAATAAAACGCAATTCTGGACAATCGTACTCAAATTGGAAAAACAATACGGCTGCAGAGGCGAGGTTTGAAACCACCGTGCTCAACAAAATGTAGTATAAAATGCCAAAATAAATTTACCGAAGATGAACGAGCAGAAATATTTAAGGAATTTTGGTTATTGGGAAACCAATTTCGTTGATTTTGTAAAACCTAAACGACCAAAACAATTCCCTAATTCTGAAGAAAAGGAGAATAAAATGAAGTATAGTTTTGTATATCATTTAGGTCATAGCAGGACTAAAGTTTGCAAAACAATGTTCCTAAATACACTATCGATAAGTCAACAGATGGTACAAACGATTGGCTGAGGATGTGCGTGGTAGATGACATGTTATTTCAAAATTGCCGGAAAACGTTGAACAGTCAATGAAAGATCCCATAAACAGTATATCTTCTATAGAAAAATATATACCTAGATGGAAAATTAATAAATATTTCAAAAATGGTATAAATAATTGTATCAAGGGTATTCAACTGCCTCAGAATCAATGTACAGACAATATTTTTTATAAATGAGTTTAATATATCATTTTATATTCCTAAGAAAGATCAATGCGATTTTTGTGTTAAGTACCTATAACGACATAACATGCAATTTGAAAAATTGGAGCATGATGCCCAAAAATTGAAATCATGAAATAAAAAACAAGAGGATAAATTGAGACCTTCCCAAAATTCTGATTTTTGTGCAGCTGTATTCGATTAACAATAAGTTTTGACCAGTCCCAAAGGAGAGGCATCTCTGTTTTTCGAAGATTTAAAGATATCGTCTCACTAACTAATTATTCTTTGTAAATGATTGTTTTTTAGTTTGTTCCTGGAAGCTCAGTAACGGCCAGCATTGCGAGTCTCAAATCGTTGTCAGAGAATACTGATGTTCAAGATCCTTCGGAAGACCTACAGATTCACGAACAAGATATTAAAAAAGATGTCCGGGAACACATTAAAAGGTTCAATGATATAAACGCGATCTGTACCACTGCTGAGCATGATATTTTTCAATCGAATATGACAAATCCTGAACTATTAGAGGCTGTTATAAAATTGGAAAAAAAATCGTTTCATAAAAATAATTTTGTGTGCAGTATCTGTTTTGATTTTTTTGGATCGTTTGACCTAATGAAATTTCACAAATCATTGCATGAAAACACATTGGTGAAAATGCGTAATTCTCAATTCTCAGAAATTAATCATTCAATTGAAAAAAAATTTAAATGTGACAATTGCAATTACTCGTGTGTAAAGTTATCTCACATGAAATCACACAAAATGACTCATACCGGTGAAAAGCCATTCAAGTGTGAGGAATGCAATTACTCAAGTGCAAAGTCAAGTAACATGAAATTTCATAAAATGACTCATTCTAACGAAAAGCCATTCAAATGTGAGAATTGCAATTATTCATGTGCAAGGTCAGGTACCATGAAATTGCATAAAATGACACATTCTGGTGAAAAGCTATTTAAATGTGAGGTATGCACTTTCTCATGTACAAAGTCAGGTAACATGAAATTGCATAAAATGACTCATTCTGGTAAAAACCCACTCAAATGTGAGGTATGCAACTACTCATGTGTACAAGTAAGTAACATGAAGGTACATGAAATGACTCATTCCGGTGAAAGGCCATTTAAATGTGTGGAATGCGACTTCTCCTGTGTACAAGTAGGTAACATGAAGGTACATAAAATGAAGCATTCTGGTGAAAAGCCATTCAAGTGTGACGTATGCAATTACTCATGTACAAGGTTAGATCGCATGAAGTTGCATAAAATGACTCATTCAGGTGAAAAGTCGTTTAAATGTAAGAAATATAATTAATCCTGTGCAAGGTCAGATTGCATGACATTGTCAAATGACCCATTCTGGTGAAAAAACATTTAAATGTGTGGGTTGTATTTATTCATGTGTACAGGTGGGTAGGATGAAGAAACAAAAAATGACTCGTTCTGGTGAAAAGCCATTCAAACATTCTGATCAAAATCCATTTAAATGTGATGGATGCAATTACTCATGTGTACAACAATGAATTGAATAAAATTGAAAAAAACACCACTAATATACCTACATACAATACATATATTATATAATCTATATCAAAAAACAAAATAATAATGGATTTAAGTTTTGTACTATTCCATTTAAGTCGTTTTTTGCGACCCGGGTTGTGTCTAAATTAACCAATTACTCCAAACGCGCCAGTCGCGGTCTTCGCACTAAATGAGTTAATATTACAGTGGATTAGGTTGATGAAAACGTACGCGATTCAACTGTTTCATATGGCACATGATAATTATAGTTTATTTATTGTATTGGACCAAAACTCATTTTTGCCATACAACTGTTATAATCGATTCAGAATGACCTAACCGATTTAAAAAAAAAAAAAAATTAAACGGTACATGTTCAAACACGCGCGTCAATATCATTTTACTCCCTACTTCAATTATAGTTTGTCAATTTATGGCTACGGCCGTATGTTGTAGCTTAACCACTAGGGAATGACAAAAGAAATAGCGTATTTCAAAAAAACACTACCTTATTCTTAGGTCAATAATTATTATAAAGCAATCATTATTCATAAGATGTTTATCACACTTGAATGGTCAAAGACATAGCTTATAATAAGTATCTTTAGAATCATCTTTAAATGTGTAAATCTTGCCGATTTTTTGAATAATAAAATGCCTAATTCTTGTCAAATTTGGGATCACAGAGATTATCGATATAATTTTTTATCGTGAATATTTTACAAAAATTATCTCGTAATAAATTATACTAATGGTTTCATAAATGCGTTTAAAAATTAATAAACGTAAAAAATCTTTACACCAATGCACAGTTATGTACCGAAATATGACTATATTCTAAAACAGTAGAGCGAGAGGTTTAAAAGAATACTATTTTATGTAACAAAAATACTTTATGCAGTCATTAAATGTTTAAAATAACTATAAAGGATAATAAGGCTTCAAAATTATATAAATAGATTATCTACAACGTTTAAGGAGTGTCCAGGATCATGGTTTGAAAATACAATAAAAACTCAATTTTGACCTACGACGAGCACGTGGTCCGTTAAGTACATAAATATATCCTCAAATCTTAATACACAATCTTTGCAATGAAAAATAATTATACACTCCAATATAAATAAAGTTTTATGAATAGAATTAACAGTGTAGAATGTTACCCCCGTTTCAGACGGGACACCGGTTTCGCGCTCGTATATAATAAGGAGGCCTTTGTATTCGAATAAATGGGGCTTTGTATTATGTTTATGAATGCCCAGAGCTAATGATTCAACGCATAATTTCGCGATATAAATTAGAACATAAAACTGGCTGCGGTCATTAAAACATGTGTATCGGCGGCTTGACAATGTAGCGGCCGACGGAAAAGTGTACCGGACACGCTTTGACTCATTAGCTCGGGGCGTTCATAAACATAATACAACGGCCCTTTTATTCAAATATTCCTTATTATATACGAGCGCGACACCGGTGTCCCGTCTGAAACGGGCCTTAGTCTCCAGAAATTTGTTTATAAACATATATATCTATTATGATACAATATTGGTTATGTTTACAACAAGTGCTGTTTACTTGGTTGTATTGAACTACTAACTAAATGACACTATGCGCATGCGCATGTACCCTTGTGACTGAAATGAATATAATCATAATAATAAATTATGTGTTGCATCGGCGCACGCAACTTCGTCACACGCCAAAAATACGCTCTGATCTGTTGTCTAAAACGCGGCAAAAGAAGTATAACTTCAAACACTTGCAATGCTATTTTATTATAAGTCTATTTTATTATCTACTTAGGTACTCGTTTATGCGAATGTAAAAAAATAAAAATTCTTACCAAACATTGTCTTTTATTTAATATATTGTAAAAATATATAAAACTGAAATCCTAAAATCACTAATCTTTACATAACAAAATAGTACCTACTATAATAATAGGTAATATATTTTTTTATCATACTTGCAAACATCGAATAGTTCAGATTTTAATATTTCAATGCAGAAGTTTTCCAAGTAACATTTTGTGACATGTCATAACTAGTTCTGCATTCAAAATATCAGTGCAAAACTATTTTAAGTACCTAACACCTACTTACTTAAAATAATATGCTTAAAATCAAGTTTTTTTTACTTTCACTTCTCTAGATAAAACAAATATTAACATTCCGAAATTCAGATTAAGGCTATACCTCAGCTGAGGCATGGTCTAAAAAGATCGTGATTAGGCGATGCGCGGATTGTGCAAATGACGCGAGCCGAATGAAATATAATTTGTCATAAAAATTCAACATGCGTCCTTTTTATGTTATGTTTATTATTATATTCGTCATATTAATAGTATATTCATTGACATGTTTTCTTTTTCAAGTATATGCGGAACGTTTTTTAGTCATCTGTCTACGATTTAAGAATATATTCCTCCGACGCCATCACAAAACAAATTGACGTGCAAACATGTCGACTATCGTTTTCCGAATGGCAACGCGGCCGAAATTTCGTTCCACTTACAGTTGAAAATTATTTGTCGTTTCACTTACGTGTACGCACTTAAAAGCTAAAAAGCTAATTCAAAAGATATTGAATAATCTTTGAATATGGCCCTCCTGCACAATTTTCCAAAAGTGAGTTAACCAAAGAGATTGGACTCCTCCCAGAGTTAACCTAGTTCTGCATTCAGGTGACTGAATGTGTCCGCTGCCGCACTTGGCAATTATTTAGACCAGGGTTTCCCTAATTATGTTCCGCTAAACCTGAATAGGTGTTCCGAGACCATTTGGAAAGGTTTTATACACTGCAACACATTTAAAGATCTTCTACTAAGTAGTAGTAAAATAAGTAAAACTAAAATAATTAAAGAATCCACTTCATATTGAAAGGCGAGTGATGATTAATCTCCACTGATGTTTATGACGTCAATTATCTAGATAGGTCATGGCTCCCACATGGGAGGGGGGGCTCTCAGGCCTCTAGCCTGGGGGCCTGGTCTTACGGAGGGCCCAGCGTGAGAGATTGACCAGCCAAGTGTGATAAACACACATCACAAACATGCACTTATAGTAAAAAATATCGCCTGAGGCGCTGTTTCTCTTCAAGCGTAGACTAACATTTAATAATATGTGGTTTTACCATAATTGTTGATTATTGTCGATATTTGACATGTCCTTAATTGTGCATATCAACATAAAAGTGTGTGTATTAAAAATCGCTATAAATACCCTTAATTTTACCTCGAATTTGGAATAGGTATGTAACTGTAGATCGTCACAATGCCTTTAACCTTAGCGATAAGTAGGGGGCCCGCTTCGGGGTGTGATCTAGGTATAGGCGGAGGACCATCTTTTCTCACACCGTGCGCATGAATAAGATGGGGTATATTGTATAAGTCTCTTCAGTTTAACGACAATTGCCAAAATTGACAGTACGGTTAGCTGCGCTAATAAATAACCTATAAAATAAACTAAGTGTTCCGGTAAAATATACGGGTTTGCGAAGTATTCCATTGTATTCTATATTCCTCTTTAAAATATTAGTCAATGTAGGTAGGTAGGTACTGCTCTTGGCTGCCTTGATAAAATTAATTATTAATTGACGAATAAGAATCTGTTCACAGCAATTTACAGCTAAACTTTTTATAATTAAGTAATGACGTCTATTTTGATTAGGTATTGGCAATGTTTTTAGTTTGAAGTGATATACCTACCGATATCGTATTTGAATAAAAGTAACGATCTAAGTATCACTCAAAAAGTATTGATGTTGACAGCCCTAGTAAATCTTAAACGTCATAGAAGAAAGTAATCTAATCCATTTACAACATATTCTCGATTGAAACACCTAAAATGGATGTTAAACATGAATATGATGAAGGCAAATCCGTGGCAGAACCGCAGCATTGGTTTGAGGTACCCACAGAGTCTCCAAACAGCCCAGTCGTTAAGAAAGAGGATCCCGACAATGACAGATGTTTATTTGAGGTTAGTTTTACCGTTATCGAACTATAATACATTTCATAGGTAACAAAGCCCATCTAATGTAGGTATTACACTAAAATATACGAATGTTTGGGTGAAACACAATGATATTAATATGGACGAAGCATCTGGAAAAAAAATGACACTCCCTTTTTTGTCGGTCTGCCGAATGGCATAATTCATATTTTAATATCAATACGCCATTACAATAAAGGTGATATTACTATAAATTCCGGATGCTTTTTGTCGGTCTGCCGAATGGCATAATTCATATTTTAATATCAATATCGTTCACCCAAATGAACATTGACACTAGAAACACTGTTCTAACGCCATTAAAATAAAGGTGATATAGCTATAAAATCCCGATGCGTGATATCGCATAATGGAAATTGCGAGATTTTGTCACGTGACGTCGACCTATACATGTGCGAATGTCGCTATGCGCGAATTTACTTGTTAGCCACTGCGTTGTCCATTAACGTCATTGGTGAAACAGGACACGTGCTCTACTGTTTAATTTAAGTGCAAATCATTTTACATTGTTGAAGTATACATACTTTATCGCATCTATTCGATACATAAGACTGCTATCGGCATCTATCGAAGAAAGTTTATCATATTGATGTAATGAGGTCTTGACGTGAAAACTGTCCATCACGCTCTAAAAGTTAACACAGCCAAGAGGGGTGCTGTTATAATAGGTACCTATCGCACTTTTTGACAGTTCAGACGGTTGACTTATTGGAACAATAATTAACCCGTGTCCGGAAACTTGTACGTATGCAGTTCGCCGAATTACACTACACCGTGAATTAAAGTTGTATCGGAAATATATGGCCGTACATCAAAGAGTAGAGTACTGACATAAATTTCATGTCTAAATAAAACACGGTTCTTGTCGGTTTACACTTTACAGGAAGCCAGCAGCAAACAAATTTTGAAAATAGCCGATATACTGGATTATTTGTTAGGTTAGGTTAGGTTTTCATTCTTGAATTCATGAATTTTGCCCAAATCAGCCATGACAAATGAATTAAGTAATGTTTATATTGAATTTAATAAAATTGGATATCGTATAGTATACAGTCATCTCTTGCCGATAGAAAGCTCACGGTGAAATGTTTAACGTACAATTTACATGTAACCCAATTAACCTCCTCAATAGGTACATAAATATGATAAACTACCTACCTTTGATAGCAGTATTGTGTATAGAATACATGCGCACGTCTTTTACCGTGTCGATCGACAATTCAGTCAATTCCATCAATTAGATAAATGTGCAGCCATCTTGTACCTACTTAAAAAAAATGTTGCTTATTATTACACTCAATGACCATTTCGAAAACGAAACATGTTTGATTTTTGCTCATGCTACAACATTCGTCGCACGATACATATTATTAATATGCCCCTAGATTATAATTTCCTATGCATGTTCTGACCGGGTTGATATTAATTGTGTATAATCATTGCCGACTCAAGCAGAAATCCGATACATTCACAACGACTGGTCCTACTTTTTCCGCCCCTCCCGTTATTGCCTATGTATGAACTGTCATTGCCTGCCATTGTTCTATAGAGTGCTCATACTGACGCGTATGTCGTGTTCACACAGGGAATGGTTTGATTTGAATAGATAAGTTACATGATACTCGTAAATAATACACTAGCATTAACACACCTTCTACAAATGTAATGCATAGATTCTGGAAATCATTATTACCACCGGTTTTTGTGTGAAGGACTAGTCTGACTTTGACATCTGATGAATAACAGCAATGTATAATTCATTTTGAAACGAGAAAGGGCGAATCAATATGTCAAGCTATCAGGAGTCTGATTTTGACAGCTGAAACGTGGACCACTCGTTGCTTGTGCAAAAAGTTATGCTCAGGCTTTATAAATCTAAAGATAGCGGTAGTATTATACATTATATCAATATAAACTAGTCATATAAATCGGTTCTCACATCTAAACTCGCCTCGTCTGCCCCACAGCTATAAATCAAACCTTCCAGTAATGTCGATCTGATGTTGAATATTAAGACCGTGCACATCTACCTAGCGACAGTCACACATAGCCTCTTAAAACGTATAGACAATTGGATGCGGCGACCGGCGAGCCAGTATAGGAATGACCAATTCGTAGTTTTTCGTATACGCTCTGACGTCTTCGACTTGCAGCCCAAGAGGTATGCGATTTGTTGATAGCAGCACTAGATGTTTTTTCAAACTAAGAAGGCACATTCGACTTATCTGCGGAGCTCCATTTGGTAACGTATGTTTTGTGAATAACGATGGCGTTACATCGACGTATTCGACATGTTGCAGAGGAGAGGAGTTTTGAAGTGCGAGCCGGCTAACCATCAATCCTCTGCATTTCTTAGGGGTGACATATTATAAAGGGCCACGAATAAAAGAACGATTACAAATATTACTAGGTACCTTTGAAACCCGTTTTCTTTGTCATATTATTTTTATTTTCAGAACCGTCCAGTCAACGAGATATATGTAAATTCTGAGAATATGTTTCAACCGGTTAAAATCAAAGAAGAACCCTGTGAAGATTGGAAGCGCGAGATCATTAATGAAAGCCCCCAACCTGGAGGAAGTTCTTGCTCTAAGTTCACTTCAGTGAATCAGGTAAGTGTTCCTTATGTAACCCAATTTAATTGATTACAAGTTTAATGAGTTTAAACTTGATGTTTACCATTTTCTATTGGATACCTTAAAAAAGGCAACCGTTTTCCAAATTAATTTATTTACAAATGTGACCGCCATGGCTATTAAAATTACATAACCATATTCGATCTTAAGAGTATAGTATTATATATTTTAACGCTACACAGGCCATGACACCCAATGATTGTAGTATAACGAAACAGTGTAGTTAATAATATAAGTGAAACATACATAACTCATTCATATTCTGCATTTTTTTTTGTGATTTTCTTTGACTGCGACTCACTTTCATATCGCCTTTTCTCTTCTAGAAGGGGATCCATCGATCAGGTCCTCACTCCTATTCTGTTAAATAACTTTACAATTTTGCCTAGCCCTTCCGTCTTACCCACCGCCAGGGGCCTTATGTTAGAACTTGCGAGTCGTGTGAAACACCGTAGTCATTCGCGAAAGTGACGTAGGTTATCGAAATAAGGCATGTCGAAACTTATCACTACCTGAATTAGTCATAATCTGTGTCGACAATATTACCCATACCAAAGGGCACTCGTGACCATAGTCCCCCATACGAGTTGAGTATGTGAGCATGCGCACTGATGTCTCGCGCCGATAACGCAGTTTAGTTTTCAACTGTCAAATAAAAGTGAAAGGTTAGGCTGCGAAAAGATAGTATTTTATTATTGGGCTCGCGAGAATAATTACCTACATATTATTATTTTATATTTCGCCAAAGCATTGCTATAGATTTGTATCGTTCACCCAATTATTGTAAAATATGTCAATCCCATAAATAGTTACTTTTGCGGCACTTTTAGGATCACGTAATCATCCGCGAAACAGATCAAATAATTATGTTAACTTATGTCAAAATGCTTTTTCACTCAGTGATGCACTATTTATACGTAATTTTCGATTAAACAAAGAGCTTGTGAGATATATTTTACAAATTCTCACGCCATATAGGTTTATTAGGTAGGTATCTTAAGTTTAATGTTACTACCTACCTACAAGCGTGAAGAGTTTACAATGCGAAAAAATGAATATGGTTGTATAGATTAAAATTAATCAAAGACATAGAAGATGTATGTTATATTTTGACACATTATTACGTTTATAATATTATATCCATGGAGAATTAAAAAGTCGTAGGTAGGTATAATGTTGAGAAGGACATAACCTCACCTACCTCATTTCAATTAAGATCACTTAATTGAAACCTCTCCATTCTTTTGCTACTTTTGCACGACGAAGGACGTGAATTCATGTACCTATTACCCGATTTCCATGTTTATTTTGATATTTCGTTTCGTATGTGACAGTGACCTTGAAAATCAAAACGTCAAAATGAATGAGTTCGCTGACGGAAAGAACACGGCATTACCAATTTATAAACAATAAAGATGCCGAATTATTATATAACCTATTCACAATGTTACTTAATACTCTGTTATCTTGAGTTCAATTAATTATGTTAATGTTTTATAATGGTTTGTAATGAATAAATACCTACATAAAAATAAATGTTATTGAAGACACTGTGTTTATTTTGTTAAATCTTGTTTTACAGTGTAATAATATTATATGGTTTCGCATTTATGTAAGGTTATATTCTACGTACATATATCTATATCATATTATACTAAATCAATCGAATATTGTAGGAATTATACACAAACATAACCAACAAAAATAATGATTTCGTTTGACGTTTGACATTTCATTTTTGACGTTTCATCTTGTACCATAGACACCGATTTTCTCGGTTTTGGCGATGTTGCCAACTAGTCACTCGCGAATTAAAATAGTCCGTAGCGAGTGGCTTCAAAAATAGGTAGTATGGTATACGGTATGAAACGGGCGATACTAACTTGTCATACCACACGGTTTTCGACCATACGACTCGCAAGTTCTAACATACCCGCCCAGGACACCCTTCAATTCGTTGACACTCCCATAGATATCCCCAATTCGCAGCTGTACTCTGTGAAGTTCATATTTAGGGCATTGTAGTGCTGTATGTACGATGTCCTCGCAGAGTTGCGATTCGCTTCTTCACATGAGGATATCTGATCTTTTGCCCATTGTGTGCCCTGTTCTTAGCCTCAGTATTAACTTAAGCTCATTCCTCGTCAAAGAAGACTCTACAAACCAGGGCACCTCTCGTGGTGATGGTAGAATAGACTTACTTATTCTGCACTTTACTTGAGGTTGTATGGATACTTACCTTGGCTTTATCCAACTGGCTTCCTCATATGTATGTTTACATACTTTAGCAACACAATCACAGCTGAGCTGTTAATAATTTTTTTAAAACCACAATTAAATAGCATGTTAATTATATCGAATGGCCAGGTAACGCAAGCGCGTCAGTTGCGATGTAAGCACTGAATGAGTTAAATTCTCGACGATAGTTATATTTGGCCACGTTTTTTTCCGACTTATACGCAGTGAAAATGAGAACTACTCTGCCATTCTTGGTAGCATTGATCTGTTTGTTCATGATGACTATCTTAGAAATCGGGAGAACCAGTTGTTTGTGCTCCCAAGGTGCAAAACTATCTTGCTAATTATGCCAATTAAGGAGGGTAATAACTCTGTTCAACCATATCACTTCGGCAATATAAATTATTAAATTAGGGTCAGCTTTGCTCATTCGGCGTACTTCCTTGTATATAATTTATATATATATTGTATTTACGCTTTTCTGCTGTTTACTAACTTTTATATAATACCGTTTTAATAATATTGCTTTGTTTCTAAATGTCATATTGTGAACGTCTTAAATTATTAGTTTGTAATGTTCACTAGGTATGTAAAAAAGAAACACAATTTGAATAAGCACCCAGATTTTGAGAAAATCACACATAATATATTAAATATTGTGACGTCGCAGGAATCGAACCCGGAGCCCCCAGATGAAATTCCAGCGATGTAAGCCACTTGCTTGACATATTAGGTCCATACGAGTGCAAACATACATTGAAAAACAACAAGTAAATTTCCAAATTTGAGATTCAAACCCGCGACCCATGATAGTACCTATATGCCGACACCCGTTATCTATTACATATAGCTATATTGTGTGTATATGATTTTAAATATATAGCCATTGCACGCAGACATACGCAAACTCTTTGTATCCGTGCATTGAACACGCACCGAAAAGAGTTATCAGGTTGGACTGCCACCTAAAAATAATGTAACTATTCACCATTTATGGCATTACAATCCTTGGCAGGTCTTGGACCTCTTGAAAAACTTCTCCCATCCTGAACGATCTAGTGCCAACACTATCGGGTTACTTGACCTTATCTCAGTTTCGGCCTTCTAGGCTCTTGAACTAGGGTCTGGGCGGTTGCGTACATAGCACGCCTTACGAGATACCATCTCATCCGGCTTACTATACACGTAGCTTGTCCATCACAGTTCTGCATTTTCTAATACCACGTGGTTGCCATGCTCCCATAACGTTTGTATAATTACTCAACTCTTCCTTACCTCTTGACCTTTAAATGCCATAGTCTTGTACATCCTTTAAGATTCTTCTCAATATTCTCCTTTCAAAGATATCAATATTTCTTTCATCCTGTTTGCTGAGTTCCCAGCATTGTAGAATTTTATATTAAGCTGTTTAAGTTTTAAAACCAAATGAATCCACACTTTCAAAAGAATCGCCGACAGTGATAAGGCTGCCATCTTTATCAGGAATCTATGTTTGCAGGTGCTGACTTTCCGGAATGTGACCGGTATGAATTAATAGCCTTTCTGAAAATGTAAGCTAACATTATGAATTTGGTCGTTGTCTTCGTTATCTGATAATGATATTTTTTTTTCAGAACGTTCCAGTCGAGTCGTATATCAAATCTGAAGTACCTGAAATCAAAGAGGAGGATTTTAATGACTCAACGTATCAGATCAGCTATGAAAACCCCCAACCTGGAAGTTCTTACTCAGTATCACACGGATCAATCAATCAAGTAGGTATTTTTTTTTACTTCTGCCATTGGTTAATGTCGTGGGGTCGCCGCCAAAGGTTCGTATGTTGATAATTTAGGTATTTCAGAGATATTAACGGATTAAGTGTTTATATGTGTCGCTACATTTCAAAATCAGCCAAGTCCACCTTTAGGTATTTTTTACTTTTTGTGAATTACTGGAGAACTACTGCTTTCTAACATTTCTGCATTTTCAAAATGCGGAATTTTTTAATGTTAAATATTCTATACTCGAAATAATATAAACTTTCATACGACTGTGTATTTGAGAAAACAAAAAGCTGTTTTTCTCCTATTCATCTATTATGGACTTGGCTGATTTTGAAATCTAGCGACACATATAAATGTTTAATAGAAAAACAATTCAATGTCATCGGATATATAGAACATGCAGATAAAGCACAAATGAATGAGCGTTATGCCTGAGTTTAGAGGGCATGTGAAACTTCAAATTGAAATTACTCTATAATATGATTTAGAGACTTAGCAACTTACCATACCAAACCCCTCCCCAAAAGCGAAGAAATTCAAATAGTTTATGTTAATGGAATATTTTTCTTTCTCGTTGTGGTAAGAGAAGTCAAAAGTAGTAAAGAAGTAAAAAAAAACCTCTCTATAAGGTAGATTGTAAAACTGGATATTTAACATCATGAGACAACGGTAGTAATATGTGCATAATAAACCCAATCTCCATTGCGACTTTAGGGCATTTGCATTTAGGAAAGCAGCTCTCTACCACAAAGGACATATTATATATCCCTTAGTACACTGTGGGTGGGATACTCGCGACTTTCACCTTTTCGCGTCCTGTACATTATATTTCAAAATTTCCTAGCGTAATGGTGTTAATTTATAATTAAAAATATCGTCTCACCAACTGATTACTCTTTGTAAATGTTTTTTTTTTTTAGTTTGTCCCTGGAACCTCAGTAACGGCCGGGTTTGCGAGTTTCGAATCGATGCCGGAGAATACTGATGTCCAAGATCCTCGGGAATACATTGAGAGGTATAGAGATATAAACGCGATCTCTAGCACTTCTAAACATGAAATGCCATTCATGTGTGAGGAATGCAATTACTCATGTGCAACGTCACATGATATGAAATTGCATAAAATGACTCATTCTGGTGAAAAACCGTTTAAATGTGATGAATGCAATTACTCAACTGCAAGGTCAGGTGACATGAAGGTACATAAAATGTCTCATACTGGTGAAAAGCGATTCAAGTGTGAGGAATGCAATTACTCAAGTGCAAGGTCAAATCACATGAAATTGCATAAAATGACTCATTCCAGCGAAAAGCAATTAAAATGTGAGGAATGCGACTACTCGTGTGTACAAGTAGGTAACATGAGGGCACATAAAATGAAACATTCTGGTGAAAAGCCATTCAAATGTGAGGAATGCAATTACTCAAGTGCGAGGTCAGGTGACATGAAGGTACATAAATTGACGCATTCTGGTGAAAAGCCATTTAAATGTGAGGTATGCAATTACTCTTGTGCACAATCAGGTAGCATGAAATTGCATAAAATGACTCATTTTGGTGAAAAGCCATTCAAATGTGAGGAGTGCAGTTTCTCATGTGCAAAACCAGGATACATGAAGATGCATAAAATGACTCATTCTGGTGAAAAGCCATTCAAATGTGAGTTATGCAATTACTCGTGTGCACAATCAGGCAACATGAAATTGCATAAATTGACACATTCTGGTGAAAAGCCATTCAAGTGTGGTGTATGCAATTACTCATCTGCAAATTCAGGTTACATGAAGAAACATCAAGCAACTCATTCTGGTGAAAAGCCATATAAATGTGAGGAATGCAATTACTCGTGTGCACAATCAGGTAGCATGAAATTGCATAAAATGACTCATTCTGGTGAAAAGCCATTTAAGTGTGAGGAGTGCACTTTCTCATGTACAAAGTCAGGTAACATGAAATTGCATAAAATGACTCATTCTGGTGAAAAGCCATTTAAATGTGAGTTATGTTCTTACTCGTGTGCACAATCAGGTAACATGAAATTGCATAAATTGTCTCATTCTGCTATAAAACCATTCAAGTGTGAGGTTTGCAATTACTCATGTGCAAATTCAGGATACATGAAAAAACATCAAGCAACTCATTTTGGTGAAAGGCCATTTAAATGTGAGGTATGCAATTACTCGTGTGCAAATTCAGGTGAGATGATGACACATCAATTAACTCATTCTGGTCAACAGCCATATAAATGTTAGGTATGCAAATACTGATGTGTGTCGTCAGGTTGCATGAAATTGCATAAAATGACTCATTATGGCGAAAAGCCTTTTAAATGTGTTCAATGCAGTCACTCATGCAAACAGTGTTGTTACATGAAGAGACATAAAATCACTCATTCTATTAATCGGACATTTAAATGTCATAATGCAATTACTTTCATGTAAGGTTACTCAATAAAATCAAACAAAATTATTCATTCTTGAGAAAAGCCATTTAAATATAATGATGTTAACAATAACTCATGTGTATCGTTAGGTCACATGAAATCACACAATGGTTGATTCTGGGGAAAAGCCATTTGAATTTGATGCATTGAATAACTAACTTGTATTCTCAAGTAGCTGAAAATTCATAAATTGACTCATTCTGGTGAAAACCCTTTTATATACCGTCGCATTAGGATTGGTTTATCGAAAATAATATTATGTGAAATGTAAAGTAGAGAAAAAAGAAGTTCATTAGGTACCTTTTATTTCAAGAAATAAAAATATAAATAATATTAAATTCTACAGGTTTTTAAAAGGTTTGTCGATAGCTATTACGGTTGTAACACCATTATCAAGACTATATTAGTCTTATAATGGTGTTTCAACTAAAATAGTTATTGACAAACCTTTTAAAAACCTGTAAAATTTAATATCAATTATATTTTCATTTCTTGTAAAATATAATTCTACCAAGTAAAAGCTTTCTCAATCAATTAATTAAAGCTTGAATATCTTTCAATTTTTTTTTACATGGGGTGAGATAAATAAATTATATATGAATATATTAAAAGAGTAATCTAGCGATATTACTCATTTCTTTCAAGATAATTTGTATTTATTTAACAGTGGATTTTGCAACTAAGCAGAAATTGTTATTATCCAGAAAATATTAAAATTAATTGAATTTAAAATTATATACTTATGCAAAGTATTACGTAGGTAGGTCTCCTTTACTTCTTTGTAATAAACCAAAAGTCTACTAATAATAATTCTAACATCACTACTGATCACTTTAGATATATAACGTAAATTGATAGATCCTTGCAGCACGGAAGCGTAAAATAAAATGATAAATTTGGGGGCGTTCCTCATTTGAAAACGGAACTGCGAATTACTGCACTTGAGGGGTTTGTTAGTTAACAGTTTTAACACGTGGACAAGAAGTTCTTGTTCGACAATAATATATTACGCGACTTTTGTCTTGTTTGGGCGTACTGAATTTAATACTTTAATCAAATATCCGTCGTGAGTAGATTATAAATATAGCTTAAGTATTTTTTTTTTTACTTTTCAAGTTTATTCATAGAATTTGGGTCACGGGTAACGGTTGTACCAAACCAATTAGTAAAAGACCAATAATTTGGCTAGGGTTTTCCAATTAATATGCTATGTTATTTAAAAATATACTACAACTTTTTTCCAAGGGTTTAAGAATATCTTTATAATTCTAAAAGTAATATAACAATAGTAATATAATATAAGTAATATAGTATAGCTTACAAGATTTTTTTTATACGATAGACCCGCATTCTTGGAAAACGTCTAAGAAAAACACTGTTCAGGCAATTACTTACGTTCAAATAGTTTATTTATTTGTATTTATTTAAATCATCTGAGTATGTTGGGTAGCATCCAACAAAATGAGTATTAAGAACATATACTCATCAAAATAATAGGTGTAATTTTAACTAAATAGCACAGCATTAAAATAAGGTTATTGATTACTAAAGATTATTTAATAATTACATTTAAAAACGAAATATTAATCAGAAATGGATATAATTAATTTTGTAACCGATTTTTTCTGACTTAACGGAGATTTTGTATATTTGTACGGTCGAGTCACCACACAAAATTTAATAATTCAAGCACAATACTCACTTCTATAATTCTTCTGTGAGTTTAAGATAAACTGGTGATCATTTTCCAATTATATTTATTCGTTAAACTTTGTAATAATGTTTAATATATCATTTAAAATTACCATAAAATGCGTTAAGTTGCGTTGATCAACCACTTAGTAGAGGGGATGGTATTATCAATCTACTCTCAGCATCGTTTGGTCCACACATTAGATAAACCATTACGGAGTGATTGTTTTATACCGTGGTTTCATAGATATTTAAAAAATATATATTTCTAATGAAAAATAAAATAAGTTTTTTTAATGATTTTGATGCGTTTATATAAAAGAAAATGAATTTCATTATTAATTAAATTCTGCGAAAAATTCAGCTTTGACCGTGTTGACAGGTGACGATGTGTTAAGTGGAGTTACTCACATAATATGACTCATCATGGTCAAAAGCCGTTTAAATGTGTAGATCCAATTACTTTCGTGTATGGTATAGGTTAACTGAAGGTACATAACATGATTAAAAGACATTAATTGTGATTGACTCAATTACTCGTGTATAATATGTAACAACACAAAATGTTTTATGCAAGTTCTCATGCAAACAGGCTTGACACACGGAGAGACCCATTCTGGTGGTCAAAAGCCATATTAATCTGAATACTCATTTGCATCACCATATTATCTCGAAAGACACCAAAGACTCGTGCAAGTAAAATGCCAATTACTCACTTCACCATGTTCGATCTTGAGATGATCATATGGGCCTCCACAGAGTGGAGATTGTATTAACAGATATATTTCACGAGATTCGTTTCAATGAACTTAACCAATAATATGTAGAATGTTACATTCTAAAAATTTTTGAATATTATTCGTTAATTAAAAGCAAATGTTTAAATAATTTAAATTAGGCTTATGATACTTCACATTTATACGATATATTGAGGTTATGTTCCACGAACTGACTCACTCTGATAATAACCCATAAAAAAACATTAAATCCAATTTCTTATGCATACAGGACTGCTGATATTAAAGCACACAAAATGTACAATTCTGTTGACAAGACATGTATTTACTCATTAAGTCGTTCATGTGACAGAAAAGTTCACAGAGTGACTCATACTGGCCAATAACCGTTCAAATATCTTCACACACTGTGGTGACACGAAACCACACCATAAAAGGACTTATTCTGCTGATACAAAAAAATAAACTTTAGCTGATTAAAATTAAGAGATTGGTCGAACCCTGTTGAATATAAATTTGTATATGCTTATTAAATGCTTCTGACTGATTTGATGATTACATATTATGGAGCTTTTACAATGGTAACTCAATCTAATGTGCATCAAAACAAGGAACTGTAATCGCAATAACTGACTTGTTCATGTCAATAATAGATTATCAATGATTTAAATTTAGTCATCATATGATACAAAAAAATATCGATGTTTTTTGGAAAATACTTGTATTTCGCATATTTAATCCTTTTCTTTTTTACAAAAAATCTAAATAATGTGTTATATTATAGCTATGCTTCGTTATATATGCACAATCTGTTGAATTTTTTTTTAGTAAATCCATTGGTTAAGCCGCGTTGACACGGTCCAAGTATGATCCAAGTACACTTGGACCGAGTGTCATCCAAGTGACAGCTTCATACTAATTATTCCTATCCAAGCTACTCGGACCGCGTCCTACTCATCCAAGTTAGCTTGGATAGGAATAATCAGTATGAAGATGTCTCTTACGAGTGTGCTTGGATGGCACTCGGTCCAAGTGTACTTAGATCGTACTTGGACCGTGTCAACGCGGCTTTAACAATAATATTTGTTTTAAAATAATCATTAATTTAAATGAAGTGAAGTTAAAATAATATTTTATTTATCGTTACTTACTAGCAGAACTACTTTAGTCCGCATGCTTTCATATTAAAATTACTTTAAAGCTATTTTGTTGACGATTGAAAAGAGTTATGTTTATACTATCCCATCCAAGGATACCCACCCTGAATGTATGCATGTTGTTACAAAAATATGTCAATAGATTCTTTCTCTTTTTCAATATATTTTTGATAGCAAAGTAAATTCGGCTCTCAATATGTTAAGTTTATAATAATAAATATTGTGTTTCTCTGTAATTTTTAAAACAAAATAAAAAATACTCTATTTGACATAAACATACGGCAGTTTTATTTTTGACAACATCTGTAACATAATTTTACACGTTTGATGAACAGTTTAAATGGATAGAAGAGTATTTCAAACTTACCAATTCTCTAATAATTTTAAATCTTTGACCTGGAAGTATTTTAATCGTCGGTCATGCAACTAGATTAAGGTGATATCTCTAGGTAAAGTTATTATCAAAAAAAAGCTAGAAAAGTTTGTTAATCGGTAAATATATATTCACAAGTAATGATAAAAATAAAATAAAAAATTAAAAGTTATCATTGAGTTCCGCATTCCAAAAATAGGTACGTGTCAAATTCGGTACATTTGAATCGGGTGTCAACAATGAATGACGTAAGTTTTATTATCAAAAGTATTACGATAAAAATGTACGTAAATCTATTAACTAAGAAAACGCTAAACGGAAATTGAAATTTATTATATCGTTATATCCTTTTTTTCAAATTTAATTTAATTTTTCGATTTAGAGGTTAGAAAATATTTACCTAATTAAAATATAAAAAACTCGGTTTGGACGTAATAAATAACAAAAAACTCAGCGTTTCTATTAAAAATATTATTTATTAATTTTTAGGGTAGTTATTTAAATTTAATCTAGTATTTGTGTATATTAACGAAGCTATTATTGTAAATTAAACGAATATTTGACAAGACTTAGCCGTCAATGGAAAATGAATGAGATAATGGTACTTACTACTCAAAGTTTATGGGTAATTAATTATAAATCAAAAAATGTTGTGTTCTGGGTGTCTCTTATTTTATTATTCATTTAACAGATATATTCTTAAACTAATACAAGACAATTTAATAAATCATGTCATATTATGGTAAGATAGTTATTGAAGAAAATCATAGGCATGTTTGGCTTTTAGGATACTTATACTTATAAAAAATAATTAAAATTGTGTGGCTTAGGCACAAGTATAGGCATGTTTGGCTTACTCTAAAGTAGAAAACCAATAATTACCTATTCGTTTTCACATCGCAAACTACTTACATATTTTTACTATTAACATTTTTTTTTACCATGTTCCATCTTAAGAAATTCATATGGGCCTCCACAAGTTAGAGGTTGTATTGACAGATTGTTGTTTTTCTACAAGAAATGGATGTTAGCCAATAGCCACTAGTTCAACCTATTAGATTCACACACATTAAAAAACAACGTTTGAATTTGCCAGACCCGGGGTTTGAAGCCAAGACCCATGACACTATAAGTCCACGAGTAACCGTTCAGCCATTGTGGGCATACAACAATAATTATTACTTAATATATTAATATACTTACCTAAATGATAACAATCTAATGGAGTTCAGTGTCATCTTCATAGATGTCAAGATCATCATCAATATTATGCAGACGCGTGCGTTTTACAATCATATCCAGCTCTATCCGAAACGTAGAAGTCTCTAGTTTTTATCTAAGCGAGATATTATAGCTTATGTGATATATTTTCCTGCTGATGATTTTGCAATAACTTGACCCATTATATTGGCTTTTTAATTGCCAATCCGAAGAGTAATACGTAGGTAAGTAAATTTTTTTTTGTTAGTTGGTTCATATTCTTGCATTTTAATTTGCAATTGCTGTTATAGACTCCTGTTGCAATACATTTTTTTGCTCTTATTTGGTTTCATTTTTAGGAACTCTTTTTGGCGAATTTCTTTTTTCCTTTATTTATTAGCTATTGGGTTATTTTTTATTTCTTCTTCTCTAGGGTTTTCTATGACCTCTAAACAATGTTCATTGGAAGATATCGTCATAACCACCATATTCACAGTAGAAGCAGTCAAGATTAATTAATCATCTAAACATAAATAAATAATTTAGTTGGGTACAGGTACTGTAACATTTGAAAGCCAAACATGCCGAAACAACATTTAAATAAAATCGATTTATTAGTCACTAATAATGACTTGAATGAAAAAAAGCCAATTGTAGGTAATGAATAAATACTTACCTTAAGATTCTGAATGAAATTAATTTGGGACAAGATCCTTGTCCTCAACAGTGTCACCACCAAAAACTGAGAAGGATGATTGATTTGACTTTTCGTTGGACGCCATTTTGTTGTTGGATAGGCATGTGTGGCGTAAATATAAATATTATGAAAATCACTTTGCGAAAAAGTGTTAGGTGGCAGCACTTGAAGTATAGGCACTTGTGGCTTATAAAGTACCTAACATGTTATATGACTCAAATTGCAACATTAGGTAACTCATTTTTTTATAGGCACTTGTGGCTTTTAGAGGAACATCATAATAATATGACTCAAATTGAGAATTGCATCATTAACTCATTTTTTTCGTTTTGTTGTATCGGCTGGATTGGCTCTGTGCCACTCAATGGCGACTCCCGATCCTGTGAAAACGGACCTTCCAAAATATCTCTCTGCATCCGGAGGTCAATTCTGATTTAGTCCTTTCAAGCCTCCGGTGACACAGGGCTCGAAATGGCCCGTAACACACCGGAGCGCCGTTCCGGTTCATAAAATCCACGAAATTATCGCTCCGTCTCTTGGAAACATTAATTTGATCGTCTGAGCTAGATATTTCATATAATTAAAAAAATAACACACTTATTTTTATAAATCACATTTACAATGAATGTAGGTAGTATAGAATAATATAGTTTATATTTTCGTAAAATTATCGAGCGCTCCGGTTCGTAAAATTTTCTATTTCGAGCTTTGCGGTGACAAGTAGTATAGCGAAATATTCCCACACAGTAAATAATACATACCTATTAGGTCCATACTCCCTGTCCAAACACACATTGAAAAACCTTTAATTAAACAAATTACAATTCTTGCTTACGAACATCTAATCAATTATGTACATATTATTAACAAAATTAATTCTTACAATTTTAAAATCCATCCACAAAAATATCTTTATTTATTTCTTCATACAATTGAATAATTTTTAAAGTCTATAAATACAAGGAATTTTCGACATTTTGTATAGAGTTAAGTAGGTACATCATTTTAGAATTCAATATTCAATACCTACCTATATAATTTTTTTATAAAAAGATTGGATATACTGTCTACAGCAGAGATCCCCGACGGTTCTTCGATTTGTGCCAAAAACTCTACGAGAATTAGTAATACCTACATATTAAAATAAAAAAAATACTAGGTAAGTACCTACCTATTTGAATCCATATGATAAAGTTTATAAAGTTAATGGTTCATAATAAAGTATTGGTAGGTACCTAAACTCGATAAGCGCTTTTTTATTACCTATTGATCCTAAAAATATTTATTTAAAGAGGAACGACGAACGCTAAACATCGATAAAGAGCCGCCATTTTGTTGGCCTGGCTGCCAGCAGAAGAAAAAAATTATGACCTTGTTATCAGTATAACCACACTAATGAAATTAAATATTGCTTAAAATAATATTTATTTTACGTAGATGACATACAAAGAATGACATATTATCAGCGCTCGAAATGGAAAATTTTACGAACCGGAGCGCTCGATAATTATACGAAAATATCAACTATATTATACTATACTACATTAATTGTAAATGTGATTTATAAAAATAAGTGTGTTATTTTTTTATTATATGAAATATCTAGCTCAGACGGTCAAATTAATATTTTCACGAGGCGGAGCTATAATTTTGTGGATTTTATGAACCGGAACGGCGCTCCAGTGTGTTCCGGTCCATTTCGAGCCCAGCATATTATTTAGATGAAATACATAAATGCAAATAAATTAAAACAATAATTACACACAATAATCGTCCATAGTTACGGTACCTACCGCATTTGAAGCCCCCTTGCATTATGTCGGTATGGTGGGAGACCAAGCAAAATAGTGGGGATGTACGTAAAAAAATAGAAAGTAATTTTATTTAGTACCTATATAAATGTATGAGAACAGTTTAGTTTGAAACATAATTTTTGTTAAGTGAGTATAAAGAATAATATAAGTAATGAACACCAGCCTCATTAATTGGAAACCATTGGAATTTCATTTCAACAATTGAGTACCTTGGTATCAAAGTGGGACATAAGCCACACTCCACTAAATTCATGTTTTTGTTGATTCTGGTAGTGTTAGTGATGCTCTTTCCAACAATGCCTTCGACAGTATCAAAAACGGTCGTTTTCATGGAGATTTTTGTGTTTAAAGTTCGTGTATAATATCAAAAACGGACACTTGACTTATATGCGCGCGCAGGTAAGGGCCAGCCAATCACTGAGCAGGAATCTTCTCAGACTGTCATGGCTGCCGGGATTTCGGCACTCTGATAACATTATTCTAAAATAGAGGTTCTCTGTCAGTTTTTTTCAAAATAAGTGCATTTATAATAGTTTTCAAGAAAAAGTATAATATTTAATGAACTGAAATGGACTCAAGGAATGCTAGAAAACGTGTAGCTAAGCCCAATGAGTGGAAAAGGGCCAAAGAAAAGACTTTAAAGTAAGTACTATCAGAATACTACTACAAAACTTTTTCGATCACAATGCATCTTTTTTAAATGCGATTTATTGTTAAAATATGATGTGCTCAAGCATAATTTTATGTTTTTATAAGAATAATAATATTTAAATATTAACCTTTGCGCATTTTCACTCGTTATTTACGAGTATTTTTCATTGTTAACGCATTTACACATACGCTATTACCTCCATGTCATTACTATGGTCACGGAAAGGGTGGTTCAAGAACAAAATGTTTTTTCAAACCGTGGTTTCTAAGTTGAATAAAACACTAAAATATATTATTTTTTCCAGATATTCTGCAAAAGGCGTGCCTTCCTTTCCTAAATGCGGCCATCGTCGTGGTCTTCAATGCAGATTATTGACAATGGAAGACATAAGGAAGTTTCACGAATCGTTTTATTCTGCACCAGCTAAAGACAAGCAGGATTCTTTTATTTTGAAATACTGTAGGACTCTCGTACCAAAAAGACGCCGTCAAAAAATTTTATAAAACAAAAAATGGCTACATTTCATTACAGCATTATAAACACTGCTGGGAATTGTCTTCCCGTATGCAGGGCCACGTTTTTATCAACATTAAATATAACAAAACATAGAGTTATCGGAGTCTTCCAACGGTTTAAAAAAAATAACATGTTAGTACCCATTGAAACAAGGGGTGGATCAAGAAAGGATAAACTTTTTGAAAACAAGATGAATTCTGTCATCGATTTCACCAAATGTCTCAAGGGAATCGAGTCACATTATAAACGAGACCGAAGTACAAGAATTTACTTAGATTCAGATCTAAGCATTACCAAAATATGGTCAATGTATAATAATAGCGTCACTGATGACTTCAAAGTAAAAATGTCATACTTTCGGATGTTGTTTAATACCCGGTTTAATATGAGTTTTGCAACTCCAAGCACTGATGAATGTAGCACATGTTTGGAATTAAAAGAAAAAGTGAAATTAGAAAAGGATGAAAATGAGAAAAAAGATTTGATATTTAAACTTACTCTACACAAAAAAAAAGCAAACTGTTTTTTCGAATATTTGAAGAAGAAAAACGATGATTGTTTTCTTATGTCCTTCGATTGCCAGAAAAACCTTGTGTTGCCAAAAGTTAGTGACCAGTCCGCCTATTACTCGAGACAATTTTACTGCTTCAATTTAGCAGTCGTATCAGGAACGTCAAAAAATAATTTGTCACCACAAAATGTGTCAATTTATACATGGAATGAAAACCAAGGGAGGAAATCTTCAAATGAAGTAGCATCAATCATTTTCAATGAACTACAATCAAAAGTATTGAACGGATACACAAATGTTCGGTTGGTAGCAGATGGGTGTGCTGGCCAAAATAAAAATTTAACAATAGTAACGATGTGTGCCAAATGGCTTCATAACAATGCTCCTCCATCAATCACTAAGCTAGAGATAATTTTTCCAGTCACTGGACATTCTTTCCTTCCAGCAGATCGGGTATTTGGTCTTATCGAAAGAGACTTAAAGAAAAAGAAAACAATAATACATATTGAAGAATATCATGATGTATTTAAAGCACACGGAACATTGAAAATAATTGGTACAGATTGGAGTCCTCATAATTGGAAAGACGAAGCTAAAATAAACATAAAATCTACAGCACAATTACATTTCAAAATATCTCAATGCAAGAGAATTTTATTCCGCAAAACGAAAAAGAATAATATTGTGGTAAGAGGTGAAATACCTTACAATTGTGACATCGCGAGAGAGAAGCAAATTCTAAAAAAGAATAAAACATACGATGCAGTAAATCCAGCACCGATTCCTATAGGCGTTAAACTGAATGAAAACAAGATAAACGATGTAAATTCTCTACTTTCGAAACATTTTGGACTCGAATGGAAGAATATAGAAACCCTGCATTGGTATAAGAACATAATTGAAACAAATAATAATTTGCCAATCGATGGCCAACAATATACTGAAGATATTCATGCATGTGAATGCTTTGAAGAAGTGAATAATTTAGAAGCTATTGATACACTTGATGGAGATGACGTGGAACTTGCGGGAGTCGAATTATTATCTCCAGAAAATGAATGATTATTAATTTTAAGGCTTTTCATTTATTGTTAAATCCTGTCAATAAAAGAAATTTCAACTATCTTGAAATTTTATTTAAAAAAAATTAAACTTTCTGCGAATTGTTATCTCCAGAAAATGAATAATTATTAATTTTAAGGCATTCCATTTATTGTTAAATCTTCTCAATGAAAGAAATCTGAACTACCTTGAAATTTTATTTAAAAAAATTAAGCTTTCTGCGAATTGTTATCTCCAGAAAATGAATGATTATTAGTTTTAAGGCTTTCCATTTATTGTTAAATCTTTTCAATAAAAGAAATCTGAACTACCTTGAAATTTTATTTAAAAAAATTAAGCTTTCTGCGAATTGTTATCTCCAGAAAATGAATGATTATTAGTTTTAAGGCTTTCCATTTATTGTTAAATCTTTTCAATAAAAGAAATCTGAACTACCTTGAAATTTTATTTTAAAAAAATTTAAATTTTCTGCGAATTGTTACCTATCTCCAGAAAATAAATGATTATTAATTTTAAGGCTTTTCATTTATTGTTAAATTCTGTCAATAAAAGAAATCTGAACTACCTTGCAATTTTATTTAAAAAAATTAAACTTTCTGTCAAAAGCGGACACGTACGGCCGTTTGCGTATCAAACACGGACAAACGCAAAAGTATGTGTCAAAAACGGACGTAAGCAATTTTGAACGATTATATTTGATATTTACAAAATGAATATCTTAGATTTAACTTAATAAATGTGATTCTATACCTCTAAGCATTACTCAAGTATTTTTTTTATATATATTATGTTTCAATATTTATATGAAATGAAAAATCGCCTCTCCTGCAAATTATTGCAGATGGCTCATGTCCCACTTTGATACCAAGGTACTCAATTAATAATTGTTTTGTTTTGCTTAATATGTATCTACCTACATAGAAAACGCATGACTTAAGAAAATACAAGAAACTATGATCAATTATTTAATATATTTCATATCTATGAAAATTACAAAACAAAAATACTGACATAACACTCCGTATACACAAAAAATACTAATTTAAAATTTAAAAAAATATATAGGTATTTAGCGGTTACGCTATACCTACCTACATGGCATGTAGCACAAAATTTACTTACTTTAAACGGAGCTCCTGTTCTTTTTTTCCACGAATCTTTGTTTTGTCTTCGCTTTATGAATAGACGCTCTATTAGTGGTCTTTTTGTATTTTGGAGTAAGTCACTCATTATATTTATAGTGATAATACAAGATGAATACAACGAATAACTGTCACGTGGAGCATACAAAGAAAAGCGCGCGGAATCAACCATATTCTGATGTATGATTATCAATATTGCTTTTCGTGCCAAATTAAGAATTGAAATATTTTTTTTAGGTTTATAACGGGTTTTGAACTTAAATTTTTCACCATGGTCTAAAATTACGCGTACAATATGAACATATTTTTTTCTCGATTTCGACAAAATATGGTTTTATCGCTTTTTGTCTAGACCAATCATTAATTGGATAACTTGTATCCCCAATTATTACAATTTTGTGACAATACGACGGCAACACTACTGATTGGTGTGCATTATGTATAAATTATCTACGGAGGTCAATGAATTTATTTCCAGTTGGCAACATTGTTATTGTTTCCGCGTGGGTATTGCTTGTAAATGTAAATTAATCATTTGCGTGTTAATTACGTAAAATGGATGTCAAAGTGGAACCAGATGTAAGCGAATCAGACGCGGAAAGGGAGAATAGATGCAAGGTAACCGGAGAGCGCCCCAACAGTCCGGACGCCAGCATTTATATAAAACAAGAGATTCCCGACATTGATAGTGTCGCATTTGAGGTTAGTTTTGTCAAATACCTTATAGCGAACTATGACAGGATCCAAAGGAAAATTGTTCTACTGTAGACATATGTATCAAATGTACTGATTATTTGATAAACGCATTTTTCAATGTATGGCTTAATTTTTAACTGACAAATCATGGCACCAAAGAATGGCTGTCCGCTAACTGCAATAGACTCGTTCTTCAATTCTACGATTGGTGGTAAAAAGACATCCGAACAACTTAGTGGGCAGAGTGATCTCTGATGGCGTCGTAGGGAGGTGGTAGCGATCGCTTGCGCTTTCCAGGTGAAGAAAGCGGCTGAATCAACAACAACTGAAGGAGATTGTTTGCTACGCTTGTAAAGTCGTCTCTAATGGATTGCATAGAGAGTTTATCATCGAAACATGTCATATAAAATACAAAATAAAGATATATATCATCATCATCAGCCGGGGTCAATCCACTGCTGGATGAAGGCCTCCCCAAGCTTTCTCCAACTCTCTTGGTCCTGTGTCGTTCGCTGCCACGTATTTCCGCCGAACTTTACCAGTTCGTCAATCCAGCGGCTTTTAGGGCGACCCTGTGGCCGTTTCGTACCCCTTGGGTACCATTGGATGACGGCATTTGTCCAGCGGCCGTCCTTTCGGCGAGCAATGTGCCCCGCCCATCTCCAGTTCAGCTGTTTCGTAACGTCTATTACATCGCGTACTCTTGTCTGCTTCCTAACCCATTCGTTTCTCTTACGGTCCTTTCGCGTGATGCCCAACATGCAACTCTCCATGCCTCGCTGTGACTCTTAGCCTTTGGACATCTCTCGTGTTGAGGGTCCACGTCTCGCAGCCATACGTGAGCACGGGTAGCACACATTGGTTGAACACCCTACGCTTAAGACAAAAGATATATATAATAAAGAGTAATACAATATTCAAAATAACAAATCACAATTAGTGCGAACTTTGACATTGAATTTCTCTTAGTACTAATTTCTCTAAGTGTACCTACGTTGATTATCCAAATCTTAAACAACCATCAAGGTTGGTAGGTATTGTCAATTCGAGGTCTAGTTTTTATGTTAGAATAATTTTAGGTCGAAACTATTTTCACTAATTACTTTTTTCATTCTTGGAAAATGTACAAGAGAATTTTTCGCAAATATTTTTAACCAACACTGTATTTTGCTTTGAAAGCTTTTATAGAACTAATCATTTCTAAGTACTATATATTATGTTTATTTTCCCACTGAAGTTCAAAATTTAAACTATTCAATTTGAAAGACGTCCATCATCTATGTCTGGAATCAAATTCTAGTCAGTATGTTGACATACTTTTGTGCGCATACAACACGGCTGATTTTAAATGAGCTATAATCATGATTGGACATCGTAGTGTCCAGATTTCTTAATGAGGATTTGACAATGTGTAATTGTCACCGCTGATTAAGTAGGTACATTCTGATTGATCTGTGGGCATTTGTGGTTTAAGCCTTTTAACCAGATTCCTTGATAGTGTACAGCATTTTATGAGCATATTTGCAACGGAAACTAAATTAAAAACTCCGTGAGTACGGAGAAAAATACTCTTCGTACATGTAATAAACTAGGTACCTAATTGACAGTCGTTTTTCTTAGTCACTTTCACATACGCGGCTTTCTCTTCCGGTTATCAATCGCTTCTCATATGAATTCGGTCGAAAAATATAGGAAACCTTCTGATCGTATGTCCTGCGTTTCCGAGGCCAAGTGTCATCTCTGAAGGCTGTGGAGGGTAGCAAAGGTTTAGGTAGGTACCCTGATAATTGTGAGACAAAACAGAACATGACAAAATATAACAGCCAGGGAAAAACGAAACATTATTTTTTGTGGAATATATTTAGGTTAGGTCATTATTTCGTTGTTCCTAGTCACCCAATCAGTTTGAACATATTATATTATTGATTAAGATGAGATATCCTAAGCTTGCCGGCAACACTGAGTTAAGTCCCGTTTATTTGAGGCTTTCTAGCGACTATGAATGCAGAAATTAGGTATATAATTTTAATTATTATGGCGTATTAAAAATCTTTGGTTAGGAGATGAAATAAGGAACAGACAGGGTAGGTTGGTTTGACTCCCAAATGAATAACTCAGAATTTGGTCCGTGAATGAAATGAACTCTGGTTTTATGATCTCCTTCCAAATAAAATATTGATTTAATTATTACATATTATAATTTAGATGGGTGAAATCACAAGTATGCGTTCTGATGAATTGCGAGGTTTGACCGGGCGGGCGGAACGATAATGTTACGGTTAAATCTGTGATGACTGAATGACTGTTGATTTCTTCTACTGAGTGTTTTATATTGATTCGATACAATAGAAAAATGCTGCTATGACTACTTGAATATTTTGATAATCATGCTTCACTGTGTAACGCATGTTTCGTTTCATAAATTATTAACAATTGATTTCAATTTGAACAATTATGCAGGTTTTAATAGTTGGGCAAGATTGATTTGATTGATTGAGCTTTCTGTTGATATTTAATTGATTCACATAAATCGCTTGTTTTGCAATTTTAACAATATTATGTTGCAAGATACGTTGTAATTATAAATGAATGGTTTCCTGCCAAGTCATGCTGGATGGTAGGGTATTGCCCCTACAAATCTATCAACATAATAGAGATAGGACAATTTCAATATTTAATTTGTATTAAGGATTATATAAATGAATTAAGTATGTCTGAAATATCATGTAATATGACCACATGTACAGCCATAAACTTTTTGGGTAGAGGGGAAAATTTTCCACTTTTTGCAGATATTTTGTGGGATATTTATTTCACATCCTTTATAAGTGGTTTTTAAAAAGTAAGATCGTCAAACGGGATGATGCGAGGACACAGGTCGTAATATCTAAGTTGTTAACTTTAAATAGGTTCACAAATGAACGATCAGAACTCGCTTGAAATACGCAAACTCATGACATACCTACAGAAGACAAGTCTTTTGACAAGGTAGATTGTAAATCTGGATATTTAACATCATGAAACAACTGTAGTAATATTATGTGCAATTCTATTTTTCAAAAAAAAAATCCTAGCGTAGTGGTGTTAGCTTATTATTAAAAATATCGTCTCACCAACTTATTATTCTTTGTAAATGATTGTTTTTTTAGTTTGTCGCTGGAAGCTCAGTAACGGCCAGCATTGCGAGCCGCAAATCATTGAGGAAGAATACTGATGTACAAGATACTTGGGAAGACATACAGATTGACGAACAAGATATTAAGAAAGATGTCCGAGAATACATTGAAAGGTTTAGTGATACAAACGCCTGTCGGACTGCTAAACGTGATATTTTTCAATCGATTGTGACAAATCCTGAACTATTAGATGCTGTTATAAAATTGGAAAAGAAATCGTTTCATAAAAATAATTTTGTGTGCAGTATCTGTTTTCATGTTTTTGGATCGTTAGTCGTAATGAAAGTACACAAATCATTGCATAAAAACACATTGGCGAAAGAGCGTAGTTCCGTTGCAAGGCTGTTTAAATGTGTTAACTGTAATTACTCATGCAAAAACTCTTTTCACATCAAGAGACATCAAATGACTCATTCTGGTGAAAAGCCATTCAAGTGTGAGGAGTGCAATTTCTCAAGTGCAACGTCAGGTCACATGAAATTGCATAAAATGACTCATTCTGGTGAAAAGCCATTTAAATGTGAGATATGCAATTACTCGTGTGCCCAATCCGGTCACATGAAATTGCATAAAATGACTCATTCTGGTGAAAAACCATTGAAGTGTGAGGTATGCAATTACGCGTGTGCACATTCAGGTCACATGAAAAGACATCAAATAACTCATTCTGGTGAAAAGCGATTCAAATGTGAGGTTTGCAATTATTCGTGTGCACAATTAGGTCACATGAAGTTGCATAAAATCCAGCATAAAGCATAAAGAAAGGCCATTTAAGTGTGAGGTATGCAACTACGCGTGTGCGCAATCAGGTACATTGCAATTGCATACATTGGCTCATTCCGGTGAGAAGCCATTTAAGTGCGGGGATTGCAATTACTTATGTGCAAATTCAGTTGTCTTGAAGACACAACAAATAACTCACTCTGGTAAAGCTATATAAATGTGAAGAATTTAATTACTCATGCGAGTCGTCAGGTTGCATAAAATGACTCGTTATGGTGAAAAGCCATTTAAATGTAGTAAATGCAGTTAAACATGCATACTGTTTTGTTACATGAAGAGACATAAAATCACTCATTCTGTTGATCAGTCATTTAAATGTCACAATGCAATTACTTGTGTGTAATTTAACACATTGAAATCACACAAATTTATTTATTCTTGACAAAAGTTAATTAAATATTATGATGTAAACAATAAACTCATGTATAACGTTAGGTCTCATGAAATCACACAATGGTTCATTCTGGGGAGAAGCCATTTAAATTAGATGCATTGAATTACTAACGGGTATTCTCAGGTAGCATGAAAGTGTATAAATTGATTCATTCTGTTGAAAACCCTTTTACATATCGTCGCCTTAGATTGGTTTACCGAAAACGATATTATGTTAATATGTATAGTAGAGAGAAAAAGTTCATTACCTTATATTTCATTGCTTGAATATCTTTCATATTTATTTATTTTACATAGTGTGAGATACATTATATTCTAGCGATATTACTCATTTTATGACAAATAGTTTGTATTAATTTAAAAGCCTTTTATGCACTTTAGCAGCGACTGTTATCCAAAAAATATTAAAATTAATTGAATTTAGTATTACGTAGATCAGTGGTCGCAACCTTGTTACCACGAACGGCGCAATATAAATGTTGAACATAACCGGGGGCGCATAATATGTACTTTTCTTTAATACTGATAACTTTCAAAAATCCCAATAGAACTTAAAATCTTGATATAACCCCGAAAATCACAGAAATGTACATTAATAATAAAATGGAGTTCTACATTTAAACACCATATTAATCAGTCAATTAATATGTATTTAAGATAAAATACATACATATAGCTATAAATCAATATTAAAAATATGTAAAAATAAAAAATACAAAACTTCGAACCAAGATTCAAATTTTAAAAATCATTATAAATTTAAATTGTTAATAGGTATGCATTTTAAAATGGGTGTTTTAATATTTAAATGTACATACATGTATTTGTACACGAATACATGCCATGCAAAAATTTCAATGCGATACTTAGCACTGTAAACCTTCAGCTAACTTATTATAGTCAGATACATAATTAGAATTACCTGCCCTTAAGCAATTATTATTCAAGTGAGGGTCTGTAAGTCTTGGTCGATATTTTGATGTTAAGTACCTATTTCATGTTAAGAAACAGAGACTCGCATGAATATGTCATAGTACAGTATGAAGATTTTTAATGCACATTTGGACCAAGGGATCTCGTCGATAACACCAATGTAGATAAAGTCGCATATAAAGAACTTCGCAGTGACATACCCGTCATGATGTCGGCGCGTGTGAAACATTTTATCCGCATTATTTTTAAGTGTGTTTTTTTTCTTCTTTACAGTAAACCAAAAATCACTCCTTATCGTTATAGATATATTTTTATTATAAAAGAAATAAATAACGTAAATTGATAGATCCTTACAGCAGTGAAGCGTAAAATGTAATGGTAAATTTTGGGGCGTTCCTCATTTGAAAACAAAAGTGCGATTAACTGCACAGGAAGGGCTTGGTCGTTTATAGTTTAAACACGTGGACAAAACGTTCTTGTTCGACAAAAAGACATTACGTGACTTTTATCGTGTTTGGTCGAACTGTATTTAATACTTTATTCAAATTTCCGTAATCAGATTATAAATAATATGGTTAAATAATCTTATTGTTTTTTTTTTACTTTTTAAAGTATACGTTATTCGTGGAATTTGGGTCACAGATAATGATTTTACCGAACCAGGTAAAAGGCCAATAATTTGGCTAGGGTTCTTTATTTTTTTTTTCTAGATGCCTTCATGTATACCTCGCAATTACTATCAAGGCTTCTTTCAGGACTTTGGGACGCAAACTACTCTACTTGATGCTAGTTAAATGAAAATTGTGCCGGCTGAGAAATATGCCTTATTATGGACCTCTGAAAGGGGTATTTCAATTAATATGCTGTTGTTTAAAATTATCCTATAACGTTTTTCCAAGGCTTTAAACATATCTTTATAATTCTAAAAGTAATTTAGCAATAGTTGATAGAAGTATAGCTAAAAGGATATTTTTATACAATTGACCCGCATTCTTGGAAAACGTCTAGTTCAGGCAAGTACTTACGTTCAAATAGTTTATTTATTTGTATTTATTTAAACCATCCGAGTATGTTGGGTAGCATCCAACAAAATGTATAAGTATTAAGAACATATACTTCATAACATATACTAAATTATAGGTGTAATTCTAACTAATTAGCACTGCATTAAAATAAGGTTATTGATTACTAAAGATTATGTAATAATTACATTTAAAAACGAAATATTAATCAGAAATGGATATACTTAATTAATTTTGTAACCGATTTTTCTGAATCAACGGAGGTTTTGTATATTTGTACGGTCGAGTCACCACACAAAATTTAATAATTCAAGCACAATACTCTTTTCTATAATTCTTCTGTGAGTTTAAGATAAACTGGTGATCATTTTCCAATTATATATTATTCGATAAACTTTATTATAATGTTTAGTATATCATTTAAAATTACCATAAAATGCGTTAAGCTTCGTTGATCAACCACATAGAAGGGATGGTATTATCAATCTACTCTCAGCATGGTTTGGTCCACACATTAGATAAACCATTACGGAATGATTGTTTTATACCGTGGTTTTGTACCGCTTTGACCGTGTTGACAGGTGACGATGTGTTAAGTGGAGTTACTCACATAATATGACTCATCATGGTCAAAAGCCGTTTAAATGTGTAGATCCAATTACTCTTGTGTATGGTATAGGTTTACTGAAGGTACATAACATGATTAAAAGACATTGATTGTGATTGACTCAATTACTCGTGTATGGCATGTAATCAAACAAAATGTTTTATGCAAGTTCTCATCCAAACAGGCTTGACACACGAAGAGACCTTTTCTGGTGGTCAAAAGCCATATTAATCTGATTACTCATTTGCATCACCGTATTATCTCGAAAGACACCAAAGGCTAGTGCTGGTAAAAGGCCAATTGAGGCGTCTAATTACAAAAAGCGACAAGTCCACAATTCAATATTTTGGGGAATTCGGGAAACAACGTTTTAATGTTTCAAGCTTCAATTATTTGTTTTAACGGGAGATTATTTTTTCCGTTGTATTCTATGTTGAAATTAGAACCAAATGGCAATTTGTTTCAGCCAATAAACTCTTAAATGTAATAAATATAGGCAAAATAAAATTGGACGTAGCACTACTTGTACCTCACTTTTTAATTTATTCCGCATAAGGCACATATTTCCGTGGCACTGTCATAAGTTTACCAGATGCAACAGCATGGGAGACGCCTTTTTCATATTAAAATTACTTTAAAGCTATTTTTTTGACGATTGAGAAGAGTTATGTTTATACTATCCCATCCAAGGATACCCACCCCTAATGTATGCATGTTGTTTTAACAATATGTCAATAGATTCTTTCTCTTTTTCAATATATTTTAATAGCAAAGTTAATTCCGCTCTCAATATGTTAAGTTTATAATAATAATTATTGCATTTCTCTGTAATTTTTAAAACAAAATAAAAAAGACTATTTAACATAAACATATGTACCGTAGTTTTATTTTTGTCAACATCTGTAACATAATTTTACACGTTTGATGAACAGTTTAAATGAATAGAAGAGTATTTCAAACTTACCTATTATCTAATAATTTTAAATCTATGACTTGGAAGTATTTTAATTGTCGGTCATGCATATAGATTTAAATAGCGGTACTCAAATGAGATAATGGTACTCAAAGTTTATGGGTAATTATCACAGAACAGATAATAAATAGAATACCGATAGGCTATATTCAATACGCCGCATATTGATGCAGGGTTTTGAATGTGTGAGTGTCCTACGAAAATGAAGCACGCATTATGCACGTGCAATAGTGTGTGTAATACACCAACATTAAATGAGCGTAAATGCATAAACCGAGAGTAGTTTTCAGTATACAACTTAAAACGTATTCTTTACACGTGTGTAAGTTTAACCCGGCTTCTTCCTTACTCGAGTCGGTTACCTGCTATCGCCTTACCCGTTATGTATTTATGTTCCCATTATTTCTGAGTTCCCTGGTAATTACAAATCAAAAAATGTTGTGTTCTGGGTATCTCTTATTTTATTATTCAATTAACAGATTCATAAACTAATACAAGACAATTTAAAATATCAAGTCTTACTATGATAAGATAATTATTGATGATGAAAATCATAGGCAAGTTTGGCTTTTAGGATATATAAAAAAATAATTAAAATTGTGTGGCTTAGGCACAAGTATAGGCATGTTTGGCTTACTCTAAAGTAGAAATCCAATAATTACCTATTCGTTTTCAGATCGCAAACTTTTTACATATTTTTACTATTAACATTTTTTTTACCATGTTTCATCTTAAGAATATCATAAATGGGCCTCCACAGGATAGAGGTTGTATTGTCAGATTGTTATTTTTCTACAAGAAATGGATGTTAGCCAATAGCCACTAGTCCAACCGATTAGGTCCACACACATTAAAAGCAACATTTGAATTTGCCAGACCCGGGGTTTGAAGCCAAGACCCATGACACTATAAGTCCACGAGTAACTGTTCAGCCATTGTGGGCGTACAACAATTGAAGCGCCTAGTTTCAAAAGCCCCTAAAACGGTTTTCATAAAATTTTGAGTTAGATATATATTTTGAGATATGTTTTTGGCCACTATAATATGATGGACAAAGTTATAGTTTCAAAAAAGGCATAAAACCCTCAATATTTATTATCAAAAATTAGGCTTAATTTCAAAACCCCCTAAAACAGTTTTCGGTTGAATTTCAAATCCCCCTAAAATGAATAAGCCAATCAGCGGCTGCTCTGATGGTCATGTGATACGGATTTCAATATGTCTGCCTGAGCAGAATTAAAGTGACTTCGTGTTGATCGCTCTGTAGGTTATAGTATTTTTCGATATTTATAATAAATGTTGAACTGATTAATGTATCGAAACGTTAGTTTAATGAGTCAAGGAAGCGTTTAGAAAGAAAATAAATATGGGAAGTCAATATCGAACGCCAAAAACGGCAAGTGAATATTGATAATTTCTGCGTGTTATTTGTCCAATAATACAGTCGTGTCTCATCATACTGTCCCTATTGTTGATTATAACATTACTTGATTCAAAATAATTACAGTTTACCATTGAAAACGTTATATATGTACCTATTGACTAAATACGTTTTTCACATATTTTATTAATTATCAGGAGCGGTTTTACCAACTTATTATTTTCTATACAAATATTTAAAAATGCATAATAACAAAATATAAAGTAGTGACAGCCACTAACTAGAATATATATAATTATATGTACACTATACCTATACCATTCATCCGATTACGATAGAACTTTGGTGAGTTATTGTGTGAACATCTGCCAAGGTTTCTGAATTAGAAAAATTATCTTCTTCTTCATTCTATTTTCTTTTATTCGTATGGTTCCTATACCATTCATCCAATTGCAATGAAACTTTCGTCAGTTGTTGTGCGCACACCCGCAAAGATTTTTGAATTAGTACAACCATCTTCTTATTTTGTTCTATCTTCTTGTATTCGTATGAATTGCTATACCATTCATCCGATTATGATGAAACTTTCGTCAGTTGCTGTGCTAACACCCGCGAAGGTTTATGAATTAGTACAACCATCTTCTTCTTCTTCTATTCGTATGCATTGCTATACCATTCATCCGATTGCGATGTAACTTTCGTCAGTTGCTGTGCTCACACCCGCGAAGGTTTCTGAATGATGGTTGTACTAATTCAGAAACCTTTGCGGGCGTCCGCACAACAAGTCACCAAAGTTTCACTGAAATCGGATGAATGGTATAGGAACGCATACAAATAGAAGAATATAGAATAAAAGAAGAAGAAGAAAAAGAAGATAGTTGTACACATTCAGAAACCTTCGTGGGTATGCGCACAGCAACTGACGAAAGTTTCATCGCAATCAGATGAATGGTATAGGAACGCACACGCATACAAGAAGATAGAATAGAAGAAGAAGAAGATGGTTATAATATTTCAGAAACCTTCACAGGTGTGCGCACAACAACTGATCAGAGTTTCACTGCAATCGGATGAATGGTTTAGGAATGCATACAAATAGAAGGAGATAGAATAGAAGAAGATGGTTGTACTAATTCAGAAACCTTCGCGGGTGTACGCACAGCAACTGGCGAAAGTTTCATCGCAATCGGATGAATGGTATAGAAACCATATGAACAAAAGAAGATAGAATGAAGAAAAAGTCGTTTGTACACATCCAGAAACCTTCGCGGGTGTGCGCACAGCAACTGACGAAAGTTTCATCGCAATCAGATGGATTTTATAGGAGCCATATGAGTAAAAGTAGATAGAACGAAAGAGAAAAAGATGATTGTACTAATCCAGAAACCTTCGCGGTGTGCGCACACCAACTGACGAAAGTTTCATCGCAATCGGGTGAACGGTATAAGAACACATATGAATAGAAGAAGAAGAAGATGGTTTTTCTAATTGAAACACCTTCGTGAGTGTGCGCACAATAACCGACGAAAGTTTCATCACAATCGGATGAATGGTATAGGAACCATACGAATAAAAGAAGATAGAATGATGAAGAAGAAGAAGATGATGATGATTTTTATAATTTAGACACCTTTGCAGGTGTGCGCACAACAAGTTAAATCGTAATCGGATGAATGGTATAGGAATCAAACGAATAGAAGAAGATATAATAGAAGAAGAAATAAGAAGATGGTTGTACTAATTCATAAACCTTCGCGGATGTGAGCACAGCAACTGACGAAAGTTTCATCGCAATCGGATGAATGGTATAGCAATGCATATGAATAGAAGAAGAAGAAGAAAATATAGTTTTTCCAATTCAAAAACCTTCGCGGGTGTGCACATAATAACTCACCAAAGTTTCATCGTAATCGGATGAATGGTATAGGAACGCATGCGGGACAAACAAACATTCATTTTTATAATATATAAGTATAGACTACTGTTCTATTTCATTATTATTTGTAATATTTTTAATTATATAATATGTATGTATACAATAGTAAATTCTATATCGTTAACATAACTTATATTGTTAATTTTAGTGACCTACTTCGAATAATTTTTTTTTTAATTTGTACAAAACATATTTTTTTTTTCTCCAATATTAACTCATTTTTTTCGTTTTGTTGTATAAGCTGGATTGGCTCTGTGCCACTCAATTGCGACTCCCGATCCTGTGAAAACGGACCTTCCAAAATATCTCTCTGCATCCGGAGGTCAATTCTGATTTAGTCCTTTCAAACCTCCAGTGACACGGGGCTCGAAATGTACCGGAACGCACCGGAGCGCCGTTCCGGTTCATAAAATCCACGAAATTATCGCTCCGTCTCTTGGAAACATTAATTTGACCGTCTGAGCTAGATATTTCATATAATTAAAAAATAACACTTATTTTTATAAATCACATTTACAATAATTAATGTAGAATAATATAGTTTATATTTTCGTAAAATTATCGAGCGCTCCGGTTCGTAAAATTTTCCTTTTCGAGCGCTGCGAAGTTGCAGTGGTCGAAATAGAATTAGATAAATCATAACTTTAACCACTTTTATCACCTGTAAATGAAATTGATGTCAAGCTTCATAATTTCCTAAATTATTTTTTTCAACATTAATTGAGAGTTCTTTGCTCTACATTTATCAGTAACCTAGTTAATAACTAAATTATCTATGAACTTCAAAAACGTAATAAAGATCTGGTAGATTTTTTTTATCTAGGTACCTACGCTATTTGAAACAAGTAATTACTAATTTTACAATAAAACCCTCAAAATGTTATTAAATTGCAAAAGTTTAATATTAAAAAAAATTCTTCTCGGTAAAACGGGTGAATTTTTGGTTTTTCATCCACATCTGAAAAACATAAAATTTCCCTAGGTAATTGACATAGAAGATATTATTATGTAGGTATTCTCTTAACTCGTTCAGTGCGCTCACCGAGCCTGGCCCAAGGCCATTAAAGGTCATTAGCATGTTATCGAATTGGGGTTATTAATGGGGTAATTAGTAGCCCTGCTGTGAATGTATTATGGCTATACCTCAGTTGAGGCATGGTCTAAAAAGATCGTGGCTAGGCGATGCGCGGATTGCGGGTCGCGGGTGCAAATGACGCATGCCGAACGAAATATAATTTGTCATAAATCCAACATGCGTCCATTTAATGTTTTGTTTATTGTTCTATTAGTAACAATAATAATATGTTCATTGACATGTTTTCTTTTTCAAGTACCTACATGGGTAAGGTTTTTAGTCATGTTTACAAGTTTTACGAATTAATACCCCGATGGCGACATCACGAAACAAATTGACATATTCACACCTCGACATTCGCTCTCCGAATGCCAGCGAGTCTAAAATTTCGTCGCGTCTATAGTTGAAAATTATTTGCTGTTTCACTGAAGTATCGTCTTAATAATAATGTGTGTTCTTTTTCGGCCATCTCCGCCTCTTAGCTGGAGCATAATAATATGAACACCACACGGCACCTCCAAGAAGTCGCTCACCAGTCTTCTTGCTCCGTTCCTGGTCATACAAGCATCCCGCATATATTATATACCTACCTAACCGATTTTTTTTAACGGTACATGTTCAAACACGCGCGTTAACATCATTTTACTCCCTACTTCAATTATAGTTTGCCAATTTATGCTACGGCCGTATGTTGTAGCTTAACCACTAGGAAATGCCAAAAGAAATGGCGTATTTCAAAAAAACACTACCTTATTCTTAGGTCAATAATTATTATAAAGCAATCATTATTCGTAGGATATTTATCACACTTGAATGGTCAAAGACATAGCTTATAATTAGTATCTTTAGAATTATCTTCAAATGTGTTAATCTTGCCCATTTTTTGAATAATAAAATGCCCAATTCTTGTCAAATTTGGGATCACAGAGATTATCAATATATTTTTTTATCGTAAATATTTCACCATAATAATGTCGATATAAATTATACTGATGGTTTTATAAATGCGTTTAAAAATTAATAAATAAAAAAAATCTTATCACCACTGCACATTTATGTACTGAAATATGACTATATTCTAAAACATTAGAGCAAGAGGTTTAAAAGAATACTATTTTATGTAATAAAAATACTTTATTCAGTCATCAAATGTTTAAAATAAATATAAAAGATAATAAGGCTTCAAAATTATATAAATAGATTATCTACAACGTTTAAGGTATGTCCAGGATCATGCTTTGAAAATAGAACAAAAGCTCCATTTTGACCTACGCTGAGCATGTCCCCCTTTAAGACCCACGACAAGGGCCATGCGCTCTTCCTTAATAAATATACAAACGTGAGTACTACAGATGACGACGATAAAAGGTGGTTTGGCTTTGGTCCCTCATACTAGTGTTGGTACTTATATAAAAATGAATTGAATTGACATGTGTCATTATATCAAGGCCGAAATGGAACGAAACGCACCCGAGCGCTGTTCCGGCTCGTGAAATCTGTAAAATTATCGCTCCGTCTCGTGGAAAAAATATGTTGACCGTCTGAGCTAGATAGGCCATAGAATAGAAAATCTGACGTCTATGTAAATATCTTCAGAAAATTTGTCGAGCGCTCAGGTTTGTAAACTTTTCCATTTCGAGCGCTGCATTATGTGTTAACATTCTTATACGTCATGACAATATGCATTGCATTCAGTAATTGGTTATCAGGGAACACCATTTATACGGTTTTTAATTTGTCAAACCTTGATTTGTATAGTTAACCACAGGCAGCGGTGTCTTTTAGTAGAAATAGTATCCCTACGAACGAGTTACACAGGTATGGGTTAATATCATTTAGTGGCGGCCAGTGGTCTTCAGAATAGCATTTTCTGGTAATGCGCAATGGTTTGCCTTCTAAGGAAGATAGCTTAATGCAGGGGTCGGCGGTGAGAAGAGCCAAATTGTGAAGGAAACAGGATAACAAAGGTACCAGAGAGCCGCATATGTAATATACATATTATGTATACGGCCTATATGGGTATGGATTTTAGGGTGGGAAAGAGTTCATGATTTTTTTTATTAAAAAAAATAATTAAAACAGCGTCCATGCATCGCATTTGATAGGTAGCTTTACTATATCTGGCAAATAGCTACTTATTTTTAATTAAATACATGATTGTAAATTTACATCCGTTATTCTGCTTCTAAGTTTATTTTTTATTTGATTCAAAGATGAGAATGTTTGTTCGCATATATAATGTAGAACCAATGATTGTGAGATTACCAAAAGCTAAATAGCAAAAGCTAGTGGCTAACCAGGTACCAAATATTATTGTTTCTATTTTAGGCAGTTGTTTTATAGCTCTCCACTTGTGTTAAGATATCAAATAGGATTTTTCTCTTTCGAGTTCTTCCAAGCGGCTGGTCAGATCTGTGAATTTGTTGCTCCACAGTTCCTTGCTTTTTTAAATCTAATAACTGCATCTGGAGTGAACCAGCATCACTGTGTCGAACGATGTCAAGTTAAGTTCATTGACATTTATTTTGAGAGGATGTAAGATATAGCTAGTGTAGTCTTATTTGCTCTGAACTGGTGAAAACGTTTACCAAAACTGTTCTTCATCTCACAAACTCATTAGATATAAGGCTGCTTAAAATGAGAAGAAATTGGAGTTTATGTCTGAAGAGTCGCAAACGTCTATGCAAAGAGCCCCATGAGGCTCGCGAGCACCTTATGCCGACCCCTGGCTTAGTGTAAAATGACTGAAACGTCTAATTTCTTCAGAAGGTTAATTTTTAAATATTGTATGCATTATTTTAATTCAATTTCTCTGAAAATTTTCAGATTAGAAAAACACTTAATGGATGTTACGTACGTAGTACATATTTGATTTTTTTAAATTTCATGTTAAAATTTCGAAGAATCAGTACTGTATTTAGTGTTTACATAATAATATTATATGAGATTGCTGTTTCTGATAGTAGGGGTGAATGAATAGTAAATAAATTACGCTGTATGTTCTTTCTGCTTCATAAAATAAATGCAATAGTCACCCTAAAATGAATCCGTCGTAAAACGCATGCGGTCGTGTAGATCACTTTCTTAAAAGTACGAAGCAGTTTTTTTTTTTTTTAATCTTTCTCATTTTTATTAATTTATCTTAAAATATAATATATTATGGGTAATATTTATATTATAAATCAACTTTCATTCAAACTCAGTTTATTTCTAATGTATTTTTAAATGAATTATAAAAAGTATTTTTCTCTTATATTATTATTATTTAATTTTCAGCTACAACCTAGGTACTACTCATGTATTGCCGTTGTTTTTCTTATTACATATTTGAGGGGTTTAGAAAAAAGCGGCAGTTTCTATTTTCGTAAAATCTTGATGTCTCATTAAAAATGTCTTAATTATATCTTTCTTAAATGTACAATTTCTGAAAAAATATATATATATATATAAATATTGTTTATATACTAATTATATATGATGACATTTTAAAATAGGTGCATATTTTAGAAATTATAACTATAAAAAAGATATGTCACTTTTGTTATCTTGCCAACATTGTTATAAAATAGGAATTGGCGTGTTTGTTTCTAGAGTCTTCAATTTAGTGCGCCGATCTAAACTGTCAAATTTTTTTTTTTACACAACGCCACACAGGAACATAGGACTAACGTCTAAGTAGTTTTATAATGACCTCAAAGTAAAACCTATGCAAACTGATGAAATATGAAACAAATCGTATTTAGATCGGAGTCCCTTTGCGCACTTGAAAGAAGTATGGTCATATTAATGCTACATGGGAGTGACACACGAAAAGTTGAGCGTGGCTTAAAAATGCAGACAGTGCGTTGCACTTCTTATAGTTAGGTCACTGCTGTAATAATATTCTCATTAAAGTACACCAAAACGCGTAGCATTAATGAATCATTCACTCGCCATATAGCGATAAATGTTGTTATTTCCAAACTGTTTTGTAATTTTAATATCTGAAATGATGAAAAAAAGAAATAGGCATATACTTAAATATATTTATAAAAAAATACTGTCTAGGTACATTAAAGGCTGTCTCGGGTAGATAGCTTTGCACATTGAAAGCGACAGCCCTCTAGCAAAAATATGTTTACATTTTATTGTCACCGGAATGAGTCATTTTATGCCTATTCATGTTACTAGATTGTATGCATGAGTAATTGCATTTGTCACATTTAAATGGCTTCTCACCAGAATGAATCATTTTGTGGAGTCTGAAGTCCTTAGGGCGTACAGATGAGTAATTACATTCTTGACATTTAAATGGCTTTTCATCAGAATGCGTCATCTTGTGCAATTTCAGATTACTGGATTTTATACATGAGTAATCGCATTCATCACATGAAAAAGGTTTTTTACCGGAATGCGTCATTTGATGATTTTTCATGCTACGAGATAAAACGCATGCAAAACTGCATTGATCACATTTAAATGGCTTTTCACCAGAATGTGAAATTTTGTGATTTTTCAAACAATGAAATGTAATGGAAGAATAATTGCATTCGTCACATTTGAATGGCTTTTCACCGGTGTGTGTCATTTTGTGTACTTTCATGTTACGAGATAATATACATGAGTAATTGCATTGATCACATTTAAGTGGTTTTTCGCCGGTGTGAGTCATTGTGTGCTCTTTCAAACTGGAAGATGTTTTACATGAGTAACTACATTGGTCACATTTTATTGGGTTTTCACCAGAGTGAGACATTTTATGTATTTTCATAGCACTTGATAGTGCACATGTGTATTTACATTCGTTACATTTAAATGGCTTTTCACCAGAATGCGTCATTTTATGAATTTTCATTGAACTCGATCGAGTACATGTGTATTTACATTCGTTACATTTATGTGGCTTTTCACCAGAATGAGTCATTTTGTGTAACTTCATGGTAGATAATCGCGCAGTTGAAAAACTACACTTGTCACATTGAAATGGTTTTTCACCAGAATGTGTCATTCTGTGTAATTTCATGCTATTTGGTCGTGTGCAAGAGTATTCGCAGTCTTGGCATTTAAATGGCTTTTCACCAGAATGTGTCATTCTATGCAATTTCATGTTATTTGATCGCGTGCATGAGTATTTGCATTCTTCGCATTTAAATGGTTTTTCACCAGAATGTGTCATTCTGTGTAATTTCATTGCATCTGATCGTGTGCATGTGTATTCACAATCTTTGCATTTAAATGGCTTTACAACCAAATGGTTAATTCTCGCCATAGCCTTTTGATGTAATGATTCATGAAGTTTCATTACATCCAGTGACGCAAAATAATCAAAACATATACTGCACACAAAATTTTTATCATGGAAATATTTTTTTTCTAACTTTATAACAGCCACTAATAATTCGGAAAAATTTGTACTTTTAATCATCTTGGGGTTACCAGTGTTACAAGCGATGTCTTGATCTGTTGACTTTTCATATACCTCGAGTTCTTTTTTAATATCTTGATCGTCAATGCGTATGTTATAATTTGGCTTTTGCTCTTTTGAAATACTCATTGATGATCCGTGGCTCGGATTGTCAGTCAAGGCTGTGTTTGTAGCAGACATAACATACTGAAAATGAAGAATTAAATTACATTGGTGGCAGAAAATATAATATAGTATTTACTACAGTATTATTCAGTGACGTCCTTTGGGGGTAGGCAGATTGAGCGTCGCTGGGAGCGGCAGTTACCCAAAGGGCGGCAATCAAGGAGAATCATTAGGTATATATAGAAATAGCTACATAAACTTAGTAATAACGGAAATATCTTTTCATTAAAAAATAATTCAGCTCACTGGTTGGAAACAAATGACACGTGCATACCTAATTTAAAATTTATCCAAATATATTTGCCAGTCACTCGCGAGTTTTGGAAGTTGTCAAGTGTATTTTTAAATGTACCTATCTGAAACCGTAGACTTGCAATATTGTCTGTTGAACCAGGGATGGCATTTAAATTAGATTTAGTGTTAATATATATATATATTGTTAGTAATGTATCCATGCAATACATTTCTTAAATATTGGAGTCATGAACGGATGAGAAAAAGTACTGAAGAAAAAAATGTTGCGGAATTTTGGCACTGCCTAGGGGCGGCATTTTGTCTAGGGACGTCACTGGTATTACTTTTGTTTTGTTATCGTCAGTTAAAATAATAAATAAAGTCATGCAGCCTTCATTATTTAAACGTCAAATTTATGTTGTTGGTTCATAATATACGCTCAGTTGTTAGTGTGAACAAATTATAAGTAAAGCGACAGATAAACTGATTGTATTTGTAAGGATATCATTTTTGTTTCGTATTATTATAGTCTGCAAAAATGATGAAAAGTCAGACAGCCTTCATTATGCAAATGTCAAATTAGTATTGTAATGTTAAACGTAAGACTGGACACGCTCGTGCGGCCACTCTTGGAAGCTCAATGTTGATTCGGATATTTTCGTACGCTATCGGTAATCTTCGACACGATCGTACACAAAAAATAGCAATAATTGATCACAGCGATTGAAGACTAAGAGCGAACATACTAATTCAGTGATCACCAAACGGTCGATCGCAAGCTACCGGTAGCTCGTGGTAGCATTTTCGGTAGCTCTTGTAGGATATTATTTTATCTTAATTGTTAATTTGAACGTGATTTGTCGCTTAAGAGTATTACCTCAACTTTAGAATCTGTATGGCTTTTCGTCCAAACAGAAAAGTATCCAAGTTTAGTTGGAATTGCACTCAAAATGAAGGCATTGCATTGTTCTACCTATACTTATGTGAATCAACGTTTTCCACTACGAAGTAAATATAGAAACAGACTGACAGATGTACACCTTGATAATTGCATTCGGATGGAAGGTGAATGCTATTCTTTTCACTAATAATTATATTTATTTTTACTCACACTTATTTCACGACATATTTCAATTATTATTTTGTTAATAATATTAATATTAATGTAGGCATTTTATGTTTTATTGGAAGTCCGATATCCTAATTTATTTTAAGTAATATAATAATATATATGCTACGATAAAAGACGATAATAAAAAATTATAAAGAAGGAATGGGTATAAGCAGCCCCCAGAAAATTTCAATTTCTGAAAGTAGCTCACATCCTTATTGAATTTGGAGGCCACTCTACTAATTCATTTAATTTTATTTCATTTTTAGGTATTTGGTCACGACTCATTTCCAATAACGCATATTTAACGTGAGCTCAGTTAATTAAATTAAATACTGAATAATTACAAGATAAAAAGAACTTTTTAGATACAACATTTTAAATTTTCTGTTGAATCATATAAACTTGACTTGACTAGCTTAAACGATCATAGAATACTGAAATGTCATATTGCCATTTCATTTTGATTTCCATAGTAACGCACGTATATATTAATAATTTAGTTGCTAGGACAATCCGCTTAGCAACCAATAATGGTGTCGAAATAACTTTTCATACAAACCAGAATTAACTGAAAATGAATTCAATTCTACTTAAAGACGGGTAAAAGTAGGGAAAAAAATGCATTAGCATCGTGTTCTGATATATTCTAAAAGTTTCAAATGTCTAGCTAGTCGGAAAGTTAGTCAAAAATCGATTGCAAGATTTGTATTGGACAAAGATCCACAGGACAAATTAATAAGAATACCAGCTAAGAAAAACGTTATAAAATGATGTTAATCTCGTTTATAGTATTATAAAATTTTCATTTGTCATCATCTGAAAAAGCGAAGTGATCATTTGCACGAGGAAAGAAATTTAGGACAAGTTTAGTATTCAACCAATTTCATAATTTTATAAATATTTTTTTGAAATATTAGCAAAATCCTCTGGTGGCCGCACATGAGAACCACTGCTCAAGAGACTTAGACGTTTTTAGTGATGCACTATGTGTTTTGTTTTTATAATTCTACTTTATTGCTTAATTTGTTCTTTTCTTGAATTATTTTTGTTTAGTATATTATCGTTCGTTGTTGTTATTTTTTTTTTTTTTTTTGCTATAAGATATTTTTCGGCTCGTTTTCTACTATTGTACTACAACATCTTCTTGGCTACGTTTCTAGGCACTGTTGTCTACTAAATGGGAGGAGCTTGTTAGTTTATAATGGAATTGCGGGTAAAAATGGGCGAATCATGTTAGTTCACAGTTTTAACACATAGCCAAAAAGATGTCGTACAATAACTTGATTTACATGTTGTTTTCATTCCAAATGTCATGTTGTGAGCGTCTTAAAATGATAATTTGTTAAGTACCGAATATGTGTTTTTAATAAATAAATATCTGTAATTATTTTTCAACAAAACTATGTGTTAATAGTTTTATATAAACAATAATAATATGTAATTTTATATAGGGTCAATCCGGTCAATATCTAAAAAACAGGACCATATTATTTTTTTTTATTCCAAAATATACTCACTTGTAAATAAGAATGTTTTGTAATAAACTAATTGGTTTAATTTTTTAAATAATATAATACTATTAAAAAATTAAAATTCTACCTATTCTTTCCATCATTTTTTCTCACCCTCAATCTTATTAAGTTTTTATTGAGGGGACTTTTTAAAATGAAAATAATACGCTTTTCATAAATTGGTTTCAAACTAAAGTATGGATCAAAATAATATTCATCGGGAGGTTTTTATGTCCGAGTAAGTATTTGCGGCAAAGTGTACCTATTTTCATTATAATAGCATTTGGGATCACAATGACAACTGTGTGCTCTCTCTGTGGGCCCCGTCCAATCTCTTTGCAATTGATCGAATTCGCTTATGACGGGAATTACATAAAAGAGACTTTTGAAGACCGGGAGCAACCATAGCAGACGGTGGGGCAGGATCATTGACCTGAGAATCTGACATTGTTAATGGCCCCACCAAACCACACCCGATCTAAATCGGGCGTATCACGGGACCCTACGTTTGATGTGAAGCATCATTTTTTTCTGACTGAGAATGTCTCAGGAGCAGTTACCCAAAACTAAGTCTGCTTCGACTGAATTTAAATGACTTTAAGTTAATATACCCATGGAAGAGATGAGAACGTAGAGGCAATATTAAAAATTGTAGCAATTAAAGCTAATACAAAACGGCCGAATATTCTAAATGAAGAGATCTTCACGTTGGCAGTATGACAACGCAAATTTTATAAATGCAATAAAATTGGCTTTTGTGGCGACCAGGTCGGACGGTCCGATGGGCTCAACAGCTGGTTGCAACGACTTGAGTAGCTTTTCACTTTCCATACACATTTTAGGACATTCCTGACGGGAAATCTGACATTAAAGATAAGCGCCCTCCACCGAACCCGTCCCGCACCACACTCGGTCTTAATCGAGCGTATCGCGGGACCCTACAATTGGTGATGTGAAACATCCGAATCAATTGGACTGGGAGTGTCCTGGGAGAAGATGCCCAAGACTTAGGTTGCTACGCTCAAAATTAACTCTGATTGAGTTTAATGAGTTTATTTTAATTCAAGCCAGGAAGAGAAAAGCACATGGAAATTACGAAAAGAAAATGAAGTTACGTTGTGTATACAGCAAAGAAAACGAAGCTAATCATACGGACAGCAAATATTATGTGAAGAGATCTTCACGCTCGCAGTAAGACGTTGCAATTTTTTTAAAAGCAAGATAATTGGCCTAAGTAGCAACCGAGTTGGACGGGCCGATGGGCCCAACAGCTGGTTGGACCGACTTAAGTATTTCCTCTCGTTCGGAGCACAAACTCTGATATTCCCAAAAGATGTGGACAATCTGACAATGTAATTTGAAATTAACACGTCACAACAAATCTTGGTGAAGTCTAAATTCAAAAATCATTTTAAAATAGTTATTGTATGTTTCAGCTAGCATAATTCGATTTATCGACACATTATTATATTTGTTTATATCAAAAAGAAGCTAAAAACCGAATACGCGTATTTTAACAGTACTGGTCAGATCATGGCCCCCACAAGAGAAGGGCTGATAGGGCTCTAGCCTGGGGGCCCGGGGTCAGGAGGAGCCCAGCGAGGCGAGTCGACCAGATAAGTGAGATAAAGACACATCACAAATTTGATTTAATAGTAAAAAGTCGCCTGCGGCGCTATTTTCCTTCAGCAATATTATAATCAAAAATTATTTGGTTGTATGATACAATTTTTAATTGTGTAACAATACTCGACATCTCAATAATTCAAATGGATGTATTAAAATATACAATAAAACACTAAATATGTATACCCATTATTTTTCCGGCGTACACCATTTGGAAAACGCTACTGTAGAGCGTCACACTGCCTTTATCATTAGCGATAGGTAGGGGGGCCGCCAAAGCCCCTAGCCTGGGGGCCCGGTTCACGATGTGGGGCCCATGGTTCAGATCATTGATATCGTGGCATTCTCTTTATATATATACATGTTAGTGTGTTGAAGTCATTCATATGCATCCATGTTATACATTTTTTTTTCGTCCATGTCTGATCCTAATAGGATCATATGGGCCTCCACAGAGTAGAGGTTTGTATTAACAGATTTTTGTTTTTTACGAGAAATGGATGTCAGCCACTTACTCAACCTATTGGGTCCATACCCTGACTCACGCGCAAATTGAAAAACAATATGTGTACTTGCCAGACCTAGGATTCGAACCTGAGACCCACGGCGTGATAGTCCAACGCTCAAGCCGCGCGACCACCGTGGGCGCTTAAACTTTTATATCTTGTGTGAAATAGAAAGATACCTATTATTAAACCGTGGTTTTAAATTAAGACAAAACAAACTCCCGACATGAACCAATCAATGTCATTAGGAACCAACCTGATTTATTGGTTTGCATTCCGAATATGAGCACCCAGGTTGTGGATCCTCGTAATTTATTTGCCTCTTTGTCTCTTCAACCAATTCTTCCTTGAAATCAAATCGATGAGAATCAACCTCAGTTTTTAAATTCTCAAGGTCCACCTCAGGGCTCTGAAAAAATAAAAATAGGTAGCTACATATTTTATGTCGTAATGTGTTACATTTCAACGCACAACGTTTTTATTAGATCATATTCTTATTTGTCCGGTGGTTGTTTATCCGGTACAAATCTTGCAATCAATTTTTAACTAACTTCCCGACTAGCTAGACATTTTAAACTTTTAGAATATATCAGAACACGGTGCCAATGCATTTTTTTATTACTTTTAGCCATCTTTAAGTAGAATTGAATTCATTTTCAGTTAATTCTGTTTTGTATGAAAAGTTATTTCGGAAGAAATCCGTTAAAAGTAAAACACTATTATTGGTTGCTAGGGGTCTGGGGTCCTAGCAACTAAATTATTAATATATACGTGCGTTACTATGGAAATCAAATTTTTGATCGTTTAAGCTAGTCACTCAAGTTTATATGATTCAACAAAAAATTTAAATACGTTGTACTTATATAAAAAGTTCCTTTTATCTTGTAATTATTTTTATGATAATTAATGTAAACACGATGTACGTTTTTGCCTGTGGTATATTTACACCGATATTACAATATATCTATGATTTGATCAAATGATTTGATGCCATTTTTTATTGTCTCGTCATCTTTCATGCCTTGAACTGCCTGTATAAATCGGAATGAAACCAAGAAGCAGTGAAAGTCACATGTTATAAAATCAAAATATTAAGGCTATGCTTCAGCTGAGGCATGCTCTAAAACGATCGTGACTACGTGACGTGCAGATTGTGCAAACGACGCGTGATGAGCAAAACATAATTTGTCATAAAAATTCAACATTCGTCCGTTTAATGTTAAGTTTATTGTTATTTAAGTAATAATAATAATATATTCATTGACATGTTTTGTTTTTCGAGTAAATACGTAACGTTTTTTAGTCTTCTTTACACGATTTAAGAATTAATTCCTCCGACGCAATCACAAAACAAATTGACGTGCTCACAGGTCGACTATCACTCTCCGACTGGCAACGCATGCGAAATTACGCCCCACGTGTGACGGCCACCAGTCACGCCAGTGAAACGGCAAATAATTTTCAACTATAGGTGAGACGATATTTCGGCCTCGCTGGCAATCATCGGAGAGCGAAAGTCGAGCTGTGAACACGTCAATTTGTTTTGTGATGGCGACAGGGGTATTAATTCTTAAATCGTGTGAAGATGACTAAAAAAGTTACCCATTTAAATTCTAATGGGTTTAAAGCTCTGTACTATTCTATTTAAGTCATTTTTTCCGACCCAGGTTTCGCCTTTCGGCATCTTCAGGCACCGTGTACACTCACCAATGGTAAACACATTGTATTGATTTGTTATATAAGCTAGAGTTAAGAGTGTTCGTTGTCAGTGTGTGTTCACCTTTGGTGAGTGTACACGGCGCCTGAAGATGACGAAAGGCGAAACCCGGGTCGCATAAAACGACTTAAATGGAATAGTACAGAGCTTGAATCCATTATAATTTAAATTCAAATTCCATCAAGTACCTTCAGTCGATAGTATTAATGTTACCCATTTACCTAAAAAAGAAAACATGTCAATGAATATATTGTTATTATCACTGATATGATATGAAACAGAACGGGACGCATGTTGAATTATTATGACAAATTATGTTTTGTTCTGCTCGCGTCGTTTGCACAATCTTCGCGTCGCGTAGTCACGATCGTTTTAGACCGTGCCCCAGCTGAAGTATAGCCTTAAAGCAAGGTACATATTCATTAATTTCTATCTGGGTCACTTATTTATTATTTGTAGTAATTTGTGAAACATTTAAATTCTACTCCAATATTTGTTCTCGTCCACGATGGCCGCGTGGCTTAAGCACCGGTCTATAGTGTCGAGGGTCCCGGGTTCAAATCCTGGGTCTGGCAAGTACACAAATTGTTTTTCAATTTGTGTGTGAGTCAGAGTATGGACCTAATAGGTTGAGCAAGTGGCTGACATCCATTTTTCGTAAAAATAAAATCTGTTAATACAAACCCCCACTCTGTGGAGGCCCATATGATCCTATTAGGATCGGACATGGTCGAAAGAAGAAAGAAAGAAATAATGTTGATAATTTTCACTTATTTTTGAGAAAATCCATAATTTTTCGCCCATTTCCCATATCGTCGCTATAGGATTGGTTTGTCGATTAGACCAAATGTAAAATGTTCAGGAGATGAAAAACAAATTACATTATCCTACATTTAAATACATGGATGTATTTAAATTGTTGTTTTTACTGCTTATGAATGCTGTTTTCATTAGATAGCAATTTTAAGAAAAGGATGATTCTGATCCAATTAGATACAAAAAATCATTCTGCATTAAAAGGTCGATTCAAACAAAAACGGATATTCGACAAACCAATCATATAGCGACGATATCTGGTAATATTTTTGTGAATGACAACATGTGCAACACTGTCATTCAGTGTTGCCAACCGTACTATAATTATAGTGTTTGTACTATAGTTTTGGTCCGCGTACTATGTACGATATAAAACAAGTATAATACGCCCAAATAATTTTGAATACCTATCGGAAAAAATATGTAATAATTACAAGATAAAAAGAACTTTTTATTTACTTACCACGTTTTTAAATTCTCTGTTGAATCATTTAAAATTGATAATTATATGTATTAATAATTTAGGACAAATAAGGCACCAAAAAATCATTTTTTTTGCTATTTTGCAACAAAGAAATATAGAATACTGAAATGTCATTTTGATTTCCATACTTAGTAACGCACGTATATACTTATTAATAATTTAGTTTCTAGGACCACCCCCTTCCTCTAGCAACCAATAATAGTGGATTGGATTACCGATTTCTTCCGAAATAATTTTTCATACAAAACAGAATTAACTGAAAATGAATTCAATTCTACTTAAAGATGTCTAAAAGTATTAAAAGAATGCATTGGCATCGTGTTCTGATATATTCTAAAAGTTTCAAATGTCTAGCTAGTCGGGAAGTTAGTTAAAAATCGATTGCAAGATTTGTACTGGATAAACTACCACCGGACAAACAAGAATACGAGCTAAGAAAAACATGGTAAAAAGTACTAAAATTTCGATATTTTTGTTCGATAAATTGGTGCAAAGTACAATAATTTCGGAATATAAGAAGATTTGGAGAACTTTGCTCGACTAAACTGAAAAATTGCTCGAAAAACGTAAAAAAATCTATTGACTTTGATTTAAAATGAAATTTCTTGAATTCTTCGGTACCTAAGCAGTTTTGGTCGGAAGAGGTACCTGGTGTCGGAGTTTCTCAAATTCTCCGTTATTTTTTTGTGAGAAACAAAAAAACCTATACATTTTCAACAGATGACAACGCGTACGATATTTTTCCCCCAAATACTCTAGGTTCGTTTCTTTCAACCTGAACGAAACAAATCAAATTAAACCATAGACAATATACATGCAAATTATATGAGTAGAAAGTTGACCGGAAATGGTTTGAGATTTGACGTTTGGTTCAGTGTATCATTGAAAATCAAACCGTTCTCGGACCATCAGAAATGGTTTGACATGAAACGTCAAACCGATTCGGACGATCTATAGACTAATGGCAATCTGTCAAAGTATTGATAAGCATTATTCGGCATTTATATATCGTGAGGTGTTCATATTAATATGTTAGACATTTACACCATAGAAGTTTACTTGAATTATGTACATTATAGATTAATAATCAATACCTATTATTCATAAGTAACCATACGCGAACAAGAAGCCGCTTTTGGTCTTATTATCTCAAAATCCAACCATATTTTCTATGCAAAGAGTTCTATTTAATATCATTACTATAATCAGACCAAGAATTTATTTTCATTTTATTTATATTTTGTAACGGAGATTCTAAACTACAAACTGTGTTAAATCAACCCGGAATGATCTTTATATTACCTACCTAACGAATTTTATCAACTTAATATGTTCGATTGTCGTCTAAGTCACAAAATCATACTGTCGACATGAACAAGTGGTCAATTATAAAAAGCTCTTATCAAAAGTAATTTTTTAAAACTTGTCATACCTATAAATCTTATAAATTAACTAAATTGCTACCTATTCATGAAGCATTCTTTATATTTTTTAGATTTAAAATGAATGAATACGAATTTGTATTATTGTAGACGACGATAGGAGGTTAGAATTTCATAACAAGTTGACGTTTCAATAAATATGTTTCTGTTTTAGAGACTAATATGTTATGAATTAATTTTAAGTACTGGCAACACTAATTAGTCGTCAGAAAAGCGTTTCCGTGGTGGACATTTACCAAACGGTTCCATTTCGTTTGTTTGATTCAGGTTGAATGATACAGACTTACTATAATTTTGGAGACTGTACTATAATTCCACTTTGAAAAGATGGCAACACTGCGTCAGTAATACATCAAATTTAATAATACATGATATTTTAGCAATGCGCATAAATGAAATACATAGGTAGGTAGGTATTTTATTAACCTATTAAACTGATAAGTGTAATGTCACAAAAAATCGGATTTATAAAACTAACCTCAAAAGTGCAGCCAGCATCGTCGGGTTTTTCTTTCTTTATGTACATTTTGACGTCATCTGGGTTATTTGTATGTGATATTGGCACATCGAACCAATGCTCATCTTCTGCATCTGCTTCGCATTCAAGTGGTTCGCGTTTTACGTCCATTTTTATGTATTTAATTGTAAATTATTGTGTCACAGTGTCTCGCAGCTCACGCTACTAGGGATGTGACGTATCAATACTTTTCTTCAGTATCTGTCGTTACTTTTCGCCTATTTAAAATTTATTTTAAAATCGATGACATTATTTATGGTAACGCACTCAGTACAGTAGCTAGCAAGTAAATTCGCACATGACGTTTATGTAGACATCACGCAATTTCCATTAAGTATTCGAAATCATGCATCGGGAATTTATAGCAATATCACTTTTATTGTAATGGCGTTAGAACAGTGTTTCTAGTGTCGATGTTAATTTAAGCGCACCCGTTCGAACCGAACCATTCGGCAGACCTGACAAAAAGCATCGTATTTTTATAGCAATATCATCTTTATTGTAATGGCGTTAGAACAGATTATGCCATTCTGCAGACCCGACAAAAAAGTGAGTGTCATGTTTTTTCCAGGTGCTTCGTCCATATCAATGTCATTGTTTAAAATATACTGATAGTCCACGTTGTATTTAGTTCTAAGGTCTAAAATAATAATATATGAATCATAGAATAGTGTGCAGTTAGTGTTTGAATAAGAGATAGGTATGGATTGTAAGTCAATGAAAACAATTAAGTAGGTAGGTAGGTACCTATGCCTGACACAGTTTGCACTATTTTTATCAGATCTCCAGAGCCTACTTCCACGCTTCGCCAACCAGTTAATCTGACAGTAAGATATGAACAACATTCTATCTTTAGATTACTACAGATTATTAAAAAATTTGTGGTAAGTACCTACCTATTAGTTACAAATTTTGAGTTTAAAATAATTGCAGATTCGTATTATATTAGACAGTATATTTCGTCACTGTTCTGGCAGAAGACACTAATTCGACAAAATGAAAATATATTGAATTAGTTATACCAAAATGTTCATTATTTCAAACATTACCGTCTGGAAACCTTCTTAATAAATAAACAGTCTTTATTTTAAAGTCATCCTTTTTACGATTACTTAATAAACTTACATGATAAACCATTTCAAACATTTTAAAAGCTTCAAAGTCAAATTACTCAAAACTAGTATTCTCCAGTTAGTGTGTTCTGCCAGGACAGAGACGATTTATGCTGCTACTCATTGGAACATCTAAAAATATAATTATTAATAAAATAAATAATAGAATTTCACTGGTTCGTAACCAAACATCTAAATTTAATTTTGTTGCCAAAACTTACAACTTTACTTATCCAGTTACAATTATTATTGAATGCAGCTTTCACAAATTAAAAATAATTATATAAAACTATCCTACTTAGGATCAATAATGAAAAAAGAGCGCTTATTGTGTTTTGCTATAATATCAATATTATTAAACACTTAATTGCCATTGCCATAGATAGAGTATATAGTATAGACAATGATTATAACGTATGTGGAGAGGGCATTATCATTAAATATTATAGCGCCTGTACACATGCATGGAATTACTGTCGGCAATAATTGTTTTTATTTTAAACTGTCATGACAATAACTGTTTACACGTAAAAGTGCTGACTGTCTCTCCAATCTCATTCTTCAAGAGTAAGCGAGGCGCGATGTTCTTATTTTATACTACTATCTGACAGGTTGTATTGAAAATCGTAGCTAAAAATGAGTACCTAGTTCATTTTTTTACCGGCATGTTCGCAGATCGAAAATAATCTTACTTGCGTGCAATAAATAATCACAATCTGGAATCTTCCAATCTTGTTTGATTTTATGCACGCAATTTTGCCAACTGCAGGATAATACATGTTCCCCCATACATTTTCTTACTGTGCACAGTACATCCATGCACGTGTAAACGGGGTATTATGTTAACTAGGGAAAATGTAACGAACGATACGGTACTGGAAGAAAAGTATTGATACGTGACATCCCTAGTTCTACCGCAAGCTGCAAGGCTCAATGGCACACAAATAATTTACAACTAAAAAAAATTAAATGGATATAAAACGCGAACCTCGTGAATTAGAAGCTGATGCGGACGATAAGCATTGGTTTGATGTGCCAATATCACATACAAATAGCCCAGATCTCAAAATGTATATAAAGAAAGAAAATGCGGAAGATGTCGGCTGCAGTTTTGAGGTTAGTTTTGCAAATCTTTTTTTTGTGAATTTATAATTACCAGTTTAATAGATTAATAACATACGACCTGTGTATGTCATTTAATGTGCATTGTTCTAGTATCACACGTATTAATATTGATTTATTACTGCACCGCCATCTTTAGATTAATAAAGCCTGAGTAAGTATAACTTTTTTCACAAGCAACGAGTGGTCCACTTTTCAGCTGTCAAAATCAGATCCCAGATTGCTTGACATATCGATTCGCCCTTTCTCGTTTCAATCTAAATTATAAAAAATTCTCAAATCAAATATATTAATAAATTATAAATAATATACATTCCTGTTATTCATCAGCTGTCAAAGTCACACTAGTCCTTCACACAAAAACCGGTGGTAATATCGATTTCCAAAAAATATGTAAGATTTATATATGCATTACATTTGTAGAAGGTGTGTTAATGCTAGTATATTATTTATCATGTAACTTATCTATTCAAATCAAACCATTCCCTGTGTGAACACGACAGACGCGTCAGTATGAGCACTCTATAGAACAATGACAGTTCATACATATACAATAACGGGAGGGGCGGAAAAAGTAGGACCAGTCGTTGTGAATGTATCGGCTTTCTACTTGAGTCATTGATTACTGACTGATTACTGATATTGTTGTTGCACACGTTCATTCACTAAAATATTACCAGCGCATCTATTATTTATACCTACTGCTACCTCGTACATTTCACCACATTTTTTTTTGATACATCTTTCCCGTTATTTCTTAACTCGCAGGGAGTAAGGAAGGGTTCACAATAAATAACTCAGCGTACGTTAAAACTGTTATATTTAAATATAAAATAACTTCACAATAACTTAAATTTAATACAATAGCTTTATCTTTTAACATTATTATCTTTACTCGCAACTTAACAACTCCTTCTTAAGGGCCCGCTGAAGAGCCCGCCGTTCAAATATAATTCAGTATAAAAAGGACCTCGGCGTCGTAACTACGTCAATTTAAACCGATCTTTTCGCAAAAATCACTAATCATCGGAGATTTTATTTCAAGAAATATTATTATTATTACTGATAATTTCTGCCGCGCGGAGAATTATTATTATTTTATGAACACCTGCGAGATGAAGCCGATCAGAAAACAGGGCTGTCAAAATAATATTAAGCATTCATATTTTTTAAATGTTAATTTCATCATGGTTTTCAATCAAACCTGTGCAAGTACGTACTGATAACTTGGGTGGATTTTGTAGCAAACATACTATTGATATATATACGGGTATATTATTATTATAACCCAATTCAAATTGAACATAGGTTGATACTCAAATACTATTATAGTATGTTTATGATTTCGAGAAAATAATACGATGGTATAATTAATCCATATCAATTATTTGAAAACATTACATTCGCACTTTGCACAAAATTACAAACACATTCGAAGTTTGCCGCACACGTACAGACCACGTGATATTTGTTTACGCAAAATCGTCGCTTTTCAAAATGGCGAATTTGATTACCAGATTTTACTGCGATGAATCAGTATGTTCCTTTTTGTCTTTTTTTATTCGTAGGTTTGTTTACTATGTACACCGAGAAATTTCCATTTATAAACTCGGAAACGATTTTTACAGAAGAGTTTTGGAATATAATGCAACCAAAACTGGAAAAAAATTCTATCATGGGTGTTGACTTCCTGAATTAGCTAACCCCAGGTCCATGCCACTACGTGAACCACAGTGGATATTAAGCCATTTCCACACTGGCAACAAGTTGCTGGCAACCTCATTAAATTTTACGATACTTACCATAATTGCTTAAGAAATTTTACAATAATTATCGTAAAATCTAACGAGGTTGCCAGCAAATTAACTTGTTGCCAGTGTGGACCCGGCATTAGATGCACAAAACTTAAATAATATATATTATAAATAAAAATTTAAAATTATAAATATATATTATGATTTATGTCTTCGACAGCCCTGATGAAATAAATGTGAAATATGAGTCGGATCAGTCACAGAGCAAATTTATTAACACAAACAACTTTGACACGACCTTTTTATATTAACTAGTAGACCAGATATTATGGACCACATGTTAAAAAATCATATTTTCAATTCTCAAGGCCAATTCTGTAGAACGTCCTCTTAACATAACGTCATCTCGCTCGAAAGGTCTTTTTTCTACTGCTTTTTTTTAATTTTATTTATCCTGTTTGCTTCCTGGCCTTGGAGCGTCGACAGGCTATGCGACATATTGTACGGGGTATCTCAACCAATCCCGATCGACCTGTATACATCACGCGATGTATCTAACCCTTTAAGGTTGACTGACTAATATTAATATAATTAATACTACTTATTTAATATTATTATTATATTTGAATGGTAGCTAGGAGGAGGGTTACTTACTTATTCAAGACCAGCTGACTAATAGACTGGAGGGCGATGATCCGGTCTTTTCGTACCCTAGAGGGGCCGTTTGCTGAAGGCAGACAGTTCTGTCGGTATTACTACACAAGACTGATATTTATATTGTATTGAGGTTTATAATTATTGTTACAATAAGTTAGTTGTAATTTATTATTGTTACAATAAGTGCTATGTTTTAACAGCACCTCTCTTGGCTGTGTTCAATTTTAGAGCAAGATGGACAGTTTAGAAAGCTAACCTATTGTAACAATTACAATACATACCTCAATACATACATATGAGTCGTATAGTATCAAAATTAGAACTGTCGCAAATATATCGAAATTTAACTAAGTATGCCAAATTATTCTTCTGACCATAATGTACGACTAGCAATATAATATTCGATTCAAAATCATATCTGTGTGGTATAAAATTGTGATGGAAAATAGGGCTTGGTATCAGAATTAGAACTGTTCAATACTTTGGAAACAAAAATAGAACTGTTGAATTTGAATTAAATTTCTAATTTCTGAATGTAGAAACATATTTCATGCGATTATACACTAAAAAACCCAACAAAACATTTTTCGTCAATTTCTCGAAATGATGAATAACGCAGAGATCTACTTTTGATACTATACGATTCATATGATAGACTACTGGACAACTCGATAGCCGCCGATAGCAGTCTTGTTTATAGAATAGATGCGCAGATAGGTTAAGAAGATAACCTAAATGGGCGAAAAATTATAGAATTTCCTCAAAAATAAGTGAAAATTATTAACATTTTTACATGAAAAAAAGATTGAAAAAGAATCTAGTGTTTCACAAATCACTACTAATAATAAATAGGTAAGTCATACTGTTAGAGATTAATGAATACATTTCTTTAAGAAATTATTTTTGGTAACATATGAGGTACAATGATGAATAACGGACAGTATTTCAAGTAGCTACCTACATAAATCAATTGTGATATTATAGCTTTTTTTATGGACAATTTTAAGCAGTTTCGATAGGTTTAACACCATTACCAGATGTTAATGTTTCAAGCGAGAAGCCTAGAGTTGTAAATAAAGCAGTTTGTTGGTACCAATGTAATACATTTGACATTGTTTTATTGACATTTTACCAAGAATTATATTTTGATTTTATCGCAAGTGACTTCACTGTTTTGTTGGTTTCATTTTGATTAATTAACGCATTTCAAGACAAGGGAGATGATGAGCTAATAAATAATGGCATCTAATCGTTTGTACATATAATCAAATATCGATGAAAATATACCACAGGCAAAAATGCGTGTCGTGTTTACATTAATTATTATAAAATAAGCATTTTGCATTCAAATGTGACATATTACGACGTAAAATATGTACATATTTTTGTTTTTTCAGAGTCTCAAAATGGACATTGGGAATGTGAAAACTGAGGTTGATTCGCACCAAGTTGATTTCAAGGAAGAATTGGCTGAAGAGACAAAGATGCAAATAAATTACGAGGATCCACAACCCGGGTGCTCATATTCGGAATACAAACCAGTAAATCAGGTTGGTTCCTAATGATATTGATTGGTTCGTGTCGTGGGGTTTGTTTTGACTTCAAATAAAATTACGGTTGAATATAAGGGATATTGTTATATAAAATATCATAATCATCATCAGGAGCGCGACAACCCGGTGTGGGTCATGACCTCCTAACAGCTCCCTCCACCTGTCCCTATCCAGTGTGAACGCTTTCCAATTTGGTTCCCCTAGAACACAGCAGTCATTGGCAGCTCCATCCAACCAGTGAATCTTTGGCCTGCCTCTTCTTCTACGCCCGATTGGATTGCCGGACATCACTCTCTTTGCCGGTTCATTGTCATTCATACGGTACACATAACCTAGCCATCGCAGTATCCCAATCTTATTTGATTGAACTGCGCTGCAATCTTCGTATAGCCCGTAGAGCTCAGCATTATAAATTTTCTCCTCCAATTGGTGCCGTCCCTGATCGGTCCATATATACGGCGGAGAATTTTTCTTTCAAAGATGTTGAGGGCTCGTTCATTTCGCAGAGTTAATGTCCAGGTTTCCGATGCGTAGGTGAGTACTGGCTTTGCAAGTGTCTTGTAAAGAGTGCTTTATATATAATATAGACGTCTATAAATGTTACAACACTCTAACATGTATATAAAGAGAGAGAATGCCACGATATCAGCGATTTCAACAGTTCTGTCAAAACACGGGTATTCGGTTTTTGGTTTCTTTCTGATAAAAACAAATAAAATATGGCGATAGATCGAATTTATGCTAGCTGAAACTTTCAATAATTTAAAGTTGATTGTTGAACTTAGACTTCATCACGATTTGTTGTGATGTGTTATTTTAAATTCCCATTTCAAAAAGTCACTTTTGAGTCATTCCGTCGTAACCGAATTGGATCATCCATTTCTTTTATTGAACGAATAATAATTTACAAGATTTTGAGAATGTAACATTCCATATATTTATAACTGGGAGAGTGAGTGGAGAGGTATGTTCGCTTGACTCCAATGAATAAACAGATTGGCGTGTGAATTACAATTCCCTGACTATTTTTCTCCATAGTCCATACTATCAAAATTGATTACAAATTTTACAAGACGTTAGTATTTAATGTTGTTGATTCTAAATTATAATAATTGATAATTACGAAGATTGTGGCTGAGATAAATGACGGCTCGACGGACATTATTGCATTGGAAGAGATTTGAATTGAATGTATTTAATGAGTGATAAAGTAGGTAAAAATATCTCCTTTATATTATATTGATCGAATGCAATGGCACGTATCGAGGCGTCACTGTTGTCAGCAAATTCTTCTTGTAGCCCGGATCCAATTTGTCAGAGGTCTGAGTCTGGACAGCCTCTTTATATTGCTTCCGAAGGATTCTGTTTACAAGGTGATATTTGATTTGTTCCGTATTACATTATAAGAAGAGTTTGCGAATTAGGCGATTTGATAAAAAAATATTGCGGGCTTGCGTCTGAATCAAAGGTCACTTTGTCTGGAAGTCGAGGGTGACTTTGCTGGCGTACGTGTTGAAACATGATTTTGATGAAGGGTACACACAAAGACGTCCCGTGGGGGTAGGCAGATTGAGCGTCGCTTGAGGGCGGCAGTTACTCGAAGGGCAGCAAATAGAGGAGAATCATAGAAATTGCTACCAAAACTTAGTACCTAATAACGAAAATATCTATCCATTAAATAAATCAGCTCACCGGTTGGAAACGAAATGTATTAATTAACATAAGTACAAGGTTTAACAGGACTTTATTTTTTGTCGGGTTCGCGATAAGAAGCCACTGTGTTACCAACGTAAAAAAACCCACTTTTGGGCAAAAAATATTTATAAATTTAATTTTGTATGTTTTAGTAATAAGTATATATTTTGCCCGGTTATTTAGTGTATATTTAGCCGTATATTTAGTGTATATAAACGCCCACGGTGGCCGCGCGGCTTCAGCGTTGGACTATAACGCCGAGGGTCCCAGGTTCGAATCCTGTGTGCGTAAGGAATTTGTGCGTGTCAGGGTATGGGCCTAATAGGTTGAGCAAGTGGCTGACACCCATTTCTCGTAAAATACAAAATCTGTCAATACAAACCTCTACTCTGTGGAGGCCCATATGATCCTATAGGATCGGACATGGTATAAAAAAGAAAAAAAGAAAATATCTTTTGTTAGTACCTAATGTAGCCATACAACACATTTCTTAGATATTGGAGCTATGAAAGGATGATAAAAAATACTGTATAAAAAATGGAGCGGGATTTTGGCGTTGCCTAGGGGCGGCATCTTGCCTAGGAACGTCACGGGTACACACATGATATCGTTTACATTGTAAGTTCACTTAATGCTAGGTAGGTATTACTTAAATAAACTAGGGATGTTTTGAGATTCACGATGGGCCAGCCACATACTATTGAACATACGAGTAGGTACATAACTTGAAAACATCAGATATAAATATACCCACTAGAAAAATTCACATTAAAAAAAAATCGATGCTCGGCGGGATATTTTTTGTCTACGTATGTATGTGTACGGTGGTAAAATATCTGAACTAACCTTGAGCTTCTACGAGCGAGCATGTCCAGTCTTGTGCATAACGTTTCAACACAAATTTGACGTTAACATAATAAAGGCTGTCTGACTTAATTCATTGTTTTAACTGACGATAATACTACAATACAAAAATAATACTATTTTATATTTTATGCCACCAATATAATTTAATTCTTCATTTTCAGTATGTTATGTCTGCTACAGCCTTGACTGACAATGCCAGCCACAGATCGTCAATGAGTATTTCAAAAGAGCAAAAGCCAAATGATATCATACACATTGAGGAACATGACATTAAAAAAGAACTCGAGGTAAATGAAAAGTCAACGGATCGAGACATCGCCTGTAACACTGGTAACCCGAAGATGATCAAAAGTAATATCAAAAATATACCCGAATTATTAGTTGCTGTTATAAAGTTAGAAAAATCCTATTTTCATAAAGAAAATTTTGTGTGTGGTATATGTTTTGATTATTTTGCATCATTAGCTGTAATGAAACTACATAAGTCATTACATAAGAAGCTTGCGGCGAGAATTGACCATTTGGTTGTAAAACCATTTAAATGCAAAGAGTGTAAATACTCATGCACACGATCAGATGGCATGAGATTACACAGAATGACACATTCAAGTGAAAAGCCATTTAAATGCAAAGACTGCAAATACTCATGCACAAGATCAAATAACATGAAATTACACCAAATGATACATTCTGGTGAAAAGCCATTTAAATGCAATGAATGCAACTATTCATGCACACGGTCCAATAGCATGAAATTACACAAAATAAAACATTCTGGTGAAAAGCCATTTAAATGTAAAGAATGTAAATACTCGTGCACACGAGCACATAGAATGAAATTACACAACATTACACATTCTGGTGAAAAACCCTTTAAATGTGACAAATGTATTTTTTCAACTGCGCGATCATTTAGTATGAAATTGCACAAAATGACTCATTCTGGTGAAAAGCCATATAAATGTGACGAATGTAAATACACATGTGCATTATCAAGTAAAATGAAAATACATAAAATGACTCACTCTGGTGAAAACCCAATAAAATGTGACCAATGTAGTTACTCATGTAAAACAACTTCCAGTCTGAAAGAACACATAATGACACACACTGGTGAAAAACCAAAGAAATGTGATCAATGCAACTACTCCTGTATATTATCTCGCAACATGAAAGTACACAAAATGACTCATACCGGTGAAAAGCCATTCAAATGTGACGAGTGTGATTACTCGTCCATTACGTTAAGTTGTTTGAAAAATCATAAAATCTCTCATTCTGGTGAAAAGCCGTTTAAATGTGATCAATGCAGTTTTGCATGTGTTATATCGCGTAGCATGAAAAATCATCAAATGATTCATTCCGGTAAAAAACCTTTCATATGTGATGAATGCGATTACTCGTGTATAAAATCATGTAATCTGAAATTGCACAAGATGACCCATTCTGGTGAAAAGCCATTTAAATGTGAGGAATGTAATTACTCATGTATACGAGCTAAGGACTTGAGATTACACAAAATGATTCATTCTGGTGACAAGCCACTAAAATGTGATAAATGTAATTATTCATGCATAAGATCTGGTAACATGAATAGACATAAAATGACTCATTCCCATTCCGATAAAGATAAAATATAGATATTTTTTGTGTATATATTTACCACTATTCTCTGTCAACTTAAGTACTTGCCGACGCGTGGTCCTACCTCGCCTGCACTATGTCTGTCTATGGATGTCCTCTCATTGTTATATACGGGTAGAGTGCCTTCAGTGACGTGTACACTTGTAGGAGTGTTTTTTTTTTATTGTTTTCGTTAAACATATAATATTTTAATGTGTCTTGGATCCCTAGTTCATCTGTTTAAGTTGTTAAGGAACATATCCCAAGATAAAACTGTATAGTAAAATTCCTAAGAAAGCAAAGAACTCATTTTGTATTCCCATTGCCGACTGAAGAGGAAAGCCGATACATTTCACGACTGGTCCTACCTTTCCGCCCCTCTCGTTCTCTATGGATGACCTGTCATTGCCTGTCATTATAAAAAATAGTATGGAAGTGGATCACTCGTTGCTTGTGCAAAAAGTTATGATCAGGCTTTATTAATCTAAAGATGGCGGTGGTATTCCCCAATGTCGACGAACTCAACAATACGCCGCTGGTTTCATTCCTTCAATAATGTATTCATATGATATTATTTTAAAATAAACTTGATGCAAAAAATAATATGTAAAAATATATATCCTACCAAATAAAAACATTCATAACTCAACTTCTATATCTTCACTATCATATCATAAAAATTACAATATTCATAAAATATATACCACTGGTTATATTTTCGGACAAAAATAACCAACTGGTTCAACGGTGATTAACGCATTGATACATAACAAATTAAGAATCAGTTAGAAAAAAAACAAGGTCGAGAAAAAAAAGAAAGCAAAAATAGTTTTATACAAAAGAAATAAAAAAAAAAACATCAATAATTCAAAAAATACAAATTAAACAATAAACTAGAATTTTAAAAGCAATATATAATGGATCACCAAAAATATCTACATCTCTAGGGAGTGCATTGACCACCCGCACACCCCTCTCTATTGGTGCCTGGTGAGCCTGACATGAGGAAACAGCTTTCACCCAAAATAGGTCATGGCTGCGACCACGCATGTAATTGACGGGTGCGTAAAAATTCAAATTTTCTAGAATATCGGGATTGAAAATGATATCACGTAAGAGCAGGGAAAAATGCTATAGGAGCAGAAGTGACCTACGAGCTTCAAGAGAATCAAAGGCGAGCATGCCTTGAAGAAAGTTAGTCGGAATTAGTGGATGCGAGTTCAAAAGAAATTTTTGGGACACCTTGGATACTATACGTGGCTTTAACCAACTGGCATCCTCTTAGGTATGCTTACAGCCACGATCTTTTTAGACCATGCCTCAACTGAGGTATAGCCTTAAAAGTGGTCACGATCCTCAGCCATGAAGTAATGACCACAAAGTGTTCAATTTCTAATTTTTACTTTATTTTTAGACTAATACAAATGACATTGCCAACATAAAAACCGAAACGATTATCCAGGACAACCCTAAAGAAGAATTCGATAAATTTGTAATGCATCAATTTACATATGATGATCCTATTGCTGGGTGTTCTTCTTATCGGGTGATCAGGTGGGTTATATTATTGCTACATTCTTTTATTGACATGGAATTGAGTCTTACCATGTGTTGTATTAAATTCTTTAAATTTGACTTCTCGTGGCGGATGCAGTTTTAAAATCTCACTAGATCGTGTATTGTGTTCTAATAAGTTCTCCGTCTTAAGGTAGATAATTTACTGTAGTTAGCTAGGTACCTACTACACCACGAGAAGTTGCACCAAAGTTAGATATTGGTGCATACAAGTTTGATACGGTCGACAGTTTCATATACCTTGGATCTCTTGTAACTCGACATAATGATATTACAGAAGAAATCAACAAGAGAATCATGTCTGCGAATAAATGCTACTTTGGTCTGTTAAGACATTTTTGCTACTTTGGTCTGTTAAGACATTTTAAGTCCCGCTTACTATCTCGCCGAACTAAAAGCACTCTTTACAAGACACTTGTAAAGCCAGTGCTCACCTACGCATCGGAAACCTGGACATTAACTCTGCGAAATGAACGAGCCCTCAACATCTTCGGAAGAAAAATTCTCCGCCGTATATATGGACCGATCAGGGATGGCACCAATTGGAGGAGAAGATATAATGCTGAGCTCTACGGGCTGTATGAAGATTGCAGCGCAGTTCAATCAATTTTGATTGGGAGACTGCGATGGCTAGGTCATGTGCACCGTATGAATGACAATGAACCGGCAAAGAGAGTGATGTCCAGCAATCCAATAGTACGTAGAAGAAGAGGGAGGCCAAAGATTCGCTGGTTAGATGGAGCTGCCAGTGACTGACATATTCTGGGGGTACCAAATTGGAAAACGGCCCACACTGGATAGGGACAGGTGGAGGGAGCTGTTGGAGGAGGCCAGGACCCACACTGGGTTGTCGCGCCCCTGATTATGATGATGAGCTAGGTACCTACGCAACAATTTTGCATACATTTTGTTTATCTAAGTCTGCATAAGGGCGCAACTTTGTCTTAGGACACTTCTAACACAAGTATTGAGCATTCAAATAGACGAGTCATTCGAAATATAGTAAACTCTTTTTGATTATAAAAATTTCGATAAACTAACCATTTTTTATTTATTTTTTTACCCAGCGAACTTACCCAGGAAGTTATGACCGAGGTGAGAATCGAGAGGCCGAAAGAGGTGTTAGCAAGTCTCATAATCAAGACAATTGCACCAAACGTCTGAAATTTGATTCTGAAGAACAGAAGGAAGGTGATTTATCGCAGTATTCGATGATAACTATAAATGACAAAGATATCAAGCAAGAATCGTTATCTATAAATCATTTTCCAAAAGTTGTACGTATTATGTTAAAAAGAGTTATGGATTTTCGACGTTATTTTGTTTGCAGTGTATGCCATATAGTTTTCGGATACTACAATACATTAAGTAGTCACAAAATTGTCCATAATCACAAGATAGACGATAGCAGTCAATTCTCCACAAACGTTTCAAATCAGATTCAAGTGGACGGAAACAAAGAAAAGCCACATAAATGCGAAATTTGTCCATATACATGTATTCAACGGCAAGATCTTAAAAAACATCTAATGACACATACTGGCGAGAAGCCACATAAATGTGATGCTTGTTCATATAAATCGTCGCGCTCTTATTCCCTCAAAATGCATAAAATGACACATACAGGTGAAAAACCTTATAATTGTGATGTATGTTCATATAAATGCTCGCGAAGTAGTGATCTCAAAGGACACAAAATGGTTCATTCTGGTGAAAAGAGTTTCAAGTGCGATGTGTGTTCTTATCAATGCTTGCGATCTGGTCAACTAAAAACACACCAAATAAGACATACCGGTGAAAAACCTTATAAATGCGATATATGCCCTTACCAAACATCGCAGTTTGGACATTTAAACATACATAAAATGACCCATTGTAGTAAAAAGCCGTATGCTTGTGATTTATGCTCCTTTAAAGCATGCAGCTTAGTGACCTCAATATACATAAAATGACTCATACTGGAGAAAGACCTCATAAGTGCGATGTTTGTTCCTATCAAAGTTCACGGTTGGATACCCTCAAATTCCACAAAATGACACATACTGGTGAAAAACCATATAAATGCGATGTGTGTAGTTATCAAACTTCGCGTGTTAGTCAACTCAAAATACACCAAATTATGCATACTGGTGAAAACCCATATAATTGTGACGTATGTTCTTACTCGTGTAAAACCACTCGGCAATTAAAAAAACATAAAATCAGACACATTGATGTCTCTATGGCGAAGTGATCTATAACATCGAGCCAGAGCGACAGTTAACTATCCTGACCCGTGGAAGAACAAACGACTACGGGCAGACCAGGATACCATCTGGAGTATTGACGAATGAATGCACTCTCAGTACTATTCAAAGGCTCACAATATGACCTTATTTTATTAATGACAAGCTGAAGAACCCGGCTTCGCACAGGGTCGCTTCGTGGATACATGTTTCTTGGATATTAAAAAAAAATAATAAGTAATTATCTTTTTAATGTTAAAATATATGTGTAATACAATATGGCAATATGAAACTAACTCTAATAGGAGGCCAGGCAAAAGAACGCTAAATTAAAATCGAATCCAAAATATGCAAACGTTATATGTAGTAAAAATATTCAAAATTTGATGGAACAAAGACACATCAAACTTTGTATTTTATATAATACTAATTTAGAAACACTCGCGGGTGTGCGCACAACAACTGCCAAAGTTTCATCGCAATCCGATGAATGGTGTAGGAACGCATACGGGACTGACAGCAGACAGACAGACATTCATTTTTTATATATAAGATATAGCCTATATTCTTCGCGCAAGTGCAAGCAATAAGTTGACAAAGTTTTGTGCAATCGGATGAACGGTATGGGAGCGCATAAAATACGAACAAATAAACAAATAATAATTTTTATATATTAGATTCAATGATTATAAAAAAACTAAAAAAAAAACTTTTTTTTGTCTTATTTTTTCTTTTATATTAAGGGATATTATGGGGTTGGGCGTTGGGTTTAACAATCTCACTCCGTAAAAACCATTATTACGATGCATGCCAGAAACAGCCTCGAATTTTGACTGATTCATGAATCACCTTGTTCACGTAAACGAATCTGAACATAGATACAGGTACTTCCATTAATATAATATAATATCGTCTGTTCTGGCAGAATACACTAACTGGAGAACACTAGTTTTGAGTAATTTGACTTTGAATTTGTTAAAATGTTTGAAATGGTCTATCATGTGAGTTTATTAAGTAATCGTAAAAAGGATGACTTTAAAATAAAGACTGTTCATTTATTAAGAAGGTTTCCAGACGGTAAAGTTTGAAATAAGGAACATTTTGGTATAACTAACTCAACATGTAATTTTTTCGAATTAGTGTCTTCTGCCAGAACAGTGACGATAATATGACCTACATCCCTTGTGAAAAGGAAAATAATCTTAAATAATATTATGTGCCTATTCAATTGTCCCGAATTTGTGTTTTTTTTTAAATCAAACAAACCCCTTGACATAATATTTACACTCTTCCATGATAGTACAAACCTTATTACGCAACAAATTATTTTGTTTTAAATGCTTTATTTATGATTTCTTTTACAAATGTTTTACAGTTTTGAGTTTTTTCTTTGCGACCGACCCAGATGACCTTCAGAAAAGGATGTAGAAGCTGATGTAAGTCGCAGAGTACCCACCTAGGCGTTAATTAAAGATACTTTAGGGGCGGTAGTTATTCCAAGGGCGGCAAATCGAGGAGAATCGTTAGGTATATGACGTAGAAATAGCTACCTAAACTTAGTAATAACGGAAATATCTTTCCATTGCAAAAATCAGGTCACTGGTTGGAAACAAAATGTATAAATTGACATAAAAGTTTTAACAGGACTGTAACTTTTTGTCGGGTTCGCGATTTCTAGTTTACTTCCATTTTCCTATGACGTCATCTCCTTGATGACCAGTAATGACACGTGCCATTGCCGACTCCTAAAGATAGCGAAGTATATTTAAATTATTCATATGTAGTTTAAATGCATCTGAAACCTTGGACTCGCAATATTGTCTATTGAAGCAGAGATGGCATTTAAATAAAATTAGATTTAATGGAAATAATATTTTGTTAGTAATGTATCCATACAATACATTTCTTAGATATTGGAGTCATAAAGGGATGATAAAATATACTGTATAAAAAATGGGGCGGCATTTTGGCTCTGCCTAGGGGCGGGATTTTGTCAAGGAACATCACTGCCTATAAATGTCTCGAAGCAACCCGCCAATGGAGATGCTACAGTGTTTTAGTATAGCTGAATAATTCCTTCAATAATTAAGAGCTTAGTATACCTGTGTGGTTCTCCATTAACAGTGAGAGTAGCCTAAAAATTTAAATAAAAAGAATAAAATGTAGCAATAATATTATTGTCTATTGAAGGTGCTACATTCAAATGCATTGGAACTACACTATGTGAAAAATATTGTACAACACAATAATATCAGTTGTCATGGTACATAACCAATGACAAACAGTTGGAATGAAGACAGAGATGCAATTATTATTATTAATTATCATTAGGTACCTACTTACTAGTTGTAGGTACACTTTATACGGTGGTATAACAATGGTGGCCTAAATTTGAGTAAGCGGCTTTGGCAGCTGGATGGAGGCAGATTCTGGAAGAGGGAAAGACTCACATAGGGTTGTAGCGCCAGGAAATAGAAAAAATAATTTAATATACATACGTAAGTAAGTAGGTACGTTGGAACATTAACGTCTTACTGATAGTCAATTTAAAATCTTATTTCGTCACTGTTCTGGCAGAAAACACTAATTCGAAAAAATTACATATTGAGTTAGTACCAAAATGTTCCTTATTTCAAACTTTACCGTCTGGAAACCTTCTTAATAAATAAACAGTCTTTGTTTTAAAGTCATCCTTTTTACGATTACTTAATAAACTCACATGATAGACCATTATATCAATCATTTTAACAACTTCAAAGTCAAATTACTCAAAACTAGTATTCTCTTCTATGTTACCTACCAATTTATTTTTAGTTTACGTTGCAAAATCTCATTATAGGCCTGCCATGTCAAATAATTGAATAGGTACCTACTGTCATTTACCTCCATTTTATTAGGGGAAAAACATGCTGTCACTTTTATTTTGTTGTCTGGTTTTTCGTCTGGATTTTAGGACTTGGAGGTGAACAAATCACACCGGAATTGTTTTGGAAACGGCAAGGTATATTTAAGTTAATATTATATGATAGTTACATTTTTAATAATTTATTTTACGGAGGACGAAATGCGCGTGTTTACTGTTTGGCTGTTTGCAGCATATTACCCGCCATCTTGTGGTTCGCTTTCAACAAGAGCGGCGACGTTGCAAATATTGTTCAACGGTCATAATCTACGGCATTGCCGGCTCTATTATTATTATTATTTATTTTCGTAATCAGCGCTTTACTATTTTTGTTGGATTTGATACCGACTCGGGCCTCTCCAGATACACAGAGACACCCCCAAATGGGGACCATACGGGTGTAACACTACATACATAGGTATATTATAATTTACCTACTTACCTACCCATCCACAATCAAAACTGGCAGTAATCCCACACCCTCTTTCTTCACCTTGAATAAACATATGCATTAATTGGATGTGGATACAGGCGTTACAAATTAACACCACTGCACTCACCATCAAACTGTGTATTGAGCCTACTGCGTAACGGTCACTATAACCTACACCTCAGTTTAGAATGCGGGGATTGATAATGTATCCATCTTTTCTCACTCATGCAGCAAAATGTAAGTGATGCAATACAAATAAATTGTTACGACAAGGTCACGCAAGCTTTCACGGGGTTTATTTGAAAATGACTTTCAAGTAAGCAGGTAAAGTAAATAAAAATAGGAATAGATGTAGTCGAACAAGAACTTCTTGTCCATAATAATCCCCTCCAGTATTAGCGCTCGCGAAGCTAGAGGGACGCCCCCAATTATATCATCATTTCATTTTACTCTCCCGTGGTACCTATACGGATCTATCAATTTACGTACCTACCTACCTATTTTTAAGCATTTATAATCAGGAGTGATATTAGAATAAAATTGTTATTTGTAAACTTTAGGTTTATTGCGAAAAAGAAAAAATGCCGATACAGAATTTAAATAGGTACGCATCTAGCACGCGTTGCCGCCATGACATGTACGTCACTGAGAAGTCTTCTATATGCGACTACAGCGACTTCCTGTTATCGCCTATTTCTTGTTGTCGGGCAGTAGTGCCTATCTTTTCTCACATTACAACTAAGTAGGTAGGTATTAAAGTAGAACGCATTTTACATTATTATTTTCATAACCTAACTAATTACCTATGTGCCTACGTTCTGAACGACGCGTTGGACATATTGTTATCTGATATACATAATATTATACAATATTAATTTATTTAGAAAAACCCCATATAAATTAGTAGGTAGGTAATACAAACCTCTTAAAAGTGAATTCGATTTTTTTTTTCTATATTGCGGCAACACTTAAACGAAACTTGAACCGGCTGCTGTCAATTTATTTTCTGTCAAATTTACTCTTTAAATACACAATCATGGATGTAAAGCGCGATTGTCAAGAAGACCAAACTGGTAGTGAAGAGAAGCCTTGGTTTGACGTACTAATAATTAATCATCCAGCTGATATAAAGCAAGAAACTATCGAAGATTCCAGATGCGATTTTGAGGTTAACATTTAGGCTTTCCTCCCACGGCGCAACTGAAATCTGACAGAACTGGTTTGTGAAGGAACTCATAAACTGGCCAATGTGATGCTTCGCACACGGCGCTACTGAAACCACTTGAAATAATAATCACATAACCTCAAACTGTCAAACTGAACCATCAGCTGTTTTGTACAAAAACCGACAACACGCACGCTGCTGCGTTTATTCGATTACAATTAAGCTATTTCAATTTTTCTTATCTTGTACTTTTTACGTTTTGGGTTGTTAATGATTTTTATAGCATGACACATGTTCGCAGTGTGACCAATTTTGGTAAAAAATATGATTTTTCACCGAATCTAATGATGTTGGTACCACTGTTTTACGGTGACTGGAAACTTCAAAGACCGCGCGACTAGCATGTCGCGTCTCTTCGCGACCGTTTTGAAGCTGAGAGATTCCAGTCTCGCCGTCAGCGAGCCGCCATTGAAATACATTAGCTAGATACTGGCTGGAATTTTAGTTTCAGTTCCGACTGACATAAGTTGCGCCGTGGGAGGATGGCCTTAATAATAGTTTAATGCGTATTCATTCGCTTGCTATGTAGTACAGATACGATAAGTATAATACTTCATATTATGTTTATATTTTATTTAATAACGTACGTGAACAGGATTTAAGCAAATTGTAGCAAATTAAATAGGTAACTGTGTGTTAATTGTGTTAATGTTACCATAATGAAAAAGTACGTATGCCAAGTTACGCAATGAATAAACTCGAAATTATATTATCTGTCCGTATATTCATATATTACCTATTATGATTGTTTAATAAATGAGATAAGTAACCCAATCAATATATTGTACATACTACATTATAATATTAAGTACATAAGCACACCTATTCTATACACAAGGCTGCTATCGGCGGCTGTCGAGGGTAGTTTATCTTATTTATATAATGAAGTACATTTATAGATCGGAACCGTTTCCTCGTGTCAAGCCTATCAGGCACCATTAGCGACACAGACATTTACAGTGATGTACTTAAGTATGTTTTGATTTAATTTGTTTTTCTGTTATTATTATTATTATATACTATATTCTCTTCTTCTCTCTTGTTCGGGTAATATTTTTTATAATGTAAATCTCATTTTGTGTACGTCTTGAATTTAGATTTGTTATGTCCACAATGTTTTGTATTCTTAAATAAATAAATAAATTATAATTATTACAATAAGTTACCCGTCAAAACTGTCTATCTCGCTCTAAAAGTTAACACAGAAAAGAGAGGTGCTGTCGATCGATAGCATTTACTGTAACAAATAATACCTCAATACATAAATATGATAAACTACCCGCGATTGACGCCGATAGAAGTCTTGTATATAGAATAGATGCGCAGGGTGGGTTTTCCGATCCGGACCCCGCCAAACCTTCAGGAACGAAAAAAATCAAATTGTTTAGGCTAATGGGTTATTACTTCTTGACCGGATGATTTGAGTGTCGAATATCATTCTGAACGGGTTGATCTCTTTCTATGTTCTGTGCCCCTCTCCTTTTGGTATTTTACTTCCTTGTCTAGATGGCACGATTTGGCTCGCGGGTAAAAGCTCCCGCGCATTCCAGGTACATGTGACCTCATTGAGCCGTCCACACGCACTCTCGCGCGCGATCATCTGGACAAACTCCACGACTCGCAAAACCTGTCATTGGATCTCGTGAATTGGTGAAATCATTTGAAGCATCCAATATTTATTTTCATATTCTCACGCGGCATGACTAAAAGATAAGATAGCGCGGACGACATAAACGGACACTCTTGACCTTAATAATTATGACCGTTAAGCCTCACACACTGCTATACTTAACTCGTAGCTGAGCACCTGTAGTTTTAGCCGCAGGCCAAGTGTTCGTCGTTAGACTCAAAAATCGTATGTGGGTATGGAGAATGTTACCGGGAAATTGACCGGAAGCTATTATAAATAGTAGGTTAGGTCAACGCGGAAGGCAGTGGTACCTGCTATTTTGTTAACCCACCGTATTAGTTAATAATGCCAGTGTTATTATCACATTTTTACTCTAATTTCCTGCAATGCTTCACGAACAGCGAATCAATTATGCTATACAGCCATCTCGTTCCGATACGACAGCTCCCGGTGAAATGTGGTACGCCGAAATGTAATACGTATAATTTACATGTACTCTGATAATAATGCTTACATATTTACTTGCTATACCTATTATGTGATTGAAAAGTAGATACCCACAATTCTTTCAGCACCCAACACTGAGCTTCACTGCAATAAAATCTGAGACTGATGTTCAGGTGTTTAATATCAAACAAGAAGTTGTTGGAGACACGAAGCACCAATTCTATGATGATGGTTCAAAGCCTAGATGCTCGTATTCTGATTACAGGCCAGTACATGAAGTAGGTACTACCAATTAATTAATTCTGTCATCTGTGACGTATTGTATTCTATCTTATTATCCATCAGCTGTCCAAACTCCGCCGTTCTTAGTAGCATTGACTTGCATGTCCCTGATAACTATATTAAAAATCGGGAGCATCAGGTGTTTGTGCTCCCAAGGTGCATAACCAACCTGCAATTGGTAATTCCAATTGGGAGGGCAACAACTCTGTTCAGCCAAATCGATTCGAATGTTTACATATTCCACCTGCGTGAGGATGAGTACCTATAGGTGGACGTTGTTTTATAAATTCTTAATATAGGGTCCACTTTGCTCATTCGGTGTGCTTCCGTGTTTTATGTTTTTTCTACCTATTTACTTTTTATACTGTTTTTTTTTGTGATAGTTCATATATTTCTTTTTTTATTACACTGTTTTAAAATACTATATCTTTGATTTTAGATGTCATGTTGTGAACGTCTTAAATTTTTAATTTGTAATGGTCACTGTATGGTAAAAAAAAATGAGTTTGAATGGTCGTATCCGCGATAATCAATGATATCTCTTTTAAACCTATGTTCGAATCCGCGAATCTCTAGATATTCTAATATATATTCTCCATTCTTAAGGGCGGACATGCTCAGCGTAGGTCAAAATGGAGTTTTTATTGTATTTTCAAAGCATGATCCTGGACATTCCATAAACGTTGTAGATAATCTATTTATATAATTCTGAAGCCTTATTATCCTTTATTTTAAACATTTGACGACTGCATAAAGTATTTTTATTGCATAAAATAGTATTCTTTTAACCTCTCGCTCTTATGTTTTAGAATATAGTTTTATTTCAATACATCCATGTGCAGTGGTGTTAAGATTTTTTACATTTGTTAATTTTTAAACGCATTTATAAAACCATTAGTATAATTTATGTCGACATTATCATAGTGAATTATTTACGATAAAAAATTATATTGATAATCTCTGTGTTCCCAAATTTGACAAGAATTAGGCATTTTATTATTTAAAAAATGAGCAAGATTAACACTGTTATTTTTATTTTGCTTCCAGAAAAACACAATAAATATAACTGACATAAAAGCTGAAATTATTTGTCAGTCAGATTATCGTAATGGAGATTTAGTTGAAGTTGGAACACATCAATTTAAATGTGATGAACCTAAACCCGAATGTTCCTACTCTCAATTCACCCCTGTAAATTTGGTAATTTTTAAAAATATTTGTTCAATTTATTATTATATGTGTTTTACAAATCTTTCTTTAGACTTAGACGATGAATTACGGTCACTTTAGGTAGGTATGTCTTAAAAAGGAATTTTTGATATATAATAATATGTTAATGAATAATTATTACAAGATTAGATGTTAGCGGTAAGAGACAGCGGAAGAATGCATATCCAATAACTTGCGATCAGCTATTAATTGACATACCTATGCAACAATTGAATAGCTATTGGACCTAGTCGCTAAAGAGGCTGATACTATCGCATTTATATTATGTATTCACTTAGATTGTTAGATATTAGCTTTTATTACTTATTATAATTTAATATTTTGTTCTACATGTTCTTCTATCCTATGTACCCTTTTAACTTAAAGATAATACCAGGAAACATGGATAGATTTTCACCACAGGCACGTTTGGTGCCCTGATTTGTAGAATCTCATTTGAACAGAAATGATTTTAAGCTTAAACTGAGGCTAAGAGCAGGACATACAATGTATAAACGATTTGATGTTCTCGTAGGAAGAAGCGATTCGCAGCTCTGTGATGAATGTGATGTTTTGGAGGACATTTGAACATATAAAAAAGATATGTATATTCAAAGTCAAAGCACATTTAAGTGTATGGTGACCTCAGTTTTCAGTAACGGATCATAAGACATTTCCAGGCATAAAGACTCTTGATGACCAAACGTAGGGTCCTGTGATTCTCTCGATAAGGACCGGGAGTGCTTTGGTGTAGGCATTAACTTTAATCTCAGAATTTTCCTCAGACTTATTTAAGTAACATTTAAAATTCAATGTGTCTTCTTTTCAGAATTCTTCCCTGCTATGTTTCACAGGACATCAGAATACGTATGAGAGTATATTGGGGGAAAATAATGACAAATTATTCGACAAACATATATCACCTGCAACTACAGATATCCAAAATAAAACTATACAAAATTCTGATATTACTATAGATACACAGACCATAAAACAGGAACTGGGGACATGTACGTATCTGCCAAAGGTGGTACGTATTAATTTGAAACATGTAGTACACTTCCCACGAAATTTTATTTGCAGTAATTGTTACGAAGTCTTTGAATCCGCAAATAAACTAAAAACTCATAACATCTCATGCAATAAATGTGAAAATTTTGAAACAGAAATTGCAATTATTACTACAATTGAAAAGCAATATCAATGTGATGTCTGCTCAAAAGATTTTAAATATCCAAGTGATTTTAAAAGACACAAACTGACGCATATTGACAAAAAACTACACGAGTGCGATCTATGCTCGTATAAATGCCCGACCCTCAGTGCGCTGAATATACATAAAATGAAACATGCTGGCGAAAAACCGTATGAATGCGATGTATGCTTATTTCAATTTTCGCGCCTTGGTGATTTAAAACAACATACAATTACACACACCGGTGAAAAACCATATCAATGCAACATATGCTCATTTCCATGTGCACGGCTCGGTGACTTAAAAAAACACAAAATGACACACACAGGTGAAAAACCGTATAAATGTGACATTTGTTCATTTACAAGTTCGCGACTTGATGGTCTCAAAATACATAAAATGACACATACCGGTGAAAAAACATATGAATGCGATGTATGTTTACGTAAATACACGCATCTTAGTAATCTCAAGAGACATAAAATGATACATTCTAGTGAAAAACCATACCAATGTGAGCTCTGCTCATATAAATGCTCGCGTCTCAGTTCTCTAAAACTACATAAAATAAAACATACTGACGAAAAACCATTCCAATGCGATGTTTGCTCCTTTAAATGCTGGCAGTTAAGTGTTCTCAAAACACATAAAGCATCACATACTGGTGAACAACCATATAAATGCGATGTTTGCTCATTTAAATCATCATTTCTCAGCCATCTTACATTACATAAAAGGACACACACTGGTGAAAAACCGTATGGATGTGACGTTTGTTCATATAAATTCTCGCGGCGCGATTATCTAAAAAAACATAAAATGACGCACACTGATGAAAAACCATATAAATGCAACGTATGTTTGTACAGATGCGCGCAGGCAAGTGCTCTTGAAAGACATAAAATGACACATTCTGGTGATAAGCCATATCAATGCGATGCTTGCTCATATAAATGCACACAACTCTATTATCTCAAAAAACATAAACAAATTACCCATGACAATAATAGTACGAATATAAGTTAATGTGAAGTATTTTGTGTGAAAATATGTCATGAGATATGTTTCGATCTAAAAACCATATGTGCGGGTGTAAAAGGAGCTAGTTGAAATAAAAGACAGAAGAAAAAAGGTGGGTATTGACGATACCCCGGTCCTGGAATAGTCTCAAAGGTACTTTATCTTCAACCGGTCCTGCCCTCGGACCGATCAAGAACCTTTGTTTGGCTAGCTCGATACTATTCGGGGAGAGGGTGATCAACTAAAGTTCTTGATTGACACTTTTGGAATACACTTAATCAATATTATTTAACTTTATATTATTTAAAACCATCACCTAGCAATAGGTTGGTGTCTAGGTTATTAATTATCCGATTGACTTTCAAATCGAATTTATTTTCGTAAATATTTACGTAAACGTCAAAGACAGCTGACTATCTGTCACTTTCCTTAGTATCAGATGTTTTTCGTAAAATGTTTCGTTGATTATTTTCAAAATAAAAACTCCTTGTGGTAATTCAGTTTAAATTATTTATTAAATTATTCTCGATAAATAAATTTAATTTCTTTTTAATTAATTGTTTATTGACAATTATACACTTTAGTTTAATTTAAAATAATTGCATAATTATTTTATAAAACTTATTTAACTTAATTATTAAATAAAGTTAATTAATTATAATTATTTTATATTTACTTTATGTACGATTACACTCTTATAACTATGAGTCGCCGACCGTAAACTTTAAGGAGCTATGCTCTTTCAAAACAAAAAATAATATCGCGGAAATGAGATCGCAGACGATGACGCGACGCGGTAGTGTTTACGTTATCAACTGACAACCCGAATCACACACGTCATCCACTGTGACGTCAGACTGTGACGCGACAGGAATATCCCGCGAACGAATATATCGGGGAAATATCCAAAAACTAAGCGAATTCGGATCGCCTTCGGGCACAACCTCCCAGCAATATTGAAAAATCGACGACTGACGGTATAGAAAAAACACGTCCCTTTATACTCTTCGAAAGGGAACTCCCCGAGATTTTGACGTCATTTGAAAAATGGTCCAATGGGAGATCTTTCTACCTCCTCCACAGAGCTAAGAGCCAAAGTTTTGGACCAATCACAGAAAAGCCGTTTATTTCCCGGCTTTTCCGGAAAATTATGATCATTCAATAGAATAAAAATATACAATTAGTTAATACCTATAGGCGGTACAAGTTTGATAACAATCGTAAAAGTCTTTATAGTGCTTTCGACATAGATTGTCCAAATATCTGTTAGTTCGTTTATCGGGCTAACGAAAAAGAAAAATGAAAATATTTTCGCTAAAAATAAAGCGTAACAGAGACGTGAATCATTAAAATCACCGTTCAAGAGCGTGGTTGTAATAAGACTGGCAGAAATCGAAGTTGTTCGTTTCTTTTATGCAGAACTTTTGCGAGCTAATTACAGACAGCCTGAAGGGGTTACGATTAAAATTTATTTTATTACATTTATAGAACACTTCAACTTAAAGGTATAACATTAGTTTCAGTCTAAATTTCTATGACAAGTATTCATTTATTGAGTTTGAAAATTACCTATTTCGGGTAATTTAATATTGTTCTGTCAGGGTTAATTGTCAGATCTAAAGAACAATTTTTATTCGTAAATTAGGAAAGCAACCGAGTCCTCAGACTTACATTATCAGAATTTCCATTTTCGAAATTCCTTCATTTAACTTTTACAAAAGTAGGTACTTAAATTGGTACCCTTTTTATTACGATTCGAAATATTAATTTATTATTTAAATTGAGTGTGCGTAATCAGTACTTACAAAACGTAATCATTAGATTTTAATTACGACAATATTTGATATCATAATTTATTTATTTAAGTTATTTTGCTTTGGTATCGGCAATTAGATCGATACCAAATTTGAAAAAATAAAATTAATTTTTATATAATTCAAAATCAGATTAAATACAAATGGACATTTATTTACAATGTTTAGCAAATGATATCCCATAAGTCGTTTACAATTTAATATCTATTTTTAACCTTAATCCTATACATTTCAATTACTTACATTTCACCTTATAAGACCATTTGGTCCCCTTGAAAGAAAATTCATCCGTAGTTCATTCTGAGGGGCTATAAGTCGCTCAGATTGTACTATGGGACTCAATACACAATTACTATAGCTTTGTTTAGAGATAGGCCACGTATTTTCAAGTAAAATCGACATTTAAGGTCGGATCGAAAAGTTGTGACGTCACTAATTTATTAAGGGGAAATGCCGGCTGATGGCCTACATTTTGGGGCCGTGTCAGTATGTAGAAGGCCGAGCACTCACCGGCCCATAGTCTCGTATGTCACAAGTTTGAATCCTATATCTGACAAATACACAAATGTTGTTTTTCAAATTGTGCTTGGAGTCAGAGTATAAACATACTAACTTGAGCAACCGGTTAACATCCATTTCTCGTAAAAAGAACTGTGTATTACCTACAACCTCCATTCTGTGGAGGCCCATATTATGATTTCCTCGGTGGAGTAAGTAAGTAAATTAAAAATATAATCATATAGCATAATTTATTTTAAATTATGGATGTGCTCTAAGTATCCAGTCATATTTATAATTGACATATTATATTTTTTTGGTTCATGGCGGAGTGGAATCGAAATCGTCCAACACACAATTGCAAACAGATCTCACTTTATCTCGAATCGGTCTAATTACCAATGTAGATAACCCATTTACCTACACATAAACAAACTGTGTACTGCCTTTGATTAAAATATCTTCGGATATTCGAGCCATATCGAGACTTCTGCCACCAGACTCGAGATTTTGGAACTCTATTTTTTCATAGTACATATACTATATTATTTCGGGCGACGAAAACACTTTGGCTTCCGGCAAATCTTAAGGCATCAAAATGTTCTTATTATAACCAAGAAGCTTATATCTGCTTGAAGATTTTTTTGTGTAGGGTTACTAATATGTAGTGCATTGTTACTATGGTTTAACTGTTCAGAATCGGTATTAAGTTCATGTGTAAAAAATAGACCATTATAATTTTCTTCTTTGGCCATATCCGCCCTTTAATTGGGGCATATGGACACCACACAGCGCCTCCAAGAATCCCTATCGCTCTCCAGTCTTCTTGCTTCGTTCCAGGTCAAACCAGCATCCCGTAGCTCCGCCGTATACACTCTGTAGATAGTATTTAGCGGCCTTCCAAGACGCCGGACTCCGGTCGGCTTAAAGAACAGGCAAGTCAGGTCGAGGTTCTCTTTTGGCATCCGCAGCACATGGCCGATCCAGGTCCAACATCGCCTCTTCACTTTCAGCGTGATGAGAGGCTGCTTGGTGCATTCTCTTATCTCCTCGTTGCTCCTAAAGTCATACCACCGCACACCCAGTATTCGTCGCAAACATTTGTTTTCGAAGCTCAGTATACGGTTGCTCGGAGCCTTCGTAAGGTGCCATGATTCGCTACCGTAAAGCAGCACTGTCAGAATGCAAGCGTCGAATAGGCGGCTTTTGTTTTTGACCGAGTACAATCGTGAGTCTTAGACAATCCGGATCGAGTTGAATGTTGCTCCAGCCATTCCCATTCGGATAGCGAGCTCTTTCTGCAAAATGCCATCTCTCGTCATGTGTACCTGCTGTCGACGCTCTCGATGTTTTGTCTATCGCTAATCAGAGGAAAATCAGGACAGGTGCTATTCCACAAGACGTTAGTTTTCTTTATATTATATTTTTATCTTTCCATATTGTTCATAATGCACAAGCCACCTAGGTCTATATTGTATAATATACGTCAGCATTGACAACATAAACCGTGCGTTAGATTTAACCAGGTATAAACAAACTACTTAATCCCACCCTAAAGAACCTTCATCCCGATATCTAAAGCCTGTCCTCGGAACTGGATAGTCTAGTCACGTATTGTTGCCATCAATTATTCTTACAGCTTAGTGGCGAAGGGTGGAGGTAGGCTCTTAAGATCTGTCATAAATGGCGCACATTAAACAAGACTATAATGTACAGCTGATGGTGTTGGTAAATTCTCTCACATGCTTCACTCGCAGTTAGACTCACGGCATCAGAGGCGGCCACCCTACCCATTCGGCCAATGTGGCTGCACCCAATAATTGTTCTCATATTATAAAAGCAATATGATGTTTCATCTTTTTTATAAATGCGGGTTTACCTAATTTATTTTTATTCGGATCCAAAGATTTTCAATTACTTACCTACTTACTTAAACTTCCATTTATTTTAATAGATAATTTTTTTTTATTCATTTATATCATTATTAATTTATATTAATTACTTAGGCTAATTAGAGGTATCATTTATGAAAATAATGCTAGGCTGGAGTGCTTTTGGCCGCCTGAATAATGTCTTCAAATGTGACCTTCCATTGTGCCTAAAGCGCAAAGTGTTCAACCAGTGTGTGCTTCCCGTTATTACATATGCGTGTGAAGCATGTACCCTACGTAACAGAGAGAGCTAGAAACTTAGAGTAGCACAATGTGGTATGGAGAGGTGCATGCTGGGCATAACGCTAAAGGACAAAAAGACGAATGAGTGAATAAGGAAGCAGACGTGGGTTTGCGATGTGATTGAGTTCATTAAAAGCCTCAAATGGAGATGGGCTGGACACATAGCTCGAAGAAGAGACAATCGTTGGACAAATTGGACTTGATCTATGACATATACCTACACACTATAAAAAATCATTAGGTAAGAATCCTCAAAAATATTGTGTTTTATTCGTTGAATAAAAGAAATAGTTTATTAAATTATTAGCAAGTCTAAGTAGATACATAGGCCCTACATCCTGAAGCGGACCGCCAGGCTAGGATCTTTGGCGGGCACTCCTACCTATCGCTAAAGCGTCAATTACATTGAGCTTCTTTACGAGCTGTTTGTTGGCGAATTTATAATCTGCCTGTAAAGTCGCATAGTGTAATCATCGAACAAGCTAACATGTTCGATGATTACACTGGGCAACTTTACAGGCAGATTATAAATTCGCCTATAAACAGCTCGTAAAGAAGCTCAATGTAACTAATTGAAGCTTAAGGAGAAATACAATGTGATGCTCTACAGTAGCGTTTTCCAAATAGTGTACGCAGTAAAATGAATGTGTATAGTTTTTAGTGTTTTTTATATACTTTAATGCATCTATTTGAATCATGGAGTTGTCAAGTATCAATACACAATTAAGAATCGTATCATACAACCACATAATTTCAAATAATATTATTGAAAGAAAATAGCGCCGCAGGCGTTTTTTTGCTATTAAAGCAAATTTGTGGTGTGTGTTTCTCTCACTTATCTGGTCGACTCACCACGCCGGGCCCCCAGGTTAAAGCCCTGTCAGCCCCCCACCCATTATGGGGGGCATGAAGTACGTTATAAAACCTAAATAATGTAGTAATCCGCGACTTCCGTCAGTAATTAAGGAAAAAATTAATTTATTGAACCCTACCATAATTAATTAATATCTCTACTAAAACCGATAGCCAACATTATAAGGCAATTCGATAAGCATTTCATGCACAGTCTAACAAACTTAACTAAAGAACGGTCAAAAATGAACTACGAACTACTGTATGGACGCCATTTTCAAAAAGTCAAATCGAATGTCAGATTCTGTCCAGTTGCGAGTCTCTATTGGGTTGTTTTCGACAGTGGCTCCCCCATCTTCATCAGCTTAATTGGAAAAGCATACTGGCGCGAATCCAGCAGCTACAGGTTCAAGCCCGTCGGGCGTCGTATTATGCATGAGATGTTTTTAAATTATGTATGTATACTATTCAATATGTTTGTATATTATAGAATGTTACATTCTTAAATCTTGTGTCTTATTATAAAAGGTATTTAATAATACTATAATGTCGATCCACCGAGAACAAATAACCGTGAATACTCATAATTCAGAGTTAGTATAAAACCATACTAAGTGCAATTTTTCGATTTTCAGATTTAAATGAGAAATGAAGATCTTGGCATAAAAACAGCAAATGTCACAAACGTCATTTTTTTTTCAGGAGAGGGTAAAAACATAATATCTTGGTTGTCAAACACATTTTTACTAATTTGACAATGAGATTCGTGGATGAGCTGTATATGTGCACTGTATGGGTGTACCTAAATAAAATAATAAATTGATGTTTGTTAAATAGATATTATTTAAAAAGAATGAATGAGACATTTGCTGTTTTTATAGCAAATTGAAAACATGGAAAAGCAAATAGTATGACTAAAATATAATTTTATTAAATAAAACAAAGAATATATTATATTTCTGTTATTTTTTAATTATAATACTTACTACATTTAATAAGGTTTGACATATCATAACCAATTATTAAACTACTTACATGTTTTTAAAAAATCTTGAATTAAATAAGTAAGGTAAGTTAAAAAAAAAAAACATTATGTGCATGTTACTACTGATTAGTCTTAATCACTCACACCTCCACTGTCTTACATTGTCACTGTATAAAATGATACATTTATTGGATTTTGTAAATACTTAGTTAATTTTAAAATGAGACGCCTCCTTCGCAATCGAGATCTTAACTTAGGTCTGAGACTGCGTATGGTATGTTGTTATGTTCTCTCAATTCTTTTCTATGGTATGGAAGTATGGACGCTAAACCAAGAGATGTCACGGACACTTGAAGCTTTCGAAAAGTGGCTGTATAGGCGCATCCTCAAAATTCCTTGGACTGACCGAGTGACAAATGTTGAAGTTCTCAATCGAATGGGGAAGGACCGAGAAGTTCTACGTAGTATCAAAACCAGAAAACTACAGTACCTCGACCACATTATGAGAGGACAAAAATACAGCTTTCCCCAACGTCTCATTCAAGGAAAGATCAATGGGACGTGTAGCAGAGGACGGCGCCGCATTTCGTGGCTTAAGAACCTCCGTGATTGGTACGAGTGCAGCTCCACTGAACTGTTCCGGGTAGCAGACGACAAAGATGACGACTTGATGGTGGCTGACCTCCGCTAGGGGATGGCACAATAAGAAGAAGTTAATTTTAAAAGGAATATCTTATTTCTTCGCGCCTTTCAATGGAATTAAGCCATCACATGCTGGCTTAAATGCAATCGTGACTGGCATTTGATGTCTCTTCACTACATTGAATCTATCCCACAGCCCACAGAAACTGAGATGTTTACAAAGCACTTCTCCCTTACTATCTTTGTCTATTTTGTACATTCTAACTTGCCTAAGATGAAAATCTCTGCCGAAGGATGACTTGTACTTATCTTTAATATTTAAAAAAATCTTTTTGCTCCGGTTTCTCCAGAATGTTGCCCAGGAGTTTTTTTGGCATCCAATACAACTTTATCCCAATACTCTGGCACGTCTGCAAGGATTGTTTTTCTTGCAATGCTGAACAAATGAAAGTCAGCGTCATTTGGTAAAAATGTGTGCCCTCTGATAGGAAATATGTGGATGACTCGTTCAATTTTTTTTAATACATGTAGGTACCACTATATACGAAAACCAAATCATAACAAAAATTTTGCTTTGTCCAGCACATCCGTCACTCAAAATATACAATGTTTTCGTGCCTGCTGGCAGATGGCGGTTTATATAATGTAGTAGGTAGCAAAGATGTTACATCATTTCTGGCTAGGTCATGTATCCCAAAAATGTATTACCATAGCTGTCTGGAATAAAATACCGCATTTGTTACCATATTTGGTAATGGCAAATCTTGCATAAAATCAAATATGACTGTGGTATCACTTGAACCACTTGCGGCTCTTTTAATCTTCGCTTCGTTATAGTAAACTGCTGTACTTTAGCCAGGCGAAGTTGATAATCTATCTCAATCTTAAGTTTTTCATCTTCAGAGAGATCGGGTAATTTCAGTTTTGTTGTAACTGAATCACAGTATGAACACGTATCGCTTCGAGGGGCTCCAAATGACAAATTATATCTAGTTGTAAATACTCTAGTATGTGTAATAGCTTAGTTAAATCCTGTATTCACTCAAAAACATCTCGTGCATTTTCATAATAGCAGTGACGTCCCGTGGGGGTAGCAGATTGAGCGTCGCTTGGGGGCGGCAGTTACCCAAAGGGCGGCAAATCGAGGAGAATCATTAGGTATATATAAAAATGTCTACCTCTTAGTAAAAATAATAACGGAAATATCCTACCATTAAAAAAAACCAAGCTCACTGCTTTGAAACAAAGGTAATGTAAAAGTTTTAAAGGGACTTTATTTTTTTGTCGGGTTCGCGATGTCTAGTTTACTTCCGCTGTCATTAGACGCCACGTTCTTCGTGAACAACAATGACACGTGCATACCTCATTTCAAATTTATCCAAATATGCCACACGCGAGTTTGAGAAGTTGTCGGGTGTATGTTTAAATGACTCACAATATAGTCTTTGAAGCAGAGATGGCGTTTATATTAGATTTAGTGGTACCTATATATCTTGTTAGTAATGTATCCATACAAAACATGTCTTAGATATTGGAGTCATGAAAAGATGATTAAAAGTATCTACTGTATAAAAAAAATGTGGCAGCATTTTGGTACTGCCTGGGGGGCGGCAGTTTGTGTAGGGATAATAGTCAAATTTTCCGGAAGATACCTAAGATTCTTATTTTTCGCGAAAGAATAATGACTTTGACGTGCTTTAAATGATTGTATATGAATGTGAAACAACTGAATCACTGGTTCAGGCACAGCTCTTGAGCGATTTGGATGCTTTCCTCGTTTGTCGATAGGAGCCGAACCCGAAAATGTGATGTAGCCTTGAATACCTCGCAACCGGGAATGCGAAAAACCATGTATTGCCACAAATGCCTTTATACAGACCTCTTCGCTAATACCATCAGATGTAGATCGTATCTAAAGTAAAATAAAGAGAAAAAATAATTAGTTTTTCAAACACAATATCATTATAATACCATATTATACCACACTAATCGCTGCTGATTAAAGAGAACTCACAAAGTTGCTACACCGGGTAGAGGAAGAGAGTCGCAAATACGGCCTCTTTATGAATAGGAATAAGACCAAGTTAATGGTTGTTGATCGGGCCAACCTTCTACCAACACCAAGTACACTCCAAAACCTCGAAACAGTCGACGAGTTTGTATATTTTAGGATCGACCATCAGTGGAAAGGACGGATGCGAAGCGGAAATAATAAGTCGCACACAGATTGCAAAAAATGCGATGACACGCCTTACCACTATATGGAAGGATCGGGGAATTTAGATCGCCACAAAAATGATGCTTGTGCAAACATTAGTGTTCTCGATATTTCTATAAGGATTCGAGTCGTGGACCCTGAATGCTAGAGAACGGAAGGCAATTGATGCCTTTGAGATGTGGTGTTAGCGCCGAATGCTTCGCATTTCTTGAACGGAGCACAGGACGAACCATTCAATAATCCAGAGGCTGAAGATAAAGGAACGGCTCTCGACGATATGGCTGAGAAGAATTCTGCAGTTTTTTGGACATATTGTCAGGCGCGGACCGGACAACCTGGAGAGACTGGTAGTTTTGGGTAGCATCTAAGGAAGGCGAAGCAGAGGACGAGCGTCTGCGCGATGGAGCGACCAAGTGAAAGAGCTGACTGGGGGCGCCATCCATTCTGCCCTGAGAGAAGCGGAAGATCGAGAAGGATGGAAAGTCTTGGTCGCTCGAAGGATGGCGAAATTTAAATGTGGTCACGATCCTCAGCCATGAGTGCACGACCAATAAGAAGAAGATCATTATAATAATATTATTCCTAACTTAAATGTACATTTTTTTTATTAATTCAATGAATAGGTACTCACTTTATATTTATATGATGCTGAATGCTTGAATATACCATGATCATTGACATTTTTTATTATTATCGGAGTATTTTTCTCATTCATCTTCTCTTGATCGGTCTACTTCTATACATCCAGATATATAGCCATCTTGTTTATTTTTAGAATCCATTTCATAAAAATTCTCAAATATTTCATTCCGTAAATCTTCATTTATTTTTTTAAAACAATGAAACCTCTTGCACCTGGAAACGTAATAATCAATTAAATTCAATCCTACATATATAATATATTTCATTACATCAACACATTCTTTTTTCTTTCGACCATGTCCGATCCTAATAGGATCATATGGGCCTCCACAGAGTAGAGGTTTGTATTGACAGATTTTTTTGTTTTTTACGAGAAATGGATGTCAGCCACTTGCTCAACCTATTAGGTCCATACCCTGACACACACAAATCGAAAAACGATGTGTACTTTTTCCAGACCCAGGATTCGAACCTGGGACCCACGGCGTTATAGTCGAACGCTTAAGCCGCGCAGCCACCGTGGGCGTCAATACATACATTTACATAAAACAACATAGTAAATACAATGCTTTGCATTCGAAAGAAGTCAAAGTAATCACAGCCATTGTGAACTAAAATTAATCACACAAATACATAATTTATTATTCCTACCTGCAATCTTCACCGATAACTCTTTTTGAGCCGTTGCCCAACATGATTGACATGATCACTTCCCTTTATTTTGGCGGTTTTTATTAATATTTGCCTGGTTTTATTAACTTTTCTCTTACGAGGCGTTTCGGATGTCCGTATCCTATGACATTCCATGACAAAATATACGAACAATCTTTATAAAATGGCAATGCCAATGATTGAACGAATGAAAGATAATTTGACAGGTCAGGAACTAACAAGTATGGAATACATAATTATATTATTAGTCTATGTATGGAATGCATACTAACGCCTAACGCTGCCTGGTGATAAAAGTGTGGAACTACTGGACCTTTGTTGTTTTCAAATAAAATTGCTTGGACTATAATCGCGGTTTTTAGAAAAGTGGCATCTTTTTGAGAGCGGATTTGAGGGACTTATGATTTTTTTTTAAATATATCTTTGCACAGTTGTATCCATACATACACAGAAAATACAGAAATGCAATAAAATGAAAATGGAAAAAAGTGGACAGTTGATGTTTAAAAATTAATAATGTCAAGATGTCTATAATATAAAAATGAAGCACTAAACAAATAATTTTCATTACTTGTCTTACAATGACATTAATTTTAGTTTTACAATACAAAAAATCCTGACAAAATTGATATTTAAAAGCACTTAGTACTTATCTACTAAAATTTCGAGTTTTCCGTACTACAAAAAGGTAAACAGAAGACAGTTTAATAATTATTCCCGAACTGAGACAAAAAGGTGCTCGAAAGAGGTAAACGTCATGCTCTTGAGATAATATCTTAATTTCACCAGTAATTAATAATTATGGTCGAAAGAAGTTCCTGAATAAAATAAGCCACTGGAAACTTTCAAACTCTCAGTATCTATTTCTTTTGTGAGTAATAAAAAACTTTCATATTATTTTTAACAGAAAGCCACGCGTGCCTACTCGAAATACTACAATTATTTAATTATTTCTTGGACCACGTACTATAATAATTTGGTGGCAAAAAGATAGCAACACCGCTGCTACGAAGTGTTGCCAACCCTACTGTAATTATAGTATTTGTACTATACTTTTCGTCTGCGTACTATGATCGATATAAAATAAGATAGTACACCCTAAATACTACGATTTACATAATTCTGAAATAAAGTTTAGATAATAAATAGATCTAAAGCTGCTACGGAGAACTAAAATACTTTTGAAATGTTGTTTAAAAAAACGAGACGTCAATTACCATTGCCCGGGGGGGGGGGTGACAGGGATTTAGCCTGGGGGCCCGGCGTGGCGAGTCGACCAGATAAGTGAGATAAACACACATCTCAAATTTGCTCTAATATTTTAAAAAAGTCACCTGCGGGTTATTTTCCTTCAATAATGTTATTATTTAAAAATAATTATATCGTACAATATAATTTTTAATTCACATTAATTTCACCGCGTACAACTTTTGGAAAACGATACTGTAGAGAGTCACACAGCCTTCATCCTTAGCGATAGGTAGGGGGAGGCGCCAAAAATCCTAGCCCGGGGGCCCGCTTCAGGAGTGGGGGCCATGTCATTTACCAACATTTGAAATTATTTAATTTCTTTACATCTGAATTTTTGTCTAAAAAACGAGACGTTAATTACCTATTACTTTACGCGTAATTTTTCGAAAATGCAGAAAAGTATTCGTCATTCAACGCGTACTATATTTTTTGCCGAAATACTATAATTTTGGAAGCTCGGTACTATAATTCCATATTAAATATGGCAACACTGACGTAACCTCTTTTAAGTCGATGGCCTCTCGCTGCATTAAAATACGTTGACGCGATAGCTGTGCCAGAATATTTGTGCAAAATGGATGTCGAACGTGAACCAGGTGGCGGCGTATCTGAAGCAGAAACGGGACAATGGTTTGAACTACCAATTGAGACTCCAAACGGCCCAGGCAACGATATTTCTGTAAAACAAGAGAACACCGACGATGACAGATGCTTTTTTGAGGTTAGTTTTTAGTCATTCATTGAAATATCAATGAATTAGATAGATATGTAAATCGCCACATAGTTTTAGATACTGAGTTGACATTGATTGCGACTTGAAACAGTTTACGTGTCTTTTTAAATGTTGAAGCTGAGAATGACGTAAATAATTATTTTAATCTTCATGATGGCGTGTCTCGCCGCGTTTTTCGCACGAGTCTCAAATGTTCGCTGTGCCCATATACCTAACGCGTGTCTTAGGCCTTACGCTCACGAGAATACTCAAAAAAGGAGACTGAAACTAAAATTCAAGCCAACATTAGTGTATTTCATTGGCGGCTCGCTCACGGCAAGACTAGAATATCTCAGTTTCAAAACGTTTGCTACTAAACTGAAGGACGCGACATGCTAGTTTCCCAGTATCTCAGTTTCCAGTCTCATATAAAACAGTGGTGCCAATATCAGTAGATTTGATGAATAATCATATTTTTTCACCAAAATTGGTACCACTGAACTGAACTGTTCAAGTCTAGACGTCAAAAGTTAAAGATGGGCGAACCGATTTTTAATTTAAAATTTGTGGCAGAAGTTGAAAAATACTCCTGAATGTATAATTAATTACAGGCTGCCAGAATAATCTCGTAAAGATATTACGGATAAAGTTTAGAATGGAGTAGATAAGACAATGGGTTTGACAGTTTGAGGTTATGAGATTATTATTGCAAATAGGTTTCAGTAGGTAGCGCCGTGTGCGAAGCATCAGTTATCGGGCTGTTTATGAGTTCATCACCAACCAGTTCGTCGGATTTTAGTTTCTCCATGAGCGAAGAGTGCACTCGAACTGCGCGCATTTGTACGAGACAGTTTCATACTAATTACTCCCATACGAGCTAGCTCGGAAGAGTAGAACGCGGTCCGAGTAGCTCGTATAGGAGTAATTACTATGAAGCTGTCTTGTACGAGTGCGCTCGGTTCGAGTGTACTTGGATCGTGTCAACGCGGCTCTACTGATTTTTTAAACGCGAGTTTAGTTGTACTTAACTTAGCTACTATTGGTTTGGGTACCTCATGGAATGGTACAATTTCACCGTTTTTGACATCTCTATTCTTCAAGTTATGGATAAAAAAATATATTCTTGATCCGAAAGCAATATCAGATTCAGATACGATACTTTTACTCATCTGATTGTGGATGAGGAGCGTTTGGATAATGGAAAATATTATCCGGTCTTATTGTTAAAACATTGACTAACAACAAATAAAAGGATTTTTAACTGACACTCATCCAGAGTCAAATCGCGTCATCTGAGCAGCGGTTACATATAAATTGTATGTAGAACATTTCACCGTGGCATATTTCCCCGTAAGCTTTCTTATCGGAAAGAGATGACAATTCAATTCCCATAGCTAATTTTGGCAAAATCCATGGATTCAAAAATGAACACCTAACCCAACAAATACTCCAGTATATGGGCTATTTTCAAAATTTGTTTGCTGCTGGCTACATATAAAGTGTAAACCGACAAGAACCGTGTTTTATTTAGACGTGAATTGTATGTCAGTCTATACTACCAAAAGAGGTTTGACGGTCTTTAATATACGGCCATATATTTCCGATACAACATTTCACGGTGAACGTTGGTGCTGCGATGCAGAATCCAACTGCTGTCAAAATAAATACCTACCTCAGTTTTGCACATACTTTTAGAAATGCTTAGTTTTATAACTTTTTATTAATTATAGCGGCGTGACTTCGAAAAGAGACCCATAGATGGCGCGGATTAGGATTTAACTCTATATTGACGCCGTAATTCATATCTCTCACAGTCTTACAGCCAGTCAGCTTAGTCTGATTTACTCTGACCCTTTTGATCATACATGCCCTCTATTTTTACTAAGTTCCTTACACCATCGAAATTTATTTCTAGTGTTAAGTGTGGTTTCTAGTTGTCAAATGTGATTCATACCTGAACTGAACTAATCCTTTGGCAAGTTCATCTGGTTATTTGGTCGAGCGGGTCATCATATCTTGTTAATCTGTTTTCGTGTTCCGTTTGAAGTATTCTCTGTTATTGTTGATTAATCTCTGTGAACAGTGCATAAATACTAAAACCGGAAGTGCTTCTATTTTATAAATATTACCATCCTATATAGCAATAATGTAGGATTGTTTGTTTTTTGTTACAGAACCCTTCGACATTTCTGTCGACAGTAAAGTCGGAAACTGGTCCTCAGCAAGTTGACGTCAAAGTGGAATACATTGAGGATACGATACCACCATTTCATTATGAAGAGCCTCAACCAGGATGTTCATATTCGCAGTGTAGACCAGGAGAACAGGTACATGTATCTTCTTGTCTCTTTCTATAGTATGTAGTGATTAATGTTATTAAGTATGTATGGTATATTTTGATAGAAATTCCAGATGGTACCTGAAAAAATACATGTGTACATAATTTCATTTTTTTAGCATTATGGGGATAAACGACTCAATCCGTGTCAGCATATTGATCGGCGATATTAACTCATTTAGTGCTGACAATGCGACTGGCGCGTTTGCATTAGTTGGCCATTACAAATAATTAACATGATATTTAAGTGTGGTAATTAATTACTAATTATCTGTCAGCAGTAAATGTGTTAAATAACTGACCGCAATTACAAATTCCTGAATAACCAATTATGGCAAACTCAGTAAATAGTTTTCTGCAATTATAATATCCGCAATATCCGTTTTTCCACATAGTCAGCCATGTCCAATGATGTGAACTTCATTTAGAGTAGCCGACTCATTTTTAATAATTATTTTCCAAATATTCTTTTCAAGTTATTATTTTGATTGTGAGTACGTCAATAAATAGCGGATCATAATTCATTGGACAGGTTATTAGAATATAATTCTGTTGGTATCTTGGTCTCTGTATCGCTCCGAACAACATCTCATTCCACCGAGACTCGGACCTCAAAACAATATAAGTATTGTAATATACTCTTGTACCGACTGTTTACGCTGAAAATAAAACTCGCTCCTCCATCCATCGGAGCAACCACCAAATCTCGACTTCATCCACAACACCATGACTTTATTAGATGTTTTCGCATAGGTAACTTGTTAAGTGCATGTCAAATTCGTAGACACGAGTGTTTCTAGTCGATTATGGGTTTCTTTGCATTGAAACTCGTTATAGATTATTCGTTTTATCTATGTATCCATCGCAATGTGTTTTAGATTAAAAAAGCCTGAGCATAGGTATCTTTTTGCACAAGCAACGAGTGGTCCACTGTTCAGCTGTCAAAATCATATCCCAGATTGCTTGACATATTGATTCGCCCTTTCTCGTTTCAAATTGAATTGAAAATTCCTAGAGCATATTAACTATCAGTGTTATTTATAAATAATATAGATTCCTGTTATTCATCAGCAATCAGCTGTCAAAGTCAGACTAGTCCTTCACACAAAAACCGGTGGTAATATTGATTTCGAAAAAATATGTGACGCTGATATGTGTGCATTACATTTGTAGAATGTGTGTTAATGCTAATGAATTATTTATCAAGTAACTCATCTATCCAAATCAAACCATTCCCTGTGTGAACACGACAGACGTGTCAGTATGAGCAGCAAGCCCTCCGCATGAGCCGATTTTAGTTAGTAATGTTTTACCAAGTGCATAGCCAACACGCCAGTGTTGCCATAATATAATTTATAAAAACATCGCTTGTAAAATTATAACATTGGCATAAATATTCGATATCTGGCAACACTACGACACGCACACAGTCACACATATTTTCGAATAACCCAGGATAGGGTCGCGGAGGAAGCGTGAAGGGGGCGAGGCAAGTGCGTGAAAAAGTTCGTCATGTTTTGAAGGACAAACACTTGCAATAGCTCTATCTATAATTTTCTATAATCTAAGATGAGCAGTCTATAGAACAATGACAGGTCATCCATAGACAAAAACGGGAGGGGCGGAAAAGGTAGGACTAGTCGTTGTGAATGTATCGGCTTTCTATTTGAGTCGGCAATGGTTATGGTCTCCAAGCTCAATATACCGTTGCTCTGAGCTTTCATAATGCGTCATGATTCGCTAACTTAAAACAGCACCGTCAGAAGGCTGACGACAAATAGCCTGTATTCTATTTTAACCAGTGGTGCACATCCTATTTGACAGAAGGGCCAATTTATCGATTAGGTATCTAATTTTTCACGGGCCGCAGTAGATCAAAGTGTTGAAAATGAATGATATATTATACTAGGCGAGACAAACATTTTATTAAAAATTGTTAGCAAGTTCAAGTAGACGTTATAACTAAATATTTAGCTACAGCCGGACGTCGGTTAGTACCTAATTAATGTAATTATTATTCCTTGATTTAATACTCAAAAACCGTTAATACCGCAGTTTGATAAGGATTATTTCATGTAGGGCCTACTAGTTAAAGTTATCGTAAGTAGCTTATTTGGTTAAAGCATACTGGCGCGATACCAGTCGATATACGGGTTCAAACCCCGTTAGGCGTCGTATTTTTTAAATGTGATTTTTTTCTAGTGAGTAATATATACACCCACGGTGGCCGCGCTGCTCAAGCGTTGGACTATCACGCCGTGGGTCTCAGGTTTGAATCCTTGGTCTGGCAAGTACACATATTGTTTTTCAATTTGTGTGTGAGTCAGGTTATGGACCTAATAGGTTGAGCAAGTGGCTGACATCCATTTCTCGTAAAAAACAAAATCTGTTAATACAAACCTCTACCCTGTGTAATCCCATATGATCTTATTAGGATCGGACATGGTCGAAAAAAATATATATATTATCTGAGGTGTTTTGGTATGTAGGTGTGTTAAATTTAATAGTTATATATTAGCTACTCCAATCACTCTCCACGCAGCATTACTTACATAATAATTATATATTTACATTATCGAACTTAGTATATAGGAAATTAAAAAAATTTCGTATTTACTGAAACATTTTGTGATGAAGTACTTGTTATTTTGGGCCGCAACAAATGCCAGTTTGGGCATCACTGTTTGTAACTACATAAGCCTTGTCCAGATAGCGCAATTTGACTCGCGCGACAAGCGCAAGCTAGATTTTTTAGTACACGCCTATTAAGGGTGAGTCTAAGTACTATAGGCGAAAATAATTGCAACAATTATTTAATTATTGTTGCTTCTCATGGTGAATACTATCTAGTATAGTAAACTAACACTTATAAAACGCGTTATATGGACGTAGCACATATTTGATACTCGTACTCTTACTCTTGGGCCACACGTACTTAGTATGGGTAGTTTCATCCGATACTTGAGTACACAAACTGGTGACAGTATTTCCAACTCACCTCTAATTAATACTATCGACTGAAGGTACTTGATGGAATTTGAATTTAAATTCTTATGGATTCAAGCTCTTTACTATTCCATATATTTGTTATAAAATGCTATCTATCAAGGGTATTATTATTAATAAGAGAGGGTTTTTACTAATTAGGTTTTTTAATGACACTTCAACTATTCATAAGTTGTTTATTGTATTTTTTGTAACCTTTGACTTGATAGGTAGGTAATGGAGATTTTACCTATTTTATTTTATTGATTAATTATATAAGCTAGAGTACCGGGTCGCAAAAAACGACTTAAATGGAATAGTACAGAGCTTGAATCCATTAGAATTCACCTCTAATTGTTACATGATGTATTATTATTCAAATTAATCAATATGTTTTTAGGTTATCGCCGTTGGGACAGTACTACCCAACCCTATGAGTCTCCAGCCGACCCGTATGTCAGTTGAAACTTATGAAGACGTACGCATTGATGAAGAAATCATTAAAAAAGACTTCCAGAAAAATGATGAACGATTTATAAATATGCACTGCACTGTTAACCGTAATATTCCCCAAATCAGTACCGAATTAGTTGCTTCTATTATGTTGGAAAGAATATGTATTCATAAAAATAATTTTGTGTGTGGTATTTGTTATAATACTTTTGGATCGGTAACTTCACTTGAAAATCATAAAGAGCTTCATAGACAAGCTAAAATAAAATTTATTAACTCTGGTGTAAAACTCTTAAAATGTGCGAAATGTAATAACTTATATGGTCAGGGGATTACTCATTCTAGTGAAAATTCACTTGAATGTGAAAAATGCAAATCTTCATTTAACTATCTTAGTAAGTTAAATCAAGATGGAATGACTTCTGGTGAAAACCCGTTTAAATGTGCCGAAAGCAATTTCTCGTGCACATCAACTAGTGCTATGGAAATACACAACATGAGTCATTCTGGTGTAAAACCATTTAAATGTAACGAATGTCATTACGCGTGTACATCATCTAGTGGTTTGAAAATACACAAAATGATTCATTCTGGTGAAAAGCCATTTAAATGTGACATTTGTCATTACTCGTGTACAACGTCTAGTGCTATGAAAATACACAAAATGACTCATTCTGGTGAAAAGCCATTTAAATGTGACAACTGTAATTACTCGTGTACAACATCTAGTAGCTTAAAAATACACAAAATGACTCATTCTGGTGAAAAGCCATATAAGTGTGATGAATGTTATTTCACATGTATAACACCTGGTAACTTAAAAGTACATAAAAGAACTCACTCTGGTATAAAACCATTTACATGTGCTGAATGTAATTACTCGTGTACAGCATCTAGTGCTATGAAAGTACACAAAATGAGTCATTCTGGTGAAAAACCATTTAGTTGTGATATTTGTTATTTCTCATGTATAACACTTAGTAACTTGAAATTGCACAAAATGACTCATGATGGCGAGAAGCCATTAAAATGTGACGAATGTAATTTTTCTTGTATACAATCCGGTAACATGAGGTCACACAAAATGACTCATTCTGGAGAAAAGCGGTATACATGTGCGAATTGTGATTTTGCGTGTATAACCTCTAGTCACATGAAAGCACATAAAATGACCCACACTGGTGAAAAACCATTCAAATGTGTTGATTGTGATTTCTTATGTATATCGTCAAGTAGTATGAAATCACACAGAACTATTCATTCTAGTGAAAGGCCATTTCAATGTGACCAATGTAATTACTCGTGCAAAACGCCGGGCAGATTAAAAATGCACAAAAAGACACATTCCAGTGAAAAGCCATTCAAATGTAACGAATGTAACTACTCAAGTATTTCATCTGGTTACTTGAAATTGCACGAGATGACACATTCTGATGAAAAACCATTTAAATGTGATGAATGTAATTTCTCATGTATACAATTAGGTAGCATGAAATTGCACAAAATGGTACATTCTGGTGAGAAGCCATTTAAATGTAACGAATGTAATTACTCATGTATATCGTCCGGTAATATGAAATTGCACAAAATGACACATTCCGGCGAAAAACGATTTAAATGTGATGATTGTAATTTCACATGTATACAGATTGGTAGTATGAAATTACACAAAATGACACATACTGGTGAGAAACCATTTAAATGTGACGAATGTAATTACTCATGTATATCATCCGGCACTATGAAATTGCACAAAACGACACATTCTGGTGAGAAAACATTAAGCTGTGACAAATGTCATTTCTCGTGTATAAGACCTGACCACATGAAAGCACACAAAATGTCTCATTCTGGTGATGGTGAGAAGCAGTTTACATATGGAAATGTAGTTTTGCCTCTATAAGCTTTAGTAACCTAAAAAAATACACCCAATTACACTGGTCAAAACCCATTCAAATTTAATGAAATTGGTTTCTCATGTTTATCATCTAGAAACATGAAATCACCTAAAATTATTCACTCTAGTGACTGGTACAAAGTGCAAAGGAGATTAAAATTGCACTATAAGACTCATTCTAGTGAAGTCACTTATATATTAGAAAAAATAGTATTTCTTGTGTTTTCAAATTAACAATTAAATGACACAAAATGATTCAAACTGGTGAAAATCATTTAAATGTGATGTAGTTTGGTGGCGCTTTTTAGTTGTATGTGATTTAGATGTTGGTGGGGGGTTATACAAAGATACAATCCAGGCAGTAACCTTTAATGTTGATAAGGCGGGTTAGCTGTGCAGGTGCCTTGTTTCCGCACTCGCCCACTATAGTCTCGACAACATATATATTAACTTTTTGATATTCGATTGTTTTCGGCTAGTACGGGAGTGACTGAGAAAGAAACAGCACGTATTTCACTTAGCAAATCGTCAAAGTTACTTTCAATATGAATAATTATTAAATTACTGTCCACAACAAGTTCTCGGCAGTAATAGGAAGTCGCTGTAGTCGCGTGTATAAGACTTCTGTGTTGTAATTTTTTCAGAAAAAAATTCCGGAAAATTGGATTTTTAATTTATAGCAATTCTATTCTCAGTAGGTAATTCACTTGGAAGTCCAATTATTCCCATTCGCTACGTCCAACGCAACTGGTGCGTTGCCCATCGGGTGGCTATTAGATATAATTACAGTGTTATTTAAATGTGGTAATTACATATTAATTAAAAGGTCCGCAGCGAATGGGTTGTATGCGATAATTAACAATAAAAAATGAATTAAAATAAGCTATTATTATTAAAGTTTGGTTAATTTATATTGGGTAGGTACCTAATTATTGAGTTTAGAAAGAAATAAATCAATAAACCCACATTTACTGATTATATCGCCGCAGATATTTATTAATTAAGTAATTAGAACACAAATTATGACTTAATAAGTAGAAGTAAGCAGTATACATAATATTAAATAATATATCGATGACTAATCATATTTTTTATAATTTACAAAATAATGTCTTTTTAATTGGTCGTAATGATAGGTAAACAGGTGTTTATACCACTTATGATAAATAATGGCTGAATTATTAATAGTGTGCCTAGCGCAGAAAGGATAATAGTAGGAGGTAGGAAAGAAAATTGTATTTGATTAGAGCTGCCATAATTGGCCCAAACATTTTTAGTTGTATAGAATCTATAAAAAAACATAAAAATGTTTTATTAATACTAAATTCAAAATAAGAACGGTGGCTAATTTCGCTGAAGTTTCTTTCATGTCAATACATTCATTTACTTAATAACGGTTAAAGCTCCAATTAGCAATAACGAGTTTAATGAATTAATGATATCTTCATTTGTGTTGCCATAAAATTAGTAATACATCTGAAATCTACCGAACTTTGTGAGTTCGTCAATCCAGTAGGTTTTAGGGCGTCCCTGTGTACGTTAACTGTTGTACATACTGTATGACGGCATTTAATCTGCTTGGCAGTTCCTATCATATCACATACTATTTTCTGCTTCCATATCCATTAGTTTTTTGTGAACTTTCCGCGTTATGCCCAGCATGCTCCTTAGGATACCACGTCGAGCTACTCGTAATTTAATTTTCACGCGTAGTCGTGAGCGTTGGTAGCAAAAAATATATATTATATTGTATTTATAAGTAGGGGAATGGGCTGTACCTTGGGATGGTTTTACATTGGGACACTTCTTTAAAAATTCAACCACTATAGCGGCAATAGTAGGATTTACACATTATGTTGACATATATGTTCTCTATATTTTGTTCTTCAAGCCATTTTAGTTTTAAGTTATTCTTTAAAGCGTCAAGTCTCAATTTACTTTTGTGCTACCTTCAAAGTAAAATTTAGCTATCATTTCCGAAACGTTTAAAAACAAGGTAAGCATAATTATTGATATTTTTTTATGTAGTACTGTTTCAGTAAGCAATCTATCCAATATTAAAAAATATATATCTTTAGTGCTTAGAAAATTTACTTTGTCAAAGGTATAGTTGGTTGTACCTTGAGACGCTATTCTGGTTGTACCTAGAGACATGCCACAAGGTAAATCTTCTTCTTTCGATCATGTCCGATCCTAATAGGATCATATGGGCCTCCACAGAGTGGAGGTTTGTATTAACAGATTATGTTTTTTTTTTTTTTACGAGAAATGGATGTCAGCCACTTGCTCAACCTACTAGGTCCATACCCTGACACACAATTTAAAAACAATATGTGTAGGTACTTGTCAGACCCAGGATTCGAACCTGGGACTCACGGCTTTATAGTCCAACGCTTAAGCCGCGCGGCCACCGTGGGTGTAAGGTAAATTAGTACTGTAAATGTCATACTAAAGCAAAGGATTCATCTCGTATTCTTCAATGCCAAGTCACAGTGGATAGTCATAATAGAAGTGTTGCCAACTCCAACAATACACAGCGGGTTTCATTTTTTACCACGTTTTTATTAGCTCGTATTCTTGTTTGTCCAGTCCTAGCAACTAAATTAATAATATATACGTGCGTTACTATGGAAGTCATATTCAGTTATATTCAGTATTTCTATCAAGTACAATAGAAAGTATTTATTAATACATAGAATTGTCAAGTTTATATGATTCAAAAGAAAATTTAAAAACGTGGTAGGTATATAAAAAGTTCTTTTTATCTTGTAATTATTCAATATTGTACTCCCACATAATCTTATCTTAAAATAAACTAGATGCTATAAAAAATGTAACATGATATCTACCTAATAAAAAACATTTATTACTCAAGTTCTTGTTCATTTTTACATCATAAAAACTACAATATTCATATAATACACCTATGTTCCAAGGCAGTGGGGCACCCAGGATTTTATATTGGGGAGGGCCCAAGAAGGAGTATGTAAATTAGTCCTATAGGCTCCTTTGCTTCTTCACAACCTAATTTCTCGTTTATCGGTCTTTTATCTATTGCACTCGGTGTACCTACACCATGGTCCCCACATCCTGAAACGGGCCCTCAGGCTAGGATATTTGGCGGGCCCCCTACCTACCGCTAAGATTAAAGGCAGTGTGAAACACTACATTAACGTTTTTAAAATTGTGTTTTAGTTCAAATTAAGGGTACTTATACAGTGAATTATTGGCGATTTTTAATACATCTACTTTAATAATGGAGCTGTTAAGTATCGACACATAATAATCAAAAAATATATTGCACAATTATATAAGTAATTGAAAATGTTCATGGCCATGAAGTGTAATAGACTTTTTTTTACTATTAAAGCTAATTTATGATGTGCGTTTATCTCACTTATCTGGTCAACCTGACACGCCGGGCCCCCAGGCTGGAGCCCTGTCAGCCCTCCCCAGCCATAACCTACACCACTCCGGAATTCGGGTGGACACAGAGAATTTTTTGACAGTTCCATTAGGGATTGTTTTCTAAAAAAAACCTGACATTAGTGTTTCGAAATTAAAATCTAAGAAATTTTTCTAAAAAGGTGCTGGAGAATTACCTATTACAAATCATTTTTTTGGCGTGTTTTTATTATATTTATATAAGCCCAAAGGTATAGTTTATTGGCTTTCAATTTCAATGTTTAAAATCATTCTGATAATTTTCATTTTTTGAGGGTGCCAGGAAACCCCTTGCCCCCCCCCCCCCCCCTGGGTGCGCTACTATTCCAAGGTAGAACCATTGTTGGACAAAAATAACCAACTGGTTCAACGGTGGGTAGTGATGTACGCATTGATAGCATAAATTATTGTCAGCTAAAAGCTTCCTGCAGGTAAGGCCTATGCAGGGCTAAAAGGTTTTCTGACTCGAACAAAAGATGGCTGTATAATGAAAAACTAACCTAACAAATACCTAATCCAGTAGGTATATCATCGGCTATTTTCAAAATTTGTTTGCTGCTAGTTTCTTTGAGGTTTAACAATTATCTACGAACCTGTCAAATAGTACCATTCGATGCAACATCGCGTCTCGCTTACGCTTGAAGCATAGACTAATATACTTTTATAGATCCGCCACTCAGGGTTACCAACTGGTTCAAAGTTGTCTCTCTCTAAAGTAATATTGTCTCTCTCTAACAACTTGGTGTAGCTGGCGGGTTTTTTTTTAAATAATCTGTTGCATTGTAATATGGTAATAAAAAGTCAAAAAATTGATAGAAGTATTATTTTTATTGCAGAAATATAAATGTACAACAAAAAATAATATTACATAGCATGATAAATTAATAATATTCCAGACATGGTATATAATATCACATAATACATTATCACAAAACCATGAAAAATATAAATTTTATCAAATACAATGAAATTGTGAATTACATTAGGATTTTACATATTTCAATTAATTCAAAAAACTGATAATTCAATTAGGATTTAGTCGTCAGAATCCCAATTTCAACAGTTGAATAATGATTATACAGACATATAATAATTATACAGCTGGTTGGAAATTATACAATTAATTTGGTATGTACTTAGTATTATTAATTGCATGTTATCGTCATGAAAAGATTATATTTTAAATTCTCAGAATTAATGATTTTGTATTAGCAGAGATAAATTACTATTTTTCATTAGTTTGTTTGATTAAATAACTGAAAAAAACCGATTATTGAAAATGCCATGTTTAATTTATATTGCATTTAAGGGTTTATTGGCTTAAAAAAATAGCTGTATTATTTTAAATAGAAATTATAAATTAAATCATCATTTAATTACAAGATTCGTTTGTCACTCACTACGTAAATTCGATATTTTGACATTAATATGCAATGATTCGAACTGAAAAAAGCTGTAATTATTTTAAACATTTTTATTGATTAATTTGTTAATTTAGATATCAGAAAATGAGAAATTAATCAATTTTATTAAAAATTTGGATGCATGAAATTCTTAAAAGGAAACGTAAAACTTGTGTTATTCTCACTGCTATATTATTTTATGCAAATCCACATATAAATAACAGAATTCTTTACGATTATCGATTACGATCGACATTACGATTTGTTTTAACTATCTCAACTGTAAAAGCTCGACCATTTTACTCGTCTGTTAGTCAGTAGCGAAGCATAGACAAATCGGATGATTTATTGTCCTCAGACTTTTCGCTCGCCTGCGCCTGCATTAGCATAAATTAAGAAAAAGACAATTCAAAATAAATTACTGTAAATTGGTTACATATCTTTTTAGATAAATATTAGTTCTTTGCTGTACAATGTTAGTAAATAAAATGTTTCCACAAAATGTATATAAACCAAAAAATTCTTAATTATCAACTTATTTTTAAAAGCATCTAGGTACAACTGTATTTAGAGTCGAGTTAAAATTGAGAGCGTACACAAGTTTTGCAGGAGACAAAAACATCATGGTTATTATAGAAATATATACAAACATAAATGGTTATGGAGTTTAATCATCCATGGTTTAACAATGTTAGATTTTTTATAGAATTACATCATTTGCAAGATGGGTAAATATTAACGGCCACTAGATGGCATTGAAAGTCAATTTTCGATTAAAATGGAGTCACTTTTTTCTAGTTTCATCGACGAATATATTATACAATGAAATTGGTGAATTACGTTAAGATTTTACATTATTTCAATTACTCCAAAAAACTGATTATTGTTCTCTGATCAATAGCTTTTAAAAATCATAATTCAATTAGGATTTAGTCGTCATAATTCAAATTTCAACAGTTTAACAATGATGATACAGACATATTATAATAATTATACAGCCGGTTGGAAATTCTATAATTAATTTGGTATGTACTTAAGTATTATTAATTGCATGTTATCGTCACGGGTTTATCGGCATAGAAAAATGGCTATATTGTTCTAAATTAAATTATAAATTAAATTATCATTTAATTACAAGATTAGTCTGTCAATCACTACGTAAACATTTAGAGCGGGTTTAGCGATTGATATATTATTATGTATATTTATTTATCCAATCTTCAGAGGTTATTTTATAACCCAACACAAACGTATTTGCTTTAAAATATCAGAGAAAGTATTCTGCCTTGGGGGTGAGTTGATCAACACAAGGGACACCAAGACGCGCTAAGATGCAGCCATATGTTTTATCTGAAACATCATAAAACAATGTATTATTTACTTATAATTATTACAGTATATGTTTTATTTTTCAGTTTTGTATAGTTAGTCATGGTAACGGCCCATTACTTATAATCAGATCAGTATAAAATGGCTGTAAAGCCTGAAGTCACATAAAAAATTGTTACCCATTTAATTAATTTAAAACAAGAGCTATGATGTTTTTGAGAACACCAAATGTAATGTGTATACATTATAATTTAATTCTTATTCTTGCAAGTCGGTTCCAGTCAATTTAGCACCTTGTGAACCTACCAATTGATGTAGGTAAGTATTGATATTTTTTAGTTGTGTGGATAGGATCGATTTGTGTCAATCAGCACTAGTAATTATGTACTTCAAGGCAACTAAAAACTTAAAAATTACTCACGCTTCTCTTTCTGAACAGCAGAAGTGCTAGACGTCTCCAACTGAAGCTCTTGCTGCATCGTTAGGGTTCCTGGCGATTCTGCAGGTTCAGCTGAAATCGTGCAATATTCACCATCGTTAGTAATCGTTGAAGAACAGTTTACCATACCTAACAAATCGAGGAGAATTGAAATAAAGTTTGTGTCCACAGATTCATTATAACTTGTGTATACAGAATGGATCACACGAGTATATAACATTATAGCTCCATGTGCATGGATTTACCGGCACCAATAGTACATCCACGTTGGCCGCGCGACTTAAGCGTCAGCCTATAGTGTTGTGGGTCCCAGGTTCGAATCCCGAGTCTGACAAGTACACATATTTTTTTTCAATTTGTGTATGAGTTGGAGTATGGACCTAATAGGTTGAGCAAGTGGCTGATATCCATTTCTCGTAAAAACAACTTCTGTTAATACAAACCTCCATCCTGTGGAGGCCCATATGATCCTATTAAGATCAGACATGGTTGAAGATAGTGTGTAAACTAAAATATCCCAAAAATAACCGTTTACACCTAAAAGTGCTGACTGTCCCGCTAATCTCATTCTTCGAGCGTAAGCGAGACGCGATGTTGTCAATGTATGGTGCCATTTAACAGGTTGTGAAAATGGTAAACGTCAAAAATGCCCTGCATCGCCGTGTAATTAGTATTATTTCAGGCAGATTCGCCACTTTCTTTCAACTGGCTATGCGTATCCGCCATGCAAGTCCCAACTACTGCGTTATGTAGGTACATTATTTAAAAATATTACTCACATTTTTTTACGAACAGGACTCAAAATGAAAATCACATATCCGACGATGCATAGGTACATATAAAAGTCGCATCTAATTCTTTTTTATGGCCACCGCTGAGTCGTAGGTACCCACTGTAAAAATATTTCTGTATTCTTCTCTGGGTGTGGACGAAGCACTGCTTCAGCTGAAATATAAAATAATACTAAATTACGGTTTTGCTTCTCAGAGAAATGAGACCCCACGCAGAAGGGTTTATTATATTAATAGACTTTTCTACGATTCATTGATTGACATTCATGTTTGAGAGGAAGCTTGATGTATTATTGTATGTATGTCGAGTGTAATTGTTGTTTGGCTTGTTATATAGTGTATATATTAATTATTATATTAAAATATAGTGCAGATGTATGAATACTTCATTTTAATGCAATATTGTAGCCAACTTACGTTTAAAATACACATCCTTCCTTGTTCGATGGCACCCTTTTTGTTAAACATTGTTTAAATAATATTATAATTAATACATAATAATATGTATGTACTGGACACAAAAGTATATAGTTTGCTTATTTCGCTTTTGATTTTGTTTTAGAACAAACTAGTTTTTTGTATATAAAATTAGCCGTTAATATTTATGTACGTCAAAAACTTTCGATTTTTTCTGTGGACGCCAGCAGTGCTGCCAGATGAAATAAAAATATGAATTTGCCGAATATTGCCATTAATTTTGCGATTTTTTCCTAACCGAACATTAACTAATAATTAATACCTCCAAAGTACGATAAAAAATTAAGTAGGTAGGTTTTTTTATTGTTTTTATTATGTAATACCTACCCTTTTAAAAAATAACATTTTTTTAAATTTATGTTTTGTATAATATTACCTACACTATTACAGGATATCTTTCTAAAATAAGTAGGTACGCAAATTAACTATCATGATACAACATTTAGAATATGTTTTTTTTATTGTTTAGACCTCAAATATAATTAAATAATAAATGCAATACTCTTAAAGTGACATTTTTCTAATTCATTTTTTTGATATATTCCATGATTTATTCCTAAAATAAGTAGGTAGGTAGGTACGGTAGTACAAATTTAATAAGTGGGTTTTCCTATTGTTTAAATCTCAAAAATAATTAAATATAATGTAATACCCCAGCAATATTAAATAAATAAACGAACATTCATTATTATATAAAATATTAACACGAAATTAACCATAATAAATAACATAAACAATTAATTTTGAATATTAATCAATATCCCATAAACCATGTTCCCCAATCCCATATCATCATGTTCTTTAAATGCTGTTGATCAGAGAACAATAATCAGTTTTTTAAATTAATTGAAATATGTAAAATCCTAATGTAATTCACAATTTCATTGTATTTGATAAATTTATATTTGTCATGATTTTGTGATAATGTAATATGTAATATTATATACCATGTCTGGAATATTATTCATTTATCATGCTATGTTATGTTATTTATTTATCATGCTATGTAATATTATTCATTTATCATGCTATGTACTATTATTTTTTGTTGTACATTTATATTTCTGCAATAAAAATAATACTTATATCAATTTTTTGACTTTTTATTACCATATTACAATGCACCAGATTATTTAAAATAAAAGCCCGCCAGCTACACCATGTTGATAGAGAGAGACAGAATATTACTTTAGAGAGAGACAACTTTGAACCAGTAGGTATATTTGAGTGGCATGCCCCTGGCTTGAAGAATGAGATTGGAGAGACAGTTAGCCAAGGAGATTGAAGATTGATGCTGAAGTGTTGATAAAAAAAAATACTCTGGGGCGTTTTTATGTCCGAGTAATGCCCATTTGCAGCAAAGTGTACCTAATTTCAGAGAGATAAAATTTTGTCTCGCAAAACGAGTACGCACTGACATTTGTGTGCTACCTCTGTGGGAGGAGTCCAATCTCTTTGCATTCAGCACTTTTACGAGTAAACAATTACTATTGCGATAGTTTAAAATACACGTTTACAGGCGCTATTAGGTTAGCGTCTCGATTGCTAATGATGCACTCCTTGTGATCTCAATTCTAATTGTTATTTCCTGAAACTGGTTCCTTTTCTCATTGTCCCACGTTCTTAAATATTTATAATGAGTCACACTTACAATCGGTTTGTTGTTAATAACAAAACATGTGTTGGTATTTGGTGTCAGATTTTTTAATCTGTTGTAATTTTGTTTTCTTGTCATTCATTTTTTAACCATAAGAATTTCTGACCTCATTAAACCTTTCGACTATTTTTTTGATATAAACCATTCAACCATCATCAATCAGCACTGAATTTACATCATACCATAGTATATTGTAAATAGGTTTCCCATTAATTAATATAAAACCTGCCTTTTCGCTTTGGATAAGATTTCAATAATTTAATAACCAATTGTTCATTTAGAGGCCTAGAATCAGAATCACATCTGTAAGTAAAAATATATATGTACTATTGGTACCAGGAAACTCAGAAATAATGAGAACTGAAATACCTAACGGATGTGGAGAAGCAGATAACCGACCTCGACTGTGGAAGAATACGTCATATTACGTCGAATACTGACAACTATATTCGGTTTATGCATTGACGCTCATTTAATATTGAAAGTTGCAATACACACTATGCACGTCTATAGTAATACGTGGTTAATTTTCATAGGACACTCAAACATTCAAAACCCTTCGTCAAAATGTAGTGTATTGGAATATAGCCTATCGGAATTCTATTTATTAATCTGTTCTGTGATTGGTACATAGTTTGTACAAACACATATCAGTTTGAGTTGTTGGTTGTCAGGATTTTATGTATGCATTGGATATTTTGTATTTAACTTGTGAGAATGCGATTTAGGTATAATATAATGATTGATAAGACTGGTTTGAACTGTTTTGAGGCTACCATTAAAATCTTTTGACGAATCATTAGTGGTAGGTACATTAAGTCTGTTTACTGAAAGCCAGTCGGGAACAGGGGCAATTTTCATGGCCGATTTCGGCAAAATTCATGAATTCAAGAATGACATCCTAACCTAAAAAATAACCCAGTAGGTATATAAGTCATTATCAAAAATAAATTTCCACTAAACAGACAAGAACTGCAATAAATAATAAAAAAAAAATTCAAATTACATTAAAATTATTTATTTATATTATGAAAGGTCATTACAAAATTCATACATACATACATACAATGGGTATACACATGGAAATACATAACATTGTAAGGAAGTGTAAATGTATACAGTAGGTATTATAACCAAATCAAAACGTATGCCCCAGCCGCGGTACAAATGTTTACCCCTGCGCCAAGATTGTACTCAACGATTGTTTATAGAAAGCGGCGCGACGGAAGCATCTCAAGGCCAAAGCGCCCCAAACAGATTAACAGAAACATACCTGCCATGTTGTGCAAGTCGAAATAAAAAAAACACCTGCTACAGAAAAGATGTACGTACCAGCGGAATAACCTGACGCCCCCAGATCCGATAAACTCGACACTACCGCTCGAATATCCACCGCAATCGACTTAATAATGTGACTAATTAATGTTATAACTAAGCGGCAATCATAATTACGCCGGCATCTTTAAACAATATCAAACTTTCCCGCCGCGGTCATCGGATTACGAAAACAATCATACTAATGCCACCTCGCGACCGCTAGCGGCAACCTAAACAGCAACTCAAAAATTGCCTTACCGACGACTCTCCTGAGGACCCCGGACACCTAAGCGAATAACGGCCACAGGTACAGCCCCAAAGCCTGAAGAACCATGGAGTCGACACCTGAGAGGACCCCTCAAAATGCCAACAGCAGACCTAAAATCAACCCACAATTATAACCTGAGATAAACCCCGCCGACAGCCGCCTCTAGCGGCGAATAGGAAAACTCACAGGCACCAACACGCGCCCCTCCCACAAAATGGCAGCCACGGGGGTTTTAAATAGGCTGGAACAAAGAGAAGCTCGCTTTTCTTCCCCGGCGATCTACAGACCACACCTGGGTCACTGCAGCGCCTTCATCCGAAGGTCCCAAAGCCATCAGCCCGCTATACAAACTTGAGTACCTTGTATCTTTATTTATCGTTGTGCCTTTTCTTTAAATTCTGTAAAATTAATAATTATACCTCATTTATCTATTTGTTTCGAGTCAGCTCATCCGAGATTGTTATAAATTCCAAATCTATACACTACATTGTGGTTGGTTAATATTAAAAACTATTCTGTGTCGATATTAAAATTATTATGATTGAATTGGCACCTCATTATTAGGCGTCTACGATTATATTACAGATATTCACATGCAACCTAATGGTGAAACTCATTGTTAATTAATGGACGGTTGTGTGTTTGAGAATAAATTCCCCTGTTTATATCGCCTAGGTGGCAATGGTCATCGGTAGGCAGCCGTTACCGTCTTTCCGGGGATTCTTAGCACCCTCTGCCTTCCCTTGCTGATTGCTGCCATGATCAGTGTCAGGTTGGCCTCCAAAGAATAAGTTCTGAGATTTTTATTTTTGTTCCATGGGGGTATTTGGACATAACACCATAAGAGAAACGAATGGGTTAGGAAGCAGACAGGAGTACGCGATGTAATAAACGTTGCCAAACAGCTGAAATGGAGATGGGCGGGGCACATTGCTCACCGAAAAGACGGCCACTAGACAAGTGCCGTCATCCAGTGGTACCCATGGGGCACGAAACGGACACAGGGTCGCCCTAAAAGCCGCTGGATCAACGAACTGGTTAAGTTCGGCGGAAATACGTGGCAGCGAACGACACAGGACCGAGAGAGTTGGAGAAAGCTCGGGGAGACCTTCATCCAGCGGTGGATTGACCCCGGCTGATGATGATATTAACTAGGATTAAGTGTAGTAATATTATGTTTATAACTTTCATTCTAGTGTTATGCCCTCTTCACGATATATGTCATATTATTGATTCTGTCATTTCAATTATTAGAATATCCCGCTTTGTTCAGCGAAACCCTGCCATCCGTTGGAAATCTCACCGACGCTTCACCATAGTGCTCACTCGAGACGCATTTCTGATGCAGCGGAAAGAATTACGTGGTTTAATAATTAAATTTGAAATTTTTCTTCTGTTTCCGTTTATTTTTCCATGCTACCCGTATAATTTAGTTGTAATATATAAAAAAAATCATATTGTATAACCCTGTGAGGGACTGCGTCGTTTTCTTCGTACTTCCTTCATAACCGCCTTGTAATTAATTAATTGTATAGCCTCGTGATAAGTTCCCCTGTGTACGATAGCGTCTAAAATATAGGAATATATTGGTCTCTTCTTGGCCCAGGTTGATTTAGTAACCAATACAACCCCATACGTCCTGTACCCGACCTTCCAATCCTCAATTTTAAATTAATATAATTTTATTTATAAATACCACTGCCATCTGTTGTTCAATTGCGCAACATAACGCCTTTTAATACAAAAAAAAAGTCCTCTCATAATACCAAAAGACTTCACTGTCTGTGGTAAAGGGCATACTTGAGGATTGGTAAGAAGTTTCGAGTAGTTAAGACTATAAAGGTTCAACCAGTGGTTGTCATACTGGGCACCTTTTGCCCCGTAGCCCCAAGCGGAGCTCGGTATAATCTTACAGGACTAAATTATGTCACCATTTTTTTTTAGAATAATCATTAGGAAATATATACTCCATATGACTATGCCCTAAATGAATGTATTCGTATCAATTTGATTTATGTTATACCTGATTTATTACTTTTAAATCTCAAATTTTCACCTTGTTTTTGCAATAAATGCTTATCGTGACGAACAAACCGAGCGTTTGATTTCACTCCACCTTCTTCACAGTATATAGTGTATAAAGGTTGAGAAACACTCACTTAGTCTTGACACGTTCTGGTGAAAAATCTAATAAATGCAAAGTATGCGGGTCTGCAAAACATTAAATTTCTCCTATTTTCAGTGGTCTGCAGATGTAAAAAGGTTGAGAAACACTCACACCTAGTAGTCTTAAAAAGACATAAAATGACATATTCTGGTGAAAAACCTAATAAATGCAAAAGTATGCGGGTCCGCAAAACGTCGCTCCTATTTTCAGTGGTCTGCAAGTGTAAAAAGGTTGAGAAATACTCACACCTAGTAGTCTTAAAAAGACATAAAATGACATATTCTGGCGAAAAACCTAATAAACGCAAGGTGACACATTCTTGTAAAAAACTTAACAAATGCAAGATATGCCCACATAGATGCTCGCGAACTAATCATCTTAGAATACACGAAAGGAGTCATGTTGGTGGATAACTTTGTGAATCCACCGTAGCAACCACCAAATATCCACTTCTCATCTATCTTCTTGACGACTCTCCATCTACACCTTCTGGTCATCCCCATCACAGCGGTCTCGTCCCTCAACGAGACCCGCCAAAGAAGCGGATAATTTTATTATTCATTCCATGTAGCAAATCATTTTGAAATTGAAAAAATGTTGGACTTGTACTATCTTATCTGTTCTTCAAGCTTACTGGATTCTGCTGACGTTAGTACCATTCATGGTGTATACGGCGGAGCTACTGGAGTATGGTGATCTGGGAAGAGGTATTCTTGTAGCCGTACCGTGTCCATATGCTCCGACTAAGGAGCGGACATGGATTAAATTAGAGAAATTGCATAAAAATAAATCAATGCAATTGATGAAAAACAAAGCTTCATATAAAATGAAGTTCCGTTCAGTTTTTGGGCTCAAATGTAATGTGTTATGTAACCCATTACAACAAGAATGCTGGAGTTGTTATATAGCTTTGAAGTAGGAATCCGTTAAATCCTGAACACCTCAATGATTATTGTCATGAAAACAATGATGAATCCGGTAATTGGTAGGCCTCGCTCGTGGAGTAGGTTGGTGCATGCACCAGACGGTTTGCTTCTAGAAGCTCTCTCTTTCTTCGTTTATTTTAATGAGTTTTCATGTTGAGATACAATCCATCCTGGCCGATAAACCTGAGTTCAGCCGTGAAGTATTTCGTGAAAGCATCGTGCTCATCTTCCAGAGTGATTATTTCTTGAGTGGCATCCGCTTTCGAGTAGTCTACCCTGCCGCTATCGGATTCATGGTGTATTTCCTGAACTGAAAAATAAAAAAAGTTAAATGACTGACTATAAAGGTATTGCTATAATCGGGACAATGGTAGATAATTTTTTAAGCGAAAACTAATCAAAATGGCAGTATATCAGTGGCGAAGGGTGGAGGTAGGCTGTTAAGATCCGACATAATATAGTCTACAATAAACTCTGTCAGTCATAAGTATTTGTAATCATTGAACAAAGTCTCCAATTTACAGATGGTGTTGGTTATTTATTTTTAAATTCAATTAAACTCTACGAAAATCAAACTGTAATAGATTGTAGTAAAAAAATAATCGTTTATAAAATATCTAAAATTATGCCATTCAACTATACCTACATAACGTTGGATTTTTATAGATAGAATATTTTTTTCTACTATGGTTTGGTTAGGCAGGGGTTGATGAGTTTTTAAAAACTAACCAACAACGTGATGTGTATGTATTCGTAATTCAACAAAAACAATAATATGATTGAAAAAGTGTGCTCTATTTTGTCGAACCGCCCATAACATACCAAAACTATTATGGTTTGGTTTAGGCATGGTTTGATTGATTTTTAAAAAATAACTAACACCATCTGTAAACTGTAGTCTTTAGTTGAATAAAAACAAATAAGAATGACAGCCAACGTCTAATATGCCATATTTATGTTGGAACAACCTGATTATATTTCCATATTAATCGCTGCTGATGGAAGGAAACTTAGAGCTGTTACGTCGGGTAGAAGAGAGCTGCGGATATGGCCTTATAAGTAATAGTCATAGGTACACACAGATAGCGAAAAATACGAAAACACATCTTACATCTATATTATGGAACGATTGAATATTAATTAGGTACCATAAACACAGTGCTTGTGCAAATATTAGCGTTCTCATAGTTTTTCTACATGAAGTGACAAATCATGTAGCTGGAGTGTAAAGCAAAGCAAGTCAATCGATGTCTTAGAAATATTGTGGGGTTGGCGCTGAATACTTTGTATTTCTTGGGCAAAGTACAAGACGATCTTGTCAATCATTCAGATACTCCAGATAAAGGAACGTCAACTGACAATGACGATATACGTGTGCAGATTTTTTCTTTGAATTATTAATAACCATGTCCTTGCTTTTTCGTACAAGGTGGTTGTTAGTAATTTTGAAAAATCACAAACACCCAGGCTTTGAGAAAAACACATAAGTAAATGTTTTTGTCATGACCGGGAATCAAACCCAGAACTCTCAGGTGGAAGGCCAGCGCCTTACCCACTGCACTACGAGAGCCGCCGTGGTGTGCAGATTACTATATTATGTTGCACTAATACTAGTCGGTGGAATTCTGGATGAAGTTGGTTCCTTGCAGAAAGCCGAGTGCCTCGAAGAATGGCCTCTTCGTCAAATACACACCTTCGCCAAACTGCCTGCGCATTGTCTTACTCAGCTCACTGGTGAACTGACACCTCAGGTTGTGTAGTTTTCTTAAGACTTCATCGGCCAACGTGGAGAAATGCTCGCTTATCAGTTTGAGGGTAGGTATTCCTTTTACATGTACGGTTTTTGTATTCTGCGCAGTTGGCGTCCCATAGCTTGGGATGGCCACGATAAATGTCGTTATATTGCGTATTATATATTTGAACAATCACCTGTAAGACCCGACGAGACAAGCTGAAGTCTGAACAATGTATATTACTTGCAGACACGACGCCGGACACGGGGCGCAAAACACGTGGCACAGGCTGGGGGCGCAAGCTCGGGCAGGGCACGTGGCCCCGACTGGTTTTTCCTTCCCCTTTTGCTGGCTCCAGAGGGATGTATGTAATGTAAACTACGCTATGACATGCAATAATGTCGGCACGGTTATTCAATGAAAAATGCACGAACACAAACAATACGGCTGACACGGCGGTATGTATTGGTCAAAGGTCAATGATGGAAACAAACAATATGACTGGCACGGCGCAGTGTTGCCATATTTTCAAAGTGGAATTATAGTACAGAACCTCCAAAATTATAGTATTTCGGCATAAATATAGTACGCTTTGAATGACGAATACTTTTCTGTATTTTCGAAAAATTATGCGTAAGTAATTGAGGTCTCGTTTTTTTAGACAAAACGTTTAAACGTAAGGTGATTATTAACGTCTCGTTTTTTTAGACAACAATTCAGTTGTAAGGTAATTAATAACGTCTCATTTTTTTAGACAAATATTAAAATGTTGGGTAGGTAGTTCACGTCACGTTTTTTTAGGAAATAATTCAAACGGAAAGTGATTAACAGCTCGTTTTTTTTAGAGAAAAATTCAAGAGGTATTTTAGTTCTCCCGAACAGCTTTAGCCATAGACTATATGGATACATATAGACGTCACCCGTTGCATTGCTGAAATGAAGCTGCGTGCCTTAATGCGTTTGGTTTGTGGGCGAGCGAACGCATTCGATATGAGAAATGAGTCAATTATTAAGGACTCCGACCGAATAGGTCAATTACGGATAGTGATTTGTTCGGACAGATTAGGTCAATTGTGTCTTTTGTTGTTGTAATAAAATGTATAGTACTTGCCTGTCAACGTGTCCTACCCACCCACGTTTCTTCCTATACTGCGCGCGCACTCTCGCAAATCTCGTTCGCCTCGAACGACATATTATTCAGTTCGCCTGGCAGCATGTTCTTCGCACCCACGTTTCTTCCTATACTGCGCGTGCACTCTCGCGAATCTCGTTCGCCTCGAACGACATAAGCGCCAGGTGACACGGGACCGATTTTTTCGCTGGCTATAGATTAGTTTAAAAAGATACGTTCGTTCGAGAACGACGCATGTCTAATTCGTCTACATAATGTTCGAGACCATGACCATTTCGCTAGTGCTCGCCCAAAGTGCTCGCACTAGACGCTCAGAATTAAAATATAATTTTCTATTTTTTTACGTTATATATTATTTTTAAGCGATCAAAATGCAACCATTAGGTAAAGATATTAAAATACCTATACAACAATATACAAATAAATTATCACGAACATGTATCAACTTTACTTACCTATGAAACGTAACACCATCTGCTTGCTTATCAGTACGGCTACCATATTTTAATACAACACACAGAACCATCTTTCCTACTTAATTAACTAAAAATATTTTACCACTGACTTTATGTTTAACACAAAAAATAGCAATTTTAGCAACACGAGCTCGCAGGTTATCGACGTTACGTGAAGCGATTCACCACGATTTGCCGGCGATACTTTTGGAAACTAACTCACACATAATGTAGACCTTTTATCTTACTCTAGCGCGTGTCGCAGAGATTATAAGGGTGCCGAATACTTTTTCACTCGCACTTATGCATTGTTTTTGTTCAGGCCTTGGCTTTAGCGCTATTTTTTTTATCTATTGCCAACTTTTTCCAAATTTTCAAAATTATAGTACAAATACTATAATTATAGTACGGTTGGCAGCACAGGTACGGCGCATATGGCATTGGCAAGGCTGGAGGCAGTGTTGCCGTCTTTTCAAAGTGGAATTATAGTACAGAGCCTCCAAAATTATAGTATTTGGGGGAAAAATAGAGTACGCGTTGTCATTCTGTTGAAAATGTATAGGTTACAAAAAACCTATACATTTTTAACAGATGATAACGCGTACTATATTTCATTCCCAAATACTATAATTTTCGAGGCTCTGTACTATAATTCCACTTTCAAAATATGGCAACACTGAATGCTGGGATGATTTTTATTTACTGACAAGCTGCTAATTATAATGTTGACGGCTGAAAGCTAGTTATTTTTCAAAGGGATTGGTCTTCCAATCTCTTTGTTATTTTTCAATACATTTAATGACAACTCAAAAAACCTTGTTCTGTGTAAATCGCATTTGAAGTTTTACGTACATGAAATGTTTCCTTTGAATACATTATTTTTTTGTAGAAAGCAGTTTTAAATAATTATTGCCTTAATATTATAATTTATTAAGGTTTAATTTTTTAATAATTGATAGTAGAAATAATAGATATTAACTAAAAACCAAAGCCTATTTGACTTCATCACCAGCGAACACAAATAAATCCGCTAAATCCTTAGTTCTTCAAGAAACAAGTCAAATGTTTCCTTATAGAAATATGTTTGCTTGCACAAACTTGTTTGAATGCTACTGTAGTACTGTATAATATGGAAACATTAAAATAAGTGCGCCAACTGAATCTGACATTTACCGCGGTTTGTTGCGTGCGATTTGTGCTGTTATTTCGATTTCGATCTTAAAATAATATAAAATAGGTACCGAAAATGAGTGGAAGAGCAAACCGTATCATGGAATAGGCATTAAGTGAATCCCGGAAGATGAATAATTCTGAGGTATCTGGTGAGTTAAACTGATATTACTAGAGTTTTTCCAACCTCAATAAGTTAACCTCAAAATGTAAATTTGACATTGATTGTCATCGTGTGGCTTCATTCTCTATCTTTATTTCGTTTTTATTAAATACTACCGTGTTAGCGTTGTCAATAATAATGTTTAAGTGTAGATTATTATTAGGTGAAAGCCGCGTTGACACGGTCCAAGTACGATCCAAGTGCACTTGGACCGAGTGCCATCCAAGTGTACTCGTATGAGACATCTTCATACTAATTATTCCTATCCAAGCTACTTGGACCGCGTCCTACTCATCCAACTTAGCTTGGATAGGAATAATTAGTATGAAGCTGTCACTTGGATGGCACTCGATCCAAGTGTACTTGGATCGTACTTGGACCGTGTCAACGCGGATTAAAGAAGAATTTTACCTACTTAATTAAGCATCTGATGGTCTTTATACCTACCATCTTATTAGGTACTCATGTTATTGTATCTATCTGTTTGTAGAGCAAGATTTATTAACGGCCCACCACATGCTCAGCGTACGTCAAAATGGAGCTTTTATGCTATTTTCAAAGCATGATCCTGGACATTCCTTCAACGTTGTAGATAATCTATTCACATAATTTTAAAGCCTTATTATCCTTTATATTTATTTTAAACATTTGATGACTGCATAAAGTACTTTTATTACATAAAATAGTATTCTTTTGGTGTTAAGATTTTTTATATTTATTAATTTTTAAAAGCATTGACGTACGCTGAGCATGTCCCCCCTTAATTATTACAGAAGATTTTTTGACACCAGAAGAGTTAGTGACTATTGCGAGTAATGGTGAGACAAGTTGCCTTGTCATTTCAAGCACAGTTCAAGAAATAATCAGCTATCATGGACCTCACTGTAAGTAACGACATTATAGACAATTCGTATTGGAATGTAATACAGTTTTGGCTTATATATTGGTATTAAAGGATACAATGTTTGATTAACATTTCAGATGCACCTATAATTGACGGTGGCCAACTACTTCTACCAGAAGAAGGACTCACTGACTGTTATACGCATCCTGGTAAGCTATTTATCAAAATCCCTGTATTATCAATTTCTTTCTTAGCTGTTCTTTGTTGGATATGTTTAATCATTTGATTTTATATTAATTTTACAGAATCTCCATTAACAGGAGATCAAATTGAAGTCACAGAGGAGATATTGATGATTCCCGGTATAGATCTCAATATAATATCTCAAGATACCAGATATAATATATCAAATACAGATGATTGTCATGATAATTTTATTGGTGAGTTACATCATGTATGTATTTCCTATAACTATCGTCTACCTATATCTTTTTATTTAATGGACTAATACCATTGGGTATAGACTATAGATACATCTAGACGCCACCCGTTGCATTGCTAAATGAAGCCGCGTGCAGTGCGTTTGGTTTGTGGGCGAGCGAACGCATTCGTACACAAATGTTTGAGACCATAGACCATTTCGCTAGTGCTCGCACTAGACGCTCAGAATTAAAATATAATTTTCTATTTTTTTTTACGTTATATAGTATTTTTAAGCGGTCAAAATGCAACCATTAGGTAAAGATATCCATAATTTAAGTTATTTTAAAGAAACACTAGATCACTGATATTAAAATATATAATAAATATACAAATAAATTATCACGAACATGGCGAATCAGCTTACCTATGAAACGTAATACCATCTTCTTGCTTATCAGTACGGCTACCATATTTTAATAAAACACACAGAACCATCTTTTCTACTTAATTAACTAAAAATATGTACCACTGACTTTATGTTTAACACAAAAAAATAGCAATTTTAGCAACATGGTTATCGACGCTTAGTTATGCAATAAGCTAAAATTTGCCGGCTACACCGTAGCAAACCATCTCCCAGATCTGTAAACCTTTATCTTACTCTAGTGCGTGTCGCAGAGATTATAAGGGTACCGAATACTTTCTCACTCGCACTTATGCATCGTTTTTGTTAATGCCTTGACTAATACTTTTAATATACTTTCAGTACTACCAACGACTTTTGAAGAACAAGCTGTATGCGACAATGTCACAATAGAAGAAATAATTGAAGAAGACAATGTGCAAAAGAAGAGAACACGTAAGCGTATGCGCAATGAAGATAATTGGGCGAAAAATATTTACAAGAAGGAATATAATGCTGGAATGGAATATATTAGAGCTTCAGGGACTGTTGGCAATTGAGATCCCCGGGGTTCCAGCGGCTAGCTCGGATGTCCATCGAACCCCGGATTCACAAAAAAAGAAATTCAAACGGTTGGAGTGTAAATAAAACACAGTCCTTCGTGCTCGTAACGTGATATTGTTTATATTTTACATTTTCTTAATTTTTAGTTTTACAAATTATATTTGGGATTTTTACAGTTGTAGTCGTCAGGTCCGTACCTATCGGAAAGGGGACGCTTACTAACATCCTTTTTTCTTTCTTTTTAAATTCCTCGTACCGACGCCATCCAGCAAAAAAAGGACTCTCGTGATTGGCCAAATTTTATCGCGTGATCTTTGATTCGGCGAATCACGAGCCTGACCCTGGCGCCGGCGCGCGAGGATTTCACGCACAATGCGCGGCAAAATTTATTATATTTAAATCCTTATATTTAGTCTTAAAATTATCTCTTTCATCCATCATCATTTTTACTTTTTAAATTAAAAGAAATACTTACGTGGTTGAGCAAGGAATCAGATTAGATGTTTTATGAAGCCGTTTCTAGAGGTCAGGGTTACGTTTCGACTTAAGCTACTAAATGATTATTTTACACCGGGAGAAGCCCGCCTGTAACAGGGGTGTATCACAATGCTAAAAAAGTTCAAGTCCCATGTGTATCATGTCGTTTTAAATGCATGGAAAATATCAACGAAGAACAAAGAGTAAGTATTTTTAAAAGTTTTTGGAGTATTGGCAATGTCACTGGGCGCCGTGAGTTTGTTCTGCGGCAAATGTCGAAAACAATGCCCCAGTGTAGATATCCAACTCATGAGTCGAATCGTACTGAAAATAACTCGTATAATTTCCAAGTGGAACAGGAAACTATACGGGTGTGCAGAAAATTTTTTACCAGTACTTTAAATATAAGTGAAAAATTCATTTTCACCACAACAAAAAAACAGACGTCCGAAAGTTTTCTAAAACCTGAGGAAAAGGGGACGTATATAACCAAATACCGCAGTCTATGAAAGACGATATTAGATTCATTTGTGCGGGTCGAGTCTCACTACTGCAGGAAACACACACAAAAAGAATACATAGATGGCGCCAGTGGCGCACCCAGGGGGGGGGGGGGACACCCCCCAAAAATGAAAATTATCAGAATGATTTTAAACATTGAAATTGAAAGCCAATAAACTATACCTTTGGGCTTATATAAATATAATAAAAACACGCCAAAAAAATGATTTGTAATAATTCTCTAGCACCCTTTTTAGAAAAATTTCTTAGATTTTAATTTCTAACACAAAAATTTCGAAACACTGATGTCAGGTTTTTTTTAGAAACCCAATCCCTAATGGAACTGTCAAAAAATTCTCGGCGTCCACCCGAATTCCGGAGTGGTGTAGGTTATGGCTGGGGAGGGCTACAGGGCTCTAGCCTGGGGGCCCGGCGTGTCAGGTTGACTAGATAAGTGATATAAACGCACATCATAAATTAGCTTTAATAGTAAAAAAAGTCGCCTGCGGCGCTATTATACTTCATGGCCATGAACATTTTCAATTACCTATATAATTGTGCAATATATTTTTTGATTATTATGTGTCGATACTTGACAGCTCCATTATTAAAGTAGATGTATTAAAAATCGCTAATGATTCACAGAACCCTTAATTTGAACTAAAACACAATTTGAAAAACGTTAATGTAGTGTTTCACACTGCCTTTAATCTTAGCGGTAGGTAGGGGGCCCGCCAAATATCTTAGCCTGAGGGCCCGTTTCAGGATGTAGGGACCATGGTGCAGGTACACCGAGTGCAATAGATAAAAGACCGATAAACGAGAAATTAGGATGTGAAGAAGAAAAAGAGCCTATAGGACTAATTTACATTCTCCTCCTTGGGCCCCCCCCAATTTTAAATCCTGGGTGCGCCACTGGATGGCGCTCTCAATATTTCAATAATGCATAAACTGTATGTGGATATCTGCACGTCGGAGAGCAAGCCAGCCGCCAAATTCAGTATGTATAGAAGACTCTTCAACACAAAATTTAACATTTAATTTTTTAAGCCGAAAAAGGATGCCTGCACACAGGGGCGGCTCTGCCTTAGGGGTTCGTAGGGACCATCCCCACATACCTATCGTGTCAAAAATACAAGTACTTATGATATTTGTGTTATTGGAAATAGTATTCATTACGTTCATTCATTCATTCACCGCATCTGGTGCGTTGCCCATCAAGTGGTCATTAGATATAATTAGCATGTTATTTAAATGTGTTAATTAACAGGTCCGCAGCGAATGGGTTTTAAGAAAGCTAGTAAGGTCAATTTCTCGATTGCCGTCATCACTCTGTCCAATCCCTTTGCCGCGGTACAAATCTCGTTCAACACGGGACTCGAATGCATTGTCCTTAGTAAACGCATACTGGGGATGCATTAAAATCACCCCGACGTAAGTTAATTACATTTCGAAATATTGATATATATTCTGATAATATAAAATTACCCTCAATCACCATTAATAAAAATCATATTAATATTACTAGCTTGGGATGTAATGTATAATATTATGATAAAGTATGTACCTAGGTATATTTAATAATTAATGGATAAAGTAAACCCCACCACCTAAAAATTCGTTGAGCCGCCACTGCCTGCACACTTTGCACATCATGCAAGATGATGTCGCAAGATGAGCAGGCTGCTAAAATGGTATCGTTACAACAGCATGATGCTGAAAAGAGGATGTGTCGACTGGAAAAAGAGCGAGATACAGTGTTAACTGCGACGTCGCCAGTCATTGAAATGAGTTGTTTTGACTTACAGGCAGTTCTTTCGACACCAACAGGTAACGTATCAGAGTTATATTATAAACGTAAGCTATCGTTATATTATTTCACCGTTTTTAATGTAATTAAAAAAATAGGGTTCTGCTATTATACATGGCATGAAGGAATAGCCAATAGAGGGGCTATCGACATCTTTTTCTTTTTTTCTTCTTTTGACCATGTCCGATCCTAATAGCATCATATGGGCCTCCACAGAGTGGAGGTTTGTATTAACAGATTTTGTTTTTTTTACGAGAAATGGATGTCAGCCACTTGCTCAACCTATTAGGTCTATACTCTGACAGACACAAATTGAAAAACAATATGTGTACTTGCCAGACCCAGGATTCGAACCTGGGACCCACGGCGTTATAGTCCAACGCTTAAACCGCGCGGCCACCAAGGGGGGTATCGACATCTGTAGCTGCATTTATATTAAAAAAAATATTGTATGGGTAAAAAGACAGTTATATTGTTATATAGCGACAATTGCGTGGCGCAGAACAAAAACAAATATTTAATGTCGATACTTATATTGTTTAGAGACATTAAATATTGAAGAATTTGTACATAAATATTTTATAGTTGGTCATGGCCAAAATGAAAATGATCGTGTCCATGAGTGTATTGAACGGAAGAAAACACGCATCCTGAAAACAAAAGACAATGTCATCGCTGTTCCTTGTCAGTGGACTGCTATTATGCAATCTGCCAAAAAAACTGGGCCGGCATACACTGTCAAGGACATTGAAATTAAAAAGCTGTGCGCGGAGACAGGAAAAAACTTTTCTATGAACACAGAAAATGAAAAGGTTGTATAGAATGACGTCAAAATGGTGAAGCTACTGAAGACCACGCCATACATCATTCACCATAAAAATAGTTATGGTGATGGGGAGTTTTAAAATATTAATGTTTGTCGTCTAATGAGAGGAACCCCCCAAGTTCCAGTTCATTCTAAGGCATATAATTCATGCCATAAAATATCGGCAGCAAAAAAGAAAGATTTAATATCATTATGTAATAGCAACATTATCCCTAGAGTCCATTGGGATTTTTACAAAAATCTTGAGGCAGATTAAGGCCCTCCTCCCACGGCGCAACTGAAATCTGACAGAACTGGTTTGTGAAGGATCTCATAAACTGGCCAATGTGATGCTTCGCACACGGCGCTACTGAAACTCAGTTGAAATAATAATCACATAACCTTAAACTGTCAAACTGGACTATCTATCAGCTGTGTTGTACAAAACACGCGCGCTTATTAGGTTATTTTAATTTAAGTTAATATTTAACAAACAATGTCTTCGAGCGGGTCAAGCGACGAGGAGACTTTGGTTTTGTATCAATACAACAGATACAGGAGTCAAAATAAAAGAAGATATTGGATTCATCCTTATATAGAAAGGAACATAAACTGCAGACTATTTGTTGCTGCAAAGGAACTGCAAGAAACCGATTCCAAATTTCTGGCTTTCTATAGAATGTCCAAGAAAAGCTACCTCGAGCTTGTTAGGATCATCACTCCTGCTATTCAAAAAGAAAATACAAACATGCTCGCTTCGCTCATCTTCTACTTTTGAGTTTTGACGTCTCTGGTTGTTTCGGTTTTTACGATATGACGCTAGCGGCTTTACGAAGTGCTACCAATTTTGGTAAGAAAATATGATTTTTCACCGAAATCTAATGATGTTGGTACCACTGTTTTACGGTGACTGGAAACTTCAGAGACCGCGCGACTAGCATGTCGCATCTCTTCGCGACCGTTTTGAAGCTGAGAGATTCCGGTCTCGCCGTCAGCGAGCCGCCATTGAAATACATTAGCTAGATACTGGCTGGAATTTTAGTTTCAGTTCCGACGGACATAAGTTGCGCCGTGGGAGGATGGCCTAAAAGAGTTTGATTGTTTTGTAAATGTATGATTATGTTATTTTGTATTTTTTATACAAGTACACATCGCACCCGGGGAATAATAGTGGCACAAGTCGATAAACCTGTTTTTGCAGGAGAGCAGTTTGAATATTTTATGTTTGTGTGTTAAATCAGTTTATTATAAATTTCAAAATATTTTTGCATCAAAATGTGGGAACTAAGTATTAGATTAGGTTACAAATCTGATTTTTTAATTTTTTTTATATTTTAAGGATATAGAAGACAAAATTCGAGTTTGTGCCATTGTTATTGCCAAAATATTTTCAAAATTTTAACTTGTGCCTCTGAACAATATAATTATGAAACATGATATTGTTAAAATATAATATAAATAAAAGCCAATTTGTAAACATTTTTATTTAAACCAAATAACTATAAACAAAATAAAAATAACCCTTTTTTCTAATTAAAAAGTTGCTTACGACTCGCTTATAAATTAAAAATTGTCAATGAAAATTATTATTGAAACAAGTAGCTAAGTCATCAGCATAATTTCAAAATAGCTGGAGAAACATTTTAATTATAAGAAACAATAGTTTATACTAATAAACCACAACATTGAAAAAAACATAGAATAAAGTCAATAATACATAAACAAAATAACGAGGAAATCATTTATCATCAAGAATATTATCGACCCTATCAGAACCGGTAGTAGTAGTAGAAGCCTTCAAATTTTTGTAAAACTGATGATAGTGACTTGGAATGAGTTGTGCTTCGAATAAAGACCATAGATTTTAAAAGACATTCGCAAGAATAGAGGAACAACTTTATATAAGCGTGAAGTTGGCACACTTGCGTCATCTGGTTTTGAATTTTATCCGCAATAACAATGGCACGATGATCATTGTGCCACAATTTTTGCTTGAATTTAAGTAAAATTTTATAATAAAATAATGATAAAATTGCTTTTAAGGTAACCATTATATTTTTAAGAATTATGCCGCTGTTTGTGCGGATAGAAATGATATCCAGGAACATTTCTGCATACTTAACTCAAAAATGACAAATTTGGACTTGTGCCACTATTATTCCTTGGGTGCGACATGTTTTTGTGTTAAATTCTATGGTTTTCATGCTACTTCTTTATTTTATGTTGTGATGATCACTAGCTTAAGCTTCTGTAACTATTTGTTTTCTCATTGTCATTTGTGGTTTATTATTTATCTAGTACATCTATGTATCATAATCTAGTGAGAATAAATTTTATAGCAATGAATATAAATTGAGCCTGATATGTCATGCTATTATATTATTTATTATAGCAATGAATATAAATTGAGCCTGATATGTCATGCTATTATATTATTTATTATAACAATAATTATTGCTACTAAGAAGATTTTTTTTGTAATATATTCATCCTTTGTTAGTTTTATGTTTTTTTTTTGTACATTTTTATTTTATGTTCTGATGATGACACCCACGTTGGCCGCGTGGCTTAAGCGCCGGTCTATAGTGTCGTGGGTCCCAAGTTCGAATCCTGGGTCTGGCAAGTACACAAATTGTATTTCAATTTGTGTATGAGTCAGAGTATGGACCTAATAGGTTGAGCAAGTGGCTGACATCCATTTCTCGTAAAAATAAAATCTGTTTATACAAACCTCCACTACTAGGAGGCCCATATGATCATATTAGGATCGGACATGGTCGAAAGAAAAGAAGATGATCACTAGTATAAAGCTGCATTGACACGATCCAAGTTGACTTGGACCGAGCGCACTCGTACGAGACAGCTTCATACTAATTACTCCTATCCAAGCTAATCTAGGACGCGCTCCAAGTCAACTTGGATCGTACTTGGACCGTGTCAACGCGGTTTAAAAGAGTTGATTTTTGCATTAAGTTTATTTTATGCTTGTATTCTTTATATATTTTATGTTTCTTTGTCTTGAAATTTGACTTTCTGAAATGAAAATTGAACTTAAATATTTTTATTATGGTATCTATGGATTTAACTTTAATCATTAAAAATAATTATAATGTTTAGTAGTATTTTCATGATTGCATCAATTCTCTGTTTTTTTTTGCATTCATATTTAGTTATACACTCTAATCTGATAATAAAGGAGTGAAACATGTTGGAGACATTTAAAAAATAACAACTTTTGTGTTATTCATATTTTGTTAGTTCTATGGTTTTTATTGTACAGTTTTATTTTTTACTTGTGATGCTCACTAGCTTAAGCTTCTGTAAATATTTTTGTTTACTCATTGTCATTATAGCAATGAATATAAATTGAACGTGCGCATCTATTCTATACACAAGACTGCTTTCGGCCGCTACGGCAGCTATGTTGGGTAGGTTTGTATCGATGTATTAGCACTAATTATAACAATTTGCCACATTTTAGAGGGAGATAGACAGTTTTGAATGTTTAGACGGCCAATTTATTGTAATTGTTACAATAAGTGCTAATACTTTGATACAAATATAGACTAGCCTAGATAGCGGCCGAAGGCTGTCTTGTGTATAGAATAGATGCGCTGATATGTTTTGCTGTTATATTATTTATATAACAATACTTATTACCATCAAAAAGTTAAAATTTATTTGTAACAAAATATTTTTATGATTAAAAATTCCTAACAAGACAATTATTATTGTATTGTTATACATATTGTAATGGCGATTTATTGAAAAAATAACACTTTCACAAGGGTGCCTCCAAACCTGTCAGCGCCACAGACCTCCACATACCTAAAACCACCACTGTTCGAGTGTGTACATCAATTTAAAGATTTTTTGTGTAATAAATAACCTATGTAGGTACCTAATGAATTTGCAGACAATTTAAAACTAAAAATGAAAGAGTTTGGCATTCTAAGTCAAACTAAGGGCAGCACTTTGCCTAAGGATGTCACTGGTAATAAATAGTGTTATAGGCTCATTGCGTTGTTTATTCCAGCAGTGACATTCGAAGGCAAACTATTACCCTTTATCGGATTTGAAATATTGATCAATTTTTGGCCTTCAGTTTTATTTTTACCTATTATATTTTATTACCCACGGTGGCTAAACTGAAAAGCCCGTTAATCTTAGGTTTAATGTCGAGGCCAGCACCAATATTTCGAGATGGTTTTGCTGCGGCTGAGCAGACAATTTCTATCCTTTTCTCATTTTCCATCCTAAACATTTAAAAATAAACAGTTGTGTCCTGAATACCAGTTTTTATTTTGTTAACCCATACCTAAAAAAATATGATTCTGCATACGATTCCCATCGGGAACAATGAATTCATTTGTGGTTTTTTTTTCAATGAAAATATTGACATACCGGTAAGGAAATGAATGTTGGTGACATCCTCAATTTTTGTCCTAAAAAATGACTCATATCAAAAAAACAACACCAATCGATATATCGAAAGAAAGTATGATACTCAGTATAAAATTATGCTTGTCCATGAGATTTTTTTTCAAAAACCATCAGCACAGAAAACTCAAGAAACAATATCCAAAAGTCAGTCAAAAAATATCAATAAGTACGTATTTGTTAGCTCTACTTCTACTATGCTTAAAATTTCTTAATCATACACCGAATCAGAATATTCAAAGTGAATAGTACCCACCTTTGTTACTAAAGCGTCAATTACATTGAGCTTCTATACGAGCTGTTTGTTGGCGAATTTACAATCTCCCTGTAAAGTCGCCCAATGTAATCATCGAACAAGCTAACAAGCAGGTTGTAAACACTACCGAGAAAAGTTGAAAGCCGGTCAACTTTACACGCTACACGCCGGCGTGTGGGCCTACTGCATCTGCGCAGTAGAGCGCAGTAGCATCCTCCCGGTAAAAAAACGAACTAAGTTCTGTCAAAATAGTCGCTGGCATGTGGCTTCGTAGCGAATGGAAAGTTTTGTGTGTAATCATCAAATCGCAGTAGCTGAATCGCCCGCTTTTAAATACGTGAACAAACAGCTCGTAAAGAAGCTCAATGTAATTGACGCTTAAGTAATGTGTGTAAAAAATCACAGAATTTGAATGAATATCTCAGGAACACGCTGAAGTAAGCAACAAAGTAGGTTTGAAAATAAATGTAACAAAGACGAAAGTCATGTTCCACTGCTTTACAGGCCATAAAGAGATCCTCATCAATGGCACTCAGCTCGAACAGGTGAAAAGCTACATCTATCTGGGACAACAAGTGTCTATAGATGGATGTATATTTGATGAAATTGTTCGCAGAGTAAAGCTAGGATGGAGTGCTTTTGGCCGCCTGAATAATATCTTCAAAAGTGACCTTCCATTGTGCCTAAAGCACAAAGTGTTCAACCAGTGTGTGCTTCCCGTGATCACATATGCGTGTGAAACATGGACGCTAAGTAAAAGAGAGATCCAGAAACTTAGAGTACGAAGGTGGGTCAATAAGTCCTTAGAAAAGCCGACAGGTGGCGCGACTAGTACTGTAAGCGGTTTGTTTTCATGCAGCGGCACTACCGATTCAGTATGCTGCGAAGTTTCAATCAGATTGGTCGGGTTGTTGTGTGTTTCTCGTACATTTAAAAAAAAAAATTTGCTTGTTTACAAAATTGGAGAAAATTGAGTTTAGAGCTGTTATTAAACATTTTAATATAAAAGGGTTAACAGCAAAGGAAATAAAAAATGAGTTGGATTTAGTTCACGGCATATCTGCTCCTTCACTTGCAACTATTTATAACTGGTTAAATGAATTTAAACGTGGTCGTACATCAACAAAGGATGAACCACGCTCAGGACGTCCTGTAGAGGTGACTACACCAGAAATGATCAATAAAATCCACGATATGGTGATAAGTGACCGAAGATTAAAGTTGAGTGAGATAATTGAGGTTACAGGGATCTCAAAAGGTAGCGTCATTTCTATTTTACATGACAAATTGGGCATGAAAAAAATTTCTGCAAGATGGGTGCCGTGTTTGCTCACAGTCGACAATAAACGCATTAGGGTGGTGGCCTCTAAAGCCCTGTTGTCGCTCATGCAACGCAATCCGGATGAATTTTTTCGTCGCTTTGTGACTGTAGATGAAACATGGATACACCACTATACTCCCGAGACGAAAGAACAGTCAAAGCAGTGGATTGCGAAAGGCGAACCATGTCCAAAGAAGGCGAAAACCGTAAAATCAGCTGGTAAGGTTATGGCTACTGTATTTTGGGATGCACGTGGAATTATTTTCGTTGACTATTTGGAAAAAGGAAAAACAATAACAGGGGATTATTATGCATGTTTATTGGACCAGCTAAAAAACAAAATTGAAGAAAAACGGCCTCATTTAAACAGGAAAAAAATCCTCTTTCATCAGGACAATGCCCGTGTTCACACATGTTTACGATCAATGGCTAAAATTGAAGAATTGAAGTTCGAATTGGTCGACCACCCACCGTATTCGCCAGATTTAGCCCCCAGTGACTTTTTCCTTTTCCCAAACTTAAAAAAATGGCTAAGTGGACAACGTTTTTTTTCAAATGAAGAAGTCATCGATCGGACAAATGCTTATTTTGAGGACCTTCCGAAAACTTATTTTTCTGACGGTTTAAAAAAAATTGAGAAACGTCTAACCAAGTGTATTGAGCTCCAAGGAGATTATGTTGAGAAATAAAAAAAAAATACAAAAATAAAAACTGTTTTAATGCTTTTTTCTTGGAATTATTGACCCACCCTCGTAGCACAACGTGGTATGGAGAGGTGCATGCTGGGCATAACGCGAAAGGACAAAAAGACGAATGAGTGGATTAGGAAGCAGACATGAAGATGTAATAGAGTTTATTAAAAGCCTTAAATGGAGATGGCCTGGATACGTAGCTCGAAGAAGAGACAAGCGTTGGACAAATCTAGTCATCCAGTGGTATCCAAGAAGTACAAAACGTCCGCAAGGTAGACCTAGAGGCCGCTGGATCGATGAAATGATAAAGTTCTGCGGAAGTACGTGGCAACGCAATGCACAGGACCGAGAGAAGTGGAAGCAGCTTGAAGAGGCCTTCATCCAGTAGTGGATAGATTCAGGCTGATGATGATGATGATGATCTCAAATCAATATTGATCAATTCAGTCAATTCCTAAATTGAATATTTTCAATTTCCTTAATTATTTACAACTTCAATTAGTTATCTATTTAAAAATAGCCTCATGTGTTTCTGAATTATAATTATTATGTTAGATAGAACATAACTATTTGATTTTTTTTTTTACTTGTTTCCCTATAGAACAGTGGTTCTTAACCTTGTTGGACCCTTCTTAATTGGAAAATTAATTGGAAAAATAAAATATGATTTTTTTCAAATTCAAAACATAGGTATATATTTTACTGGTGCACAGAATGAACCGTGCATCAACATCACTGTGTTCAAAGAACAAAACCATTAAAACATGATTTTCACACAAAAACAAAAACATAATAATGAATATTTACTGCAAATCAGTGTGACTTCTGTTGTTGCCTTTCAGAGACCAGTTCAGAAATGCGCGGCTTCACCTTGGCAACTGTCATTTTCGCAACAAAGTCTGTTCCTTTTCTTCGTTCTTATGTCCAGCATCCTCGAAAAGGATTCCTTGCAAATATATGTTGTAACAAACGGTATAAAAATCTCCAGAGCTTTCTTAGCAATAACAGGGTACGTTTCCATTTGTTGACACCAAAACGTTGCGAGCGTTTTTGTTCTGAAGAGTTGCTGTTGAACCTGGCTCTGCTGAATTTCAATGATTTCATGGTGGTATTCATCATTGACATCTGTTGTCTCAACACTAAACTAAATCGTATGAGTCGGGTGTGTCTTGACCTCCGCCGAACCCCTGAGACTGACTCACCGAACCCCTGGGGTTCAATGGAACCCCGGTTAAGAACCACTGCTATAAAAGTATGACAAGCATCAATATGCTTGAATTATTTTAGTTCAATAAGGAACCACATAAAATGTTTCCTTATAGAACTATGAACTTGAAGAATGCAAAGAAATTCCATATGGAATTATTTGCTTTTATTAATTGTAGAGGTTTTTATTATTTTTTTTTTCTTATTGTTTTATGTAGCTGTCACGATTTTGTATCAAATGTCATCATTAACTCAAAACACCAAAATTTTGAGTTGTTTCCTTATAGAACTAGGGTATCGTTATGCTTGGCTGAAGTTGAAGTAGGCTGCGGCAGGCTGAGGGTTCCGGGAAAGTCGATGGCTCGGTCAGCCCTTTTGCGGTAGTCTCCTGCGGGAGACCTTCATCTTGTATCAATGTGTTATCGAAATTTTGTGCATTTGTAATCAAGTAGGTACTTACCTTAATTGCACTCGTATGGTTTTTTATCGGTGTGGACCATATGTAGTAATTTAACAGTGCTGGATTCAGTGCATTTATATTTTGTAATTTTGCACACGTACCTATCGTTTATTATCGGAATGTGTCATACTGTCGTTCGCTGGTTACTATCTGCGGGTCTATTCTATACACAAGTCGACTATCGACCGATTAAGTGATAAATGTTATCACTTTATCATATTATTATGTGTTGAGGTACCTACCTATTATAATTGTTACAATAAGTTAGCCGTCTACATAGTCGAAACTGTCTATCTCGCTCTAAATTTTATCACAGTCAAGAGGTGCTGTTAAAATATAGCACTTATTGTAATTGTTACAATAAGTGCTAATACTTTGATACAAACTAGGTACCCTAGTTAGCCATTCTAGTGGCCGTAAGCAGCCTTGTGTATAGAATAGACCCGCTGACGAACCAACCGCTTCATGAAAACCGCCATTTTTTACAGGTATATTAGAAACAGTGTGATGATACATTTATGTTAATTTCAGTGTTGGGCAGTGACATATTGTGGGAATATGCAGGGCATTCGTTGCTTAGGGGGCAACAAATGAATGAATGAATAATAAAAGTAATAAAAATGGAATTGGTAAATTAATATTTCGTTTTATTTTAATTAATATTACAAAGTATTTCCATTATAAGCATTAGCATAATAAATAATGCTGAGCTCTACGGACTGTACGAAGATTGCAGCGCAGTACAATCAATTAAGATTGGGAGACTGCGATGGCTGGGTCATGTGCACCGTATGAATGACAATGAACCGGCAAAGAGAGTGATGTCCAGCAATCCAATAGGACGTAGAGGAAGAGGGAGGCCAAAGATTCGCTGGTTAGATGGAGCTGCCAGTGACTGCCGTATTCTGGGGGTACCAAATTGGAAAGCGGCCACACTGGATAGGGACAGGTGGAGGGAGCTGTTGGAGGAGGCCAGGACCCACACCGGGTTGTCGTGCCCCTGATGATGATGATTTCCATTATAAAATTGACAGTTGAAAAATAGAAGTACCTACTCAATGATGAATTTTTTAAAATAAGGGTTGTGTGGTAAAACAGTTATTTTAGAGACATCACTTAAACAAGCTGATACCAGAATAAAATTGAACTAAACATACTTAATATAAGTAAGTATTATAATAAATGACATGTTTGACACCCACGGTGGCCGCGCGGCATAAGCGTTGGACTATCACGCTGCGGGTCTCAGGTTCGAATCCTGGGTCTGGCAAGTACACATATTGTTTTTCAGTTTGTGTGTGAGTCAGGGTATGGACCTAATAGGTTGAGCAAGTGGCTGACATCCATTTCTCGTAAATAACAAAATCTGTTAATACAAACCTCTACTCTGTGGAGGCCCATATGATCGGACATTGTCAAAAAAAAAAAAAAAATCATAATAAAAACGGTACTGATTTTAGATAGTCGTTGAGTAGTTGCGTGTTGATAATCTAATTTAGAGTCGTGCTTTGACATATTTTTCTCAAAATCAGTCAATTTCGTATTTCTCACTAATATTAGGACCATTTTTTGATTATTAATAAGGTGTAGCTGTCAGTATATTAGCGATCAAATATATGTTTTGTAATGTATCAAATTATTCGACCGCAATAATAATTTCTCAGCGACTCATATAACGGTAAACAAGTTTACTGTTTAGCTGGATCAGCAGATTGATTGACGATATGAAATACGCTATCACAATGGACAAGTAGTCGAATATCCATTCCCATAGTCTTATGTTATGTTATGACTGTAATAATAAATAAAGTTCAAAACTACTCGAATTTAAGCCGCTGACTCGTTCAAGATAATTATGTACTAGAATATAATGTTTATGTATTACTTTTGACTGTATAAATTACGAATAATGATTTATCAAAATGTCACTCGAAGATACGTTTTCAGTCTGTTACCATCGCAGTCTTTATATCGCTTCGCCAAACATCTGATTGTACCGAGATGCGGGCCTCGGATCCGTACCTATCATAAGTTTAGTATTGTAACATGAACTGCTGTAACATACTATTGTACCAACCATCACGCTGCCAATAAAACTCGCTCCTGCATACATCTTCCGACTTCTTCATCATCATCCTCAACTTCCAAAAAGGTATAGGTAATATATTTATTTTTTGGAAGGTAAAAAAGTTCATTTATCTATACTTAAGTCCTAGGAGATATAATGCTCCAGGCATTGACGCTTACGATGGCCGCACAGCTTAAGCGTCGGTCTATCTATAAGGTCGTGGGTACCAGGTTCGAATCATGGATCTGGCAAGATAATGTTCTTCAATTTGTGTATGAATCAGATATTATGACCCCCATATTATTACCTTGTTATGATAGGACATGGAAAAAATATAATGCTGGCTGAATGTAAAACAAAAACAAATTACGATCCCTATGCAAACTAGAAACAATAATTTTTTGACTCAATAAATTAATTGTTTTATACACACAAAGGGTTTATCATGACTTTTGTCTTGTATATATTTTCAATTTTTCTCTGTGACTTTTTCTGCCAGTTCTTGTATCAAATTGTCCTCCCTGGATCTTTTATGAAACCGCAATACGTATCTACTTATATACATAATAAATAAATAATATTTATAGAATTCTTGTTCCATATTTCATCCCATATGTTATGTGTCAATTACATTGAGCTACTTTACGAGCTGTTTGTTGGCGAATTTAAAAGCAGGCGATTCAGCTACTGCGATTGTGATGATGACACACAAAACTTTCCATTCGCTGAGAAGCCAACAGCTAGCGACTATTTTGACAGAACCTAGTTCGTTTTTTTACCGGGAGGGCTCTACTGCGCAGACGCAGTAGGCACACACGCCGGCGTGTAGCGTGTAAAGTTGACCGGCTTTCAATTTTTCTCGGTAGATATTTTACAATCTGCTTGTTAGCTTGTTCAATAATGACACTGGGCGACTTTACAGGTAGATTGAAAGTTCGCCAACAAACAGCTCGTTATGTAATTGACGCATTACACAACATTATGGACGGTTTTATGTTTCTTCAAAACATAATTTCGGTTGCACTTGTAATCACATAAATTGCACTTGAAAGGTTTTTCGCCAGTATGAATCATTTTATGTGTCTTTAAGGGACCGGGTATTGTAGATTTGAAATCACATAAGTCGCATTGAAAACGTTTTTCACCACTATGTATCAACACATGTTTTTTCAATTCAGATTGTTGTTTACATTTGTAATCACATACCTTGCAGCCAAATGGTTTTTCTCCAGAATGAATCATTTGGTGTATTCTTAACGAACCAGGGTGTCTGGATTTGAAATCGCAAACACTGCATTTAAACGGCTTTTCACCAGTATGAATCGACTCATGTATTTTCAAAGATTTAAAAGTTGTGCATTTGTAATCACAGAAGCTACATTTAAAACGTTTTTCGCCACTGTGAGTCATTTTATGCGTGCTCAACGATCCTGATTGTATACATTTGTAATCACACAAATCGCATTGGAAAGTTTTTTCACCGCTATGAATCATTTTGTGTCTTTTTAAATCGGTCGGTCTGTTGCTTTTAAATTCGCAAAGATTGCACGCGAAAGGTTTATCGCTACTGTGAATTATAGCGTGCCTCTTCAAACCACTGAGATATTTCGATTTAAAATCACATAGATCACAGTTAAAACGTTTGCCGTCACTGTGAATCATTCTATGTTTCTTCAGCTCAATTGGTAGAGAGCATTTATATTCGCACAATTCGCAACTAAACGATTGTTCCAGAATACTTCCCACTTTTTGATTATTAAAATAAAAACCGTCTGTACGTCTTGTCATGTCACACTTCTTTTTGTGTTCCTTTAAAATGTCGACGGACGAGAAAAAACCAAAGCACAAGTTACACGCGAAATTCCTGTGATAAAATACATCTCTATATATTTTAAGACAGATTTCTTTTGCGGGCAACAGGGGAATCTCAATTTTATTATCAAAATTGTTCATTTTAACCACTTCAAAGGGTAAACCGGACTGAGTGACACATCCATCAGTTCTTCTGTACAACATAACTACTTTTTCCAAATTACCATGTATTTTATTTGCAATCTGAGATACTATTTCAGTTTTTATATGACTGTTAATATTTGGAGATCTTTGAATTGTATTCAATGTAGATTGATATTCTTCTATATTGGACGTATTAGAACTTTCATGAATATTGTTGTGTTTAAAATCTCCAGAATTTGATTCATCAGCCACAGATGTGGAATTATCTTGTTCATCTTCATCTTTCAAGAATTCGATCTTTATATTATCTCGTAATGTATTTCCATCATCATTAGAAGACTTTTTCGGTTGAACAGCGCACATATCAGAGGTTATTTCATTTTTGATTAACGTCTTCTGTAAAAAGGTAAATAAAAATACGATAAAAATCGAGTTTCAATATTGGGACCATACCTGAAATAAATTTTGATATAAATAAAAAGGATTTCAAGTTATACACATTTATATATTTATAAAAATTGATGTTTTTTTAAATAAATATAAAAAATATTAAAACGATGAATTAGTCAAAAATCTAAACGGTCGAAAATTATAAACTTAATAAACTAAATTTTAATAATAAATATGACCACAATATATAATGTAATAATAAGAACGAATTCACATTTTATTACATTTTTTTACAATAATTGTAAGTTTTTCTTTGAATTAAAAAATATATTTATTAATTAATACAGTTGAAATTGTAAATTATCAAAAAATAAATCTCAAATTACAAGCTTCGTATTTCTCCGCTAGTTTCTCTGCTGGCATACCTCTCCTCTCCCCCTTAACAAATAGAAACAGACCATACTGATCTAGTTATGATTGAGGAAATGATGACGATTATTATTGCTCTATTGTTTTGTTATGACAACAAATGTGTGTCACTAATTTAATGCTTAGCGAGTATGATTGCTGGGTACATTTATTATGTTTAATTCGAGTTTAGAGGACATTTATGTTTTTTTTAAGTAAGTTATTTATTGTGAAATCAATCACATAATAATTATTATGCTACACGCTATTATACAGTTTAAAATCAATAAGATTGTAAAAAAAAATAGGTATGTACCTGATCGAAAGGTTTGTTTTCTGAATACGAGCATCCGGCTTGTGTATCATTATAATTATTCACAGAGTATGCTTTGTCTCCAAGAAACTCATCTTTGATATCAACTTCTTGAAAACCAGACTCTTGTTTTATATTAACACTTTCTATTAGATTATTCTGAAACAATAATTATAACTAATGAAATCACATTAGGCATTATTGAAATAAAATAATTGTCATAATTTTAAATCAAGTGGTATGTATGCTTAGGAATCATGGACCCCACAAAGGGAGGCTGACGCAGCTCTGGCCTGGAGGCCTGGCGTGGCAGATCGATCAGCTAAGAGGTCATCCATAGACATAAACCTATGCGGTTTAGAACCGTGTGCCATACTAAACTTATGATTTCTGTTCATGAAAATATAATTTCACTAAGTTTGTAAGTGTAAGTGTATGATATAAACGTATAGATCAGATTATCATAATACCTATAATTTGTGAAAATATATTATATCCATGAACAGAAATCATATTAAGTAAATCTAAACGGAATACGGTTTTAGACTATGGATTGCCTCTAAGTGAGATACACACATCACAAGTTAACTCTAATAGTAAAAAAAAGTCGTTAGGTTAGGTTAGGTTTTGTATATAGTGCGTTGCAATTTGATGTGATTTGATTTGATGATAGATATTAATACTTAAATGACCAGTTACACACACTGCCCTTAACCTTAGCTGTAGGTAGGTGGGCTAGCCAAAGATCATGGCCTGGGGCCTGCTTCAGGATGTGGTAGTCATGACTTAGTTACACGAATTCATGGATTTGTTTATTTTTATTAGGTGCGATGTCTTCCAAAATTGATTGACAATAATTCAGTATGTGCTCTAAACTGACTATATCGAACCAACAGGCCTATGTTATAACTGGTGATATGAAGTCACCCGACGACATGACGTAATTGTGATGTAAGCCAATACACGCTCGAGGCAAGCCGCCCAACGCACACTGCTCACCATAGATATTATTATTCTGAAACACCTTTTTGTGTATGAGGACAATGGATAACGCCAGTATTTTAGTAGCGTTAATTTCTCGAATGCTATTATCACTCCGGTAGTACGTCACAATGATGTCATATGACGTCATGTCGACCGGGCGACTACAACTCGCAAGTTCTAACATAAGGCCCCAGGGCATTAGCTCTAGGTCGTGAAATCTTCAGACTAGTGCTCTGTCTCGTACAAAGGCCAAATTACACAAGAAGAATGGCAGACCCAACCCGATTCAACGATCTTCGTAAGCAATCGTCAATAATTTTCAATAGCAATAATTACACGGAGCGATTCAGCTACCAATTCGATCGTGCTGACGCTTGATTTAAATGGTTCATAATATACGGCCAAAGTGTTAACAATTTATACCTATTATGTGAGTCGTGTTCAAAATTTTGTACGTATGCAGATCGCAGTACTTGTCACAATTCACCGTTAAATGTTATATCGGAAATATATGGTCGTATAGACCTGAGTACTGAGTACCTAGGTACCTACTGAGATAAAATTCATGTCTTAATAAAACACGGTTCTTGTCGGTTTACAGGAAGCAAGCGGCAAATAAATTTTGAAAATAGCCGATTTACTGGATTATTTCTTGGGTTAGGTTCGGTTATGTTTTCATTTTTGAATTCATGAATTTTTGCCAAAATTGTATATGACAATTGGTGCGGTTCCCGCCTGGCTCATGTAAACCGACTTGTACGTAAAATACTTACAAAAGACGTACCTAGGTAATAAAGACTATCGAAATACAAGGGAAAGACAGTAGAAAATAGGTATGTAAGGAATTACATTAGAAATACAGAACGCATATTTTTTTTCATCTTAGTGATACGTACAATTTACATGGAACCACTATGAGTAAACTAAAAAAAATCTATTGGTCAGCTTCTATTCTCATTTATATTGTTTTATTAAGGCTATACTTCAGCTGAGGCATGGTCTAAAACGATCGTGACTGCGCGATGCGCGACGAACAAAACATAATTTGTCATAAAAATTCAAAGTGCGTCCATTCAATGTTATATTTATTGTTAGGTATTTAAGTAATAATAATATATTCATTGACATGTTTTGTTTTTCGAGTACACATCTTTACACGATTTATGAATTAATTCCTTCGACGCCATCACAAAACAAATTGACGTGCTCACAGGTCTACTATCACTCTCCGACTGGTTACGTATGCGACATTACGCCCCACCTATTGCTGAAAATTATTTGCCGTTTCACTGAAGTATGCTCTTAAATGCCAATGGAAACTATTGAAAATGACATTTAAACAAGTTGTTGATTGTATTTAGGTACTAGGATAGGAAGCTTTTGAGACATGCCTGTATAGATGGATCGTCAAAATACCTCGGGCTAGCCGCCTGACAATTGCCTAAAATCTTGAAGTTCTCAAACGAATCGGATAGGAAGTGTCAAAACAAGACAACTAGGGTACCTACCTAGGTACTACTATGAGAAGGCAAAGGGACAGAAAGCATTCATCAACATTACACCAAGGAAAGGTCAACGGTATACGTAGGTATGTACCAGAGGACAACACATGTAGTGTCCGTGATTGATATGTCAACCGATCATAAAGCAAAGATCCATTGACAAAAAAGAGGTTTAAAAACTCACATGAGAGGTTCGATTGGTATTATCAATAGTGTCGTGATTGAAACGAGAGTGGGTATGACAACTCTGCCCTTCCGTATCATATTGGATGTCGTCTGGTTCTCGCTTTAAGTCCATTGTAACCTAAATAAAACTTGAATGTGTCAGTTAAGGTGTCAAAAGTGGCAATCAGCACGCCCATAGCTAATATACGTTTGTAGATACGCAACTCACGTATTTATAATAATACCCTCATATTTTGGTTTAAAGCTAAGTCTTTTTTTATTGGTTAGAATCTGAGGTGTGGTTTGGTTGTTACAAGACATGATTTTTAATATTACATTTATCATTTTATTGCAGACATACACGTCATGAATAACAAAAATATAAATTTTCCCATAGTTTACGATATACCTAACATAGATAATGCAATCAAACTACTTATAGAAAATAAAATACAACAAAATTCCATGCCGAACAACAACAACCTTTTCAATATTAATCAAATATTTAGTTGACAGGATTCTATTTTGGAATACCTAGTTGAATAATAGACTGCAAATTGTAACAAACCTACAGTTGGTCACGAAGAAGGGAGAGCAGTACAATTTCACATAATATTAGGTAATAGTTACCTACCTACCAGCTATTATATTATTGTCAATTCCTCGGGAAAAGTTATCATTTAAATTCAAAAGAAATTATTAGGTGCCTACCTAATATGTCTAAGTTAAAAAGTAAAAAAGTACTTTTTTGAAATAATAGTTATACTTAACAATATAATATTCCTTTCCCTCTATCTACCTAATAGGTAATTAAATTAGTATGGATTATCATTTATTTTTTTGTTTTATAAATAGGTATTATTATAGTTTTCATGAAAAGTATAAGTGTTTAGATCAAAGAGATTGAAGGAGTCTTATCTTTTGGTTCAGATATTATTTTTTTAATTAGGAAAAAATTAATCATAATATCTTTCATATAAACAGAAATGGTGAATCGATTGGAAATAATACTAATACAATTTAATAAATTCTGTAGGTACTTAAATGTTTTTCAACGAAAATATGTAAACATACTTTTATTTCAAATATTACCTAATCAATATCTCGTAAACTAGACTGGCATTGAAGGTCAATATAAATTGATATAAACCTATTATATTATACAATATGATACAGAAAATTTGGACTTCTTTGTCAAACCATTACAAGCTTTATGGGTGACAGCGCCATCTATCAGTTGGTTTATGTTTCACTAATATATTGTTGAGTACTTAATTACGCGAACTGTCATTTCAGTTCGGCACAGTAAAATATAAGTCAAACACAAGGCCGGAGGTCGTGAAGCTATTTTGATATCAAATACTGCTTAAAATGGAAGTAAAAACCGAAATTAAGGTTGAAAATATATTGCCTGACGAAACGTCAGCGGAAAACAGCGACGGTGCATACCAATGGATTGAAATACCTCACGTCAACAGCATGGGTCAATTTGACGTGTCAGTCAAACAGGAAAATATCGAGGACGATAGTATACCCTTAACAGAGGTAAGTAGATTCCAAATTTGTTTAGACGAGGGTATTTATAATTGTATTGAAAAATGCGCAATCAATTTATGAACAGAAGAAGGCACGACAGGGAACAAAAAGCTTATTAGGTACAGTTTTCATTCAATTTTACGAAATCAGTAGGTGCGGCAAAAATCATGAACTCGGATATAATGGGAATTGAAATACCTAACGGGTGTCGAGACACAGGCGACCGATTTCGAGTGTGAAAGACTATAGGTCGGATAATGCTGACCATAATTGGTATACATGAGGCCGGAGCTCGCGTTAAAGTCAATGTATGTAATAACCAGGCTTACCATTCGTCCCGGTTTCACACATTGGTACCTACCGGCGTCCCGGGCGGTTTGGCATTTTGTCCCGGCTGTTCCGCGTATGACTGATTGTCAATAATAAATTGTCATGATTGACCGTAGTAGCGTATATGTGATGAGGTGAGACAGCGGGGAAGGGTGCGAAATAAGTCCATTCCAGCGAGAAGTACGACTGGTACAATAAATAAATAAAATAATTTTAATTTCTGCTGCAGCAGACCTTCTGCATTCTTCTTTTGTACATACTTTTAATATTAAAACAATTTTTGGTGGTTAAATTTGTTTTTTTGCCATATATCACGTTACTGTCCCGGCTTAGAGTTTCATAATAAAATTATGGTAAGCCTAGTCATAACTAACGTGATCATTTATTTTTTCCTCAAAACGGGACATTATTAATTTTTAGATACCTAATAGGTGTTATGTGTATTCAAGAAAACGCATATTTCTTCATGGTTTTTATTTATGAAAAGAACAGAAATGAACACGTGAAAATAAATAATTGATGTGGTGTTATAATATTTTTCTGAAGAACCAAGTATATTTGGTTTTAATTTCAAATAAGAGTGACATTCTTGACAGGACTTTACTTGGGTAGGTAATTAACATTGCTTTAAGAACTGCGTTTTGCAACTGTGTTTTTCTTAAATAGGAGAAAAGACCCTTTCTACCGGTGCTTTTCTATCGATTTTTTGTTTTTTTGCGCCATTTTTTGAAATTGTTACTGTAAGTTGCTCTTTTTCTGAAAACGGGACATTTCGGCGTCCCGAAACTGTGGTTGGGGACAACGCAATAGGCTACCTAAAAACGGGACATATAATCAATATTACTTATTAAGTATTATTGAAATTTATCCGGAAGTGATGTGGTTTCAACATGATGGCTCTATGTGCCATACGGCGATCGCAACCATCGACATATTGAAATCAAAATTTCGGAACAGATTTTGACATATGGACCTGTTAATTGGCTTTCAAGGGCGTACGATTTGACACCACTGAGGCATGGTGAAGTCACTGGCTAATGCTAGTAAACCAGCAACAATTGACGCCTTGGAAGCCTACGTTGTTCGTGTTTTTCATGTTATACTGCCAACAGTAGGTAACTATCTACGTGATATGATGCAGCTAATCACGATGCGACTACCTATACATTTACTTGCCAAATGTAGTAATTTATTGGCGGCCATTAATGCCTTCTCTGGCTGATCATAATGATGATACTGTTACATAATATTAACACTGTTGTTATTTACAGAAGCGTGAAAGCGATCTCATCTATATAAAGTCTGAGAATTATAATGAGGGAGTCATCATCAAAGAAGAATTTGTTGATAACGCATTCCACCAAATCGATAATCACTCTCCTCTACCTGTCTGCTCAGATCTGCAATACAGGCCATTCGATCAGGTACGTTTAATTATAAATGCTGTTATTTAAGTTCGATAGAACTGTAGTGGTCAGTGACCTCGAGCCTCGTCATCAATATTTCAACATTGTAATAATTAGCTAGTCATTTACGCTATCGCATCTACAGTCAGCGTATTCCACACGCGTGACATCTACTGTAATAATGCAGAGGCCAGCAGATTTTTCAATAGCAAATTTCATCCACAATGATTCGCAATTTACCGAATATTTATGTAGCTATATAATTAGCAGGTCATATTTGATTAGTTGCTTGATTTAGACTGAAATACCTATTAGTATCAATCATAATCTCCGTCCAATCAGTAAGCTTCGTGTCAGTCGCATTCGATTCCACCGATTTCGGACCTCGGAACATTATCATAAGTATTGTAACATACTCTTGTACCAACTATTTACGCTGCAAATAAAACTAACTCCTGCATCCGTCGGAGCAACCATTACCAAATCTCGACCTCTCATCTCTCCTGACCATCAACAGTATGAACACCTACTGGTCATCCTCAAACACTGCGGTCACGGCCCTCCAACATCGAGACCTGGGAAAGAACTTTAAATTAGTTGTAAACAATAGCACTTAGTTAACTTTTAATCAGCTTTCTGTTATCTCGTTTATTGTTATTTTCAGAAGTGTGAAAACGGTCTGATCAATATAAAGTCTGAGAATGATAATGAGGGAGGCGTCATCAAAGAAGAATTTGTTGACAACGCATTCCACCATATCGATGAGTCTCCTCAACCTGGTTGTTCAGAACCACAATACAGGCCATTAGATCAGGTACCTACGTTCCTATATAAATACTGTTTTTTAAGCTAGATAAAACTTTAAATTGTAAAACATAACACAAGTCAAGTTTTAATCATTTTTAGAAAGATTCGAAATATCAATACTTGACATTATCCTTTAAAAATGATTTCGGCCGTTTTTTCGAGCCCTGCTGGCCGTATTACATGGACAATGTCAGCTTCGAAGGCGTCAATTGTTGCTGGTTTACTAGCATTAACGAGTGACTTCACCAATGTCCCGGGGGTGTCAAATCGTACGACCTTGGAATCCAATTGACAGGTGCATATTTCGAAATGTGTTCCGAAACTTTGATTTATATTAGCGGTCACCGAATGGCACATTGCCATCGTGTTGAAACCACATCTCTTCCGGATGAATTTCATCTATATTTAAAAAAATAATATTTATCATGATTCGGCTATGAACTATGTTGACCGTAACGTGAGCTCCGGCCTCATATATTTAGGTAGGTACCAAATATGGTCAGATAATGCCATCAGCATGTAAACCGCACAAAATGATGCAATTTTAAGGATGTTACGAAGTCTTGAGACCCCTCTGAATTGGTATTGAATTCATGCAAATTAAAATTTACGCGAATCGACGAAAGATTTTCAAAGCAAATTTGGCCAATTTGTTGATAGCATTGTGTGAGCGTGACTAATCATGATGATTTGTCATACTTTACTAATTATAAATAAATCAGAAAGTAAGGGCAGTATCCCATCGGTTTGACAGTTACCTAACCCTTTCTTAAGTTCTATCTAATAAATAAAACACCCAATATACTATTAATACTGTCAAGAGAAGGTACTTGATGGAATTTGAAAATTTGAAAAGTCTAATGGATTTAAGTTTTGTACTATTCCATTTAAGTCGTTTTTTGCGACCCGGGTTTCGCTTTTCGGCATCTTCAGGCAGCGTGTACACTCACCAAAGGCAAGCACACACTGACTACGAACACTCTTAATTCTAGCTTATATTATAATAAATCAATACATATAATAAAAAAGGTAAAACTCCATTACCCACCTATCAAGTCACAAAAAATACAAAACATAGTTGATGTGTCAGTAAAAAACCTAATTAGTAAAAACCCTGTCTTATTAATAACAATACACTCGATAGCATATTATAATAAATCGTCATAGCTTAATAATAGATCATTATTCTTTATAAAAAATTATATACGCTTCTGAATTTGCCGAAAGGCGAAACCCGGGTTGCAAAAAACGACTTATATTGAATAGTGCAAAACTTAAATCCATTTATTGAGAACTCACAATCACATTTTATTTATTTTATTTTCCTGAGTTGAATATACTAATCCTGTTATTGTTGTAGATTTCTACTCAGCAACGTAACAGTAAACCACTGGACATCGTTAGAGAAAATACAGTTGACAATAACTTGGTCAACAACAAAATAGAACATGCAACAAATAACGTCACACGTGTGATGGATCACAGTAAATATCAATGCAATATTTGTTTTAAAAAATTTCTGCAATATAAGTATCTCACAACCCATAAAATGAGACATACTGGTGAAAAACCTCATCAATGCGATGTGTGTTTTAAAAAGTTCATAAGCACTACTGATCTCAAAAGACATAAATTGATACATACTGGTGAAAGACCACATCAATGCGATGTGTGTATAAAAAAATTCCTGGATATTAATGCTCTCAAAAGACATATAATGACACATACTGGAGAAAAACCACATCAATGCGATGTGTGTTCTCAAAAATTCCGGCATGTTGGTAGTCTCAAAAGACATAAAATGACACACACTGGTGAAAAATTTCATCAATGCGATGTATGTTTTAAAAATATTCTGTCAATTAGTGCACTCAAAATACATAAAATGATACATACTGGTGAAAAACCACATCAATGCGATGTATGTTTTAAAACATTTTCGCAAATTAATGTTCTCAAAACACATAAAATGACACACACTGGTGAAAAACCACATCAATGCGATGTATGTTCTAAAAAATTCCGGCATATTAGTAGTTTTAAAACACATAAAATGACACATACTGGAGAAAAACCACACCAATGCAATGTGTGTTTTAAAAAATTCCGGGACTATACTGGTCTCAAAAAACATAAAATGTTACATAGTAATGAAAATACGAATTAATGGTTCCAAAAAAAATAAATTATGATGTGTCATCAATGCGTTAATCCAGATAAGTGAGAAATGAGTGATCAGTGAGATACATGCACTTATTAATTTTATCTGACAGTAAAAGGTCGCCCTCAGAACTAGTTTACTTATAGAATAGTAATATTTAAAAATAACGGGTGTTTTATTTAGAAGTTTAAAACTCTAAAATGAAATAAAACACATAAAAATGATGGTAATGGACATGTTATCGCCTTTATTCGAAATATAGTTTTATGCCATTAGTGTTTAAATATGATTTCGGGCATATGGGCGCCGCGGCTGGCTCGAAGAAAACGCAATCTGGAAGTCAAATTTTCGAGCAGTTGCGGCTGTATATCGGCAATAAAGTTGCGAATGTTGGCATATCCCCACAGAAAATAATCTAAAGGTGTTAAATCACACGATATTGGAGACCAATTCACAGGTCCATAACGCGAAATTATGCGTTCATCTAATGTTTTCTTCAATAAATTGATTATGGCGCACGCTGTGTGGCATGTTGCGCCGTCTTGTTAAAACCACATCTCTTTCACATTAATGCCATTCAATTGGGGAACGAAAAAATTAGTAATCATGGATCTATAGCGCTCTCCATTGACTGTAACGTTCTGGCCGGCATCATCTTTGAAGAATTATAGACCTATGATTCCACCAGCCCATAAAGCACGCCAAACAGTGACTTTTTCTGGATATAACGGCGTCTTAATAATGGCTTGTGAATTTTCTTCACTCCAAATGCGACAATTTAGCTTATTGACCAGAAATGAGCCTTATGATGGACGATTATATCGACCGTACAATGGACGTAGTGCACGGCATATTTCGCGAACTGTACCACGATTTTAGAAATAGATTTGCACAATTTGCAACCGTTGTTCTGGCGTAAGTCTAGTCATGCTAAAATGGCAAACCAAATTGACCACAAACCAGCTGTCACTTGAAAAAGTTTTGCCAATCTTAAAAACAAACCTCTAAAAAAACACCCGTTACTATATTCTTTAAGTAGTATAAATAATACTCCAAGATGTGCTATAGCTGTGAAACAATTTTATATCGTAATTGTGATCGATTTAAAAAATAATTCACGTACAGAATTTTATTGAACTATTATATTTTGTTGTTTTAGTTTATTTCCTGACTAACAGAAATATCCAATGTAACCAGGGGTTGCATGTTACAACTCAATGATTTAAGTGGATTTTTTTAAGAACAAGTACAAAAATATAAAAATAAACGGATTAATTTTACCTCGCAGAACTCTTGGGCTCCACGGAATATCGTTTCGAATATGTACTGATACACGCCAGGGGCGTTGGTCCTCCACTAATGTCCACCATGGAACAATTATTGCAAGTCCTAAACATGTTACCTGATGCAATACTTAGTTAAACCGAACCATATGCCCAAATTCCGTATTAGTTAAAATAATTGATTATTTTGTGTAAAACCAACATGAATAAAATAATATACTTCGAGTATAAAATGTTAGTCATCATTAATTTCATACTGTGTGATTGATTGTGCGGTACAAACGAACAAGATGAATATACTAACACTATAATTATTTACTCGTAGTAGAATACGAATTTAGATGTAATCATTATAAAACCTAATATTAAATGATATGGCATTTGTGTGGGAAGTCATACATTACATTTTAGAAGAGAGAGTAATAGATATAAGTTTTATAGTATGAAATAATTAGCGCTTAATGCAATTCAGCTGCGATTCAGTCAAGATCAGTTGCGAGCTGAGCTTCAGCGTTGCCATGTCTACTGAAATTTCAGTAGATCTACTGATATTTTTTGCCAATATACTGAACTTTTGATTTTTTTTTTAAATTAAAAAATTCTGATATTTTGTTTTTTTCTATATTTGTAAGTTAACTTTAATAATAAACTTTAAAAATGATTAACGCACGCCTTTTTACAACGTTTTTCTTGGCTCGTATTCTTATTTGTCCGGTACAAATCTTGCAATCGATTTTTAACTAACTTCCCGACTAGCTAGACATTTGAAACATTTAGAGTATATCAGAACACGGTACCAATGCATTTTTTAATACTTTTAGCCATCTGTAAGTAGAATTGAATTCATTTTCAGTTAATTCTGTTTCGGATGAAAAGTTATTTCGACACCATTATTGGTTGCTAGGCTCTGGGGTCCTAGCAACTAAATTATTAATAATATATACGTGCGTTACTATGGAAATCAATATGACATGTCAAGTAAAAAATTTTTTTGATCGGTTAAGCTAGTCAAGTCAAGTTTATATGTTTCAACAGAAAATTTAAAAACGTATATAAAAAGTTTTTTTTATCTTGTAGTTATTTATGTATGACAAAGAAAGCATTGTTACTCTACTCAATAGTGCCATTTTACCCACTGAAATCATCATTGTTTGTCAAAATAATATTATTTATTAGGTATGTATTGTTAACAATATACTGCCTACCTAATCTATGACATATCAACAAATAAAATTTACGAAGTTGAACAATTATAACAAGAGGCATTATTCAAAGGTTTACAAAGGGCTTAATGTCATGTCTACTGAATAGTTTTACCCACTTCGATATTGAAAACATTTATTAACACAGACATTTTTTTTAGCTTAAAACTTTAATAACCACACTACTGAACTAGCGACATAAAGTGATGGTGTGTTAGTACATATGTTAAACATTTTCAAACTAAGCCGTGTGTGACAACTGTGGCGTTTTTATTTTGGTTCAAATAGACAGTGAATTCTGACTAATGCAGTCAAATTTCAATGCATCACATAAAATAATATTATAATATATTTGCTTTGATATTATATTTAAGGGCCGGCATGCCCAATGTAGGTCAAATGGAGCTTTATGGTATTTTCAAAGCATTAGCCTGAAAATTCCTTAAACGTTGTGGATATTCTATTTATATAATTTTGAAGCCTTATTATCCTTTATATATTTTATATATTTTATTTTAAACATTTGGTGAATGCATAAAGTATTTTTATTACATAAAGTAGTATTCTTTTAAACCTCTCGATCTAATGTTTTAGAATATTCATATTTCAGTACATCCATGTGCGGTGGTGTTAAGATTTTTTTGATTTATTATTCTTAAAACGCATTTATAAAACAATAAGTAAAATTATTATTAACATCATATTATAGTGAAATATTTAGGATAAAAAATATATTTTATAATCACAGATTATAAAATATAAATTTCATCAAATGTTTAAAATAAATATAAGGGATAATAAGGCTTCAAAATTATATAAATAGATTATCTACAACGTTTAAGAAATTTTCAGGCAAATGCTTTGAAAATACCATAGAATCTCCATTTTGACCTACGTTGGGCATGTGGGCGTTAAACGAATCAAAATTTATCCCATATACGACTGTATAAAATGGTAATTTAATGAGAGGACTGCAACAGAATTCATAGTACTTACCTATATATAGTATGACGGCGTTTATAAATTCATTTCGATCTTCATGGTTACTTAATTTTAATAGGAATTGTTTTTGGCACTAAGTTATTTATCTACATATTATTATTTGTCTCGCTTGAATAAAAATACAGCGTTCTTGTTCACTTAATTCAAAATAAATAAAAATATTCAAATACATTCATCTTTTGTTGTTTTTTCCATACCATGACTATACTCTTAGTGTTCCCAATTTGCATGTAATTAATTACAAATGATGACAAAAAATTTGTTATTCCATTGCTCACTGAAGAAGGAAGCCGTAACATTACACGACTGGTCCTACTTTCGCCACTCCCGTTGTCTATGGATGACCTGTCATTGCCTATAGAGTGCTCTTACTGACGCGTCTGTCGTGTTCACTTGTCGGAGTATTCTTAGTTTCAGATTATTTTAACGTATCTTGGAGACCTCAGAGTTCATCTGATTAAGTGACGATCCAAGTAAGTAAACTTCTTCTGTGTATAATAAAATCATAATACACTAGGATGTTTGTCAAGGTGACTGTCGATTCTAAACGACAATAACTAATAACCTATTTATACTCTTCAGTCATTATAGAATACCAAACTCTGCTTGCAAAGACGTTGTCAATAAATATTATGACAGTGGACCACTCGTTGCTTGTGTAAAAATTAATCCTCAGGCTTTATTAATCTAAAGATGGCGGTGGTTATTCACAAAATATTCGATTCAAGTGCCTTTTGTGTCTTTTTTCAAACTATTATTTTTTAGGTCAGTAGTTTGTTACAAAATGGCCCATTTGGAACGGAACGTATTTTCGATGACGGGGGTTAGGTAGGTAGGTACCTATATCAGGAAGATAACAAAAATATTATTTCGTGAACGGATTTATTGATACAGTAAATATTATTACAAATATGGTTTTTCAATATTGTGTTTGAGTAAAGCGTGTGCTGAATTGCAACGGAGTACCTATTGTTATCTCCCGTCAAGTCGAGAGCGAGAAGGTGCATTTCTCTCCTCGCACAGCATGCTGGTTGCTGGTCATCATCTGTTATTTGGGACTTAGGAGTGAACAAATAACACAGGAATGGTCGAAAACGGCGATTTATTTTTTAGTTACTACCAGTGGCGACCGGTGAGTTATTTTACTAGGAGTTCACTTTTTTTTAAGTACCTATGTTATTGTTCATTTGTTTGAGAAATCCATTCTTCTGTTTTTCATCGACACAAATTTTTCAATAACACGTTTGTTGGTGTAAGACATTGCTGACTTTTTTTTTTGGATACTGAGCATAAATATGTATGCCGGTGACATGTGATTGAAAAATTAAAACAAAGTAGGTACCATTAGATGTTTTATGCTATGTATTAGTAGATAATTTGCGTCGCCTTTTGTATACTGTTTTGGTAAATACCTGTTTTATAATTAATATTATTCAGTTGAAAATGTCTCTGTGAGGTGGACGAAACCGATCCAGATTTATTAAATAATAAAAGTGGAATAAGAACTAAACTATTTTGCGTTTTTTAAATGAATCATTAATATATTGCAGTTCCACCATGAATAATTGACAATTTGTAAACAGTAAAAGGAACCATATATTATGTCTGTGGGGTGAATACCCTACCATCCATCATTTCTTGGCAGAAAACCATTACTTTTTAACTATAATTTATATCGCAACATTATACCTACATATTATAATTCTCTAAAATCGCATAGAAATAACTACTTAACGCTTTCGCTGCTGACGATATAATGATATTTTAATCGCTCCCTTTAAAATGCACGTTAATTACATAGATCGGCCGCCTGGTCATTACGCGCCGTGTGCGTCTTCCGCGTCCAAAGTATTAAGGTGAAACAAGTCATTTATTTCGGTCAATTAAATTTCAAAAGACAGCTGATTTAGCAAAAGTCATGTTTATATTTATTTACAATTTACGAAACAAAAACACACACCTGACCAAGCAACTAAAAATCAAACACATTTCATTGTCAAATAGTAACAATATGCAGTTTTTTCAGTCTATAAATATGCTATAAAAACATGTACTTTTAGATACATACTCTCTCATTTCATCTCTCTCATCATCACGCCACACAGGTTTCATTACTCATAGTCATTTCATAGTTAAATAGAATTTGCTTGTTTTACAACAACAATATTTCGGTTATTTATTGTAATTAGGTTCACAGTCGTAGTTGATGGTAAGTTTTATTTTTGTACTAATATTTATATTTTATTTGTAACTGGGTATTTTCTCAATCACACGCATCTTCTTAACATTTCAACTTCACTACCTTAGTGCTAACACCGCGACTGGCGCGTTTGGAATACTTGGCCATTAGATATAATTAACGTGTTATTTAAATTTGGTAATTAAAAGGTTAGCAGTGATTGTTTTAATATCTACTCCATAAATCTATTGCGGACACGATTCAACTTCATTATTCGGACTGAAAATAATACTGACTTTTCGAGAATAGTCAAGACAATAATGATAATATATTGATATAATGATCTTGAAATTTTCACAACAAAACCAAACAATTTGCTAGATCTAGTACCTACTGATATTAAAAAACTTATCACATAATATACTCAAATCTTTTGTCTTAGTTATCATATTACTCAGTATTTATACCAAACAGTGTGTATGGGAACAATAAGGAGTGCCTTGAATGACTGACTGAAATAATAAAGGTGATACATCAGTGAAACGGCAAATAATTTTCAACTATAGGCGCGACGAAATTTTGGACTCGCTGCCATTCGGAGAGAGAACGAGGAGCTGGAAACACGTCAATTTGTTTCGTGATGGCGACGGGCGTATTAATACTTAAATCCTGTAAAGATGACTAAAAACGTTACCAATTTACTTTAAAAAGAAAACATGTCAATGAATGTATTATTATTGTTACTGGTAGAACATTACGTTAAAGTGCCCACCACCACCCGTCATATATGCACAACCGTGGATATGCACGGCCGCTTTCTATGACGCTTTAAACGTGTCTGAAAGAAGTGATTTTAAGTGCTCATTCCGTCCCGAGACGGAGCCGCACGGGACTGATGCTGCAACCATGCACCGTAGTGCTTAAAGAAGAAAGTTAAGAAAGAAAATAAACAGAACATTAAATGGACACATGTTGGATTTATATGACAATTTATATTTCGTTTGACATGCGTCATTTGCACCCGCGACCCGCAATCCGCGCATCGCCTAGCCACGATCTTTTTAGACCGTGCCTCAACTGAGGTATAACCTTAAAAGGTGGAAAATGCAAATTCATTTAAAATAGATCGCTGTGAAAAAGCATCTAGATCAGCATTGTGGCACAGCATGATGAGGTTTCGATAGTTCGAAAAAGTTACCAACTGATAGCAAACAAGAAGAATATGTTATAATTTCTATAATCATCAAAAAAAAATTCGACCAAGAGTTGAGCCCTGAGGAACACCATAGTTCGTTTTCCTCGTTGAATTCTGCGATACATTGCCATGGTAATCAAATTGGTGGTCATTTTTAAAGCAAAAAAAACAAATCCTTATGATGCGCCAAATGTATATAGCTTTTGTAATAAAATGTGATGCACGTGATATTATTAAATTTATATGCTAACCAAATGTTTGGATATTGTATGAATAATCTACCATTTCACCGGACCGTTATATTCTATAGGTTATAATTCTAAGGTTATGGGTGGTATGAAGCTGATATCAATAAAAACCTTTAAATATAATGCTGCCCCCATAAGCAAAAACACAGCTAATGGGAAAAAAGTCAATTTTGAGATAAGAGAGGTTAACATGTTTTTCAATGCTGCTTCATGAAAAGTCAACGGATCTTAATGAATGTTTCGGTTTATAATAGATAATTTAAAAATTGATATTTTCTTTACACAAAAATGGCAAAATTGCAAAGATATTGATTATAAAACTAAACAATTGTCTTTTTATTTATGATTTTGAACAGATTAATGTCACTTTCATAAGGAAAAAAACAGTAAATAAAAGTACTGTTATTATAATAACAGTTATTATAATACAATTAAAATTGTAAGGAATATTTTTGAAAAATGATATAAATTTTAATGTAATGGTATTTTATTCATAAGATAATATTTGAATGACAATAATATATTTTTTAAATATTCATAAATTAGGCACTTTTGGTAGGAAGACTTTCCCAAAACGTAAACCTATTTTTAGGCATTACTCTTCCTAATTTTTGAATAATTGATTTTTTATTTTCCTCTGATAATCCACATGGTGCTACGTATGCTTGAGGTTCCGGTATATTAATGAGAGAAGATTTTATCAAAAACTTCATATCGTGCTCTTCGGAATCGCTTTCAAATGATGTTTTATATTTTAAAAATGTATTGCCTCTTTACCTGTATTGGCTTTTGAAACGGCTTCATGGAAATCATTGAAGTCGTATGTCTTTCCTTGGGCTTTTAATGATTTCTCCACAGAATGGTGAAAGCTGTCAGCCGACATAAATGTATGCCCTGGCTCAAAGTATTTAAGAGTGATCTCTTCGGCAAGAATTTTGTTTGAATTTATTATAAATATAAGGAAGAAAAACAATGTCCAATTTTTGTTTTGTGCCGAACAGTTGTCGAGCCAAATAGTAATATTTGTTATGTCATGATTGAGCAAAAAAAAAGGCATAAAATGTGCTAATTAACTCTTCTTTACTCCTACCAGCTATCGCTTCATGCCAGATTACTGCAAAAGGTTTCACATTCCTTTGGTTTTTACCAACAGCTACAAAACTTTCATGGTAAGCGATTATTCGCTGTGTAAATAAAACCGATTTGAACGTGTCAATTCTTGGCAGCATAATAATCTTTTGAAGATCAGCTGAAACGCAGAGTGAATCAAATATACTATAAGTGTTTGCTGCGTCTTTTTGATAATCTTCCCTTGCAGCATCTGCTTTTTGTTTATGTATTTTGTATGCACCACATATGTCGCAATCTAAAATTATTACATCGGAAGAATCATTTTTCTCGTGTTCTTTATTGTTCGCACTGCTCACATTCCTCGTGTCCCAATTTAGTGAAATGTATATTCATTTCTTTGATTACATTTCTATAAACGTCATACGAGCAGTTAAGATGCGGATGTTTTGAAATGAAGTCTTGGTGCATCAAAGTCATTGTAATGTCACTGGGCAAATATCGAACATTGGGGGCATGTTCCCTTCTATAATGTGAAATAGTAGAGTGAAATAGTTCAATATGAGCAAAAATTGGAGCTTTGTCAATTTTATTAACTGCTGCTTGTGAGCCTCGTCCATCTTTTAACGTGATTATTGAATCTAGTGGTGTTCCTTTTTGTATTCTGTACAAAACAGCGTCATTTTTTCCATGATATCCCAAGGTTGTTAAAAAAAAAAGTTTGCACACATTTTTGAGGCATCTTTCGGCATTCGGAAGAAAATATTTTACAGTAAATTTTCTGCAAGTCTAGCTAGTTGGTTTTTTTTACTTTTTGACGTTGACAGTTTGTTAACATATATGAATGCTGCTCCTTACATGACATAGTCATAAATTGTTGACGTATGATTTTTCTTCGACTATCGTCAATTTTCATCAGGCACTTCATTTTGCACAAATTTGTATCGCGAGGGTCTCGGAGAGGGTGTTTATCATTTCTTTTTTGTTTTGCTAGTGCTTTTTTTGCACTTGCTGGTGTTTTCATTTTTCTTTTCCGTTCTGTACCTCGTTTTGTCAGGGATGAAACGGAATATTGTAGAGAAGAAGTACCGAGTACATTGGTGTCCTCTGAGATAGTTTCTGGATTAACGGTTTCTTCCAAAATTTCAATGTAAACGTTCTCAATAAGTAAATAACTTTGTGTTTGTTCGTCCTACAAAAAATTCACAGTCCATTAAATCAATATTACATACAGTACATATAATCAACTTAGTAGATATTAATAGATAAGAGCAGGGCTTTTTTTTTTAAAAAAAGGTGCCGGAACTCACTTCATGTCAAGCTTTTTACTAAATAAAATTATATTCAAATGTCACTTAAATGAAATTTAAAGGAGCTATGCCACGAAGCGAACAAAAAAAGGTTGATTTTTACGATAATTTTTTATTTTAGTCAAAACAAAGCTACAGAAACAATAAAATACATACATTATATTTGAAATATATTGTACAAATAAGACTAAATAAGACCTTAAAAGTACCTTATTTTATCATTTTAACGAATTATTATTGTAATTACTTAAGCGCAAATATTTTTTCGTTTAATTGATTTTGAAATAAAACCGTGAAAAAAGGTGCCGGAACGCCGTTCCACCGCGTTAAATGGAAAAAAAGCCCTGGATAAGAGTGATATCAATTGATAATTAAAATAAATCACTTCTGGTACTTTCAGTAACTTGCAAATATGTTATTCAATGGGTGGATTAAATTGATTACATAGTAAATCGTATATTAAAATACTTGAGTATTTGTCTTACCATTATTTCATCAGAGTTATTTTCCTCCTCCAGTTTAATGGCAGCAGTCCCATTGCCATTAATATTATAATGATCTTCACTTCTACTAGTCTCATGTGTCTTGGAGTTCTGAAAATATCAAATTTTCAAAGACATAAGTAGGTACAATTATTTAACATTAACGGCCCACGTGCTTGTCGTAGGTCAAAATTGAGTTTTTATTGTATTTTCAAACCATGATCCTGGACACTCCTTAAACGTTGTAGATAATCTATTTATATAATTTTGAAGCCTTATTATCCTGTTATTTTAAACATTTGATGACTGCATAAAGTATTTTTGTTACATAAAATAGTATTCTTTTAAACCTCTCGCTCTAATGTTTTAGAATATAGTCATATTTCGGTACATAACTGTGCAGTGGTGTTAAGATTTTTTACATTTATTAATTTTTAAACGCATTTATAAAACCATTAGTATAATTTATTATGAGATAATTTTTGTAAAATATTCACGATAAAAAATTATATTGATAATCTCTGTGATCCCAAATTTGACAAGAATTAGGCATTTTATTATTCAAAAAATCGGCAAGATTAACACATTTGAAGATGATTCTAAAGATACTTATTATAAGCTATGTCTTTGACCATTCAAGTGTGATAAACATCTTATGAATAATGCTTGCTTTATAATAATTATTGACCTAAGGATAAGGTAGTGTTTTTTTGAAATACGCCATTTCTTTTGTCATTCCCCAGTGGTTAAGCTACAACATACGGCCGTAGCCATAAATTGACAATCTATAATTAAAGTAGGGAGTAAAATGATATTGACGCGCGTGTTTGAACATGTACCGTTTAAAATTTTTTTTTAAAAAATTTGGTTAGGTACATGTTCAAATACGCGCGTTAACATAATTTTACTCCCTACTTTAATTATAGTTTGTCAGTTTATGGCTACGGCCGTATGTTGTAGCTTAACCACTAGGGAATGACAAAAGAAATGGCGTATTTCAAAAAAACACTACCTTATTCTTAGGTCAATAATTATTATAAAGCAATCATTATTCATAAGATGTTTATCACACTTGAATGGTCAAAGACATAGCTTATAATAAGTATTTTTAGAATCATCTTCAAATGTGTTAATCTTGCCGATTTTTTGAATAATAAAATGCCTAATTCTTGTCAAATTTGGGATCACAGAGATTATCAATATAATTTTTCATCGTGAATATTTTACAAAAATTATGTCGTAATAAATTATACTAATGGTTTTATAAATGCGTTTAAAAATTAATAAATGTAAAAAACCTTAACACCACTGCACAGGTATGTACCGAAATATGACCATATTCTAAAACATTAGAGCGAGAGGTTTAAAAGAATACTATTTTATGTAACAAAAATACTTTATGCAGTCATCAAATGTTTAAAATAACTATAAAGGATAATAAGGCTTCAAAATTATATAAATAGATTATCTACAACGTTTAAGGAGTGTCCAGGATCATGGTTTGAAAATACAATAAAAACTCAATTTTGACCTTCGACGAGCATGTCCCCCCTTAATCTAACAACATCAGTTGTGTAGTTAACAAATATAAATTCAATTAATGATATAATTTAATTATACAGTGCATCTTCTTTTAAAATACAGGAGTACATATAAATTGTCTTACCATTATTTCATCAAAGTTGGTTTCCAGGCCAGCGGTTTCATTGCCATTAATATTATAATAATAATCTTCACTTTTACTAATCTCACGTTTGTTTGAGTTCTGTAAATATCAAATTTTCAAAGACATAAGTACAATTTAACATTAATATAATAACATTAGTTGTGTACGTAACAAATATAAGTTCAATTAATGGTATAACTTAATTATGCAGTGCATCTTCTATAAAATAAAGGAGTACATATTAATTGTCTTACCATTATTTCATCAAAGTTCGTTTCCATGTCAGCGGTCCCATTTCCATTAATATTATATTATAATAATCTTCACTTCTACTAGTCTTATGTTTGTTTGATTGCTGTAAATATCAAATGTTCGGAGACATAAGTACAATTATTATCATTAATAAATAATATCAGTTAGTTAGAAATGTTTTGTGATGTATTAAAATTAAAATTAACCAAGCACCTAGTTGTATTCAAACATTTTACTTACCATTATTTCATTGGATTTTGCAGCATTTTGATCACGCTTATCCAACTGAATACTCCAAAGCAAGGTTGAGAATCTTCTTTGCACGATTCATAGTCGAATTTAGAACTTAAAATCACTTTTGAGTCGTAAAATGTCGTTAAAAATGAAGGGCGATATGAACTTCAGTGAATGGTAAATTTGAGGTTATGTCAGTATTGCCACTTGCCAATTGCATGCGGTGTACTGTGTGTGAAAAATTCTATAACCATAGACAAAAAAACAGCAAGCCAGCGTTTTAAGCAAAAAACACAGCAGATCGAAAGTTGAGCTGTGTTTTTGCTTATGAATCATTATTTACTGTTTTATTACATCGAAAAAACTAACATTTTTGCAAAAGTAAAGAACGCAATATGATGATTTTTATATTAAAAGAAATGATTTGCTGTTTATTTTATTATGTAATTATGTTCAGAATTTTATCTAGAATATCACCTCATACTTACTTCAATTTTTGATTTTTTCCCATTAGCTGTGTTTTTGCTTATTTGGGGCAGAATGTTAAAAATTACACACATGTGCATTGTCTTAATATTACCACTTATAAATTATTACCTACATATAAAAATCATTCTAACATCGAGAATATTAGTATATATTATTTTCCATCTTATTCCTTTTCACAGTATAAATAATCTTACATTTCTTTCACACGCACTATGGAATTATTACAAAATCATCTTAAGAACTAACTACATTTTTATTCTTAATTCTAACACATTTTCATTTACAAATTTTACACGCTATTGTTTACATGTTATACAGCGCTCGAAATGGAAAAGTTTACGAACCGGAGCGCTCGACAAATTTTCTGAAGATATTTACATAGTCATCAAATCGTATGTGTATTTTATAAAAATAAGTGTGTCAGATTTTCTATTCTATGGCCTATCTAGCTCAGACGGTCAACATATTTTTTCCACGAGACAGCGATAATTTTACAAATTTTACGAGCCGGAACGGCGCTCCGGTGCGTTCCGTTCCATTTCGAGCCCTGATGTTATATATAGACTTACATTTTATTTTATACAAGTCGACACAAAGGTCAAACTCATTTATCATTATTCATAGCACCTCACCAGGTTTTCCATCCACGTCTTACACAAACAGTTCCCAAAGCATAAGACGTTGGACTTACTCCTGAAAATAAACATTTTAACTCATCATGGAATTTGGACATACAGTTCGTTTATTCAAGTGACATACCCCGTTTACACGTGCATGGGTGTACTGTGCAGAGTAAGAAAATGTATTGGGAAATATGTATTATCCTGCAGTTGGCAAGATTGCGTGCATAAATCAAGCAAGATTACAAGATTCCAAATTGTGATGATTTATTGCGCGCAAGTAAGATTATTTTCGATCTGCGCCTGCATAGTAGAGCGATAGAGGGCGAGATAGCGATAGAGAACATGCCGGTGAAAAAATGAACTACTCATTTTGAGCTCCGATTTTCAATACGACCTGTCAGATAGTATTATAAAATGACAACCTCGCGTCTCGCTTACTCTTGAAGAATGGGATTGGAGAGACAGTCAGCACGTTTACGTGAAAACAGCTATTGTCATGACAGTTTAAAATAAGCACAATTGCCGACAGTAATTCCATGCATGTGTACAGGCGCTATTAGATCAGGTTACATGTTCAGGCCTTTCAAGTGTTCCAGGGTGGACGTTAGTAGAGGACCAACGCAGCGTTGCCATGTCTACTGAAATTTCAGTAGATCTACTGATATTTTTGGCAATATACTGAATCTACTGATATTTTCTGAAATCTACTGATATTTCTTCATTTCACAAAATTCCCACCAGCCGGGAAAAAAACTAGCCATTTTTGAAAACTTGGGAATCTGCGGCCCGCGGCGAAATTTTTTTCCTAAAACAGAAATCTACTGATATTTTGTCGAATCTACTGAATTTTTTTTACACATTCTACTGAAATTAAAAATTTTGACTTGGCAACACTGGACCAACGTCCCAGGGGTGTATCACTAAGTATAATATTTTATTAAATTATAATTTTTATATAAATAATATATAATATATATGAAGTACCTACTGAATTTGCTCTTTTCCCATGGGCAAAGAGCTGCAAATCAAATAGTTAGGGCGAAACAAAACAAAGCATATGTAGGTACATATGCTCTTAAAATATAAAATTTATAACTTTACTTATTTACGTCACGGTTGTATAAAAAATAAAGAAAACATTGGTTCTTTCAAAGCATTTTTGGTAGTAACCGTGTCATAACATTATACATACAACGTTTGTGCACACCTTTTGACATTTTCGAAAATGGGGATTTTATATTGTAAAGGTGGATTATATACTTAGTGGATATTTTCTCATATTCTAAAATTTTGCCAATTAGAACCTCAAATAATAATTAACCATCCTTGACTTCTTTCGGATTCGGCATTTGCCAATGTTGATTTGGAATTTGCTCACATTTCTACTTAATTCATAATTATCATGCGATACTTAATTCAAACAAACATTGGAAAACTGAAAACCTAGTTCAAGTTTAGTAAAATCAAATTGAAAAATATACCACTTTCTCAAGCTGCATTTTTGTAATAAGTATTATATCTACTCGTACCTACGCAAAACGGGATTTAGAGGAGTAGAAAAAACCTGGATTTAATAATCTTTGCGCTAATGAACAAGCAAAAACAACATACCTAACATTACAAACAAAAATAATTTAAAAATGTATATATTATATTATATAACACAGTGCTCCGCAACCGGTGTGCCGTGAGTCGATGCTAGATGTGCCGCGGTACATTGCTCCCAAAAAAAAAACACAAATAATTTTAAGACAAGGATCTCTACAAATGCAACAAACGACCTACCAGACCACCATTGAAAACAAACAATTAATTTTGGATCCGTTTCAAAAACATTTAACTTTGCTGAAACAGAAATTTCATCATTACTTTCATACAATCAATACGACTGGATTCGAAACCCTTTTGAAAATATTGCCGAAAATTCTATAGAAGCGCTTTCCCTAAAATTCGAGAGGAATTGGTTGAATTGAGAAACGACGGGACGCTAAAACTGAACTTCGCCGATGTTCCGTTGGTTATTTTCAGGATTTCGGTTAATAAAGAATATCCTCGGATTTCCGACAAGGCTATCGCAGTTCAGCTCCCATTTTATACGACATATCTAGGTGAGCAAAGTTTTTCAACTCAAGTTATAATTAACCGACGGCTTCTGGTAACTCTTTCAAATATCAAGTCAAAATATATAAAACTTTTACGTTCATTGAAAAAAGCTAAGTTATCACATTAATTAGTTATTGATAATACAAATACATGGCAATCTGTACATTTAGTTCTTCGTAGTGTGTTATGTTGTTTGTATATTTAATTATTTATCAAATAAAAAAACATAAACTAATGTAATTATGGTGCATGGCCTCTACAAGGGGGAGCTGACAGGGCTCTTTGGGGGCCCAGGCTCAGGGGAGGCTGGCGTGGCAGGTCAACCAGATAAGTGAGATAAACACGAATTACAATTTTGCTCAAAAAGTGAAAAAAGTATTATTATTTTAAAACATGCGATTGTAAGATACAATTTATTATTATGTCAATACGCGACAAATAATAAAATTGTTTTCAACCCAACAGCTAACCATAATTCAAGTGGATGTAATAATAAATACAAAAAATCGCTAAACATACAATCAATACCAATAGTTTTCCTCGAACACCATTTGAAAAACGTGTCTTTAACCTTGGCGATAGGAAGGGGTCCCGCCAAAGATCCTGGCCTGGGGTCCTTTTTCAGGATGTGGGGTCCATGTTTTGGTATATAAATTGTTTTACGTGTGGTTACGTGGAATTCTCGGAAGATCTTTGGTGTGCCGTGGGTGAGAAAAGGTTGAGGAGCACTGATATAACATACATAGGTAATTTTGAATACACTACATTATAACCAATAGAAAACATCTTTTTCGAAAAAAGTAAGACACCTCGCAGGAATTGGACCTGCATTTCTCAGGTTTCGCGCCACATACACCAATACAATACACATAGTTCAACAATTAGAATGTTACATTTTTAAATCTTGTGAATTATTCGATGAATAAAGTAGATAGTTAATTAAAAATATATTACATATTAAATTAAACCTTTCTAATTATTCTGTATTTTTTATGATAATACTTTTTTAATAATTTAGTAGTAACATAAATTTTGGAAACCAATCCTCGAGACTACTTCCGAAATCCACAGTAGGTTTAGATGGTATTCCTCCATGGCTACTGAAGGAAAGAAGGAAATGACTTTTAAGTGATCCTTTGTTGTATAATTTAATCTATGTTTTTTTCTATTTACTTTCTGTGCGTGAATTATCATTTAAATATATTATCAAACATCATTATCACATCCAAATTATTCGCACCAATAGTATACCGTGGAGCTAGATTACTTATAAAATAGGTATTTAAAAATGTAACTAGGTAATCCACAAGTAAAATAGCTCCAAGAGCGACTTCACTGTCAGTGAAAATTAATCCTGTATGTTTATCCCAGTTAACTTGTCTTGGTGGTTGCATTTGTGTCTTTTAAGACTACGAAGATGCAAGAAATTTTTAAAACACACATGACATTGGTGTGGTTTTTCTATATTATGTGTCTTTTTATGTTTTTTGAGAGCACTACTTTGGACAAACTTTTTAGAACAAAAATCGCATTTATGTGGTTTATCACCAGTATGTATCATTTTATGTCTGTTGAGAACACTAACTTGCCGAAATTTTTCAAAACATACATCGCATTGTTGTGGTTTTTCACCAGTATGTGTCATCTTATGCATTTTAAGACTACTAAAATGCCGGAATTGTTTAAAACACACATCGCATTGATGTGGTTTTTCACCAGTATGTGTCATTATATGTCTTTTGAGAGCATTAATTTCCAAGAATGTTTTTAAACACACATCGCATTGATGTGGTTTTTCACCAGTATGTGTCATTGTATGTCTTTTGAGATCATTAATTGTAATGAAATTTTTAAAACAAACTTCGCATTTATGAGGTTTTTCCCCAGTATGTATCATTTTATGTCTTTTGAAACCACTTAAATCTAAGATTTTTATAAAGCATACATCGCATTGGTGTGGTTTTTCACCAGTATGCGTCATTTTATGTGTTTTGAGAACACTAAGATGCCGAAATTTTTTAAAACATACATCGCATTGATGTGGTTTATCACCAGAATGTGTCAATTTATGGCTTTTAAGATACCTAATTTGCATAAAGTTTTTATAGCATATATCGCATTGATGTGGACCGTCTTCCATCGTACGTTTGGTTGTATTGGTTGTCTGTGCCATCTTGTTGTTCGCCAGGTAATTGTCATCAGTATCTTTTTTAACAAAGTCCAGTGGTTGACTGTTGGTATCACATACTGTCAAACGATCCTGAATGGAAACCTACGAAAAGAACAGGGTTGGTATATTCAGTTCTAGAAAATTAAAATAAATATAATCATTATTAAACGTTCATGTCATGTAGGTATCGATATTCTTACGGAAAATGATGTTATTGTTTACAATTTAAAGTTATATTGCGCATAACGGGCCACATACTCAGCGTAGGTCAAAATCAAGTTTTTATGGTATTTTCAGAGCATAACCCTGGGCATTCTTTAATCGTTGTAGATAATCTATTAATTATATAATTTTGTAGCTTATCCTTTGTATTTATTTTAAACATTTGATGACTGCATATAAAGTATTTTTATTACATAAAACAGTATTCTTTTATGTAATAAAATGCCTAATTCTTGTCAAATTTTGGATCTAAAAGATTATAAAATATATTTTTTTATCGTAAGAATGTCACTATATAATGTTAACATTAATTTTACTAATGGTTGTGTAAATGCGTTTAAATATTAATGATTCTAAAAAATCTTAACACCACTGCACATGGACGTACTGAAATATGCCTATATTCTTAAACATTAGAGCGAGAGGTTTAAAAGAATACTATTTTATGTAATAAAAATACTTTATGCAGTCATCAAATGTTTAAAATAAATATAAAGGATCATAAGGCTTCAAAATTATATAAATAGATTATCTACAACGTTTAAGGAATGTCCAGGGTTATGCTTTGAAAATACTATAAAAGTTACATTTTAACCTATGCTGAGCAGGTGGGCCATTAAAAAACAAATTTTATAATTGAACATGGTTACCTGATCTAATGGCCAGTATTGTGCATGAGAATACACAGCATGAGGAGTCTCATTATCAATTTCGGGGATTGCGTTATCAACAAATTCTTCCTTGATGATGACTCCTTCATTGTCATTCTCAGACTTTATATTGAAGAGACCGATTTCACGCTTCTGAAAATAACAGCATTATTAATATTTCAGAACAGTATCACCATTATTACCAGCCGGAGGAGGCATCAATGGCCGCCAATTCATGACTGCATTTGGCAAGCGAATGTTTGGTCACCGATCTATATTCTGCCACAATTCGAGTACTTTTGTCTGCCCTCGTGAATATGTTTTTTTAAAGTCTTGTCGCGTGGTGTCCAACATGCATCATACTATGTTAAGTTGAGGATACGAAGATGGCATTAAAAACACCATTTCAGAAAAAGTGCAAGTTAGGAGGTATTGGCGGTTCACGGTCGATACATCAAATATATTTGGAAGTTAATACAAAATGACAATATATTCTTCTATAAATGAGAATGTACGAATATATGAGGTACCTGTGAATCCTCGTGCATACTTTTATGGTCCTTTAAAAAATGCCCAGATGAAAAAAAATTCCAACACACGTTGCAAACAAAATTTCGATCGAAAAATGAAGCTCTGTTTAACCTTAGACGGACTTCTTTCGCAGGTAAAAGAGCTATTTCTTTTTGAATGTCCGGTTCTTGAACTTCAATTTTAACAAACGATTGTGGAGATTGTCTCTCAAGGATATCAGGTGCTATTATAAGATCCATCTCGCGATTCACGAACGGGGTCTGCCAAGAAATAAAATACAAACATTAATTAAACAAATCATACAACACTATAAAAACACAATAAAAACATCGGTGTCTACTTATGTACGCGCGTTAGAAGTTATACTTCTTTGGCGTAACAAAACAAATTAAGCCGTTACCTGAGTCTTTTAATATTACAGTGGATTAGGTTTATGAAAACGTACGCGAATCATCTGTGTCTCATATAGCACATGATTATTGTAATTTAATCAATGTAATTGACCAAAACTCATCTTTGCCATACAGCGTTTATAATCGATTCCGAAGTGCCCTTGATGAATAATTAAAAAATCAAATTTTAATATATTTTTTGAATTATTTACCAACTCAAAATTCACAAAATTTACTCATAAATAATACTTACATAAATATAATCTCAAATCTTGCATCTATACACTTTTCTGCAATGTAAATAAGTTTTATGAATATAAAATAACAATGTAGAATGTTAGTCTCCAGATTTTTTTTTATAAACATACAATTATATTTGAGCCGATGCCCGGAATAATGTTGTATCCAACAAAATTGTCAATGTTGAGTTATTGATGGAATAATGTTGGGTATGTTTTTATGCATCATTTAAGGTAGGTAGTATGGCAAAGAAAAAATATTTAGGCTTGTGGCAGCATTTTAAAGTTATTGGTTTGTGGAAGAACGTTGTATACAGTGCTGCCATGTCTACTGAAATTTCAGTAGATCTACTGAAATTTTGGTCAGGAAAATAAGAAATTATGATATTTGTGATGAATAAAAGTCACTTTTCACATGATTTTTTAAAAGACACTTGTGAGATTATGTCGATATGCACGCTTTTACCAAACACAATCGTTGAATTTCATACATTTTTGCCAATCTACTGATATTTTGAAGAAAAAATCAAAAAATATACTGAATTTTGAAAATTTTAGTTGGCAACACTGGTTGTATATGCTATTGTCAAAATGGCGTCGCCATCCGTCAATATCACGGAGCGTGGTATAATTCACTTGAATAAAGGAAGAAAACGGACATCTAATGTTTTAAACTGGACAAATATCAAAGCTAGGAAGCTGAAGGATGTAGGAAAAGAGTATTTATCCAGAAAAAATATTATTAAGCCTGCAATTTACCCGTCGAAACAGTTTTGTGGAATAATGTTGTATACCATTTGACAGTTCTGTTGATCTCATGAATAAAATTATTACGTTCGAAATATTATTAATATGTCGAACGTTAATCGATTGTATTCAATTGATTTATCCATATTGTTATTGGAAATGTTGTTTGATAATAATGCTGGCATTGTAGTTCTCTATATATTGTAGCTTAATCTAATACTGTTTCAATTTTTTTAAATTGTTCCTAGTTCTATTTTGCAAGGTCACTTTGTGCCAAAAAAAAATTTAATCCGGGATGTGTTCTCGATTTTAATATCAAGACAAATATTCAATTAGCATTCAGGTTACTGAATCACAATGGACAAAGTCATCATCTCGTCTCATGTATTGAGAGTCGAATGTCGGACGCTATGTTCAGAAAGCAGACGAAGATTATTCTAAGCTCAAAGACCTCAATGACATGTGTGAATTCATGTTAGATGAGCATGCTGCCTTTTTTAAGGCACTATTGAGTGAAGCAGAATGAATAAAATACATTTTGTGGAATAATGTTGTATGTGAAATTTTCATATACAACATTTTTCCACTAATTTACTATATTTTTTTGTAATAAATCCAAATTTAATTGCCTTTCTTCGCCACTTTACATTTAAAACTCTTAAGAATTGTATGTTTATTGTATTTAAAATATAAAATGTAGCAAAACATAACTGGTTTAATTTTTTCCATTTTTCTCAAAACAAGAATATTGTTGGATACAACATTATTCCGGGCAACGGCTCATTTATTGACACAATATCGGTTATATTTACAACACGTGCTCTTTACTTAGTTGTATTAAACGACTAACTAAATGACACTATGCGCATGCGCATGTACCCTGGAGACCGAAATGAATATAATCATGATAATAAATTATGTGTTCATCGGCGCTCGCAACTTCCGTCACACGCCAAACGTGTTACATCGACGCGCTCAACTTCGTCACACGACAAAAATACATTCCGATCTGTTTTCCCAAACGGGCCAAAAGAAGTATAACTTCAATAAAGTTTCCCGAATGTGACCACCCAGGTTTTGTATGTTCACTCTTTAATGAGCGCGTCAATGAGACGCCCTTGCAAAAGAAAATTGGACAGTTCCACATTCAGTTTGGGCGCAATTGCATTCTAACGATATAAAATCTGATAACTATTCCAAACACTGAAACCATAGTATTCAGTCGACACTTATTTGCTACAGACCACCTCTTCTATTGCGCCGTTCAATGAATGGCTACGAATACCTTACGAACAGCCTGAAACTATGTACGCATCAAATCCATCCAAATCAAATAAATCATTTCTTATACACATGGCAAATCAATTTGGCGTAGGTATTACCTCCTAAACAAACTCTCGGTTGAAATCAACTTTCCGATTAACATTCTCATAGTTTGCGTTTATCAGATTCATAATGTACATTATATGTATATTATGTATCGCAATGATTTGCATGTTTTTTTAAATGGCGAAAAGGCTAGGTAAATAAAGTAACGTAATGCATTTGACATTACTGATTAACTGCTTGTATGTCAATATAAACTTGATTACCTACTAACAATAGCTTCTAGCTTACGTAAGAGCACACTTCAATGAAACGGCAAATAATTTTTAACTACATATAGGTGCGACGAAATTTCGGACTCAGGTGGCAATCGGAGAACGAAAGTCGACCTATGAACACGTCAATTTGTTTTGTGATGACGACGGTGGAATTAATTCTTAAATCGTGTAAAGATGACTAAAAAAAGTTACATATTTACTCGAAAAACAAAACATGTCAATGGATATATTATTATTATTACTCATAGAACAATAAACATAACATTAAATGGACGCATATTGAATTTTTATGACAAATTATGTTTTGTTCTGCTCGCGTCGTTTGCACAATCTTCGCGTCGCGTAATCACGATCGTTTTAGACCGTGCCCTAGCTGAAGAATAGCCTGAACACAGCGGCAATAAGATCTCTTGCATTCGCTAGCAAATAACAACAAATACAGAAAGCGTTTCAAAATTCAAAGTCTTTAACAGTTGAATAAAACACACTCAACTGACTACGGGTAGGTACCTAATACGATACACTGTGTCACTAAACAACAGGTTTTATGTCAGTTAAGCCATCCGCTCACGCAGAAACTAAAATATTTTATAAAACGCAGAACTTGTTGGTGATGGAACTCATAAACTGGCCAGTGACCGATGCTCCGCACACGGCGCTACTAAAACCTAATAATCTCATAACCTCAAACTGTCAAACCCATTGTCTTTCCTACTTCATTCTAAGCTTTTACCTTTACATACCTAATATCTTTACGGGAATATTCAGGCAGCCTGTATTTATACAGGCAACAGTATTTCTCAATATCTGCCACGTATTTTAAATTAAAAATCGGTTCGCCCATCTTTAACTTTTGACGTCTTGGCCAGTTATTTCTTGATCAGTTCAGTCCAGTGCTACCAATTTTGGTAAGAAAATATGACTTTTTATCGAATCTACTGATATTGGTACCACTGTTTTATGGGTGACTGAAAACTGAGATACATCCCTGTAGTCTCCCGACTAGCATGTCGCGTCTCTTCGGTATCTGTCGCGGATGTTTTGAAACTGAGAGATTCCAGTCTTGAAATACATTAGCTGGATACTGGAGTTTTAGTATTTTAGTGAGCGGATTGCCTAAGTAACGTAGTGTTACACCCCTGAAATGGTTCAGGCCTCTTTAGACCTGCAGAGGAGATATCCCCAAATGGGGATGATTTGGCGGTGTAACAGTAGGTACCTACGGGTACCTACGTAGTGTTTATTTTTGCCGTACTGGTATCGTAAATTCGAAGAAAAACCACAGTAAGGTAGGTATCTATATTTGTTGTTGTTCCGATTTGAATAGTCATAGGTTTTTTTCCGTTTAGAAATTGACTGATAATTTGTCAACAAATCTGTTTATCCTAGTCTAAACAAATAAGGTAACTACTTACCTCTTTCAAAGATACATAATTGCCGTCGTCCTCGATGTTTTCCTGTTTGACTGACACGTCAAATCGACCTTCGCTTTTGAAGGTATTTGGTACGTCAATCCATTGGTATGCACCGTCGCTGACCACCTCCGCCGTTTCTTCAACCCATATGTCATCCTTAATTTCGGTTTTTACTTCCATTTTATGCGGTATTTGATATCAAAAGTGTCTTAAGCTTCACGACCTCGGGCGTAGTACAGATGACAGGAGTGTGCACTACAAAATGGCCGTGAATAATTTGTGACCAGATAATGATATAGTAGAAATCTACCAAGTCTACCGCTACAAAATGGCGTTGAATAGTATATATTATATTATACAACAATACATATTTATTGATGGAATAAATATTTCATGGTAAAATTTTTTAAAATAATATTTGCAGCAAAACTGGTTTGTGTGATATTCATAAATGTTAGAAATTAAATTTCTATGCTGATCAATGACTGCGAACCAATAATTAGTCAGAATGGAAATTATTATACCAAACTTCTATTCATTCTAAAGATGTGAATCTTCAACCTTTTAGTTTCAATGTCATTTTTATTACACGTGAATATACAAAATTTGTATTATTATGTTATATTATGTATAATATAGTATTATATGCTAAGAGCAACCGTATATTGAGCTTCGAAAATAGATGTTTGATACTGGGTGTGCGGTGGGGTATGACTTTAGGAGCAACGAGGAGAAAAGAGAACGCACCAAGCAGCCTCTCATCACGCTGAAAGTGAAGAGGCGACGTTGGACCTGGCTCGGCCACGTGCTGCGGATGCCAGAAGAGAACCTCAACCTGGCTTACTTGCACTTCAAGCCGACCGGATTCCGGCGTCCTGGAAGGCCGCTAAATACTATCTACAGTGTGTATACGGCGGAGCTACGGGATGCTGGTTTGACTTGGAACGAAGCAAGAAGACTGGCGAGCGACAGGGATTCATGGAGGCGCCGCGTGGTGTCCAAATGCCCCAATTAAGGGGCGGATATGGCCAAAGAAGAAGAAGATTATTTAATAAATGTTTTTAATATTATTGGCGTGAGAATGTTTTACTTATATTAAAATGACCAGGCTTTAAAACAGTTAATTTACAAAGATACAATAATTATTAATAAGTACATTATTCAATAGATATTCAGCCTTACAGATTGAATTGCAAAAATATACTTTTGCAAAAACCAATAAATAAGGCGATATAGGTATTACTTACAATACAAACAATGATTCGGTTGGTCGATGGTGTGCGGATGTTTACCCCTACTAGTGCAACTGTCTAATTACCTGGCTGATATACGTATTCGTACGCATCCAATCAACGAACCGAATCATTGTTTTGTTTTTACTGTACACGGTTACTCAATACAGGGCATTATTGACCTCCGTCAATGATTTTTTTTCCATTAACTTTAGCAAAATAGTATTAAATCAGGGCTCGAAATGGACCGGAACGCCCCGGAGCGCCGTTCCTGTTCGTGAAATCGGTAAAATTATCGCTCCGTCTCGTGGAATAAATAATTTGGCCGTCTGAGCTATATAAGCTATATAATGGAATATCTAACACACTTATATTTGTGAAAAAAAAAATAACATAAACTTTGATAACTTTACCATGTGAAAATCTTCAGAAAACTGTCGAGCGCTCCGGTTCGTAAATTTTTCCATTTCAAGCGCTGTATTAAATAAATTATTAGCATTTTTTTAGGTAGGTAACTAACTATCTATCTAAATCTTATAAAAATAATCATTTTCTGCATTTCGATAGATTTTCAATTTTTTTTTGTACGTATGGTTTTGTTTAATTTGAGAATTTTGAGATAATTACATAATTTTATTATTGTGTAAAATTGCAAATAATTTTATTGTAAAAGTAGGTAAGTACTATTTTGAATGGATTATGACCTTTATATGAAATAGTAAAATATTCATACATTAGTGGCTAGCCAAACTTTAGTGAGGTACTTACCTATCATATAAAATTAATAATATCAATTGTAAGGTTTCTTGATCTTCTTCTTCCACGGCGCTACATCCCGGGGTGGGATTTGGCCTCCTCCACTCACTCCGGTCTCTCGCCACACTTCTCTAGTGACCGCAGTGACGTCCCGTGGGGGTAGGCAGATTGAGCGTCGCTTGGGGGCGGCAGTTACCCAAAAGGCGGCACATCGAGGAGAATCACTAGGTAGGATGTAGAAATAGCTACCTAGACTTAGTAATAACGGAAATATCTTTCTATTAAAAAAATCAGCTCGGTGGTTGGAAACAAAATGTATTAATTAGGTACTATAAAAGTTTTAAAAGGATTTTCTTGTCGGATTCGCGATGTCTAGTTTACTTCAGTTGTCCTTGAACGTCGCGTTCTTGGTGAATAGCAATGACACGTGCATACCTAATTTAAAATGTATCCAAATATGTTTGCAAGTCACTCACGAGTTTTGGAAGTTGGAAGTGTATTTTTAAATGTACCTATCTGAAACCATAGATTCGCAATATTGTCTATTGAAGCAGAGATGGCATTTAAATTAGATTTAGTGGTATATAATATATTGTTAGTAATGTATCTACACAACACATTTCTTAAAGTGCGGCCACACCGGCAACAAGTCGCGCGACAACTCGTTAAATTTTACGATAATTATCATGCTTATCGTAAAATTTAACGAGTTGTCGCGCGACTTGTTTTCGGTGTGGACCCGGCATTAGATATTGGAGTCATGAAAGGATGATATAAAGTACTGCATAAAAAATGTGGCGGCATTTTGGCACTGCCTTGGGGCGGCATTCTTTCTAGGGACGTCACTGAGTGACCGGGTCTTACTATGTGAAGCCAGTCCACTTCTACGGCGTCAGCCCATCTCCTTCTTGGACGGCCTCTGGGCCTCTTCCGTTGGAGTAGCCACTTCGTCATGATCCTTGGCGCTCTAACTTCAGGCATTCTCTCCACATGTCCCGCCCATCGTAGTCTTTGGGACTTACAATATCTTATGATTGTTTGCTGTTCAATCAGCTCTTCTAACTCGTGGTTCATTTTTCTACCTATCATATAAAATTAATAATATCAATTGTAAGGTTTCTAGATCAGAGATCTTTAATTATTATAGGTCTATAGCAGTTCCTTCAGCTCCAGGTAATTTATTTGATTCTGTATACAAAAGGCATTATTAATTATGATCACGATATTTGAATACAAAAGCTATTTACCAACATTTGGCGCGTCATATTGTTTCATATTATGTTATTTACCAATTTGATTTTATTCAATGAATCTCGGAATTTTATGTCAAACTCTGGTAAGTATCTGGTATAAGAGTGTTGCTATTGCACACGATTAATTTAAAAAAAAACGCATAATTTTTAAAATCTCAAAAATGTTTTGTCAAAAAGGGGGGGTTTCATGACTTTTTTCGTCACACCAGCAGTGATGCGGCCCGCGTTACTTTACAAATATACGTATTTGGCCCGAAGAAAAAAAAGGTTGAGTATCATTGGCTTAGAGGAACACCATAGTTCGTTCTCTTCGTTGAATTCTACGATTCATTCCCATGGTAATCACATTGGTGGCCATTTTTAAACAAAAAAAAATGTTTATGCCGCGCCAAATGTATTTATAATAAAATGTGATTAACGTGATATTACTTAATGTATATGTAAACTAAATGTTGGGCTAGTGTATGAATAATTATACCATTTCACTGGACCGTTATATTATTTAGGTTCTAATTCTAATCCTAAGGTTATGGGTGGTATGAAGCTGATAATCTCTTAAAAATACGTAAATGTTCTTAAAAAGCCTCTAAATGTAATGTTTATAATTACACACATGTGCATTGTCTTAATATTACCCCTTATAAATTATAACCTAGAAATAAAAATCTTATTCTAAAATCGAGAATATTATTATATATTATTTTCCATCTCATTCCTTTCCACAGTATAAATAATCTTACATTTCTTTCACACGCACTATGTAATTATTATAAAATCATCTTATGAACTAACTACATTTTTATTCTTAATTCTAACACATTTTCAATTACAAATTTTACACGCTATTGTTTATATGTTATATTATATAGGCTTACATTTTATTTTATACAAATCAACACAAAGGTCAAACTCATTACTTATTAACCATCATTCATACCACCTCACCAGGTTTTCCATTCACGTCTGTTGTTGTTGTTGTGGTATGTTTGGCGTGTAGGGCACCGGGGCAAGCCCCATATCCCTTTCATCTGTATGATGGCGTGTGATGGAAGTCTCCTCCCTTGCGGGTTTTTCTGTAATATCTGCATCATGGCTTGTTGGTTTGAATTAAAATAGTGTTTCTTTTTCTTCTTTCTTCTTTCTTCACTCTTGTCGGCGCTCGTTCGTTTCTCTTTATCTTGGTCTGGATCTAGGTCCTTTTGCTGGTTAGTCTTTTCATGAGTTCGTTGGCGATATCGATGGCGTTCTTGAGCGCCATCAGCGCTTCATTGATTTGGTCTGGCTCCGACATTCACGTCTTACACAGCTTCCAAAGCATAAGACGTTGGACTTACTCCTGGAAATAAACATTTTAACTCATCATGGAATATGAGCATACGGTTCGTTTATTCAAGTGACTATTATACCCTGTATACAAGTGCATGGATGTACTGTGCAGAGTAAGAAAATATATTGGGAAATATGTATTATCCTGCAGTTGGCAAGATTCCAATTTGGAAGATTCCTAATTGTGATGATTTATTGCGCGCAAGTAAGATTGTATTCGCACCTGCGCAGTAGAACGATAAAGAACATGCCGGTAAAAAAACGAACTACTCATTTTGAGCTCCGATTTTTAATACGACCTGTCAGATAGTAGTATAAAATGACAACCTCGCGTCTCGCTTAATCTTGAAGAATGAGATTGGAGAGATAGTCAGCACTTTTACGCGTAAACAGTTATTGTCATGACAGTTTAAAATAAACACAATTGCCGACAGTAATTCGAGGCATGTGTACAGGCGCTATTAGATCAGGTTACATGTTCAGGCCTTTCAAGTGTTCCAGGTTGGACGTTAGTAGAGGACAAACATCCCAGGGGTGTATCAGAAAATATAATATTTTATTAAATTTTAATTTTTATATAAATGAAAAATATAATATATATGAAGTACCTACTGATTTTGCTCATTGCCCTATGCCAAAGAGCTGCAAATCATAGAGTTAGAGCAAAACAAAACAAAGCATATGTAGGTAACTAGGCTCTTTGCTTCTTGACTTATTCACTTCACGGTTGTATAAAATATAAAGAAAACTTTGGTTCTTTCAAAGCATTTTAGGTAGTAACAGTTTAACATTATAAATACAACGTTTGTGCACTCATATTGAAGGTAATAATTATTTCACTATCCAACAAAGAGCCACCGTTTGACATTTTCGACAAAGGGTATTTTATATTGTGTAGGTGGATTATATACTTAGTGGATATTTTCTCATTTTCTAAAATTTTGCCAATTAGCACCTCAAATAATTAACCATCCTTGACTTCTTTCGGATTCGGCATCTGCCAATGTTGATTTGGAATTTTCTCACATAATTAGAGTTCATAATTATCATGCGATACTTAATTCAAACAAACATTGGAAAACACCTAGTTCAAGTTTAGTAAAATCAAATTGAAAAATATACCATTTTCTCAAGGTCGATTTTTGTAATAAGTATAATATCTACCTATGCGAAACGGGGTTTTCTGCATAAGCGGTAAAGAAATCTAAATATCAAGCCTGTTTAGTAGTAGAAAAAACCTGGATTTGATAATCTTTGTGCTAATGAACAAGCAAAAAAAACATACTTAAATTTACAAACAAATTAATTTAAAAATGCATATATTATAGAACATAAAAACACTACATTATAACCAATAGAAAACATCTTTTTTGAAAAAACTAAGACACCTCGCAGTAATTGAATCTGCATTTCTCAGGTTTCGCGCCACATAGACCACTATGCTAAAGGCGCCATTCCTAATTGCGACAAACCATAACTAATGGCTCTTAATCTCTGAAGCACTTTTCAAAACTTCTATTGGCTATCGGGTTTTGTATTTTAAATTAACGTGATAAGAGCCATTAATATTTTAATTGGTTATAATATATTTTCTCAAAAGTGTATTAAAAATTATATGTGTTCAATAATTAGAATGTTACATTTTTAAATCATGTGAATTATTCGATGAATAAAGTGGATAGTTAATTAAAATATATTACATATTAAATTAAACCTTTCTAATTATTCTGTATTTTTTCCCCGATTTTTTATGATAATACTTTTTTAATAATTTAGTAGTAACATAAATTTTGGAAACCAATCCTCGAGACTACATCCGAAATCCACAGTAGGTTTAGATGGTATTCCTCCATGGCTACTGAAGGAAAGAATGAAATGACTTTTAAGTGATCCTTTGTTGTATAATTTAATCTATGTTTGAGTAATTTACTTTGCCTGATTGTTGGAGCTTAATTCGTATAAGACCGGTGCATAAAAATGGCTTGGTTTTTGAAGCAACTCAGTGGCTGTTCTGTCTGCACCGGTCAAACTATGTGAGTACATTTTACATACATACATAATGTGGATGGTCAGCTGACTGATGCTTAACATGGATTTCGATCTACTCGATGAACAGTTACAACCTAATAGTATAGTACACTGAGTATATATCTCGTTCACTAGATAAAAATTGTCAAGTAATGTTATTTTGAAGGGTACTAGGGTTTTTCGAGGTAAAATTAACCCCAGGCCTTATTGGATAAGAAGCTCTTTTTGTTAGTCAGGAAACACAAAAAATATAATAATTTAATGCAATTCTGTGCGTGAATTATCATTTAAATATATTATCAAACATCATTATCACATCCAAATTATTCGCACCAATAGTATACCGTGGAGCTAGATTACTTATAAAATAGGTATTTGAAAATGTAACTAGGTAATCCACAAGTAAAATAGCTCCAAGAGCGACTTCACTGTCAGTGAAAATTAATCCTGTATGTTTATCTCAGTTAACTTGTCTTGGTGGTTGCATTTGTGTCTTTTAAGACTACGAAGATGCAAGAAATTTTTAAAACACACATGACATTGGTGTGGTTTTTCTATATTGTGTGTTTTTTTATGTTTTTTGAGGGCACTACTTTGGACAAACTTTTTAGAACACAAATCGCATTTATGTGGTTTATCACCAGTATGTATCATTTTATGTCTGTTGAGAACACTAACTTGCCGAAATTTTTCAAAACATACATCGCATTGTTGTGGTTTTTCACCAGTATGTGTCATCTTATGCATTTTAAGACTACTAAAATGCCGGAATTGTTTAAAACACACATCGCATTGATGTGGTTTTTCACCAGTATGTGTCATTATATGTCTTTTGAGAGCATTCAATTCTAAGAATTTTTTTAAACACACATCGCATTGATGTGGTTTTTCACCAGTATGTGTCATTGTATGTCTTTTGAGATCATTAATTGTAATGAAATTTTTAAAACAAACTTCGCATTGATGTGGTTTTTCACCAGTATGTGTCATTTTATGTGTTTTGAGAACACTAAGATGCCGAAATTTTTTAAAACATACTTCGCATTGATGTGGCTTATCACCAGAATGTGTCAATTTATGGCTTTTAAGATACTTAATTTGCATAAAGTCTTTATAGCATATATCGCATTGATGAGGACCGTCTTCCATCGTACGTTTGGTTGTATTGGTTGTCTGTGCCATCTTGTTGTTCGCCAGGGAATTGTCATCAGTTTCTTTTTTAACAATGTCCAGTGGTTGACTGTTGGTATCACATACTGTCAAACGATGCTGAATGGATACCTACGAAAAGAACAGGGTTGATATATTCAATTCTAGAAAATTAAAATAAATATAATCATTATTAAACGTTCATGTCATGTAGGTATCGATATTTTTACGGAAAATGATGTTATTTTTTACAATTTAAAGTTATATAGCGCATAACGGCCCACATACTCAGCGTAGGTCAAAATCAAGCTTTTATGGTATTTTCAGAGCATAACCCTGGGCATCCTTTAATCGTTGTAGATAATCTATTAATTATATAATTTTGTAGCTTATCCTTTGTATTTATTTTAAACATTTGATGACTGCATATAAAGTATTTTTATTACATAAAACAGTATTCTTTTATGTAATAAAATGCCTAATTCTTGTCAAATTTTGGATCAAAAAGATTATAAAATATATTTTTTTATCGTAAGAATGTCACTATATAATGTTAACATTAATTTTACTAATGGTTGTGTAAATGCGTTTAAATATTAATGATTCTAAAAAATCTTAACACCACTGCACATGGACGTACTGAAATATGCCTATATTCTTAAACATTAGAGCGAGAAATTTAAAAGAATACTATTTTATGTAATAAAAATACTTTATGCAGTCATCAATTAATGTTTAAAATAAATATAAAGGATCATAAGGCTTTAAAATTATATAAATAGATTATCTACAACGTTTAAGGAATGTCCAGGGTTATGCTCTGAAAATACCATAAAAGTTACATTTTAACCTATGCTGAGCAGGTGGGCCATTAAAAAACAATTTTTATAATTGAACATGGTTACCTGGTCTAATGGCCAGTATTGTGCATGAGAATACACAGCATGATGAGTCTCATTATCAATTTCGGGGATTGCGTTATCAACAAATTCTTCCTTGATGATGACTCCTTCATTGTCATTCTCAGACTTTATATTGAAGAGACCGATTTCACGCTTCTGAAAATAACAGCATTATTAATGTTTCAGAACAGTATCACCATTATTATCAGCCGGAGGAGGCATCAATGACCGCCAATTCATGACTGCATTTGGCAAGCGAATGTTTGGTCACGGATCTATATTCTGCCACAATTCGAGTACTACTAAGTTAGGAGGTATTGGCGGTTCACAGTCGATACATCAAATATATTGGGAGGTAATACAAAATGACAATATATTATTCTATAAATGAGAATGTACAAATATATGAGGTACCTCTGAATCCTCGTGCATACTTTTATGGTCCTTTAAAAAATGCTCAGATAAAAAAAAATTCCAACACACGTTGCAAACAAAATTTCGATCGAAAAATGAAGCTCTGTTTAACCTTAGACGGACTTCTTTCGCAGGTAAAAGAGCTATTTCATTTTGAATGTCCGGTTCTTGAACTTCAATTTTAACAAACGACTGTGCATTTTGTCTCTCAAGGATATCAGGTGCTATTATAAGATCCATCTCGCGGTTCACGAACGGGGTCTGCCAAGAAATAAAATACAAACATTAATTAAACAAATCATACAACACTATAAAAACACATTTAAAAAATCGGTGTCTACTTATGTACGCGCGTTAGAAGTTATACTTCTTTGGCGTAACAAAACAAATTAAGCCGTTACCTGAGTCTATTAATATTACAGTGGATTAGGTTTATGAAAACGTACGCGAATCATCTGTGTCTCATATAGCACATGATAATTGTAATTTAATCATTGTAATTGACCAAAACTCATCTTTGCCATACAGCGGTTATAATCGATTCCGAAAAGCCCTTGATGAATAATTAAAAAATCAAATTTTAATATATTTTTTGAATTATTTACCAACTCAACATTCACAAAATTTACTCATAAATAATGCTTACATAAATATAATCTCAAATCTTGCATCTATACACTTTTCTGCAATATAAATAAGTTTTATGAATATAAAATAACAATGTAGAATGTTAGTCTCCAAAATTTTTTTTATAAACATACAATTATATTTATTATGACACAATATCGGTTATATTTACAACACGTGCTCTTTACTTAGTTGTATTAAACGACTAACTAAATGACACTATGCACATGCGCATGTACCCTGGAGACCGAAATGAATATAATCATGATAATAAATTATGTGTTCATCGGCGCTCGCAACTTCCGTCACACGTCAAACGTGTTACATCGACGCGCTCAACTTCGTCACACGACAAAAATACATTCCGATCTGTTTTCCCAAACGGGCCAAAAGAAGTATAACTTCAATAAAGTTTCCCGAATGTGACCACCCAGGTTTTGTATGTTCACTCTTTAATGAGCGCGTCAATGAGACGCCCTTGCAAAAGAAAATTGGACAGTTCCACATTCAGTTTGGGCGCAATTGCATTCTAACGATATAAAATCTGATAACTATTCCAAACACTGAAACCATAGTATTCAGTCGACACTTATTTGCTACGGACCACCTCTTCTATTGCGCCGTTCAATGAATGGCTACGAATACCTTACGAACAGCCTGAAACTATGTACGCATCAAATCCATCCAAATCAAATAAATCATTTCTTATACACATGGCAAATCAATTTGGCGTAGGTATTACCTCCTAAACGAACTCTCGGTTGAAATCAACTTTCCGATTATCATTCTCATAGTTTATCAGATTCATAATGTACATTATATGTATATTATGTATCGCAATGATTTGCATTTTTTTTTAAATAGCAAAACGGCTAGGTACTTAAGTTAATAAATAAAGTAAACGTAATGCATTTGACTTTACTGATTAACTGCTTGTATGTCAATATAAAATTGATTACCTACTAACAATAGCTTCTAGCTTACTTAAGAGCATACTTCAATGAAACGGCAAATAATTTTCAACTATAGGTGCGACGAAATTTCGGACGCGCTGGCAATCGGAGAGCGAAAGTCGAGCTATGAACACGTCAATTTGTTTTGTGATGGCGACGGGGGAATTAATTCTTAAATCGTGTAAAGATGACTAAAAAGTTACATATTTACTCGAAAAGCAAAACATGTCAATGGATATATTATTATTATTACTCATAGAACAATAAACATAACATTAAATGGACGCATATTGAATTTGTATAACAAAGTATGTTTTGTTCTGTACGTGTTGTTTGCACAATCTTCGCGTCGCGTAATCACGATCGTTTTAGACCGTGCCCTAGCTGAAGAATAGCCTGAACACAGCGGCAATAAGATCTCTTGCATTCGCTACCAAATAACAACAAATACAGAAAGCGTTTCAAAATTCAAAATCTTTCAACAGTTGAATAAAACACACTCAACTGACTACGGGTAGGTACCTAATACGATACACTGTGTCACTAAACAACAGGTTTTATGTCAGTTAAGCCATCCGCTCACGCAGAAACTAAAATATTTTATAAAACGCAGAACTTGTTGGTGATGGAACTCATAAACTGGTCAGTGACTGATGCTCCGCACACGGCGCTACTAAAACCTAATAATCTCATAACCTCAAACTGTCAAACCCATTGTCTTTCCTACTTCATTCTAAGCTTTTAGCTTTACATACCTAATATCTTTACGGGAATATTCTGGCAGCCTGTATTTATACAGGCAACAGTATTTCTCAATATCTGCCACGTATTTTAAATTAAAAATCGGTTCGCCCATCTTTAACTTTTGACGTCTTGGCCAGTTATTTCTTGATCAGTTCAGTCCAGTGCTACCAATTTTGGTAAGAAAATATGACTTTTTATCGAATCTACTGATATTGGTACCAATGTTTTATGGGTGACTGAAAACTGAGATACATCCCTGTAGTCTCCCGACTAGCATGTCGCGTCTCTTTGGTATCTGTCGCGGATGTTTTGAAACTGAGAGATTCCAGTCTTGAAATACATTAGCTGGATACTGGAGTTTTAGTATTTTAGTGAGCGGATTGCCTAAGTAACGTAGTGTTACACCCCTGAAATGGTTCTGGCCTCTTTAGACCTGCAGAGGAGATATCCCCAAATGGGGATGATTTGGCGGTGTAACAGTAGGTACCTACGTAGTGTTTATTTTTGCCGTACTGGTATCGCAAATTCGAAGAAAAACCACAGTAAGGTAGGTATCTATATTTGTTGTTGTTATTTGTCAACAAATCTGTTTATCCTAGTCTAAACAAATAAGGTAACTACTTACCACTTTCAAAGATACATAATTGCCGTCGTCCTCGATGTTTTCCTGTTTGACTGACACGTCAAATCGACCTTCGCTTTTGAAGGTATTTGGTACGTCAATCCATTGGTATGCACCGTCGCTGACCACCTCCGCCGTTTCTCCAACCCATATGTCATCCTTAATTTCGGTTTTTACTTCCATTTTATGCGGTATTTGATATCAAAAGTGTCTTAAGCTTCACGACCTCGGGCGTAGTACAGATGACAGGAGTGTGCACTACAAAATGGCCGTGAATAATTTGTGACCAGATAATGATATAGTAGAAATCTACTAAGTCTACCGCTACAAAATGGCGTTGAATAGTATGACCAGATATACTACAATACATATTTATTGATGGAATCAATATTTCATGATAAAATTTTTTTTAAATAATATTTGCAGCAAAACTGGTTTGTGTTATATTCATAAATGTTAGAAATTAAATTTCTATGCTGATCAATGACTGCGAACCAATAATTAGTCAGAATGGAAATTATTATACCAAACTTCTATTCATTCTAAAGATGTGAATCTTCAACCTTTTAGTTTCAATGTCATTTTTATTACATGTGAATCTACAAAATTTGTATTAATATGTTATATTATGTATAATATAGTATTATATGCTTAGAGCAACCGTATATTGAGCTTCGAAAATAGATGTTTGATACTGGGTGTGCGGTGGGGTATGACTTTAGGAGCAACGAGGAGATAAGAGAACGCACCAAGCAGCCTCTCATCACGCTGAAAGTGAAGAGGCGACGTTGGACCTGGCTCGGCCACGTGCTGCGGATGCCAGAAGAGAACCTCAACCTGGCTTACTTGCACTTCAAGCCGACCGGATTCCGGCGTCCTGGAAGGCCGCTAAATACTATCTACAGTGTGTATACGGCGGAGCTACGGGATGCTGGTTTGACTTGGAACGAAGCAAGAAGACTGGCGAGCGACAGGGATTCATGGAGGCGCCGCGTGGTGTCCAAATGCCCCAATTAAGGGTCGGATATGGCCAAAGAAGAAGAGATTATTTAAAAAATGTTTTTAATATTATTGGCGTGAGAATGTTTTACTTATATTAAAATGACCAGGCTTTAAAACAGTTTATTTACAAAGATACAATAATTATTAATAAGTACATTATTCAATAGATATTCAGCCTTACAGATTGAATTGCAAAAATAATATACTTTTGCAAAAACCAATAAATAAGGCGATATAGGTATTACTTACAATACAAACAATGATTCGGTTGGTCGATGGTGTGCGGATGTTTACCCCTACTAGTGCAACTGTCTAATTACCTGGCTGATATACGTATTCGTACGCATCCAATCAACGAACCGAATCATTGTTTTGTTTTTACTGTACACGGTTATTCAATACAGGGCATTATTGACCTCCGTCAATGATTTTTTTTCCATTAACTTTAGTAAAATAGTATTAAATCAGGGCTCGAAATGGACCGGAACGCCCCGGAGCGCCGTTCCTGTTCGTGAAATCGGTAAAATTTTCGCTCCGTCTCGTGGAATAAATAATTTGGCCGTATGAGCTATATAAGCTATATAATGGAAAATCTAACACACTTATATTTATGAAAAAAAACACAAACTTTGATAACTTTACTATGTAAAAATCTTCAGAAAACTGTCGAGCGCTCCGATTCGTAAATTTTTCCATTTCGGGCGCTGTATTAAATACATTATTAGCATTTATTTAGGTAGGTAACTTTCTATCTATCTAAATCTTATAAAAATAATCATTTTCTGCATTTCGATAGATTTTCAATATTTTTTTGTACGTATGGTTTTTTTGGTAATTTGAGAATTTGGAGATAATTACATAATTTTATTATTGTGTGAAATTGAAAATAGTTTTGATGTAAAAGTAGGTAAGTACGTATTTTGAATAGATTATGACCTTAATATGAAATAGTAAAATATTCGTACATTAGCGGCTAGCCAAACTTTAGTTAGGTAACTACCTTTCATATAAAATTAATAATAATATCATTTGTAAGATTTCTTGATCTTCTTCTTCCACGGCGCTACAACCCGGGGTGGGATTTGGCCTCCTCCACTCACTCCGGTCTTTCGCCACACTTCTCCAGTTACCGGGTCTTACTATATGAAGCCAGTCCACTTCTACGGTGTCAGCCCATCTCCTTCTTGGACGGCCTCTGGGTCTCTTCCGTTGGTGTAGCCACTTCGTCATGATCCTTGGCGCTCTAACTTCCGGCATTCTCTCCACATGTCCCGCCCATCGTAGTCTTTGGGACTTACAATATCTTATGATTATTTGCTGTTCAATCAGCTCTTCTAACTCGTGGTTCATTTTTCTACCTATCATATAAAATTAATAATATCAATTGTAAGGTTTCTAGATCAGAGATCTTCAATTATTATAGGTCTATAGCAGTTCCTTCAGCTCCAGGTAATTTATTTGATTCTGTATACACAAGGCATTATTAATTTTGATCACTATATTTGAATACAAAAGCTTTTTACCAACATTTGGCGCGTCATATTATTTCATATTATGTTATTAGTGGGTACGAGATGTTTTTAAGTTATGTATATTCAGTATATATGGAACAATGGCATTATTAATGGACAACGCATTCAGTACAGTAGCTAGCAAGTAAATTCGCACATAGCGACATTCACACATGTATAGGTCGACGTCACGGGACAAAATTTGGCAATTTCCATTATGAGATATCACGCATCGGGAATTTATAGCAATATCATCTTTATTGTAATGGCGTTAGAACAGTGTTTCTAGTGTCAATGTTCATTTGAGCGAACGATATTGATATTAATATATGAATTATTATGCCATTCGGCAGACCTGACAAAAATCATCGTGAATTTATAGCAATATCACCTTTATTGTAATGGCGTTAGAACAGATTATGCCATTCGGCAGACCCGACAAAAAAGTAAGTGCCATTTTTTTCCAGATGCTTCGTCCATACTAATGTCATTGATATGGAATGACACATTCTCAAAATCTTGTCAATTATTCTTTGAATATAAAAAATAGTTTAGTAACATAATTAGTTTTAAAAAAAGGCACGAAAGACACTTTGTGAATAGAATATTTTGTGAACAACATAATATTTAGACATCGTTTGTAATTTGATGCAAATATGGGAACACTAAGCGTATAGTCATAATATGAAAAAAACAATAATATATGAATGTATCTCGATATTTTTATTTATTTTGAATTAAGTGAACAAATTCGCTGTATTTTTATTTAGCGTGACAAATACTAAATAGATTTATAACTTATTACCAAAAACAATTACTACCTACGTATTAAAAAATTAAAAAACATAACGAAGAACGAATTGAATTTACAAACAACATCAAGGTATTATGAATTCTTTTGCAGTCCTATTATCCATTTTATACAGTCGAACAATACATGGCATAAATTTGATTCGTTTAAATATATCAATGAAAATATATTATAATATTTATGAATTGCAATGAAATGTAATAATGTTTTACTCAGATATCAGTGATTATTTGCACCAAAATAAAGACCCCGCAATTGTTACATAAGGGTAAATTTGAAAAAGTTTAACAAACCTATTACATTATTTAGTTGCAATCATAAATAGTTAACAATGCACTATCAAGATTGGGGAAGGGGCCCCTTTTCTTGTTTGAAAGCCACATTTATACATGTGTAATCAAATTGAGGAAAGAAACTTCAATTTAAAATTTTAGTTATGTTCTGTAAAAATATATTACTTATATACATATCATAACCTTTCTAATTATTCTGTAAATTACGTTTTTTTCCATTTTTTGTGATAATACATTTTTAACAATTTACTAGTACATACATTTTAGAAACCATTACTCGAGACTATGTACAAAATCCACAGTAGGTATGTGGGTACCTTACGGATCTTTAGGCAGAGTGTATATTTAAGTTAGCATCTTAGTTTGTTTTAATACCCTAGAACTATGTTACTTTGTAATATAGCTAGTATTAAAAGTATGTCTTTCAATATCAATTTCAAATCATTTGCCAACGGCACACTCTGCGGTCAGTGAACTCGGATAAGCAAACCGCCTCACAATAACATATATAATTTTTTCTCGCTAAATTCACTGTTCATAAGAATTCAGGAATGCAAACGCATTAATAACAAGTCATTATTATTGCCAGAAAATTACTGGTCCGAACGTGAAAGAATGCAATAGTGCAACTTTGTATCATGAAATATATTATTAATTAATTTATAACGCTATGTCGTAATGCAAACAGAGACAGTTTTCTACGAATTGTTTACCAGGGCATGAACTCTCCATCGGTCATGCGGTAAATAATGACATGCATCCACAGGTCGGTCGCCCCAAGCCAACTTAGTATTTCCTTTGTCTCAAATCACTATAACAACCAAGGGGGCGCGAGATTAAATCTACACAAGTAATAAAGCCATTCTAACTTCCGGTCGCGCATCTACGATCTAATGATTAATAATTTTCTCACACCGCATCTCCGTAATTATTAACTATAAAAATCACTCAATATCATAGTACGTGTCTGAATTAAAAATTGTATCATTTATGGCTAAGGGAAATAAACTGGGCTACTTTATCACGCACAATCCTTCTACTCATTGGAATCAACCTACCCCGTCTCACTCTCGCTTACCGTAGGTTAAGATGGTATTCCTTTATGGCTACTGAAAGGAAGGAGGGAAACAACGTTTAAGTGATCATTTGTTGTATGACTTAATCTATGTTTGAGTAAATTTACTGTGCCTGATTGTTGGAGCTTAACTTGTAGAAGACCGGTGCATAAAAATGGCTTAGTCTCTGAACCAACATTCACCCAGTAGCTGTTCTGTCTGCACCGGTCAAACTATTTGAGTCCATTTTACATAAATACATAATGTGGATGGTCAGCTGACTGATGCTTAACATGGTTTTCGATCTACTCGATCAACAGTTACAACCTAATATAGTACACTGAGTATAAATCTCGTTCACTAGGTAAACATAGTCATGTAATGTGATTTTGAAGAGTACCAGGGTTTTTCGAGGTAAAATTAACCCCAGGCCTTAATGGATAAGAAGCTATTTCTATTAGTCAGGAAACACAAAAAATATAATAATTTAATAATGCAATTCTGTAAGTGAATTATCAGTTAAATATATTATCAATCATCATTATCACATCCGAATGATTCGCACCAATAATATACCGTAGTGCTATATCAGTTAAAGATTAGTATTTTAAAATGTAACTAGGTAATCTACAAGTAAAATAGCTCCGAGTGCGACTTTTCCCTGTCAGTGAAAATTATTGCTGTGTGTTTATCTCACTTAACTTGTCTTGATTGTTACATTGGTGTTTTAAGACTACGAAGTAGCAAGAATTTTTTAAGGCACATGAGATTGATGTGGTTTTTCACTATCGTGTGTCATTTTATGTTTTTTGAGGGCACTAATTTGGACAAATTTTTTAAAACACAAATCGCATTGATGTGGTTTATCACCAGTATGTACCATTTTATGTCTTTTGAGAACACTAATATGCAGAAATTTTTTAAAACATACATCGCATTGATGTGGTTTTTCACCAGTATGTGTCATTTTATGTATTTTAAGAACACTTATTAGAAGAAAATTTTTTAAGCATACATCGCATTGATGTAATTTTTCACCAGTATGAGTCATTTTATGGTATTTAAGACTACTAAAATGCCGGAATTCTTTAAAACACACATCACATTTATGTGGTTTTTCACCAGTGTGTGTCATCATATGTCTTTTGAGAGCATTAATTTCCAAGAATTTTTTTAAACACACATCGCACTGATGTGGTTTTTCACCAGTATGTGTCATTGTGTGTCTTTTAAGATCATTGATTCTAATGAAATTTTTAGAACATACCTCGCATTTATGAGGTTTTTCCCCAGTATGTGTCATTTTATGTCTTTTGAGAGCACTTGCATCTAGTATTTTTATTAAGCATACATCGCATCGATGTGGTTTTTCAGCGGAATGTGTCTTTTTATGGCGTTTGAGATACTTAACTTGCATAAAGTTTTTATAGCATATATCGCATTGATGTGTACCGTCTTCCATCGTACGTTTGGTTGTATCGGTTGTCTGTGCCATCTTGTTGTTCGCCAGGGAATTGTCAACAGTATCTTTTCTAACAAATTCCAGTGGTTGACTGTTGGTATCACATACTGTGGTGAAACGCTGCCGAATAGAAACCTACGAAAAGAACAGGGTTGGTATATTCAATTCTAGAAAATTAAAATAAATATAATCATTGTTAAACGTTAATGTCGTGTAGGTATCGATGTTCTTATGAAAAATGATGTTATTGCTTACAATTTTAAGTTATATTGCGCTTAAAAAACAATCTTTACAATTGAACATGTGTACCTGATCTAATGGCCGGTATTGTGGATCGGAGTAGACAGGATGAGGCGTCTCGTTATCGATTTCGGGGTTTGCGATATCAACCAATTCTTCTTTGATGATGACTCCTTCATTATCATTCTCAGATTTTATGTTGAAGAGACCGATTTCACGCTTCTGAAAATAACATTATTATCAGCCGGAGGAGGCATCAATGGCCGCCAATTTATGACTGCATTTGGGAAGCGATTTATATTCTGCCCCAATTCGAGTACTTACGTCTACCTTCGATAATATGTTTTATTCCCTTAGAATGCTACGCAACGATATATCGTTGTTTTTGATAATGGCCAGTAATGCTAACAACGATCGTCGTTTTGCTTTTCATGGCTGAAATGTGAAGTTGATTTGGGAACATACTACTGCACCAGTGGTACGAAACATTGTTTTACTATCTATTTAATTGTATTGTTGTGTAATATAACCCCATTCATGTTTTGTTACTGGGTAGGTTTTGAACTTATAACTATTGTATTTTTTTTCATGGCATCACCCTTGTTACAATGAAAACATTAATTCCAAATACAAATTACAGTTTACAATGTAAAAATTTGTTTAGTCAAATTTTTGGTGGAAGGACGTTTTATTTTATTTTATCCATTTGAAACAATGGGAAAGTCTTTTACTCAACTCAGTGTTTAAATTAAAGTGGATTTGTGCTATATAAAAACAGTTTCATTTAAGTATATAAAAATAATGAAATAAAATCATTTCTTATACATATTTTAAATGTTCCAATAAACAAACACCATAAAGACCCTTTTCACAAATCACGCATATTGTACGCGATATTTTCACAAGGCCACCATGCAAAAAAATTCTTTTCGGCCGGGTAGTTTTCTAATTCCACTACTTTGTATTATCCTTCGTGTGGGATAACCGATTGTTTCCAATAACTGGTAAAAATCAAAACTCTGTGCGCCGATAGTGCATTTCGCTCGCTCTCGCGATCGCCCGTATGATGGACTGAGAAAGAGATATGTAAATTACTTTTAATAGCACATGCAGCGGGCGATATCTAATTGCCTCATTATCTATTCAAAACGATAAATTAATTACAAAACGTGTTTTCATAATATTCCGATTTCACAGAATCAAATAGAGTGGTAAGGTGTCTAAAAATAATACAATACTTTAATTTATCGACAATTATTGGTAGCAATCCTCGACCGGATTTTGCACAACATCGTAGCAGCCAAAGGGTTAAGTCATGTCGCGTAATGTCCAACATGTACCATACCATGTTAAGTTGAGGACACGAAGTGATTAAGAATTTACACCATTCGCACACATTGGTTGATTATTCGACATGAATCATATTGGGAGGTATAACAAATGAGAATGTTCGAATATATGAGGTACCTGTGAATCACTGTGGAACGTCGACGTCTTCCAGCATTCGCCAAACTTTTCCAACGAGTGACAGCTTTCGTCGACGGCCGACACCTCGTGCATACTTATATGGTCCTTTAAAAAGTGCCCAGATGAAAAAAAAATATAACACAGCTTGCAAACAAAATTTCTATCGAAAAATGAAGCTCTGTTCAACCTTAGACGGGTTTCTTTCGCTGGTGCAAGAGTTATTTCTATTTTAATGTCCGGTTTTTGAACTTCAATTTTAACAAACGACAGTGCAGATTGTATCTCAAGGATATCAGGTGCTATTAAAGGATCTATGTCACGGTTTACGAATGGGGTCTGTCAATAAATACATACAAAAATTAATTAATAAAATCACACAATAAAAAAATCGGTCTGTGTACTTATGCACGCGCGTTAGAAGTTATACTTATTTGGCATAACAAAACAAAATACGCCGTTACCTGAGTCTAATAATATTACAGTGGATTAAGTTGATGAAAACGTACGCGAATCATCTGTGTCTCATATAGCACATGATAATTGTAATTTAATTATCGTATTGGTATTGGTACTTAAGTGAATAAATAAAGTAAGTAAACGTAATGCATTTGACATTGCTGATTAACTGCTTGTATGTGAATATAAAATTGATTACCTACTAACAATAGCTCCTAGCTTACTTAAGAGCATACTTCAGTGAAACGGCAAATAATTTTCAACTATAGGTGCGACGAAATTTCGGACTCGCTGGCAATCGGAGAGCGAAAGACGAGCTATGAACATGTCAATTTGTTTTGTTATGGCGACGGGGGAATTAATTCTTAAATCGTGTAAAGATGACTAAAAAACGTTACCCATTTACTTGAAAAAGAAAACATGTCAATGAATATATTATTATTATTACTAATATAACAATAAACAAAACATTAAATGGACGCATGTTGTATTTTTATGACTAAGTATGTTTTGTTCTGCACGTGTCGTTTGCACAATCTTTGCGTCGCGTAGTCACAATCGTTTTATACCGTACCCCAGCTGAAGTATAGCCTTAACACAGCGGCAATAAGATCTCTTGCATTCGCTACTAAATAACAACACAAAGGTACAGACAGCGTTTCAAAAATCTAAGTCTTTAACAGTTGAATAAAACATACCCAATTGCTACGGGTAATAAATACGATACACTGTGTCACTAAACAACAGGTTTTATGTCAGTTAAGCCATCCGCTCACGCAGAAACTAAAATATGACGAACTTGTTGGTGATGGAACTCACAAACTGGCCAGTGACTGATGCTCAGCACACGGCGTTACTAAATCCTAACAATCTCATAACCTCAAACTGTCAAACCCATTGTCTTTCCTGGTTCATTCTAAGCTTTTTCCATAATATATTTACGGAAATATTCTGGCAGCCTGTAATTATACAGGCAGCAGTATTTCTCAATATCTGCCACATATTTTAAATTAAAAATTAGTTCACTCATCACTTTTGACGTTTTGCCAAGTCATTTCTTGTTAGGTACCTATTGAAATACATTAGCTAGATACTGGAGTTTTAGGCCCGTTTCAGACGGGATACCGGTGTCGCGCTCGTATATAATAAGGATGCCCTTGTATTCGAATAAAGGGGCTTTGTATTATGTTTATGAACGCCCCAGAGCTAATGCCGCGTCTGAAATGGGCCTTAGTCCCGTCTTTTTTAGTATTCGCGTGAGCAGATGGCATAAGTAACGTAGGTAGTGTTACACCCCTGAAATGGTTCAGGCCTCTTTAGACCCCCAGATAGGGACCATTCGGTGGTGTAACAGTAGGTACGTACGTACCTAGTGTTTATTTTTGTCGTACTGATATCGCAAATTCGAAGGAAAAACCAAAGTAATAGGTAGGTATCTATATTTTTCGTTTCCTTCGATTTGAATAGTCGTAGGTTATTTCCGTTTATAAATTGACTGCTGATTTGTCAACAAATCTATGTTTATCCTAGTCTAAACAAACAAGGTAACTACTTACCTCTTTCAAAGATACACAACTGCCGTCGTCCTCGATGTTTTCCTGTTTGACTGACACGTCAAATTGACCTTCGGTTTTGAAGGTATTTGGTACGTCAATCCATTGGTATGCACCGTCGCCGATCACCTCCCCCGTTTCTTCAACCAATATTTCATCCTTAATTTCGGTTTTTACTTCCATTTTATGCAGTATTTGATATCTAATTGTGTCTTAAGCTTCACGACCTCGGGCGTAGTACAGGTGACAGGTAGTGTATACTACAAAATGGCCGTGAATAATGTGCAACCGCTACAAAATGGCGGTGATTAGTGTGACCAGATATACTACATAATATTTATTGATGGAATCAATATTTCATGGGGAAAATTTTAAAAATAATATTTTCAGCATAACTGGTTTGTGTGATATTCATAAATGTTAGAAATTAAATTTCTATGCTGATCAATGACTGCGAATCTATTAGCCAGAATGAAAATATACCTAACTTCTATTCATTCTAAAGATGTGAATGTTGAACATTTTAGCGGTAATGTAATTTTTATTACATGTGAATATACAAAATTTGTACCTATTGAAATATTTGTATGTTTATAATATACTTAGTATTATTCGATAAATATGTTTTTAATATTATTGGCGTGAAAATGTTTTATATTAAAATGTCCTGGTTTAAAAACAGTTAATTTACTAAGATATGTAGGTATAATATTCTTCATTTATGGGGATCCCTTTGTCATTCCAGTCAAGTTGCCAGAATAAGTCTTCAAGGGTACCTAGCTGTAAATAGTTTAGGTGAGATTATATTACCTTGAAAGACTCCTATGCTGATAGGAAATCTGCGCGATGGTTTATGGAGATTGACAGATGCTGTTGCGCTATTGTATTTATTGAAAATATTATTGAAAATATTTATATAGCGTCCAGGGGTTCCTTGTTTTCTGAGTGCGTCGAGTATTGAACATTTCTTTATCGAATCGAATGCATTCTAATAGTCTATCAAACGCATGCATAGTGGCAGTTTGTATTCCTGGCATCACTCTATGATTTCTCTGATGACTTGGATAAGGTCTCTCGGCTCTCGGTTGGTTCTTGTCTAGGTAGTACATTTTGCAGACGGTTTGAGAGAATTTTTAGGAATTATTATTGGACGATAATTTGCTAGGTCTCCTCTGTTAACTTTTTTGTGAAGAATGCCAATACTGGCATTTTCCATGCTTCTGGGACATCATCTTTGCGTAGGTACCTATGCAGGCTGTGAACAATTGTGCAATCATTTCATTTGCATCCTTTCCCGCTTTTTTGAGGATATCTATCGTTTGACCGTCTTCCCCCGGGGCTTTCCCACTTTTCATGTAATTTAAAGCATAGGTTACTTCCCAGAATGTGATTTCGGGAGTATGGTCTTCCGAATTTCCATTTCTCTGAAGATCTAAGTCTATAGTCATATTGTCAGTGTCATCACTGTAGATATCGCTGTAGAACTCTTCAACTCGGCTTAACAAAGTGTTCCCAATTTCTGATGATAGAACCATCTTTTGCTTTTAGTGCTGTGATTTGACGTTTTCCTATCGATAAGCAATGCTTGTTTTTGTTCAAACTTCTGCCTGCTTTCACAATTGCTTGTATTAAGTTTACATTGAATTTATGAAGGTCTTCTTTTATCTTCCTTCGGGGGGTTTTGCAATGTGATGAAAACTCCATATCATTTTGTGCCTGTCTATCGCTCTTGGTTTTCCTTTCTGGTCCATAAGATTCAATGTTGCCTTTGAAAGCTTGGTTGGAGGTTTGACTTCCAATCTTTTTACGCCTGTTTTTTCTGCAGATTGTAGAATGATATTCGTTATATCCTCCGCGTTGGATAGGGAAACAGTTTTGTTCTAATCTAAGAAAGCCGAAAGTTCATTTTTGAGTTCATCTTGGAATTCAGTATTGTTCTGCAAGTAGGTATATGCGAGCATTTGACTTCTTTTGCAGTTTGGATCTTAATGATTTGACGTTCAAGCTTATCTTACATCTCACCATTCGGTGATCGCTGCCGGTGTTAAACCGATTGATCACCTTACAATTTAAAAATGTATATTTTCTGTCAGTGAGTGAGGATGTAATCGATTTTGCTGGTCCTTCCTGACGGGCTTCTCCACGTCCATTTACGTGTAGGTATATGTTGGAAAAAGGAATTCATGATGTGAAGATTGTTGATTTCAGCAAACTCCACAAGCATGTCTCCTCTACCATCCCTTGAGCCATGTCCGAAATGTCCGACCGCTACGTCATCTCTTTGGTATGATCCAATACGTGCATTGAAATCTCCCATTATGATGTTGAAGAGGCATTTACTTTTCTTTTTCAATCATGGACCTTAAGTAAACGAGAGATCCAGAAACTTAGAGTAGCACAACGTGGTATGGAGAGGTGCATGCTGGGCATAACGCGAAAGGACAAGAAGAGGAATGAGTGGGTAAGAAAGCAGACAAGGGTTTGCGATGTAATAGAGTTTATTAAAAGCCTTAAATGGAGATGGGCTGGACACATAGCTCGAAGAAGAGACAATCGTTGGACTAATCTAGTCATCCAGTGGTATCCAAGAAGTACAAAACGTCCGCAAGGTAGACCTAGAGGACGCTGGATCGATGGTATGATAAAGCTCTGCGGAAGTACGTGGCAACGCAATGCACAGGACCGAGAGAAGTGGAAGCAGCTTGAAGAGGCCTTCATGCAGCATTCACCCAACACTTGTTAAGCCGAGTTGAAAAGTTCTACAGCGATCTCTACAGTGATGACACTGACAATACGACTATAGACTTAGATCTTCAGAGAAATGGAAATTCGGAAGACCACATTCCTGAAATCACATTCTGGGAAGTAACACATGCTTTAAATTACATGAAAAGTGGGAAAGCCCAGGGGGAAGACGGTCTAACGATAGATATCCTCAAAAAAGCGGGAAAGGATGCAAATGAAGTACTTGCACAATTGTTTAGAGCCTGCATACGCAAAGAGGATGTCCCAAAAGCATGGAAAAATGCCAGCATTGTCATTCTTCACAAAAAAGGTGACAAAAAAGACCTAGCAAATTATCGTCAAATAAGTCTACTCCCTATTCTCTACAAGACGTTCACGAAAATTCTCTCAAACCGTCTGCAAAATATACTAGACGAGAACCAACCGAGAGAACAAGCCGGATTTAGAGGAGGATACAGCAATATGGACCATACCCAAGTCGTCCGAGAAATCATTGAGCGATCGATGCCAGGAATACAAACTGCCACTATGCATGGTTTTTAAAGACTATGATAAGGCGTTCGATTCGATAAAGAAATGTTCAATACTCGACGCACTCAGAAAACAAGGAATCCCTGGGCGCTCTATAAATATTTTCAATAATATATAAATAAAAATTCGTCTAGCTTCGTATCTTTTTCAAATATGATTTTTTTCTAGTGGATACCTATACGTGAGCAGCGCTCGAAATGGAACATTTTACGAACCGGAGCGCTCGACAATTTTACGAAAATATTAGCATAGTTATCTAATTTTATGTGTATTTTCCAAAAAAAGATGTGTTTGATTGATTGTTATATGTCACATTTAGCTCAAACGGTCAAATTAATTTTTCTACGAGACGGAGCGATAATTTTAGGTATTTTACGAACCTGAACGCTGCTCCGGTCCATTTCGAACCCTGTATGTGAGATGTTTCCAAGTTTTGTATGTTCGGTATTATATGGAATGTCACATTCTCAAAATTGTGAATTATTTTTTGAATATAATAGTTTAGTAACATAATATAAGTTTTAAAAAAGGCACGAAAAACACTTGTATAGAATATTTTGTGAATTACACATTTAGTCATCGATGGTAATTGCATGCAAATATTGCAAATATGGGAACACCAAGAGTATAAAAATAGTCATAATATGAAGAAAAAAAACAATAATATATGAATGTATGTATCTCAATATTTTTATTTATTTTGAATTAAGTGAACAAAATCGCTGTATTTTTATTTAGCGTGACAAATGCTAAATACATTTATAATCTAATACCAAAAATAATTACTACCTACGTATTAAAAAACAAAAAAAACATAACGAAGAACTATATGAACATATTATGAATTCTGTTGCAGTCCTATTATCAAATTGCCATTTTATACAGTCGAACAATACATGTGATAAATTTGATTCATTTAAATATATTAAAGAAAATATATTAAGTATAATATTTATGAATTGCATTAAAATGTAATAATGTGTTACTCCAATATCACTGACTATTTGCTTAAGTTGTTTTTTTTATGCTGACTGGGTCCTACAACGAATCGCCTTAGTGAAGCATATAATTCCATAGAATATACATATCTGCAGAATCTTGCAAGCAGTATAAATGTCCTATAATTACCAATAGACTCCACGAAGTCTTATGTAGTGAATGTCCTATCAATTCTTCATATTAACTAGCCTTACATGTATCACTAACACATTTTTGGTTTTAGCAGTCTGCCAGGGAGGCACTAGTCAGTGCTTATTTAGTGCATCTAAATTTTTGTGTATCTAGTTTCCCCCATTTCTTTTTACGTTTATTCGTATCTCCCAAAATTCCTTACTTTGTCTATCGCATATGACATGTCCAACTTCCAGTAGGCTGTGATGTACTATCCGATATCAAACCTAGCAGTGATCTACCACATTGTCATTCTTCAACTTATTAAGAACTTTAATTACAAATTTTGGTTACCTATGTTCTGTAAAATTTGGATTATGTCAAAAGGCCAAAGATACACCACCTTTGATCGGATACAATACTAATCAAAATCGCAAATCATAAATAAAGATATTGTGGCTGCCCATCGTGAATCTCAAACACCCCTAATTTATTTAAGTAACACCTACTTAGCAATATTCTTTAACTTACAATGTAAACTATAGCATTTATGTACCCTTCATCAAATCATGTTTTAACACGTATGCCAGAAGTCACCTTTGTCGCCATCCAGACAAAGTGACCTCTGTTACTAGACGCACGCTTGCACATTTTTATCAAATCGCATAATTCGCGACTTCCTATAACAATGTATTTTTGAAACAAATCTAAATTTGAAACAATTGAACAAATCAAATATCACTTCATAAAAAAATTCTTTCGGAAGCAATTTGAAGAGGCTGTCTAGACTCAGACCTCTGACAATTTGGTTCCGGGTGACAAAAAGAATTTGACAACAGTGTTGCCTCGATACATGCCATTGCATTCGGTCAATATATAAAGGAGGTATTTCTACCTACTTTACCATTCTCTTATCACTTAGCACTCACAGTCAATCAACGTAACCACGACCATCGGGTAACCGTTCTACCCTGTCCGATCAGTCTAGTAACTTCCTAGAAATGAATTGTATTTGTAACACTGTCTGTAAATATTTTTTATTGTTGGGGATTAATAAATGGAGGTATAATTTGTAATCACGCAACTAAGCTTTCTCATTCTTGGAGTCAACCCACAACCAACACACAATAATAGCATCAAGATTTAGAAACGATGACACTAGAAAAATTGTAACCATGGCTCCCACATCCCAAAGCGGCGGGCAACCAGGCCAGGATCTTTGGCAGTTAATCAACCTATCGCTAAGATCAGTGTGATGCTCTACGGCAGTGTTGCGCAAACGGTATTCCATGGAGCTCCCGAGTTCTGCGAGGTAAAATTATTAATCTGTATTCTGTATTCTTAAAAAAATTCACCTAAATTATTCAGTTGCTGGCACTCAGCATCATATAAGGCATTGATCGAGGCCCGCTTTTGTGGTTGCCAAGTCAAATGCAACTCTGGTCATATTGGATAAGAAGCTATTTCTAGTTACGCTTAATTATTATTTAAATATATCAATCATAATTATCAGATCAAAATGTTTCGCACATGTAGCACGCCTTAAAGCTATATTACTCATATAATGGTATTTTTAAACGTAACTAGGTATTTTATAAGTAAAATAGTCCCGAGAGCGACTTTTCACTGTCAGATAAAATTAATGATGTCTTTATCTCACTCATCTTGATTATCGCGTTAATGTCGTTTTTCATCGGCATGTATCATCTTTTTATGTCTGTTCAGACTACGAAGAAGCAAGAATTTCTTAAAACATACATCGCATTGATGTGGTTTATCACTATTATGTGTTATTTTATGTCTTTTAAGAGAACCAATTTGCAGAAATTTTTTTGAACACACATCGCATTGATGTGGTTTTTCACCAGTATGTGTCATTTTATGTGTTCTGAGGACACCAATTTTGAGAAAGTTTTTAAAACATACATCGCATTGATGTGGTTTTTCACCAGTATGTGTCATTTTATGTATTTGTAGAGAACCCTTTGGCAGAAAAATTTTAAAACACACATCGCATTGATTTGTTTTTTCTCCAGTATGTTTCAATTTATGTAACTTGAGACTACTAGAATGTCGGAATGTTTTTAAACATTCATCACATTCCAGTGGTTTTTCACCAGTATGTATCATTTTATGGATGTTGAGATTTCTAATTTGCAAAAAATTTTTTAAACAAACATCGCATTTGTGTGGTTTTTCACCTGTATGTGTCATTTTATGTAATTTGAGAGCACCAATTTGGATAAATCTTTTAAAACACACATCACATTGGTGTGGTTTTTCACCGGTATGTGTCATTCTGTGGGTTTTGAGATACTTCAATTTCAAAAATTTTCTACAACACACATCGCATTCATGTGATTTCTCATCGGAATGTGTCATTTTATGGCTATTGAGATAACTTATACGCAGAAATTTTCTAAAACAAACATCGCATTGATGTGCACCGTGTCCCATAGTACTTTCGATGTTATTGGTTGCATGTTCTATTTTGTTGGTGACCAAGTTAATGTCACCAGTGTCTTTTCTAACGATGTCGAGTGGTTTACTGTGGCTTTGCTGGGTGGAAATCTACAAAAATAACAGGGTTGGAATATTAAATTCAACAAAATTAAAATAAATAAAATGTAATCGTGTTTCCCAATGTTATAGAGACATCTACAATGTGTTTTGACAGTGAAGGATTATGATAAAAAATAATGGTTGTTTATTGCATAGATAGAAATTACAAAAGCTCTAACTTTACTGTGAAACTAATTTGAGATACAGCGCTCACTTTTGATGTATTTATAATTAGTAAAGTCTGACAAATCATCATGAATAGAGTCACATTCAGAAAACGCTATCAAATTCGCCAAATTTGCTTTGAAAATCAGTAGTCAATTCACGAAAATTATTATTGCATTTTATCGCAAAATCGTGTTCAGCGAACATGCGCATTTTTGTTTAACGGATTTGTTAACGGCCCACATGCTCAGCGTACGTCAAAAGGAAGATGTTATGCTATATTCAGAGCATAACCCTGGACATATAATAAGACTTCAAAATTATATAAATAGATTATCTACAACGTTTAAGGAATGTCCAGGGTTATGCTCTGAAAATAGCATAAAATCTTCATTTTGACGTACGCTGAGCATGTACCTCCTTAATAAGGAAAATTACCATACATGGAATGATGCCAATCCGGAAGAAACTCTAGGCTTAATAACATCCTCAAAAATGCATGGTTTGGTGCGGTTTACATGCTGGTGGCATTATCTGATTATATACGGTGCATATCAGCGGTCCCCAACCTTTTGTACCTCGTGGACCACTACCACGTATTTTTTCTACACTTGTTAAAAATTCGATATATCAATATAATGATAAAAGAATTATATAATAAATAAACTTATTAACACAGATATTCACAACGAAAATCGCAAAAAAAAACATTTTTAAATTTCATTTTATTAAAAAAGAATCAACTACATCGACAAAGAGGTGCATAAAAGATTAATTACAGGTGCCTAACAGAAAGATAATCAGTGTGACCTTTGTTGCTGTTTGTTTGTATTTCAAGGCGACTGCGGTACTTGGTTTTAATTGTTGTAACTGATGAGAATGTATTTTCACACAAATATGTATATATATTCAAATTAATCTGCGGACCACCAAAATTCTCTCACGGACCACCGGTTGGGGACCGCTGGTATATATGACGCCGGAGCTCGCGTTACGATAAATATAGGTCATAACCGAATCATAATAAATATTATTTTATAAATATGGATAAAATTCAACCGGAAGAGATGTTTATAGCATAATGGCTCTATGTGCCATATCAAACAAAATTTCGGAACAGATTTCGACTTATGGACCTGTCAATTGGATTTAAAGTTCTCGCTATTTCACACCTTTAGGGCATGGTGAAGTGAAGTGAACCAGAAACAGTTGACGCCTTAGAAGCCGACGTTGTTTTTTTGTGCTCTTACCGAGGTTTTGACTGCGACTCACTATCATATCGCCTCTTCTCTTCTAGAAGGGGATCCGCCGAGAACTTTACAATTTTACCAAGCTCTTCCGTCTTATCTTCCGCCAGGGCACCTTTCAATTCGACATTCTCATAGAAATCTGCAATTCGCAGCTGTACTCTGTGAAGTTGATATTTAAGGCATTGTACTGCTATATGTACAATGTCCTCTAAAACATCACATTTATTGTAGAGCTGCGATTCGCTTCGTGTTACGGCCAGCATGGCTCGAAAAAAAGTGGCCAAGTCATTTTCAAGTGATAATGTAATGTTAGTACCTATGTATTGATATTTCGAATCTTACGAAAAATGATTAAAACTAATTACAAAAAGCGACAAGTCCACAATTCAATATTTCCGGGAAACAACCTTTTTATGTTTCGAGCTGAAATTATTTGTTTTAACGTGAGATTATTTTTTCCGTTGTATTCTATGTCGAAATTAGAACCAAATGGCAATTTGTTTCAGCCGATAAACTCTTAAATGTAATAAATATAGGCAAAATGAAATTGGACGTAGCGCTACTTGTACCTCACTTTTAAATTTATTCTGCATAAGGCACATATTTCCGTGGCACTGTCGTGAGTTTACCAGATGCTACAGCATGGGAGACGCCCTTTTCAATATTGAACGTTCCCTTATTGGTTGACTTACACACGCGCGAAATCAACCAAGCTTTAAACAATGTGAAACACGGACTTGGCGCTTTTTGTAATGTTTTTGTAGGGTTATGTCGCGTTTTGGAATTTATAGATCAATACATATTGTGTAAAATTATACAAAGAATATGTGCGTTTTGTGTTTTCTCGATTTTGACCAAATGTAGACTTATCGCCTCGTGTGTTATGTTTTAGAATTGAAAGTTATATAAAGCTTAAATAATGCATATTATATGATTGAACGCACCTGATCCAATGGCCTGTATTGCGTATCTGAGCAGACAGGTAGGGGAGAGTCATTATCGATTTGGTGGAATGGGATATCAACAACTTCCTCTTTGATGATGACTCCCTCATTATCATTCTCAGACTTTATATAGATTAAATCGTTTTCACCCTTCTGAAAATAACAACATTATTAATAATATGTAACAGTGCATTGCCCACTGAAGAAGGAAGCCCATACATTACACGACTGGTCCTACTTTTCGCCCCTCCCGTTGTCTATGGATGACCAGTCATTGTCTATAGAGTGCTCATACTGACGCGTCTGTCGTGTTCACTTGTCGGAGTATTCTTAGTTTCAGATTTCTTTTAGATTATTTTAACGTATCTTGGAGACCTTGGAGTTCATCTGATTTAAGTGTTATTAATAATTGGAAGTGACGATCAAAGTAAGTAAACTTCTTCTGTGTATAATTACGTTTGTCAATGTAACAGTCGATTCTAAACGACAATAACTAATAACTTATTTATACTCTTCAGTCATTATAGAATACCAAACTCTGCTTGCAAGTACGTTATCAACAAATAAGATGGCAGTGGACCTCTCGTTGCTTGTGCAAAAAGTTATGTTTTGGCTTTATTAATCTAAAGATGGCGGTGAACAGTATCATCATTATGATCAGTCAGAGAAGGCATCAATAGCCGCCAATGTATGACTGAATTTGGCAAGTGAATGTAAAGTCACCAATTTATCATTCCGGCCGAATTCAATCTCATCAGTTTAGCTGCATCACATCGCGTACCTACTTCAGCTTGCCTCCGTAAACCTATAATATGAATATTGTACGTAAAACATCGTGGCACAGTTCGCCGTGAGCTTTCTTATCAGAAAGAGATGATCCGTATGCAATACGGTCTCCAATTTTATTAGATTCAATATAACCATTATTTCAATTTTCATAAGTGATTTTGGCAAAATTCATGAATTCTTGAATGAAAACCTAACCTAACTTAACAAATAATCCAGTATACCGGCTTTTTTTCAAAATTTGTTTGCTGCTGGCTAACCTGTAAAGTGTAAGCCGACAAGAACCTTTTTTTATTTAGACATACATTTTATGTCTGTACTATACGACCCAAAGAGGTTTGGACAGTCTTTAATATACGGCCATAAATTTTCAATACAACATTTCACGATTAAGTGTCATACGGCGAACTGCATACGTACAAGTTTCCGGAGACGTATTCAAATATGTACGTATGGAGATAGCTCACAACGACCGTCGCAGAACACAGCGACTATAAAATTTCTTCATTCGCTCATATAAATAATAACACACGTACCATACAAATAACAACACCATCGCATCTATTTTATACACAAGACTGCTTTCGGCCGCTATCTAGTATCCAGGTATTAGCACTTATTGTAATAATTACAATAAATTAGTTGTAATTGTTACAATAAGTTCTATGTTTTAACAGGATCTCTCTTGGCTGTGATAAATTTTATAGTGAGATAGACGGTTTTGACAGTTAAGTTTGTTACCTACATACAATAAGTGTTTATATTTCGATACTTTGCTACCCTAGTTAGCTGCCGTAAACGCCGAAAGCAGTGTTGTGTATATAATAGATGCGCAAACATCGGAAATGAAGCCCAATGACAATGGCGTATTTAATCGGTACAAAAGCTTTCGAATACCTAGGCATATCTACATAACAATAAAGTCGCAATAAATATCTTGAAAAAACTAACCTCAATAGTGCAACTGGCGTCTTCGACAATTTCTTGTTTTATATAAGTGGGCGTATCCAGGTTATTGGAATCAACTATTGGCACATCAAACCAATGCTGGTCTCCAGCTTCAGATTCGCATTCACTCGGTTCAAGTTTCACGTCCATTTTGCGTATATAAGACAGAAACGTGTCAATGATACCGATTGATTCCGACAATGGCAGCTCTAGTACCACAGTGACCAGTACCATGACGTTTTTCGACCGGTGTTGCCATCTATTCAATTCTGATAAATAACAAGGATTAATATATTAGGTAGGTATATTCGCGAAATTATTATTTTGACCTTTTTCATAAAGTTCCGACAACATTTAAAAAGATGAAATGAAGGCGTCCCCGGAAAAGGGTTCTATAATATGCAAAAACAAAATTGTTCAGAAGAGGAAAAAGACGTTTTATTTGATCATGCGGACTTTTGAAGTAAGTATATCTGTAATAATAATAATGTTCATGAAAACACTCTTTATCATTGACATTTTTTTTTGGATTGGATATGTAATACAATAATCATAATATTTCTAAGGTACGCATTTTATAGTTGCTAATATTATGTCAGAAGTTTGGCATTTAAAATAATAAAATGACTTTTTGACATGATTATTATAGGTAGGTAATAATATTATATTATACCCCTTTTCTGGGAACGCCATCAAATATTCACATCGGAAATGGATGGCATTATTGTGGAATGAGGATTTTCATTACAAAATTAAATAGTTTTCAATTGTCAATGGATTATTGTCACACTCAAAAATGGATACCTAGGTGTATCGACAGAAAATATAGCATCGGTACCTAGTCAATAGTATTGTTAAAACGACAATTGAGTCGCTTAGAATCATAACTCACATTTTGCATTTTTGTCGTTTTTGAGTTAAATATGCCAAGTGATTCCAAATGCATTAATCTATATACAGAAAATAGTTGGGTATCAAAAAACACTTTAAACTATGTGAAAATCGTTGACAAAGTTCACTGTTGGAGTCAAAACTCACATAATTCAAAGAATAATGTGAGTTTTGATTCCAAGGCCTTTCTAACCAATCAGAGAGCTCTATTCCTCAAAGTGTCATGGCGGATTTCGCATCTCAATAAGAAGTTGCTGTTCACTTGTGCAGTCATTGTGTTTGATAATTTCGGCGTTGTTTGTTAGAAATTGACTAAAAATAATATAGAATTATTCAATATGGATATAAGTGTATCCACAGTCACATGTGGAGTCGTAAAAAAGTTAGGAAAGTACATGAAACTGGAAGAAAAATAAAGCCAAGACTGACAGGTCAGTACCAAAATGTGATATTGAATTTCCATTGTCATTACTTATACCTTCTGTATAAAATATAAAGTTTAATAATTATTCTTAGCAGTCTCAGTAACTTAATTAAGCCTTTTAAAGAATTTGTCATTGGCTGTTGCCAGCCAATTTGCTCTGGATCTATAGGCTCTATTGTTTGACATGACATTACTCACATGAGTTTGTAAAAGTTGTTTTCAACTAGTATACACATTGAATGAAGTTATATTATGTTAAAATAATTTGGTATGCGTTATGAGTTATTTTATTACTTTGCACAATGATACTGTCAAATAAATTCAGCTCAGTGCTTTATTGATATATTAATTATAACCATGAATACCTTATAAAAGATTCCATTGAGTTATCAAAATAAACTTTACAATGAGTGAGACTTATTTTTTTCCAAGACCTAATTATATTTTAGTAGGTATCTACGTATTCCTTTTGTTCCACAATATAGGGCAAATACTTTCAAGGGTTTATTAAGTTGGTTTCTTTTATTTTGGTTTCAGATACAAGGCCAGTGGAATGCCTATAATATCCCTTATGTACACATCAGAAAGGAGCTAATCTTTGCAAATCGTTGTCAATCAGAAGCATGCGAGAATTTGAACATAAAAAAATGTGATATCAATAAAATTCAGTGTCTGGAATCACATGAAGACGATGATCTGATATTATTTAGAATAAAATTTTTGATTAGTGCTAATAATTATGTAAGAACAAAATAAAATATGACAAAATGTCCCACAATAATTAGTTTTATTCAAAAATCCATTCATTCCTACCAAATTTATATAAAAAGTATGATTTATCTACAATCTACATCTATTAATATTTGTGTAGCTTGGAATCAAAACTCACATTATTCCTATACCTTGGGGTCATAACTCACATATTCACAAAGTTGGTGTCAAAACTCACATTATGAAAATTTTAAATGCTTCCCGTAACCTTAGGAGCATTATATATAAACAAAAAATAATGTCAATCGACTCACTCACTCATTAATATTCAAGTGTGTTCAATACTTTTCTTCTAATTACTAAAAATAGTGCTCTGGTGGTTTTTTGCGATTATCTCAAAACTCGATTTTTGGAATATGTGAGTTATGATTCTAAGCGACTCAATTGAGCTTATATCCGGAAAACGAACGTTATCCTGAAAACGGCGTTCAGAGATATTGGCAGTTAAACATTTCAGTTACCTACGGATAAACAGCGTGCAACGCGTAATCAGTTTGGACGGTCTACTGCCACCTTGTTAGAATATCAAAGTAATATTTGGTGGGTGCATGCATAGGTGTAATTTAAACCGATTTACCAAAAACTAGCGTTATCATGATAACGCCCGTTTTCCCGATATGGGCCCAATTTCTTATTAATTTGACAACTGATCTGAAATTAATTATGACGTCCCACGCAATAACGTGAACATAACCGACCATTTTTGTTCACTTTATGAATTTCTTCCTATTTCTATGTGACTCGTAGTAAAGTTGTCAAAACTAAGTTTAGGTAGGTACCTCCTTATATTTTGAAAAAAAAATAATGTAATATGTCTCTCTTGTTTGGTATTATTTAGTTTATCTATGTGAAAACTATTTTCTAAATGTTTGAATAGGTATTGTTTTTTTTATTAAGTATACCTAATAAAAGTCGGTTACCGAAAGATGGTAGCACTGTTCCAGCATTGAAAGAATGGCAACTCCGATAAAACAACTCGGCTATAGGCGGACTTATTGACACGTGTCTGCCTTAATCTAAGGTTTTTGCCTTAAATACGCAAAATGGACGTCAAACGTGAACCGAGTGAAATCGAATCTGAAGCTGGAGATCAGCATTGGTTTGATGTGCCAATAGTTGATTCCAATGACCCGGATGCACCAACTTATATAAAACAAGAAATTGTCGAAGACGTCAGTTGCATTATTGAGGTTAGTTTTGAACACATTTATTGCGTCTAGCGGTTTATTTTTGCATTTTTCTTAATGGTTTAAATCCATATAGTTAGGTGGATAAAATGCCTGTTTGAAAGCATGTGTCACTGATTCATTACGCTACTATCCATGGGTTTCATGTCTTAATATAGTTTTAAAAAGAAATACTTATATTTTTCTCAAGAATACGCGTCTATGACGGATTTAGCATTTATTTGCGGACGTTTTTTAATATTAATTATGTACTTTTATATAATACATGAATTGTAGAGAAATATATGAACATGTGCGAGAGAGTTACATGTAAATTGTACGTATTACATTTATCCGTAGCATAGTTGTGAGCTTTCTTATTGAAAAGAGTTGACCGTATACTATACGGTCATCTCCGCCATAGCGCCGAGATAAAAAAAATACGCTTTCGTGGAGCACTGTCAACAATGTTACAATTTTATTAGATCTTAACCTAACAAATAATCCAGTATATCGACTATTTTCAAAATTTGTTTGCCGCTGGCTTCCTGTAAACCGACAAGAACCATGTTTTATTTAGACATGAATTTTATCTCGGTAATATACGATCCAAAGTGGTTGGACCGTTTATTTCCAATACAACATTTCACTTTGAAGTGTGGTACGGTAAACTGCATACGTGCAAATTTCCGGACACGGTGTAAGAGAAAGATAGTGAGACAGGGAGAGTAAAAATACACGTAACCTCAAATACTTAATTTTAAATATTAAGTGAGATCATTGTTGACTCAAGTAAAAAGCCGATACATTCACAACGACTGGTCCTACTTTTTCCGCCCCTCCCATTGTTGTCTAAGGATGACCTGTCATTGTTCTATATAGTGCTCATACTGACGCATCTGTTGTGTTCACACAGAGAATGGTTTGATTTGAATAGATAAGTTACATGACAAATAATACACTAGCATTAACACACCTTCTACAAATGTAATGCATAGATCAATGCCACATATTTTTTGGAAATCGATATTACCACCAGTTTTTATGTGAAGGACAAGTCTGACTTTGACAGCTGATGAATAACAGGAATGTACATTATTTATTAATAACACTGATAGTATATAATATATTTGATTTGAGATTGTTTTATAATTCAATTTGAAACGAGAAAGGGCGAATCAATGGCAAGCAATCTGGGATCTGATTTTGACAGCTGAAAAGTTTACCACTCGTTACTTGTGCAAAAAGTCATGCTCAGGCTTTATTGATCTAAAGATGGCGGTGGTGAGATGCAAATAAAGAAACCGTTTGTTTTAATCGGGTCATGAAAGAAAACAGATGTTAAGATACTTTGTCTCATAATAGTTTGACAGATTCTTACAGTAGAGTAATAGCACCTATTTAGAAAGTGTTAAATTACACTACAATTAATTTGCGACAGTTTGACAGAAAGGTATAAAGAAGTAAAAGTGTGTCGGATATGAAACACTATTTTGAAAATGATACCTATAGGCTATACTCTATTTAGACGTCAATGTTTATAAGAATATAAGCACTCAATTTAAATTGTAGTTATTTCGATAAGTGTAAAAAATCAACAAAGTGGAATTTGGATAAGGAATTAGTGTGTTGTCCAAGAGATTTTAGGGCAATTATAACAGTTATTGCAAATTATGACATATGGCTGTAATCTACTGTAACATTAGGCAGCATACACAATCAATAAAAAAATCGAAACATAGATCATGAAGAAGAATCTCGTAATAAAGCTAATATAAATCGTATTTTTTTCCTAATATTTTACACTGAGAATTATATACTTAGAGAAACAATACATCACTGGTGAAAGGTGGAGGTAGGTTGCTAAGATCCGACAATAATATTAGCACATTAAACTTTGACTGTTTTCATTGAACTAAGACTACAAATATGCATATGTTACACCGAATGTGCGAAATTAAATATTACATGAAATGGGAAAAATTTTGCCTAAATCATGAAAAATGCAAGCCCGTTGCCTTATTCATGAATTAGACAAAATATCTGAAGAGTGCGTGAATTCGGCAGTAATTTTTCTGCCTAGTTCATGTATTGGACAAATTAGATAGTAGCGCTACGGTGGTATTTTTTGAACTAAACTAAATGTATCAAATGCCCATGCATTGGTCAAAATGTACATAATATAATATTATATATATTCAAAATAGATGATCGCGCTCCGGTGGTGTTTTTTGCAACTAATCAAACTAAACAAATGTGTCAAATGTCATTGATTATAATATAAAAATATACCAATCAATAACTACAATGACGTTCATATCCATTTACTATGCGCAAAAAAAATTTAGAACTATAATATGATAACGGAAAAATTTTATTGAAAAGTATTCTCGCGATTTGATTCGTGCTTGGGTATCAAACGTGCAATGGTCGATTGAATGTTTGTGATAGTTTGTTAACACTTGATAGCTAGCTAACCTCAAAATGGACATTCAGTTGAATAATTTAATTCAGAATTACAAAACCTAATCTAACCTAACATAATAATAATAATATTATATTATGTCCAATTATAACTAATAAAACCATCCGTATTAAATTTACTTTTTCTTCTGTCATGTTGACAGTTCAAGAATTCCATACCCTGGCGAATTCATGTACTCAGAAAATTTACTTTATTCATGAATAAGGCAACAGGCTTGACTATTACATGAATTAGCCAAAATTTTGCCCATGTCATGTAATAGTTAATTTCGCACATTTGGTGTAAAACATATAGTATTGATTAGTTTCTAAAATTAATGAAAACCTGCGTAGACCAAGCCATTATTAGATAATAGTTGTCTATCTATAAAATATCTAAAATTATAGCATTAAATTGTACATAGTTTTAGATATTTTATAGATATAAGAATATATTGTATTTGTTATGGTTTGGTTTAGGCAGAGCTTAATAAATTTAAAAAAAAACCAAATTCAACCATCTGTAATATTATTATTTATGCTTAATTCAACGAAAATAAAAAAGTATGACTGAAAAAGTGTGCACTATTTTTATCATATAGCACGCATATTATGGTTTTATTTAACAGGGTTTAATTGTTTTTTTTTTAAACTAATAAACATTATCAGCAAATTGCTGTCTTAGTTTAATGAAAACAAATACGTATGACAGACAAAGTTTATTGTGCACTATTTATATCGGTTCTTAAGAGACCTGCACTGCAAAACATAACAATAATAAAAGAGTAAAATCAACTAATTGACACAGGATGTAAAGTAAAAAATAAAAAAGTCTATAATATAAATAAATCAATAATTATTATTGTAAAAATAATTAATATTGACGATACCGACGATACCGCGATGGCCGCGCGGCTTAAGCGTTGGCCTACTGCATCGTGGGTCCCAGTGGGTCTATTCTATACCTATCGAACACTAACTTGATAAATAGTATCAAACTTAGGGTAGGTTTGTATCAAAATATTAGCACTTATTGTAACAATTACACGAAGCTGGTTTTTATTGTTGCAATAAGTGCGATATTTTAACAGCAGCAAGATAGGTGCTGTTAAAATATAGCATTTATTGCAACAATAAAAACCAACTTCGTGTAATTGTTACAATAAGTGCTAATATTTTGATACAAACCTACCCTAAGTTTGATAATATTTATCACTTTATCACTTTAGCGGTCGATAAGCATAGAATAGACCCACAGGTTTGAATCCTGGGTCTGGCATGTACACATATTGGTTTTCAATTTGTGTATGAGTCAGAGTATGGACCTAATAGGTTGAGCAAGTGGCTGACATCCATTTCTCGTAAAAGCAAAATCTGTCAATACAAACCTCCACTTTGTAAAGGCTCATAAATGATCCTACTTGGATCGGACGTGGTCGGGAAAAAAATAATATTATTGAACATAGTATAACTTGAAAAAACCTCAGATATGTACTAGAAAAAAATAATATTTGAAAAAAGTACGGACTCGACGGGTTTGAACCCGTATAACCACTGGTATCGCGCCAACTGTTCAATAACCAATTATGCTACAAGCCTCCTATATAATTGCGATAATTTAAACTAGTAAGTCATACATGAAATGCTTATCAAATTGCGTTATTATTAACTATCGGTTTTTGTGTATTAAATCAAGAAAAACTAATTACTAATCGACGCCAGGCATTCGCAAAATATTTTAGTTGTAACATGTGGTGAATTATTTGTTGAAGAAAAGAAATACTTTAAAAATAATTAATATTATGTTTCTATTATTAAGTATATAAAATACCTCTTTCAGTCGCCAAGATACACCTCATGACTATGAGTCTCTAAAATAGCTACTGCATTACCTTTTTGAGTTTATATGCTTATTCGCTGTCTCAGATGGTCACCTGTTATATTAGTCAAGCGTCGACAGATCTCAGCCGCCGCCTTAAAAGCAGACGTCCCCAATGTCTCAAAACCCAGGGGACAGACAGTCGTATTTTTTCCTTGTTAGACTCACTTGAAATAGCGATGGAAGCTGACATTTAAACTGATTTATTCAGATAAGGTGCCACGAGTGTATCCATCACATTGGCATACCAAAATATACATTTTCCTTCCATCTGTGGAATCATTTTGCACCTCCACTGTACTGCTCCAAGTAGCAGATGATAAAACAAAGAACAGACTGATGATGGTGGCCGACATCCGCTAAAGGATGGCACGAGAAGAAGCAGAGAAACTGTATAGAATCACTCACTACTGCCGTAACTTGCTCATCTTTTTCTAATATTTACTTTATTTTTAGACTAGTACAATCGACATTGCCAACATAAAAACCGAAACGACTTTCCAAACTGAAGATCCTAAAGATGAATTTGATGAATATGCAATGCATCCAAATACATATGACGAGCCTGTTGCTGGGTGTTTTTTGTCTGCTGATTTGACTGTGGATCAGGTATGTACTCAAACAGTTATATATATAATTTTTTATCGATAATATTTGAAGTAATATTTTCTATACTTTATCCAAAGATCGTCGAATTTTCTCGTATGCTACATCTAGAATATTAGTCTATGTTCATAAAATAATAATTTGCATTGGTGACCCGTTCTGCTTTACCAATACTTCTCTGAAATTTCATGCATACCTACATATTATCCTTCGCATGCATTCGTTTATTAATGAAATAAAGAATTCAATTTGGTTGATAGAGTAAATTATTGTGCTAAGTAGCTGAAACAAGATATTTGTCACTTTGCCACGAATTATGTGACAACTCAGCGCCATCTCTATATACATTAGAGTAGGCTGTGGACAACTGCAATATCACGTGAGGCAATCACCATATCGCTGGAAACACGTCACACATAAAATTATGAACGATCATTTTTTATAGCAATGCTCTACTGTCATCTGTTATCAGTACGATAGCTCATGGCAAACTGTGATACTTTAACTGAGTGCGTACGATTGACGGGTATCACTTTCGCATAATAGATTTGAAAAGGGTTTTTAATTTATATACTCAGTCACTATTGTTAACTTGTTATCATAGTATAGAATAGATTTTACAATCGCACAATTTAATATGAAATCGATGTACTGAATATTCTCACTTGTATTTATTAAATTCTCAGCGAATGGATTATTATATTATTATTAGTCAATTTAATATTTTTTTTTAGGTAAGAATGGCAAACTCCACATTGGGGAATGTTTCTAGTCTTCAATCAACGTCAGTAGTTCAACCACCATGCGATGACAATATACACATTAAAAAAGAACTCCAAGAATATAATGAATGGACTACAAATGTAGACACCATATTACATAGCACTGTTAAAACTTATGATATTCAATCGAAAATCAAAAACCGTGAAGCTGTAATAATGTTAGAAAAAACTATTTTCTATAATGAAAATTTTGCTTGTGGTGTTTGTTCTGTATTTTTTGCGTCGTTAGACTCACTAATGCGCCATAAGGCATTGCATAGAATTATAACAGAGAAAAACAAAAATCACCTTGGTAAAAGACCATTTAAATGTGAGGCTTGTGACTACTCAAGTAAAACGTTTAGTGTTATGAAAGTGCACAAAATGACTCATTCTGGTGAAAGACCATTAAGCTGTGATGAATGTAGTTATTCATGCATACGGGCTTGTGACTTAAAAATGCATAAAATGACTCACTCTGTTGAAAAGCCGTTTAAATGTTCTGACTGTAATTATTCATGTATTCAATTGAGTAAGTTGAGATTGCACAAAATGGTTCATTCTGGCGAAAAACCTTTTAAATGTGCTGTATGTAAATACTCATGTATTTCATCCGCTATGCTAAAAGTACATAATATGATTCATTCTGGTGAGAAGCCATTTAAATGTGACGAATGTGATTATTCTTGTAAACAATCGGGTAAGTTAAAAATACACAAAATGATCCATTCTGGTCAAAAGCCTTTTGTATGTGACCAATGTAACTACTTATGTATTACAGCCGGTATGATGAAAGTACATAAAATGACTCATTCTGGTGAAAAGCCGTTTAAATGTGACGAATGTAATTACTCGTGTAAACAGTCGGGTAAGTTAAAATTACATAAAATGACTCATTCCGGTGAAAGGCCATTTAAATGTGACCAATGTAACTACTCATGTATTTCATCGAGTTCGATAAAATACCATAAAATGACCCATACAGGTGAAAAGCCGTTTAAATGTAACCAATGTTCTTACTGTAGTATAACATTTAGCGCGATGAGATTACACAAAAAAACTCATTTAAGAGGAAAATGATTTGACATAAATCAGTAATAATTCTTACCATTGTATCCACAGAAGCGTGGTTGTCTTCACTGTCCATAATATGTGTTTAAGGGCGGACATGCTCAGCGTAGGTCAAAATGGACTTTTATTGTTTTTAAAGCATGATCTTGGACATTACCTACCTAACTGACCTAACCTAACCGATTTTTTTTAAACAATACATGTTCAAACACGCGCGTTAACATGATCTTACTCCCTACTTCAGTTTTAGTTTGTCAATTTATGGCTACGGTCTTATGTTGTAGCTTAATCACTGGGGAATGCCAAAAGAAATGGCGTATTTAAAAAAAACACTACCTTATTCCTTTGTTTATCAAACTTGATTGGTCAAAGACATAACTTATAATTAATATCTTTAGAATTATCTTCAAATGTGTTAATCTTGCCCATTTTTGAATAATAAAGTTCCTAATTCTTGTCAAATTTGGGATCACAGAGATTATCAATATAATTTTTTTTCGTAAATATTTCAATATAATAATGTCGACATAAATTATACTGATGGTTTTATATATGCGTTTAAAAATTAAAAAATGTAAAAAATCTTTACACCACTGCACATGCATGTACTGAAATTTGACTATATTCTAAAACGTTAGAGCGAAAGGTTTAAGAGAATACTATTTTATGTAATATCAAATGATTAATATAAATATAAAGGATAATAAGGCTTCAAAATTATATAAATAGATTATCTACAACGTTTGAGGAATGTCCAGGATCATGCTTTGAAAATGCAATAAAAGCTCCATTTTGACCTACGCTGCGCATGTCCCCCCTTGGGTGAATGGGCTTATAACCATTTCCCCATATAAGGCAATTTGTTTATGGAGTCACGTAGTAGCTTATAGTCTGAGTATATATGAGTCACTTGGCAGCTAAAATTTAAATAATGAGAGTTATGTACTTAAAATGTTTATACATCTAAAAAGTATTGCTGTTTTGTGATTTCATATTGTTTGAACTGTCAAAAATTGCTTTGAAGCACCCATAGATTTAATTATTAATCATTTCAGAAATAATTTTTAATTATAAAAATAAAAATTTTGTGTACCTACTATGTTTATGTATTAATTAATAAAAAATAATGTATCTGTAACCGTTTTTTAAATGATGTCTTTCCTATCTTTACATTTAACTTAAAAACATTGTTTCAAATAACATACACAAATAAGTTCTTAACGCAAACACGATGAGTTTTAATATCATTACTAGGTATTGACCGAAGGTACTTGATGGAATTTGAAATTAAATTCTAACGGATTTATACGCTTATCGAGTGTATTATTAGTGGTAAGGTAGGGGTTTTTTTACAAACATTTCTATTCATAATTAGTTTATTATATTTTCTATTGTGATCCTTGGCTTAATAGGTAGGTGATAAGTTTTTACCAAGGCCTGAACAATATCGATGCATAAGTGCGAGTGAGAAAGTATTCGGCACCCTTATAATCTCAGCGATACGCGCTAAAGTAAGATAAAAGGTTTACAGATTTGGGAGATGGTTTGCTACGGTGTAGCCGCCAAATCTTAACTTATTGCTTAACTAAACGTCGTTAACCGTGTTGCTAAAATTGCTATTTCTTGTGTTAAACATAAAGTCAGTGGTAAATATTTTTAGTTAATTAAGTAGAAAAGATGGTTCTGTGTTTAGTAATAAAATGTGGTAGTCGTACTGATAAGCAAGAATATGGTATTACGTTTCATAGGTAAGTTGATACATGTTCGTGATAATTTATTTGTATATTATTATATATTATTTTAATATCAAATGACCGTGTTTCTTTAAAATACCTTAAATTATGAATATTTTTAACTAATGGTTGCATTTTGACCGCTTAAAAATACTATATAACGTAAAAAAATAGAAAAATATATTTTAATTCTGAGCGTCTAGTGCGATCACTTTCGAAATGGTCTCGAACATTTGAATACGAATGCGTTCGCTCGCCCACAAACCAAACGCACGGCACGCAACTTCATTTAGCAATGCAATGGGTGGCGTCTAGATGTATCTATAGTCTAAGGTTTTTACCTACTTATTGTATTAATTTGTTATATAAGTTAGAGTTAACCGTATTCGTTGCCAATGTGTATTTGCCTTTTTTGGTCAGTGCACATAGTGCCTGAAGATGCCGAAAGGCGAAACCCGGGTCGCAAAAAACGACTCAAACGGAATAGTACAAAACTAAATCCATTAGAATTTACTTTGATAAATAAATAATTGTTACCTACCCAAGCTCTGGTACGCATTTGTAATTAAAAAAAAACATACATACTTATATTATCGTAGTAGATTTTTGGGTTTCCACCGTGTGTCCTTCTTCCTTCTTTACTCGACGTTTTGGGATCGTTTCCATTAGAGGCCATTATCAAGAGATGATGTGTTTTATGATGAAAATGTAGTGTAGGTATGTGAATGTAAACGTTGCTCTAAGAGAATATATACTTATAAAACCTATTGTAAGCTTTTTGCGAATATATTTATTTCAAGCAAAGATTTGGTCATTGTAATTATACATGGAACAGAATATCATTTAAATAACTTTGTAGTTCACTATTCGTTTCGCCAAATTTAAATGATTTTATACTCATATCGTGCTCTATTTCGGCCATATCATTATGGTGTTATGTTTTGGGCAACGGAAATACTTACCAACGGGCCCCGATCATCATGGCTTGAATTTATCTAATAAATCTATTATACGCGGATTAGTTAATGAATAAACTCGCCCAGACGTATTTTTGGAGCTTCTTAACTTAGGAAGCTAGGAAAGCCTACATTTTTGGACTCATAAATATCAGAAGAGTAATCAATAGACGACGACAATCGTGGTAGTGCTTCAAAGCGCAACACTTTGAAGTCAGATTTTAGTTTATCTTTGTTTACAAAGCTTATCTTTGACTTACAATAAAAATATATTTTTAGAAACATAGATATTATATAATTTTATATCAAAAAATTGCTGCGTGCTTAATCGAAATACACGGATAATCTGAGCTATGGTTTTTTTCTTTTTATAATAATTACTACATATTATTATACATTTCGAAAACAGACAATTATTTTAATATGTATTAAATACATACTCATTATTTATTAAGAAAACCTGTGTTTTTGGTTTGTTCACAGGAATCTTTTAATGATTTTCTAATATCAGTTCGAATTTTCTTGAGCTGTTATATCGCTGTATCGTATCGTGCATGGATAACTCCCAAACCAGATAATCCGCACACGGATAATCGGCAGTTTACTGTATTTATTTATTATATTAAGGACAACAAATAGTATAATTCATTATAAATATATCATATAAACATATTTTAGAGTTTCCATGGAACTGGTATGGAATATAATTCAACAATAATTTACTTAGGTACGTATTTATAGTTACCAGATTATGTGTCTATATATAAACATGTACGCTAGAAAAAACATTCCCATATATTATGAGTGTTTCACAAGCATAATGAACCAAGTCACCGCCATCTTTGGATTAATAAAGCCTGATCATAACTTTTTGCACAAGTACACGAGTGGTCCACTTCCATACTATTTATAAATAAAAAAAAAACTTGCAAGCAGAGTTTGGTATTCTATAATGTCTGAAGAGTATAAATCTGTACCTGAGAGGTAAACACAGAAAAAATAATAAATATAATACCAATAGGCTATATTCAATATGCCGCATGGTGAAGCAGGCTTTTGAATGTGTGAGTGTCCTACGAAAATGAAGCACGCATTATGCACGTGCAATAGTGTGTGTAATACACCAACATTAATGGAGCGTAAATGCATAAACCGAAAGCATTTTTAAGTAGTCGACGTTAAACGTATTCTAGACACGTGTGTAAGTTAACCTGGATTCATCCTTACTCGAGTCGGTTACCTGCTATCGCCTTACCCGTTGTGTATTTCAGTTCCCATTATTTCTGAGTTCCCTGGAGGTAAACTACACTATGTCGAAAATGGCACTTTTTCACAATGGCTGTTTAAAGTTTTTTCATGAAGTACCATTGGTTATCTTATACTACTTGTTATGATACTTTCTTTAATCATACTTGAGGTGTTTTTCTACAATATTCAAGAAAAAATTAAAAGAAAATGCAATTGTTTCTCAAAATAAATCATGTTTAATATACATAGTGTTGTTTTCCTATACAAAGTTTTACACATTCCAATGACATGTTGCAGTTATTCCCTCAAAAACGTTTACTGGAACCAAATATAGCAACCAAAAAACCTACCTACAAAATAATTAATTGATACATTATGGATTAGATAAAATTCTCTCCTACCCAACCTCACTCTTCTGGCTTCTTTCCTATCAAATAATGTCTATGAATATTGCATTATATTATTGTGTCCATGTCTATTTTTGCCATGGGGCTAGTGAATAGCTTTTTATATCATTTTACTACAGATCCACAATCAGTAGTAAAATGAGCCATGATGCACCCATATAATATAAATTACTACTCATTCATGCTAGTCTGTTAAAATGTCTATATTTCCTGGAGGTACTAACTAATCCAACATACCATTTTCATAAGAGAAAGTTTATTGTATGAAAGTGAAAGAAGCATTCGATTTTCCTAATATTAATATTCCAGTATTAAAATGTAACAAAACATTATTTTTTTTAATTTTATTAAGATTATAATAATATTATCTACATGGAAAATTACACAAAAAATATTTCATGATTGAGAACGAAAATTTGGAGTCTGATCTTCTTTTGCAGCGTCTTGTAAAATTCGTGACACTCACTAGATTTATCTACAAATGGTAGAAGTGCCATCAAATCGTTGTATTTTACCGAGGAAATAGGCTATAAAGTATTCCTACGTGGCTGGAAATCTCCGACCTTATTTTTAATAAAATGGATTTAAATAATTCTTCTTCATTAAAAGTAGTTTTAAAATGGAGGTCTCCTATATTTTTCTGATGTACCTATTTGGAGATGAATGCACTGAGATAATACTCCGACAAGTGAATACGACAGACGCGTCAGTTTGAGCACTCTATTGCCGGCCACAGACGGACAGTTCTCGTAACAGGTTGAACATGCCAGTTAATAACCATAAAGTTATCTTTGGTAGATAATCTGCTGCGCCCATAGATGGACACTTTTCGACCTTTCAGATGTGTGCCATGTTCAAACTGCCAGCGACCCCCCACTCCCGTGTTTTTTAAAACTGTTGGAATTTCAACTAGCCGAAAGTTCTCGAGTGACATTAGATGTCGGTAACGTAAAGTAGAATAATATACCGCGCGATACAACTACGGCTGGTGTTGCTTGTTATAAAATACAAATTCATTTATTATTAAAAATATAATAATATTATGTACGCGGAGATCGCAAATATTATATTTTATTTATTTTTACGAGAGTAAAACAAAGTAATAGCTATTTATGTAAACATATTATTTTATACAATATAATATAAATGTTAAAATTTTAGAGAGCATTATAAATATTAAGTTATTGTGAAAATATAGACTAATTTTATTTATTGTATGTAGTGAATATTACAAATTATTAATTTAAGACGTTCACAACATAAATTAATATACCTAATTGTGAATGACAATATCGCTAAATCTAAATAAAATTTAAGTATATATTTTAATAATATCATAGTAATTAATTATTATACTGATGATTGATGTAAATATAATTTTGTGGCTTATTGTATATAAAATCAATACCTTTATAAATATTACCGTTTTCTTACTTAATTAATACTGTCTATTAAAGGGAATAATTTATTCAAAAGAAAAGATTATATTTACACGAATGTGTATAATATTGTTTCGGTGAATCGATAAAATACACAATCCACTAGCGAAATCATGATTTATTTTACCAACGTCATAGGTGTGTATTTATGTCAATTTGTTTCTAATAAAAACAATTATAACCATAATAAATTCAAAGTTAAATTATTCGTGTATCATCGTTCAATAGTATACCCTACCTAAAACTAATTTAAACAATACCCCTGTGTATTATCTCCGCGAACATAACCTCCATAGTTTTTAACACTTGCTCTGCCACGGACAATAACTGTACGTATATGGGCACGTCTGTTGACAGTTCGACAGATTTAAATGGGGTAGTTAAACTGATCTGTGGTGTGGCCACTAACGTACAGTTATTGAACAGTTATTGTCTGTGCCATGTTCAACCTGTTACGAGAACTGTCCGTCTGTGGCCGCCTTTAGACAATGACAGGTCATACATAGACAACGGGGTTCTGGTTAGTTTTGAGTAAACTTGGTTCGAACATATTTGATTATTTCTAATTCTGTAAAGGTATGATTGTAATTCTGAAAAGTGTTATGTATGTTGAGATTGGACTTACTTTGTACACAAGCATTTTCTGTTAAAAAGGAATTTTTTTTGGTAACAATAACATAAACTTTTATGGACTTAGTTCACTTCGCTTGCGAATTATTTTACTTTTCTAAGGAGCAAAGAGAAAAATAATGACACAGATGTGATATAAATCAAATTTTATTTTATATTTTGATCCACGTTATATTATGTTAGAAATTTTATTATTTATATTAGGTAAGTCCCTAATTAATTTTAATCAATATAAATTTATATAGGTATATTTTTTTCGATTGCTTAGAGAAAAAACACATTTTAAACACATAAGCAGAGGTTGTGTTTTTTTTCTTCGTCATCATTCTGATTCCCTGAATATGTCTTGAGAGTTTGTGGCTAACTCGACTAGGAGATTCCTGAAAAAGGTGTGGTGGATTGGAGGAATGTACTATGGCAACAGGTCGTACATGTCCTTTTTCTTTGTCGCATTAATGTTTCAGCGTACAGGGTAAAGTATTATTTCTATCAAATACAATCTTTTTTGATCGTTTAAGCTAGTCTAGTCAAGTTTATATGATTCAACATAGAATTTTAAAATGTATATAAAAAGTTATTTTTATCTTGTAATTATTTAATTTGAAAAGTTCACTATATGTATTAAGAATACAACTTCCAAGAGGTATTGATTAATTTTAATATGCAATTAAACCGTGTCCATCCAAAATCATAATATAAACATATACATAAAACAATGGCGTATTTTTAATATATCAAAATTGATGTATTTTACAGAGAGAAGAATTTTACATATTAGTCACTCGGCCATCAGCGCATTGTTTAATAAAAACAAATACGTATGCTATGTTTAGAGTGCACTATTTTTGTCAGAACTCCACAGCTTATATCCACTCTTAGTTACATATATATATATATATGTGTGCTAGTATTATTAGTTATATATGAGTAATGTTAATGTCGGCAAAGTAAAAGCGAAAATAAGAAATCCAACGCAACTAGTGTGATGAATTATAATTTTTGATGTTACCAGATTGTAAACAAGAGTATTTAAATAAATCATCACATTCAATATGGTTTTTCTCCCGAATTATTAAAGCTCTGGCATGTAATATCATATTGCTCACATTTAAATAGATTTTGACCACAATGAGTGAGTTTGTGTAATTTCAAGCTATCGGATAGTGTACATTAAAAATGACATTGAGCAATTTAATAGTGGTTTTTGCCCAGAATGAATCATTTCGTGTAATTTCATATTATTAAATTGTACACATGAACATACGTTTACGGCTATTCGATGGAATGTATCATTCTATGTATTCTCAAAGAAATAGACCGAGTACATGCATAATTACATTTACTACATTTAAATCGCTTTTCCTCAAAATGTGTCATTTTATGCATTTTCAAAGATTTAGAACGTATACAAGCGAAACTACATAGATCACATTTAAATGGTTTTTCACCTGTATGACCCATTTTGTGAAATTTTAAATCAGCAGACCTCCGGAACGCAATATCACATTGATCACATTTATGTGGTTTACTAGAAGTCTTAACCGAATGAGTCGTTTTGTGTGATTTCAGGCTATCAGCTCTTGTACATGAAAAATCACATTGATCACATTTAAATGGTTTTTCCCCAGAATGAGTCATAATGTGATATTTCAATTTATTTAATTGTACACATGAATATGAACATTCATTACATTTAAAAGGCTTTTCGCCGGAATGTTTCATTTTATGTGTTTTCAAATGTGTAGACCGTGCAGATGAGAAATTACACTCATCACATTTAAATGGCTTTTCACCAGAGTGAATCATTCTATGCTGTTTCATGTTACTAGCTTTAACGCATGAATAATAACATTCTTCACATTTAATTGGTTTCTGACCAGAATGAGTAAATCTATGTCTTTTCATGTCGCCTGATTGTATGCATGAAAAATTACATTGCACACATTTAAATGGCCTTTCGCCAGAATGGATCATTTTGTGTATTTTCATTTTACTAAGCATTAAACTTGAAAAATTACAATCTTCACATTTTAATGCTAATTTTCTTTTACAAGACTTCTTTAAAAATACATTTTTATGAGACGCTTTGTGCTTCTTCATCAAGTTTAACGAAGCAAAAATATTAAAACAAACAGAGCACACAAAATTTTTCTTATGAAAATGTGTTTTTTCTACATTGATAACGACAACTAATAAATTATGGTTCATGAAATTTGACTGAAATTGATTACTTTCATTAATGCGACACTTGGTACTTGCAACATTATATTCGCTGATATCATTTTTTACGTCTTGCTTGTCTATTTGTATGTCACCATAAGCTAAAAGTACTTCTGATACCCCCTTCGATGTGAAACTCTCAACTTTTGCTGCGTCCACATGGATCAACTAAAAAAATACAGAAACGAAAATTAAATTTATATAAAAAGTATTATATTGGTAATAATAACTTCATAAGACGTTTTACAGGTTTACTATTAGCAAGGATGTCCAACAAGGTGACACGATCTCATCCAAATTATTAACCCGGGATTCGAACCCGAGACCCACGACAATATAAGCGGAAGCGGTAATCGCTCGGCCATTGAGGGCATAGCTAAAAACCTTTACCGATATATCAATAATTATGTAGGTAAAAACATTGTGTAATATATATTATAAGCATAGTTTATGTAGGTACCTTATCTACTGGACTGCATTCCAAATAAGAACAGCTGGGTTTAGATTCATCATAACAATGTGGGTGTGGTGTATCTTCAACACACTCTTTCTTGATATCGACCATCTGAAAACAGGACAAATATTACATTGGTAAGTGGGTCTGTCTAAACCAATGATACTCAACCTTTTTTTTTTTCTTGGGGCCAAATACATATATTTGTAAAGTAACGCGGGCCGCATCACTACTGGTGTGACGAAATAAATCATGAAACCCCCCCTTTTTACAAAACATTTTTGAGATTTTAAAAATTATAAACTAAAACAGAATAATAATATACGAAAATTAATGATTAATTATAATTATATAAAAATTATAGATAATAAAAGTGTTTCGGACCGCACATAAAAGCTTTAACGGCCGCAGGATGAGTATCGCTGGTCTAAATTGTCAAAAAGTATCCCTCTCTTAGCTGTGTTAACTTTTAGAGCGAGCTAGATAGTTTAGACTGCTAAATTATTGTAACAATAATTAATTGTAATACCTGAATGCATAAATATGATAAACTACATTCGATAGCCGCCTTGTGTATAGAATATACCCACATGGCTGTAAAAAGTACCATTATGGCGCACTATAGCGTTTTTGGATGGGTCTTCCTGTAGGACCTTTCTGTAGGTGGGGTCGTCTAACGTTGAGAGTGCCATGTAATCTAATTTAAAAAAAATGTCACTGCAATCGAATGTAGATGGTGTGTTATGACGCATTCAAACGACACTAGACAATTTTAATTCATCTGTACAAAACAGGCACAAGACCGATTTTTATATATGGCTCGGAGACGTGGTGCATCACTAAAAGCATGGACAGCGTATTGGGCTCCTTCGAGGGGAGTGTGCTGTATGGTATCTTCGGACCAATCAATGACATGCAGTAATGGTGGAGACAAAGATATAATTACGAACAGTACGCTTTGTACGGGGGGCCACAAATTGTACATTCCAGCAAATTGGGCCGCCTTAAATAGCTGGACGGATGAACGAGTCACGCATGTTAATGAAACTGACGTTCAGAAAGCCGGAAGGCAAACGTAGACCTGGTCGATTTTGTAAAAGATGGAAGGATAGTATTGATTTGAATTTAATGACCTTAGGTTACTGAGAAACCCAGGGAACTTAGAAATAATGAGAACTGAAATACCTAACGTGTAAGGAGTAGCAGGTAACCGATCTCGAGTAAGGATGAACGCGAGATAAACTTAAACCCGTGTCAAGAATACGCATACGTCGAATACTGACAACTACTTTCGGTTTATGCATTGACGCTCATTTAATATTGGCGTATTACACACACTATTGCATATTGTGCATAATGCGTGTTTCATTTTCGTAGGACACTCACGCATTCAAAACCCTGCCTCAAAATGTAGCGTGTTGAATATAGCCTATCGGAATTCTATTTATTATCTATCTGTGGAGAAACCAATACATAATGCTCAGTGACGTCCCGTGGGGGTAGGCAGATTGAGCGTCGCTTGGTGGCGGCAATTACCTGAAGGGCGGCAAATCGAGGAGAATCATTATTTATATAGCAATAGATACCTAAACTTAGTAATAACGGAAATATTCTTCCATTAAAAAGTCCTTGGTGGACAGCAATAACACGTGCAGATTTGCAAATAATATTTAAATTATAGGTAGGTACATACTAACATAATTTAAAATTTATCCAAATTGAGTTTTGGTTATGTACCTATCTGAAATCGTAGACATTGTCTATTGAAGCAGATATGGCATTTAAATTAGATTTAGTGGTGTATATAATTATCATTTTAGTAATGTATCCACCATACAACACATTTCTCAGATATTGGAGTCATGAAAGGATGATAAAAAGTACTGTTAACTATAAAAAATTTGGCGGCATTTTGGCACTGCCTAGGGGCGGCATTTTGTCTAGGGACGTCACTGATTATGCTGTATGTTAAATATAATATAAAATCAGGGCTTGAAATGGAACGGAACGCACCGGAGCGCCGTTCCGGCTCGTGAAATTTGTAGAATTATCGCTCCGTCTCGTGGAAAAAATATGTTGACCGTCTGAGCTAGATAGACCATAGAATAGAATATTTGACACACTTATTTTCATAAAATACACATACAATTTGATGAATATGTAAATATCTTCAGAAAATTTATCGAGCGCTCCGGTTCGTAAACTTTTCCATTTCGAGCGCTGTATAAAATACTTGTTAGCCAATTCCAGTGGCATCCCATGGCGGTAGGCGTCACGCGTTGTATAAAGGCGGCGAGTGAAGGAACAAATAATATAAAAAATAGTACATCTTTCCAGAGCAAAGTAGCCAGAGCAGTAGGTAGCCAAAGGGCGTTTTTTATGAAGAGATAGTAATGACATCTTCGTTTAAAAATAATCGAAACATAAAAAAATCTCGATAGCATCACTAATTGTTGTATAGTTATACCCATTGTGATACATATGGCGCCTCAGACCTCCACGTATATACCTAAAACCATCACTGTTTGAGAGTAGATTTCGTGAAAATATTCTAATTCTCAGTGTGTACTTAAGTGTATATATTTTGTATATATGTGTATGATTAATAAGGCCAAAAATATATAATAAAATAGGTAAGTAGGTACCTATCGAATTGACAGACATTTTTTAACTATAATCGAAAGGGGACGACATGGCCCCCACAAGGGGGGGGGGGGGCTCACAGGGCTCTAGCCTGGGGGCCCGGACACAGAAAGGGCCCGGTGTGGCGAGTCGACCAGATAAATGAGATAAACATACAGCACAACTTTGCTCTAATAGTAAAAAAAGTTGCCTGAGGCGCTATTTAGCTTCGATAGTGTAATAATATTTGGTTGTACGATGTAATTTTAAATTGTGTGCCGATACTCGACAACTCCACAATACAAAAATACAAAAAATCGCTAAAAATACAACTTAATTTTACCGCGTACACCGTTTGGAAAACGCTACTGTAGCGCATCACACTGCATTTACCCATAGCGATAGGTAGGGGGACCCGCCAAACATCCTAGCCTGGGGGGCCGCTTCAGGATGTAGGGGCCATGGGGGACGACATCAGCACTTTGCCAAGGGTTGTCACCAAGTTCCCATTTTTTGTATTCCCTTTGCTAGCATTAACGAGTTGATGGAGTACTTCAAGGGTTATTATAGATAAATAAATATTTATGTTTTATTGGTAGCAAGATTACACAGAGACCCACAATTTAAATGTAAAAAAAAACTAACCTTAGAATCGTCAGTAATCTCTTGTTTTATATAAGTGGATGCATTTGGGCTGATGGAATACATTTTTTTCTCATCATACCAATGTTTTTCTTCTGCGTCTGAGTCAAATTCATCTGGGTCGCGTTTCATCTCCATTTCGAATGTTTAATAATATGTAAAAGAGTGAGATAATAATGTAGACGTGTTTAGGATTTCGACCATAAGCAGCACTGACAATACTAATGCTAATATACTTCCAGTATTATATAAATAGAATAAACAAACAGCATTGCGATACTCTACAAGTCTACATTGACACCTCGTAGGTATCTGACATTCCATATTTTTGACAGAGGGTAATTAAAATGTTACCAATATAAAAACCATAAAATTAAATTAAATAATATTAAAAATACGGGTAATGCAAAAGTAATTTAGTTCATTTTTGAATTTAACTGTATTTTTGTTTTTATTTAATTTGATTAGTTACCTGATTTTTAATAACATTTTAATTCCTTCCCTTTGTTGAAAATATTGAATATTGGATTCGATGTGTCAATGTTGCCACTTTATAATAATGTAAAAAATATTAAATTAAATTGTACAAAATAATATGTACCTAATTATTCAACTCTCTCCTCTACTGATTGAAAATAATTAAAAGTATTGGATGTAACACCTACCTATGCCTTTCCATAATCAAAATAATACCCAGTTTGATCTATTATGATAAGAGAAACGTGTGTGTAAACTTTTGATATTTACAAGATAGGAAATAGGTAAACAGAATTTTAAGGGAGGACATGCTCAGCGTGGGTCAAAATGGAGCTTTTTTTCTATTTTCAAAGCATGATCCTGGACATACCTTAAACGTTGTAGATTTCTTAATAAAAAGTACTTAGGTATCTACCTAATCTATATTTATTTTATAATAATAATCTTCATAATCATGAGGCAACTTGTGCGAGGTTTAGGAGGATACCCAAGTCCTACATGAAACGCACCAAATGCAATATTAATGTACCTACCAGTCGCGACCCGAGAACTACAGGGTTGTAATTGTCGAATTTTGGCCAAATTAAAGTAACAATGAGCTAGTCTTCCAAGTACCTAACATTATCTACGTGCTGTATTAATATGAAGTCGATATTTTCTATATTTTTTCATTAAAACCCAATAAGTACTACCAAGTTCTATGTGCACTTTACAAGAAATCTGTGGTACTACAGAGTTGTACCTACCGTTGTCTAGAAAGATCTGTCGTTCTACATTACAGAGTTCCATGTGTTTTGACGTTTCGCGTCGCGCGAATTATCATTACATTTAAAGTTGATAAATTGGTTTTAATTGCAATTATAAGAGTAAATCGTGTTGTATAATATTTAAAATTCATTATTCAGATTTCATGCAGTGTATTTAACTATTGTACATAAACTACTACAGCTTCGAAATTCATAACCTCAAAAAATTGTTTCGTGACATTTAACAGCAACAGTATTTGTGGAGTCAATAATGGATGATTTATATTATGAAACGTAAGTAAGCCTTAATTATATGGTTATTTAAAGAATTTCATTACATTAGTTATAGTGAAATATTCACAAACTGTTAATTACAACACCTAATTCAATATTTTCATATTGTGAATCTCTTGCACAATTTCTTATTACATTTTGTTAATAACAATGTCTCAATATTAAGATTATATTAAGGCTGTTCGTTGCATTTATTGATTTTGTGTTATTTATTGTTTCAGGTTTGGAAGTCTTCCTGGAAGCGATAATATAAACCTTTTAGACGTATCAAATGTCAGTAGAGGAGTTGAAGAAATGAATATGTTGTATTCAAGCATTCCGATTGTTGAAAATTCCCAGGAAGAATACCATCAAATGTTATGCTCTCAAAGTGATAATATTATATACCTATCAACAGTAAGTAGAAAAATCTGTCAACGATGTCAGACAAATCAATGACGTATTAATCTTTTACAATTTAACAAATTATATGCCTACTTATATTATTACTAATGTTGCATTTTTCTACTCTTACAGGCTTGAAGTTTCTTCTAGAGCTGAAGTGAACGATTTAATAGAAGGACAATCATTACATCACATTCCCTCAACCACCACCGTAGGTGAAAAATTATTACATCACATTCCCACAACCAACACCGTAGATGAACAATTATTACATCACATTCCCTCAACCACCGTAGATGAAGACGATGGGCTGTTTGAAAGTGAACCACTAACATCGAGCGTGCTAGTTAGAAAACGTATCGCTCACCCCGAGAATTGGACACGCAATATACTAAAATTAAAATGCCAATCAGGCCAAGCTTACACATCAAGACGCGGAAAGTTTGTACCCAAGAAAAGTGTTGTAACCAGAAAAGATTGCCTCAATTCCTGTACATTCAAATGCAATAAATTTATATGTTTAGAAGAACAACAGAGTATACACAAAGACTATTATACATTAAATCAAAATGAAAAATATCATTTCATTTTAAAAACAACTGAAAGAAGTGTTATGAAACGTCGCACTGTTAAAAACAAAGAAAACCAAGTATCACGGAGGAAGTTTACATTTAAATATAATTTAATGGTGAAAAATCAACTATTTCAGGTATGCAAAACATTTTATTTGTGGACGTTGAGCATCTCTCAAATACCAATTTATAACGTTAATTCAAATGTAAAAAAATACTCCAGTATTCCAACGCCTGATGGTAGAGGGAAACATGTAAAAACATTTGTGCCTGCTGTATTAAAGGATCAAGTAAGAGAACACATTAACTCCTTCCCGATAGTTGAATCTCACTATTGCAGAGCTTCTACTAAAAGAGAATATCGTCACTGTTCTGGCAGAAGACACTAATTCGAAAAAATGACATTGAGTTAGTGATACCAAAATGTTCTTTATTTCAAATTTTTTTTTTTTTTTTTCGACCATGTCCGATCCTAATAGGATCATATGGACCTCCACAGAGTAGAGGTTTGTATTAACAGATTTTGTTTTTACTAGAAATGGATGTCAGCCACTTGCTCAACCTATTAGGTCCATACCCTGACTCAAACACATATTGAAAAACAATATGTGTACTTGCAAGACCCAGGATTCGAACCTGGGACCCACGGCATGATAGTCCAACGCTTATGCCGCGCGGCCACCGTGGGGTACTACTTTACCGTCTGGAAACCTTAATAAATAAACAGTCTTTATTTTAAAGTCATCCTTTTTACGATTACTTAATAAACTCACATGATAGACCATTTCAAACATTTTAACAACTTCAAAGTCAAATTACTCAAAACTAGTATTCTCCAGTTAGTGTGTTCTGCCAGGACAGAGTCGATATATAGATTCATCGATGTCATTATCAATGATGTATGATCTATATCTTAGCAAATGCAAAGAGACTGACTCCATTCCGGGTAAGATGTCGATGTATAAATTAAGTTTTAGTACAGAGTTCAATCTTGATTTCCACATCCCAAAATCAGATAGATGCGACACCCGCGAGCATTATAAAGTAGCTAAAACGAATGGAATACTTACGACTGAGCATGAATAGTTATACAAAATACATTCAGTATTGAAGGCAGAATGCGCGAAGAACGTGATAAAGACAGACAAAACAGTGATACACCCGTACTTTGTTTTGATTTAGAAAATGTGATAACATGTCCCAGGGCAGATATAAGTAGCTTCTTTTATCACTCAAAATTAAATGTTTACAATATGACTGCGCATTTATCTACTACAAAAATGTCTATTGTGCGATTTGGAATGAAATACGATCATCGCTGATAATCCTCTAATTACAAGTTTAATTATGTGGAGTGACTCATGCGTGCACAGAATATAAATTCTATGATGTCGTATGCAGTGCTGGATTTTTTAAAGAGTAATCCACAAGTATATTCTTAGGTTTTCACCATGTCTCCTTCTTCCTTCTTTACTCGACGTTTCGGGCTCGTTGCAGAGGCCATTATCAAGAGATATACTAATATACTATCTCTTGATAATGGCCTCTGCAACGAGCACGAAACGTCGAGTAAAGAAGGAAGAAGGAGACACGGTGAAAACCCAAGAATATACTACGATAAAAAACAACCGTGAAAGCCTCAAACATTATATAAGTAATCCACAAATTTCACAAATCACCATGAAATACTCCACCCCAGGGCATTCTTGTATTCAGGTAATTGACAATGCCCACAGTCAGATAGAAAAGGCTATGACGGCTTCCGAATTTTATTCGCCGCTTTCGTTTATTAGAATACTTTTAAAAGTAAGCCGCAAAAATCCATTTATTGTGTTACAAATGGAAGAAACAGATTTCAAGGATTTAGGTGCATGTGCTAAATTTTACAATTATAAACTCATTCCTTACACAAAAGTTGCAGCGTTAAGATACACCCGGTCGCTATTTGAAGTAGAATATAGAACATCTCACACTAATACTGATTTTCTGATTAAAATTAACATTAAATTATTAGATAGACCGAGCCGCCGCGTTAAAGCAAGCATCTCATCTATAGTTATTCTTCCTCAAAATAATCTTCAGCGCCCGAAAGCTATAAAACAAATCCGTCAACTTCCTAAATATAAAATAGATTCTTTAAGAGCTATGCAAAAGTTTATGCCAATAATAGATAGAAAGTTTTATACAGCGTTACTGCGTAACTAGAAAAATAATTGAGTTTCTATTTGAACATTTACTGTTTTATCCGTTTTAATAAAATTATATTCATCTTAATATTATGTTCTACGTTTAAAAATTTGTGTTTTAAGGATTTTTGTATTAATTAATAATTAATTGTGTTCTTTACATTTTCCCTTATATCTTTTGCTAGTATACTGTATGCACATATGTTTTGTTCAGAAGTTTGTGGTTTTCTTATTTAAATTACCATGTTAATTGTGTTTTTTATATTTCTCCATGTATTTTTTGCTAATATATTGTATGCACCTATGTGTACGTCCTGAGTGGCAGCGTTCGGCGCAGCATTGAGCGTTTTGCGCAACACAAACATATAAATGTATAACCAAAAAAGACATTGTCTACGAACATTTACACACACGGTTATACGTGTAAGTTGCGCCGAACGCTGGCACTGAGGCCTCACACTATGTTTTGTTCAGAAGTTTGTGATTTTCTTATTTAAATTAGCATATCAATTGTATTTTTTATATTACTCCATGTATTTTTTGCTAATATATTGTATGCACATAATATGTTTTTTTCAGAAGTTTGTGGTTTTCTTATTTAAATTAGCATGTTAATTGTGTTTTTTTTATATTTCTCCATGTATTTTTTTGCTAATATATTGTATTCACCTATGTTTTGTTCAGAAGTTTGTGGTTTTCTTATTTAAATTACCATGTTAATTATATTCTTTATATTCTCCTTGTATTTTTTGGTAATATAATATTGTATCCATCTATGTTTTGTTCAGAAGTTTGTGATTTTCTTATTTAAATTACCATGTTAATTATATTCTTTATATTCTCCTTGTATTTTTTGCTAATATATTGTATCCATCTATGTTTTGTTCAGAAGTTTGTGATTTTCTTATTTAAATTTGCATGTTAATTGTGTTTTTTATATTTCTACATGTATTTTTTGCAAATATATTGTATGCACCTATGTTTTGTTCAGAAGTTTGTGATTTTCTTATTTAAATTAGCATGTTAATTGTGTTTTTTATATTTCTCTATGTATTTTTTGCTAATATATTGTATGCACCTATGTTTTGTTCAGAAGTTTGTGGTTTTCTTATTTAAATTACCATGTTAATTATATTCTTTATATTCTCCTTGTATTTTTTGCGAATATATTATTGTATGCACCTTTTTTGTTAAGAAGTTTTTGGTTTTCTTATTTAAATTTCCATGTTAATTGTATGTATTATATTATAATAATTATATTATATTATTATGATGTTACATACTTCATATAATTTTTGCATTATTTGTATTTCTTCATCCTTCATTACGTTGGTAGTTTATGCTATTTTTTACCATAGGTACTTATGTTTTATATTTTAAAATTACCTTGTCACCATTTTCATTCAATTTAAAAGGTATTAAACAAAATTTACAAAAAATGATTTTTATTTTTCTGAATTTCCCATTTTTCCAACAATTTCAACAAAAATCATCCAAACATTCTGTGTGGTAGGTAGTTTCTCAAATATACCTAATATATTTTTTTCTGCGCGTAGCATAATATTAATATTTTTGTGACAACAAGATGGCAACACTAACCATCGCGCGTGTGCGACAGCTAATTCTCATATTTTCTCAACATTGATTCTGACGTATTGACAGACCCACGCATGAAAATGGATGTAAAAAGCGAACCAGACGATGTTTTACCTGACGCGGAAGACCAAGATTGGTTTGAAGTTCCCATAGAGCGCCCAAAAACCACTGACGTCCATTCTTATTTAAAACAAGAGGCTGTCAACGATGACAGTTCGACAGTCGAGGTAGGTACCTACCTAAGAAGTTGTTACACAGATATTTCATGTAGACTGTAGTTTATTTTGCACTTATGTACAATTTCACCGAATGTTTGCTTCTAACGTATACGACTTCGATTACAATCAATACACACTAATTGTATAGTTAATATAACTTTCGGTACAATGCCCAGTTTAAAATGGTACGATTTTATTTTATGCGAGTAACACACTATCGACATTTACAACCAGTGGCACTCCAGGGCGGGGGGGGGGGGGCAAGGGGCCCTGGCACCCCAAACATGAAAATTATCAGAATGATTTTAAACATTGAAATTGAAAGCCAATAAACTATACCTTTGGGCTTAGACAAAAAAACACGGCAAAAAAATGATTTGTAATTCTCCAGGACCCTTTTTAGAAAAATTTCTTAGATTTTAATTTCTAACACAAAAATTTCGAAACACTATCGTCAGGTTTTTTTAGAAACCCAATCCCTAATGGAACTGTTAAAAAATTCTCGGTGTCCACCCGAATTCCGGAGTGGTGTAGGTCATGGCTCGGGAAGGCTGACAGGGCTCTAGCCTGGGGGCCCGGCATATCGGGTTGACCAGATAAGTGAGATAAACACACATAATAAATTAGCTTTAATAGTAAAAAAATGTCGCTTGCGGCTCTATTATACTTCATGGCCATGAAAATTTTCAATTATATAAATGTGCAATATATTTTTTGATTATTATGTGTCGATATTCGACAGCTCCATTATTAAAGTAGATGTATTAAAAATCGCCAATAATTCACTGTATAAGTACCCTTAATTTGAACTAAAACACAATTTGAAAAACGTTAATGTATTGTTTCACACTGCCTTTTATCTTAGCGGTAGGTAGGGGGCCCGCCAAATATCCTAGCCTGAGGGCCCGTTTCAGAATGTGGGGACCATGGTGTTGTAGGTCCACCGAGTGCAATAGACAAAAGGCCGATAAACGAGAAATTAGGCTGTGAAGAAAAAGAGCCTATGGGACTAATTTACATTCTCCTCCTTGCCCCCCTCCCCAATATTAAATTCTGGGTGCGCCACTGTTTACAACAGTACCTACCTACCTATATGGCAGATGCAGGGAACTCGTTTATGTGTGTTGTATACTTAGATTATAGAAAAATAGTTGCATAACAAGCTTCAGATCTCGAGTATGGAAAACAGGGACCACAAAAATAATGGGAACTGGCTTAGGTACCCTCAGCAAACAATCATAAGATACTGTAAGTCCTAAAGACTACGATGGGCGTGACATGTGGAGAGAATACCTGAAGTTAGAGCGCCAAGGATCATGACGAAGTGGCTACCCCAACGGAAGAGTCCCAGAGGCCGACCGAGAAGGAGATGGGCTGACGCCGTATAAGTGGACTGGCTTCATATAGGAAGACCCAGTAACTGGATAAGTGTGGCGATAGATCGGAGTGAGTGGAGAGCGGTTGTGGAGGAGGCCAAATCCCACCCCGGGATTTAGCGCCGTGGAAGAAGAAGGCTTAGGTACCCTACCGAGTGTGGTATAACAGGCTCAATATCTCGAGTGTGGAAAACACGTGATAAAGAATATGCTATTTTCAATACTTAGCTAATACTATGGATTTTAGTTTTTCACGTTCATGTAACGTGCTTTCAATCTTTGGGAACAGTCGACGCGGTTTTGTTTACCTGTTGTTTTATGGCTATCAAGCCATAAACTACCCTGCTTCAGAACTTTGGTCTTGGTCCATGGCGATGGCTTTAACATTTTTATTTATTAAGGCTATACTTCAGCTGAGGCATGGTCTAATATATATGCGACGCGCGGATTGTGCAAACGATGGGATTTGGTTTGGAGGGATTAACTTCAATGTACAAACGAGGTGACGAACAAAAGATAATTTGTGATAAAAATTCATCATGCGTCCATTTACTGTTATATTAGTAATAATAATAATATATTTATTGACATGTTTTCTTTTTCGAGTACATGGGTAACGTTTTTAGTCATCTTTACACGATATAAGAATATATTTCTCTGACGCTGTCACAAAACAAATTGACGTGCTCACACCTCGCTATACCGCTGTCCGATTGGCGACGGGTGCGAAATTTCGTCCCACCTATTGTTGAAAATTATTTGCCGTTTCACTCATGCATGCTTTTAATCAGCTGTTATATGGTCAAGAACTATTGGACAAACTTGAATGCGTGTTAAATAAATGTTATTTTCAATAAGTAGTTACGTCTGTATGATAATTTTCGTTTAAGTTCGTCACTTAAACAAAACGCGCATCTAATATTATTTGAAAATTGTCGGCATGCTTTATGATCTCTGGGTTTGGTCATAAAATAATAACAAACGCCCTACTTCAGAATCTTGGTCCAGTGCAACTGGCCTTCAGATTTCTATTATATTAATGTGTCATGTGGGCAGATCTATTAAGAGTATACTTCAGTGAAACCGCAAATAATTTTCAGCAATAGGTGGGACGTAATTTCGCAGATGTTGCAAATCGGAGAGCGATAGTCGACCTGTGAGCACGTTAATTTGTTTTGTGATGGCGACGGGGGAATTAATTCTTAAGTCTTGTAAAGATGACTAGAAACGTTACGTATTTACTCGAAAAACAAAACATGTCAATGAATATATTATTATATTACTGAAATATCAATAAACATAACATTAAATGCACTCATGTTGAATTTTTATGACAAATTATGTTTTGTTATGCACGCGTCGTTTGCACAATCTTCGCGTCGCGTAGTCGTGATGGTTTTAGACCATGCCTCAGCTGAAGTATAGCTTTAATATTAATGGGGTACATTGGTGTACTTCCATGTATCTATGTACTTTATAATTTTTGTATTCACTATTTATAGATACCTACTATTTTTTCTAATACCTACTACATCTATTTCTTTGTTTATAAATGTCACGTTGTGAATGTCTCAAATTTATAATTTATTACGTTCATTATTTATATAAAATAGATAAATTTCAATAATATCAAAAAACTAATTTATATGATTATTTTTCAGGACCATGCGCTGAAGTTCGCACATAATATAAAATCAGAGACAGACTTGGAGCGAGTTGACCTCAAAAAAGAGTTTATTGTCGAAAGAGTACACCCAATCAAGTATGAAAATTTTTCACCTAGTTGCTCATATTCTGAAGACAAACCATTTATTCAGGTAGGTACTGCATCGAATGACAGAATATTCAATAATCTACGAATATAATAAGTTATTATTTTTTGTGTTAATTATTTTTTTCCTAAGCAACAGACGAGAAATAATGTCACACTTAAATTGTGTCGCTTAGAGGCAGAACTCAGATTTTGCAATTTTAGAGTTAAATATACCAAGTGATTCTAAAGGCATTAATCTATCGTAATAGATTTTTGGGTTTCCACCGTGTGTACTTCCTTCTTTCCTCGACGTTTCGGGCTCGTTGCAGAGGCCATTATTGAGATAATTATTATACACCTGCATAATAATGTGTATAAATGCAAACGTCGCTCTAAGTATACCAAAAGTAATCCGATTAGCTAAGATCAAACGTTGCTCATAGTAATGTTCACTCCCGGATACCGGGTAGAATTTTCGATTTTGATGACAGTGCCGGAAGCCATGACGTTTTTAACAGTAACCCCATCATACCTATTACATTTACGGTTTAAAACATTTGCATTCATATACTTACACTACAGTTCATCATAATACCTAAATATCTCTAGTGATAATGGCCTCTGCAACGAGCTAGTAACGTCGAGGAAAAAAGGAAGAAGTGCACATGGTAAAAAAACTCACAAATCTATTACGATAAAAAAACAACCGTGAAAGTGTCAAACATAATCCATATAAAGAAAAATAGTTGGCTATCAAAAGTCACTTAAACAATGTCAAAATCGTTGACAAAGTTGACCTTTGGTGTCATCAGTCACATTTTTCAATGAATAATGTAGGTTCTTTCATCAAGGCCTTTCTAACCAATCATTGAAGTATATTTCGCATAGTGTGCCGTGTGTCTGCAGCCTTAGCAGTATTACTTGTATATATTAAAAAATTAAATCGACTCAGTCATTAATATTCAAGGGAGTTCAATAATTTCCTTCTAATCACAAAAACAGTGCTCTGGTGGTTTTTTACGATTATCTCAATACTCGGTTTTTAGAATATGTGAGTTATGACTTTAGTCAACTCAATTATGCTTGCATATGTTACGCCGCTACTGAATGTATTATATTGGCTGACATGAGAAACGTAGGTTCGTAGCATCTGTCTAAACCAGTGTTTCCCAACGTGGGGCGTACGCCCCACCAGGGGGCAATTTGAATGTTTTGGGGGGCAATGTGCAAATTGTTAATATTTGTTACATTTTTTTGTGGAAAAAAGCATTTTCGAAATATTTTTTTTGATATTGCAACCCTGACTTTCCGAGAAAAAGACGGCATCACTGTTATATCTGTACTTTTACTTATTATTTTTACCGAAAAATGGCAGGAATATGAAGGAGAAATTTGAAAAAAGACCAACACCACATTCATTATTCTCTTATTAGGTAACTATAAAATTTTGATGGGGCATGGAGATTTTTTAATCGTAAAAGTGGGGCATGGCACAAATAAGGTTGGGAAACACTGGTCTAAACCGTAAAAATATTAGAAACAAAATCCAAACAAGAGTCGTTCCCATGAATTTTATACAAATGTCTCCCACAAAGCCATATACTTAATAATAGACACAGCATGTGAAGAATCAAACACCCTTATATAGGACTGTCTACATTTATTTTGAAAAGTATCTTAAAATTGTCCTACTACTGTGTTTTAAACGTAAAGTGTACAGCCAATATGTGCTACCAGTCGCCACGTATGAATGTGTAAGAGAAGTCCAACAACTAAAAGTAGTGTTACATGGTGTGGAAAGGTGCATGTTGAACATGACGCAGAAAAACCCATGGATGAAGCAACAAGAGTGCGCATTGTCCTAGACATGTCACTCATAGAGACATACATTGATTTCACAAGGGACAACACAGAGACGCCTCTAAAACCCATTTAATAGACCAACTCACAAAGGTCGGTGCATGTATGTTGAAGCGAAACACTAGCGTCGCAGGAGAGTTAATGAACTGGGGGATGCCTTCATCCAGCATTGAATCGTGGATGAATATAATACGAACCGTCTTATAGATTATCGTATCTGCTTATATAATTATAATTACTTCTAGTTGTGGATGAATCAGGTTGAAAAATATTAACTCTTGAGTAAGTCACTATCTATCTATCTATCTATATCTATATATATAAGTACTATCGAAACATGACAATATTGATCATTTCTTAGTCTAAATTTGTAAGGGAACTGGCAATATTTTAAATAATAATGATTTGTTTTTAATATATTATTTTTCTTGCAGGCATTGTTCACGCAACACAATATACCCTCTGTCGTGAGCATTGTCCAAGGTATATCACCTGTTTTTGATGGTGTAAAACCCGAAGTCTTGGAATATATGAAAATTAGTAATTCATCTGTAGCTGGTGGCTCAAGGTCTAGACATGGTGATATAGAAATACATAATCACAGCATCAAACGAGAACTGTTGGATCAAACCGATGTTAAAGAAGCTCATCTGATGTTGCATAGAACAATTTTTTATATACGAAATTTTGTGTGTGACGAATGCTTTGCTTTTTTCGCTACTGCAAGAATTTTAAAAGAACATAAATTGTGTCACGAGGATTCAACGTTTGAAACTGACAATTTGAAACCGAATGACATAAAGCTTTTTAAATGCAACGTATGCAATTACAGATGTTCTTACCCAAGTATATTGAAGAAACATAAAATTGTTCATAGTGAAAACAAACCTTTTATGTGTAGTTTTTGTGATTACAAGAGTGTAAATGCGAATGGTTTAAAGAAGCATAAATTAGTACATACTGATATAAAACCTTTTGAATGTAGTTTATGTGATTACAAGTGTAAAAATGTACATAGTCTTAAGAAACATAATATGATTCATAGTGGTGAAAAACCCTTTAAATGTAATCATTGTAACTATCAAAGCAGATATTCACTTAATCTAAGAAGACATAAATATGGTCATAGCTGTAAACAACCTTTTAAATGTAATTCATGCGATTATCAATGCTCATATTCGTATAGTTTAAAAAGACATAAATTAATTCATAAAAGAACTCAACTCTATGGGTGTAGTCAGTGTGAATATAGTTCTAAATACGAAGGCAACTTGAAAAAACATGAAATGAAACACAATGGTGAAAGTCCTTTTAAGTGTGAAATATGTAATTTTACATGTACTTCTTCAATTCAATTGAAGTCTCACATTACAGTTACGCATACTGACAATGAATTTATTAAATGTGATCAATGCGACTATAAATCCGCATATTCAAACAGTTTAAAAAGACATAAAATGGTTCATAGTGGTATAAAACCGTATAAATGCGATAAGTGCGAGTATAGTTCCGTTGAACATAGCAAATTAAAGTTACATTTGCGAACGCATGTTACGGAAAAATCTTTTAATTGCAATGTGTGTGAGTTTAATTGTACAACTCCTAGCCAGTTAAGCTCACATGTTACTGTTGTACATAGTGGGAAGAAAATCTATATGTGTAACTTATGTGATTATAAATGCGCTTATTCCAATAGTTTAAAGCGGCATAAATTGATCCACGGTGGTATAAAACCTTTTAAGTGTACAATATGCGATTATTGTTCTTGTGACTTTAGCAAATTGAAGCGACATTTACGTGTACATAGTGGAGAAAAAACATTAAGTAAAAATAGTGCAAAAGAATCTAATATATAGGATTGTTACACCCATGATTATTGGGCCTCTCCCGATAGTCTAAATTACGTAATTATTAAGTGTTACCATGTCACCTGACCTCTAGTCAACAATGGGCGTACGTATGTCCAAAATTCATTGATTAACTGTCAAAAATGTTCACTTCATGTGTAAATGAATAAAATAAATGAATAAAAAAATACTAAATTTGTAAATGTTCATGTAAGAATTGTATCTTATTATAATAATAGTATGTCAGGGAAGTATGTGATTGTGCCGAATAAAAGAGACGAAAGCCTAAGAAATAAGCCATAAAAAGATGGCAACACTGCTCGATATAAAGAGTCAGTAGAGGGTCGCCATTGAAAGAGGTAACGTCGGCCCCACGACTCGAAGAAAAAAAACGACATAACCACGCATGGATGTGAAAAAATATTTTAAAGTTAAAGCGAATTAGAGATTAAGCAGTAATATTAAGTGACGGAAATGTGTAAGAATAACATTGTCAATTGATGGTGTGTCGTCGATAAAGCCAAAATATAAAAAATTTATTTGTGTGAATCCCGGGTCCTACCGACATCCTGAGCTAGCCGCAGGACCCGGGATATCTCAGTATGTAATTCTTCTGTATAAACTATACATGAAACAAGCTCGAAGCACTGGCGATTTTGAACGAAAGGTTACTTAGTATGCCAGTTCGTGCTTTTATTGTAATAGTCGCTTTCATTCATCAATAGGGAGTCAGCCAGTAATGTGGCACTCTAAAAACTGCAATAATACAAACTCCAAATCCAACCAATGAGATAAGCATGCACAATGTAATTACGACTTAATTGAAAATAGGTTCCGAGGAAATCAGAAAGAATGAGAACTGAAATACCTTACAGGTGTGGTGAAGTAGGCAACCGATCTCGAGTATAGAAGAATACGGGATAAACTACGTAAACAATGTGTCAAGAATACGTTACATCGAACATTGACAACTAATGCTCTCTGTTTATGCAGTGACGCTCATATACTATTGGTATATTGCATGTTGTAACATACACTATTGCACGTCTATTTTGAGTTTTTCATTTTCATAGGAACTCACACATTTAAAATCCTGCTTTAAAATGTACTGTATTGGAATTCTATTTATTAATCTGTTATGTTATAGATTCCTTTGAATAATCTGACATTTGTCTCATTACTGAGTCAATGAGTAGTTAAGTAGTTATTGGCTAATATTGAGCCTAATAGTTATCTTTAGTCGCCAGGGGGTCAAGTATCAGGGGTTAGATGTATGCCTGCTGAAATTGAGTTAGAAGTATACTTACCTGTTTTGATTAATGAATTTGTTTACACTTCGCCGTTTAATGTTCTTGTTTATGGCCGACAGATAGCGCGTTTCTATTAGCATTGTTATGCACTGTGTGCAAATGGCGGTATATTTAAAATTTATAAAATTAAACTTAACCCTTTTTCAAAAAAATATACTTATACCGATATGAAGATGGTGACAATAGGTAGACATTAATGTAATAATTATATTATATCCATGTCTATCAACCTCACCCCATTTTACGGTACCTACTAAAAATGATTTTAATTTGTTGTATTTTTAAAATTATTGATTCTGTTCATTTTATTTCTACAAATAACTATTTTGAAACAGATTTTAATAAACTGTAAAGATACACATTATCATATACCTATATACCTACAAATATTTTATAGGTAAATATATAATTTGTTATATTATGTAAAAATAAAATAACATGTCTCTATAATAGTTTTTTTCCTACTTCTACACCACTAACTAAAGCATTTTAATGACACCTAGTTGAATCGTTTTTACAAGAAGTTTGAAGTCTATTCATTCATCTGTGACCGGAGACCTGTACAATTATTTTGGGAAAGAAGGTGTTTTTTCCCGCCTCACTTCAGCCATTTCCGCGGAAGATGCTGTTAATCTTGTGAATGTTCGAAAATGCTACGTAATGTAGAACTAACAAGGCATCTTTCAGGGAACGTTTAGTACAAGCAATGCGAGATGTGAATTGGTTACGTCTTCGCATTATGCATTATTTCATGATCTGTTCAGATTGATTACCTATTCATAGAAAAAGAAAATCTCTTCCCACCTTAGACTATAGATACATCTAGACGCCACCCATTGCATTGCTAAATAAAGCTGCGTGCCGTGCGTTTGGTTTGCGGGCGAGCGAACGCATTCGTATTCAAATGTTCGAGACCATAGACCATTTAACTCGCCCAAAGTGCTCGCACTAGACGCTCAGAATTAAAATATATATTTTCTATTTTTTTTACGTTATTTAGTAGCGATTAAAATGCAACCATTAGGTAAAAATATTCATAATTTAAGTTATTTTAAAGAAACACGGTCACTTGATATTAAATTATATAATAATATACAAATAAATTATCACGAACATGTATCAACTTACCTATGAAACGTAATACCATCTTCTTGCTTAGCAGTACGGCTACCACATTTTAATACAACACACAGAAGCATCTGTTCTACTTAATTAACTAAAAATATTAACCACTGCCTTTATATTTAACACAAAAATAGCTATTTTAGCAACACGGTTATCGACGCATAGTTAAGCAATTAGGTAAGATTTGGCGACTACACCGTAGCAAACCATCTCCCAATTCTGTAAACCTTTTATCTTAGTTTAGCGCGTGTCGCAGAGATTATAAGGATGCCGAATATTTTCTCATTCGCACTTATGCATCGTTTTTGTTCGCGGGTATGTTAGAACTTGCGAGTCGTATGGTCGAAAACCGTGTGGTATGACAAGTTAGTATCGCCCGTTTAATACCGTATACGATAACAACTATTTTTGAAGCCACTCGCTACGGACTATTTTAATTCTCGAGTGACTAGTTGGCAACATCGCCAAAACCGAGAAAATCGGTGTCTATGGTACAAGATGAAACGTCAAAAATGAAATGTCAAACGAAATCATTATTTTTGTTGGTTATGTTTGTGTATAATTCCTACAATATTCGATTGATTTAGTATAATATGATATAGATATATGTACGTAGAATATAACCTTACATAAATGCGAAACCATATAATATTATTACACTGTAAAACAAGATTTAACAAAATAAACACAGTGTCTTCAATAACATTTATTTTTATGTAGGTATTTATTCATTACAAACCATTATAAAACATTAACATAATTAATTGAACTCAAGATAACAGAGTATTAAGTAACATTGTGAATAAGTAATATAATAATTCGGCATCTTTATTGTTTATAAATAAAATTGGTAATGCCGTGTTCTTTACGTCAGCGAACTCATTCATTTTGACGTTTTGATTTTCAAGGTCACTGTCACATACGAAACGAAATATCAAAATAAATATGGAAATCGGGTAATAGGTACATGAATTCACGTCCTTCGTCGTGCAAAAGTAGCAAAAGAATGGAGAGGTTTCAATTAAGTGATCTTAATTGAAATGAGGTACCTAGGTGAGGTTATGTCCGTCTCAACATTATACCTACCTACGACTTTTTAATTCTCCATGGATATAATATTATAAACGTAATAATGTGTCAAAATATAACATACATCTTCTATGTCTTTGATTAATTTTAATCTATACAACCATATTCATTTTTTCGCATTGTAAACTCTTCACGCTTGTAGGTAGGTAGTAACATTAAACTTAAGATACCTAATAAACCTATATGGCGTGAGAATTTGTAAAATATATCTCACAAGCTCTTTGTTTAATCGAAAATTACGTATAAATAGTGCATCACTGAGTGAAAAAGCATTTTGACATAAGTTAACATAATTATTTGATCTGTTTCGCGGATGATTACGTGATCCTAAAAGTGCCGCAAAAGTAACTATTTATGGGATTGACATATTTTACAATAATTGGGTGAACGATACAAATCTATAGCAATGCTTTGGCGAAATATAAAATAATAATATGTAGGTAATTATTCTCGCGAGCCCAATAATAAAATACTATCTTTTCGCAGCCTAACCTTTCACTTTTATGTGACAGTTGAAAACTAAACTGCGTTATCGGCGCGAGACATCAGTGCGCATGCTCACATACTCAACTCGTATGGGGGACTATGGTCACGAGTGCCCTTGTCGACACAGATTATGACTAATTCAGGTAGTGATAAGTTTCGACATGCCTTATTTCGATAACCTACGTCACTTTCGCGAATGACTACGATGTTTCACACGACTCGCAAGTTCTAACATAAGGCCCCTGAGCTTCTTCAAGTTCGTGTGGTAAAACAACATGGCGGATATGATATTGTTATTCTCTCGATTTATACGTATTATACGTTATTATTCGGTAAAAAAATGTTTATTAATGGAAGATTACAAATGAGTATATGCATACTATTAATTATTTATACATTGATCGTTTTTCCTAAAAGATCTTTTACAATAACAATTCAAAACTTTTACATCAAACGTCAAATGGTTCATTGCGAAAAATCCAGGGCCGTATGCATAATATTATTTTGAACCCAAAATATACGATGTCTTTTTCAAAGTAAAAACTGTTAGTGCTAGTTAATGACATTCATTATTTACATAGATTTTATATTTCATTTCAGAGTTAAATATATTTTTAAGAATACCAAACAAAAATTGTATTTATATGTATTATATGTATAGTATGTAATGGAGTAAGTATATGTAGCAATTTTATAATGTTATAGGTATGAATTAAATTATTTCAGATTTCCGAAAAATGAAGTTCTTCGGAAATTGTGGATTGATGCAGTCGGGCGGGAGAGCTGGGTGCCATCTAAATATTCATTACTGTGTGGGAAGCATTTCTCGGAAAGTGGCGTTAAATGAGTGTTAAAGTTAAATGAGAGTTAAAAAAGTGAGTTAAATAGATAAAATATTGTAATTAACTATATAATCAAATTTTCAACATACCTACCTGTATTTTGTCTCTAATAGGTTTGTATTAACAAGTAATTTTATACACAATACCTATGTCAAAAACGAACCCATGTTATATTTTTATTTCATAAAATATTTTCAAACTACACATGTGTAAATAGGTAGGTAATATAATATTTTGTGCGTCTTCCGCGTCCAAAGTATTAACTGTAATTATTTGTGTTTTTTATTTAACCGTTTTATCTAAACAATAATGCTATGTTATTTTATATATAACAATATGTAAAAACAAGACCATATTTCTAATTCCAATATTTAACCATTTCCTATTAACTGATTTGTGTATAATTTTTCGTAATATTATTGTGTTTTTTGTGTTATTAAAAATAAAATACTTACATCCATATGCATTATTTTTTCTTACCCTGAATCCTAATAAAGTTTTTATTGCGGGAACTTTTTATAATGAAAATACGTTTATCATAAATTGGTTATAAGCTTGTGTTGATAAAAAAAAATACTCAGTGGGGCGTTTTTATGTCCAAATATGGCCCATTTGCAGCAAAATGTACCTAATTTCAGAGAAGTAGAACTTTCTCTCACAAAACGAGTACACACTGACGTTTGTGTGCTACCTCTGGGGGAGGAGTCCAATCACTTTGGTTATGTCAATCTTTTCTAATTTCTTATTAAATCGTCAGTAAAGTTTAACGCTAACTACATAAGTTACCCTTTTTTCATATTTTTTTAAAACTATCCCTATAAATTTTAACATCATCATAAGCAAGATAAATGTACAATAGACAATAAATTATAAAATATTAACATTAGGTTTTAAATAAACATTTCCCTTGTTGAGTTACAAAAATCTACAATAACGATTTTTGGCTCTCCTGTAAAGTTGCACTTTTGTAGATAGTATTGTTTGACACTAAGCCCTCGAATGTGCGCTGGGTGAGAGCACCACATGCTTATTAGAGTCCTATAGACATATCATTCAATACTTTTTATACTGCGAAGGACTTGGATCTAAATTCGAACACCAGACGATTTATGATGGCATATTATGTCGATTATATTTATTAACATAAATTCTCTTAGTTTGCGTTTGACAGGTCGAATACATACTACCTATATTCATACATTTAGCGCAATAATTATGATCATCTTTATATATTATTATCCTACAGCTTTTTGATTGTGATGATTTTTTAATATGTGTAAAAAAAATGACGGCGAATTCAGTTTGACAATACTAATAAACTGCTTGCCTGCCATGATGAATGAAAGTGATCAATAAATAGCTATTATATCAGATATCAATCATTAATAGTTATTCGCTGGATTATTAAAACTTGTCTTTCCCGTGTTACCAGAATACTCGCAACACTTAAATTCGAAAGAAACATTCAGACAGCCTTTCAATATCGAAGTCATTAACGGCCCACATGCTCCGCGTAGGTCAAAATGGAACTTTTATGGTTTTTTCTAAGCATGATCCTGGACATATCTTAAACGTTGTAGATAATCTATTTATATAATTTTGAAGCCTCATTATCCTTTATATTTATTTTGATGACTGCATAAAGTATGTTTATTACATTAAATAGGATTCTTTTAAACGTCTCGCTCTAATGTTTTAGAATAGAGTCATATATTAGTACATTCATGTGCAGTGGTGTTAAGATTTTTTACTTTTATAAATTTTTAAACGCATTTATAAAACCATTAGTATAATTTAATTATGTCGACATTTTTATAGTGAAATATTTACGATAAAAAAATTATGTTGATGATCTCTGTGATCCCAAAATTGACAAGAATTGAGCATTTTATTATTCAAAAAATGGGCAAGATTAACACATTTAAAGATACTGATTATAAGCTATGTCTATGACCATTCAAATGTGATAAACATTCTACGAATAATGATTGCTTTATAATAATTATTGACCCAAGAATGAAGTAGTATTTTTTTGAAATACGCCATTTCTTTTGGCATTTTCCAGTGGCTAAGCTACAACATACGGCCTTTGCCAAATATTAACAAACAATAAATGAAGTATGGAGTAAAATGATGTCAACGCGCGTGTTTGAACATGTACCCAACCGAAAAAAAATCTATTTCTTTAAACGGTACATGTTCAAACACGCGCGTTAACATGATCTTACTCCCAATTTCAATTATAGTTTGTCAATTTATGGCTACGGCCGTATGTTGTAGCTTCACCACTGAGAAATGGCAAGTGAAATGGCGTATTTCAAAAAAATACTACCTTATTCTTTGGTCAATAGTTATTATAAAGCAATCATTATTCGTATGATGTTTATCACACTTGATTGGTCAAAGACATAGCTTATAATAAGTATGTTTAGAATTATATTCAAATGTGTTAATCCTGCCCTTTTTTTGAAGAATAAAAAAACACCACTGCACATGGATGTACTGAAATATGACTATATTCTAAAACATTAGAGCGAGGTTTAAAAGAATACTATTTTATGTAATAAAAATAATATATGCAGTCACGAAATGTTTAAAATAAATATTAAGGATAATAAGGCTTCATAATTATATAAATAGATTATCTACAACGTTTAAGGAATGTCCAGAATCATGCTTAGAAAAAACCATAAAAGCTTCATTTTTACCTACGCTGAGCATGTACCCCCTTAAATGTCGAAGAAAATAATACTCAACTGTCAGTGGTGAATACGATGCACTGTTTTGCTCAATAACAATATGTTGTTTTACTTAAGTATTTTGATATCAGTACCTACGTAATGTGGATGCGTAAAAAAGTAAGTGGGCACCTTTATATTTTTGGAGTTCTGATTTCGCAAACGAAGGAAAAACCACTATATACACCAATTTTGTTTTTGCTCAGTACCAGAATAATGGTAATGTTTGTAAGTTTGAAGAATATTCGTGCCAATTTTCAACAAAATTATGAATACCAACGCCTAAGTAAATACAAAATTCACTTACATCATTTAGGTTTACAATATTGCTGTCGTCCTCGATATATTCCTGTTTGACTGACACGTCAGATCTACATTTGCTCTTGAATTGGTTTTTGTCAATGCATTGGTATGCACTGTCGCTGATTTCCTCCGCCGTTTTATCAGATAATATGACATCATTTGTTTCGGTTTTAACTTCCATTTTAAACGATATTTAACACAACATCTTTCAATACCTTCACAGCAACACGTGATAAACCACTGACCATAGACTCTTGCGACTAATCGCCCAGTGTGGCAGCACTCATTACAAAGCTATATGTTTTCATACATCACTACCGGTCGCGCGACCGAGAGACCGCGAGACCAGACCGAGCGCAAAAACGAGATTTCACTGATCGCCCGACTTTATTGCTTGCACGACTAATGGGCGACCAGGTGTGGCATGGTCCATATAACTGTATGCATCGGTCTGGTCTGGGCGACTGGTCTCGAGACCAGAGTCGCCCGGTGTGGGTCGGCGCTAAGTAGGCACTTATAATAATATGCATAGAGCGCGTTAAATCTTTATATGACAATTTAGTTAACAATAATAAAATGTCACTCTTTATTCCCACGTATAAACTTAGTCAAGATTCTTTAAAAATGTTTTTTTATACATTAGAATGCATGGTAGCCATAACGATAATCCAAACGCAAGCCAATTTAAAGGCTTAGGTATACAGAAAGTTACTCTGTCACCTAGAACTGAAGTCATCCGAAAGTGGAAATTGCGTTGCTTTGGAGAACATAGCAATATTGAACTGTTCCTCGTTAGTAAAGTGTATTAACTTAAGATCAACTTCAAATCGGTTTGATACTGAAAAATACTTGGATTATTTAGATTCGCAAACTTATTCTCCCATTGAGCAAAATGGAGGCAGTTTATCACAATTGTTTGATACTCCTTACTTGACAGAGTTGAGTAAATATATTGTAGGGTATATCAAGGTGTGTAGCTCAGTATATAAGGTGAATCGGAGTTAGTGTAGCTACTAAGATATCTCAGTATCTACTACAAATTGGATAATGCTATCTATGGAAAGGTAATAGCAGTCACCGATTTATAAAAATATTAATTTCATGATCATTATCAAAATTTGTTTGACCAAAAATTATTAGAGGTTGCCAGCAACTTGTTGCCAATGTGGACGATCTCTAATAGCTTACAAAGTTCTCCACTATAATGGCATCATTAACTCTTTTTGCGGACAATGGTCTTTCTGTCTGCGTACCCTTCAAGTGGTATTGAAAAAGTAATACACTTAAACTTTATGTAGTTACCGAAACAAGTCAATTTTAAAACTCATAACTCTCTGAGATAATAAATTAATTTGTGGCACAAAGAAGTAGGCCTGTGAAAACCAAATTTGATAAATATTCATCTGTAACAACGGAAAAACATGTGTGTTAATGTAAACTAACATGACACGGCGCATATTAAGTACCTAATGGTTATACTCTAAAAATGAACTCGTACATTAAATGAAGATATTATAATAAGTACACTAACTTATATATTGTGTGGCAATTGATCTAATATCCCTCAAACGAAAAAAAATCGTGTACTAACGATGCACAAACAAACGCACCCAAAAAAAGTTGGAGTTTTAACATTGGGTGATCCAGGTAGGTAAATGTACCTCCACAAAACTAAATACTACAAAAAGCTGGCAACACTAATATTGTCCTGTTGTCTATGCTAAACGACGTCTTTACGCTATGGTCGCTATTGCTTGATAATAATAAAATTTGACAGTCGCCTACAAAATATCTGGATATAAATGGACATCAAATGCGAACCAGATGCATTTGAATCAGATGCAAAAGGGCAGCATTGGTTTGAAGTGCCAATAGTGGATTCAATCAGCCCTGATACACCCACTTCTAATATAAAACGAGAGATAGCCGACGATGTCACTTGTTCTTTTGAGGTTAGTTTTCGTACGAAGAATATCTGTGAAGCAATGCTAATGTTACATGATCGTAATGTTAGAAACACATTACGATCATGTCACGTGAGCTCGCAGTTAGCAGGCTCCACGGACAAAAAGTGTGCAATATTGATTTACAAGCAATAATGTTTCAGACAGCTGGTGCTCCCAGAATTTACCTAGTAAGTACATTTTTAGCCGAAAACGGAGTGTCAGTTTGTAAAATCTTTACAAAATGTGTCAGATTAAGGTAACCTCACTTGTATCACGCCTCACGATACAACTTTTTTTTATTTCCTGAAAATTTACAGATATTTAAGTCGCATGCACTACGTATCTTTGATTTTAGTGGCTTGGAATAGGGCTTTAAATGACAGACAATTATTGAAACAATGATTCTTAGGTTGTTAGTTTTAATTATTGAATATTTTGATTATTATAATATAAATATAGCCCTTGCGCTCACGTAACGTGATGGTAATGTGTTTCTAGAATAAGAATATCTTGACAATTATTCAAAGTTCACTTATCATTTCTAATCAAAAGCACGCATGTCTGGTGAAAGACAATTGATACTACGCAGAACTTCTGGGTTCCTTCCCATTAGTTTGGGAGCCCCAACATTTGTTCCCCAGTCAGTCCAAAGAATTTTGAGGATGCGTTTAAACAATTATCCTCGAAAGCCTCAACTTTCCGTGATATCTCCTTAGTGTCTGGTCTATACCATATAAAAGAATTGAGAAAATGTCAGACACCTCGATTGCTAAGAAAGCGTCCCATATTTTTGAGATAGTCATTCCTAACATCTCAATTCTTGTTTATTTATTTCCCGAGACTGGACAATTGATTTATCAGTGATTTACATTCCTAAATAATATATTTATAGTGGGTCACACGTTTATTAATCGGTTCGCTGTTAATAACACAATTTGTGTATTTATTTCGTTAAGACTACAATCAAGGTTCATAAACGAACCATAAGTGCGAGTGAGAAAGCATTTGGCACGCTTATATCTCCGCAATATGAGTTAGAGTAAGATAGAATTTCTACGTCTGTATTAAATATTTTTTGTAAACGTCGCCAGTAAATATTGAAACATCTATTTAAAAACAGCGAGAATGTGTTGCTGAAATTTATTATTTTTGTATTTAAATATATGGTTATAAATATAAAGTTAGTGGTAATTAATTATTTTTAGTTAATTTAGTAGAAAATTGGTTAACTATGTTATGTTTAAATTTGGTAGCCATACTGAGAAGCAACATAATGGTATAACGTTTCATAGTTAAGTTAATAATGATAAGATTAAGGTTCTACTGTGTGTTAAATGCGAGAAAGACGGCTTCATTTTGACGAAAAAAAGCCACTATCTTACTACATTATACTACGTAGTAAATAAATTTAAATTTGAAAGGGAGATAATAATATATACATTCAATTTGATATTAAATTTGTAGAGAATGATACATAATATATTAGTATTTTTGCAGAGCCCTTCAACAGAACTGAGCACTGTAAAGTCGGAGATTGACTGTCAACCGGTTCACTTAAAGCAGGAGATTTTTGAAGATATAATACTCAAAAATAATTATGAGAATCCTCAACCGGGTTGCTCGTATTCGGAGTGCAGCGCAGGAAATCAGGTACACGATACTGTAATAATTGTATGAATTTCAAATATTGTAGATACATACAATCATATATTTTATAACAGTTGTATTGTCATGTCGCTACTAATCAGCTTAGCCAGTAAGCATTAGCTTAGGAGATAACATTTACATAGTGAACGAAACATTTTTTACAACGTTTTTATTAGGTCGTATTCTTGTTTGTCCGTTGGTTGTTTATACAGTACGAATCTTGCAATCGATTTTTAACTAACTTTCCGACTAGCTAGACATTTGTAAGTTTTAGAATATATAACACGATGCCAATGCATTCTTTTAATACTTTGAGCCATCTTTAAGTAGAATTGAATTCATTTTCAGTTAATTATTTTGTATGAAAAGTTATTTCGGAAGAAATCCGTAAAAAGTAAAACACTATTATTGGTTGCTAGGGGTCTAGGGTCCTAGCAACTAAATTATTAATATATACGTGCGTTACTATGGAAATCAATATGAAATGTCAAAATGAGATTTCAGTATTCTATATTTATTCAGTAGGTATTTCTATCAAGTACAATTTTTTTTGATCGTTTCAGCTAGTCAAGTCAAGTTTATATTATTATGATTCAACAGAAAATTTAAAAAAGTATATAAAAAATCTTTTTATCTTGTAATTATTATGATCGTAAGTAACTAAATTTATAATATTTAAACTTTTTCTAGTAAAGCCCTAATTCCGCTAGCAGCCACAGATTAAAAAATAACTAGGAAAACAATACAATTCAATGGCTCTTAATAAAATTGTGGTACCCGAAAATAACCAAAAAGAAACTTTAACTTTAGTGAATTAACATTTGAGATACTTATCACAGATCATATTACATCCTGTGTTTGACGACATGCACGTACCTTAATTAATCGCTGTTATTTCCTCTGAATGCTTCTATATATCATAGAGCAACTATACTAGTATGCCAATTGCACTTACTGGCATAATGGTAAGATTAATTATTGCCAATATAAAAAAAATATGTAGTTAGTACGATTATGTATTCCGATGTTCTCAGCGTTTATGATTTTATCAGATATATCATGGCTAACTATTTCGTAGTATTTCTGTATATGAACACTCCATCTGTCTATATTACTTAATATCCAATACCCACCCACGGTGGCCACGCGGCTTAAGTGTTGGACTGTCACGCCGTGGGTCCCAGGTTTGGATCCTGGGTCTGGCAAATACACATATTGTTTTTCAATTTGTGTGTCAAGGTATGGACCTAATAGGTTGAACGAGTGGCTGACATTCATTTCTCGTAAAAAACAAAATCTTTTAACACAAACCTCTACTCTGTGGAGGCCCATATGATTCTTTTAGGATTGGACATGGTCGGAAAAAAAATATAAGTTTAAATGCAAATCAAACGATATGTCGAATTGCTTAATAGATGGTTTCTGAAATATTTCCATGTTGGTATTTAAAATCTAGCCAAAACTCTATTGCGTAAACATTTCAGTATTTTTTTCACAAAAGACACAAATTTCAATGATATATCTTTGTAGTGTTCGATATGTGGGTTATGGTGTTGAGAATGATGACGAAAAAGTCGAAGATGTATGCAGGAGCGAGTTTTATTTGCACCGTAACAGTCGGTACGATAGTATAAATACAATGACTGTACATATTATATACTGAGATAGTTACGAGCCAGGTACTTAGATCTGAGTGACATTTTGGTAAATCAGTATTCGTAATTTATACAGTCGAAAGTAATACCTAAACATTATATTCTAGTACATAATTATATTGAACGAGTCAGCGGTTTAAATACGAGTAGCTGTGAATTTTATTTATTATTACAGTCATAATATAATATGATACTATGGGAATAGATATTAGACTAATTTTTATTGTGATACCGTATTTAATATCACCAATCAATCTGCTGACCCAGGTAAACAGCAAACTTGTTTACCGTTATACGAGTCGCTGGGAATTTATTATTGCGATTAAATAATTTTATACATTAAAAATAGATATTTGATCAATAATATACTGACAGCTACATCTTTAAAAACTATAGAAACCGACGTTTGCATAATGATTAGTCTATATTAAAACAATCAGCATATTTAATTCTATGATTCCTTGGTTCAATTTTGTTTAAACTTTAGGTTATTGCTGCTACTAATACAGGTGGTGCTGTGAATCTCAAATCGACCTGGTGTATGTCAAAAGTAAAAGAACCTGACGATGACATACATATTGATGAGCAAGACATAAAGAAAGAACTCAAAGAATATAATGAAAAGTTTACTGAAATAATTGACTATGTTAATCGCAATGTGATTAAATCTAACTCCGAAGGACTTGCTACTATGGGATCGGGAAAAAAATCAATGGAAAAAATCACTGACATTGGCGAGAGACGGTATAAATGTGGTGACTGTAACTACTCAACTATGAGATCGTCTAGCATGAAATCACACAAAATGACACATTCAAATGAAAGGCCGTTTAAATGTGATATATGTGAATACTCATGTATACAACTTGCCAATATTAAATCACACAAAATGATTCATACAGGTGAAAAACCATTCAAATGCAATCTGTGCAGTTTCGCTTGTATACACTCCACTAACATGAAAAGACATAAAATGGTTCATTCCGGTGAAAAGATATACAAATGTAACGAATGCAATTTTTCATGTATAAGTTCTGGTAACATGAAAACACACAAAATGACACATTCAGGTGAAAAACCATTTAAATGCAATGAGTGTAATTTTTCAACTACAACATCTAACGGCTTAAAATCACACAAAATGCGTCATTCTAGTGAAAAACCATTTAAATGTGTTTTATGTGATTTCTCATGTAAAAAATCTGGTGACATGAATTTACACAAAATGACTCACTCTGGTGAAGAGTCATTTAAATGTGATAAATACCGCAATACTCATACTGATAAAGAGTTATTTAATTCTGATGAAAAGCCATTTAAATGTAACGAGTGTACTTACTCATGCATAAAATCTGAAAGTATGAAAAGACATAAAATGACCCATACTGGTGAAAAGCCATTTAAATGTGGTGAATGTAATTACTCATCTATTAAATCCGAAAGTCTGAAAATACACAAAATGACTCATTCTGGCGATAAGCCATTTAAATGCCAAGATTGTGATTTCTCAACCACAACGTCCAGCAACTTAAAGTCACACAAAATGAGTCATTCCAGTGATAAACCATTTAAATGTGTGTTGTGTAGTTTTTCATGTCGAAAGGCTGGTGGAATGAAATTACACAAAATAAATCATTCTGGCGAAAAGCCATTTAAATGTGAGACATGTGATTACTCGTGCAGAACAACTGCGACCCTGAAATACCACAAAATGAGTCACACTGGCGAAAAGCCACTGAAATGTGATGAATGTGATTATATATGCGTAAGATCTTATGAAATGAAATCACACAAAAAGACTCATTCTCGCAAAAAGTAATACATAATAATATGAGAAATGTAATTTTACATGTTTATAAATAATTCTTACCACGAAAAGTATCAAATGATGCGTTGAGGCGAATAGCTGTGTTTTCTGTAAAATGTTTTGTGTAAAAAGTAAAATGTTTTTAACAAAACGTTCTTTCTTTTAAAAATGCTTTTAATATGTGTACTTATGTAATTATTGTTTACTTAAATATATAATAATTATATGAAATAATATGATTAAACTAATACTATTATTAAAATATATCTCATTTTGTCCTCTATTTTGTCTGTAAAGCCGCGTTGATACGGTCCAAGTACGATCCAAGTACACTTGGATCGAGTGCCACCCAAGTGAAGGCTTCATACTAATTATTCCTATTCAAGTTAATTTGGATGAGTAGACGCGGTCCAAGTAGCTTGGATAGGAATAATTAGTATGAAGATGTCTCATACGAGTGCACTTAGATGGCACTCGGTCCAAGTGTACTTGGATCGTAAATGGACCGTGTCAACGTGGCTTACGGCTTTAAAGCAGTGAATTCAAAAACGAACATACAAATTGTTATAGCCGGTTTAACTGATGTACAAACGAATATTTTGATGTACGTTATGATTACTTTTAAATGGATTTTCCAATTTTATTGTTTGCTGCTATCTACGACAGAAAAGCATAAAGAACCAACGAAAATAGTTGATTTTTATCAATAAGATATACCTATTAAATTCAAATTAACCTAAAACAATACGGATTTTTAAAACCAGGTATGTGAAGAGAGCCACATACAAGGGCATCGATAACACGCACGCGTTGACGGATTTTTGGTCGTCACATGACTGCATACCCGCATGTCTTCTGCAATAATTGCTTTTCAAATGATATTTATTTTTGGGCCAGTAGTTTTGAACTTTCGGGATAGAATATTAAGATTATCATTAATTAGATAATACCTGATTGAGAATAAATTGTATCATTCTACCTGACTATCCCAGAAGGTTTTGTATTGCTGAGAGTGAGAGCCGCGAATTTCATAACAAAAATAAACCCTTTATTTTTAATATAATGAAAGTTTATTATAAACACTTACCAATTATATGCTGAATGTCTCATTATTGGTCCAGTATTCTTCCGAATTATAAATTATTCAAAACAAACGCCTGAGACTGTAATTCTGTCTTCAAAAGGCGAATAAGTTCGCGTTTTTTGTATGGCCGGCAATGTACACCCGGCCATATCCGCGAATTAGTTCGCTTTGACATAGAACCGGTTTTAAGAAGGGCAGATTTGATGTTAGTCTACTGTAGTTACCTATATATCTGGAAATTGTTGTGATGATAATGATAATCATGGCCCCCACAAGGGGGGGCTGACAGGGCTTTAGTCTGGGGGTCCAGGCTCTGGGTGGGCCCGGCGTGGCGGGTTGATCAGATAAGTAAGATAAACACATATCACAATTTTGCTTTAATAGTTAAAAAGTCGCCTGCGCTATTATACTTCATGACTATTAACATTAAATTTGTTAATTTTAAATTATCTAATTGAAAGATGTAATTTTTCATTATTGCGTATTGATACTCGACAACTCCATGATGAAAGTAGATGTACTTATAAAAAAAAAAAGATAGTTCATAATACACTGAATAAGAGCCCTTAATTTGAGCTGCAACAAAATTTGAAAAATGTTGATGTGATGTGTCACACTGCCTTTAACATTACAGATTGGTAGGGGGCCCGCCAAAGATCATAGCCTGATGGCCCGCTTCAGGATGTGGGGGGCATGATGATAATAATGCCAACTTGGTGCGGTATCAGTCTCTTTTTGTCATATCTGTTTTTTTTTATATTAATGAAGAATACAATATTTCCGTTGAAAAGCAGTAGGTATTCATGAATATACATTACCTACTAATTTTTACTAGTCATGTTGGATGGCTACTTATTAGTACAAATTTACAGCTATTAATAGTACACCATGGTCCAACTATTGATAATTGGGGACCAGTGACGTCCCGTGTAGGTAGGGAAGTCATGTGTTGCTTAAGGGTGGCAAATGAATGAACGAATATTACATTTTTTTAAATCAGTGCCGGTTTTCCATGAAGCAGGCGACGTAGCGCTAAGAAAATGCGGACATCTTAGTTACAACAATAAATTACTATAATAAGTTTAATTCTAAGCATAAAAATGCTGGTAACACATCCATTTTTATTAATAATTATTGTTATACTCAATGGTGGGTTGTAGCAGACGCATTTTTTTCACTTTCGAAGATTCTATAATATGATTCTTTTCTTGTTCTGTAGTAATATATATTACCTACAATAATTATTTTTCAAACGATGAATCTTTACTGATATACTTACCTAGTCAAAATTGGCACAAAGCAGTGTGAACAAAAGCACATAGATAATGCTATAACCTTATGCCACGAGCGCTGACATATTTCAGAGTTTCAGATTGATATCATTAAAATTATATCGTTTGACGTGTTTTGTTTTTGCAATCTTTTTAGGCTGACAGGGCTCTTGCCTAGGGGCCCGGGTTCTGGAGGACCGGCGTGGCGGGTCGACCACATAATTGAGATAAACACACTTCTTAAATATGCCCTAATAGTAAAAAAGGCGCATTTTACTTCGGGGTTATTAGGTACCATTTTAAAATATAAGTATGGTTGTGCGATGCAATTTTTGGATATTGTGTGTTGACTCGACAACTCCATAATTAGATGTGCTAAAAATACACTGAATTTTTATTGACCTCGAACACCATTTAAAAACGCCACTGTAGAGCGCCAGACTGCCTTTAACCTTTGTGATAGGTAGGGGGCGCCAAAGATCCTGGCCTTGGGGCCCGCTTCAGGATGTTGGGGCCATGCAGGTATTACATCTTATCAAGTATCAAATAATGGAAATCGCAATGAAATAAATTAATTGTTGTATAGGTAGCAACACTAAACTGGTGCTTCTGTCACTTCTGTCGATCGTGGTGTCAATTGAGATGTCTCATAAGTAATAAATACGATTAACACAATGCTTACGGGCCCTTTAAATTAATTTTGTAATTAACGTGTTAATTTGCATTTGAAAAGTAATTAGCAAAAACACAATTTTGTGCTGCCCGTAAGCTATGGGTTAATATAGAACTTAAAAATGGACATTAAAAGAGAAATTCCAGACTTTGACCAGGATGCAGACGGTCCTGACAATTTTATTTACATACCAATTATTACTGAACCTTCAAAAAACTTGCAAAGCCAAGCGTCGGAGTCATCAGCTGTCAAGCAAGAATGCGTTGAAGATTCATATTACGATGCCACATTGCAGGTAAACTAACATATATCATCAAGTATTACCTATATAACTAAGTATGCTCATCTGTCAACTTAAAATATGTGCAGAATTGATGAATTAGAAAAGTATCACGATGTTATATTTTATTGTGTGAGGTCACGTTTAGACAATCAAAACTATTAGTGGTAGTTGTCACAATAGTATTCAGTCATAGAGGTATTACATAAACAGAGGGGTAACCGATCAGCTTTCTCATACAACTGAATGAAGCAGGCCAACAAAAGCCGACAACTTAGGTACCTACCTACGAGAAATAACGACGCGATAAAAAAAAAATGCAGGGTATCACGGAGGATTTACTTTGGTCATTATAACGTACCCATATAATACAATGTTGACAGCTGACTGTATCGAAGAGGACTGGAGAAAGATGGGGAGGGCTGGAGACTGGAGAGGAGCAGCCAGGGAAAGGAGCGTGTGGAGGACAATTGTAGAGGAGGCCAAATCCCGCCCCGGGATGTAGCGCCGAGAAAGAGAAGAGAATAATACAATAGTAATGTGGAAAATTTGCCACAAATTGATTACCAGCCTGCTTCACCATACTTTTTCACCATACTTTCATATAACCTGCCGCCCCTAGTTTCAGTGACAGTTTTTCTTGAGAAGACGTTTCATTAAGAAGGAAACGTTACAGTGTAATAACATTTCAAATATGCGTATTTTAATAATCATGAGTGCCAAAAATCAATCAAATATTGTATCAAATCCTGGCAACAACTATTGCTATATGTTTTGTCGCACAGAAACGTGTTTAGCTGTATCCTAGTTTTTCTATAGTTATAGGTGTTTAGGAGCTCAGAAATAATGGGAATAATGAAATACCTAATAGGTGTGAAGAAGTAGGCAACCGATCGCGAGTGTGGAAGAATACGGGATATACCTACAACATGACGTGTCAAGAATACGTCATACGTCGAATACTGACAACTGATCTCGGTTTGCAACACACACTGTTGCACGTCTATAAATAATGCGTGGTTCATTTTTGTAGGACACTCTTACCTACATTCAAAACCCTTGCATCCTAATGTATTGTATTGGGATATATATAGCCTATCGGAATTATATTTATTGATCTGTTCTGTGGTAGGTATTTAGATTCCGCCGTGGCCCCGAGCTTCACCAAGGCTTAAGGCACCTCAGTTGAGGCATGGTCCAAAAAGATCGTAGCTAGGCGATGCGCGGATTGCGGGTGCAAATGACGCATCCCGAACGAAATGCAATTTTTCATATAAATCCAACATGCTTTCATTTAATGTTCTGTTTATTGTTCTATTAGTAACAATTATAATATATTCATTGACATGTTTTCCTTTTCAAGTAAATGGGTATCGTTTTTAGTCATCTTTAGACGATTTAAGAATAAATACCCCCGTCGCCATCACGAAACAAATTGACGTATTCACACCTCCACGTTCACTCTCCGAATGCCAGCTAGTCCAAAATTTCGTCGCGCCTATAGTTGAAAATTATTTGCTGTTTCACTGAAGTATCGTCTTAATGTGTTTTTGCGTACCTATTATCTTAAAAAATAAGACGTTTTCGCAAATAGTACCTAGTTATATTCAATGAAGTATTGCATTATCAATGTCATACAAGTGACATAAAATTAAAGCAACAAAAATATTAATTTTTGATCATTCAAAAACTGCGAAGGCGAACTTAACCTAACTTCGCCAAGTGATGTATTTTTCAAAAAGGGCCGTATACATAAAGAAATGAAAAGATTTAAGTAAGTATTAGATAAATATGTGTTCAAAACAATATGAACCTTAGTGCTGGGTAGGGAATCCAATCCCGAGCTAAAATTCTGATCCCGGGATTTCGGGATTACAATTTAACAGTCCCGGTTGTTAATATAATTTTTTTTATATTTATTTACAAATAACATTAATAAAATCGGTCAAAAATACGTTCAATTTTGGAAATACATAAGTTTAATGGAGTAAATAATATTGTAATATAAATAATAATGAGAATTTCTGTTTCTGATAGTAAAGACTTATTGAATGGGTTAGCGAGATTTAAAATAGTAAAGCAAATCATGGTGTACTTATGGCCTTTCCGCTTCATAAATCTAATTAGTCAGCCAAATATGAAACTGCCGTAAAACGTATGAGATCATGGTGGAATTACTTTGTTAATAGTGTGAAGCATTGTTTTTTTCCAATCTTTCTCATTTTTATTAATTTATGTGAAAAAATAAAATGAATCGGAAACTTACACATGGGTATAAATCAAATTTCATTCAAACTCAGTTTACTTCTAATGTAGTTATTTGTTAATAAAAGTATTTTTCTGTTATATTTTCGTTTTTATTTTAGTTTCCATAAAAATTGATAGAAAAATCAATCTTGGGATTCATAGGTATCGAAAATAGCTCGGGATCCCGGGATAGGAATCCTTAGTGCTGAGTGTATAAAGTTCAACTTGGCGAGATAGTAGTGGTCGGCTAACCCCTTTGTTTACAAACGAAAAACTTGGTAATTGAGGTCAGTCATTATAATTTACTTAAACTTATTTAAAAATATATAAGTAAGTAAGTATTAAAACTTTTGGAAATAGAAAGTAGGAAAAATAAGTAGTACTTACCCTTACAACACTGCAATTAAACTAAATTAACTACACATATTAATTTAATCATATTTATTAATTATATTAAATTAAAACATACAAATCACTCGCATTCGACAGTCATGTCCTCGGAGTAATAATATAAAGATAGTGTGTGTTTTTAACCTATATGAAGCCGTGTTTCTTGCGAATAACGCATAGTAGAACCTAAATTATATTATTATTAATAACTTAACTATAAATCGTTATACTAGTGACGTCCCGTGGGGGTAGGCAGATTGAGCGTCGCTTGGGGGCGGCGGTTATTCAAAGGGTGGCAAATCGAGGAGAATCGTTAGGTATATGTAGAAATAGCTAGGTACTTAAACTTATAAATAACGGAAATATCTTTTTATTAAAAAAATCAGATCATTGGTTGGAAACAAAATGTATTTATTAACATGAATTTCGCGATTGATCGCGGGTTCGAGATGTCTAGTTTATTTCCGTTGTCCTTGGACGTCATGTCCTTGATGACCAGTGCAATGTAAGTACAATCAGCAATGACATGTGCAGATTTGCGAATTATATTTGCATTATAGATGGGTACATACTTACCTAATTTAAAGTTTATCCAAAGAAAGTCTTGCCAGTCACTCGCGATTTTTGGAAGTTGTACATATACGTATGCAATGATGGATAGGGGTTCAGGTCCTCATCTTTCGTCACTGAGAGTGAAAAAATACAAATTATTTAGGTAAATGGAATATCACTTCTTAGTCTTTATCGGGACCTCAGGACAAACAGTCCTCAACGGTTTGACTTCAATCCTCTCGGTATTTTATAGCCCCGCCAGGCCCTGATCCGTGGCATTCAAAATTTGGTGCAACTCTCTTTGGCATTTACTATTCTGATTCGGCGTCTCTGACAGACTAGACAGCGCGGAGGAGACAAACGTACACTAACGGTCCTAATAATTATGAGCGTTAAACCACGCGTATTTGATAACCATTATTGGATGCGACAACTCGCAATAACTTGTATTTAAACACTTTTAGTTATACCTACAGTTCATGTGTTTATTGTAGACTCAAAGTGCGGATGGTCTAGATATGGAAATACACATGAAAAGTGTAGTATATAATTACCTAGTTAACCGGGTAAAATGCTTTAAGTAGTCATATTATTAAAATATTTGACATTAATTATTTCTGTTTTTTATCCAGCTATGTTCTTCAGAACACCACAGTATGGATGAGAGTTCACTGGTTGGGCACAGTTCAGCAATGACAGACTCAATGACTGTCCCATCAACATCTAAAACCGACGATAGCCAATTCGTAGTAAAACAATATTCAAATATATATATACAAGAACAGAAAATAAAACCGGAATGTATATATATCGAAAGTCCGAAAGTTGTTCGACTACAGTTGACCAGAGTTAAACATTTCTTGCATAATTTTGTATGCAATATTTGTTACACATTCTTTGAAACTATTCATGATCTGAACGTTCACAGAATCGTTCATTATGAAACGATTACCTCTACAAATCAGCCAAGTGTAATAATCTCCAATGAAAATCTCCACCAGATTACATCGGGAAGAGTTTCAACCGGAATTGTTAAGAAAAAACACAAACCATTCAAGTGTAATCTATGCCATTATGAATCCGTTAGAAAAATGCACTTAAACAAGCATATTATGACTCATACAGGCGAAAAACCATTGAAATGTGAAGTGTGTGAATATACATGTAGGACGATACTTAGTCTCAAAATACACGAAACAAAACATACCGGAGACAAACCATACGAGTATGAGACATGTAAAATGAAATTTGCGCGGAATAATGGTCTCAAAAAACACCAACTAACTCACACGGATGAAAAACCATACATATGTGAAATCTGCTCGTCTAAATTTAAAAGCTTAGAAGGTCTCAAAAGCCACGAATTGATACACAAGGCCGATACGACGTATTATACATGTGATGTTTGTTTAGTAAATTTTTTACTAAAAAGTCAATTGAAACGACATCAAATTATTCATACAGGCGAAAAGCCTTTTGAATGTAATGTTTGCTCATTTAAATTTTTGCGTGGCTGTCATTTGAAAAGACATCAGTTAATACATACAGGTGAAAAACTGTACGAATGTGATATATGTCCAATGAAATTCTCCCAAAGTAATTATCTAAAAGTACATAAATTCAAACACACTGGAGAAAAACCTCATGAGTGTGTTATTTGTTTAATGAAGTTCTCGCGTAGTAGTCATCTAAAAAGGCATCAATTAGTTCATACAGGTGAAAAGTCATTTGAGTGTGATATTTGTTTATTGAAATTTACTCAAAATAGTTACCTAAAATTACATAAAATGATTCATACAGGTGAAAAACCGTTTGAATGCGAAGATTGTTCCATGAAATTCGCTCGGAGTGGTCATTTAAGATTACATAGAATGATACATACCGGCGAAAAACCGTTTGCTTGCGATGTTTGCTCAGTGAGATTCTCTCGTAACAGTTATCTGAAAGCGCATAAGGTGTCTCACGCTGGTGAAAAGCCGATTCAGTGTGATATATGTTCGAATAAATTTACCACAGTAGATAGTCTCAAAAAACATCAATTGACACATACTGGTAAAAAACCATTTCAGTGCGATGTATGTTTAGCGCAGTTTTTGCAGAAAAGCAATTTAAAAACCCACCAAATGATTCATAGTGGCGAGAAACCGCATGAGTGTGATATATGCTTACGAAAATTTTCGCAAGCTGGTAGTCTAAAAAGACACCAAATTGTACATACAATTAAAACGGAATAAACATGCGATGTTTATTATTTTTCTTTCTGTAGGAAAATATCCTTTTTTCAGATAGCGATAAGTCCATATTACATATTTCTGATAAGCAACGTTTTTCTATGCCAAGCGTAAATGGTTGGATTTAACGTTAATACAATTTTTTCACTGTAATATATTTTTAAATCATCTCAAAAAGCCCCTTTTTAATTGATAACCCCAATAAAATAAAAATCAATAGAGTCTAATTGGCGTTATTTATTTATTTATTTAAGAATACAAAACATTGTGTACATAGCAAATCTAAATTCAAGACTTACACAACATGAGATTTACATTATAACTAATATTACCCTCACAAGAGAGAAGAAGAGAATATAGAATATAATAATAATAATAACAGAAAAACAAATTAAATCAAAACATAATTAAGTACAATTTAATACAGAAAAATAAAATTTTGAAAACGAAAGCATACAATTTTACACAGAAAAATAAAGTTTCAAAAACAAAATGCAAAGTACATCACTGAAAATGTCTATGTCTTAAGGGAGCGCATTTACTAATCTTGCGCTCCTCGCTAATGGTGCCTGATAGGCTTGACACGAGGAAACGGTTCCGATCCAGAATAAATCATGACTACGTGGGTAATTGGCAGGTGCATGTAAATTCAAATTTATTATATCACCAGGATTGGAAACCATCCCTCGCGCTAACAAGCAAAAGTGTTTCAAGAGAAGAAGGGACCGACGATATTCAAGAGAGTTAAAAGTAAGCATGCCTTGTAGAAAGGCAGTCGGAAAATAATCATTTGACGAATTATTGAAAGGAAAACAGTTAAATGTCTTAGGTGTCTAGTGTTATTGTTATTCATATACTTTTAGCAGAGTGCGAAATTACCATTTCCAATCATAAGAAGAATATAATTATGGGCCTCCACAGATGGAGTTTGTGTTAACAGATTTTAGTTTTTAAGAGAAACGGATGTTAGTCACTTGGTCAACCATAATATGATCCAAACACACATTGGAAAATAACATGTGAATTTGTTGTTAGCCCCGATATTTGACTCCCGGAACCACGACATTATAAGCGGACGTGGTATCCGGTCAGCAATCGTGGCCGTCAAATTACACATCGAATATAAAATATTTTTTTGAATTTTATAATACGTTTTTACGAATTTTATAATACGTATATCAGCCATTAATAGAGACGTCGCTGCGGCTTACTTTAAAATTGTATTAGCTATATTAACAAGTAAACAAAAATGCACTACGTAATAAGGCTGTGCATAAAAATAAAAACTTGTTAAGTATTTCAAATTAAATCAAACCTGTACATTTATTAGACGAAACCTATACACAATATACTGACTTATTAACACATACATCTTTAACTGCCCTTTCAAATAATTGTCATATTAGATGTGTACCTAGTGTAAAAGGGTCTCTTTCAATACAAGTAACTTGATTCCTTTACCTTCTTCCTTGACGGATTTAACAGTACGTCGATACGTTTCAGTCGTTATCCTTTTTCCCAATGTTTCTCACGTGCACGTCTGCGATCCTCATTTAATTTTAATCATAGTTTTAAGTTTAAGTAATATCATTTCAGCTTATTTAATCTACAGCCATGTTGCTTAACTTATTTCAATCCTTACTTCTTGTTTATACAAATTAATCATTGTAAGACAAATAATTATGGGTAGTTCGTTCGCAGTTTACCTACTCTCTTTTGGTGGTTTTCAATCAAGATCGGCTCCTTCCTCGAATGAACTAAAAAGTTAGATTGCCGTTGGCTGGTTTCGTTTTGGAACACTGGAAGTTGACGCCAGTCCACCTGTTACGCTATTTAGCCTGGGACCACATTCCGCATCCTACATACCTGTTGTAATATTATTAAATACCTAAATAAAGTCCTTTTGTCAGCAATTAATAGGTATACGTATTTTATTTAAGTATAATGTTTTCACCATACCAGATCCTAACAATTTTTTCGTTCCTTGTTCACTGGAAGCCGGTAGAGCATTGTGTAAAAGTGTTCCCTTTTCCATACCTAATTTCCTTCTATCGTATTTCATAATATGAAGTTTTAACTATGGGGACGATTCTACATACTAGGAGGCAAAACAGACACCGAACACTCGAATTATGTAGGTATTCGAAACTTCCGATAACTGCTCGATACGAATATCAACCATTGCAATTAAGATATTTGTTTATTTTAATTTATTTAAACAAAAAGCACGTTGAGCACATAACAAAGTATTAATTCAAGACGTTCATAACATGACATTTCGTATGAAAAGTAAGTACAATAAAGCAACTAAAGAAAAAACAAGGTAGCTAGACAAAACAAAACGAATTAAACAATAAAATAGAATTTTAAATACAGAATGCATATTGCATCTCTAAAAATGTCTATATCTGTTGGGAGTGCGTTGACGAGCCGCACAGCCCTCGCTATTGGCGCCTGGTGGGCGTGTCAATGAGGAAACAGTTTTCACCCAAATCAGGTCAATGTAATTGACGGGTGCATAATAATTCAAATTTTCTAGAATATCGGGATTGGAAACTATACCACGTGAATGCAGGGAACATGCTGAAGTGACCGACAAGGCGAGCATACCTTGAAGAAAGTAGGTTAATCTGAAAACACTCGTTTGAGAAGCTGTCAAAAGGAAAATAATTATAGACATTAAAATGGTAAAGATGTCGAAGATTTTTTTTCGGAACACGCTCTAAAACAAGTTTATAGGAAACCTTATGAGGACTCCAAATAATGGAACCATACTCAAAAATACTCCGTACTAACGATTCCTGAATGGCTTGGCTTCTCTCATGACGAATTGTAGAAGCTTGCAATGCTGCAGAAGTGATGTGTGAGCGAAATGATAAACTTGAGTTAAACAATATGCCAAGATCTTTAATTTCTGCCGTTCTCGTGCCTACTATTGTATTAAAAAGGTTAGTCAGAGGTAGCACAAACAATCAGTCATATTGAACGATAAAAATCGTCACGTGAGCACCCCTTGGTTAAACAGATAAGTATAGTAGCATGTCGAGTTGAATACACAAGCGAGTAAATAGGGAACTAATAGATTGTTAGGTACCTACGCTAAAATATTATTCACGATGACTCGGTTTATGGGCTTATGGGCGAGGTATGACCTTGCAGGTGAAGGGTGGGAAGCAAGGCTGAGTTGTTCTTTTCTACTCGGTCGACCAGGTTCTGTCAAATCTCTGGGCCACACACTAAAAGATGTAAGAATTATAAATGTGTTAAAATAAAATATGCCGATGAATGAAAGGTTTTTAAAATGTACCGTATTAAATGTTAGGTCTTAACCGATGAAGGAGGTCGCTGCGAGACCCTCACCCAAAACAAAGGAGTAATGGGTGAGCAGCTGAGTGACACGGTCGGTGGCAGAACTAAAATAAATACAATAATTTTACTACATAACGGAATATGTAGGAAGAATATAGAATTTCGGTGACTCGTGCATTGTAAAATTATTAAATAATACATTTAATAAGGACGACCGCGCAAAACGCGGATATGATTGAGTGAGATAAATCATACGCTCACTTAATATGTGCGGCGATCTATAGTAACTAATTAACCAATCTACTCCATCTTTGCCAGTCTATCAAAGCCTTTCATTACCTATATAATTCTTTTGTAACGACATACGAACGCAACCTTCGATGGAACACTTTTCAGCGACCTGAGAAGATCGATTTCTTAGGTAACTTCAGAAAAGTACTTCATTCTTTTCTTACGGCTGTAATGCAGTCCTTTTAGACTGAGCCACCGCCATCTTTAGATTAATAAAGCCTGAGCATAACTTTTTGCACGAGCAACCGGTGGTCCACTTTTCAGCTGTAAAAATCAGATCACAGATTGCTTGACATATTGAATCGCCCGTTCTCGTATCAAATTGAATAAAATTATAAGAAATTCTCAAATCAAATATATTGACTCTTAGTGTTATTAATAAATTATAAGTTTACATTCATCAGCTATCAAAGTCAGACTAGTCCTTCACACAAAAACGGGTCGTAATATCTGCAATGCAGTCCTTTTAGGCTGAGCCCTTAGCGATGACATTGAAGTTAAGCGCCCTCCACTGAAACTATCCCCGCACCACACTCGGTCTAAATCATGCGTATCTCGGGACCCTACAATTATTGATGATGTGACGTCCCGTGGGGGTAGACAGATTGAGCGTCGCTTGGGAGCGGCAGTTACTCGAAGGACGGCAAACCGAAGAGAATCATTTGGTATAAATATAGAAATAGCTACCTAATTTTGGTGACAACGAAAATATCTTTCCATTAAAACATTCAGCTCAGTGGCTGGAGACTAAATGTATTAATTAACATGACTGTAATTTTTTGTCGGATTCGCTATGTTTAGTTTACTTCCGTTGTCTTTCGACGTCCGATAATTACAGTGTGACTTATTAACCAGTGCGCATGGAATTTAATTCCTCAAAACAGAGCAAATGAATGCATCGCACATCAATGTATAGCAAAAATGACATGCAAGAACCCACTACCTATATTACCTACGTCAAAAAATCCTCACATTAAAAAAATATTGATAAATCTAATTTTATGTTTTAGTTGTATATATTTTGTTAGTAATGTATCCATACAACACGTTTTTAGATATTGGCGTCATGAAAGGATGATAAAAATTACTGTGTAAAAACATGGGGCGGCAATTTGGCGCTGCTTAGAGGCGGCATTTGTCTAGGGACGTCGCTGATGTGACGCATGTGAAACAGTAGTTGTTAAGGTCCATTAAGTAATTGTTTAAGTCCAATTATTGGACTAGGAGAAGATGTTGACCAAGACTTAGGTTTCTATGCTCAAAGTGAACTCTGGCCAGTAACGTCCCGTGGGGGTAGGCAGATTGAGGGTCGCTTGGGGACGCAGTTTCTCGCAGGACGGTAAATCGAGGAAAATCATTTGGAATAGGGAAGATATAGAAATAGCTACATAAACTTAGTAATAATGAAAATAAATATTCTTTCCATTAAAGAAATCAGCTTACTGGTTTTATCGGATTGATGATATCTAGTTAAATTCCGTTACCCTTCAACGTCCCTGGTGACCAGAAATCAGAGACCACACTTGCAGATTTTCGATTAGTCATATTTTGTTAGTAATATATCTATACAACACATTTTTTAGATATTGGATTCATGAAAGGATGATACAAATAATATGTATTAAAAAAAATGAGGCGGCATTTTGCTGCTGCCTAGAGGCAGCATTTTAACTAGAGACGTTATCAGTATTTCCCTTCAGCATCTACATATCGGACGGTTTGCAAGTCCAAACTCAAAGAGCCTGCCAGCGAAGCCACCATTTCCAGTCATAATAATATGATATGATCAAGGCCTGAACAAAAACGATGCATGAGTGCGAGTGAGAAAGTATTCGGCACCCTTATAATCTCTGCGACACGCTCGAGAGTAAGATAAAAGGTCTACATATTTTTAAGTTGGTTTCCAAAAATATCGCCGGCAAATTGTGCTGAATCGCTTCACGTAGCGTATTATTCGTGTTGCTAAATTTGCTATTTTTTGTGTTAAACATAAAGTCAGTGGTAAATATTTTTAGTTAATTAAGTAGGAAAGGTGGTTCTGCATGTTGTATTAAAATATGGTAGCCGTACTGATAAGCAAGAAAATGGTATTACGTTTCATAGGTAAGTTGATACATGTTCGTGACAATTTATTTGTATATTATTATTTATTTTAATATCAGTGACCTAGTGTTTCTTTAAAATAACTTAAATTATGGATATATTTACCTAATTGGTTGCATTTTGACCGCTTAAAAATACTATATAACGTAAAAAAACAGAAAATCGGAGCACTAGCGAAATGGTCTATGGTCTCGAACATTTATAGGCGAATGCGTTCGCTCGTCCACAAACCAAACGCACGGCACCTAGCTTCATTTAGCAATGCAACGGGTGGCGTCTATAATATCTATAGTCTATGGATATGATGCTCGGGATAATATAATGATCTATGATTCTAACCCGCTTGGTGCGGTTGCCACGTTCTAAGCATGACAGTGAGGAAATTTAATCATATATTTTCTTGTTGTCCAAAATCATCGAATGGAGGTCTCAATCAAGTCCAGAATGCCGCTAAAAATCTCAACTTTTTGAGGGTATTTAAGGGTTGGTAGTTGGTTCGTGAATCTGTTTAATTTGGGGTGTCGATGTGATTTTCCGGGAGTCAACTGCATTCAAATACTGCACTGGCTTTTTCATTTTGTGATGACGTTTTAAAATAGTGCCACAATTGATACAAAACGTTTGATATTTTAGAATTTTTTTCGCTGCCTAGGTATCTGTCGTGTATTATTAATAATAGTAAACAATTTGTATTCTATCTTCACCAACGACCATGTTGAAAAAATCAAAGGTTACACTTTCGCTACCTATATTAATGATAATGAAAGGAGTTTTACCTACCAATAAAACTCTTATTATTCATGTTGACTTTGAAGTCCTTGAGATAGGGTTTGCTCTTTCTTCTTCGCGTGAGGATATATTCTACTAATTTATTTTCCCTTTTCTTGTCGTTGGTCGTTCCTGTTTTTATTTACTGGTCATACCCGCGCGTAAATTTTTTATGTATGTAATTTGGGATTCTTTTGTCTTCATTATGATATGACTCAAGGAACCAGGTAGAAGTTACCTGGACTTCAAAGTCAACATGAATAATAAGAGTTTTATTGGTAGGTAAAACTCCTTTCATTATTCGAATTTGACTTTGAAGTCCTTGAGATATCTGTTTGTTATCACCTGGTGTTGGGTATGCCAAATTCCTGTATGTGACAATGATTCATTGACGAGGTAAAAGACCATCGTGACTTTCCATGTATATGGTTGAATAGAGAAGTTAATGGGTTCTTTTCCCCTTCTGATGGTGGTGTATCCATCGTTCTCTGGTAGTTGTCGTGAAATGTTGACTCACTACGCCAGATACCTCTCTTTAAGATTATCATTGGGTATATGTACAGTTTAAGGAAGTCACCACTGAGCGGACACTGCCTGGTGGTTCTTGTACCCCTGCTTCCAACAGTACTGACCTTATCCAATTCCCTATAACTGTCCTGGTGGCTGGTTTTGGTGATCCTCTTGAAGATATAAATAATTCCGAAATATCCCTACCTTCCCCTCTCCTAGGGTTTGACATGCAGACGAGTTTCCGTAACCAGAATAATACTGGGTCGATGTTTTGACACGTGGAAGCGCTTAGCTTCCATTCCGATTGACGATGCTTGGCGGTATTTGTATTTGCGCCAAACATTGGCCATACAATTATGTAGTCACGTTTTTCCACCAATCCATTGTCTACTATTAGTAGTGTGAGGCCATGAGCCCTTCGTCCCGATGCGAGAAGCAGCCGAGTAGGTAGCTGTCCTGCGAGAGGTTTCGAATAGGTTGTACTCCACCGGTGTTGTTTTCCTAAGATGATCTACCACTCGTCCTGGATCCCAAACCGGTGGTTTGACGGGTTTCGTTTTATGTACCGAAATTGCCTGTAACATATTGTGTTGTACTACCACGTTGATGCTGATATCTACAATGATAATCGGTTTGCAAAAAGTGGTTATGGCTGACTTATGCACCAGGATGGTGTTGTACGACAAACCCTCTTTGTTGTGCATGTTGCCTAGGTATCTGGCCAATTCCATTCGTTGAGGGCTATTATGATCCATTAGGTTCTTGTTACTCATGTCATTGTCTTCCATTTGTTCCAAGCTGGTTTGTAAGTTTTTAGAGTCGAAGGCCGCCATCTGAAAGTAAGGAGTGCCCTTTCTTCCACCATTCAATTTGATGTTATTTCCACCCCACCCGAAATTAGCCATAGTTGAAGGAACAGGTCCTGGGTCCTTGGAGGTGGACGGTTGGTCTCCATACCTACTAGTGTCGTATGTAGGTGCGGCATTGTATAAGGAGGTACTATCGCCCTTTTTCGTAAGTCCACTCCCCAAAAGCATTATTTCCAGCTCGGTGCCACTAGTAAGTACTTCCCTTTTTCTGAGTTCAGGTGCGCTAGGACTCGTGAAATTAAGTTTGGTGGGGGAAATATTCACGCCAATCTGAAGTCATACACTCGGCTGAAGGCGTCGTGAAACAGCGCGCCACTGTCTGTAACGTCTCGTGACACATACGTTGCAATGACATGTGCTGTTTCGCTTGCGAATAAATCCACCTCGGGAACAGAAACAGGGGGGTGGTTGCGGTGTTGATGAGGTGCCATTCGGGAATGAGTTGTCTGCGGGAGAGATGATCTGCCACGCAGTTGTGTATAATGTAGTAAACATGATGTTGGCTAGACTGGTAAATACTAGTGTCTGTCGGCATAGGTTTAGGAGGGTGACAGATTTTGTGCCGCCCTCGTTGTTGATGTATGGCACCACTGTTTCGTTGTCTGTCTGCAGAAGCAGATCTGATCCTATGATTGATTGTACCTGAGATTGAATTGCAAACATTTTCTTCCTGTTGGAATGCCATGCCATGGTAACTGGTCTTGTTCCCACGTACCTGATAGGTGGTGTTCATTCAGTTGGGCTCCCTAGCCTGTGTCAGCTGCGTCTGTCATCAGAAAGTGATTGATGTGTGTCAACTCTGAGGAGCCTATCACCTGGAGCCACCACATGATGTCCTGTTAGGCCTGTGGTGGGATTGTCGTCTATTGGCGAGAATGGGACCTCGACAATATTAATGACTGGAGCTTTGTAGCCGTCGGCAATGCAACCTTCCTCGTGGAGGTAGGATGCGAAGTTAAGTCGCCCCAGAAGGGATTGAACATGTGTCTGCCTGAGGGACCAACTGCCTTTTTGTACCCGCGTTGTGTCAAATCTGAGGATCCTTTCGCTTAGGGCCACCACATGATGTCCTGTTGGGCCTGTGGTGGGATTGTCATCAATTAGCGAGGATGGGACCTCGGCCATATTGATGACTGGAGCGTTGTAGCCGTCGGCAATACAACCTTCCTCGTGGAGGTAGGATGTGAAGTTGAGTCGCCCCAGAAGGGATTGGATATGTGCCTGTCTGAGGGACCAACTGCCTTTTTGTACCTGCATTAGCAGATGGTGACGGAGTGCTACACAATTCTCCGGCGACAGGAACCTCCGCTTGGTGTGTGTGTCCTACGTGATGTCCAGGGACCCTCATTGTTGGCTTGGGTTCAGACAGGATCTTTTAATATTTATTAACCACCCTAAAGACTGTAGGAAGGTTATCCTGTATTCCACCTGAACCGAGACTGTTTCTCGTATTGGTTGGCTACTAAGAAGTCGTCTAGGTTAGTGAATATTCTCAGCCATTCTTTCGTAGGCGTTCGGCGACCCAATTGGTCAGGGATGCCAACATAATCGGAGCGGTTGGCAGCACGAACGGGAGTCACGTGAATTGTAGGAGCTCCCCTTGATAGGCTAGTCGAACAAATCGACGATGTTGAGAAGCCATTGGTACCTGGAGGGACGCCTGGCTTAGATCTATTATTACTAGCCAGTCTTCTGTTTGTAAGACGGCTGCAACCTCGTAATGGTGAATTAGTTTGAATGGCTTTGGCTGTAGGAACGCATTCAAACGCTTTCGGTTGAAAACAGGGCATAGAGCCCCGTCTTTTTTCTTGATCAGAAACAGGGTTGAGAGAAAAACTGGGGGTTTGACCCGCTTCTTCTAGAACCCCTGAGTTCTTTAAGTCCTCGATCTCGAGAGTGACCTCTGCTGATTGTTGCGTTTTAAAATCTTTCCGTAAAAGTAAAGAAGGACTTACCAATAGTGGTATCCGCACAAAAGGTATGCGGGCTACGGCTATTATTTTTTACCAATGTTGGGGGGGGGGGGGAACTACGCCATCCAGACTCCACGAAAGTCTCTTAAGCGGTCCCCAATGTTATTGGTCGTCCAGATGCGGTCACCTTCGCTTAGAGTACGGATCCCTGGTGGAGCCCGTACCTCCGATGGAGAACTCCCTTCCCACAGGACGTCGCCCCTTGGGAGTACCCCGGCCATAATTTGAGTTCGAGGGCCTTCCGGGCTTTAAGCTCGGAGGAATCCTTGATAGTGCCTCCCGAGTGAAGGTATCCTTCTGGTAAGGATCTGAGTCATGTTCTCGCAAATTTTATTATGTGTTGTCCCCAAAACCCCCTTCGATTTTTTGGTACAGGCTCATCGCTGTTATGATTTTTTGAGAATTGGTTGCCCAATCCACTAACCCTTGCATACGCTTTCAGAAGCTGTCCCGATGGGAAAACATCGCATTCTGGAGGGCCGCGATGGTCCTCTTCGTCAGATGGTTAGCTGATGACGAGTGGTCGCACCGACGCAACTTGTCATTTAGATCTAACTCTACGACCGTAGGGGCAAGAATTGTTTTTTGGGCGTTGTGGCACTCCTTGCTGGTCCCCCTGCTGAAATAAGGTACGTAACGAGGATACCTCAAACATTAGCATCTTAATCGACGCTCGTACCTACGTTGAACTTTTCCTCCTGTAGCAGTTCTGCTTCGCCGTCTGTTGTCCATTGCTTTTAGAATATCCTCCTCACGGTAATTCAGATGTTGCGCCATAATCACTGATCACTTAACGTTCACTTAACTATCACTTAACGTTCGTCCAAGATAATTTTTTTGATAATTAGAAACGTCAAATCATAGGCTACATCTGAAACTGTCAAAAGGCAAATCCATAATGAAGACAAAAGAATACCAAATTACATACATAAAAAATTTACGCGCGGGTATGACCAGTAATTAAAAACAGGAACGACCAACGACAAGAAAAGGGAAAATAAATTAGTAGAATATATCCTCACGCGAAGAAGAAAGAGCAAACCCTATCTCAAGGACTTCAAAGTCAAATTCGAATAATAATTATAATCTTATCATTTTGTTGAGTTAAAATTAGTTTTGCTAGGTGGGTAAGCTTTATATACAATGAACAGCGTTTTTATTAACAGGTAAGAGACCACGTCATGTCCTGAAACGATTTTTATAAGATATCCCGGTTTAATGTTATCAACAACGCATTTCAAAATAGAGGGAAAATACGTATTTTTGGAGTAAACTTCTTTAGGGTTTTCAATAGATCAGTCATGGACCCCCTTCGTCCACATTTTCTTCATCTGACCAAATAGGGACTTTGTACATCTACTGGTTGAAAGTATCCTCGTTGCATTAATTATTGTGCAAATACATCTATTTGCAATGTGTTACATATTATTATTAAACTTAATTCGTACGATTTGATTATGTGATGTTACTCGATCGATGAATAAAATGACTGGATAGGTACTATTTGATGTTATTTTTTAATAGATGAGTATGAAATCCGATAGGAATAAAGGGTAGTCTCGGATATCAATCGCCATTATGGAGGTGATATTTTAGCATTATTTTCCGTAATACCGACGATTGTATTCCTCAGTTCTCAATTATTCTCTCAAGACACAAAGAGAATGGGCGTTCTTTAAAAAACGAACAAATTATAATATTATTTCCGATAAATTTCACGGTGTATACGTGCCTACTGCATACGTACCAATTTTCGGACATCATTTGAAATACGTTAGCTACTCTACCTACAATTATTGAAAAACAAGTCCTAAAATGTGATAAAAAATGGCAACACTAAATCCAATTCATAATATCTATGATAGACAATTTGAGTATATTTGTCTATGGTCAGTAAATTATCCCGTGGCGAAGTGAAGGTATTGCAAGATTTTGTGCTAAATATCGTTTATAATGGAAGTGAAAACCGAAACAAACGATGTCACACTGCCTGACAAAACGGCGGAGGAAAGCAGCGACGGTGCATACCAATGCATTGACAAAAACCAATTCAAGAGCAAAGGTAGATCTGACGTGTCAGTCAAACAGGAATATATCGAGGACGACAGCAAAATTAGAAACCTTAATGATGTAAGTGAGTTTTTTATTTACTTAGGCGTTGGTATTCATAATTTTGTTGAAAATTGGCAAGAATATTCTTCAAACTTACAAACATTACCATTATTCTGGTACTGGGCAAAAACAAAAATGGTTTATACAGTGGTTTTTCCATCGATTACGAAATCAGAAATCCAAAAACAAAATAGGTGCCTACTTAGTTATTTACGCACCTACATTACGTAGGTACTGATATCAAAATACTTTAGTAAAACAACATATTATTGTTATTGAGTGAACAAAGTGCATCGAATTCACTATTGACAGTTGAGTATTATTTTCTACAACGATTAAAGAATTCGATATTGAAAGGCTGTCTGACTGTTTCTTTCGAATATTAGTGTTGCGGGTATTCTGGAAACACGATAAAGACAAGTTTTATTAATCCAGCGAATAACTATTAATAATGATTGATATCTGATACAGTAGCTATTTATTGATTACTTTTATTCATTATGACTGGCAAGCAGTGTACTAGTATTGTCACACTGAATTCAGCATTATTTTTTTTAACACATATTAAAAACCCACTAGCTGAGGCAGCTGGTGGTCGCCAGTCTGTCTCGCTAGGTCTTGCAGACGGCTTGGCGGTGTTGGATTTTAATATAATTGTGAAGTATGCATAGATGGCGCCATAGTTTTCCCTTCGAGATGGGTTTTTTAATCACGTCAGACAGTTTGACATTTCGCTGATTTGTCAATTTTACGATTTGCAAATCGTCACTACCAATACAAATTTGGGCTCATATGCGTAGTCTATTCAGGAGTCTGGCGTTCACAATATCGTCTAACACCACCTTAGGCTGCTATGCCTAGCAGAACAGCTGGCAATCGCCGATTGCTACCACTGATATTTTAATTTTAATACAATATATGTGTAGGTATGTGCAGTGAAATATGATAAATAATTATACATCTCAATCAATCGAACATAAAGCAATATATTATGTGATTATCATAAATAGCGATCCAATATAACGTGATATTAATCTTCTTCGGGTCCCATTGAGATAATAGAAGAAGGTTAACAGTGTAAAAAATAAATTTAAACATTATTTTGTTCCATTGTCTATAAAAAATAAATGCTTGCAGCCATAGAATAATATTTCAAAAATCAAAATTAGAATTAAAAAATAACCTTAAACAATATAGTTTCCCGGTGCGGGACATTCATATCAAGACAAATGTTGTAAAATAATGAAGCAATACATATTACTAGCTGAGCCAGCTGGCTCTCGCCAGTCTGTCTCGCTAGGTCTTGCAGACAGCTTAGCGTCCTAATGTATGGTATTGAATTTTAATAAAATTGTGAGGTATGCAGAGACGGCGCCGTTTGACATTTCGCTGATTTTTCACTTTTACAATTTGCAAGTCGTTACTTTCGATATAAATTTGGCATCATATGCAGAGTCTATTCTGGATTCACCATCCCAGGCTGCTAGACCTAGCAGAATAGCAGGTAATTTGATTGCGATTCAATAATATAACGTTTATATTAATCTCACGCGTATCCCCTTGAGGTAATAGATGAAGATTAGCCATATAACTATTAAATTATTTTGTTTAATTGTCTAAAAAAATGCTTGCAGCTATAGAATAATATTTAAAAAAACAAATTTTGAATTAACATTTTATATAATGTTTCCCGGTGCGGGACGTTCATATCGAAACAAATGTTGATAAAAGAAGGAACTCGTAGATCTGAGAGGAAGTAATTGGGTTAGAAAGGACTTCGTCTATATATGTATTGATCCAAACTGATTATGATAATGGCATTATAAATATTTAGGTAGATATATGTATGTATATGTTACGCCTACGTGTGAAATTGCGTATTACCTACATGAAATCGGCTAAATTTTGCCTATTTCATAAAAATGCAAACCCATTGCCTTATTCATGAAATAGGCAAAACATCTGTCGAGTGCGTGAATTTGGCAGTAATTTTTCTGCCTAGTTCATGCATAGGGCAAATTAGATATTGGCGCTCCGCTCCAGTGGTGTTTTTTCCAAGTAAATCAAATTTGTCAAATGCACATGCATTGGTCAATATAGATAGTGGCGCTCCGGTGGAGTTTTTTGCAAATAATCAAACTAACCAGATGTCAAATGTTATTGATTATATAAAAATATGCCTATTAATAACTACAATGACGTTCATTTCCAATTACTATGCCCAAAAAAATCTAGAACTATAATATGATAACGGGAGAATTTTATTAAAAGGTATTTTCGCGATTTGATTTGAGCTTTGGTATCAGGCAATAGTTTGTTTGTGATAGTATGATTAAATTTGATAGTTTGTTGACAGGTGTTAGGTAACCTTAAAATGGATATTCAGTTGAATTCAGAATTACAAAACCTAACCGAACCTAATAATAATATTATAATATTATGTCCAATTATAACTAATAAAACCATCCGTATTAAATTTACTTTTTCTACTGTCATGTTGACAGTTTAAGAATTCTATACCCTGCCGAATTCACGTACTTGGCAGATAATTTGCCTAATTCATGAATAAGGCAACGGGCTTGCATTTTTCATGAATTTGACAAAATGTTGCCGATTTCATGTAATACGCAATTTCACAAATTCGGTTCAGTTCAATTCATAGAACAAAAAATAGTGGATAGCCGTCATCGAGCAGTGTATTGATCCGGTGTAATTATGATAACGACGAAATGAATATATTATTATTATTTAAAAATGTTTGATAAATGCAGCAATGTATATAAGAGGAATGGAATTAGTTCTGAGACGGCTATATCGAGTAGTGGATCGATCCTGGTTCATGGTGATAATGAAGATATAAATGGGTAGGTACATCAATTTTGATAGATATAGCAATTCATATGACCAAGAGGATTATTGGAATAACCTTCACCCAGCATGGAATCTTAATAAGCATAGTGACACACATTGATTCTTCTATATAGTAACCACATGGATGCAAATAGTGGATAATAATATGACGTAGGTACTTCATAGTGCGATTATGGGATGAAATGATCATAATTGACTTTTTTAGTTGTCTATAAAGCATGAATTTTTCTTATATTGTGTAATAAAACGTTTAATTCAACATTATATAAATACTATATATTAATAAAATTGTAAAAACCTTGTGTATTTATTACGTATAGTAAACGTCATTTTTAATTTACCTACCTACGTTGTCTATGAATATGACAGCTAAAATAAAAGTATTTTGTCTATGGTTCAAAATAAATAAAAATGCATGCGTAAATGATGCTCCGTCAATATTTTTTTAGGATAATTTGATTAATCAACGTAGTTTTATATTTAGTTTTAATCTTTGATCATGATGATAATCGTTGAAATGTGGCCTTATTATTAAATTTAAATAAACTCATCGAATATTGTGAAGAGGCAAGGCAATGACGTACCTATTAATACATTGTTGTGTGATTTGTGACAGCCAGGAATTTTCGGATTAAATATGGGAAAAAATATATCTATAGGAAACGTATTTCTGAAAGTGATTGACTATTGTTTTTTTATGCTCGTTAATAGAGACATTAAAATATTATATTTATTATGCAATTAACGTAAACATTAACAATAAATGTCTCGATTGAAATTGATTATTTAATATGCTAATAGAAATGTCACATTTTTCGATTATTTCTGCAAATTCTAAATTTGAATTTTGACACGTCAAATGAACTTGTTTATATCACAAAAGAAACAATTGAAAATCAATCATCTATTATTTCAGTTTGACAGATAAATAGCAGTGACGTGGTTTTAGATTATATTTTTGTAGTAATTAGTGAGGAAATATGTATTTATTTCTTGTTCGTACGCCAATGTGCTACTTACAGATTTGAATAATTTTGTGGAATATTAATTTAGATATTTTGCAATATTGATTATATAGAAAGAATTAAGCGACATTATAATCGATTTGCGGTAGACGAAAGGCAAGATGCGAAAATGTATGGTGACGGATGTAAAACGCGATTTAAAAACGATAGTATCCGTGATTGTGTCGAGTTTTATCAGATTGTGCCCGATTCAAATGGAAGTAGATTCGGGACTCCAAAAATTGAAGTGAATTCCTTTAATAATCAACAAAGTGGTATTTAAATAAAAAAGTTGACGTATTTTCCAAAATCTCTTAGGATAATAATATATAGGAGATAATATATAGGAGATTATATCTGAGAGGAATAGAACAATTCTGATAAGAATAGGAATTTATAGGACCTAGAGATGTGGAATCAGCTTTAAGAGACCTTCATCCAGCAGTGGATTGATACAGGTTGATGACGATAAGTAATGACAATATAAATGGGTAGGTATATAAAATCACAAATTTAAAAAATATAGCAATTTATATGACCAAGTAGAGTAGAATTAGGTTGAAATAACCTTCATCCAGCAGTGGATTGATCTTGGTTGATGATGCTAATGACGATATTATGAATGGGTCAATCAATTTTGATAAATATGGCAATCGTTTAACCGCTAGTAGTATAATCAGGTTGCGGAACCCTTCATCCAGCAGTGGATTGATCCTGGTTGATGATGATGATTATAATGACGATATGACTATGTAGATACATAACATTAGCATTTTTAATAAATATAGAAATTCAATACTGTCAAGAATACAATCAACATAGAGAGTCGTTCATCCAGCAGGGGATGTATTGAGGCTCGTGATAATAATGGCATTATATATAGATAGGTAGATAATAATATCACTGATAAATATAGCAATTCAAATGACAGAAGGAAAAGAATCAGGCTAGGGAGGCCTTTATGCAGCAGTGGATTGGTTTAGGTCGGTGTTGATAAGGATGATAGAAATAGGTATAATATCACAAATTCCTTTAACCGCTAGTAGTAGACTCAGGTTGCCTAATCCTTTAGCCAGCAGTGGATTGATCCTAGTTGATGATGATGATGATGATATGAATATGTAGATAAATATAATATCACAGATTTGATATTTACAGCAATTCAAATGAAAGAAAGGAGTAGAATCAGGGTAGAGAGGCCTTCATCCAGCAGTGGGTTGGTTCAGGTCGATTTTGATAAGGATGATAGAAATAGGTATAATATCACAAATTCGTTTAACCGCTGGTAGTAGAATCAGATTGCGAAATCCTTTATCCAGCAGTGGATTGATCCTGGTCCATGATGATGATGACGATATGAATATGTAGACAAATATAATATCACCGATTTTGAGAAATACAGCAATTCAAAAGACATAAAGGACTAGAATCATGGTAGAGAGGCCTTTATCCAGCAGTGGATTGGTTCAGGTCTACGTTGATAAGGATGATAGAAATAGGTATAATATCACAAATTCGTTTAACCGAGTAGACTCAGGTTGCGGAATCCTTCATCCAGCAGTGGTTTGATCCTAGTTGATGATGAATATGTAGATAAATATAATATCACCGATTTTGATAAATACAGTAATTCAAATGACAGAAAAGTGTAGAATCAGGCTAGGGAGGCCTTTGTCCAACAGTGGATTGATCCTGGTTGAAGATGATGATGACGATATAAATATGTAGATAGATTTAATATCACCGATTTTGATAAATACAGCAATTTAAATGACAGAAAGGAATAGAATCAGGCTAGGAAACCCTTCATCCAGCAGTGGATTGATCCTGGTTAATGATGATGATGATATCGATATGAAAATGTAGATAAACATAATATCACCGATTTTGATAAATACAGCAATGCAAATGACACAAAGGAGAAGAATCAGGCTAGGGAGGCCTTTATCCAGTAGTGGATTGATCCTGGTCGATGATGATGATGTCGATATGAATATGTAGATTGATATAATATCACCGAATTTCATAACTACAGCAATTCAAATGATAGAAAGGAGTAGAATCATGGTAGGGAGGCCTTTATCCAGCAGTGGATAGGTTCAGGTCGATACTGATGATGACGATATGAATGTGTAGATAAATATAATATCACCGATTTTAATAAATAAAGCAATTCAAATGACAGAAAGGAATAGAATCAAGCTAGGGAGGCCTTTATCCAGCAGTGGATTGGTTCAGGTCGATGTTGATAACGATGATAGAAATAGGCATAATATCACAAATTTGTTTAACCGCTAGTAGTAGAATCAGGTTGCGGAACCCTTCATCCAGCAGTGGATTGATCCTGGTTGATGATGATTCGGGATGATATTAAACCAGTGTTGCAAGTAAGTTAATTTTTTCCCAACCGAGTGCGCGGTCAATAAAGTCACATGTCTCTCGAAAATGTATTGGGAAATAAACAAAAATCACCGATTTCGAATGGAAATTAATCATGCGGGTGTCAACTATAGAAAACCCATTTTAAACGATCAGTGAACCGATTATTTTTTGAACCCATCGGACATGACGAATAAGGCACACAATCTGCTGTAGGATAATAACATATAAAGATGATCGTAACTATTGCGATAAATGTATGAATATAGGTAGTATGTATTCGACCTGTCAAACGCAAACTTTGAGGATTTATGTTAATAAATATAATCGAAATATACTAGCATAAATCGTCTGGTGTTCGAATTTAGATCCAAGTCCATCGCAGTATAAAAAGTATTGAATGATATGTACCTACATGTTTTCAGAGGCAAACAACAACATAGTGTTAAACAGTGGCGCACCCAGGGGGTGGGCCAGGGGGCCTTGGCACCCCCCAAAAATGAAAATTATCATAATGATTTTAAACAATGAAATTGAAAGCCAATGAACTATAACCTTTGGGTTTAGACAAATAAAAACACGGCATAAAAAATGATTTGTAATAATTCTCCAGCACCGTTTTTCGAAAAATTTCTTAGATTTTAATTTCTAACACAAAAATTTCGAAACATTAATGTTAGGTTTTTTTAAGAAACCCAATCCCTAATGGAACTGTCAAAAAATTCTCGGTGTCCACCCGAATTCCGGAGTGGTGTAGGTCATGGCTGGGGAGTGCTGACAGGGCTCTAGCCTTGGGGGCGCTGCGTGTCGGGTTGACCAGATAAGTGAGATAACCATACACCATAAATTAGCTTTAATAGTTTTTTATAATAGTAATTTAAAAGTCACCTGCGGCGCTATTATACTTCATGACCATCAATATTTTCAATTACTCATATAATTGTGCAATATTTTTTTTAATTATTATGTGTCGATACTCGACAGCTCCATTATTAAAGTAGATGTATTAAAAATCGCCAATAATTCACTGTATAAGTACCCTTAATTTGAACTAAAACACAATTTGAAAAACGTTAATGTAGTGTTTCACACTGCCTTTAATCTTAGCGGTAGGTAAGGGGGCCACCAAATATCCTAGCCTGAGGGCCCGTTTCAGGATGTGGGGACCATGGTATAGATACACCGAGTGCAATAGACAAAAGACCGATACACGAGAAATTAGGCTGTGAAGAAGAAAAAGAGCCTATGGGACTAATTTACATTCTCCTCCTTGGCCCCCCCCCCCAATATTAAACCCTGGGTGCGCCACTGGTGTTAAACCACCGCCATCTCATGACTCGTGACAGTTTATTGGTCCGGAATGTCTCGTATAAAATTACTTGACTATAATCTGGTGATACTGTTACATTTTATTAATAATGATATTATTTCCAGATGAGTGAATACGTTCTGACCGATATAAAGTCTGAGAACGATAATAAGGGAATCGCCATCAAAGAGGAATTTGTTGACAACGCAATCTGCCAAATCAATAATGTGAGTCCTCAACCTGGCTGCTCCGATCCACAATACAGGCTATTAGATCAGGTGTGTACGTTCAATAATTATAATGGTTGTTTATAAAGCCCTATAGAATTTGAAATTGTAAAAATTATACACGTTAAATTTTTTTTTATCCGAAAGATCGATATTAACACTCGAAAATCATTTTAGAGATAAGGACACAACAACTGTTTCCGCAAATTTAGGGCCGTATTTCAATATTTAATGCAGGTTTTGGTGCACCAGTTTTTTTTTATTTCGAAGAAACTCTTGTTATTTTTGATAAATTCTACATCTACCGACATCACTTTAAAACATTTAACTGACTTAACAATAATACTCGTATCTTATGAATCTTGTATCTAGATTTACTTTTTCAAGATAATTCTCGAAATACTGTGACAAAATCGATAATATAGCGCTGACTACATAGTAACAGCAGGAAGGGAATGGGACGATTTGGCATCGCGATATGGCCGCAGGTAATTGGCCGCCTGTACAATAATTGGCCGCCCGGACCATTGGACGCTGTTACACTTGGGTACTGGTACAATTGGACTCCGCATGGTCGAATTAAATTCGTTTAGGAATAGACGTACTCCACGATTTCATAGAAAAAGTAGATAAGTCAGTTTAATATGTGTCTACCCACTTAGTTATTTTACCTTATATAAATTTCGCGCTTGACATATTATATTTAGACACTTTTTATGACTTATGTTCATAAAAAGAAAAATTCTTCCCTTGTTAGAAGTTAAAGATGTGCACAATTAATTAATTTATTGTGTATACCTACATGGGTACTTATTTAAATTTCCAACAAATATTTAAAATAATGTTAAATATTAGAAATAAAAAAACATTATATTTCAGCGTTTTCTTCACTTAATATTATAATAAAGTTTAAACGTGTATATTATTATGCATAGATACTTTGACATTTTAAGATATGAAATTAAAATCAAAATAAGTAACTTATCTGCTGAGTATATCTAAATGTTTCAATAGCTTGATTGATAAAGTAGGTAGGTACATGTTTACTTGACAGCTGGTACCTACTAAGGTGCCTAATTTTCATAATATTGATGGAGATTTAGAATTATTATGCCTACTGATCTTTAATAAAGAAAGTTTTTCGTTGTCTACATATTTTACAAATCAATCAATATTTGTGTGAATTTATATTTAAAAACAATATTTGAATCTTTGAGCGTCTTCTAGGTTTCAAGCAGAAAAAAATTAAACATGTGTAGGTATTAACATAAATAAAAAATGTATTTATAATATAATATTATTAAATTAAGAATAATAAGTATATTGTACTATTAATGAATCAATAACGAAATCAGACTGCCTACCAGGATACAGGTAATATTATTTTACCTATTTTTTGTGAGTACTCATTTGACATATTCATTTAAAGAGTTGCCCATAAAGTAGTAATAATTTACTTATCTGCCTACTGGCATGAAGATATTTTTGTATATTTTTATAGTTTGGACCCATATAACCAGACAACTGATAGTAGTAATTCATACATGTAATAATAAAATATGTAGGTACCTAAATTAAACTATTTTAAGATACACACTGGCATTATTAATCCACATATCCCTTCCATTTCGGGCTTCTTTACATAAGAAACATGCTTACCTAAATATTGACACCGCAGCGAATTGTCAGAGCTTGTGGAAGCCCCCTTAGTCTGAATGACTTAGTCAGATGGTGATACTGTAACATTTTATTAATAATGATATTATTTCCAGATGAGTGAATACGTTCTGACCGATATAAAGTCTGAGAACGATAATAAGGGAATCGCCATCAAAGAAGAATTTGTTGACAACGCAATCCGCCAAATCAATAATGTGAGTCCTCAACCTGGCTGCTCCGATCCACAATACAGGCCATTAGATCAGGTGTGTACGTTCAATTATAATGGTTGTTTATGAAGCCCTATAAAATTTGAAATTGTAAACATTATACACGTTTTGATTATTTTTTTTATCCGAAAGATCGATATTACCACTCGAAAATCTTTTTAGAGATAAGGCCTCTGCAACTGTTTCCGCAAATTTAGGGCTACTTGTTTTTTAGCACTGCCGACCTGATTGTCGTATGATTTGACAGAAATGTCAAATCGCACAACTTTGGAGGCGCATAATTGATTGGTCCATTTCTCGGACTTAGTCGCCAAATTATCGTATGGCACATAGTGTCATCCTGTTTTAACCAAATAACTGAATCACCAAATGAATGTCATTCATAATTTCAACACAAATGTCATCGCTTTTGGTTTGGTAACAATACCCATTTACCGTACCGCGAGCTCCGGCCTTAGTTTTGAAGAAATTTATTCCGATGATGCCACCGGCGTGTAAACTGAACTTAACGGTGCATTTTTGTCATGGTATGCATGCGATGGAGGCTCTAAGAGCGCGATGCTCAATCGTCTGTCATAACTAAAATTTATTTACAACAAAACACTATCCAGAAAGCCTTTCATAGTTATGATCGAGTTGTCTATGGTCCACCAGATCTGCAATAGATTCGTTTTGCTTTTCTATTGACAATATTACCATATATAAAAATTCTCTTTTTCATAATTTAGGTAAATTATTTTGTAATTGTTAAACGATGACAAAAATATGAAAAATATACAAAATAATTTCTTTTACTATAAATACACAATTAATATTTAATTAAAATGATTAAATGTCTACGCAATTAGTGAATAATACAAGTTACTTTTTGGCCCACGTTTTTCCCGATACGGTAACACTTGCCATTGAAATGTCAGATACTCAGGTGGTGTCATTTACAATTATTACAAAAAATATGCCATGATGTGAATAATTATATAGAATGATTTAAACTAATATTACCATGTTGGTGTGTAGGTAACTAAGTATTTATATATTTCATCTACCTATCTATTGGTTTAATATTACATAAATATCTAAATCCGAATAAGAAAAGATAATTCATAATTCATTGACACTGAAGTTTCAATTAGATTATCGGTTTTACTAGGTAAATTAAGACATGTACAGAATCAACGAAAGTAAAGGAAAATATGTCGTATTAAATGTCATGGATATTTAATAGTTGTTCAAGTTTTAATTTGCAATAGGTAATTAAAATATCGTATATTATTATCTACCATCGTACCTAGGCACCTAATCTTTTTCAATGGCTATTTTGTCGACATGTTATGAACTTTTACCTACCTACTCATAACATTATAATACTAATATATACTATCTACCAATGAGTAATGATTGTGAAAAATGATGTAGGTACGCATGGTAGAATTCGCGCAAAATGCCGATAATAGACAATCTCGAAAATAGAGATCTTTTGTTTTCGATTGAAACACAATACCTACTTACGATAATATTATATTGTGAATAATTGTCATCAGTCCTTAACTCATTCATTACTCATTATTAGGCAGGTAATATATATTATTATTATAATGTTATGAGTAGGTAAACTTTCATAACGTCATGTCGACAAAAAAGCCATTGAAAAAAATTAGGTGCCTAGGTACGATGGTAGATATACGATTTATTTTAATTACCTATTGCAAATTAAAACTGTTGAACAACTATTTAATATCCATGACATTTTATACGACATATTTTCCTTTACTTTCCTTGATTCTGTACATGTCTTAATTTAGTAAAACCGATTATCGAATTGAAACGTCAGTATTAATGAATTATGAATTAACTTTTCTTATTAGGATTTAGATATTTATGTAATATTAAACCAATAGATAGGTAGTTGAAATATATAAGTACTTAGTTACCTACACACCAACATGGTAATATTAGTTTTAATCATTCTATATAATTATTCACATCATGGCATATTTGTAATAATTGTAAATGAAACCATCTGACATTTCAACGGCAAGTGTTACCGTATCGGGAAAACATGGGTCAAAAAATAACTTATATTATTCACTAATTGCGGAGACATTTAATCATTTTAAGTAAATATTAATTGTGTATTTATAGTTATTGAATTAATTTTGTATTTTTCATGTTTTTGTCATCGTTTAACAATTATAAAATAACTTACCGAAATTATGAAAAAGAGAATTTTTATATATGGTATTATTTTCAATAGAAAAACAGAACGAAGCTATTGCAGATCTGGTGGACCATAGAAAACTCGATCTTAACTATGAAAGGCTTTCTGGATAGTGTTTTGTTGTAAATAAATTTTAGTTATGACAGACGATTGTGCATTGGGCTCTAAGGGTTCTACTAAAATGATCCCATTTCAAATGCGGCGATTTTATTTATTGACAAACCGTTAAGCCAGAAGTAAGCCTCATCTGCTGAATGTAATTTTGCAATTGAATGCAATTATAAGATGTGCAACGGAGAGCACCTCAGTCACCTGCGCTTTGCAGATGATATTGTTATACTCTGTCAAGACCCGAAAGACCTCCAAGGTAGAATACAAGAACTCGCGGATGTCAGCCAAACGGTCGGTCTAAAGATAAATGTCTCAAAGACAAAAGTGATGAGGAACTGTTTTTCGGACCCTGCGATTATCTGTATTTCTGGCACCCAACTCGAGCAAGTCAGCAGCTACATCTATCTCGGACAGCAGGTGTCCATAGACGGAAGCATGCACGATGAAATTGCTCGAAGAACAAAGCTGGGATGGAGTGCTTTCGGACGTCTGAATAGTATCTTCAAGAGTGACCTACCATTATGTCTTAAGCGTAGGGTGTTCAACCAATGTGTGCTACCCGTGCTCACGTATGGCTGCGAGACGTGGACCCTCAACACGAGAGATGTCCAAACGCTAAGAGTCACACAGCGAGCGTAAGCGAGCAATGACGTACCTATTAATACATTGTGTGATTTGTGACAGGCAGGATTTTTCGAATTAAATATGGACAAAAATATATCTATAGGAAACGTATTTCTGAAAGTAATTGACTATTGTTTTTATGCTCGTCTATAGAGACATTAAACATATTATATGCATTATGTAATTAACGTAAACAATGAATGCTAATAGAAATGTCACATTTTTTCGATTAGGTATTCCTGCAAATTCTAAATTTGAATTCTGCCACGTCAAATGAACTTGTTTATATCACAAAAGAAAACAATTGAAAATCGATCATCTATTATTTCAGTTTGACAGATAAGTGGCAGTGAAGTGGTTTTGGATTATATTTTCGTAATAATTAGTGAGGAAATATGCATTTAATTCTTGTTAAATTTCTTAGTCCGCCAATGTGCTGCTTACAGATTTGAATAATTTTGTGGAATATTAATTTAGATATTTTGCAATATTGATTATATAAAAAGTATTAAACGACATTATAATCAATTTGAGGTACACGGACTGCAAGATGCGAAAATGTATGGTGACGGATATAAAACGCAAATTAAGAACGATAGTATCTGTGATTGTGTCGAGTTTTATCAGATTGTGCCCGATTCGGGACTCTAAAAATTGAAGTGAATTCCTTTAATAATCAACAAAACGGTGTTTAAATAAAAAAGTTGACGTATTTTCCAAAATTTCTTAGGATAATAATATATAGGAGATAATAATATATAGGAGATTATTTGGTATCAGTATGTACTAAATACGTACGTACTGAAATATAAATTTATCATTTACATTAAATACACGTAGCCGTTCCTTACAATATCTGATTAATTAATTTTATTACAATAGTATACGAAATCATTATTTTATTCAAGAAAGTATTTCCATACAAGCGAGATATAAATTTTTCACAGTCAAATCACGTCCGATGAGTGTCTCGCTTACTCACATGAACTTATTTATTGAGGAGGTCTCTCCCTCTAGCTCATGGCGCCTCGAGCTCTCATATTTTCACACGATTTCAAAACATCGCGTCATAACAGAATAATTTTATATAATGCAAAAAGTTTATGGTTATAAGTTTACTTCAATTTACAACATTTAGATAATAATGATAACGTATAAATTGTTTACATAGAATTACTTATTTAAACTTATACTCTCGACCTTATGTACTCACATTTTACTTATAACGACCATTTGGTCAATCTGAAAAATCATCCATAGTTTACTGGGAGTAGCTGTGAGCTAATCAGACTGAACTATGGGACTCATTACATATTTCTTCTAGCTTCGTCATGAGGTAGACGTTCACATTTCTGTGTAGGAGTTGACTTCAAAGATCAGACCAAAATAGTTGTGACGTCATAAAATCGTCACGAAAATGCCGGCTAAAAACCAGTATTTTGTGGCCCTGTCAGCGGTAAGGTAATTAAGTACCTACCTACATGTTTACAGAGGCAGACAACAACACGCTATGTGATGTGTTAAACCACCGCCATCTCATGACTCGTGACAGTTTATTGGTCCGGAATGTCTCGTTTAAAATCACTTGACTATAGTCTGGTGATACTGTAATATTTTATTAATAATGATATTATTTTCAGATGAGTGAATACGTTCTGACCGATATAAAGTATGAGAACGATAATGAGGGAATCGCCATCAAAGAAGAATTTGTTGACAACGCAATTTGCCAAATCAATTATGACAATCCCCAACCTGGCTGCTCATATCCACAATATATGCCATTAGATCAGGTGTGTATGTTAAATTATAATGGTTGTTTATGACGCTATATAGAATTTTAAACTGTAAAATTTATACACGTTTTAATTATTTTGTTTATTCGAAAGATCGATATTACCACTCTAAAATCATCTTAAAGATAAGGCCACCGCAACTGTTCTCAACAAAGCAAATTCTAGGCGACCATTTAGGGCCATTTTTGACACCGCCGGCCGGATTGTCTTATGATTGACAGAAATGTCAAATCGGACAACTTTGGAGGCGAATAATTGATTGGTCCATTTCTCGGACTTAACTTGTCGCCAAATTATCGTGTGGCACATAGTGTCATCCTGTTTAAACCAAATAACTGAATCACCAAATGAATGTCATTTATAATTTCAACAAAAATATCATCGATTTTGGTTTGGTAACGATACCCATTATAGCTGTGAGACTTGGTGCTTAACTCAAAACGAGGAAAACAAATTAGCTGTCTTCGAGCGCAAAATACTCCGCAAAATCTTTGGACCCGCGTTGGAAAATGGGAACTACAGAATAAAAATGAGCCACAAGTTGGAAGAGCTGATTGGACAGCAAACAATCATAAATTTCTGTAAGTCCCAAAGACTACGATGGGCGGGACATGTGGAGAGAATGCCTGAAGTTAGAGCGCCAAGGATCATGACGAAGTGGCTACCCCAACGGAAGAGACCCAGAGGCCGTCCAAGAAGGAGATGGGCTGACGCCGTAGAAGTGGACTGGCTTCATATAGGAAGACCCGGTAACTGGAGAAGTGTGGCGAGGGACCGGAGTGAGTGGAGAGCGGTTGTGGAGGAGGCCAAATCCCAGCCCGGGATGTAGCGCCGTGGAAGAAGAAGAACGATACCCATTTACCGTACCGCGAGCTCCGGCCATATTTTTGAAGAAATTTATTCCGATGATGCCACCAGCGTGTAAACCAAACTAAATGGTGCATTTTGTCATGATATGCATGCGATGAAAGCTCTAAGGCTTCTACTGGAATGGTCTCACTTTAAATGCGACGATTTTCCTTATTGACAAACCGTTAAGCCGGAAATAAGCCTCATCCGCTGAACCTTAGACTATAGATACATCTAGACGCCATCCATTGCATTGCTAAATGAAGCTGCGTGCCGTGCGTTTGGTTTGTAAGCAAACGCATTCGTATACAAATGTTCGAGACCATAGACCATTTCGCTAGTGCACGCCCAAAGTGCTCGCACTAGACGCTCAGAATTAAAATATATTTTTCTATTTTTTTTCTTTATATAGTAATTTTAAGCGGTCAAAATAGAACCATTAGGTAAAAATATCCATAATTTAAGTTATTTTAAAGAAACGGTTACTTGATATTGAAATATATAATAATATACAAATAAAGTACCACGAACATGTTAATCACATCAACTTACCTATGAAACGTAATACCATCTTCAGTACGGCTACCACATTTTAATACAGCACACAGAACCATCTTTTCTGCTTAATTAACTAAAAGTTTAACACAAAAAATATAATTTTTAGCAGCACGCGCTCGCAGGTTATCGACGCTTAGTTAAGCAAAAAACTAAGATTTGGCGGCTACGCCGACAACAAAATCTTCTCCACCTCTGTAACCCTTTCATCTTACTCTAGCGCGTGTCGCAGAGATTATACGAGTGCCGAATACTTTCTCACTCGCACTTATGCATCATTTTTGTTCAGGCCTTGCGCTGAACATAATTTTGCAATCGAATGCAATTATAAGATGTGCAAATCGACAAATGATATAAAAGTAAATTTGGATAATTTGGTATCATTGATCAAATGAGAGTATTCATGATGATACTAATTATAAATGTTAAAAAATGATTGCAGGATCACAGTAGGTAACCTATTCGTTAGTCTATTTTATCAAAAAAAAAATGATTAGTTGTCAAAACACATATTTATGCAACATTAGAGAACCCTATCATTTAACTTATTTATTTTAATATCATTGAACTTAATATGCCAACATTATTCTTTTTGTAGATTTCTACCCAGCAATGTTTCACGGAACCACATCACAGTAAGCCACTGGACTTCGTTAGAAAAGGTGCGGTTGACAATAACTTGGTAAAGAACAAAATACCACATGCAAGAAATAAAATCAAACATATGACGATACAGCATTCAGAGAACAAGATTGGTAAAAAACCACATCAATGCGACGTGTGTTTTGAAAGATTTCATCAAATTAGCCATCTCAAAATACATAAAATGGGACATACTAGTGAAAAGCCACATCATTGCGAAGTATGTCATAAAAACTTCTGTGCAATTAGTAATCTAAAAATACATAAATTGACACATACTGGTGAAAAACCACATCAATGCGATGTGTGCTTGAAAAACTTTTCGCGAATTGGTGATCTCAAAAGACATAAAATGATACATACTGGTGAAAAACCACATCAATGTAATGTGTGTTTAAAAAGATTTCTGCAAAGCGGTGCTCTCAAAAGGCATCAAATGAATCGTACTTGTGAAAAAAGATTCCAATGCGATGTCTGTTTCAAAACCTATAATCAAATTAGTAGTCTCGAAACCCATAAAATGACCCATACTCGTGAAAAACAACATCAATGCGATGTATGTCATAAAAACTTTTATAAAATTAGTAGTCTCAAAAGACATATAATGACACATTCTGGTGAGAAATCGCATCAATGTGATGTGTGTTTTAAAAACTTTTCGCGAATTGGTGATCTCGAAAGACATAAAATGACTCATACTGGTGTAAAACCACATCAATGCGATGTGTGTTTCAAAAATTTTCTGGATAGTAGTAATCTCAAAAAACATAAAATGATACATAATGGTGAAAAACCACATCAATGCGATGTGTGTTTTAAAAAATTTCTGGATAGAAGTAATCTCAAAAAACATATAATGATACATAATGGTGAAAAACCACATCAATGCGATGTGTGTTTTAAAAAATTCCTGTACATTAGTTATCTCGAAAAACATAAAATGACACATACTGGCTTAAAACCACATCAATGCGATGTGTGCTATAAAACCTTTTATCAAATTAGTTGTCTCAATAGACATAAAATGACTCATACTGGTGTAAAACCACATCAATGCAATGTTTTTCAAAAATTTTCTGGACCATAGTAATCTCAAAAAGCATAAAAAGATACATAATGGTGAAAAATCACATCATTGCGATGTATGTTTTAAAAGTTTTCTGCAAATTGGTGTTCTCAAAAGACATAAAATGAAACATACTACTAAATAACAACACTAATGCTTGGTGTTTTTAAATAAAATACTAATTTATTCTCTTAAATGACATAAAATGACAGTGGTTGTTTACCATTAAAACTATAGCACTTCGTCGTTTGTTTCTTTAGGGATGGCCAGTAAAGGTATTTTTGTCAATCGCGGACATAATAATATGTTGTATTATTTCTTGTTCAAACGAGTCAACACCACTTGACGTTCCAGCACTTATAATCCACTCGTTTTTATATTTTCTCTTACTTTACCTGTCTTACTGACAGTCACCGCTCCTTGCAAATTGCAACAGCGTTGCCGTTCGCAGTGCGCTCTTTGCCGCTCACTCCTATGACTCCCCACAGCCCGCACGCTTTCCCTCGGCAATGGAACCGAACCGACAGCGGAATGCGCGGGAATGCTGCTTGTAACTTTGTTTCGTTATAAAGAGAGACCTTTCTGTGAGAACGCACATCATCAGTACAATTTATATTTCATTTTTTATTTCCCCATATTATGCGTTATTCCAACATTTTTTCCAGAAAATCAAAGACATAGCACTATCATAATGGGTAGAGAATTTTTTTTCCACTATGGTAAATGAAAAATATATTGGTTTATATTTTGAACCGCCTAGTACTGAGTTGCGTAAAAGTTTGCGTCGACAGTATTTTATCACCATGTTTCAGTTAGGGCGTATTTAATTTAATTAAATATTTTAATACCGCGTAATCATCATTATGTTTTAGCATATTTTACAATCATTTCTTTAGCTATTTCTATATTAATAATTAATATCTCTATAGAATTGCAACGGGTTTAGATTGATAAAGTAAATTTAATGTCCATTTAATCATATAATTAAGAAGGTATATTAAAATAAATAAAAATATCTGCAAAAATAAATGATCTCGTTTTGGGAATGTGCCCTACGAACCCTTAAAGTACAGTCGCCAGTGGCGGCCGGTGATATCCATAATTGCTTTCGTTTGGGGTGCACTCAAAACTTTTTTACCTTATTTAAAAAGAACATGAATTTGGCGTTGTTTCTGCTTAAGGAACACCTCAATAACTTTCTCATTAAAGTCTCGAACTTTTTTTGAACTTGAAGTTTTTCATGCTTAAAATCATGTCGAACGTTTTTGTAATATTTAATGCGGGTTTTGGTGCACCAATTTTTTTTTATTTTGAATAAACTGATAAAATGGAATAAAATAAAATGGTCGAATTAAATTTGTAAAGGAATTAGACGTACTCAACGATTTGGTAGAAAAAGTAGACAAGTCAGTTTGATATGCTTCAACCTACTAAGTAATTGTACCTTATATCAATTTCGCACATGAAATATTATAAATTGAGAGAATTATTATGACTTATGTTCATAAAAAGAAAAGAAAACCTCCCTTAGAACTTAAAGATGTGCACAATCAATTAATTTATTGTGTATACATGGGTACTTATTTACATTTCCAATAAATATTTAAAATAATATTAAATGTAAGCATGAAAAAAACATTGAATTTCAGCATTTTCTTCACTTAATATTATAATAACGTTTAAACGTGTATATTATTATGCATTAGATACGTCGATATTTTAAGATATTATGAAATTACAAACAAAACAAGTAACTTATCTGCTAAGTATATCTAAATGTTTCAATAGCTTGATTGATAAACTAGGTATGTACTTATTTACTTGACAGCTGGTATTGTGATATTAATGAGCCCAATTTTCATAATATTGATGGAGATTTATAATAATTATGCCTACTGGTCTTTAAGGAAGGAAGTTTTTCGTTGTTAGAATTAAATAAATTTTACAAATCAATCAATATTTGCGTGATTTTTTTATTTAAAAACAATATTTGAATCTTTCAGCGTCTTCTCGGTTTCAAGCAGAAAAAAAATAAAACATGTGTAGGTATTAACATAAATAAAAAAAGTATCTACAATATAATATTATTAAATTAAGAATAATAAGTATATAGTACTATTAATGAATCAATAACGCAAACATACTGCCTACCTGGATACAGGTAATATTATTTTCAAAGAATGTCGTCTTAAAAATGTGCCTTTCAAGTAAATGTCTGGGCGTTTGTTTGTCTGTTGTGTTTTTTACTTTTATGTATTCATGTTTTATAATTAAAAAATTGCCTATTTAGATTATTAATTATATGATAGAGAATAGGTATTGATATTGTCAATAATTGAGGACTGTCGTTTTATAAATTATAGTAAAAGAGTTAAAAATAAAACCGATTGCTTAGCTCGATGGTTTTTAAACGTTTTTTTCAATCTTTCATTGGGCAGATACCTTCCTATTTTAAATTTACCAGATTTAGGTGTCATCTGTTTCGAATAATGTCAGAATTATAATATTTTCAATTAAAATCTAGATCTTTTGATTCAGTTATCTGTGTTATATCGTTTAAGCATATTTTAAGTGATACAATAAACACGAAACGAAAATTTTACCTATTTTTTGTAAGTACTTATATGACACAATATTTATTCATTTAAAGAGTTGCCCATAAAGTAGAATTTTTTCACTTATCTACCTACTGGCATGAAGTAATTTTGATATATTTTTATAATTTGGACCCATGTAACCAGATACTTGATAGTAGTAATTCAGACATGCTATAATAAAATATGTAGGTACCTAAATTAAACTATTTTAAGATACGAACTGGCATTATTAATCCACATATCCCTTCCATTTTGGGCTTCTTTACATAAGAAACATACTTACCTAAATATTGACACTGCAGCGAATTGTCAGAACTTCTGGAGGCCCCCTTAGTCTGAATGACCGAAGAATTACCCGTCAAGCACGTATTTGGCAAGAGAAGTCTTTCGACGCGGCGTGGAAGACATGGCAGCGACGGGGGAATAAATCTAACAAGTGCCGGCATACTTATATGTTTTTTAAAGACATCACATTTATGGCGATTGGAGATAAGCAAATATTTGACTTCCGACCATCACACCAATCAATTTGTAACTGGCCACGGTGGGTTCGCTGGCAAGCACTTTAAGGTTGGACTTGAAAGCTTTCCGACATGTCCATGCAGAGCAGAAATACAGGATGCCAACCTCATCCTCTGGGAATGTCTGAGTGGGTGCTCCCGAACAAGACGAAATGCTCAAGTCACACTAACCTGATGTTGGCCTTATAAACCATTGTAAATTCTTTAAACTCAGTCAGAGCTTACTTAGATCGTAGCAACCTCAGTATTGGGCATCTGCTCCTAGGACATTCCAAGTCATACATTAATTATATGCCTCACATCGCCACTGTAGTGTCCCGGTGATACCCTAGATTACGACCGAGTGTGGTCCAGGGCGGTTTGGTTTGGAAGGATTAATTTCAATTTCCAAATGAGCTGTTCCTTTATACTCGGTCGACCAGGTTCTGTCAAAATCTCTGTGCCATACACCGAAAGATGTATGAATTAAAAATGTGTTAAAATAAAATAAGCCGATGAATGAAAGGTTTTTAAAATGTATTGTACTGTCGATGTGATTTACTTGCATTAAACGGCATCCAAATACTGCACTGGCTTTTTCATTTTGCGATGACGTTTTAAAATAGTGCCACAATTGCTACAAAACGTTTGATAATTTAGAACTTTTTTCAATACTTGGATATCTGGTGTATACTATTAATAATATTAAACAATTTGTATTCTATCTTCACCAACTACCTCGTTGAAAATTTTTTTAAAAAACATTTCAAAACAGTGGAAAAATATAATTAAGTATTTTTGGAGAACACTTCTACAGAATGTTCAATAAACCACTCATCGTCAGCCTTCTTCCACAAACATCTTCATCGTACCAAATAGGTAGCTACGTTATACATCTAATGGTTGAAGTATCCTCTTTGCATTACATATTGTGCAAATATCTCTATTTATTATGACATTATTATGTGATGTTTCTCGATCGATTTGATGTTATTTTTTAATAGATGAGTATGAAATCCGATAGGAATAAACGGTATTTTCGGTTGTCAATCGCCATTATGGAGGTGATGTTCTAGAATATTTCCAGTAATACCGACGTTTGTATTCCTCACTTCTCAATTTATTATTCTCTCAAGACACAATTAGGAATGGGCGGTCTTTAAAAAACGACCAAATTATAATATTATTTCCGATACATTTCACAGTGTATACGTGCCTACTGCATACGTACCTATTTTTGACACCATTTGAAATACGTTAGCTACTCTACCTACAATAAAATTATTTAAAAACAAGTCCGCTCAATATTTTAATTATTTATTAAATTTCTTTGGAGCTCAAAAAAAACCTATTTTTATATTTTCAATCGAGGACAACGCTTACTATAATTTTTGCGGAAATTCTAAAATTCATGGAATACGTGTGATAAAAATGGCAACACTAAATCAAATTCTTATATCTATGGTAGACAATTTGAGTATTTTGTCTATAGTCAGTGGCAGGTTAAGACATTATTATGACAGACGGAGTGTATACAAAACACAACAAAAGAAAAGATGGCGACTAATGGACCAATCACTTTGTTATGCGCCGAACTCGGGCCAATCACAGCGTCGCTCGCCGACCAATCACCGTGCGCCGTTTGAATGTCACAACCCAATCATTGTCAAGCGCGCGTAACTCGCATATTTTCAATATTTTCGACGTAAATCGCGGGAAGAAAAACGTAAATGCGGGTATTAAATGTACTGAAATACATCGGGACTGAAAAAATTACATGCAATTGACGGGAAAACGTGAATTCCGGGCACGTAAAAACGAGGTTATACTGTATATATTTTTTGCATTTTATTTCAATCGGACTTTTTTCTATTTTGTCAGATTATAATAAAAATATACGAGGACCATAGACCTGGTAGTACCTTATAATAATTACTTAGGTGAGTTTAATTAGAATGGATTGGATTGGATTAGAATTTGGATTTTATAGTTATATTCAAAAGAATATACATATCAGTGGCGAAGGCTCCATACTAAGCGATTATTTAAAGCTTACCTTCTATTTTCAAGTATTTATTTTAAATAAATAAATATCTAAATTGTCTATAACTAGGTTATAATAAAAATATTGATTGTCATCTATCGTCGTTATTTATAAATAGAGCGTTTAATTTAGTCAAGTTTCGAATCAAAAATAAATGACGGAACGTCACCACGTGAGTGCTATTTTTAGAATTATGTCGACCATAATCCAAGCCGAATTTTCTACCGCAATTCAGTTGCCAACCTTATGCATGTCTGCGTTTTTGTTCCCGACTTGGAAGCGTGCTTGTTTAGTTCAGTAAAGCCCATTTCAGCCATTGAAATAAATTAGCCAGATACTGGAGTGTCAGTTTTGTATTTTTTGAGTATTCGCGTGAACGGATTGCCTAATGCAGGGGTCGGCAAACCGCGGCTCGCGAGCCGCATGCGGCTCTTTGGGTATTGGCGTGCAGCCAAATTCCCAATTAGCATTTTTTACAAAAAAGTATAATCGTTGTCGTTTTAAATCCGCCCATTGTAAAAGTCGACAAATTAAATTTTTCTCCATTTTATATTGACACGAGCACTTTTGAAATAGATTTTTTTGTTGGATTTAACAAGCAAAGTGTTATGTAGCTCCAAATTTGTAGGTCTTGCCACCAAAATTGAGGATTTGGAAGGAGAAAAATGCAATTTAATTTCACAGCACAGCGATCTAAAAGATCTACATAATAAGGTAGATACTACGATTTTTAATACATGGTATAGCTTTCCGAACTCATATCCGAGTCTCCATAGTATGTATGTAAACAATCATTTTCAAACATGAACAATATAAATAGCATTTAGAGAAGCCAAATAACCGATGAGAATTTGGAGTCACGCCTAAAATTGAAAACTACAAGTTACATACCAAACATACAGACACTATCCAAAGAAATGTCATTGTTCACATTAGTTTTAAGGAATGCGTGAAAATTGTATGTAACTCATTTTCTGTAAAAATTATATTTATATTTTCAACAATAAAAAATCTTATATTTGCGTTAGCTTTATTCGCAAAATCTTCTTCACTTGATAAATAAACAATCACATTCACTGAAATAAATCATATTTATAAAAATATATGTATGGCTCTCGAAAAAAAATTTAACCGTTGTGATACTCATATTTGGCTCCTTTGGTCCAAGAGTTTGCCGACCACTGGCCTAATGCATTGGGTTAGAATGAAGTGGGAAAGGCAATGGGTTGACAGTTTGAGGTTATGAGATTATAAGGTTCCAGTAGCGTGGTGTGTGAAGAATCAGACACTGGCCAGTTTATGTGTTCCATCACCAACCAGTTCTTTAGATTTTAATTTCTGCGTGAGCAGATAACCTTGATTAGTTAGGTTTTCACTCTTGAATTTTGTCAAAATCGGCTACAAAAATTGGCGCGGTTCCCTCCTGACGTACTGTAAACCGACCTGTACCCCTTTTATGATTCATTGTATAGTCAACATTCAAGTCACTGTGCGCATATAATATTGTTGTAAGCTTACTTTTGTTAAATTTCTCGAGTGCAAATGTATTTAATTCTGTAGTTACATACAATTATTTTGCTTTTAGTACGTTGCAGCCTGTTTAATTGATATTAAACCTGAGACTGACCTTCAACTCGTTGACGTCAAACTCGAGATTGTTGGAGACACTATACACCCATCCTATGATGAAGACCCTCAACCAGGATGTTCGTATTCAGAAGATGGGGTACGTTCAATTAAATTGTGATATTTCTTTTTAAGAGCAAACATATGTGAAACGGCAAATAATTTTCAACTGTAGGTGGAACGAAAAATCATGTAAAGATGACTAAAAAACATTCCGCATGTACTTGAAAAAGAAAACATGTCAATGAATATACTATTATTATTACGAATATAATAATAAACATAACATTAAAAGGCCGCATGTTGAATTGGCTCGCGTCATTTGCATAATCAGCGTATCGCCTAGTCACGATCTTTTTAGACCATGCCTCAGCTGAAGTATAGCCTTAATGCTTTGTTGTCGTATTTGCTAAACCAAGCATGCGAGAACCGCTTCCCAATTAAAGTTTTTAACTTTCTATATTTTGCATTATGGTACCTGTTCATACAATAAAACAAATTCTCATAAATTTACCACATTTATATTATATTTTGTGAAATTGGAAGTTTCTTGTTGTGCTGCGTACCTGTTTGTATGATTATGCTGTCTCCACAAACTCTGTACTTGATAGTGACCATAAAGATTTTAAAAATATTGTAATGAAGTCACAAAATTAATTAAAGAATTTCGCACTTATGGAAAAGTATGAGGAAATGTTCAAAATATTATTTAATTTAACTCCATTTAACGTGGAGGTGGAAACAAACAATTGGAGCTCATAGAACTGCAATCAAGCATATAATTGAATGCATGTTCGAAAGTAATAAGCATGAGTTTTAGCAGAAATATATCCTCGAAGATAAATTTCCAAAATTAAAACTACGGTCAATGTGCATTGTACCAGAATTTGGCACTACATATCGCTGCGAATCGTTCTTCTCGAAATGAAATGTTGTAAAAACGAAGTGTCGCAGTAGGATGCTCGATCTAAATTACCAGTCATTATGAAAAAGATATCAAACAATACACAACAAGAGGTGTCACATTTAACTATACGGTAATAAAATATTTTGCATAAGTTCTTTGTTTCTTTATGTGTGGCCCGTTTTAGTCATTGGACGCTAAAGACGCACTTGGTGCGTAACGATCAGGGGCCTTATGTTGTAACTTGCGAGTTGAAGTCGCCCGGTCGACATGACGTCATAAGAGATCATTGTGACGTACTACTACTACGTATACCATTCGAGAAATTAACGCTACTCTAATATTGGTGTTATTCACTATCCCCATACACAAATAGGTGTTTCAGCATAATAATATCTATGGTGAGCCGTGAACATTGGGCGGCTCACCTCGATGCGTGTATTGAGCTTAAGTCACAATTACGTCATGTCGTCGGGTGACTTCATGTCACAAGTTATAACATAGGGCTCCAGGTGGCCGATCGATGTAATTGGCATACATTTTACATGTGTAATATTTTTTTGGCCCATCAAACGATTTGAGTTTGGCACCCCTGGGCTAGACACTCGTAATACTATTTCTCTTTTTGAAGTTATACTTCTTTTGGGACGTAGTGAAATTGAGAAACCGTTACGGAAGTCGAAATGACGTCCTTCGCGTAATCAAGACCCATAGATAAAAGACGCAGAGCCAAAGAGATTAGAGAGTTCAATCTCTTTGCGCAGAGCGCAGTGCAGAAGCATCTGTCATAATTAAAATTTCCTTAGCACAAAACCATAGTATGCAATATCACTGGCCTTAGTTATGATCATGTTGTCTATAATTCACCTTGTCATAAATAGCTTCGTTCCGTTTTTCTATTGAAAATAATACTATAATTAAATTTTCTCTTTCCATTGTTTAGGTAAATTATTTTGTAATTGTTAAACGTTGACAAAAATAAGACTACCTATATTGACAATTTTATTATGTCAATATTACCTGCGAACGGTTGCCAAGTGAAGTGGTTACACAAATAAATTAAATTTCACAACATAGCAGTAAGACACAGTAATTGAATAAAAATTGTACTTATTGAACTCCTATTGGCGTTTTTATTATATTCCGTACCTATCTGTCATTCTCTCGTCATATTGCGACACCTATGAACATTATAATATTTTTAGGATTAATAAAAAAAAAATTCAAGTTAAGACTTTGTTACAAATACAAAAAATAATAATGACAACCACGTCACTCAGATTTGATTGTCAAACAAACATTCGAAAAATATTTAAGTGAGTTACATATCGTTAAACATACTGTATTTTCATTCAATATCATAAGCATTTATCATCAGTAAATATTATTTTAGGCGAAAACTCAACGTTTTCGTAAAATTATATATTACCTATACTGTTTACGTCGGTTTGAGGTGATCGAGGTATACTAACATACCAATATAACAGTAATTGTCGGCCATTTGCAATACTTTACGTCAACAAAGAATCGTCACAGTGATAGTTGTCAGGTACCTTTTATATTCTTAATTTATTTAGTGATGTAAGTTTAAGTGTATAAAGTGTATTAAAGTATAATAATTACTGAATAAAAAGAACTTTTTATATACCACGTTTTTTAATTTTCTGTTGAACTATATACCTACTGATAAAATTGACAATTCTATGTATTAATATTTATAGAATACTGAAATGTCATTTTGACATTTCATATTGATTTCCATAGTAACGCACGTATATATTAATAATTAAGTTGCTAGGACCCACTTAGCTACCAATAATAGTGAGTAGTAAATATTACATACTTTTAACAATTTTTTTCCGAAACTGAAAATGAATTCAATTCTGCTTAAAGATGGCCAAAAGTATTAAAAATATGCATTCCCGTTGTGTTCTGATATATTCTTAAAGTTTCAAATGTGGAAGTTAGTTAAAAATCTTGGACAAACAAGATAAAATCTGTACGGGACAAACAAAAATACGAGCTAATAAAAACATTGTAAAAAATAAACCAACGGCGCTCCAATAATTCTAGTTTTTGTTTTGTTACGCCAAAGAAGTATAACTTCTAACGCGCGTACATAGGTACACACCGATTCATTTGGGAAATAGAGCTGCATATACCATGGTATTGCAGCCAAAAGTTATTAAGTCGGCATTTTGGCGAGATATTTTTTGTAGACAAATAGATATATTCAGGTCATCATAATCATCAGCCGGGGTCAATCCACTGCTGGATGAAGGCCTCCCCAAGCTTTCTCCAACTCTCTCGGTCCTGTGTCGTTCGCTGCCACGTATTTCCGCCGAACTTTACCAGTTCATCAACCCAGCGGCTTTTAGGGCGACCCTGTGGCCGTTTCGTACCCCTTCCCAAAATGCCCGAGTGAAGTCGGTCTGATCGACTACAGGAAGGTACTTTTTTAAAAATCCATAACTGCTGAATTATCAATATGTGGCAGGGAAAAGTGTTCGAGTCGACAGTTACGAATATATTTAAGTTTTTTTTTTTTAAATTCAATTAAGTAGATTTTTTTTAGATAGATTCAAGAATATATCAATATTTCGCCACGTATTTTATTCGACTTAAACGTGGTGTAAATGAGAACCTGCAATTCTTGGTGGTATTGACTTGAGTGTCCCTGATAACATGCATCAGTTGTTTGTGATATCAATTGGAGGGGCAATAATTTTCGCTTCGAATATTGATATATTCCACCCACGTGATGAGTATGAGTATTTTAGGCGGGCGTTGTTTTATAAATTCATAAAATAAAGTCCACTTTGCTCATTCGGTGTGCTTCCATGCTTTATAATTTATAATTTTTGTACCTTTGTTTTTTACTTTTCGTACTGTTTTTCTGTCATATTTTAATAATCTTTTTTTATTTTTAAATGTCATGTCGTGAACGCCCTAAATTTGCAAATTGGTTACAAGTTCACCGTATGTAAAAAAATAAATAATTCATCAGGTATTTAAAATTATTTTGCAGAATTCTGTTCTGCGATGGTTCACAGGGCTCCGTTCGAAGTGTGACAGTCCTAAGCCTATCCAGGATTTAAATACAGTTTGTGTAGCAGGTGACCTCAAATACTTGGAATGTGCATCCAAACAGCTCCAAGACGGGATGACCCAGCATTCAGAGATAACCATAGATGTCCATGATATCAAACAAGGATTGCAGAAACTCTATTTTCAAAAGGAGGTCCGGATTAAGTTGACAAGAGTAAAACATTTTCCAAGAAATTTTATTTGCAATAGTTGCTTTTCAGTATTTGAATCTGAAATCACGTTAAAAAGTCACAATTATTTATGCATGACGTCTAAAGGCTTCAAAACACACAAAATTATTCATCCCGTTGATGTCAATATCAACAAAAAAAAACCTAAAGTTGATAAATCGTATCATTGCGAGGTTTGCGCATATCAGTGCTCGTCATCCAGTAATCTGAAAATTCATAACATGAGACATACTGGTGAAAAACCATTTCACTGCGACATTTGTTCTTATAAGTGTTTGTCATCCAGTCGTCTTAAATCGCACAAAATGACACATACTGGTAAAAAACCCTTTCATTGTGATGTGTGCCTAAAAAAATTCACGCGGTTAAGTTATTTCAATTTGCACAAAATGACACATATCGGTAAAATACCATTTCACTGCGAGGTTTGCCCGTATGAGTGCTTGTTCTCCAGTCAATTCAAATCGCACAAAATGAGACATACCGGTGAAAAAACTTTTCATTGCGATGTGTGCCTAAAAAAATTCTCGCAGTTGAGTCATCTTAAAACGCATAAAATGACACATACTGGTGAAAAACCTTTTCGTTGCGATGTGTGCCCTAAAATATTCTCGCGGTTGAGTGATCTTAAAACGCATAAAATGACACATGCTGGTGAAAAGCCATTTCATTGCGATGTGTGCCTAAAAAAATTCTCGCAATTAAGTCTTCTTAAAACGCATAAAATGACACATACTGGTGAAAAACCATTTCATTGCGATGTGTGCCCTAAAATATTCTCGCGGTTGAGTCAACTTAAAACGCATAAAATGACACATACTGGTGAAAAACCATTTCATTGCGATGTGTGCCCTAAAATATTCTCGCGGTTGAGTCAACTTAAAACGCATAAGATGACACATACTGGTGAAAAACCATTTCATTGCGATGTGTGCCCTAAAATATTCTCGTGGTTAAGTCATCTTAAAACGAATAAAATGACGCATACTGGTGAAAAACCATTTCATTGCGATGTGTGTCCGAAAATTTTCTCGCGGTTGAGTAATCTTAAAATGCATAAAATGACACACGCTGGTGACAAACCATTTCATCGCGATGTGTGCCTAAAAAAATTCTCGCAGTTGAGTAATCTTAAAACGCATAAAATGACACATACTGGTGAAAAACCTTTTCATTGCGATGCTTGTTCGTATAAGTGCTTGGCATCCAGTAGTCTTAAAAAGCATAAAATGAGACATAGTGGTGAAAAACCCTTTCATTTCGATGCTTGCCCATATAAGTGCTCGAATTCCAGTAGTCTTAAAACGCATAAAGTGACACATACTGGTGAAAAACCATTTCACTGCGATGTGTGCCCTAAAATATTCTCGAGGTTGAGTGTTCTTAAAAGCCATAAAACGACACACTATTGAAAAACCATATTACCACGATGAGTACCTTAAAGCTCTCGCGGTCTGGTAATCTGAAATGTACCTATAAAAATTTGCTAATTTAAAATATTCCAGTGACCTGAATATTTTGGAATGCGGAAAAAAATTATGTGTATTAGTGAAAACCATGTAAATTGTAGGTGTTCTTTAGGAAATTATCTCTTATGATAATGGATGCTTTAATATAAATCAATAATATGATAAAACTAGAAAGGTAAAACGAAGAAAATGTATGAACAAAAACTCCATTAAAATGCGTTGGTATTACCGTTCTCCAAAAGATGTCATCCCCTAAGTATCTAATTACACTAGAAACCTAAAGAGCCCGTGGCCATTAAGAGGTCGACTCTGGGTAATATGACAATAATAATCAAAAAAATGTAATAATTTCCTATTAAATAATAATATAGAAGTCTAGTTTCGCGCCGAATTCTGTTGTAATAAATATATTTTTGTCTCTATCTCAAATGATTGATTGTGGTGAACCGCTGTTGGTGTTTTTAGGCGCTCACAGCAAGGATTTGTTTTAAAACAAGAAAGAATTCACTGAAATCGAACCCGATAACATCCCGGCCGCTTGGATTGCGGCGGTCAAATATTTGTAACAACCAATGTAATGCAATATTATACAATAAAATGTCTCGTCGTCTCAACCAACCCGACGTTTTTATTTTATCCACCCGAAGACCAAATACTCCAGACACCATTTGCGAGGGGTGGAGTTAGGCTTTTAATATTCAACATAAATAGTACACACTAATCTTTGTTAGTCTTACTTTATTTGTTTTTATTGAACTAAGAATACAATTTGCAGATGGGGGCTGGTTTTCAAAATCTAATCAAACCCGGCCTAAACAAAACCATACTAGTTTAGGTAACCTACGAACGATGTGACAAAAATCGTGCAATTTTTTTCAGTCATACTTATTATTTTTCGTTGAATTCAGAATACATAATGTTGCAAATGGTGTGAGTTAGTTTTTTTTAATTCATAAACTCTGCTTAAAGGGGTACATGCTCAGCGTAGGTCCAAAGGGAGCTTTTGTTCTATTTTAAACATTTGATGACTTCATAAAGTATTTTTATTACATAAAATAGTACTCTTTTAAACCTCTCGCTCTAATGTTTTAGAATATAGTCATATTTCGGTACATAACTGTGCAGTGGTGTTGATTTTTTACATTTACTAATTTTTAAACGCATTTATAAAACCACCAGTATAATTTATATCGACATTATTATACGAAATATTCACGATAAAAAATTATATTGATAATCTCTGTGATCCCAAATTAGACAAGAATCAGGCATTTTATTATTCAAAAATGGGCAAGATTAACACATTTGAAGATAATTATAAAGATACTTATTATAAGCTATATCTTTGACCATTCAAGTGTGATAAACATCCTACGAATAATGATTACTTTATAATAATTATTGACCTAAGAATAAGATAGTGTTTTTTTGAAATACGCCATTTGTTTTGGCATTCCCTAGTGGTTAAGCTACAACATACGGCCGTAGCCATATATTGACAAACTATAATAATTGAAGTAGGGAGTAAATTGACGTTAACGCGCGTGTTTGAACATGTACCTAACCGAATTTTTTTTAACGGTATATGATGATTCTAATTAGGATTTGATATTAATTAGGATTTAATTAGTATTTGAGGATATATACGTAAGTATTATTTATGAGTAAAATTATATACATACTTATCAATAAATAAATAAATTTTGTGAATGTTGAGTTTGGAAATAATTCAAACAATGGTAGGTAAGTACCTATGTTTTAAATTTACAATATTTCGACACTTCATAGTCAACCGTAGAACTTTAAGCTGAGTTTTCAATCTCGACCTGTATGACACGCAAACCAGAGGGTTTCGAGAACATCTATTTTAACAACGTACGTAAGTATGTATAACATAATAAATCAAGTTTGCGGCCTAAAAGACGACTTGGGTCATAAAAAATATTTATTTAAACTATGTAGCGGTCATTTGGTTTTAAATAATATTATTTTTATTGATAGTGTTACCGCCTAAAGCATGGCATCCTCCGAGGATCCAAGGCCATGAGGCCTGACTCATCATCGGGCGGATTCATGCCGACATGTAGATTGACTACGAAGCAGAAATTTCTAGCCCGTAAGCTTAGATGTAAGAAATTTAATAGTCACACTTTAGAAACTTAGCCAACAAAGTCTAAACTAAATAAGTACTTACCTATTATTTCATAAAAACGCAGGTATTAAGAATAATTACTTTCTCAGCATTAATAATATTATCAGAAGTCTTGCCATTAAATTCGTGCCTAGCATAAAAAAAATCATTGACCCAGTTTTATTGAAAAGAACATCCGTAAAAGCACTTACCTACTTATATTAAAGTCATGTATAATAATAATTGAATACCTATAAATTCATTCATTCAAAGCCATTCAATGTCTAATGTATTTAGTCTAAAATTTTATTATATTAAGATTTTCTTTATAAGAATATATGGTACTGTTCGGTTAAACCGGATACAGCGGAAAATTCATTTTGAAAATAGCCGATAAACTGGATTATTTGTTAGTTTAACCTAACCAAACCTAACCTAACCTAACCCAACCCGACCTAAGGGAACCTAAACTAACCCAAACTAACAAATAATCCAGTTTATCGGCTATTTTCAAAATGCGTTTTCCACTGTGTCCGGTTTAACCGAACAGTATCGAATATATCTGTATTCACTTTGCTCATTCACTCAGTTCAGATATTTCAAAATAATTCCTATCTAGCAAACAAATTCGTCAACCGGCCAACGCCAGCGTGAAGAGTCTGTTTTGAAAGATGAAAATTGTCAGAAATGCCACTGACTCAGCGAAGGATATGCTTCGAAACACAAGTACCTACAAGCTTCGGGTTGAAAAGCGCGCCCCTAAGTCATTTCCAGCGAAAGAATTTTGCAGATTGTGATATTTTTTTGTTGATTTTCGAGACTTGACATAAGCCTCGCGGATAAACAATGGACATTAGGTCCGCGACCCTTGACCAGCTAAATTTAACATATTTTATAATATTCTTTTTATACGCTGTACATCTTAGATTAAAGTATACTGTACATACTGTAACTATAAAAATGTTTTTCGTCAAATAAAACGCCCTGTTTTCGCCCGCAAATCCACGTTGTCAATTAAGCACGCATGTCCCCGAAAGAAGAAGCCAGCAGACGATTACCTCCACTATTACAGCTACGCCCCCCCCCCCCTCCTTTCGGATGTGACAATAGGTACCTATCTTGATTTTTAACCCTCCTAAAATTTATCTCACTTTTTTAAATAGTATAATATTATTTGAATCAGAAAGTTGACCTAGGTACCTGAAACAGACCTACTTATGTTTTGTCAAAATATTGTTTAAAATCACGAAACCTATTTTTCATAGTGTTTGTATTCATTTACGATTTAAAAGTTTTCAATTATTATTAGTATATTAATTATAGCTTAAGAACCTCCTTGATTGGTACGAGTACAGCTCCACTGAACTGTTCCGGGTAGCAGACGACAGAAATAAGATTGCCTTGATGGTGGCCGACCTCCGCTAGGGGGAGGCACAATAAGAAGAAGAATACTACTTTTCCACTGAGCAAATCAATCACTCGACAATAAAGTTGTAGTTGATTTGTGAATATCATCCATTCCCGATGTGATGAACGTTTTTTTAAATGTTGTGCTTTGTGAAAAAAGTGTATTGATTTGTTCGAATATATTCCCTAAATCTGTTCTGTGGCCGAAATATTATAATTTCTAGGCAATAATGGCAGCACTGTTTAGTAAAATATATTAGTCTATGGCCATAGTATACGTTACTTTGTCTATTGTTCACGTTGTTCCTAGCATCATAGCAAACATGGATGTCAAGCGAGAATGCGAAGAACCCCAATCTGACAGTAATGTACAAACTAACCATCCAAATAATCCAGTCGCTTGCACTTATGTAAAACAGGAGAATACCGACGATTCCAGTTGTTATTTTGAGGTTAGTTCATGGTTGCTAATTTCATTTGATTAAGTCATATTATAAACTAAATATCGCACGTGGGTTTAAAATTTTCCTTCAAAACATAACCTTTTACGGTTCTGGTCGGTTAACAGGAAGCCAGCGGCAAACGAATTGATTTTTTAAAATAGCCTATATAGGTATGTACTTACTGGGTTATTTGTTAGATATGGGTGATTGGCGATTAGGCCATCTGCTCACGTGTATACCCAAAAAAGGCGAGACTTAAACTCATATTTCAATACTAAGGCAATCCGCTCACGCAGAAACTAAAATCTGACGAACTGGTTTGTGATGGAACTCATAAACTGGCCATTGACTGATGTTTCGCTCACTGCACTACTAAAACCTTATAATCTCATAACCTCAAACTGTCAAGCCAATTGTCTTTCCTACTTCATTCTAAGATTTTTCGTATTACGATAATATTCTGGCAACCTATACTTAAATATACAGGCAGGAGTATTTGTCAACATCTGCCACATATTTTAAATTAAAAATCGGTTCGCCCATCTTTAATTATTTTTGACGTCTTGACTTGTTATTGCTTGTTTAGTTCATTGTTGCTGTTTAGTAAAATATGATTCTTCATCGAATCTACTAAATTGGTATATTTTAAGGCTCACTGGAAACTGAGAGCATGTCACGTCTCTTCAGTTTCGGTCACGGACGTTTTGAAACTGAGAGATTCCAGTCTTGCCGTCAGTGAGCCGCCATTGAAATACATTAGCCAGATACTGGAGTTTCAGTCTTGTCTTTTTTGAGTATTCATGTGAACGGATTGCCTAATGCATTGGTTTAGAATGAAGTATGAAAGGCAATGGGTTTTACAGTTTGAGGTTATGAGATTATTAGGTTTCAGTTAGCGTGATGTGCGAAGCATCAGTCACTGGCCGGTTCATGAGTGCCATCACCAACCTGTTAGTCAGATTTTAGTATCTGCATGAGCAGATGGCCCTGATTAGTTAGGTATTCATTCTTAAATTTTGTCAAAATCGCCTATAAAAATTGGCGCAGTTCTCGCCTGACTTCGTGTAAACCGACTTGTACCTACCCACCGCCATCTTTAGATTAATAAAGCCTGAGAATAACTTTTTGCACAAGCAACGAGTGGTCCACTTTTCAGATTCGCCCTTTCTCGTTTCCAATTGTATGATTAAAAAATTCTCAAATCAAATATATTAACTATCAGTGTTGTTAATAAATAATATACGTTCATTCCTGTTATTCATCAGCTGTCAAAGTCAGACTAGTCCTTCACATAAAAATAGAAATACTTCACATAAAGTAATATCGATTTCCAAAAAATGTGTAGCATTGATATATGCATTACATTTGTAGAAGGTGTTAATGCTAGTGTATTATTTATCATGTAACTGATCTATTCAAATCAAACCATTCCCTGTGTGAACACGACAGACGCGTCAGTATGAGCACTCTAGAACAATGACAGTTCATACATAGACAACGGGAGGGGCGGAAAAAGTAGGACCAGTCGTTGTGAATGTATCGGCTTTCTACTTGATTCAGCAATGACCTACCCCTTTTACCATTCATTTGACAACAGAGTTTTCTTTTTATACGAAGCCACTGTTCGTATAAAATATTATTGTAAAATAGAAGAATACTTTTATCAAACTTCTCGAGTCTTAATGTATTTAATTTTGTGGTTTCATAAAATTATTTCGCTTGTAGTATCCTTCAGCCGGCTTTATTGATATTAAACCTGAGACTAACCTTCAGCTCGTTGACGTCAAACGAGAGATTGTTGGAGACACTATACACAGTACACACATCCTTTGATGAAGACCCTCAACCAGGATGTTCATATTCAGAAGATGGGGTACGTTCAATTGAAAATGTGATATTTTATTTAAATATATCCCTATCCTGTCGTATCGGCTAGACCAGGGTGGGCGAACCTTTTTTCGTACGCGTACCAAAATTTCCCAAATATTATTTTTCAACTGTATGACGTGCCGAGCAGTTTTTCATGGGAAAAAAAAGTTTTTATGAATTCTATATACAAAATGATGTTCTAGATACCACACTCAGAATAACACACATATAACTTAAATGCTTTTTTCTATTACGCCTTAAATTTCGGTACACCAATTTTAAACTGTCTGCTAGAACTGCTACTGTCCAAAAAGAAGATTTAGGCACAAGCCAAACGCGCTGTCGTCAACTAAATGGGAGGAGCTTGTTAGTTTATAATGGAAGTGCGGTTAAAAATGGGAAATAAGCTCCACAGTTTTAACACGTAGCCAATAAGTTCTTGTTGGACAGTAGCTCCAACACGTTTTTGTTTCTTATTTGGGGCAACCGTTTTTTGTTGTGAAAATGAAATTGTTTATTTATGTGTAAATTGACACCAGAATTGCTCCGATAAGATGATACATTATCTCGCTTCATTTGTCTTAAGCAAATCGATCAAAATTAGAGGTTTGAGGCACAGCATCCCCCGCCGACTGATGAGGTTAGTGCGATAATATTATATTATATGACACATAAAGCCAAACGACCGACCTATGGAATTATATATTTACATTAAACGTAATGCTTATTCTTGAAAAGTATTTGCCTGTTATTTTGTATACAATGCGATCTGTCATCATTATAGGTATTTTTTTTCTCGAAAAGCGTGCCATGCCAAATCATCTCACGTGCCACTGGTGGCACGCGACACATATATTCGCCACTTCTGGGATAGACACTCGTAATACAATTTGTCTTTTTTTATTTGGGAAATTATGGTGCATATACCATGGCATTTTAGCCAAAAGTTATTAAGTTGAAATTTTTGCTAGGTATTTTTCGTTAATAGACGAATAGGTATATTCAGGTAAATATCCACTGGTGCCCAAAAGACGTTCGGGTCTGATAGACTACGGGAAGGTATTTTTTTTTTAAAATTGTAACTGCTGATTTATCAATATATGGCCAGGGAAAAGTGTGTGAATCGACACTTAACAATATTTATTTAAGTTTATTTTTTTTAATTCAATTCGATTTAGGCACGCTTACATACTGTCGTTTAAATGCTAGAAGTTATCAATATTTATCCACGTCTATTTTTCGACTTATCCCGACCATCCCGATCATATCCGATCCTAATAAGATTAAATTGGCCTTCACAGAATGGGGGTTTGTATTAATAGATTTTGTATTTGCGGGAAATGGATGTCAGCCACTTGCTCAACATATTATTAGGTCGATATTCTGACTTATACACATTGAAGCTAATCCCTCCAAACCAAAACCCGCCACGCACCACACCCGGTCCTAATCGGGCGTATCACGTGGCCCTACATTGGCGATGTGAAGCATCTAGTTAAGTTTTAGGCCGGGAATTCCCTAGGAGGAGATACCTAGGACTAAGGTTGCTACGCTCAGAGTGAGCGCTGACTGAGTTTAAAGTTACTTTCTAATGCAAAGTGCCGGGGAGAGAAAAGCACAGAGAAATTATGAAAATAAAAATGATTCTAGTGTATATAAAACAAAATAATGAAGCTCATTATACGGACAGCAAAAATTATGTGAAGAAATCTTCACGCCCGCAGTAAGACGCCGCAATTTTTTTAAATGCAATATAATTGGCCTTAGTAGCAACCAAGTCGGACGCGGACGGCCCGATGGGCTTATACACAGATTGAAAAACAATATGTGTACTTTCCAGACCCAGGTTTCGAACCTGTTACCCGCAACGTTATAGGCCGATGCTTAAGCCGCGCGGCCATCGTGGGTGAACTCTGCCATTCTTGGTGGTGGACGTGTGTGTTCCTGATAGCTATGCATCAGTTATTTGTTTTCCCAAGGTGCAGAACAAACCTGCCATTGGTGATATTAACTACTTAGGGCAACATTTCTGTTCAACCGATTTGCTTCGGATGTGGACATGTTCCACCCACGTGAAGAATATAGGGCGAGCGTTGTTTTATAAATTCATAAAATAAGGTCCACTTAGCGAATTTTGTGTGCTTCCATGCGTTATAACTTATAATGTTTATACCTTTTTTATAACTTTTTGTACTGTTTTTTGTGATACATATTTATTTATCCAAATTATTTTAATAATATTTCTTTATTTTTAAATGTTATTTCGTGAACGCTTTAAATTTGTAATTTAATTTCATGTTCACCGTATATATAAAAATACATAATTCAACAGGTATGTAAAATCTTTTTGCAGAATTCTGTTCAACGATGGTTCACAAGGCACCGTTGTGACAGTCCTAAGCTTATCCAGGATTTAAATACAGTTTGTGTACTAGGTGGCCTCAAATACTTGGAATGTGCATCCAAACAGCTCAAAAAAAGGATGACCCAGCATTCAGAGATAACCATAGATGATCATGATATCAAACAAGAATTGCAGAAACTCTATTTTCGAAAGGAGGTCCTGATTAAGTTGACAAGAGTAAAACATTTTCCACGAAATTTTATTTGCAATGATTGCTATGCAGTATATCAATCTGAAATCACGTTAAAAAGTCACAATATTTTATGCATGATGTGTAAAGGCTACAAAACATACAAAATTATTCATAACGTTGATGTCAATATCAACAAAAAAAAATCTAAAGTTGATAAATCGTATCATTGCGAGGTATGTGCATATCAGTGCTCATCATCCAGTAATCTGAAAATTCATAACATGAGACATACTGGTGAAAAACCATTTCACTGCGAGGTTTGTTCTTATAAGTGTTTGTCATCCAGTCAACTTAAATCGCACAAAACGAAACATACTGGTGAAAAACCATTTCACTGCGACGTTTGCTCTTATAAGTGTTTATCATCCAGTCATCTTAAATCGCACAAAATGACGCATACTGGTGAAAAACCCTTTCATTGCGATGTGTGTCTAAAGAAATTCACGCGGTTAAGTTATTTCAAATTGCACAAAATGACACATATCGGTAAAATACCATTTCACTGCGAGGTTTGCCCGTATAAGTGCTTGTTATCAAGTCAATTCAAATCGCACAAAATGAGACATACCGGTGAAAAACCATTTCATTGCGATGCTTGCCCATATAAATGCTCGTCAACCCGTAGTCTCAAATTACATAAAATGACACATACTGGTGAAAAACCTTTTCATTGCGATGCATGTTCGTATAAGAGCTCGTCATCCGGTAATCTTAAAACGCATAAAATGACACATACTGGTATAAAACCATTTCATTGTGACGTGTGCCTTAAAATATTCTCTCGGTTGAGTGATCTTAAAACGCATAAAATGACACATACTGGTGAAAAACCTTTTCATTGCGACGCTTGTTCGTATAAGTGCTCGGCAGCCAGTAGTCTTAAAAGGCATAAAATGACACATAGTGGTGAAAACCCCTTTCATTGCGATGCTTGCTCATATACGTGCTCGAATTTCAGTAGTCTTAAAAGGCATACAATGACACACTGTTGAAAAACCATATTACCACGATGAGTACATTAACATTCTTGCGGTTTAATAATCTGAAAACGTATAAAAAAACTCACACTTATTGATATAAAACTCATCAATGCGATGTTTGCTCATCGTAATTCTAGTGACCCGAATATTTTGAAATGCGAAAAAAATAATATGCTGGTGAAAACCATGCAAATTATGGTATGTGCTTGGAATAATATGTATCATAATATAAGACGCTTTAATGTAATCAATAACATGATAAAACTGGCAAGGAAAACGATAAAAAAAGTGGACAAAAACTCCATGATAAGTGCGTTGGTATTAACACCCTATAAAAGGTATCATCCGTTAAGTATCTAATTCCACTAGAACCTTTAAGAGCCCGTGACCATTTTGGGTCGAATCATATTTATATAACAATAATAATCTAAAAATGCAATAATTTCTTGTTAACTAATATAAAAGTTTGGTTTCGCGCCGAATTCCTTTGTAATAATTATATTTTTGTCTATCTCAAATGATTGACTTTGGTGAACTGCTGTTGGTATTTTTAGACGTGTGCATTTCGCGCTCACAGCAAGGTTTTGTTTGAAAAAAGATAGAATTCGAACCCGATAACATCCCGGCCGCTTGGATTGCGGTGCTCAAATCATTGTAACGTAATAATTGTAGAATGTAATCTAATATTATACAATAAATATCTCATCGCCTCAAACAACCCGATTTTCTTATTTCAACCACCCGGAGACCAAATATACCGGACATCATTTCACCATAAACGTCACACCAAGCGAGAAAGAGCGCCAAATGCCCTTTTCCCGCCAACCCGGGGGTGATAGAATCTCAACAAAATAAATTAGAAAATAGAGTTGGTTCGTAGACCAGGGTTGACCTTTTTACATAATTATTATGCGTGCCAAAATTTCCCTAATATTATTTTTCGACTGTGACGTGCTGAGCAGTTAAAGAGGGAAAATTGTTTTTCATAACTGTATTAAAAAATAGATACAACTTACAGAATATAGCGCACATATAGCTTCATCACTTTTTTCAATTACACCATACATTTAAGTCCACCAATTAATTTTAAAACTGTCTCCCAGAATTACTACTACTAGCGTTATCAAGTTTTTGTTTCTTATTTGATGTAGTATTTTTTTGTGGGTAGAAATGAACTTGTTTGTTAATGTAAAAATTAGTTAGGTTATTTATGCACAAATTGACATCAGAATTGCTGCGATCAGATAAGGCATTCTCTCGCTACAATGGTTTCAAGCATTATAAATCGATCAAAATTGGAGGTTCGTGGCGCTGCATTCCCCACCGTTTATGAGGTTAGTGCGATAATTTTATAATATGACGCATAAAGTCCGGCATATGCAATTATTTATTTATATTAAAAGTAATGCTTATTCTTGAAGAGTATTTGCCTGCTCATTTTATACAATGCGATCTGTCATTTTTACAACGTTTTGCTTAGCTCGTATTCTTATTTGTCCGGTACAAATCTTGCAATCGATTTTTAACTAAATTCCCGACTAGCTAGACATTTGAAACTTTTAGAATATATCAGAACACGATGCTTATGCATTTTTTTTAATACGTCTTTTAGCCATCTTTAAGTAGAATTGATTTCATGTTCAGTTAATTCTGTTTTGTATGAAAAGTTATTTCGTAAGAAATCCGTAATCTAATCCATTATTATTGATAGCTAGAAGTCTGGGGTCCTAGCAACTAAATTATTAATATATATGTCTGTTACTATGGAAATCAATATGAATGTCAAAATAATTTTCAGTACCTAGTGTTTCTATCAAGTACAATTTTTTTTGATCGTTTAAGCTAGTCAAGTCTAGTTTATATGATTCAACAGAAAATTTAAAAACGTTGTAAGTACCTATATAAAAAGTTCTTTTTATCTTGTAATTATTTTCTCTTCAAACGCGTGCCATGCAAAATCATCTCGCGTGCCATAATATGTTCGTCACGACTATCGTACCTACGCAATCTTAAGAAGATACTTAAAAAATCAAAGCATAGCATAATCTACTAATTTTTATGTTGCGTTAAGTACCTAGCATGATCTTGGGAATAACACGGTACAGACGTTGTGCGGAATTACTAAGTCTAACTTTATCTATCGCGATTTAATGTCAGGTTCAACAATTTTTTTTCCGTTGCACACTATCACACATTTATTTTAAGCGCGGTTTCCAAGATGATTAAGCGTCGCTTGGGGGGGTGGTGGTAGTTACTCGAAGGGCGGTAAATGAGGGAAATTATTTGATAAAATATATAGGAATATGTAGATACCTAACTTCATAATAATGAAAATAACTTAAATTAAAAAAATCATCTCACTGAATGGAAACAAAATGTATTAATTAACATTAAAAGTTTAACAAGACTTTGTTTTTTTTACTGGTTTACGATGTCTAGTTTACTTCCGTTACCCTTCAGCGTCGGTGGTGACCAGAACAACACGTGCAGATTTGCGAATAATTAGTCTGATTTATAAATCAGTGCGCACGGAAGTTACGTTGGGCGTCGCAACTAAAGATGCAACCCCCTCTTACCGAGCATCTCACCTACCGCTCCTGGTCCACGATTTTAGTCTATATCGAATATAACGCCATCAATATATTATCGATTTATTAATGCCGAAATCTTTGCGATCTCAAGGTAAAAATATCAATACAAATCGTCGCTGTAGATTGGTTTGTCGATAAACCAAATGTCAAATGTTCAGGGGACGAAAACAAATTTCATTATCCTTTATTTAAATACATGGAGGTATTTAGATTGTTCTTTTTACAGCATATGAATGCTGTTTTCATTACAAAGCAATTTAAAGAAAAGGATGGTTCTGGTCCATTTTGATACAAAAAATTATTTTGCACTGAAAGGTCGATTTTCGACAAACCAATCCTACAGCTACCAAAAGTTGCCAAGTTTTGTGATGAAGAAAAGTTGTTCGAATCGCCGTTGATTCCTAAAAATGGAGCAAATTAATAACAAAAATGACATGTTAGACGCCACTGTATTATCAATGTTTAAAAAAATGACCCCTATAGTTCAAGAAAAGCATCGACCCGTACGTTATTTATACTTAATTTGTTTTTTATGCAATAATATGTACCTACTTAGGTATAGGTCTGTTACCGAAAGTTGAGGCGACCAGAATACTCACACAGATGCATTGTATACAAGCAGGACGTTTTAAATTTTTGAATCGATTTTTAAAAAACGAGATTCTTTATTTTGATTTAGGAAACAAAATCGAACTAAAAAAAGGAACAGCCTGTAAAAGAATACTGTTTCGGTAACAGACCTATACCTATATTTTTTATTGTTATTCAATTGAAAATGTCCGTGAGGATAAAATGGGTTGTATTTCAAAATTATTCGACTGTGTTTAGGAAAAAGGGCGTAACCCTCGATTTTTCGAAAAGTGCTTTTATTATGTATAAAACTAAATACACATTCTATAAAAAGGTCGTAAGCAGCAAATGCCGAATTATTATCTAAATTCAGGTTTTAATTGAGATTAATTAATTTTTAATATATGGAAAAAAGCATGTATCCTCAATTTTAATGATTTTTCTGTAATAACTTAAATTATTATTAGATCGAAAATATATTACACTCAATCATCATGCACCCAATGTATGTGCCTATTCTAAAAAAAATATTCAACTAAAATCTCTCAAAACACGTTTTTTGCCTTTCCTGTAAAATTTGTTCTGTGAGGGTTACGCCTTTTTTCCTAAATGTGAAATAAATGTGGAAAAGGTACAATAAAATAAAGGAACCTTTCATATAAAGTGTTTTTTATTGAAAAATTATTATGTATCTAGGTCGTTTGATGCCATGAATAGTTCTATACACGATTTATAATTTGTAGGTATTTAAATCATAAATAATTTCATACATGCATGATTAAATGGGACCTATTCAAGGTCGTATAACTAATTTAATCACGGTAAGTAGTATAGTGTGAGGCATTGCAGATTAGTAGCTGTAGAATATTCTAATTCTAAACATTATATTAACGTAATATTTATAATGAACGTATTCAATAACTGGAAATCTGAAGCAATATTATAATGCAAAACCTTTAGAAGAATGCAATTACAGCTTACGCAATACATCTTCTAATATATAAAAATTAATATTTGTGTGTTTGTTTGTTCGTATTTAATGCGCAGCCATACCGTTCATCCGATTGCGATAAAACTTTGTTAACTTATTGCTTGCACTTGCGGGAAGAGTATAGGCTATACTAATATATAAAAATGAATGTCTGTCTGTCTGTATGTCTGTCTGTCTGTGTGTCTGTCCCGTATGCGTTCCTATACCATTCATCCGATTGCAATGAAATTTTGGTAAGTGGTTGTATGCATACCCATAAAGCTTTCTGAATTAGAAAAATCATCATCTTCTTCTTCTTCATTATATTTTCTTTTATTCGTATGGTTCCTATACCATTGATCCGATTGCAATGAAATTTTGGTTAGTGGTTGTATGCACACCCATAAAGGTTTCTGAATTAGAAAAATCATCATCTTCTTCTTCTTCTTCTTCATTATATTTTCTTTTATTCGTATGGTTCCTATACCATTCATCCGATTGCAATGAAATTTTGGTAAGTGGTTGTATGCACACCCATAAAGGTTTCTGAATTAGAAAAATCATCATCTTCTTCTTCTTCTTCATTATATTTTCTTTTATTCGTATGGTTCCTATACCATTCATCCGATTGCAATGAAATTTTGGTAAGTGGTTGTATGCACACCCATAAAGGTTTCTGAATTAGAAAAATCATCATCTTCTTCTTCTTCTTCATTCTATCTTCTTTTATTCGTATGGTCCCTATACCATTTATCCGATTGCGATGAAACCTTCATCAGTTGTTGTGGTAACACCCGCAATGGTTTTTGAATTAGTACAACCATCTTCTTCTTCTTCTTCTTCTTCTTCTATTCTATATTCTTCTATTCGTATGCGTTCCTATTCCATTCATCCGATTGCAATAAAATTTTCGTCAGTAATTGTGCCAACACCCGCAAAGGTTTCTGAATTAGTACAACTATCTTCTTCTTCTTCTTCTTCATTCTATCTTCTTTTATTCGTATGGTCCCTATACCATTCATCCGATTGCAATGAAACCTTCATCAGTTATTGTGGTAACACCCGCAATGGTTTTTTAATTAGTACAACCATCTTCTTCTTCTTCTATTCTATATTCTTCTATTCGTATGCGTTCCTATTCTATTCATCCGATTGCAATAAAATTTTCGTTAGTAATTGTGCCTACACCCGCGAAGGTTTCTGAATTAGTACAACCATCTTCTTCTTCTTCTTCATCATTCTATCTTCTTTTATTCGTATGGTCCCTATACCATTTATCCGATTGCGATGAAACCTTCGTCAGTTGTTGTGGTAACACCCGCAATGGTTTTTGAATTAGTACAACTATCTTCTTCTTCTTCTTCTTCTATTCTATATTCTTTTATTCGTATGCGTTTCTATTCCATTCATCCGATTGCAACAAATTTTTCGTCAGTAATTGTGCCAACACCCGCGAAGGTTTCTGAATTGGTACAACCATCTTCTTCTTCTATTCTATCTTCTATTCGTATGCGTTCCTATACCATTCATCCGATTGCAATGAAATTTTGATCAACTGTTGTGCTCACGCCGCAAAGGTCTCTGAATTGTTACAACTATTTTCTTTTTCTTCTATTCTATCTTCTTCTATTTGTATGCGTTCTTATACCATTCATCCGATTGCGATGAAATTTTGACCAGTTGTTGTGAGCACGCCCGCGAAGAGTTCTGAATTAGTACAACCATCTTCTTCTTCTTCTATTCGTATGCGTTCCTATACCATTAATCCGATTGCAATGAAACTTTGGTGAGTTGTCATGCGCATGCCCACGAAGGTTTCTGAATTATAAAATCATCTTTTTATACTATTCGTATGCGTTCCTATACCATTCATCCGATTGAGATGAAACTTTTGTCAGTTGTGTGCGGTTTCTAAATTATTATTATATAACATACAAAGTTTGTTGTTTGTTTGTTCCATCCAATTTTGATTTTATTTTTACTACATATTTGTAACATTAATAACGTTTTCATATTTTGGATTCGATATTAATTTAGTGTTCTTATGTTTGACCTTTTAATTATAATTATTTTCATATTGCCATATTGTATTACACAGATATTTTAATATTAAAGAAATAATTACCTCTTATTATTTTACAAATATCTAAGATAAATATAACCACGAAGCGACCCCGTGCGAAGCCGGGTACTACAGCTAGTAATATATAATAATAGGTAGGTATTATAATTATTATTCAAACGAATATTTCCAAGGATGTCCCGCATCTACATATTCTGACCGTACGCCACTGGTACCTAGTAAGTTTCAAGAGGAAATTTCTTAAGAAATTCATCAATGACAATAGTTTATAATCAGGCCGTGTATCCTCAAAATATTTAAATATGTAATGAAATAAATAGGTTTGACTTTTCTATCGATGTACTTTCACGATATCGGTACCGTTACCCATTGTTTTAATACGAAACTTAGAAAGAGGTATCTATTACTTATTGGCATTTGTATTTAGTAACGTATAGTAGTTGGCGGCTCTCGTGGTGCAGTGGGTTAGGCGCTGGCATTCCACCCGAGAGTTCTGGGTTCGATTCCGGGTCATGAAAAAATCATTTATGTATTTTTCTCATAGCCTGGGTGTTTGTGATTGTTCAAAATTACTAACAACTACCTTGTAAGAAAAAGCAAGGACATGGTTATTAATAATTCTAAAAAAAAAAGTATTTGTAGGTACATACGCAAAAGCTAGTACCTAGATATATTGTCACCTCCGGAATGAGGGGGGGGGGTGCGTATGTTGCGCTGCACCTCCCCCCCCCGTGATGATGTAAAGTCAAGGTTATCGTCTGCTGGCTTCTTCTTTCGGGGCATGTGTGTTTGATTAACAACGCGGATTTACGACGAAAACAGTGCTTTTTATTGTTCGGAATACATTTACGAGTACAACAGGTTACAGCGTATAAAACATTTAACAAAAATTATTTAAATTTTTATAAAAATCAATAAATTTAAATTGGCGGAGACGCCGGCGAGCGCGGCGCCAGGGCCGACATCTCGCTTGAGAGTCCGAAACCCGAATGAATCTTCTAGGGGCTGGGGTCGTCTCCGAAAATCAAAGTAGGTAATAATACAACAAATAAATTACAAAAAGACAGCCTTCACACTTTCTGGCATATGTACCTGGCTTGTAGGTACCTTGGGTCTCATATTTCTGAGAATTTCTGATCACAGAAACAGACAGATCTTTTCTAGGTACATGCTTTGAAAGGGGCTGTGTATTTCTTGGGATTATTATTACTGGGTTGAAGCATTTCTTTGCTAGGTAAAATCGATCAGACATATTTTTACATAACTTATTAATATGTTGTGATTTATTTATATACTCACCCAATCGTATGGATTTAAATATTCTAGGCTTACTTTGTGCAATATCAGCACGTATGTAGGTAATTATCTGATTAGATAACTCTATAACAGTAGCGAAGGGTGGAGGAAGGCTGTTAACATCTGCCATAAATAGTTCACATTAAAATTGATACGTATTTGTTTTCAGTGAACTAAGAATACATTTTACAGACGAAAACAAATACGTATGACTGACAAAGCTTATTGTGCACTATTAAGGGCGGATTTTAACAGCCTACCTCCACTCATCGCCACTGCACTATAAGTATAGTGGAATTTCATAGTATATGTCATCTTCTTCTTATTGTGCCATCCCCTAGCGGAGGTCGACCACCATCAAGGCGATAAACCACGAAATGCGGCGCCGTCCTCTGCTACGCTTCCCATTGACCTTTCCTTGAATGACAAGTTGGGGAATGCTGTATTTTTGTCCTCTCATAATGTGGCCGAGGTACTGTAGTTTCCTGGTTTTGATACTACGTAGAGCTTCTCGGTCCTTCCCCATTCGATTGAGAACTTCAACATTTGTGACGCGGTCAGTCCAAGGAATTTTGAGGATGCGTCTATACAGCCACATCTAGAAAGCTTCAAGTCTCCGTGACATCTCTTGGTTTAGCATCCATACTTCCGCGTATAAGTCTTAAGTACTCTTAAAATGAAGTACACTTGTAGGTAACTTAATCAATATTCCAAAATATTTTTTTTATTTCAATTTCAAGGAAAGTTTTTTTTCAACATATTTAACTATACTATATTTTGTTGAAACCTTTTATTTCTCATTAGAACCGGCTTACTTCTACTGTTTATTAGCACTGTGATTCAACTTATGTTTTTCCAGGAAAACAATCCGTGAACACGTATATGAGCAAAGGTTACAAGAATATGTTCTTTTCACGGCATGTACGGATTTCTTGTGTAACTTCAAGCATTGAGAGGTTACGCTTGAATAGGAACAAGCATCGCACTTATACGGTTTCCCGCCGGTGTGTGCAATTTTATGTTTTTTCAGATAGTTCAGCTGCATGCATGAAAAATCACATATATCGCATTTATAGGGGTTCTCACCAGAATGCTGAGCTTTATGTAAATTAAGATTATGAGCGCGCATGCATGCAAATGAGCATTGGTCGCATTTGTATGGTTTTTCATCAGTGTGCATCATTTGATGTATCTTAAGGTCGTTTGACGTTGTGCATGCGTAAGAGCACACATAGCATTTGAATGGTTTTTCGCCAGTGTGGATCATTGCATGTATTTTGAGACGGGAACGTTGCGAGCAGGTATAAGAGCACACATCGCATTTAAATGGTTTTTGACCAGTGTGTATCATTTTATGCGCTTTAAGGTTACTTGACGTGGAGCATTTAAAAGAGCACATATCGCAATCAAATGGTTTTTCAGCGTTGTGTTTCATTTTATGTATTTTGAGACTAAACGAGAAAGCACTGGCATATGAGCACACATCACATTTATATGGTTTTTCTCCAGTATGTGTTCTTTTATGTAGTATTAAACCATACTGCATTACCGAAGTGAACGGACATTTATCGCATCTCCATCGTTTTTCGTTATTATGTATCAATTTATGCACATTTAAAGCACCGAGCTGCCTACATGTAAACTCACATTCATCGCAATTAAATGGTCTTTCACCTGTATGAATCATTTTATGTAACTTCATAGCTCTGGCTAACAAGCTTGTATATGAGCACTGATCGCATTTATATGGTTTCTCACCCACGTGTGATTTTTTGTGTATTCTTAAACGCGTTGAAGCCGCGCATTTAAAAGAGCAAATATCACAACTTAACACTTTCTTTCTATATTTTGTCTGTGTACTGTGAACATTAATTTTGTGATTCTTTAAAGAAAAAATGGATTCATAAACCATATAACAAATACTGCAAACAAAATTACGTGGGAAATATTTTACTCTGGTCAAATTAATTCTAACCACCTTCGGGGAATCCAGCAATACCACTTCCCGTTTGATGTTTCGTTCGTGTATAGTTATTTCTGAATGCTCTGTCACCATGTTATGGAATCTATAGGTTGAAGATTTCAGGCCTTTTGTCAGATCTTCCTGTTGGTTTAAATTACTAGAGCTTGTGCCGGCCACAGGTGCTGGGGTCGTCTCGTAGAGTTTTGTAAAGTCTTTTTGCGTTAGAATCTACAATATACAAACAAATTAAACATTACTAACTATTAAAACAAGATACTATTTTTTTGTTGCCGTGTGGATGAAAAATAACTTCTTATTTTGCTATAGGTCGGAAAATCAGTCACTTTTGTCAATCTTTGTCGTATCTGCAACACAGAACAGTTTTGTAAAGCTACACTCGTTCTAATCACGGAGTAAAATGTTCCCTGTCTTCACGTGCATGGATTTACTGCTGACAGTACTACCTGAGTTTTATCGAAGTCAAAACAAGCAAATGCTATTGTAAACACGAATTATAGTGCTAGTTGTAAGATTACATGGATGGATCAAAAAACTTCAGAAGCGTCTGAATTGTTATGCAATAATTGGTACTTACATGGCGGATGCGCATGGATGGAAGAAATACGAACTACACCGCACAGAACATTTTGTCGTTGACCGATTGTCTACGAATCCGACAAACAGCACCATACATTGATAACACCGAGTCTCGCTTACGTACGTTACGCGATAGTTAAATACTAATACAATATTAGTGCCAGTAAATCCATGCATGTGTAGAGGCTATATTAAGCCACTATCCGGCGTCGTCCTCTGCCACGCTTGCCATTGATCTTTCCTAGGATACAAGTTGGATAACGCTGCTGCAGAACTTATACGTCTTTTCCCATTCGATTGAGAACATTGATATACTACTAGATGAGGAGTTCCCATACAAGTGTAATTTTAAAAATGTACCACAAAAGAAGATATTACGAATATCGTCTTAAAATATTTCCTTATAGGTATAATGCGTTAAGACCGTTAACATGGATTCCCGAATTTCACCATTTTGCCCTGGCTGTAAAACTAAATTTGCGTTCTTGGAATAGTGACCCTAAGGAGCTTGCAAGCTACCAAAAATTCGTGTCTGAGCGGACAGAGCAAGTCGTCATGCGCTGACTATTAGTTAGAGTAAGATGCAAGCTAGATCGGGCTTACTCATAATTATTGCCAGGTCGTTTTCGAGACAAATATTAAGTGAGCTTGTATCGAGTTAAGTCCGCTGATATTAAAACAGTAAGTTTTAACACTGGCCGAGTCGCTGAAAATCGGGCGTCATTTTAAGAAGCATATGATTCATCCAGTAGTATATCAATGATTGAGAACGTCAACTTTTGACAGAACAAAATGAAGACTGCCACGTCATGCTTGAGAGACTGGATCACTCAAAAAATAACTGAGATTTGGAGTGGTTAAGATACTCAGACAAAAAGAAATGATCGTAGAAAAAAAATCACAAAAATAATAAATAATACATACCTTAATTATTTTGATGGGTTGAATATATAAAGATCCAGCTTTTTCAACATCACAGTGTTTAAATGTAGCCAGACCGACATCGTTGCATTCTTCTTCGAATTTGACTACCTGGGAGACAGCCTCTCTCTTTATATTGGTAGTAATGTCGATTGTACTACTCTGAAGAGAGAGAAAAAATACAAATCAAGTATTGAATGTCCATGTTCTAGCTAGATCGATTGATAAGTAGGCCTACCAAATAGTTCCCTCCAAACCAACTGCCTCGCACCTAACTCGTTCTTAATTAAGCGTATTACGAGGCCCTAGATTTGATGTGAACCATCAGCAGTTCTTTACGCCTGGAAATGTTACAGGAGCAGTCACACAAGTTCACCACGCACTCAATGAATGAATTTACTGACATTTAATTTAATAAAAAGTGCCCATGGGAGATAGGAGGTCGGATTATTAACAAAAAAATAATTATAATAAATTTCCAGATTTCCTTCTGATTAACGACGAAAAACCTTCGAGAGCGTTGACAGCTTCAAGTACCTGGGGGTACACATCAGGGAAGATGGCATTTTCCAGAAGGAGCTCGATATCCGAATGGGAATGACTGGAGCAACATTCAACTCGATGCGGAATGTCTGGGACTCACGATTGTACTCGGTCAAAATCAAATGCCGCCTATTTGACGCTTGTAGTCTGACGGTGCTGCTTTACGGAAGCGACTCATGGCGCCTTACGAAGGCTCAGAGCAACTGTATATTGAGCTTTGAAAACAGATGTTTGCGACGGATACTGGCTGTGCGATGGTACGACTTTAAGACCAACGAGGAGATAAGAGAACGCACCAAGCAGCCTCTAATCACGCTGAGAGTGAAGAGGCGACGTTAGACCTAGCTCGGCCACGTGCTGCAGATGCCAGAAGAGAATTTTAACCTAGCTTGCCTGTTCTTCCAGCCAACCGGATTCTAGCGTCCTGAAAAGCCGCTAAATACTATCTAAAGACACTCTTTAGCAACCTACGGCGGTTTGACCTGGAAGGACGCAAGAAGACCGGTGAGCGACAGGGATTCTTGGAGGCGCCTCGTGGTGTCCATATGCTCTAAGGGGCGGATATGGCCGAAGAAAAAGAAAATTAATTATTAATCAACAATTATAACGGTATTTCACAATATGTTCATTTCGAAAACAACACAATTACAAGAAATTAAAATAGATTTACCCATTAAACTAGATAAAATTTCATATCAATTATGAAACTTAAATGCTCCTTATATTATTATCCAGATTTCGAGGAGTTTTTTTAATGCACGTAACTAAACAAAAAAGTTACACAGTTTTTTATCTCTCCTGAAAAATTTGCTTTTTGTCAGTTATGGGATTTTCGAAATGATCGTTTCATTTACATTATGGGTGTCAAACCTTTTGACTTCAGGAGTTTTTTTTAAGGCCGCACAAAAAAAAGTACTCAAAACGAATAACTTTTTAACAAGAGTTTGCTATAAAAAATAAGACGATTTATAGAATATTAAATACAGAAACCTTTACTGTAGGTCACAGAAACAATAAATCGTCACTGTTCTGCCGGAAGACACTAATTCGAAAAAAAATACATATTGAGTTAGTTATACCAAAATGTTCCTTATTTCAAACTTTACCGTCTGGAAACCTTCTTATGAAAAAAACAGTCTTTATTTTAAAGTCATCCTTTTGACGATTACTTAATAAACTCACTTGATAGACCATTTCAAATATTTTAAAAGCTTTAAAGTCAAATTACTCAAAACTAGTATTCTCCAGTTAGTGTGTTCTGCCAGAACAGAGACGAAATTATCAAAGGCGTTTTATGAATCTCACCTAATCCCTGAATTAACTAAATTGCTTAGGTATTTATTTACCGTTAACTTACCTTTTTATTATTTGACGATTGACAGCTTTCACTGCTGTCGGCTCTTTCGCATGTAGGGTCACCTTCAGATTTTATTTCTATTTTAGGTTTGATGTCAACCTAAACACAAAACAAAAGATAAGTAAACAATCTTCTACTACTATCCTTGGCTTTATCCAGCTGACTTTCTCTTAGGTATGCTTACATACTGCTGGCTGCAATTTAGCTACGTATATTTTTCGACTCATACGAAGTATAAAATGAGAACTCTGCCATTCTGGGCAGTGTTGACCTGTGTGTCCCTGATAACTATCTTAGAAATAGAGAGCCCTAAGAGGCAGAACCAACCTGCCACTGGTAATGCCATTTGGGAGGGCGATAACTATTTTCAAACAAATTGCTTCGGGTGTTGATATATTGCACTTGCCTGAGTGTGAGTTTAGGTGAAAGCTATTTTTAAAATTCTTAAAATAGGTTCTCTTTAGCAAACTCGGTGTACTTCTTTCAACTTATATACTTAGAGGCATAATAGTATTTTCACTGCTTTTGTATGTTTATATTTATTATGTTCTTTTTTTGTCTTTATTTTTTATCGCTTTGTTACTTTTTTCTTCTTCTTTATGTTTTCTGTCATGTTGTGAACATATTAAACATATATTTTTGTAATGTCCGCAATATGTTAAAAAATAAATTGAACTGAATTGAATTGAATCTTAAATAAATAACATCAGAAACAATCATTGAAAAAGAATAGAACCATACTCACTTATATTTTTCACTTTCCGGGCAAGTGCTTTTATCTACTTCCTCAAATTACGATAATAAAGGCGATCGGGTTTAAATAGCCATGTGAAATGAGTCACTGAATGGGCGAGTTGTCGTGTGAGAGTCAAAAATTAAGAATACTTGGGTTATCTTTGCGAGCTACTCCTGAATAATCATAACTGTTGTGAACGTCAGAACACGTCAGTGTTTTTTTTTCGTAACAATCGATATACTACACCTATTATACTCGTACCAGCCAATACCATTGGCTTTCCGATCAATGCTCCGTGCTTGGCTACAGAAGTCCCGATTTCATTGGAATGTTTGACAGTGTGAAGACTTGACGATAGACCCCACCCTGCGTCACTCTACAACTAACAGGCATGTCCGTCGATCGCAAGCCGACCGGGCAATCGGAACATAGGCACATTGAAAAAAAAGTGTACGATTGCAATGTAATATTCTCGTGGTGCAGTTGGTAAGGCGCTCGCCTTCCACCCGAGAGTTCCTGGGTTCGATTCCCGGTCATGACAAAAAAACATTTATGTATTTTTCTCAAAGCCTGGGTGTTTGTGATTATTCAAAATTACTAACAACCACCTTGTACGAAAAAGCAAGGACATGGTTATTAATAATTCTAAAAAAAAAAAAAAAATGTAATATGTTTTCATTGAGATTTTAAAAGGGCAGCAATAACTATTTCAATTTTCCAGCTTTCGTGAGTCGTTTTCATAATATTAAACACGGGGAAACCCGCATGACATCGTCGTATCAATTGATTCGTATCGCACCACTCACTTCCTGCTTAGAAGTCAGAGAAAGAGAATATGTGAATCTCCGTGCTTTAAATTGAGGTCAGGTTTCCGTCCATCGTGCAGTAGACCCTTTGCACAGTTGTAGAATATTTTGACAGTGAATGCCCAAAAAAAGATCAAAGCTGATAATCTTAAAACGACGAATGGAAAATTTAGTAGGTAGTAGACTCAGTACAAATTTATAAGACGGTTTTGTGTAGTTTTTTGTGCTCAAAAATAATAGTTTAAACTAAAATATTATATACAATAAAATTTAATTAAAATAACTGATAATACTGACTATTTATATCGGCCGATGGGTAGCCATATAAAGCAAATTCTATCGGATAACAAATATCGTCACTGTTCTGGCAGAAGACACTAATTCGAAAAAAATTACATATTGAGTTAGTTATACCAAAATGTCCCTTATTTCAAACTTTACCGTCTGGAAACATTCTTAATAAATAAACAGTCTTTATTTTAAAGTCATCTTTTTTACGATTACTTAATAAACTCACATGATAGAACATTTCAAACATTTTAACAACTTCAAAGTCAAATTTCTCAAAACTAGTATTCTCCAGTTAGTGTGTTCTGCCAGAACAGAGACGATATTATGTTGGTGTCATAAACAATAGTTAATACCCACGTTTGTCCAAGTCAAAGAGTAACAATGGAAGAGTGTAGTGGATTACTGCTTGTTCTGATATTAGATTTTACATCACAGCCTACTTAAAGCTGGATACAATACCGACATGCCCAACACTGATATTCCGTTAGCAATCACATTAGCCCACAGAACAGATTGATAAATATGAACGTAAAGTCATTGCAGTTTACCAAAATATTTTGAAGCAGAGAATTTTATAGTGGTCAGGCCGTAAAACTCAAGTTGAACAAAACATGCCAACGGCCCGCAATATTGGATGCAAGTTACCTAGATATATTTACGTAAAACACATACAAACGTAACTATTGAAAATAACATAAGAACCTACATATTCTTTAACACGTGTTTAAGTTTCTCCCATATTTTTCCACACTCAACAACATGGTAAACAAGTTTTACAAACAAACAACCATTAATTTTGTGTTCCCTGCATTAGCCCAACTGGAAACGACATCGCAATACTTACTAGTGCCTAGGTACATAAAAACATGTTTATAACTACACGTCGTGTTTGAATTCTTTCATGTCCATGCAGGTATAAATAGTTGTAGTAAAATATGTCGATTAGCTGATTGCCGTAACGTGTAGCTGGTAATAATTGTATTGTTGAAAAACTAACCTCAAAACTGAAATGATCATTGTTGACATTTGGATGGTCATCCGGGCTGTTCGACGGCTTTATTGGGACACCATACCAATCGCCATTATAAACTTCATCTTTTGTGTCTTTGTCGTATTCTTCAGGTTCCTGTTTTATATCCATTTTAGAATTTTCTGTGCCGACATCACACAGAGCACAGAGGGATATTTTAATCTTGATTATTCTGTCATATAGAGCTGTCAAGAAAGTAACAATCGATACTTCGTTACTATGGCATCAATACTTTCTTTCAATACAACGTTTTGTCAATATCAACACGTCCTGTTGGCATATTTTACGTCATAATGATGGTTTTCGACAGTGACGTTCCTTGTGAGTAGGCAGGTCATTCTTTGCATGGCGGCGGCTCAGTATTAAGGGTAACCGGACAATCAGAACATGATATTATAACATAACAATGACAAAACACAACTGCCAGGGAAAAAATAAAACATTAATTTTGGTCACACCTATATATTTATTAATTAAATACTAAAAAACTTAAGAAATAATATAATCACTGAACATACATAATTTTGAAAACACTTCTGAGAAAATATATTATAACCAATAGGAAAAATCTTTATGAAAATAGTAAGACACCCGGCAGGATCGAACCTGCATCTCCTGGGCTTACGCCCATATCCGCGCATTATCCACAATACTACGAGGTGACATACTAATCGTCGCTATAGATTGGTTTGTCGAATATCCGTTTTTGTCGAAATCTACCTTTTAGTGCAGAATGTTTTTTTGTATCTAAATGGACTAGAACCATCATTTGTAATGAATACATCATTCATATGCTGTAAAAATAACAATTTAAATATCTCCATGTATTTAAATATAGGATTATTAAATTTGTTTTTCGTCTCCTGAACATTTGGTCTATTCGACAAACCAATCCTACAGCGACGTAATGACTATAAACTTTAACTATTGGCCTTTTAATACCTGCTCATTAGCGTTCTTCCAAATCAAGGTACCTACTATTGGCGATCGGTTTTTGTTTATTAAATCAAAGTAGGTACCTACTACTTCTAATCCGGAATCAAAAATACTCCCTCTCGTTTCCAATATCATTTTTAAACTTGAACCAACTTATTTTCATTTGGGTAAGGACATTGATGTCCCTTTGGCAAAATGTCCTGAATTATTCATTGAATAAAAAAATAATTTATAAATTTATAATATTAATACTATCGGCCGGGGTACTTGATGGAATTTCAATTTTGATGACACCCGCAGGAATTAAATCTTCATCTTTAGGGCTTCGCGCCCATGCACATAGACCATTATGCTATAGGCACCATACTTAATTGCTATAAATTTTAACTAATGGCTCTTAATAGTCTCTGAAGCGCTTTCCACTTTCTTACAGAAGTATTTTCAAAATTATGTATGTTCATTAATTAGAATGTTACCTACATTCTAAATCTTGTGAATCATTCGTTGAATAAAAAAATCGGTGCGTGCGTTATAAGTGATACTTCTTTGTGCGTAACAAAACAAAATTAATGTTAACCTAGATTCTTCGACTTGTTCTTAATTATCTTGTTAATTAATTACACACTCAAGAAAAAGGGCCTCTTATTGTAGCGCAGTTGGTTTATTTGTATACATTTTAACTTAAATTAGTAAATTATATAATTATTTTGATTTTTAATGTAAAAACTGTTACTCTGACGTTTAATCGTTTGTTTACGTAAGGAATTGCGAATGACCGACAATAGTAAATTCGTTGCCCAGGCAACGGAACAATTCTACTATCAAACTTGCATTTGTCTGACTGATTAGCACAGCTAACTTTATACTGTCGCGCATTCAATTTTACTCTCTACCGAACGCCCCAAAAAAATTAAAACTTCAAAAAATAGTAAGGTTAATTAAAATTTTATTTCGCCTTGTAAAAATAATAAAACAATTTTATAGCATGTCAGAGTTGTTGTCGGAATTTGCAGAACCCTCAGAACACATGGATTCTTGAGGAAAGTTAGGAAGAGAAGATGGTGGGCCTTCTACGGTTATAGGAATAAATTTGGGCTGCGTCGGAGATCGATACGACGTCGAGATCGGCGGTCCAGCTTTGTTACGGGTGTAACGGAAGAACTCCAGAGTGTGAATTCGGAAGTCCAATTTGTCATCATCGCTCAGCTTTTTAAGATCCGGAAGAAGAGATAGCAGGAACATTTTATCAGCATCTTCTTCTTCGTCTTTCGGATTGTATAACTTCTCGAGCAGTTTATTTTGGAATGGAGTCATTTTTCTTAATTTTGACTTTTTTAATAAGGGTTTAGTTTTGATGCCACTATAGTGACTGTTATGGGTGCTTAGACCACTATTCGAAACGGTTGGTGTGCTGTAATTTGCTTTACTTTCTTCGGGTGGCGATTCAGCATCTTCTTCTTGTATGTTCACTGAAGAACTGAAACAGAAGAGTTTTGTACAGACATGTATTGTATTATATCCACCATCCCAACGTCGTGGGATGCTCACACTAAGCACAAGATCACATACAAATCAAATTTGACAAGAATTAGGCAATATATTTTTCATAAAATGAGCAAGATTACTACATTCGAAGATAATTCTAAAGATACTGATTATAAGCTATGTTTTTGACCATTCAAATGTGATAAAACATCCTACGAATAATATTTTTTTTATAATAATTATTGACCTAAGAATAAGGTGGTATTTTTTTGAAAAACGCCATTTCTATTGGCATTTCCCAGTGGTTAGGCTACAACACACGGCCGTAGCCATCAATTGACAAACGATAACTGAAGTAGGGGGTAGGATCATGTTGACGCACGTGTTTGAACATGTACCGAACCGAACAAAAAAAAGTATTTTCATGGCAACAAGGTTGTCGACCCCTGTGTAGACTGTTGAGTCATATAACATGTATGTCTTCCCCGTAACATTTTCAGCTATAGGTATAGAAACCTATTGCTTGTAATTGATGCCTTGCCGGTTCCATAGTGACTAGTATTTCTTATATGATTTTATTTTCCTTTACTTACTTATTTTTTTCTGTCGCCATATGATTGTAAATATATATAACGTCAATTGAAAGATATCCAAAAACTAATAGTTTACAATATACAATAATCTCAAAATACCTCTTAGATATTATATATTTTTTTATAATAATTTAGAATATACCTCTTTTTTTCACCAGTTTGAAGCAGAAATGAAAGTGCATTTGTGTATACATATTTTTTCCTCCTGAGAGCAGGATCTGCACTCTTTGCTTGGTTAATGGATTTGAAGAAAGTGTCTCTCAAGTTTCGCCATTTGCTTTTCATCTCCTTTACTGTAAATTATAATGTTGTAATGTAAATCATAGTAGGTATTAATAACATAATAATTCATCTATTAACACCGTCCACACGCCATACGTAGGTGTACCCGACGAGCAGTGACGTCCCTAGATAAAATGCCGCCCCTAGGCAGCGCGAAAATTCCGCCTCATTTCTTTATACATTATTTTTATCATCCTTTCATGAGTCCAATATCTAAGAAATGTGTTGTATGGATACATTACCAACAAAATATAAGACTAATCTAAAATCTTCAAATGTGGTCTCTGGTTTTTGGTCACCAAGGAAGTTGAAGGGCAACGTAAGTAAACTAGATATCGTGAACCTGATAAAACCAGTGAGCTGATTTTTTTAATGGAAAGATATTTTCATTATTACAAAGTTTATGTAACTATTTCCATGTATTCCAAATGATTTTCCTCGATTTGCCGCCCCCAAGCGACGCCCAATCTGCCTACCCCCATGGGACGTCACTGCCGACGAGACGATCATGGGATAGATTTTGGTTAATGGCACCATAGGCTCATTATAATTAAGTGGCGAAAATGTAAAAAGTATGTTGGTTCATTACACCATTTCCTTTATTCAACGAATAATTCGCAAAATTAAAGAATGTAACATTCTATATATTGAACATACATAAGTTGAAAACATCTCAGATATATACCTACCAGAAAATTATCTCTTTTTGAAAAAATATTACACCTAACGGGATTTGATCCTGTATTACCACTGATAACGCGCCAATGTGCTTTAACCATAGCCAGCATAAAAAAATAAAATAAAATTTGATAAGCATGTCATGTGAGAACTACATTACTAACAAAATATATATTAAAGGTCTAAAATATAGTCCACGGTTTCAGATACATTTAAAAATACACCTGACAACTTTTAAAACTCACGAATCACTTGCAAAAATATTTCAAATATAATTCGCAAATCTGCACGTATCATTTCTGGTTACCAAGGACAACGGCAGTAAACTAGACATCGTGAAACCGACAAAAAATTACAGTCCTGTTTAACCTTTTATGTTAATTAATACATTTTGTTTCCAAAAAGTGAGCTATTTTTTTAATGGAAAGATATTTCCGTTATTACTAAATTTAGGTACCTATTCCTATATTATATCTAATAATTCTCCTCGATTTGCCGCCCTTAGAGTAACTGACGCCCCCAATCGACGCTTAATCTGCCTACCCCCACGGGACGTCTCTGTCTGAGGAATTTGACACCCACGGTGGCCGCGCGGCTTAAGCGTTCGACTATCACGCCGTGGTTTCCAGGTTCGAATTCTGGTTTTGGCAAGTACACATATTGTTTTTCAATTTGTGTCTGTCAGGGTATGGACCTAATAGGTTGAGCAAGTGGTTGACATCCATTTCTCGTAAAAAACAAAAAATCTGTTAATACAAACCTCTACTCTGTGGAGGCCCATATGATCCTATTAGGATAGGACATGGTCGAAAGAAGAAATATAAAAGATTACAATATATTAACGAAATCTTACAGTGCAACAATCTATCTCTAAATGGCATTTGTTTCCAATTGTCAAACAGGCGTTCGCCTACGGTATTCCAGTTTTTCTCTCGTACGTTCCTGTCACCGTAGTCCAAGGTCTCTTTATTCCATATCACAGGACACTCTTGCACGACTTGAATTAGATTATCCACTTCGAACATTGGATCGCACCTGAACGGCATATCCGCACGGTGTGGGCGCTCGCGCTAACTCGAAACAATTATGTATTATGGATGATGTGCGGGTGTCCTGTTATTCTGTAAAGTCTACAGCAGGATATTGGAGCTTCTATTAACAATGTTTCACTGATTCATGCGTGTTCATACGAACATGTCGAATATTATTATTAAAACAATGACCTGTTGTCTATCTGTCAAAACGGTCAAGTTGAAAATGGAATGTCAAAATATATGGCTGGGGCGTCAAATAACTATCGGTACTTTATAACCGATACTTTAATGTCAATATCGAATAATTTAAAATGACACATAATTTTTCCTTTGACAATTTTTCTAAATACCAAATGGAATATTTACATTATTTCCAACGTTTTTATTAGGTCGTATTCTTATTTGTCCGGTGGTTGTTTATCCAGTACAAATCTTGGAATCGATTTTTAACTAACTTCCTGACTAGCTAGACATTTGAAACTTTTATAATATATTATGAATACGTGTAATAATTAAGGCGCTAAGTACCAAAAACAAAAAATCTGACATTTTTATAGAAAAGTGTTCTACATACTAACGGCAATAACTTCAACTATGGTCCAAGTGCCTCAAGCAAGTCAAAAAAAACAGCAAAATATTTAAACCTGTCGACGTTGTAAGTCCGTTGGCCTGTTTTATTTATAATGGTGTAAATAGCACTACAGTGGTCAACCTCATTCAATATAAAATGGCTGACGATGGTGTGTTGACACTTGCGAGTTCTTAATACCTAAAATTATAGAAGCTGCTGTGATTGCTTTACACTGTAAAACCACATTTTTCAAAAGGTCTGCTTCATGAAATTTTACTGCAATGACTCGGTATTTTGTAACTACAGGCAATACTACTTTTTGGTACTTAGAGCCCTAATTAATACACGTATTCATTATCAGAACACGATGCCAATGCATTCTTTTAATACTTTTAGCCATTCAATTCATTTTCACTTAATTCTGTTTTGTATGAAAAGTTATTTCGGAAGAAATCCGTAATCCAATCCGCTATTATTGGTTGCTAGCTGGTGTCTAGCAACTAGGTTATTAATATATTATACTTGCGTTACTATGGAAATCAATATGAAATGTCAAAATGATTTTTTTGATCGTTTAAGCTAGTCTAACTTTTGCTTTTCTATGAATTATTACTAGGTACATTAACAATATTGTTTAAGAGAATCGATAATTCGGTAGGTATTTCACAATAATACATAATTGTATTATTGTTTACCTACCTACCTACTGTTAAATCTTTTCGCAGTTATGAAATATTTTCAAGCGCGCACAAAAACCAAAGGGTAGTGTCGTCCAGTGGGGGTAGGCAGATTGAGCGTCCCTTGGGGGCGGCAGTTACTCGAAGGGCGGCAAATCGAAGAGAATCATTTCGTACATAAAGCAATAGTTATAACGAAAATATCTTACCATTATAAAATTCAACTCAATAGTTGGAAACAAAATGACGTATTAATAATTAACATAAAATGTTTTAAAAGACTGCATTTTTTATCGAGTTCGCGACGTCTAGTTTACATCCGTCGCCCTTCGATGTCCATTGTGAACATAAACGACACGGATAATAAAAAGTACTGTATAAAAAATGGGGTGGCATTTTGGCGTTGCCCAGGGGCGGTATTTTGTCTAGGGACGCTACTGGCAAAGAGGAGGGGATGTTAATGGATATACAACTTAAGACTCTTTCATTTGATTCGCCCATAAATGGTATAATACATTCTATTTATTTCTTGAACAATTTTTCATTTTAATTATTGGGTTCAGGAGCTTCTAGCAATTTGAGGGACTGGGTTGTGGTCCTTTCTGCACTAGGGTGAATGCTGAAAGGTTGTAATAACACATTTTTTTTCAATATTATAATAAATAATAATATAATGGTCTTAGTCATTTACTCAACATATTAGGTCCACACTCTCACTAGCCTAGCTCCATACACACACTGAAAAACAACATATTATTCTGTATTTGACAGAGTGAAGATTCAAACTCGGGACCTACGATATTATAAGACTTTATAGCCATCGTGGGTGTGATAGTATTTACCAAGCTATCAGACATCAATATGTAATATTATAAGAGCGCGATGCAAAACCATATCGACATCTATTTTTAGGAGGCTTATATCTGCAACTTAGATTGCATTGTCTACAATACCTACCTATCATTACCTAAGTCATAATATTATTATACGCACAATAATCGCAGGTCGTCTATTTATTATTAGAACAAGGCAGTAACCATAGACTATAGATACATCTAGACGCTACCCGTTGCATTGCTAAATGAAGCCGCGTGCCGTGCGTTTGGTTTGTGGGCGAGCGAACGCATTCGTCTACAAATATTCGAGACCATAGACCATTTCGCTTAAAATATAATTTTCTATTTTTTTACGTTATATAGTATTTTTAAGCGGTCAAAATGCAACCATTAGGTAATCCATAATTTAAGTTATTTTAAAGAAACACTAGGTCACTGATATTAAAATATATAATAATATAGTACAAATACATTATCACGAACATGTATCAACCAGCGCTCGAAATGGAAAACTTTACGAACCGGAGCGCTCGACAAATTTCTGAAGATATTTACATAGTCATCAAATCGTATGTGTATTTTATAAAAATAAGTGTGTCAGATTTTCTATTCTATGGTCTATCTAGCTCAGACAGTACTATTTAGTTTAGTTTACTACATATTTTTTCCACGAGACGGAGCGACAATTTTACGAATTTCACGAGCCGGAACGGCGCTCCGGTGCGTTCCGTTCTATTTCGAGCCCTGGTATCAACTTACCTATGAAACGTAATATCATCTTCTTGCTTATCAGTATGGCTACCATATTTTAATACAACACACAGAACCATCTTTTCTACTTAATTAACTAAAAATATTTACCACTGACTTTATGCTTAACACAAAAAATAGCAATGTTAGCAAAACGGTTATCGACGCTTAGTTATGCAATAACGTAATATTTGCCGGCTACACCGTAGCAAACCATCTTCCAGATCTGTAAACCTTTTATCTTACTCTAGCGCGTGTCGCAGAGATTATAACGGTACCGAATACTTTCTCACTCGCACTTATGCATCGTTTTTGTTCAGGCCTTGGCAGTAACCCAGAACGTAAACATTTAAAAATACGGTCAGTCTAACTAAGTTGAGGTAAATCTGTAACGCTGTGTGTTGTTTTTTTCCAAATAAGTCTGCATCGATCTTAAGGCTATACTTCAGCTGAGGCATGGTCTAAATATATCGTGACTAGGCGATGCGCGGATTGCGGGTCGCGCGTGCAAATGACGCGAACCGAACGAAATATAATTTGTCATAAAAATTCAACATGCGTCCTTTTTATGTTTTGTTTATTATTATATTCGTAATAATAATAGTATATTCATTGACATGTTTTATTTTTCAAGTACATGCGGAACGTTTTTAAGTCATCTTTACACGATTTAAGAATATAACATCCGACTCCATCACAAAAGAAATTGACGTGCGAACAAGTCGACTATTCCTCGCCGAAAGGCAACGCGCCTCAATGCGGCCGAAATTTCGTTCCACATAGTATTGAAAATTATTTGCCGTTTCACTTATGTAAGCTCTTAATGCGCCGACTAAACGGCAGCGACTTACCTACGCGGTATAGTTTGTGCAAACTACTTTTACAGCATTTTTCGGTTTGCACGAGCTACAGTTTTCCCGTCCATACACATGAGCTTCCCGATTCAAACTGGTTTGCGCAGGTAAGCTTGTGGTAGAGCATGAGCGTCTAGCCGGCGCTTAAAGCATTAGCTTAACGCATAAGACTGAAAGTTTATTTAGTTACTACCGCCAAATGAAGACAACTTAATTTTGGAAGACTTACTTAAATAGGTACTTAGTGATTTTTTAACGTGTTTCAATACCTACGTGACTTGTTGATTACAAAATAAGTAGGTACTGTCATTTCCCTCCATTTTTGAAAGTGAAAACATGCTGTCACTTTGTTTCGTTGTATGGATTTTTCGTCTGGATTCGGGACTTGGAGGTGAACAAATAACACACCAGAATTGTGTTGGAAACGGCAAGGTATATTTACGTTAATATATTCTAAAGGTAACATTTTTATATAAATTCTTTTCAATTTATGGTTTTGTCGGATAGCGAGGCTAACACTGCTTACTGCGTTGCTGTCAAAATCTTCTCCCGCTAAAACGTGTGGCTTACGAACCGTACAAATGCGGCGTTGCCATTCCTATTTTTTTTAACGGCATTCAGACAATATTGCTGGTCAGATATTTAACATTATTTAATTATTTTCGCAATCAACCTTTACTATTTGTTGATTTGATATCGATTTGGGCCTCTCCAAATTCACAGAGACATCCCCAAATGGGGGCCATTTGGGAATGTAACAATACCTACCTAAGCATGAAGGTATCTGCTGAAACATTTTCTCACTCCATGATGCGCCATTTTGTCCGTCGACAGAGTTGCAGCCATGGTTTGTTAAAAATTGAAGAGACTACCTTTTTTTATCAACCATCATAACATCTCCTCTTCTGCGGATTGGTTTAGTCAAACATCGGGTGTTGGCCGTGTTGTTGAAATGGACAGAAATCAGGTCAACTCAGAGGTCAGCGAGTTAACGTATTGCAATGAGTTCCACCAGCCTAGACTGCCTTGCCTTCCGTAGGTACCATGTCGTGATAGCTTATATTCTCAGTATCGGTTAATACGATGTAATGCATAATACTTGGGTCTACTTAGTCGACTTTTCTCCAGAAATACTTGGTAGGTAATTAATGAAGTTAGATACCTAATAATATTTTTAACTTATAATAACATATGCTGTGTGTATCATCCACTGGCGAAATGTGGAGGTAGGCTGTTAAGAACCGACATAAATAGTATACCTACACAAAACTTTGTCAGCAAACATATTTGTTTTCATTGAAATACGACTACAATGAGTAGATAGCTTTTGTTAGCGATAGCGCCCATAGAATAGGACGTGCGGGGTGCGCGCTCTTTTTTGCAATTTGGGCGGTGGATCACGAGGAATACAATGGTGTACTCAGCGTATGACGACCATAACGCCACGCGCGCCTTATATTTTAAGGCACACAGAATCGAGCGAGGCGTCCTTTGACGTCATAGCAAGACAATAAAACGAAAATACCATGCGAAAGGGACGCGAGGGTCACTAATTTACTCAGCGGCAGAAGCGTCGTCAAACAGGCGCGCGCTTTTTCTGCATACACATATTTTAATTTATTCTACACCGTGCGCTTACATCGCTTATTGTTATTACAGATAATAAGTTACTATGCTAGCACAATGACATCATTGTGAAAATGCATTTAGAGCGGACAAATAAATTAGTAAATTTTATAGCTTTGCAAAGAAACACGAAATGAAATGTGATCGGCGCCGCTTTTTACATAGGTGAGAGGTAATGCGCGGCAAGAGGCGTGTGATTATGGTTATTTATATACGCTTCTCACGCCGACTGCGCCCGCTCATTCGCTTTGGTGGGCTTTATGCCTTAGTTTTAAAAATTCAATTAAACCATGCCTAATCTAAGCTGCAGTAAATAGAAAAAAAAATACTCATTTATCTATAAAATATCTAAATTTATGCTATCAAAACATACATAACTTTAGATATTTTATAAATAAAAGAATATTTTTTGTCAATTTTGGTTTGGCTAAGGTAGGCTTAAATGTCTTTAAATCGTCATATTTTTATAGCAAACTATTGTTGAAAAGTTATTCATTTTAAGTATTTATTACTGTGTGAAGTAAACACGTCGTTTGTTTAACGCGTGCGTGCTACCTGTGCTCCTGTATGGCTGTGAGACATGGCATCTTACTAAGCTTCAAGAGTCTAAGCTTTTGAGCTTTGAGAATCGATGTCTCCGCCGAATCTTAGGGGTACCTACATTGGTACGACCGCGTTACAAACACCTGAGTTCGTGAGCAGACACAACAGCCTTCGTTGATTGAAATTATCACGAAGAGACGATTTACGTGGCTGGGACACGTATTTCGGATGCTGCCAAAAAGTGCGGCACTTCCTACCCTTGTGGCACAGCCTCAAGGGTTCCGTCACCGTGGCCGGCCCTTTCTCACCCTGCAGCGGTGCTACAAAAGCGACCTACGTGCTGCAGGTCTGACATGGCGGGAGGCGCAGGAGTTGGCGATGAACCGAGGGAAGTGGCGCCAACTTGTGCTTGCCCTATGTCCCAATGTTGGGACGTGACAGGGTGGAAGAAGAAGAAGTAAACATTATTCTATATGCGGCCTTAAAAATCTCTTGAAGTCAGAAGGTTTGACACCCATTATGTATTCACTTATGTATGAATATAACAGTGGCGAAGAGTGGAGGTAGGCTGTTAAGATCCGACATAAATATTGCACGCAAAACTTTGTCAGTCATAATTATTTGTTTTCATAAAATAAGATTACAATTTACGGATATAGGTTAGTTTTTAAATCTATCTAAAATTATGCAATTAAATCAAACATAACTTTGGATATTTGATATTATATCGTCACTGTTCTGGCAGAAGACACTAATTCGAAAAAATGACATATTGAGTTAGTTATACCAAAATGTTACTTATTTCAAACTTTACCGTCTGGAAAACTTCTTAATAAATAAACAGTCTTTATTTTAAAGTCATCCTTTTTACGATTACTTAATAAACTCACGTGATAGACCATTTCAAACATTTTAACAACTTCAAAGTCAAATTACTCAAAACTAGTATTCTCCAGTTAGTGTGTTCTGCCAGAACAGAGACGATATTATGAATTTAAAAAAAACTAACCATCACCATCTGTAATATGTATTCTTAATTCAACGAAAACAAAATAACTATAACTGAATGGTGTGCACTACCTTTGTCGGATTGCTAATAACATACCTAAACTAGTATGGTTTGGATATGGCAGGGTTAGCGTTAGGGTCAGGTAAAAATTCTCAGTAATGAAAACAAATGTGTATGACTGACAAAGTTTATTGTGCACTATTTTTGCCGAATCTCAACAGTAAAGGTACCTCGTCAGTGATTTCGTCCAATTTAAAATAAATACCGTTATCCACTACAACTCTTCATTATTGTTCTGCCTTACACCATATTCTGAGAAAAACAGAGTCATGTCATGTCATGGTCTTCAGCAGGGCAACTACTTACCTAAATACATGTTAAATGAAAAAAAAAATTCAAATATTCGAATAACGTATTACATAAGGGGCAGATATGGGGTTGATTTTTCTTTAATATACTTTATTTAAAACATTTATTTAATTGAACATTTACATACTAATTACATTATAATATAATATTAAAAAAACTTCATTACAAAAATATAAAAAAATCACTTGATTGTAAAAAATATTTATCATGCCTTCTGCATTTTTCAAAATGCTTTCTGTACGTACATTTTCCGACTTAGAAACGCGAAATTCAATGTATCTTTAAATTAACCTATTGACTGATTTTATAACTGAACATACATTACGTACTTGAAGATATCTCAGATATATACTAATTAGAAAAAAACACATTTGAAAAATACGACGTCCGACGGGATCCACTGGTACGCCCCATTATGTTTTAACCAATTAAGCTATGACCGTCATACTTAAATACAATAATTGAAACTAGCAGGTTCTACATGAAATGCTTATTGCAAGTACGAGTTCGCCCTACTTCCCTCGGTCCATCGCCAACTCTCGCACCTCCCGCACGCAATTTAATTAACTAAGTTGTATTACAAAATCATTTACATGAACAAACGTCACATTTTAGTATACAGTTTCAAAGAATTAAAGGAGAAAACATATCAATCACAATATGATTGTGAAATACGGGGTTAACCTTTCAGTAGGTAGTTAAAATGAAAAAAATTGAAGAATGCATGAGTTTTAATTTAACGGGTTTTCAAATTGATGTTTCATAAATTTATGGTATTTCAGAGTATTCGAGTGTAAGGATTTAAAAGAACATATGTCACACTGATGTGGTTTGTCGCCAGTGTGTATCATTTTATGTATTGATAAGCCGAGAGAACTTCTGCAAGTATATGGGCAAACGTCGCAATTATTTGGTTTATCACTGGCGTGTGTCATTTTGTGTGTTTTAAGCGTACTTGAATATATGCAGGAATATGGGCAAACGTCGCATTTATATGTTTTATCACTGGCGTGTGTCATTTTGTGTGTTTTAAGCATACTTGCATATATGCAGGAATACGGACAATTATTACATTTATATAGTTTATCACGAATGTGTGTAGTTTTGTGAATTTTGAGACTTTTGGGTAACCAGGATTTAAAAGAACAGACATCGCATTTATACGATTTTTCACTACCGTGTTTCATGTAATGCCTGTATAGAGTATTATTACTAGCAAATGAAAGAAAACATATGTCACATTTAAACGGTTTCTTAGCGGAGTGTTTTAATTTATGTGTTTTGAGAGTACTCGAATGCAGGCATGTAAATGAACACACATCACACTTATGTGGTTTTTCACCGGTATGTATCATTTTGTGTATTGTTAAGTCATGATATCTTTTGCAAGTGTATGAGGAAACATCGCATTTATGTGGATTTTCACCAGTGTGCATAATTTTGTGTGTTTTAAGACCACTGCGCGTCGTGAATTTATGCGAACATTCATCACATTCAAACGGTATTTCACCGGTATGGGTGAATTTATGTATTTTGAGAGTATTGGCCTTTGAGCATTTATATGAACAAACATCGCATGCATGTGGTTTACCCCCAACGTGTGTCAATTTATGCAGTTTGAGATCACCATACGTCGTGCATTCAAATGAACATAAATTACAACCGAACGTTTTAAGCTTTTTTTCAAGCGAATGGTCCATCTCCTCACGCCGGCATTCATTCAAGATATTTCCAAACGAAGTACCGCTATTCGTTACCAGTCGATGGTGAGAAATTCTATGTTGTTTTAGAACAGTACTAGATTCAAGTACAATGTTACAAGAACTGCAATAAAAATTACGTGGAAAATATACTACTTTTTTCAATCTAATTCTAATAACTTTCGGAACATTTATTAAAGAGACTTCTTGTTTAATATTTCCTTCATTTATTGTTATATCTGAACGCTCCGACATTCTGTCTTGGTGTAAAGCATCTAGACGATTCACAGGATCTTCTCCATCATCAAAGGTACTGGAACTCGTGGCAACCAATGGAAACATATTTGCAAAAGAACGTTCTGTGTAACATCCCTACAAAAAAACAAAGTGTATGATAAGTCTTCGATAGAAAGAATTATAATATTATCATAGAATTTTTGAAGTTATACTTCTTTAAACGCGTTTAAATCAGATGAGAGTGTAATTTTGGCGTGTGACATGTAACACATAATTTATTTTTTCACATAAAAATAAACGCACTCGATTGGATTCGAACCACCGATTGTTCGGTTATCAGCCGAACGCACTGCCTTTACGCCACAGTATGATACTCTAATCGTGCCGATTATACAGTATATTATAGTTTAGAATTATTCCGTTGCCTACGCAGCGAATTTATTATACAGTATAATATTATAGTTGAGAATTGTTCCGATGCCTAGGCAGCGCATTTATTATTGTCGGCCATTTGCAATTCCTTACGTAAACAAACTATTAAACGTCATAGTGGCAGTTGTTACTTTAACAATAAAAACACGATAAATAATTACATAATTTGGTAATATAAGTTAAAGTGTATAGAAACAAACCAACGGCGTTCCAATAAGCGGTCTTTTTATTGAGTGTGTAATTTAACAAGATAATTAAGAGCTAGTCGAAGAATCTAGATTATCACAAGTTTTGTATTTGTTTTGTTACGCCAAAGAAGTATAACTTCTAACGCGCGTACATAAGTACACACACCGATTTTTTTTTTATTCAAATTAATAATTTTGAAATAGTGTCACCAGACATAAAAAAGGCCCTGATGCCCGACAGTTCCAAATTCCAAATCAACGATTTAACTTTAATATCAAAACACCTCCCCAACTAAAAGGTTGCACAGCCCTGCAGTACAAACGAAACGTTTCAAACATTTTTGTTACGAACACATTTTTTACACGAAGTCCCTTTCAAGTGTAGACTGCAGGTACCTGCATCCAACCTTAAATACGGCGGACGGACGTAAAGTCCCGTTGTTCGGCCAAGCAGCTTCCCTTCACCCCACAGTTGTGGCGGTCCACCCCCGCGTCTCCTTACCTACCAACAGGCTTTTTGAAAAAAAAGTTGAGAGTTCGCAATTAACCCCTAAATAAACCGGACGCGGCAAAAATCGTTCCTCGACGGACGCGTCGCTCCTGCGGGAAGCGGCGTGGTCGCCAGGACAAGCCGGACGACATGTTACCCTAAATTGACATCAGTGCGCCCCTTTTGCCGATAACGTATTAATATTGATTCCCATAATTATCCCAGAACGCGCACCGCGTCCCCGATAAAGTGCCCCGGCGCCGATCGCGCCATTGTGTGAACAAATAATACAAAGTGAATGTGCGACAGCTAAATCTAAGACTCCTTTAAGTGCAATTAATGATGTATTCCTAACCTGTCTGGAACTTAATGTAATTAAATGTCCCTGCGCAGGGAAATTGTCAAATCAAAAATATGTGTTTTATATAATTAAACCCCGCGATGTCACGCATCTCCCAATCAAAATAATACTGAAGAAGATTCAACCACCGACATACAAGTGAGTGCCTCCCACCCATTCTTCCCGGTATTAATAGGTACCTCTGAAAATAAACTAATTAGGAAAAATGTACACCCACACAAACAAAGACTACTTCAAACCATTTCATCCCGCACCACACTTGGTTTTAATCATGCGTATCATGAGGCCCTACGTTTGAGTGAAGCACTAGCAGTTTTTACGTACGGCAGTGTGTGGTGTGCTTTCACTTGAGTTTACAGAGACTTTATAATAAAAAGTGTCCATGGAAGAAAAGAGCACGGAAAGCTAACAAATTAAATTATTCTATTACATTATATAATAAATATATAGTTCAAAAAACAAAACCCAATATTAATAGTATGTGAAGAGATTATCACGTCTGTAAGAAGATGCCTTAAAATTGTTGAACGAATTGGCATTTATGACGACAATGGAGGACTGTCCGATGGGCCTCTTTTCGGAGCAAATTCACTGTAGTGGTCAGGAGTAAAACCGATTATTTCCAATCGCCATTGAACATGACAAGTTAGACCAAGCGAAACTTAAACCTCACACCTTTTCACTGTGTGTTCGACTGCTCTAGTCTCATGAGCTGTTGGCCTGCCTACGACCAATGTGAAGCCCACAGATTCAATTCGCATTAGTCATAGGCAGGCCGATAGCTAATGTGACCAGATCAGTCATACGGACAGCGCAAAGATGTGAACACCGAGTTCTACAATTGAGGTCACGAGGGCTTTCTTGTGGTTAATTTTAAAACGTCTTACACGTAAGTCCTTTCCCCTTTAAAATCCCAATGAAATCATTCATTTTATTGCAATAATAGAGATTGCATAGGTAATAAAGAAATAAATGAAACAACTATAAATTATACCTCATTTACTGGAATACTTCGGTACTCATTAGAACATCCGGCTCCAGTGTTTCCGTGTTTAAACGTATGCATAGAAATATTTTTGAGTTGTTTTCCTGAATTATCTAGCTTGCCAGCTTGTAAATTATATATGTTGACAGCCTCAATCTGTAATCAGTGATAAATATACAATGATACATTGGTAATTATCTATTAAACAAAACTGTCAAACATTTTCAAAGCACAGACTTGCAATCTTGACTTGAATATATTTTTATGAAAAAGCTAAGGGAGGGTTAGTAAGCATGGTGAGTGACAAGCATTAACGGAAACGCCAAGCAAGTGTTACTAATTGTCACTCACAGATATATGCCAGATGGGGTAAGAAGATAAGATAAATAACAGAACAAAATGCTGGATTTTCCCAAAATTTACTTAACGTATAGAAACAACCATTACAAAACTAATAAATAAGTCAAAGTCAGAGTTCAAAGTTCCGTCACGATTTATTATATTGTAAGTACTTCATTGCAATTAACAACTATTTTATTGGAAAGATATAACGTGGAAAAATATTCTACCATGTTTCTATTGGAGTTTTTTTTATGAGATGTTTTATGTTGTTGAACGGTCGAAAATGCAAAATTTAACGCCATTCCGTCGTTGTAGATTGGTTTGTCGAATAGACCAAATGTCAAATGTTCAGGAGACGAAAAACAAATTTCATTATTCTATATTTAAATGCATGTAGGTATTTAAATTGTTGTTTTTACAGCATATGCATGCTGTATTCATTACAAAGTAATTTAAAGAAAAGGATGGTTCTGGTCCATTTAGATAGCATAGATCATTATGCATTAAAAGGTCGATTTCGACAAAAACGGATGTTTGACGGACGATTCGCCAGATGCAAATTTTGCAAGGTAGATAGATACCCATTCAAAAATGATATATCTGGCAAGAAAAACGCTAAATTGGCAATGGTGACAGTAGTGAGCATCGTTTCCGGAAACTTTTACGTACCAATGCTGTATCATAGTTCATCGTTGCCTTTTGTACAGGATTTTTTTCCATGTCCGATTCTAATGGATCATTGGTCCTCCAGTGAGTGGAGGTTTGTACTAACAGATCATATTTACGAAAAATGGACTTTGACTAAAATACAAATTAAAAAAACAATATGTGTATTTGCCAGACCCATGATTAGAACCTGGGGCCCACGACGATATATTATGCCAACGCTTAAGCTCCTCTGCCATCGTGGGCATGGCCCCCTCAAGGGGGAGCTGACAGGGCTCTAGCCGAGGGACCCGGGCTCGGGGAGGCCGTGGGTCGATCAGATATGTGAGATAAACATCCATCACAAATACGCTCTAACAGAAAAAAAGTCGCCAGCGGCGCTATTTCACGGAGGGGATATTATTATTTAAAAAATGTAGCTGTACGATGCAATTTTTGTTTGTTTTGTGTTGATACTCGAGAACTCCATAATTCAAGTAGGTAGATGTATTAAAACATACATACAAAAAATCGATAAAAACGCACTGTAGGCCCTTACTTTTTACCTACAACACAATTTTGAAAACGCTTCTGTTGTGTGTCACATATACCATTAAATTTAGCGATAAATAGGGGGGCGGGCGCCAAAGATCCTGTCCGGGGGGCCCGCTTTAGGATGTGGGGGCATTGATCGTGGGTGAGTATGAAATAGATGGCTAAATAAAACACTCAGTATATTATAAATAGCGACCAATAGCGAGGGCTGTGCGGGTGTTCAATGCACTCCCTAGAGATGTAGATATTTTTGGCGATCCATTATATATTCTGTTTTTTAAATTCTATTTTATTGTTTAATTTGTACTTTTTGAATCATTGTTGTTTTTTTTTAATTTTATTTCTTTTGTATAAAACTATTTTTGCTTTCTTTTTTTCTTCCACTTTGTTTTTTTCTGATTTTCCGAACTGATTATTTGTAATTTTTATTCTAAATGTCATGTTGTGAACGTCCTGAATTAATAATTTGTTATGTACTCAACGTGTCTTTTTTCAAATAAATAAATAAAAACTTAATAAAACCACTAGAATACAAGAGAAAGACAGAAGAAAATATAAATGTAAGTATATTAGAATGAACAATCTTGTATAATTTATATAAAATTCTCGTATGTACTCGAAAGTATAAGGTCGTACGTATCTGACAATTATGACAGCGTTATAATCACATATTTGATACCAATCAATATCAAATTACCTGTTTTATTGAATCTACAAAAAATTAAACATTACTCTCTGCAATGCTCTACGAACAACGCGTTATTTTTACCACGTTTTTCTTAGCTCGTATTCTTGTTTGTGAGGTGAAGTTTATCAGAACATGATGCCAATGCATTCTTTTAATACTTTTAGCCATCTTTAAGTAGAATTAATTAATTTTCAGTTAATTCTGTTTTATATTAAAAGTTAATTAGGAAGAAATCCGTAATCCAATCCACTATTATTGGTTGCTAAGGGGGTGGTTCTATCAAATAAATTATTAATATACACGTCCGTCACTATGGAAATTAAAATGACATTTCAGTATTCTATATTTGTTTTGTTTGTTTGATGCAAAATAGCAAAAAAATGATTTCTTGACAATTGCCTTATTTGTCCTAAATTATTAATACATAGAATTCTCAAGTTTATATGATTAAACAGAAAATTTAAAAACGTGGTACCTATATAAAAAGTTCTTTTTATCTTGTATTTTTTTAAACTCAATGCTAAGTTGCCGTCTCTTTCCAGTAGCTGTAAAGCATATTACGCTTCAACTGAGAAACAAACGCGGAGAATGACACAATAGAGAGATTAATAATATTGTTACCTGATGTATCTTTGTCATGTGTGAGTTCAGAGTGCGTGTGGTGTGGAACTTTCCCGAACAGAGTGGACACTTAAAACACTCGTCGGTTGCATCGTCCAGGGCATGAACGCGCTTCATGTGAGTTCGGCAATTACCTGAATAACAAGAGAGCATGAAACTCAAACTCAGATCAAATTAACCAGTTAAGTGCCCAAAGCGTCTTTGCACGCCCTAATTACACCAATTCTTATGTTAATTACTATCAATTAACTAATTGCGGCATAGAAAGTATTAATATATCTACATATTGAAACAGAAGGCCCAATTACCCCAGAAGACTTGCAGACCAAACCAAATTTAACTATCGTAGATTTTCAATAGCAATTACGCGGAACTATTCAGCTACCTACCAACTGGATGGTGTTAACGCTTTATTTGATTTGTTCATAATATAAAATGCTCGGTAACCAGTGTTAACAATACTTATTATAAGTAAACAAAAAATATATGGTGGCAACATTAAACTTCATCTTCCTCGATGGTGCTACAGCTCAAGTCAATCCCTGGCTTCCTCCACCGCCGTCCTCCAGACGGAACGGTCCTCCGCACGTCTTTTCCAGTTTCTGATTTTTAGCAGCTGGTTAGCATCTTTTGTGATGTTATCACCCCATCTTAGATTATAGAAATATATAGAGCTATTGCAAGTGTTTGTCCCTCAAAACACGACGAACTTTTTCACACACTTGCCTCGCCCCTTCACGCTTCCTCCACGAAGTTATTCGAAAATATGTGACTGTGTGCGTGTCGTAGTGTTGCCAGATATCGAATATTTATTCCAGTGTTATAATTTTACAAGCGATGTTTTTATAAATTATATTATGGCAACACTGGCGTGTTGGCTATGCACTTGGTAAAACATTACTCACTAAAATCGGCTCATGCGGAGGGCTTGCACTCCATCGTGTGCGTGGCTTTCCCACTGGCCTTTCCCCCTGGGTTTTCTTGAGGATCTTCATCGGTATTTGTGACTCAGGCATGCGCTGGACATGGGCTGCCCAGTTTAGCCTCGGTGGAGTTTTATGAAGGTGGAGAGTTTTGAATCTTGGTATAAGCGGTATAGTTCCGTGTTGTACCTAATTCTCCACTCCCCACCATCATTCGTGGGTCCGTATATCCGCCTCGGGATCTTTCTCTCAAAGCAGTCCACCATTTCAGCTGCTTTCATATTTAGCGTCCATGACTCGCACCCGTATGCAACGACTGTGCGTATGACGGTTTTATAGAGCTTGGTCTTAGTTTTTCTGTGGACATTTCTAGATTTGAATATGGGCAGCAATGGGAAGTCCGATTTATTTGCAGCGGTTATTTGGGCTTTCATTTCTTCCAGTTCCTCGTTCTCTTTTGTAATATTGGAACCGGTTGACAACCTCAAATTGATGGTTTCCAAAACTGGAACTTTGGCCCAGCCTACTCTGATTTTGTCGGCTTTGTACCATGACTATAGTTATGTTTGGCAACATTAAAAAATAGTCTTCCCTCATTATGCTGTTACATTAAATACCAATTGCAGATGACATTTAGACAATTAACTAGATGCTGATTGTATTTACTTAGATATTATTTTTGTTTTGTATTACTATTGTCTGTTAAAATAATGAATAAAGTCAGGTCGGTAATCATCGACACGATTGTGCCTATATAATAGAAATTGTTCCAATTCGGTCACGACTCTAGGGAACAACTCAAAAGTAACTATTCACGGGCCAAATGGTTGGTCTGATCATCTGCCAATGTAATTTGAGCTTAGCATAGTGGAAACTTACCCAACTGTTTGAAAGTTGCAGGGCAATGCTCGCACTTGTGCGGTTTTTTATCAGAATGTTGTATCATATGTAGTACCAGACTATTCTTTTGCGAGAACGAGGATTCACATTGGGCACACTGAAACCAAAATTCGACACATTTTAACATCGCATTAGGTTGTTGGGTCATCACTGTGTATTCTTCTTTCCTCGACGTTTCGGGGTCGTTGCAGAGGACGTTCATGAGAGAATTCTCTCTTGAAAATGGGCGCTGCAATGAGCTCGAAACGCCGGAAAAGACAAAAGAAGATATGATAACAATAGTTCGATAGCTGTGCGTGGCAACAAAGAACTAGGGAACGAGAGATATGGGAGGCCGTTAGTAAGCAGTGGTATCACCCCAGCCGGTGATGATTGTAATGCTTTCATCCACCAGCGTGACAGGAGAAAAATAATGAAATTAAAATACAAAATAGCGTTATCATAATTTCGCTAGATGTTGGTAAATCAGTTTAAATTACTCTGTCCACGTGCCAGCTAAAAGTGATTAATTAATTTCAAAAACAGATGGTAGGAGACTTAATATAGTTTTAACGTGTTTAAGGGCCACTGTGTATGACGGAGGCCGGTCGGTGATACTTAAGGTGACGACAGGTAGGTTAGCATAGTCACACGCAGTCCGTTTAAATTGTGTGCTGTTTTGTTATGGAGAAAGATGAAGTGAGGTAAAGTAGGAGAACCGCTACGAGAGTAATATAGCAAGGTTCAGTATGGATGGAGATAAAAGAATGCGTTGACAACGTGTTGTGGTTAGCCCACCTACCGGTCATTGCTATCCATCGGCTGGCCGTCGCCATAGGCCAAGGTTGGCGAACCGTTTTACGTACGCGTGCTAAAATTTCCTAATTATTTTTTTACTGTCTGACGTGCCGAGCACTTTTTTATAGGAACGAAAGACAAAGTTAAGAATTCTATTAAAAAGTTAAAAAAACTTAATTGAGTTATTGAGTATTTCTGTATTACTTCGTTTAGTTGTTTACTTACAAATTGACGCCAGAATTGCTCCGGTCAGATGAAGCATTCTTTCAATACAATGGTCTCAAGCATTGGTAAATCGATCAGAAACAGAGGTTCGCGGTGCGGCTTCTACCGCTGCCTGATGAGGTCAATGCGATAATATTATGTGTGACGTATAAGGACTAACCTATGCAATTTAAATAGATGAATAAACATGAATAGTATATGTCTGCTATTTTCTACAATGCGATCTGTCATAGTAAATATTATTAAAGACCGAAGAAAACACGAATGGCTGTCGTCATAATTTTTTAATATCAACATCTATTCAACATAAAACATTCGCGTGCCATGCAAAATCATCTAGCGTACCACTAGTGGCACGCGTGCCATATGTTCGCCATCATTGTCATAGGCGTTGGCTTTATCGGCCCACATGCTCAGCGTACATCAAAATGGAGCTTTTATGCTATTTTCAAAGCATGATCCAGGATATTCCGTAAACGTTGTAGATAATCTATTTACATAATTTTGAAGCCTTATTATCCTTTATATTTATTTAAACACGCGCGTTAACATGATCTTACTCCCTACTTTATTTATCGCTTGTCAATTTATGGCGTATGGTGTAGCTTAAGCCACTGGGATATGCTAATAGAAATGGCGTATTTCAAAAAAATACTACCTTATTCTTAGGTCAATAATTATTATAAAGCAAAATTATTCGTAGAATGTTTTTCACATTTGAATGGTCAAAGACATAGCTTATAATCAATATCTTTAAAATTATCTTAAAATGTGTAAATCTTGCCAATTTTTTGAATAATAAAATGCCTAATTCTTGTCAAATTTGGGATCGCAGAGATTATCAATATATTTTTTTATTGTAAATATTTCACTATAATAATGTCGACATAAATTTTACTAATGGTTTTGGTTTACCACTTCACATGGACGTACTGAAATATGACTATATTCTAAAACATTAGAGCGAGAGGTTTAAAATAATACTATTTTATGTAATGCTTAAAATACTTTATGCAGTCATCAAATGTTTAAAATAAATCTAAAAGATAATAAGGCTTCAAAATTATGTAAAAAGATTATCCACAACGTTTAATGAATGTCCAGAATTATGCTTTGAAAATAGCATAAAAGCTCTATTTTGACGTACGCTGAGCATGTCTCCCCTTAAACGCTATTATTTCGAAATAAGATTGTACTCACGATGAATGGTTTTTCACCTGTATGACTTCGGAGATGCCTCTCTAATAGGCTTGGCTTTGGAAAGTCTTTAAGGCAATATGTACACTGGTGTTTAACAATCTGCAAACAAAATACATACGTGCAAGCACAATATTGTAACAATACTATTCTATTTAAATCAATGGTGTGATAGTGTTACGTGTGAAGTCTCTTCGCGTCGCGTAGTCACAATCGTTTTAGACCATGCCCAGCTGAAGTATAGCCTTAAGGCGAAACGGCAAATAATTTTCAACTATAGGCGCGACGAAATTTTGGAGTCGCTGGCACTCGGAGACCGAATGTCGAGGTGTGAATACCTCAATTTGTTTCGTGATGGCGACGGGGGTATTAATTCTTAAATCGTGTAAAGATGACTAAAAACGTTACCCATTTACTTTAAAAGGAAAATATGTCAATGAATATATTATTATTGTTACTAATAGAACAATAAACATAACATTAAATGGACGCATGTTGACTTTTTATGACAAATTATGTTTTGTTCTGCACGCGTCATTTGCACAATCTTCGCGTCGCGTAGTCATGATCGTTTTAGACCGTGCCCCAGCTGAAGTATAGCCTTAATACAAACATCCACTCTGTGGAGGCCAATGTTATGATCTTATTAGGATCGTATTTAGGGAGAACAAATAACGGATGCTCACAATTTCTAAGAAAATTATAAGAAACATGTCAATATTACCAAGAATGACAGAGTTTTCATTTACGCTGCTATGCATAGAACAGATAATAAATATAATTCGGATAGGCAATATTCAACACCACAATATGTTGATGCAGGGTTTTGAATGTGCGAATATCCTACGAAAATGAAGCATGCATTATACACGTGCGATAGTGTGTAATACATCTGAATAGTATATTCAAGAATGACCTACCATTATGTCTTAAGCGTAGGGTGTTCAACCAATGTGTGCTACCCGTGCTCACGTATGGCTGCGAGACGTGGACCCTCAACACGAGAGATACCCAAAGACTAAGAGTCGCACAGCGAGGCATGGAGAGGTGTATGTTGGGCATCACGCGAAAGGACCGTAAGAGAAACGAATGGGTTAGGAAGCAGACAGGAGTACGCGATGTAATAGACGTTGCCAAACAGCTGAAATGAAGATGGGCGGGGCACATTGCTCGACAAAAGGACGGCCGCTAGACAAATGCCGTCATCCAATGGTACCTACCCAAGGGGTACGAAACGGCCACAGGGTCGCCCTAAAATCCGCTGGATTGACGGACTGATACAGTTCGGCGGAAATACGTGGCAGCGAACGACACAGGACCGAGAGAGTTGGAAGAAGCTTGGGGAGGCCTTCATCCAGCAGTGGATTGACCCCGGCTGATGATGACATCAATATTAAATGAGCGTCAATGCATAAATCGAGAGCAGTTGACAGAATTCGACGTATGACCTAATGGTACGTTTACATCTGACACTTATACCGTTATACTTATTTTATGTGTCGGACATAAAATTTCATTTACTGTTTACACCTGCATGGATCTGACATAAAATTCTGGTATACTTCTCGTTGAAATAAAGTCTCGACACTTTATTCAATGGCAACATTGGAATAAATATATGCGGTGTTTACATATGATATTGTAATTTATTCGGACACTTATTTTGTATACTTCTCAAAAACGTTATGTCAGTTGTCAATATGGGAATGTTAAAAAAGAAAGCAGCGAGTGTTATTATTTTAAGTCTTTTGGCAACAAAAAGGAGGAAAAAATGGTGTAGATGGGTGCGGGAATGGATTCAGCGACGAGAACTAGGTGCCTTCCGTTTAATGTCAGAGTTTAAAATCGAAGATCCAACTCAATTTGTGAACTTTAGTTTGCAAGATTGGACCTTTTGCCAAAAAACAAGACACACAATTCAGAAATGCGTAGAAGAACGATTAACAGTAACATTGCGATATCTAGCACTTGATCGTCATTGCATATTCAATATAATATTATCGTACCTAATACGAGTGCAGGTGTGGGCCAAAATGAATTAGGTAATACCATTTGAAGCGCATTTTTTCTTCACAGAGTGCATCAGAATTAATCGTATGTGCCGAGAACAAGCGATATTTTATTTTAGAACAAAATCCATAGAACACGGCACATCCGATTTATTTCTCATTGTCTATGATTTTTGACAGATCGCTACAGTACATTTATTAACGTAAACGTTGGGCATACATTCATGGTGTACCTATGATTATTGATTGTCCGTTGTTTTAGAAATATACATATGCAATTCACTAGGTACCTGTCAAACTACGAATATTGTGTCAGGTACTTGACATAAAAGTAGACGGTGGTCCAACTTCGGTGATATATCGCTCCAAGTTCGAACTTGTCGAATACGCGGTGTTTACATTTGCGTAGGTATATAAGTAGATTGAATAAGTGGTAGGTGAGAGTCGACACACGCAAAATAAGTGGCAGATACAAATATACTTACTGTTTACACTTAAGTGAATATGGTGTCATACATAAATATGACGATATAAGTGTCAAATGTAAACGTACCATTAGTTTATCTCGGATTATTCTTTACTCGAGATCAGTTACCTGCCACTCCTTACCCGTTAGGTATTTCAGTTCCCATTATTTCTGAATTAATGATTGCTACCATATATTGCTTTGCAGGAGTTTGTCGTCCGCGTATGGATAAGCAAGTCGACAGTTGGTCATTTAACTGGTAATTATTATTCTAGTAGGTACTGAAAATATTTGACGATCCTACTGTCAGATGGGGGCGTATACGGAATATATTAAATGTAGTGTTCGATGTGTGGATTATCACTTTGGGAGTCGTCGATGTGTCGTAGGTTATGGTGTTGAAGATGATGAGGAAGAAGTCGAAGATGTATGCAGGAGCGAATTTTATTTACAGCGTAATGGTCGGTACGATAGTATAAATACGATGACAGTACATATTACGTACTAAGATAGTTACGAGCCAGGTACATAGATTCACATTTGACATTTTGATAAATCATTATTCGTAATTTATACAATCAAAAGTAATACCTAAACATTATATTCTAGTACATAATTATATTGAACAAGTCAGCGGTTTAAATACGAGTAGCTGTGAATTTTATTTATTATTACTGTCATAATATAATATGATACTATGGGAATGGATATTAGACTAATTTTCCATTGCGATACCGTCTTTAATATCGCCAATCAATCTGATGACACAGGTAAACAGTTGTTTACCGGTATATGAGTCGCTGGGAATGTATTATTGCAGTCGAATAATTTAATACATTGAAAATAGATATTTGATCAATAATATACTGACAGCTACAAATATACATACGTCGATTCGGGACAGTGGGAGCGGACCCTAATACAGCAATTGATACAATTTATAAATAAAACAAACAGTGTGATACCTTATTTACTGGACTGCTTTGAGCTTGATGACGTCCAGATGAAGGTCTGTCATTTTCATATGGACGTATTTCAACTACTTCGAAATCTCTTTTAAGTGTGTCCAGCTGGTAACTGATTTCCAATTTTATGTTGGAGTTGTCTATCATTGTATCCTGAAGTAAATGAAATAAAGAGTCAGTTTATCATAAGGCAAAAATTCCAAAATTACTTAGATAACATGTTGATGCAGCAATTATGTTTATCAGAGATAGATAGTGTAACTTTCCGGTGTGGATTCCTCTTCACCATCTGCTCATTCTTAGTCAGGATCACCAGGGAGATACACCGATTACTGATGAGACATAACTATGACGTTTTAAAGGAGTATATACTTCTCATCAACGAAGGAGAACAATGGAGTATATTAAATATGGATTAGGCAAAAGCCACAGTATTTAAGCGACAGTACAAGCACGGAATATAGATTAATTTAAAAGTTGTATACCAATTCCATTGACTTGCATAGAAGTATGTCATGAAATTCATGCCCCCATCAAACCACATCGCTCCGCACAATAATCGGTCTTAATCAGGTGTTCACGGGACGCTAAGTTTGGTGTGAAGCATTTTTAACTGGGAGCAATTACTCAAGATCACTATGCACTCAATATGCTTTGAAAAAATGTACAAGACTTTAAACCCACGTGGCCACGTAAGAGAGGGCATGTTGGGGTAAATTATAAATACGTAGGTAACAAATAACAAACTGCCGAACAATCTACGTTGGCAATAAGACGACGTACATTTTCTAATTGGAACAAAATTTATCTTTGTGGCGACCATATCGGACGGTCTGGTTGGTCCAGAAGCTGGTTGAACCGACATGGTCAGCTCTTTTCTTTCCGTATGCATTATTATGTCAAATTATTGTCTAGTAATACGACAAATCCATCATTAGGAAAAAATTGCGCTATGACATATCGTCGATATAGGATTGGTTTGTCGAATATCCGTTATTTTCAAAATCGACCTTTGAATGCAGGATGATTTTTTGTATCTAAATCGACCAGAACAACCCTGTTCTTTAAATTAATTTGTAATGAATGCAGCATTCATATGCTGTTAAAACAACAATTTATATACCTCCAAGTATTTAAATATAGGATAATGAAATTTGTTTTCGTCTCCTGAACATTTGACATTTGGTCTATTCGACAAACCAATCCTACAGCGATGATAAGTCAACAATCTCAACATTTAAGGCTCTAGGCCTAGCTTGAAGGTAATGTATATTTATTTCGTCGCATTTTTGTATATAAACACTACATCTGTATAATTACTACATTTATGCCCAAAGAGTAATAAAATTTGATTGTTAAATACCTTTGAATTGCTATGAAACAGTCGTTTATCGCTGATTTCACCGTCGATTTGTCCATATAAGGGATCAACTTCATATTTGATTTCCATTTTAGGTACAATTTCAACCTAAAAATGACACGTACTTATAAATTCACTCAAGTCTCGAAATGGACCGGAACGCACCGGAGCGCCGTCCGGTTCGTAAAATCCCAAAAATTATCGCTCCGTCTCGTGGACATATTAAATTGACAGTGAGCTAGATTTTCCATTTAATGTAAACATCTAAATGTTTGTCCACACTGGTAACCTTGTTAAATTTCACGATGATTATCAAAATTTGTTTGACCAAAAATTATTTTAATCGAAATTTAACGAGGTTGCCAGCAACTTGTTGCCAATGTGGACACGGCATAACACACTTATTTTTATAAAATACACAAGCAATTAGATAACTGTATTAACATTTTCATAAAATATTGAGCGCTCCGGTTAGTAAAATATTCCATTTCGAGCGGTGAATTCACTTCTTTACCAATAATGAATACACCTTTTTTTCTTTTATTCAATTAATAAGTCACAAGATTTTGAAAATGTAACATTCCATATATTGAATATACATAACTTGAAAACACACCCCTCTCTCAAATATTATTTTTTTCTAGTGAGTATATATCTGAGGTGTTTTCAAGTTATGTATGTTCAATACATGGAATGTAACATTCTCAAAATCTTGTGAATTATTAATTCAATATTAGAAATGGTTTATTAAAAATTGTTAGCAAGTTCAAGTAGACGTTATAACTCAAATATTTGGCGAGAGCCGGGCGTTAAGGTAACTAATATTCCTTGATTTAATACACAAAAACCGATAGTCAATAATAACGCAATTTGATAAGCATTTTATATAATGACCTACTAGTTTAAATTGTTATTAGATATGAGGCTCATAGCATAATTGGCTAATGCACAGATTGGCGCGACACCAATGGTTATACGGGTTCAAATCTCGAGTTGAATTTTTTTTTCAAATATGATGTTTTCTAATGGGTATATTATATCTAAGGTGTTTTCAAGTTATGTATGTTCAATAACGAATAATAAAATTGACGTGACGTTCCTAGACAAAATGCCGCCCTAAGGCAGTGCCAAAACCCCGACCCATTTTTATACAGTATCTTTTATCATCCTTTCATGATTCCAATATCTAAGAAATGTGTCGTATGGATATATTAGATACTAATAAAATATAATTACCACTAAATCAAATTTTATTTATATGCCATCTCTGCTTCAATAGACAATATTGCGAGACCACGGTTTCAGATGCATTTAAAAATACACTTGATAACTTCCAGAACTCACGAGTGACTGGCAAGAATATCTATGGATATATTTTAAATTAGATAAGTATGTACCTCTCTATGATTCAAATATAATTCGCAAATTTGCACGTGTCATTGCTGGTTATCAAGGACATGACGTCCAAGGACAACGGAAATAAACTAGACATCGCGAAACCGACGAAAAAGTTAGTGTCCTGTTAAACCTTTTATGTCAATAATTAATACATTTTGTTTCCAACCAGTGAAAAAACCAGTGAGCTGATTTTTTTAATGAAAATATATTTCCGTTACTAATAAGTTAATGTAGCTATTTCTACATATACCTACCTAACGATTCTCCTTGATTTGCCACCGTTCAAATAACTGCCGCCTCCAAGCGATGCCCAATCTGCCTACCCCCGCGGACGTCACTTTTTACAATATAATTAATTAGTTTAGTACCCACCTGTGAATCATTAACCATCTGCCCAGTCGAGCAAACACCGAATTCCTCAAACTGATGACAGCTTTTATCTACGTCAGGTTTGATATCAACCTACAAACAAACCAATATGTATGTATACAGTTTCAACCAAACGTTTCGAATAGAGTGAATGAGCGTAAAAAATATTGTCTAATGCTGGTATTAAATATTAAGCATTATCAAAATTACCTGAATTGTGTTATCGTCCAAAAGTTCTGGTGATAATCGACCATCCGGACAAAGCGAATGGATATGTGGTATAATATTATAATCCATAACACTGCGCAGTGTTTCGCTATCAGACTCGACGTCTAGTGGTTCACTTTTAATGTCCATTTTAACAATAATATAAAACGAGTGAGAGACATGTGTCAGAATAGGTTAGAACGCTGTCAAACGCTGCAAGTATTGCCATAATAGAAATGTTTACATATCTAATTATTCATACAGCAGATAGCGATCACTATTATAATAAAATATTAAAATTAGCACTCGTGAATGTATTTTAATTAGACTTGTATAGGACTAGAATACATAATTAGTAGCGTGAGTTTATCAAACTATTAAGAAACAAAATGTCGTCGCATCATTATTAGAGCAGTGTTGCCATATTTTTGTCACCGAATTATAGTACGCAGTAATAAAAATTATTACATTATTCGCTATTGACTCTGAAGTCCCTTGAGATGTTGATCGTATTTTTGCCTTGTGTTCTTCTGCGCTGGCCCTTTTTCACCCCCTTTTCTTCTCGATTATTTACCTCTCTGGTTGTTCATCTTGTTTTTTACCGGCTGGCAGGACTGACGCTTGTATTGTGGCGTGCTTTGTCTTTGGTATTCAATTGTGTGATTGTATTGCTTTCGTTCGAAGCGAGAAAATTTTGTCAAACGTTAAACTGTGAAATTTGTGCAATAATGGAGCGTAATGAAGCCAACAACGTCGCGGAGGGACTAGCGATGGAGACCGACTCGAATGATTCGGAATTGCTGTTGGACGATCCAGTGCGTGAATTGAGGGCAACAGTAATGTCTCTTGACAATAAGGTATCACAGATTTTTTCAATCTTGACCCAACAGGGCCTGCCTGCAGCGGTGCCTACTCCGCAGAGGCCGACGGTAAATATCGACTCTCCGGTAAGTTTTTTACGGCCGCCCGCAAGGCCTGAGACAGCGGAAAAACCCAACAGGATTCCGTTGCCTGTTTTTAACGTCATAGTTCAGGAGCCTGCTTTTCCGACGCCAGACAAAGCTCGGGTAGCGGAACTTACCAGGCTCCAACTGTTCGACACAGATAATTGGGCGGGGGTTCGCTACGCTGAAACCCAAAAACAATATTTGGCGGCCCCGTCTTTTGTTGAATTGGGACTCAACGATGAGTTACGCCCCTACGACCATTCATCGCAAACAATACATTTAATGGAGCGTACGATTGCCGGCCTCCAAAATGCGATGCTCGCTCAAAAAGAGTGTATTCGGGACGCGTTGCAGCGAGTGGTCGACTCTGTCAGCGACCACACCATCGGTACGGCTCTTTTTGAGACGGTCGTAAAGGAGTTCGGGCCCTCTTCAGCACTCAACAAAGTGTCTGAAGACGTCACCCGAATCCTTTGTGGAAAGCGGGCAGAGTTAGTTCAGACGAGGCGGAAGAAAATCCTCTCCGGTATAAGAGACACCTTCACCCGAGAGGCTCTTAACAAGATCCCACCTAGCGCCGAACACATCTTCAATAAAGATAAACTGGCGGTATTCCTAGAGAGAGGTGGGGGTCGTGAGAAGGTCTTCGATCAGACCACCAAAGTGGTTGACCAGGTCAGGGAGAGTCAACCTAGCACTTCGTCAGGTGGACGCAAGGACACCTTTCGGAGGCAAGGATATACGAGGAGGATACCAGACCAGGTTAGAGGTGGCCTGCCGAGAGGCCCACGCCCATCCAACCGAGGTTTTCCCAGAGATAACCGAGGTGGTGCAAGGGGCACTTACCCAAGACGCAGGTGACCGGGTCTCCCTCACCACGTTCAAAGGGGGACGCCTCCAGCATTTCCAGGAAATCTGGCAGGCCAAGGGTGCACCACCACCATTATTAAAAATAATAACGGGAACCCGTATTCCGTTTATAAAGAAACCCCCTCTAATAATGCCTTCCGTGCAATTCCAGAAGGATTTCCAAACGCGACAATCGCCGGAGATCACTTCACAAATCGCGGAACTGAAGGAATCGGGAGTATTGGAATTGGCAGAACCATCTCCAAGCTTCCTCTCAACCCTGTTCCTAGTAAGGAAGCAAGACGGCAGTCAACGACCCGTCTTCAACCTAAAACGCCTAAACGGTTTCCTACAACCAAGGCCGTTCAAACTGTTCCACCACTTCAAGGTCCCAACATTCCTGCAAAGGGAAGACTGGTTAGTAAAAATAGACCTAAGCCAAGCGTACCTACATGTACCTATAGCTATACAACATCGCCGATTTCTTCGGCTAGTTTACCAAGGAGAACTTCAATTCACGTGCCTTCCATTCGGACTGTCGGCAGCACCAAGACTGTTTGCCTCGTTAACAAACTGGGTGGCCGAACACCTCCGGGGAAAGGGTATGAGAATCGTCACTTACTTAGACGACTTTCTGATGGCAAATCAGTCCAGAGAGATTCTCCTGTCGCAACTGACTTATATGATAGATTTCATGCAAGCTCTAGGCTGGATAATCAACAAGAAAAAATCTTGTCTGATTCCAAGCCAACAGCGGGAGTTCTTGGGTATCACGTGGGATACTCACAACAATCGGAAATATCTATCAACAGAGAAGTGCACATCACTTCGTCACCACCTGCAATTGCAGATCCAAAAAGGCAGTTGGTCGCTCAGGCAGGCCCAAAGCCTCCTCGGGCGACTCAACTTTGCAACCTTCGTCACTCCACAGGGAGGTTGCATTGCCGACGTCTACAACGTACGAGCGCTCAATTATCGAGGAGCCACCCTTACAAATCAGCATCGATTCCTCCACAAGCTCGAGAGGACATCATGTGGTGGATTCGAGCGGTGGGCTCTTCAGGAAAGATTCACAGGGCAACCTATAATCACTTCCTCACCACAGACGCAGCCGATTCAGGCTGGGGAGCGCAGTTAGACGAGTACCACCTATCAGGTACATGGACAAAACGCCAATCCACGTGGCACTTTAACCGAAAAGAGCTGTTTGCGGTACTTTCAGCCATACAACTCCGGGAACAAACGCTCAGGGGATCAGAATTACTCCTACAAACCGACAACAAAACAGTGGTGGCCTACATCAACAACGAAGGGGGCACAAAGTCCGCAAGCCTACTAAGTCTTTGCCGACAGATCCTGGAAATCGCCAACCAGGCCAGTATATCATTGACTGCACAATACCTTCCAGGAAAATACAACTGCGTGGCAGACCATCTCTCACGCAGCAAAATTATCCCAGAATGGCACCTAGTTATGGTGGCTACAGCTCCCCTATTTCAAAGATGGGGACTCCCAGACGTAGACCTGTTCGCGTCCAACACAGCCCATGTTGTCGCAACCTATGTCTCACGAAATCCGAACGATGCTCTTGCACTGTTCCACGATGCCTTCAGTCGACAGTGGGACTTCAAACTAGCCTGGATATTCCCGCCACCGAATCTAATTCCACAAGTATTGGCACACCTGAACATGGCAAGGGGAAAATATTTACTAGTGGCCCCATGGTGGAAGAAGTGTTTTTGGAGCGCAGACCTACAGCAGAGATCACTGGAACCCTCTACCCGATCCCGCACTTGGAGTCATTTCTAGTGGATACAGTGACAAACCATTCACCTCCACAAGTCCGGGACCTATCACTCCAGTTATGGATAATTTTGGGTGGGCAGAGTTAGTTTCTAGCTGGTCGGTAGAGGACAGATCACTTCTCACTTCTGGCTGGCGACCATCCACTTTGAAGACTTATAGACCGGCATGGGACAAATGGAAGACATGGTGCATGGCCAACACGATAAGCTATAATACCCCCGAGCCGATTGAAGTGGCTAGATACCTGGGTCACTTATACAATAAGGAAGGTCTTTCATATAACACTATTCTTGTACATAAGTCAGCCATAGCTACCTTTTGCAAACCTATGATCAGTAAAGACATCAGCAGTAACATAGTAGTGCGTCATATGTTAAAAGCCATATCCACCCGCAAGACTAGACCTACAAAACCACCGATTTGGGATCCTAGAATAATCGTGGACTACCTCAAGAAAACAACACCACTAGTATACAACCTATATGAGGTTTCACGCAGAACAGCTATACTATTATTACTCGCATCGGGACGACGGGTTCATGACCTTACCCTACTCAGTATAGCGGATAATGGCCTAGTCGATAATGGCGACCATATAATTCTATGGCCAGTGTTTGGTTCCAAGACGGACACATCAAGGCACCGCCAATCTGGATGGAAATTAAGCGCTTCCAGTTGCCAAAACATCGATCCAGTTTTTTGGCTACGAAAACTTATCTGCGTTTCCAATGAGAGAAGAGAAGAGGGTGGTAATATTCCGGCATTATTTATCTCGTCAAGAGGCCCCCCAAAACCTGCGACTCGAGCAGTCATTGGAAATTGGGTGAAGTCAGTACTCGCTGATGCAGGGGTACAGGAATCACCAGGCAGTACTCGATCAGCAGTCGCCTCTCTAAATTGGTTAGAGAACTACCCCATAGATGACATCCTGCAGAGAGGTAATTGGCGCCAAGAAGCTACTGTTAAGACATTTTACCAGAGACCGATAGACACACAGACTTCTACAGCGGGGGAACAAAATATGTTGACCTCTCTATTCAGCCCGGTACACTGAGCCTAAAAGCAAGGAGATTTTATACCTGATTCTCATGTTAGGTTAGCTACCTTATCTTGCAGGATCTATCTTGCTTTACCAGGTGATAACAAACAGATATCTCAAGGGACTTCAGAGTCAATAGCGAATAATGAAAGGAGTTTTACCTACCATTAAAACTCTTATTATTCTTGTTGACTCTGAAGTCCAGAGAACACCTACCTGGTTTCCTTGAGACATATCAAATTGAATACCAAAGACAAAGCACGCCACAATACAAGCGTCAGTCCTGCCAGCCGGTAAAAAACAAGATGAACAACCAGAGAGGTAAATAATCGAGAAGAAAAGGGGGTAAAAAGGGGCCAGCGCAGAAGAACACAAGGCAAAAATACGATCAACATCTCAAGGGACTTCAGAGTCAACAAGAATAATAAGAGTTTTAATGGTAGGTAAAACTCCTTTCATTATTGACAAATATAATATTATTATTAGTTCTACCTACCCGTTGACTGACCGATACTTTTTTGAGAAAATTCTTACAGCCAAAATCAAGTAAGTACTTAATTATTTGTCTAATTTACTATTATATGAAATAGGTAGGTGCCCTATAGCATTTCGAAAACAAAAAACTGGGAATTTGTATATTCCATGAACCTTCTTTTATTTACCTAGGACCTATCCTCTGCCAAAAAAATATGTTTTAAAGCAAATTTAGAGAAATTTCGTTTCAGATTTAAAAAAAAAAACGCGTTTTCGCAGATCAGGCCGTCACTCCAATTCTGATAAAGAACTTTATTATTATGCCAAGTTCTTTTGTTCTAACCACCGCCAGGGCACCTTTCAATAACAACACTATTCATCGCAGAGCAGCGAATCCGTTCTTCCCATGAGGACATCAAATCTTTCACCCATCAGCCTAAGCCAAGGCCTGAACAAAAACGATGCACAAGTGCGAGTGAGAATGTATTCGGCACCCTTATAATCTCTGCGATACGCACTAGGGTAAGATAAAAGGTTTACAGATGTGTAGAAGATTTGGTACTGTTCGGTTAAACCGGACACAGCGGAAAACGCATTTTTAAAATTGCCGATAAACTGGATTATTTGTTAGTTTGGGTTAGTTTAGGTTAAGTTAGGTTGGGTTAGGTTAGGTTAGGTTTGGTTAGGTTAACCTAACAAATAATCAAGTTTATCGGCAATTTTAAAAATGCGTTTTCCGCTGTGTCCGGTTTAACCGAACAGTACCGAAGATTTTGTTGTCGGCGTAGATAAATCTTAGTTTGTTGCTTAACTAAGCTTCGATAACCTGCGAGCGCGTGTTGCTAAAATTGATATTTTTTGTGTTAAACATAAAGTCAGTGGTAAATATTTATAGTTAATTAAGTAGAAAAGATGGTTCTGTGTGTTGTATTAAAATGTAGTAGCCGTACTGATAAGCAAGAAGATGATATTATGTTTCATAGGTAAGCTGATACATGTTCGTGATAATTTATTTGTATATTATTATATATTTTAATATCAAGTGACCGTGTTTCTTTAAAATAACTATAATATAAGGCCTAAACTAATTTTTCTCTTCAAATGAGACTTTACAAACGAGGGCACCGAACGTGGGGAAGGTAGAATGGACGTAGATAGCCAATTTCCCCTTTTATAGAGATGCCCTGTGGTGAAAATCTATCCACCAAAAATATCAATAAATGTTTAGAAATCAGCACCATAAACATAGTTGAAGCCAACATATAAAGATCTACCCACAAATCATCATTATTGTTTTCTTGAAAGTTGTTTTTTTATTAAATTATAACGCATAGGCGCACTTTCCCCATAGATGCCAAATCAAAATCAAGACCTTTTTTATACTTACATCATTCGAACAACTTGATTCTCTCTGCTATTAACCTAATTATTAACGTTTATTTTATTTAATATTTTAAAAATCCTCCCTCAGTTAAACCTCCCTCAACAAACCATTTATAGTTTTTGGTATACTTTGAGCGATACTACGACAAAATTGTGCACAATTTTTCATTTATACTTTTTTTGTTTTCGTTGGATTAAGAATACATAGTATTACACATATTATTGTTGGTTCATTTTTATAAATTCATTTAGATCAGCCTAGGCCAAAATATATAATATTAAAAATAATATTTTATCTCTAAAATATAAAAAGTTATGTATGATTTAATTGCATAATTTCAGACATTTTATAGATAGAAGAGATTTTTTTGACTATAATCTATTATGGCTTAATTTTCGCAGGTTCGTATTGATTTTTAAGACTAACTAACACCATCTGTAAATTATTGTAGTCTTATTTCAATGACAACAAATACGTTATGACTGAGAAAGTTTAGTGTGCACTCAGGGACGGCTCTAGTAAAGGAGCAAAGTGTGCAGTGCACTCCCATCATAGATTAAATAAAAATATATAATATAAAACCCCCATGTATTCAGAAAAATGCGATATCGAAAACTTATGCGAAATCACTCATTTTAAATTCCGCGCGTTTCCGAACAATGGTAATGCAAGCGCTCAACACTTCGCCTCAGTCACCCATACACACAAATGTCGAAAAAACAATGTCGATGAGACGCGACCAATACACACGTAATAATTCCATCGATGTGATACGCCAGGTGCATTATTCGAAGTGTTCCTTGAATTTACGCACATTTTACACGCACACATTTATAGCGGACAACCACAACGACAAAAGAAATGAAGCTTGTAGAATCAAAATCACCAAAGTTCTATAAGACTACATGAGTCTTCGTTGGAAACGATGTTTTTCATCTACTTTTCATTTCAAGTACAGTGTACCGGTCGAAAGCACACACACATTAACTAGTCGTTTGGACTTTTATACACAAACCTCACTAACCAATATGAATATTCCTACATATAACTCAGGCGACGCGTCGAGGTACAGTTGGAAGCCTAATTATTATAATGAAATGACGAACTTCATGTCGATGCATATTGTGTCAAAAATAGAATCATCACGACTGTTAGTTTGGTTGATATAGTCTATGGGTTGATCGTTCGACAGTTGGGTTTATAATATAGATTTAATAGTGTTTACAATGAGTACCGTGTATTCAGTTGCATATATTAAGGACAATCGTCACGATTTTTCCAAACGAATTGATATTAAAGTGGCAGGCCGTCCTTTGCCATGTATAAATTTAATTCAAAAGTGTACAGTGAAAACGAAGATTGTTAATCGGAAATTTAATGTGCAAATGTACTCAAAAACACAATGGCTTTGCGGATGTAATATTCTTAATACCCTATTTTGTTTTCCGTGTCTGTTGTTCGGCGGAGATGTTAACTGGACGGTCCATGGGATTCAAGACTTGGTCCACCTGTCAGTAAAAATCAAAAAACACAGTGGTTCAGAAAAACATATTTTAAATGAAATGCAACTTGCAGTCTTGGGAGAAATAGATATACGTTCACAATTGGATGCAGGGTACCGTTTATCTGTGAAACAATTTAATGAACGTGTCGACAAAAATCGTTATATTTTATCCAGATTGATTGACTGTGTGAAGTTCTGTGGTGCATTTGAATTAGCTCTTAGAGGACATGATGAATCTGCAGATTCAAATAATCCAGGTGTTTACCGAGGGCTTATTGACTTTGTCTCGGAAATTGACATAGCCATGAAACAGCATTTGGAGAGCAATAGTGTTTTTAAGGGTACGTCAAAAACGATTCAAAATGACATTTTAGATTCGATTCTAGAGGTGTGCCGTAACGAAATTAAAAATGAAATATCACAAAGCAAGTTTGTAGCTATACAAGCAGATGAAACAACGGACATATCTACTACAGAACAACTTGTTTTGGTCATAAGGTATGAACTACGAGGACAGATACATGAACGATTCTGGAAATTTATGACGCCGAAAAACCACACTGCGGCAGGTATTGCATCTGAAATTTTGAAAGAACTAGAACTTCTCGACATTAAACAAGCACAACTAATTGGCCAGAGTTATGACGGCGCATCCGTGATGAGTGGCCGATTAGGTGGTGTACAGGCTTTGATAAAAGCTTCGTATCCACACGCACACTTCATACATTGTTATGCACATCAATTGAATTTAATAATGGAAAGAAGTGTTTCAGCTAACACCATAGTCCGAAACTTTTTTGCTAATTTACGAGCGTTTCCAATTTTTTTTTCGAGGTCTGCGAAGCGAACTGATATCTTGAAAGAAATAGTTCATAGAAAAATACCAGCAGCACCAACAACGAGGTGGAATTTTAATATAAGAACAGTTACTGTTGTGCATACTTATCGCGATCAGTTAAAAGAGTGCATGGAACACATTTTAGAATCTGAAAATTTAGACGCCGATACCATTAATCAAGCTGGAATGTTGTTACGGTATTTAAACGAAGACAATTTTAACTATTGGTTAGATTTCTTTGCCAAAATTATGCCAAACTGTGATATACTTTTTAAACAACTTCAATCGAGGTCAAAGGACGTGTTGGAGATAAATATGGACATTGAACACTTTACGCGTGCTATAGAACGTATTCGTCAAAATAATCATATGTCACAAATTCAACCATCGAAAAAACGTCGTCCCAATGATTTACCTCATTCTGTGATATGCAATGAAGTATGCGACATTATAGTGAACTAAGCGAAAGATCGTTTCGAATATTAAGGTCATTTAGTAATAGCCAAATTGTTTTTTAGTGAAAAGTTCCGGGATTATCATACAAATTTTCCAACTACAGATTTTAATACGGTAACCTCATTATACGACATTATTGACAAATTTAAACTTAAAAATGAACTAATAGTCTTATACAGTAGAGAAGATTTCTACGTTACTGATGGAGCATTGTCGATACTTCAACTTTTCACTAATAATAATTTACTGGAAGTATTTAGTGAAAGTGTTACCCTATTAAAAATAATTTGTACAATTCCGATGACTTCAGTGGAAAGTGAGCGTTGTTTCTCAACTTTAAAGAGGGTTAAGTCATTTTTGAGAAATACTATGTCTCAAGGCAGGCTAAATGCTCTTGCGATGCTAAGTATAGAAAAACAATTGATATCGTCAATACCAGACTTTAATATTCGTGTTATTGACGTGTTTTCAAAATCCAAGGATCGGAGGATGGACTTCTTGCATAAATAGGTGAGTCTTTTTTGCACTCCCTCATATTCTTGTCACCGGCCGCCACTGTGTGCACTATTTATGGTGGATCTTAACAACTTACCTCCACTCTTCGCCACTGCTCGGGATAGAATGTAGCGGTCATCCAAGTCACTGTAATTCGGTTGGCTTGAACAACCACCAACCCTTGAGGCCACGTTTAAATTCTCAAATGTTTATTACCACGCACGTTCATCGGGCTAGGTGAGAATCTAACCCTGACTATTGGGTCTGTTTTGGCTGAATGAGCTTCTCGTACATCTGATTTTTTTAACGACGAATAGGATTCATGGTATTATATGATTTACCTCTCCTCCCCTAGTAAGAAATCCACATCCTATTATATTTTGTGTTCCTCGCTATCATCGATGCCATTAATCATTAAGAATTAGCGAAAGACGACAAATTCATAATTTTTTAATCATTTTTTAATCAGTTTTCATCGGAAAGGAAACCAAAAATATTTTCGTAGAAAACTCTCATTTAGCTACATCAAAAAAAACATATGCGAGGAAACTACATCTTTAAAATGATAAACATTCATGAATACGCATTGTTCAGTGGCCTCCCTGTCATCACACTTGAAAGCATGCTATGCCTGACTGCATCCATGAGGCCAAGGGCGCTTGCGGCTTGCAAGGAGGTGGAAGAATTACATTTTAGTTGTATTACCCTATGATAATGACTTGAATCGTTTTCTTTTCAGCATAGTACAACAAACTCCACCAACATAAAGGTTGAAATTATTTACCAGCCAGACGACTCCGAAGGAGTTTTCGAATATAGCACTTTCAAATCCGAATATGCTTACTCTCAAAGCAGACCAGTAATGAAGGTATGATTTTTATTTATTTAAACTCAACATATTGAATATCGTCAGTCGCCAATGCTACAAATTTTTACAAAAATGTTATAAATCACTAAAAACCAAGCTTTGTGTGTATATTTATATAATAACTCTGTAACTAATACTATTAACATAAGATTAAAACAATCAAACACATTGAATAAAAACTCCGTTGATAATTAATACCTAGTAGCTTTTTCAACTGTCAGAAAAAGTGTTAAGTACGAGTCGTACATACTAGTCGTCGCGTACTGTACGACGTTATGAGTATCTGTTTCATTTGACACATTGAGAATGTATCTCTATTTCTTTCTCGGACATTGACCAAAATTTATCATAATGCTGCGACAAAACAAAGAAAAAAATCACTCTATGTAGAATTTAGCGGCCTTCCACAAAGCCGCAATCCATTTAACTAACAGGAAAGCCAGGATAAAGTTCTTTCATGGCATCCGCAACACGTGGTCGACCCGGGTCTAACAGCGCCATATCATACTCAGTTAATCCTCGTGTCTCCTCGTTAGTCATACCACCGCACCCCCAGTATCCGACGCGGACATTTGTTGTCAAAGATCAGTAAAGTTCCCTCCACCCTTCTTGGACCCGAGTTTTTTGCAGCTACGTATATCCACCAAACTTTATGGGTTCGTCTATCCAGCGGGTTATGGCGTCCCTGTGGGCATTTAGTGCTCCTTGGGTACCACTGTAGAACGGCATTTGTCCAGCGATCGTCCACTCACTGTGAGACATGTCCGGCCTGTTGCTATTTCATCTGCTTAGCGACTTTGCGTACTCTTGTCTGCTACAATGGGAAGTCACTTGAAGATACTATTCAGAAATGCAAAAAGTATCAACATCATTATATGAATACATATTGCATTTATAAGGTTATTCACCAACATGTCTCATTTCATGTTTTTTAAGTCTCTAAAGTCGTGAACAACTATAAGAAAATACATTGTATTTATATGGTTCAGATCCGGGCGTCTCTATGTTTATTTATTGCATTTATAAGGTTTTTCACCAGTATGTCTCATTTTATGTCGTTTAAGCCTACTACGAAACGAGCATCGATATGAACATTCATTGCATGTATATGGTTTTTCACCAGTATGAGTCATTTTATGTGAATTAAGATGACTTTTTTGCGAGCATATATATGGACATACATTACATGTATATGGTTTTTCGCCAGTATGTGTCCTTTTATGTATTTTAAGACCGCTAAGTTCCAAACATCTATATGAACATTCATTGCATTTATAAGGTTTTTCACCAGTATGTGTCATTTTATGTCGTTTAAGACTGCTAGGATCCGAACATTTATACGAACATTCATGGCATTTATAAGGTTTTTCACCAGTATGTGTCATTATATGTATTTTAAGATGAAATAGTCGTGAGCATCTAAATGAACATACATTGCATTTTATTGGTTTTTCATCAAAATGTGTCATTTTATGTGCTTTAAGTTTACTAAATTTCGAGCATTTTCTGTATTTATTAGGTGCTTGGCTTTGGTTATCAATCAAATTAGTGTGAACCATTTTGTGACATTTTAGAGCACTTCCGCTACAAAAAACTGCGTTACAAATGCAGCAAATGAAATTACGTGAGAAATGCATTACTCTTCTTAAAATAAGTCGAAGTTCCTTCGGTGTACGAGTATCTTGTACTAAAATTTCTCGTTTAATGTTTTTCTCATCTATCGTCACTTCTGAATACTGTATCATTCTATCTTGTATTCCACCATCTGAGGATTGTTGACTCTCGTCTCTATCTTGACGCCTTGTGACAAATCCCTTGGTAGAAACCTATAAAAACCATAATAATCGAAATCAATTTAACAATACATCAGCATCTTCAGATATTATGAAATAACAAAGTGAAATTAAAAATAATGATAATGGTACCTTTCTTATAATTCAATATATAAAAAAATAAATAATGTTACGGAATGATCCATAAGTGGGTCAAAAATTGCACTACATGTATCATTCAAAAGCAAATGACAGCAACAGATTATGATACAATTGTGGTAAAATTCTTGGTACCTACATAAATGTTATTATGTAGTAATGAAATTATTATAGTTCCGAAATTCCATATTGGATAACATAATGGAACAGGATAGATTTACTATGTAGTTGTTTTTTTCTAATATGTCTTGATAAAAGAATTTATGATCAACATAACTACGTAAGTACATAATGATACCAAATACAACCCCTCGCGAAGACACGTCGCCAATCCCATATCACAGACCTTACATAAAACAACGACTACCGTCCCGTATAATCACTATATGCCCCGCAAGTTTGCAACCCCTGAAGAAAGTTTACCAGCTCTGCCTCACAAACAATATTGCGAAAGCAATCTTTACAAAGGTCGAGCCGCGGGTACCTACAGAGCGTACCAACCGGTTAGTCGCTGGTCGAGCAAACCCAAGAAGCAGCCCAAAGACCTACCGGGGCTTTGTGAAAGCGGAGAATGCGCTTAGAGTTTGTTAAGTGAAAAATTTGTTTGTGAATAAATTAATAACGTTTGGCTTGCCCACTGTTTCGACACATCCCGCTTTCGCCTATAAATTATTGGTTGTTTTACAGCGATTAGCTGTTTGAGCATAAGTTTTCTTTTGTTTGTATAGTCTAATACAGACTAGGATGAGGAGTTCAATCACTTATCCACACTAAAAATACATGCTGGATGCAAGGAGAACTTAACCAATAATACATTACTATAAAGATGAATCTTTAACTATTGCACATAACTACACTTGTTAAAATATCATATTTATTATTAAATTATAAGAGAAGACATTCGAGACTCTCAGTTTCAAAACGTTCGCGACTGAAACCGAAGAGACGCGACATGCTAGTCTCCCAGTTACTCAGTTTCCAGTCACTAATAAAACAGTGGTTGGTAGGTACTAATATCGGTAGATTCTATGAAAAATCATATTTTCTTCCACAACTAGTCGAACTGAACTGAACTAAACAAGCAATAACAAGTCAAAACGTGAAAAGTTAAAGATGCGTGAACCGATGTTTAATTTAAAATATGTGTCAGATGTTAATAATACTGAAATGCTATTTTGACATTCATATTGATTTCCATAGTAACACATGTATATATTAATAATTTAGTTGCTAGGACCCCAGACCCCTAGCAACCAATAATAGTGGATTGAATTACGGATTTCTTCCGAAATAACTTTTTATACAAAACAGAATTAACTGAAAATGAATTCAATTCTACTTAAAGATGGCTAAAAGTATTAAAAAAATTCATTGTCATCGTGCTCTGATATATTCTAAAAGTTTCAAGTGTCTAGCTAGTCGGGAAGTTAGTTAAAAATCGATTGCAAGATTTATACCAGACAAAGAACCACCGGACAAATAAGAATACGAGCTAAGAAAAACGTTGTAAAAAATGAATTCGGCGATTCATTGTTTTTCCGCCATTCGAATAACTGTTTTACAATAAAATTAATTAGTTAAGTACCCACCTGTGAATCATTATTAACCAACTGCACAGTCGAGCAAACACCGAATTCCTCAAACGGGTGACAGCTTTTATCTACGTCAGGTTTGATATCAACCTACAAACAAGCAAATAAATAAGTATGTATACAGACAGTTTGAATCAAACGTTTAGAATAATAGTGAAAGAGCGTCAAAAAACGTTGTCTAATGCTGATATTAATTATTAAGCATTATTAAAATTACCTGAATAATTGTGTTCTCGGCCACAAGTTCCGGTGATGAACGAACTTCCGGACAAAGCGAATGGATATTTGGTATAATATTATAATCTATAACACTTCGCAGTATTTCACTATCTGACTCAACGTCTAGTGGTTCACTTTTAATGTCCATTTTAACAATAATATAAAACGAGCGAGAGACACGTCCACGTGTCAAATATGTTATTAAAGACTGTCAAAGTCAAACGCCATAAGTATTGCCATAATAGAAATGTTTACATTACAATAATTAATAATTCATACAGCAGATAGCTGATAGAATTATAATCTAAAGATTAGCATTCACGATTGGGTTTTAATTGGACTTTTATAGGAGTAGAATACATCATTAGATGATGTGTTCTATTCCTATAAAAGTCTAATTAAAATTTTGTAGCGTGTGAGTTTATCAAACGGTGAAATAAGAAACAAAAATGACGTCGCACATTGCCGATTAAAGCAGAAAGCCGAAACATTCACAACGACTGGTTCCGCCCCTCCCGTTGTTGTCTATGGATGACCTGTCATTGCCTGTAATTGTTCTATAGAGTGCTCATACTGACGCGTATGTCGTGTTCACATCGATATTACCTACCACCGGTTTTTGTGTGAAGAACTAGTATGACTTTGACAGCTGATGAATAACTTGAATGAATATTACTGAGTGTACCATAGTGTAGTATATCTAAATAATACTGAGTGTTAATAATATATTTGATTTGAGAATTTTTTATAATTCAATTTGAAACGAGAAAGGCGAATCAATATTATGTCAAGCAATCTGGGATCTGATTTTGACAGTTGAACAGTGGACCACTCATTGCTTGTGCAAAAAGATATGCTCAGGCTTTATTAATCTAAAGATGGGGCTGGGGCAACTCAAACGTATAGCATGCCTTCAAGATGTCCGCGAGAATGCGCGGGAACAGGTGTTCGCGCGTCTTGTTTTAGCGCGTCTAGCTTGGCGCAGACAAGATCGGACGTATGCGGTGTACTCTTCCCATACCTACTGCGCGCATACAGGGAAGCATAACACGTCACCAAAATGACGTCATGTTTTAAGAAAGTAGGTAGGTACGTATTTAAGTTAAGCATAGTAATTACGTACCCATTTATAGGCTAAATCAAATATTACAATTCTATCAAGCATCCTCAAGATCAATAGAATTAATTTGTTTTAATCTTCTATTTGAAATAAACAAATTATTTTGGTACTTATATTTTTTTTGTAAACTGGGTATTTTTAGATAGGTACTAGCAATATTTATGATGTAGCAACCATAGACTAATATACTTTGTAGCAACATTTCTTAAACTGTATGGATATAGACGTAAAACGTCAAATGGACATCAAACGGGAACCGAAAGATGACGAACTGGATATGGCGAATGAAATTGGCATTGAACATCGAACTGATGTGTCATTAAATAAGTCTAATAGCCCCGACAATAGCCAATTTACTTTTGAGGTTAGTTTTGACTGCCGTTTCCATGCTATATTAATCGCATCAATGAGCCACCTGGACACTTAACTCTCATACATTTCGTTACCTACCTATATTATGCTACGTCCAAATTTTGATTAAAATAGCCAGCCAAACAATATATAATATGTATATGTCAAAAATATTTGACACCTTGTTGCTATTTTATCGATCTATTTTCAATAGATAGGTAAGTAGGTAGTCAATAGCGTGTGTGACTGTTCTAATTAAATGTTGCAACTTTGGTTTAGTAACAAATATACAGATTGTCCTACCTATCATCAAATACTAGGAAAACTACCAAAACCACTAAGAAAATTCTTTGAAATCCAACCCTGTGTAATGATTTTCGGAGCATGTATTGGAGCTAATTTAACTATCCTTCAACAGTTGTCGGACCTGTATTCAATAACGCCAACTGAAAAATAATATTAATTTACACGTAATAATGGGCGCCCACCGGTGGGTCTTCAGCGTGTATGGTTAGTAAGTAAGCGACGCACCGGTGGGCTAGCTTTTAACGGGTTAACTTGAATATTAACATATTATTATATTGAAAGCTAATGACCACATCTACGTTTGATGTAAAGCATCATGGGAATGTCACAGGACCAGTTACCCAAGACAGGTCGCCATGAACTCAAATAGGCTTTGACTGAATTTACGTGACTTTAAGTAAAGTTAAGCGTACATGGTAGAAATGAGAACTTAGAGGCAATTTTAGAAAACACTTATGTACGCGCGTTAGAAGTTATACTTCTTTGGCGTAACAAAACGTGTGATAACCTAGATTCTTCGACTAGCTCTTAATTATTATCTTGTTAAATTACACACTCAAGAAAAAGTACCGCTTATTAGAACGCCATTGTTTTATTTATTTATGTTATATTTAACTTATATTACTAAATTATATAATTATTTATCGTTGTTTTTATTTTCAAAGTAACAACTGCCACTATGACGTTTCATAGTTTGTTAACGTATGTAATTGCAAATGGCCGAAAAATAATAAATTCGCTGCCTAGGCAACGGAACAATTCTAAACTATAATATTATACTGGATAATCGTCACGATTGAAGAATCGTATTGTGGCGTAGTGCGTTCGGCTGATAACCGAACAATCGGTGTTTCGAATCCAATCGAGTGCGTTTATTTTTGTGTGAAAAAATACATTATGTGTTACATGTCACACGCCAAAAATACGCTACGACCTGATTTTCCAAACGCGCCTAAAGAAGTTTAGCTTCAAAAATTCAAAAGCTAATAAGTACCTACAATTAATAAACATACAATTTGAGACTAAAAATTAAAAGGGGCTGCATTGTAACTCTGTCTAAAGGACGTCACTGTTCGTTTACACGTTAGGACCAGTGGCGGCCGGTGGTTTCCAAAATTGCTTTCATTGGGGGTGCACTCAAAATTTTCTTACCTTATTTAAAAAGCATATCAATTCAGCGTTGTTTCTGTTTAGCGAACACCTCAATCACTTCTCATTTAAGTCTTGAACTGTTTGTAAAAGTTTTTTCTCAATGCTTAACACAGGTAGACATGTTAAGTCAGTCCTGATTCATGGTAAGTATTTCTGAAAGACGATTTATTTCTTTTAATGGTTGAAAAACACTTTTCAATTTCCACAGATGTCATCGGACCATCCTTTTTTATTCTGACTCTTATTAATTATTATTATTGATAAAGTCTACGTTTACCGACATCATTTTAAAACACATAAACTTCACTGATTGAACTATAATTATAAGTATTAAGTATTATAAATCTTTTATTCAAAATTTATCATTTTAAAACACACACACTTCCCTAATTAAACAATAAGTATATATATTGTTATGAATTTATTTTTATGAACAAAACTATCGAAATAACGTGACAAAACACCTAAAAAAGCCGACTATAACGACGACCGCAGAAATCATACTGAATTGTATGTAAGAAATAATATTTGAAGAAAATATTAAAAAAACAAAACTATCGATTGTTTTGAATAGGTAGGTACGTATTTTTCGACTCTCGACAAATCGTCAGTTTCTTCGTCTACAAAAAGCAAACTCCAGCAAAATGCCTGCATTGTTAAAAATATGACATCATGTTATACATATTCACTCACTATGAGAAAGAACATGGTAACTGAGATTTTATTTTTTTATAAATTATATTCAAATATTTGCAAATATAGAAGGAATAAAGGATCGATCCAAAATATGTATGTTGATAATCATTTTTTATTCAATATCAGCCTATTTTCAATGAATTTATATGAGATTTAAATAAAAAAAAACTATTTTTTTATCAATCCTGCTAAATCTCAGTTACTAAATTTTTCCGCGTAACTTTTGAGCTGCGTCCCTAATGGTCATAAAATTTTATGTATTCATGAGTTATTTATCGTTTTCACGTGTCGGCTTGAACTGTTATTACCCAATGCAATATGAACGGCAAACTAAGATCCATATTTGTGCGTTCCGACGAGCGCACGAATTCGGTGACTGTTTACTGAGTATATGCTTTTGGTATAAATTTACATGGATTAAATTGCGATAAACGAGTGATGACTTATGAATAGCATTGTTGCACATTGAGTGATGTTTAGGAAAAAGCAGTGCAGCGCATATGCATGGTGTTAGAGGAGCCGCCGCTGGTTAGGACACGTACAATTTGTTCCATATTACAATGATTTCAAAATAATGAATTGTCCATAGGATATTATTTACTATTCTTATTGAATTTGAATGTGAAATTTTTATTGACTAGACTTTTTTTACCGACGCCCACGGTGGCCGCGTGGCTTAAGCGTTGGACTATCATGCCGTGGGTTCCAGGTTCGAATCCTGGGTTTGGCAAGTACACATATTGTTTTTCAATTTGTGTGTGAGTCAGGGTATGGTTGAAACTAATAGGTTGAGCAAGTGGCTGACATCCATTTCTAGTATAAACAAAATCTTTTATCACAAACCTCTACTCTGTGGAGGTCCATGTGCTCTTATTAGGATCGGACATGGTCGGGGGAAAAAAAATATTGACTAGATTTTATTACCTATTCTTATTAACTGAATATGTTGTAAAGTGTGCTCATTTTGTTTTACTTTCAGGTTGAATTTGAACCTAAGAAGGAGATAAAATCTGAAGTCGATCACCAGTGTAGAGAAACCGACATTCATGTCAATCATGTGTCATTGTTTCACAATAATTCAAAGGTAGGTACCTAATTTAATCATCGATGCTTATTTTTTTCTTCTTTGACCATGCCCGCCTCTTATTTGGAGCAATTGGACACCACACAGGACCTCAAGAATCCCTGTCGTTCGCAGTCTACGTGTATCGTTCCAGGTTATGTAGCGTTGGAAGTCCACCTTTAGGTACTTTTTACTTTTTTATGAATTGCTGAAGAACTACTGCTAACTAACATTTATGGATTATCAAAATGTGGAATTTATTGATTTTAAATATTCTATACTCGAAATAATATAAACTTTCACCCTTGTGACTGTGTATTTGAGAAAACAAAAAGCTGTTTTTCTCCTATTGATATATTATGGACTTGGCTTAGCGACACAATCGATATATTTTTATTCTGGTTGATTATATAAGCAACATCTTACAAAGCTTCAAAGGTCTCGGCTTATGAGCTTTGAGAATTGATGTCTCCGCCGAATTTTAGTGGTAGGTACACTGTTACGACCGCGTTACAAATGCGTGTTCGTGAGCGGAGACGGCAGCCGGTGATTGTGGTAAGTAATCACGAAAAGACGCTTCACATGGCTTGGACATGTGATCCGAATGCCGCCAGTAAGTGCGACACATCGTACTCTTGAAGCACAACCTCAAGGGTTCCGTCGCCATGACCGGTGCTCCTTCACCCTGCAGCGGCACATACTACAAACAGGACCAACGCGCTGCAGGTCTGATGAATGCGAGAGGCGCGAGTGTTGAAAATGGGCCGAAGGAAGTGGCGCGAACTTGTGTTTGCCCTATGCCCCAACGCTGGGGCGTAAAACGGTATATAAGAAGGTATAGTTGCTTATCCTATATTTCTCTAGAACTAGACCTTGTGACAACCTCGCCCAAAAGCTTACCCACCCCTCATTATTACTTTCATTGTACCTGTTTCAATACTCATAATTAATGGCTACGAATTTCGAGAGTCGACAAATTCATAATTCCGCGACACGTCGTCAAACCAAGATTTATCTCAAAGAAATCTAAAATATTTTCGTAGAAAACCACCAATAGGCCCATATTCGCATCTGGATCGGAATTCTGGGCTTTATCAAAAAAAAATGACAGGAAACTGTACTTACATCTTTTAAGCGATGAACTTGTATGAATCCATTTTGTCGTTACGCCTGAAAGCATGCTATGTCTGACGCAAGGAGAGTGGTAGGAGCTTGTTGCAGACATGAGTGTAAACGTTCCTTAGAAGTGGAAAAGAGCCACAACTTGATTGTGGGAACCTTTGATATTTGTTTTTTTTTTTCAGGATAGTACAATAGATACCTCAAACATAAAAATTGAAATTACTCATCAGCCAGACGATTCCGAAGGACAATTCGAATACGATAATCCCAAAGCCGAATATTCTTCATCTCAAAGCAAATCAATACTAAAGGTAGGTATCATTTTTTGTTGTTTTATCTCTTAATAAAATATTAAATATTTTATTTAGCGAATAGATCACAACTGTATTGTCAAAAGATAAGTCCTATGCGACATTTTTTTCAATGGAAATACGCGGCTATAAATCACAGTTCTCAGTTCCTAATGAATTATGACGAAATATCGATAAGGGGCCCGATTTCCTAACTATCGTCTCGTGTGGCACCAGACGACATGACGTAATTGTGACGTCAGCCAATACACGCTCGAGCGGGCGGCATGTATTGGCTGACGTCACAATTACGTCATGTCGTCTGGTACCACATGAGACGATAGTTAGGAAATCGGGCTGCAGAATCACCACCACCTTGCGCTACATGGAATTTTCGAAAGTTTTTGCAAGGTAGTTTCATAGGTTCTGGCCAAATTCAAATTAGTAATACCCGATACGAATTGTTTTCAAAAAGGCATTTTCTCAGCCGGTACAAATTTAATTTTCTTTGACTTAGCATTAATAATTAGAGTAGGTAGTTTGTGTGCCAACGTCTTTAAAGAAACCTTGATAGTAAATGCGAGACATCTTGGAGAAAAATATAAACGACTGCAAAAGTCGTGAACTTGCTAATGTAAAAATGAAGCAAAGAAAGAACACGCAATATAATGTAGATATAAATCAAATATTATGGTTTTTTTAGAAACTCTATTTGTCCTAACAAAACGAAGACCCTAATATCTCCAAAATATGTATTTGCACATGTCTTGGTTTCACACTCACTGTGCGATATACCTAAAATACAAAATCTTTGTACATAATTATTATGACGCCCGACGGGACTTCAACCCGTATCCACTGAATTCACCCTAATGTACTTTATAAATTAAGTCACTGGCGTCCTACTTAATAACGTGGTAGTTTTTATTATATCTGATGTATTTTCAAATTATATATAATATGTGCAATTTTTATTTACATAAATCTTGAGAATTGTACATATAAAATAATAATTCATAAAAATCACCATATTACTCTATTGGTTCTAGCGTAAATAATTTTTGTTATACTTGTTCATTAACAAACTCTGTTTAAATGCTAGTTTTTTTTCCTCAGCCATATTATAGAGGACATCATAATACAGATGCTAGATTACAACCTGGTACGAGTTCCAGTGAGCTAAATAATCAAGACGGGTTTTCAGAACGCATACAACCTTCATCAAATGATCTCCAAAACTCTTCAGATATCACGATACGCAACCAAAACATCAAACAGGAAATCGTGTTACTAAATTCTCCAAAGGAAGTTTTAATTAAGTTGAGAAGAGTTGGATGTTTTCAACGAAATTTTATTTGCAGTGCTTGTGACGAAGTGTTCGCCTCAATTTATAATTTAAAGCGTCACAAAGTGTTTCACACAAACGGAACTGGTAAACTATTGCACAAAAGAAACCACACTGACGATGAACTACTCAAATGTGATATTTGTTTATTTCCATTTTCTACTGCTCAAAAGTTGAAAAAACATAAAATAACACACACGGCTGTAAAACCATTTAAATGCGACGTTTGTTCATATGAAACCACAGAAGCTACTATCCTCAATAAACATAAAATGAGACATACTGCTAAAAAACCATATGAATGTCAAGTTTGTCTATATAAATTTTCCCGTTCCAGTCATCTCAAAATGCATAATATGATACATACTGGTGAAAAGCCATACAAATGTGACAGTTGTTCATACAGTTGCTCGCAGCTAAGTGATCTTAGAATACATAAGATGAGGCATACAGGCGAAAAACCGTACAAATGCGATGTATGCTCGTATAAATGCTCGCAACCTAGTCAGCTTAAAACACATAAAATGACGCATACCGGTGAAAAACCATATAACTGCGATGTTTGTCCTTATAAATGCTCACAACTTAGTCATCTCAAAAGACATAAAATGACACAACATCCTACTGATAAAACAAATACTTAATTAAATTAATAAATGTTCGCAATCCAGCGATGTCACTCAATATAAATGTCGACACCCTTAAAACTTCTTCCTCTTTGACAAGCTTCCGTTCCGACCCACGACGCTATATGTCAATGCTTAAGCCGCGCGGCCGTCGTGGGTATTTAGCATGATAATATCGACAGTATTTAGGAAAAAGGGCGTAACCCTCACAGAAAAAAATTTACAGGAGTGACAAAAAAACGTTTTTTGAATGATTTTGGTTCAATATGTTTTAAAAAATAGGCACAGCCATTGGGTGCATAATGATTGATGATTTGGTGTAATATATTTTTGATCTAATAATAATTAAAGAAGTTATTAAAGAAAAATCATTAAAATTGAGGGTAAATGCTTTTTTCCTTAAATTAAAACATGATTGAAGCTTCATTAAAATCTGAATTTTGATAATAATTTGGCATTTGCGGCTGACTTCCTATTTACAGAACGTATATTTAGTTGTATATAGTTAATATCTAATAAAAGCACTTTTCCAAAACATTTAATATCGGTACATAATGTTACCATTATGATAATAAATCCCTGCTGCGTGTGAATCTATATTATAATATTGTAATAAATTGTGATCAATTGACCAAGGTACTTATAGCCGATTTCATTTTATTTCAAATTGTCGCGTTTCTACCAAGATGGTGTCGAAAACGAATAATATTCTAATCTTCAATCAGGCATCTGCCACCCTTGCGAATACAAACAGGCATTCCGTTAAAAAATTACTTTATTTAGCTGTGTATTAACTAACTACATACTTAATTTCTTATTCCAATTATATTGTATAGTGTTATTATCATATGAATGTGGTTTGTCCAATGTGTAGTTAATTAGAACCGAAATAAATGCGTTTGAATGTAGATAAAATGGCGATTGTCAATAATTATTACCTACCCGTCGATTCAAGATTGCGACAAGTTTCTTGCCATTCCTCGAACAAAGAATCTTCAGCCCTAGTACCTACCACAATACTTAGATACATCACCATGTTCAAGCCTCAGAGGATCATAATAAGGGCCTTGTTTTTTATGAGAAATGGGTGTTGACCACTTGCTCAACCTATTAGGTAGGTACATAAACACTTTGAAAAGCTGCATGTGAAATTACCAGACCCGAAATTCTACGCCGGGACATAAGATAACCTGACGCTTGATCGCTCAAAAAAATACTAGGTACGTATATTAATAATATTAGGTAGAATCTTAGACTATAGATACATCTTGACGTAACCCATTACATTGCTAAATGAAGCTGCGTGCCGTGCGTTTGGTTTGTGGGCGAGCGAACGCATTCGCACACAAATGTTTGAAACCTTCGCTAGTGCTCGCACTAGACGCTCAGAATTAAAGTATAATTTTCTATTTTTTCACGTCATACCTAGTATTTTAAGCGGTCAAAATGCAACCATCGGGTAAAGATATCCATAATTTAAGTTATTTTAAAGATACACTATGTCACTGATATTAAAATATATAATAATATACAAATAAATTATCACGAACATGTATCAATTAACCTATGAAACTAATCCCATCTACTTGCTTATCAGTACAGTTACACATTTTAATACAACACACAGAACCATCTTTTCTAATTAATTAATTAAAAATGTTTACCACTGACTTTATGTTTAACACAAAGAATATAAATTTTAGCAACACGCGCTCGCAGGTTATCGACACTTAGCTATGCAACAAACTAAGATTTGGCGGCGACACCACAGCAAAGTATCTCACGCATCTGTAAACCCAATTATCTTACTCTAGCGCGTGTTGATAGATTAGAGGGGTGGGGCGAATACTTTCTCACTCGCACTTATGCATCGTTTTTGTTCAGGCCTTGGATAGAATAGTAGAAAAATGACAGTAGGTAAGTACTTTCTTACACCTATTGTAAGAGCATAAAGGTAACAATATAATGGAGGTAACGTTATTGTAACATTGTTGGCAAAGTCAGCTTCAAAATTTTAATACCTATAGGCTGTGATGTTGGTACCTACCTACTATCCATCATCAAAACTGACTGCAGTGATGTCCTGTGGGGGTAGACAGGCCTTGCGTCACTTAGGGGCGGCGTATTATAAAGATTGGCAACTAATGGGACAAATACAAAATTAAATAATATACCTAACAGCCTTTAAAAACTCAGTGGTGATTTTCCATGAAGCAGACAATGCGATCAATACATTAGAAAGTACCTATCGATATCTTAGTTTTATAAATGGATTGAGATAAACATAAAAGAACCAACTGAAAAATTGCTTAATGGAGATATTGAGCTTCAAAGTCTCTACCTACCTACATGTTTTTATAATATACCTACCTACCTACTTTATGTAAATATTGTCATCATGAAAACTATTAAATACTGTGACTATTAATTATTAATATCTCTATTACCAGTAATACAATATAAAATACAGTAGGTACCTGATTTATATCTTTGGATATTAATCAATAATACAGTTGGTTCCTTTTCATTGTATGACATTTTCCACACAAACAATCACTAGAAACTATTTTACATAAAGGAACCAACAGATGATTCTTTTTTTTATTACCTATTCCATATTACTTCCTAAGTCGCAAACTATGTATTTATCATAAGATATCAAATTGCAAATAAGTAAGTACTTAAATACTTATTTGTGTATATCTTTAATAACCTAAGCAAAATTTGAGGTAAAGTTAGAGTACTTAGGAGAAACCTTGACCTCTTGCCTCTTCTGACTTTTTGATACTGACTACAGATAGGTACTTAGCAGTTGTTCTTTTTTCATAACAGAAAATTTGAGGTTTAGATCATTAGTATTTCCATTTGGCAAAAAGAAAATAATATAAATAAAATGGAAATTAGGCCGAATTTAACCAGGATTTCTTTGACAAATTGAAATTTGGATTTTTGCACAAGTTCCCATTCATAACTCAATATACCTAAAAACGTTAGTTGGGTCCTTTTTGCTTATCAAATCGTAGAAATTAATCATAACAATATTTATGACTAGTGTTGTTATGCAATAAGTATAAAAGGTTTATAGCATATACCTACAATCTTTTCACAGAGGGTGCATCCAAGCCTGTCAGCACCAGAGAACTCCACATTGTACTTAAAACTTACTTATTAATATTCTATAAAATTATTTTTCGCTGTTTGTAGGAATGTCAAATCTCCGCTAGTCAGAACTTTATACAGCCATAATATAAGATAGATACATATTATTATTATACCGAAGAAAGAATCATGATTGTTTTTCCAAAACTGTCCAAATAATATTATTATGACAATTATTTTAATAATAATAAATTAGATTTTGTTTCTTGTAAGTATATAGGGGTAACTAATTTTTAAACACTAGCAACATTAATAAAATTGTAAAATTCCTTAACCTTGCACGACATGCGCCAAGTGTCGAAAATCGAAATTCATCGCAACGCTTTGCTGTAATATTATCCAAATTAATAATGGATATTAAAATAGAGCCGGAAGAAACGGAATCTGACGGAGAAATATCAACAGCGTGTGCTGATGTAAGTGTTTTATTAATTTTATTGTCTAATATGTCAGTACTTTCACAGAAATTTGGAACAATCTTGTTTTTTCTTCAATTCATCTTTTTCTTTGGTCCCCCCTGCAAATAACATACGAATTAGGCTTGATTTTGTTTCAAATATGATAACTAGAATGCGTAATAATGTATGAATGTCTATTGTTTTCTTTAATATAGTAAAAATACAACAATTTGACATGTCAACATAATAAGTCGGTACCAGTCATCTGTCACTTTGAATGTTGTTTTGTGAATATGCAAGGCATTTGAAAGCAAATATAGGACAGTTTTACTGTTTTGTTAGCTGTAAAAACATGTCGTAAACGAACGACGAAAATTTGCAAGCAATTTCAAAACTAATTATTGTAAATCGCACACCGTTCGTGAGATTAAAACTACCAGGCGGCAATTTTCTTTTTGATGAAGATAGGTACCGCAACCGATTCGTCAAAGGATTGGAATGGGTGTCGCTATAATCATGCCCGGAAACTTGTACGTATGCAGTTCGCCGTATCACACTTAAACGTAAAAAGACCACGGTTTCACGACCGTGCAAGTGCGTCAACATTTAGTTGACACACTTAGATTATAGAAAATTGACACAATTCTTATATTCACAATTGGATAAACAGCAATTAAACGCTGAGTGGGCAGATTATTGCGGCTCCGCCCTCCTTGAACCCCTCAGATGATAGGTACATAAACCCTGATGGCTAAAATTATTAAACATGGAACATGCTTTGCCTATTGATTCTCTAAATCCCGGTTGACCAAATTCGAAGGAAAATAAAGTATATTGCGAGGCGCGGGTCACACGTAATTCCCGAAGTGCCGTTCGCGGTCGACTGAATATTTATTTTTATTGTTTTCGTTACCACTGCCTGTGCGGTGTTTTCGTAACGAATCCGCCCGGGTGTTCAAGACAAAAGCATGTTCCGTGCTAAAACAAAAGCACAGAACTAGTCATATAATAACCAGGTAACAGTGCAACTGGCAAGGCATCAATATACGCACTACCTTTCGAGTTGGTCTGATGTATGGCTGAAACTTCTCATCACAATACATACTTGCAGAGTGGGCACTATTTCAAGCCCCACTTATGCATCATATAAGCATACCTGCGCATCTGTTCTATACACAAAGCTGCTATCAGTGGCTATCAAGTGTAGGATATCATAATATTTATGTATTTAGGTGTTATAATTTTTCCAAAAAGTTAGCGGTTTTTTAGCGGGTTAGCCATGTTCGATCCTAATAAAACTATATAAACCTCCACAGAGGGGAGGTTTGTATTAACAGATTTTTGTTTTTACGAGAAATGGATGTCAGCCACTTGCTCAACCTACTAAGTCCATACTCCGACTCATACACAAATTAAAAAAAAAAACAATATCTACTCCCACGACCCACGACTCTATAGACCGGCGCTTAAGCCGCGCGGCCATCGTGGGGTTAGCGGTCATAACTATCAAAACTGTCTATCTCGCTCTAAAAGTTAACACGGCCAAGAGAAGTGCTTTTAAAACATTGCACTTTTTTACAGTACAGACGGTTAACTTATTGTAACAAATAACCCTATCAATACATAAATATGATAAAGTGCCCTCGTTTGTCGCTTTGTGTATAGAATAGATGCACTAGAAGAACGCCTGAACATCGTTTCAGACACACGCTACAAAACCTAACCGGGTTCTTCTAGCCGATCCACAATTAGACGGTATTTCCTCACGTCCAATACTAGCCAGTCTTCTCGCCAGGAATCCTGCTCGTTCTTAATCTAAATCAGCTCCTCGCCTGCAATTCAGGAAGGTTTTCTGAAGCGGAGAAATCTCTTTATTAGAGACTCTATGACAACGTTGAGTGGAATATTACGTTTCTTAAAAATTTCTAATACTCCCTCAATGTTGCCATGTTTCGCTTTATATTTGTTTTAAGTATCCTCAAGAACAACACAAGATTCGAGTCAGTGAAATATGCTTGTGAAGAAGTCGAAATCCCAGGGGCGGAGCTCAGGAGATTAAGATTAATAATAATATTTAAATTAGTATGCATTTCATTTTATTTTAGGCCGACTTCGCACCTGGAGTAGCAATAAAATCTGAATTCGAACCACAATGTGAACAAACCAACAGTGCAGTCTGTCAGCCACCATTGTTTCATAATATTTCAAAGGTATGTAATTTAATAATCATTTTTATTTATTTAAGAAAACAAAACATTTTGGACATAACAATTCTAAATTCAAGAAGTTCACAACGTGAGATTTATATTAAAACAAATATTACCCTCACAAGAGAGAAGAATTCAATATAATATATAATAATAATAATAATAAACATACAATCTTATACGGAAAACAAAATTTCGAATACAAAATACAAGTAACATGTCACTGAAAATGTCTACATCCTTGGGAATCGCATTGACTAGTCTTGCACCCCTCGCTAGGCGTAGTGAGCCTTGTTTTTGTATTGCCACTGGAATAAATGATAACTGCTCAGAAAATTTTCATATTTTTCTTGTCATTGAACTTGGAAGCTACTTCCATATACTTTTTTACCAAGTCCGATCCTAATAAGATGATAATAGTGAAATCCGCTGAGTGAAGGTTTTGTACAGTGACGTCCCGTGGGGGTAGGTAGATTGAGCGTCGCTTGGGGGCGGCAGTCTCTCGAACGGCGGCAGAGGAGATTTATTTGAAATATTTTAAAATAGCTACCTAAACTTAGTAATAACGAAAATATATTTCCATTAAAAAATCAGATCACTGATTTTTCGGGTTCGCGATATCTAGTTTACTTCCGTTGCTCTTTGATGTACTTGGGGACCAGAAACGACACGAGCAGATCTGCGAATAAATAGTCTGATATTTTATTAGTAATGCATCCATACAATACATTTCTTAGATATTGGACTAATGAAAGGATGACAAAAATACTGTATAAAAAATGAGGTGGCTTTTTAGTGCTGCCTAGGGGCGGCATTTCATCTAGGACGGCACTAGTTTTGTATTAGCAGATTTTATGTTTTTACTAGAAATGTATGTTAACCACTTGCTCAACACAAATTAAAAACCAATATATTGTGTATTTGCCAGACCCTGGATTCGAAACTGGGACCCACGACATTATAAGCCGATTAATTTAAAGCACATTATGCGTAGTATAATTATAAGGAATGTAAATTTTATTTATTTTCAGGCTGACATCGTACCTAAAGTGGAAATAAAATCTGAAGTCGATTCCTCGTATAGGCAAACTGAAGAAGAAGTCTGGGATGTACCATTGGTATATAATGATTCAGAGGTAAATTAATATATAAGGTTAATACTATAGATATACAGAAGATACTTGATAGAATTTGAATTTTAATAGATTTCATTCAGGGAAGTGACATATCGAACGGGTAAGGTGAAGCAGGCAACAGATCTCGAGTAAGGAAGAATACGGGATAGATTTTAACACGTCAAGAATACGTCGTACGTCGAATACTGACAACTGCTCTCGGTTTATGCATTGACGCTCATTATAATTGGTGTATTACACACACTATTGCACGTCTATAGTGCGTGGTTCATTTTCGTAGGATTCTCACATATTCAAAACCCTGCATCAAAATTTACTGTATATAGACTATCGGAATTCTATTTATTATCTGTGATTTAAGTTTTGTACTATCCCATATCCTTAACGACTAGTTGGTCCAGACTATAATTTAGTATATTATGGTAATTCTATAAAATATAATATATAATATATGTCATCAACTATTCACAAGATTTAAGAATGTAACATTCTTTTTATTGATCCTAAATAATTTGAAATCACTTCTGAGAAAAATGTTAAAGTGTTTTCAAATTATGATTGTTCAATAAAAAGAATGTTACACTCTTCAATCGTGTGAATTATTAGTTGAAGTTAACTAATTATTAGCAAGTTCAAGTAAGTTACAATAAAAAATATTACAGTTATCCTTGATGTCGGTTAGTACCTAATTGAGGTAATTTAATACCTTCTTCGATTTAAAATACAAAAGCCGGTTGCCAATCATTAAAGCGAATAAGAAAGCGCTTCCGAGAGTATTTTAGCCATTAGTTAAAATTTGTCGCAATTAAATAAGATGCTATAGCATGTGTTCGATGTGCGTGTGCACTAATCCCGAGAGACGCAGGTTCTTCGATTCCTGCTGGGTATCGTATTCTTTTCAATAAAGATTTTTTCTATTTTTACACTTTTTTATTAGGTCGTATTCTTATTTGTCCGGTGGTTGTTTATCCAGTACAAATCTTGCAATCGATTTTTAACTAACTTCCCGACTAGCTAAACATTTGAAACTTTTAGAATATACCAGAACACGATGCCAATTCATTCTTTTAATACGTTTAGCCATCTTTAAGTTGAATTGAATTCATTTTCATTTAATTCTGTTTTGTATGAAAAGTTATTTCGGAAGAAATCCGTAAAAATTAAAACATAATTGTTGGTTGTTAGGGGACTGGGGTCCTAGCAATTAAATTATTAATATATACGTGCGTTACTATGGAAATCAATATGAAATGTCAAAATGATATTTCAGTATTCTATGTTTATTCAGTATTTCTATCAAGTACAAATTTTTTTGATCGTTTAAGCTAGTCAAGTCAAAAATTATATGATTCAACAGAAAATTTAAAACGTATATAAAAAGTTCTTTTTATCTTATAATTATTTATATATTTTATCAGAAGTGTTTTAAAATTAAGTATGTATGTTCAATTATTTTTATGTCTTTCCATCAACGATTTCTGTCTGATAATAATTATTTTTTTCTTATTAGCTAAGCTACAAAGCGAGTTACAACACAGAAGAATTTTCACAGCCTGGGATGAGTTCCAATGAGTTCAATAATCAAAAAAGTCTTACGAAACGCATAAAGCCTTCAACCGATGATCTCCAAGACGATAAGAACCGGTTCTCAGACATTACCATAGATGAGCCAAATATCAAAAAAGAAACTTTAATAAGCAATGACACACCCCTTAGTTCGATCAAGAGTAAAACCGTGGTTCCAATTGAAGTGATCCCCAAAAACAGTCAACGTCAGTCAGTCAATGATGTGAAACTATTAAATAAAAAAGATGAATCGATTCCTAAACGACATAAATGCGATGTGTGTCCCTATTCGTGTAATATGCTTTGCGACTTGAAAAAACATAAAATGACACACACCGGCGAACGACCATATAAATGCGACCTCTGTTCGTTCACATCTATAACGGCGCAAAATTTCAATATACATAAGATGATACACACTGGCGAAAAGCCGTTTGAATGCGACGTGTGTCCATATAAATCCGCGCGTATAAGAAGTCTTGAAGTACACAAAATGAAACATAACGGCGGGAAACCGTACGAATGCGATGTATGTTCATACAAGTGCGCTCGATTTGTTCATCTTGGAATTCATAAAATGACGCACACCGGTGAAAAGCCGTTCAAATGCGATTATTGCTCTTATAGATGCTCACAAATTAGTAACCTTAAAAGGCATAACATGAGACATACTGGAGAAAAACCATATAAATGCGACGTATGTTCTTATAAAAGTACGCAGCTTACGAATCTAAAAAATCATAAAATGTCACATGTCGGCGAAAAACCGTTCAAATGTAATATATGCGACTACTCTTGTGTCAGTTCTACCAATTTAATTAAACACGTTTTGGTACACAGTCGCGAAAAGCCTTTTGCATGTCAATTATGTGACTATAAATGCACACAGGCTTCTTCTTTAAAACGACATACACTTGTTCTTCATGCAGAAAAATAGATAAAAAGTCGATATCCTTGTCCTTTGGTTTTGAGACTTCTCTTCTTGTTCGTGCACTCATGGCTGAGGATCGTGACCACATTTAAATTTTCCCATCATTGGAGCGACCAAGACTTTCCATCCTTCTTGATATTCCGCTTCTATCAGGGCAGAATGGATGGTTGGGTTAGGTTAAGACTTAAGACATATGTAAACACGTATAATTCAAATCGAGTTTTGTGTAGTGTGGTTGGGTGCGCTTATGTCGGTTTTGAATCAGTCTCGATGCGTGGTCTGTATTGATTTTTTTTTGTTCGTACTAACGGTGCGTTTCCAAGTTGTTAATAATTCGATAAAAATTAGGGAATCTTTTCGGGAAGCAAGCATTAACTGACAATATCGAAATGTATTGAGGCAACAGCAAACACGTACACAGTTTTTTTTTCGGGTAGGGTTCACTTTTAAAAATTTTCCTTAATTTATTGTCATTGATTTTTAAGGTGTCGGAAGATGGCGGGGTTAATAAACTTAACTATTGCCAACCCCACCTACTTCTTATACATACACACACACACACACCGTATTTTACCAGGTGCATTCTTCATACCCAGTCACTCTATACTGAGTTAATCGATAAATACCTGACCTTAGTATATATTAAAAAGTGTTAATGCATGTGTTCGCATGTGCATAGCCTAACAGTGATAATTGTTAAAGTTAAGTTGCTTGTGTCCATTTGTGTCATCTGCGCTGTTTTGTATTTTGGATATGCTGCATCGGAATATTAAAGCAAATATTGAGTATCCCAGATAATTGCCCCAATTTATTAGTGCCACGGTTGTTAGGTGATGGCAATGCCGAGAAGAGTAAGACTAACCCGATGAGAAGGCTGTTTAGCAGTCAAATCCATTCGGGTAACGATCCTCAGTCATGGGATCCTGCTGACGAAGCGTGACAACCTACATTTGCTTATTTAATTTCTTTTTTTTCACTTGAGTGTGCGCCCGGGCAATACCTACTCATTACATAGACGTCTAGAGATTATAATGTATTAGGCTATAGTAATTATTAGTTAATCGTCAAATGAATATACTGAATAAAAATATTGCAAGTTCTGTGTACTTAAAAATATAAATTTTATGGTAGAAATTCTTCGTTGGCGCTAAAAATCAAGTTCAAGCATTAACATCTTTCGGCATGCATAATCCTCAAAAGCACCTCTCCAGTCTTCATCGTTAACACTTGCCGCTTCGACAGGTTTTTTATAAATCTAACCCTATTCCCGGACAAATTTGATATTTGAAATTTGGTTTTTTATAGTAAATAATGTAATCTTAGTTTATTGGGTTATTTATAGGAATATTTAAATGAAACTTTCAAGAACAATAGAAAACAGCTTAATAATTTCGAATAGTGTGATATTTTTGCCAACAACTCAGTTTGTGCAGAGTAACATCACACTCTTTACACGTGTACCGAGTCTCACCTCTCTTCTTCATCTTGGCACATTCCTTAGATACCCTTGACGGGTATACCTTCTTCTGTGTTGCTGGACTCGCCTATAAGGTATGTCTAGATATACCTCCAGATAATCTGATAGGCGAATCCAGCATCATATTACGCCTCAGAGCTGGAGAAGATGAGACATCGTTACCAGTGGACAGTAATACAGTAACAACAGATTTGGGCTTCGTTAAATACATATTTCTGCAATTGAAGCCCAAATCTATCATGCCGCTGGAAAGGATATAATATTATGATATCATCCTCACTATGCGCTTATCTCTCCATGCATGTAAAAGAATATCTCATTTTATACAGAAAACCGACTCGCCCTTCCGTTCAAAGACTGAAGTCAAGTTGAAGATCTCTATTTTTGCGAATAGTCTTACAGACTCTAATGTTTTTCACCAGTGCTGATGCCAATGCTTGTCTTGCTCCTCCAACCCCTAGTGCATTCGTGGTCACCCAACTGCCTTTCTACCGAACATCTCGTTCATAGAGAATGTTTTGTCAATTTTGAATTAGTTTTGTTGACTGCTTATAATTCACATCAAACGTATGACTTCTTTTTACTTGGAAGGTCTATTTTTGTTTTTGTCTTCACAGGAGAACAGAATAAATTAATTCCTTCTAAGATTCATCGCTTTCAACTCATATATCGTCTGCTTCAGCAATTTCAGTACGCAGGTACAAAGGACACTTAATCTCACCAAAGATAAATGACGACAGAGCGAGTTAGATGTTTGTTTTATTTTATAAACACTCTTTACTTGATGCAAAAAACTTATGAGTGACACAAATTCTTGGAGGCGCTGTGTGATGTCCATCACTTACAAAAAATTAATTGAAACTAGTCTAATCTACTAAGGCTAGGAATTTCGAGTACGAAAATATGAGAGAAACTTAAACACGTATTAAAAAATGTATTTATTTCAAGTTACATCTTCATCATAATAATATGCACTAAAGTTTGTCACGTTAATGTGAAGTGCTTTCAATATTTGGGGACAGTCAGTTTTTTATATGGGATATCATAGCCGTTATCTGGATGTCCATAAGTTTTATGGAATAACTCGAATTATTGATAAACTTGTTCCTGGGTTCCAAACGAGGACATTTTTTCTACCATCTCTTAACATGCGCTGTATATCAAGCCCTCAAGCCCAGTTTTACCTCTAGCTTTATGTTTATGCAGTACAATTCATTGTTAGACCTGATTCTCTATAACTGACACTATTTATGACGCGGTAGCATGCGTTGACTCATTTGCTACTGAGGCGCACATATAAATAATACAAGAAGGGAAATGGGACTTTTGCAAAAACGTGGACATGTAACTTTGGTTCTGACTACAGTGTCGAGTGGCTGGATACTTTGGTTTCACCAGCGTCGCGTGTGAAACGGGCCTTACAGGTCTGAGCAATTAGATACTTATAACATATATGATAAAATTTCAATTAACTATTTCTTTTATTCAACGAATAATTCACAAGATTTAAGAATGTACCATTCTAATTATTGAACATAACAAGAGACATTTAAAAGAGCGCTGATGGGCAGGTATAAAAAGGCCAATAGTTAAAATTTGTCGTAATTAGTATTTGTCACCTCGTAGCATAAAGGATAATGCGCGGACGGGGCGTCAACACAAGAGATGCAGACTCGATTCCTGCCGGGTGGCTTACTTTTTTCTATTGGTTTTAATATATTTTCTCAGAAGTGTTTTTCAAAATTATGTATGTTATATTTGATAAAAGTTTAGTTATTTCTTGTATCACTTATAATGAAAATATTTAATTATATGGATTAATCGAATATTATTTAAGAATTAATGATGTGGTTTAGGGATATGAATTATAATAGTATACAGTTGCAGCTAAACGCAGTTCCCTGTTAGATTCAGACCTGCTACAAAACTATCAGACCATTACTAATGAGTATTGATACGGATGGTTAATGGTTTCGAAATGTGGCTGTCTAGATGTATCCTCAAAATTCTTTAGACTGATGTGGTGACATATATTGACGTAGTCAAACGTATATGAAAACATCGAGACGTTATACAAAGAATCAAACCAGAAAACTACAATATACGTTCTTCAAAATGAGAGGACACAAATACAAAATTCTTCATAGAAAGATCAAGGACGACGTCGTATTTCATAGCTTAAAATAATTATCCAATTACGAAGAATGCAGCACCGCCGAAACCTTCAAGGTCGCAGATGGTCGAGCCAAGATCATTCTGATTGTAGCAGATGTCGGATATGGTGTACACAAGGGAATGGGACGACTGGACTCCGGACAATTGGACGCCGCACTGTCGTAGACACGTATACAAAACAAAGACGAGGTATTTTAATCAGTTTCTATCTACTACTTAGTAGTTTTAATTCATTTTATTCTTAACATAATGTATTCTTTACTGCGGATTGAGAATTACCATGCCTTAGGCTTTATATAAAATAAAAAAACTCTTTTTTCTTTGAAACTTAAACATATGCACGATTAAATCATTATTTACGTCTGCATATTTACATTCTCACCAACTATTAAATCATCATAATATAATCATTTAAATATAAATAATAATATTACATATATTTTTTAAAGTACCTATAAGTACCTAACGTCTATTTATTTTCGAATTCCGTGGCGTCCAGTTGTCCGGTGCCAAATCGTCCTAGACCCGTCACAACGCATGTTGCAATTTTTACTTACACAGGCACAGTACGGGTATATTGTAGGTAACAATTCCATTTGGTTAGTATACATATTACATAATTTCTAAATTATTTATATGTTATGTATTTATCATCATATTTAAATCTAAGTACCTACGTAATGTATTTTATTGTTGAATAGGTATGTATAATTATTGGATGATGGTTCATTAAACGTTTTTGATAAGTAAATATTTTTTTTAATTTAATTAAGACCTTGAACAGTTAATTTATTATTTTGCAGGTAAACCTAATTATACGTTAAAATATCAGCTCTTCTACTTCATAACAATATCATCATCATCAGCCTGAATCTATCCACTGCTGGATGAAGGCCTCTTCAAGCTGCTTCCACTTCTCTCAATCCTGTGCATTGCGTTGCCACGTACTTCCGCAGAACTTTATCATTTCATCGATCCAGCGGCCTCTAGGTCTACCTTGCAGTGACGTCCCGTGGGGGTAGGCAGATTGAGCGTCGCTTGGGGGCGGCAGTTACCCAAAGGGCGGCAAATCGAGGAGAATCACTAGGTATAATATAATGAATAGGTACAAAAATTCATTAAAAAATTCATTAAAAAATTCAGCTCACTGGTTGGAAACAAAATGTATTAATTAGGTAGGTACTATAAAAGTTTTAACGGGATTTTTTGTCGGGTTCGCGATGTATAGTTTACTTCGGTTTTCCTTGGACCACGTTCTTGGTGAACAGCAATGACAAGTGCATTTCTAATTTAAAATGTATCCAAATATGTTTGCCAGTCACTCGCGAGTTTTGGAAGTTGTCAAGTGTATTTTAAATGTACCTATCTGAAACCGTAGACACCCAATATTGTCTATTGAAGCAGATATGGCATTTAAATTAGATTTAGTGCAAGATATATTGTTAGTAATGTATTTATACAATACATTTCTTCGATATTGGAGTCATGTATACATATATGAGTCATGTATATAAAGTACTATATACAAAAAAATGTGGCGGCATTTTGGCACTGCCTAGGGGCGGCATTTTGACTAGGGACGTCACGGCTACCTTGCAAACGTTTTGTACTTCTTGGACACCACTGGATGACTAGATTTGCCCAACTATTGTCTCTTTTTCGAGCTATGTGTCCAGCCCATCTCCATTTAAGGCTTTTAATCAACTCTATTACATCGCAAACCTTTGTCTGCTTTCTTATCCACTCATTCCTTTTTTTGTCCTTTCGCGTTATGCCCAGCATGCACCTCTCCATACCACGCATATGTCGCATCGTGAGTGTAAAACCAAGGCAAGTGCAAAAACATATTTTGGATATATTAGGGTTTGAAGTCCTCGTTTTGTTAGGACAAGTAGAGTTTCTAAAAAAAAAAAAATATTTAGTTTATATCTACATTATATTGCATGTTTTTTCAGTTACTTCACTTTTACATTATCAAGTTTACGACTTTTGCAGTTGTTTTACTATTAATGGTATACCAACATCTACGGGGCGTCACAATTCCTGCGTATATATTAATACTACATGTATTAGTATTAATGTGTAAGTAGCAATTATTTAGTAGAGGTTTTCTTTTACATCAAAACAAAGTTTGATCGCTCAATGCCTAAATTAAAATGACCTAAAAATATCTGTAGGTAGCAAATTGAAAGAAAGGCTCCTTATTACTTAAATATATCGTGGTTTACAATCAATTATATAAATATTATTAGTTTACCATGCGTGTAACAGGTTTCTATCTAAACCTAATGAAATCGTGAATGCTTTAGATCAGTGCTCAGCTACCATACTTTTGTATATTATACAATACTTACTTAATGGCCAAATTTGCGTGCATGGCTGGTAATAAATTTGAGCACCTGAATGAAATTAATAAAAAAAATGCAAGGTCAGAATGAAAATATATTGACATGCTTCACTACCATAAGGATATTAAATAAATTCACTGCCATTGAAAACAAGCAATGAATTTTGGGTCCGGCCAAAAACTTATAACTTTGCTGTAAAAGAAATTTCTTCATTACTTTCATACAATCAATACGACTGGATTCGAAACCCTTTTGCAACCAATGCCGGAAATTCTATAGAAGCACTTTCCCTATAATTATATTTGTGATGCTAAAAATGAATTTTGCCGATATTAAATTGACTATTTTCTGGATTTCCGTAAATATAGAATATCCTCGGATTTCCGACAAGGCTATCGTAGTTCAGCTCTCATTTTATACGACATATACCTATGGGAGCAACGTTTTTCAACTCAAGCTATAATTAAAAACGATAAGCAGTCATACTTGAAGGGTGATAAGAACTTCGGGTTTCTCTTTCGTCAGGGCTCTAGTCTGGGGGGCAGGCTCAGGGAGGAGGGGCGTGGCAGATCAACCAGATAAGTGAGATAGACACAAATTACAAATGTTCTCTAATGGTTAAAAAAAGTCGCCTGCGACGCTATATTACTACGCTAATACTAATATTTTTAAATATGCGATTGAGTAGTGTTTGTATTAATAAATACAAAAAATAGCTAAACATACAATGAATACCATTAATTTTACCTCAAACACCATAATTGAAAAACACTACCTACTTAGAGTATCGCACTGTCTTTAACCTTAGCGATAGGTAGGGGGCCCGCTTCAGCATGTGGGGTCCATGTTTTGATGTACAAATTGTTTACCTGTTGTGTGCCGCGGAATTTTGGCAATACCTTTGGTGTGCCATGGGTGAGAAAAGGTTGCGGAGCACTACTCTAGATGCTATCTCGCAATGGTCTATCTTAAATAAACTTGAATTCTCTACCTCCAAATATAATATTATTTCATTCAGTCGTTCAAGGCACACCTTATTGTTCCCATAAACATTGCCTGGTATAATATTGAGTAGGGTAACATAGGTAAAAGATTTGGGTGTATTGTATGATGCAAAGTTCACTTTCAATCAGCATATTCTTAACATCAGTACTAGATCTAGCAAAATGCTTGGTTTTGTTATAAGGGTTTCAAAATCATTCGAAAACGTCCGAGTGCTACGTATATTATACGTATCATTTGTGTAGAGTATTCTTGAATATGCCAGTATTATATGGAGTCCTAATATGCCCATCCACACAATTAAGTTGGATCGAGTCCACAAGAGATTTCTTAGATTTCTCTACTTAAGAACATACGGATTCTTTCCTTGTGACAATGATAATTAAATGAATTTCCCGACTCGTTTTCTTCTGGGTATGCTATCAAATCAATGCAATCCCTGTCCACCCGAAGAGTGATTGCTCTTTTAAAGCATTTCTTTTTACTTCTTCGTGGGTTCATTTACAATCCGTATATACTGGCAAATATTAATTTTCATGTTCCCACCAATATCACTCGTAACTCTACGGTCTTCAAGATACCTTGTCGCAAGACAGATGGTATGTTTCATGATGCTGTGTATCGTGCGATTAACTTATTTGATTGCACCATAAAGGTTGATTTATTTTTTATTAACTATATAATGTTTGTGGACGTATTAAATAGGTTAAATTTATAATTGTATATATTATCATGTTTTTTTAATATTTACATATGCTGTCTTTTCTACTTTCTTGTTATATTAGTTGTTATTTGTAATTAAGATATTTTTATATTTATTATGTATTATGGCGCATTCGCCAATCGCTGTATTACCGTAATACTATTTTTCTAAATAAATAAATAACAATTTTTTACGTTACAAAGTGATAGATTCTTGAAGATTTGGGTGATACCTGGTGGCTTAAAAAACATTGGGATAATAACATCTGTATGAAAACATTAATGTAATTTAAGTAAGTAGAAACCGAAATATATTTCTTTTATAATTACACTATCAATATGATTATTATACATATAGTAGGTTACATTATAGTATGTTTATATTAATTATATGTAACTAACGTCTTTTACGATAAATAAAGATTTTATTGCTATTTGGAATTGAAAACAGATAATAATAATTATGCTTAGTATGATCTCTTACCTCCCCAAGAAACGGGGCATGGGCATAGCCATTGTCACAGCATTCGTTATTTTCAAGCAGGCACTCGTTTATTGCGACGATCTTGGAGCATACATGATCAATATTTCGATAGTCGAAAATTTTCTATTAACTATGCTACTTTTAAACGACCAGTTGTCAACTATCAACTGAGACTGAACGGACAACTGAATTGAAATATAAAAAAAACACTAGTCATTTTTTTCTGCATGTACTGTCAGTGTATGTCTTTTCAAAGAACACGCCTGCGTACATTTATAATTACATAATCTACATATAAAAGGCTTTACACCACTATGAATCAAACTGTGAGTCTTTAGATTAGTAGAACTAACACACGTATATTCACATAAATTACATTTAAAAGGTTTTTCTCCACTATGAATCATTATATGTCTCTTCAAATTGCCTGACTTCCGGCACTTGTAATTGCATATATAGCACGTATACGGTTTTTCCCCGCTATGAACCATTTTGTGCCTCTTCAGATTACCTGTTTCGCGACATGTGTAATCACACTCGTTGCATCTGAACGGCTTTTCACCGCTGTGTACCATTTTATGCCTCCGCAGCTTACTGATTCGCTTGCATTTATAATCACACAAGCTACATTTGTAGGGCTTTTCGCCGCTATGAATCAATTTATGAGTTTCCAAATTGTTCGATATTTTGCAGGCATAATCACATAAGTCGCATTTAAATGGCTTTTTGTCGCTGTGGACCATCATGTGTCGCTTTAATTTGCTGGCATCTTTGCAAGCGTATTCACATTCGGTGCATTTCCACGCGTTGTCACCAATATTGCCAGCTTTCGTGCGATTGTATTTTCTTGTATTACGAATTAAAGATAAGTGTACAATTTTGTGCCTAGTCAATAAATCAGACGATGGAAAAAAATTATAACAAGTGTTACAAGCAAAATTTCTATCATAAAATAACGTCCTATCTAACATAAGACGTATTTCTTTTTCGAACACAGGTATTATTAATTCTTTTTTAATATCGCAGTCTTTAATGTCCATGTCAACACACAGTGGTGCAGATTTAGCTTCACTACATTTTAAAATATTTTGACCGGACATGCTGATCTGTCGGTTTTTGCATTTTGATTCCTCGATTCCAGAGTCTTGGAAAGATTTCTTTGCACCTTTTGTAGGGACTAATTGACGTTGCGTAATGTATACACCACTTGAAGACACGTTGTTGTATTGGGACTGAAAAAATAACGTATCATATAAAGGTAGACAAGCCTAGGATATAGATTGCCATATATTATAACAAGAAAAATGAATAAACGATAATATAAATTATATTAAATTCTACAGTACGTTTTATAAGTCTATATATATTTCGGTTGTAACACGATTATCAAGACTCAAGCGGAAATAATTCACTATGGCCTGTATGAAAGAAAAGTGATTCAGCTAATACGGTTGCCAAATAGGTATTATTCTTCAATAGTCAGTTGTGGTGCACTGGGTAATGCGCTGGCCTTCCACCCGAGAGTTCTGGGTTCGATTCCGGTGAGGACACAATATTTATGTGTTTTTCTCAAAGCCTGTGTGTTTCTGATTGCCCAAAATTACTAACAACCACCTTGTTCGAAAAAGCAAGGACATGGTTATTAATAATTCTAAAAAAAAATAGTCAGAAGGTGAGAGAGTGTGTGAGAGAGAGTGACATAATTTCGTTTAATTCTAGAAGTTTTATACTTAAGCATGGAAGCATGGACAAGTCTTTCATTTTTGTAGTCTTGATAATGGTGTTACAATTGAAATAGCTATCGACTTAAAATCATCCTGTAGAATTGAATATATTTTATATTATCATTTGAAATATGGATTTCTACTAAGTAAATGCTGACTGAATTTATAAAGAAATTTGAGTTAGGTCAGATAATGTAAAATGTGAGGTTGGCTTAATTATTAGAAACTTTTTCTGACATCTATAGTTTAAGAAGAACTAAATATAAAAGCTATGACTACATTCACTTAAATAAAGCCACCGTTATCTATACAACATCGAGTCTCAAGAATTTCGTCCGAACACCATAAGACCGTCGTTCAACTGATGCGGTGCCCGAACAATAGACCCACTCTCAAAATACTGCTTCAAACTAAAGAATCATACAGAAAATTTAATACAGTAACATACGAAAGACCCAGGAAGTAAACAAGACGAATCACAACATTTTTAGCGCCTTGTTACAAATAGTAGGTAACCATAAACGTCAGTTACTGTCAAACCTAATTCTTCTTCTTCTAAGATCTTTTACACGTGATATTAATTGCAAGATGCCATGCATCGAATATTAGAAACACAATAGTCATGAGGCTTTAGAAAATGATACAATTTTGTGTTTACTAAAATTATTAGTCTTAGTAAGAGAATATAATATCGTGGGTTAGGATATAAAAATATGTAGGTATGCTAGAACAAAATTCAAGGTCATCCGATACCATTGATATACTACTAGATGAGGAGTTCCCATACAAGTATCATTTTAAAAATGTACCACAAAAGAAGATATTACGAATATCGTCTAATAATATTTCGTTGTAGATATAATGCGTTAAGACCGTTAACATGGATTCCCGAATTTCACCCGTTTTGCCCTGGCTGTAAAACTAAATTTGTGTTCTTGGAATAGTGACCCTAAGGGTGTCTGCAACCCAAAGCTTGCAAGCTACCAAAAATTCATGTCTGAGCGGACAGAGCAAGTCGTCATGCGCTGACTATTAGTTAGAGTAAGATGCAAGCTAGATCGGGCTTACTTATAATTATTGCCAGGTCGTTTTCGAGACAAATATTAAGTGAGCTTATATCGAGTTAAGTCTGCTGATATTAAAACAGTAAGTTTTAACACTGGCCGAGTCGCTGAAAATCGGGCGTCAATTTAAGAAGCATATAATTCATCCAGTAGTATATCAATGTCCGATACCTATATAATATTATATTATACTCATAAATCACAAATAAATTAGCATTATGCCTGATTTTAGAGGGCATGTCAAACTTTCAAATTGCAATCATTCGATAACATGATTTCGAGACTTACCAACTTTTAGCAGTAGGTATAGACATAATCAGTTCTAACTCTAAATGCCTAAATTATCGACTTACCGACATATGGCAGAAATCCTACTATATGTTTATTTATTTAAATTATAAATAATAATGCACAAAACAATCACCTTGTGTATTTGTCTAGAGTTGGTATATGAACATTCTCCATTATCATCTTGCTCGAGTTTAATTGAAAGTTTTGTTTCAGTGTTGGCCGTATTACAGTCATTGGTCCATTCAAGGCCGACTTCAGTTTTTACCAATTTAAGGTCCATTGAGCTGTCCTTTATCAAAACGAATAAATAATAAACTTCATAGCAATAATGGTAATAAATATTCCAAAGTCAACAAAAAACGTGAGATCACATTCGGTACCAGTCGGTTTACAGAAAGCCAGGCGGGAAACGCGCTAATTTTCATGGCCGATTTTGGCGAAAATCATAAATTCAAGAATGAAAACCTAACCTAACAAATAATCCAGTATATCAGCTATTTTCAAAATTTGTTTGCCACTGGCTTCCTGTAAACCGACAAGAACCAAACCATCTTGTATATTGTCTTCTAGCTAGACCAGCTTGGCAGTTGGCTTAGTTTATATTGAATCATGTAGGTACATTCAAAAACTAGAAATATGTTGACAAAGGAAGATTCAATAGCGTGTATTAATTAGCAATCTATGCCTGATATTAAAAGTCTTGCAAATAACATGAAAACAGAACCTCAAACAAAAATGAGTGTGTTATTGAATGTTTTTATATTTCCTTATTATCTTTTATTTTATGTGTATATTTTTTTTATATATTCAATAAACAATATAGTTACTAATGTAGCTAATTGTTTTTTTTTATTCAATAAATATGATTTAGATTATCGTGTGTAAACCTAAAAAGGAATGACATGCGTTACGAATTTAAAAAATTCGGCTTATTTTGGCACGCCGATCAAATCCTATTTGCCATCCCTGAGCTAACCATTTATAAAGATGTTAAAAATTACAATCGTTAGGTTAGGTTAAGGGGAGATATGCTCAGCATACGTCAAAATGGAGCTTATATGCTATTTTCAAAGCATGATCCTGGACATTCCTTAAGTGTTGTAGATAATCTATTTTCATAATTTTGAAGCCTTATTATCCTTTATAGTTATTTTAAACATTTGATGACTGCATAAAGTATTTTTGTTACATAAAATAGTATTCTTTTAAACCTCTCGCTCTAATGTTTTAGAATATAGTCATATTTCGGTACATAACTGTGCAGTGGTGCTAAGATTTTTTACATTGATTAATTTTTAAACGCATTTATAAAACCATTAGTATAATTTATTACGAGATAATTTTTGTATAATATTCACGATAAAAAATTATATTGATAATCTCTGTGATCCCAAATTTGACAAGAATTAGGCATTTTATTATTCAAAAAATCGGCAAGATTTACACATTTGAAGATGATTCTAAAGATACTTATTATAAGCTATGTTTTTGACCATTCAAGTGTGATAAACATTTTATGAATAATGATTGCTTTATAATAATTATTGACCTAAGAATAAGGTAGTGTTTTTTTGAAATACGCCATTTCTTTTGTCATTCCCCAGTGGTTAAGCTACAATATACGGCCGTAGCCATAAATTGACAAACTATAATTGAAGAAGGGAGTAAAATGATATTGACGCGCGTGTTTGAACATGTAACCATGACATGAACTGTACCGTTTAAAAAAAAATTTAAAAAAAAATCGGTTAGGTACATGTTCAAACACGCGCGTTAACATAATTTTACTCCCTACTTAAATTATAGTTTGTCAATTTATGGCTACGGCCGTATGTTGTAGCTTAACTACTAGGGAATGACAAAAGAAATGTCGTATTTCAAAAAAACACTACCTTATTCTTAGGTCAATAATTATTATAAAGCAATCATTATTCATAAAATGTTTATCACACTTGAATGGTCAAAAACATAGCTTATAATAAGTATCTTTAGAATCATCTTCAAATGTGTTAATCTTGCCGATTTTTTGAATAATAAAATGCCTAATTCTTGTCAAATTTGGGATCACAGAGATTATCAATATAATTTTTTATCGTGATTATTATACAAAAATTATCTCATAATAAATTATACTAATGGTTTCATAAATGCGTTTAAAAATTAATAAACGTAAAAAATCTTAACACCACTGCACAGTTATGTACCGAAATATGACTATATTCTAAAACATTAGAGCGAGAGGTTTAAAAGAATACTATTTTATGTAACAAAAATACTTTATGCAGTCATCAAATGTTTAAAATAACTATAAATGATAATAAGGCTTCAAAATTATATAAATAGATTATCGACAACGTTTAAGGAGTGTCCAGGATCATGGTTTGAAAATACAATAAAAACTCAATTTTGACCTACGACGAGCACGTGGGCCGTTAATACCTAAAATTATAGAAGCTGCCGTGATTGCTTCACACTGTAAAACTACATTTTTCAAAAGGTCTGCTTCATGAAATTTTACTGCAATGACTCGATATTTTGTAACTACAGGTAATACTACTTTTTGGTACTTAGAGCCTTATTTAATACACGTATTCATTATATTATTATGTATTTGGTATCGTTTCGCTTTGAGAATTTCCTTCTTTTTCTATATTATTAGTTGTCAAAACGAGTTTACTTACCTAGGTATATTTTTTAAATGTGATAGTTTACCTACCTACTTTAGTTTGGTAGGTACCTATTATTTTGTTCATGTCAAAACTATTTTCTAAAAAATCTTTGAATATTTTTTGTTGATGTGAATTTGACTAACACGATGTGCGATTAACACCTTGTATTCATATCAATTAAGACAAAAATTAGGCTACATTACATACCTACGTACAGGGATAAGATTCGATATTATTCACATATTAGGAGTATTTCGCAACAGTGCAGTAGATAGCAGTCGGCAAGATACCCAGTATAAAAGCTGAATCGATTATTAAGCTCATAGGTCGAGACCTTTGAAGTTTGGTGAGATGCTATGTCTCACAGCTATACAGGAGCACAAGACATACCCACCCACCCAGCGCGCACGCATTTAACAAACGTATTTTCGTCCTCGCAGAATACCTACAGCCTTGACCTCCATGGGACTCCAATTTGGAATACTTTCACCTCACCCATACGGATTCCATGTTCACTAGAAAGATTGCCATCTTAAGCAATTTACATTGGCATATTTTGTATTTGAACTCGGCACCAATTCGATGGTCAGACTGTAAACCCGCAAAGAAATGCCAGTGGCAATGCATTCAGCACTGCACACGGATTTTGTCTTAGCCGCATTGAATTGATAAAAATTTACATCTAGCAATCATTGGCATGTCACGGGTTTAAATATTTACAATGACAAAATACATTATAAATAAGCACTCAGAATAAATTATTGAGAATGCATGTATTTTGAGAGCACTAGGAATGGAACCCGGACTATTATATTGGACTATAATTTACAGCTGATTATGAAATATGTTCTCTTCTTATCATCATCAAATTTAATGATATGTGAACCTTACTCCTGGCGTGTAGGTATTCGGAGAGGTCAGAAGTATATTACAATAACTTATTAATGCTCTCATGAGGCACTCGGTATTTGTTGAAGATCACTTTATAAATACACAAAATTATAATAATTGTTTATTACCACAATGGCAGCACTATCCAAAAATCTAGCTTGTGTCTTGTGTTTGACGTTTGTGGAAAGACGCCATCGGACAGCTGCTCATTAACTGTCATTTATAATTTCCGAAAAATCGTGGAAATGGATATAAAACAAGAACCAATGGACGACGAATCGGGTACAGAACAACAATGGCATGATGTCCCGATTAAACGTTCAGTGAGCCCTCCTGTTTATCCTTGCGTCAAGCAAGAAAAGCATGACATATCAACAAATTTTTTTGAGGTTAGTTTTACTATGATAAATACAAATATTTTAGAAGCAGTTTTCACAGGACCACGTGCATTTATTATACGTAAAACATGATTCATGTAAGTATATAATTTATTAGTGTATAAAGCTGTTTTATCTTAACATTCAATTCTACTCCATATTTTTTGGTTAAGCTGGTACTACATACTACAAGGGTTCCTTCAAAATCTGCATGAAAAGCTCTACATCCAACGTATGGCGCCCTCAAGCCATTGACACTTGCGAAGGGCTGAAGTAGGCTGTGGGGATCCGACATAAAATAGTGAACACTTAACTTTGTCAGTCATACTTATTGTTGAACTGATGATACAAATTGTAGATGTTTAGTTTTCGAAAGTCAATGTATCTGTCAAAATATTCTTTAATCTATTAAATATCTAAAATTATGCCATTAAATCACATATTGTTTTAGATTTTTTTATCAAAAATGGTTTGGACTTGGCAGGCTTTAATTGAATTTTATAAACTAACGAAAACAATCTCCAATTTGTATTAATATTACAATGATAATAAAGAAATATTACCGATAAAATGTGCACTATTTTTGCCAGATCTCTACAGCAAACTTCCACTATTATGGTTTGGCTTTGCCCAATATAGGTACTTTAATAGGCAAATCCGACTATATTCAGGCCATGGTACTGGATTGCGAATTACGGCGGTAGGTAATGATAGTTATTACTACCAGCGTTCGAAATACTTTGACAAAAATATTAACATAGTTATCTGATAAAATTGTATGTAGGTATATTTTATAAAAACAAGTTTGTTAGATTTTTTATTATATGGCTTATCTAGCTCAGCGCATCTATTCTTTACACAAGGCTGCTATCGGCGGCTATCAAGGGTAGTTTATCATATTTATGTGTTGAGTATTATAATTGTTACAATAAGTTAGCCGTCTAAACTGTCAAAACTGTCTATCTCGCTTTAAAAGTTAACACAGGCAAGAGAGTTGATTTTAAAATATAGCAACTTTTGCAGTTCAGACAGTAAACTTATTGTAACAATTAACCCTCCTCAATACATAAATATGATAAACAACTCTCGATAGCAGCCTTGCAGATGCATAAATGGTTAAATAAAATTTTCCACGAGTCGGAACGATAATTATGGAGATTTCATGAACCGGAACGGCGCTCTGGTGCACTCCGGTCCATTTTGACCCCTGATTACGACTATTACCATTTATTTCAATATGCTACTATAAAGTAAGTATCATTTATGGAAACGGTTTACCACATATCGCCGTTTTATATCATTTTATAATATAAAATTACGATTGGAGATAACCATGTTGACTTCTGACCACTACACCAGTCATTTCTTGACAGGCCATGGTGGGTTCGCTCCCAAGCTCTATAAGTTTGGACTTCCTACCCGACCGGCATGTTCGTGCGGCGGAGAAAGACAGGATGCAAAGCACATCCTCTGGTAATGTCCGAGAATGTGCTCCGAGAGGGAAGAGATGCTCAAGTCGGTCCAACGAAATGTTAGGTCCATCGGACCGTCCGAGCTGGTCGCCACAATAGCCTTGCTTTTACGTTACTTTTTTTGCAATTATCTTGCTTTTAGTAATGCAGGCGTGAAGAAATTTTTGCTGCCATACGATTAGCGTCGTTTTTTGTTATATATATTTTAAATTCATTTTTTTTTTGTAAATTTTTTGTGCCTTTTCTCTCCCCGTCACTTTACATTAGAGAAAAATGAGTAAACCCAGTCAAAGCTTACCTGAGAGCGTGGCGAGCTCAGTCTTGGGTAACAGCTGCTGAGATATTCCCAGTCATACAAAAATGATGCTTCACACCAAACATAGAGTCCCGTGATACGCCCGATTAAGTCTGAGTGTGGTTTGGTGGGGTTATTAATATAAATGCATTCGTAATATTAGCAATAACTAGCACTACCATCAAAGATTACAGTTTTGTGTAAAGTCTTGACTATTATTATAGTGGACCTTGAATTGGGTTTTAATTTTTATTCGAAGAGCTCAGCAATCAGGTACAAATACCCCACCTTTGGCTTTTTTTAAGCGGTCCAAGTATCCTCCAAAGAATTTTATTTTCCAATAGAACTTGTGTGTAAAATGATGTTATTATTTTCGCCCCAATGACCTGAAGTGCACTAAAAACATTAGAAAACATACCTGATAGTTTTTTTTTATATATTTTGAACAATTTTTAAAACAGATTTTAAATGTGTAATCGCATTTTTAAGACAATTTATTGAACTTGACGTATTTAAATCCTCGTTCGATTCTCAACTCATCAGCTTAAGGGGGGACATGCTCGTCGAAGGTCAAAATTGAGTTTTTATTGTATTTTCAAACCATGATCCTGGACACGTCTTAAACGTTGTAGATAATTTATTTATATTATTTTGAAGCCTTATTATCCTTTATAGTTATTTTAAACATTTGATGACTGCATAAAGTATTTTTGTTACATAAAATAGTATTCTTTTAAACCTCTCGCTCTGATGTTTTAGAATATAGTCATATTTCGGTACATAACTGTGCAGTGGTGTTAAGATTTTTTACGTTTATTAATTTTTAAACGCATTTATGAAACCATTAGTATAATTTATTACGAGATAATTTTTGTAAAATATTCACGATAAAAAATTATATTGATAATCTCTGTGATCCCAAATTTGTCAAGAATTAGGCATTTTATTATTCAAAAAATCGGCAAGATTAACACATTTGAAGATGATTCTAAAGATACTTATTATAAGCTATGTTTTTGACCATTTAAGTGTGATAAACATCTTATGAATAATGATTGCTTTATAATAATTATTGACCTAAGAATAAGGTAGTGTTTTTTTGAAATACGCCATTTCTTTTGTCATTCCCTAGTGGTTAAGCTACAACATACGGCCGTAGCCATAAATTGACAAACTATAATTATAGTAGGGAGTAAAATTATGTTAACGCGCGTGTTTGAACATGTACCTAACCGAATTTTTTTTTAAACTGTACATGTTCAAACACGCGCGTCAATATCATTTTACTCCCTACTTCAATTGTAGTTTGTCAATTTATGGCTACGGCCGTATGTTGTAGCTTAACTACTGGGGAATGACTAAAGAAATGGCGTATTTCAAAAAAACACTACCTTATTCTTAGGTCAATAATTATTATAAAGCAATCATTATTCATAAGATGTTTATCACACTTGAATGGTCAAAGACATAACTTATAATAAGTATCTTTAGAATCATCCTCAAATGTGTTAATCTTGCCGATTTTTTGAATAATAAAATGCCTAATTCTTAGATTCAAAGATGGTAGACCGAACCTTGCATCACTGCTGTACAGTAATTTAACTTAATATGTGTCAGCTAATTAAGAGTACCCTGAGATTTAATAATATATTTAATGGTGTTGGAATCCGCTTTATTTGGGGTTTATTCTACGTCTTTGAGTGCCGTTTACTTAAAATTTCATGATTTATTTCAGACTGACTTAATTGATTCTACCAATATAAAACATGAAAATTATTCCCCACCAAACGTATACAAACAAGAAGAAGATGCGATAACTCCATCGACAAATCATGAAGATCCCTTACCTGGATGTTCATATTCCCAATGGAGTACCTTAGATCAGGTATATTTTATTTAAAGAACTTATATAGTATAATATATTGACATAGTTTGGGATAACAGTCTATCAATCCTATTAAAATAGCCTTTATTCTATATGTATCTTCTTCTTCTTCGCTGGAAGGATTAAGGATCGTGAGGTTGATGATTTGGCTGTATGATGGCCTTCTCTATAGCTTGGCTGAATATCTTTGCATTCAGCGGCACGCAGGGTCTATGGAAGTGCAAAACCTGTAGTATTCCTAATTTGGAATTCCATTCATCTGGAAGGAGAATTCGGCAAATCTAACCTATAAATTTGCATGATGCAGAAAACGTTAATCCAATCAATACTTACTAAGGCTAAGGCCAGATAGGCAGGTGCCTTGCTTGGTGGCTACGTGCTAGGTGTCATTTCCCAGTGAACGAACGCACACTATTATATCGCAATGGCCACACTACACGCTTCGCGCCTCGCTACACCTCTCCCGGCGAACCGTGTTGGTTATTTTTATTGTGTCACCTGGCGATTTTGCCATTGTTTATGGATTTTTCAAGATGGCGGATGTTTCTTCTGTAATCAGTATGACAAACGTCAAACAACGTATATTTTGAGATTATGAATAATTGACAGCACGCACGCAACAAGTTCGAATTTGCGAGTTTCGAAATTTTAAACTTAAATTCTCTGTGAGAAGTTGCTTTCTCGTTAGTTTTGAGAGTGACATATCGTTGTTGATTTGAGCGCTCCCAAATGTCAAATGAATTTGTACATAAGCACGTGGCAGTAGTGTTAGTAGACAAGCATAGCATCTAGCTCAGAACTAGCGAAGCACCTGCCTATCTGGCCGAAGCCTTATGTATTGGAGTGTTGGACTCTTGCCACGACCGATAAGTGTACGCTTGATGTATTCGAGAAAAACCTTTTGAGAAAGAGATTAATATCCATATTAAAAGAAGAATAGCGTGTACGATGTATCCTGTAGCTCTACCTCTTCCAAGAAAAATGTTAAACTTAATAGACCCCAATGGCCAAGCCATGAAGCAAAAATGGATAAGGGCATCATGCCTACCAGTCCAAATGGTTGGTGATCGACTATCAGATCCAGACCACAGTGTCTTTGGAGGAGGCTAGGATCAGCCCTGGGATGTTAGGTCACTGACAATAGTTGACAAAGTTAGTTCGCTTAAAATTGCTTCATCTTACGGTCCGATTATAATGCTTTTTAATTTATAATTAATTCTAATGGATTCAAGCTCTGTACTATTCCATTTAAGTCGTTTCTCGTGACCCGGGTTTTACCTTTCGGCATCTTCAGGCGTCGTGTACACTCACCAAAGGCAAACACATACTGACAACGAACACTCTTAACTCTACCTTATCGCGAGAAACGACTTAAATGGAATAGTACAGAGCTTGAATCAATTAGAATTTAAATTCAAATTCCATCAAGTACCTTCGGTCGAAAATATTAATATTATAATTAATTATTTTCAGGGCATAACATCACAGGAGGACAACGGAATTGAAACGGAATCTTTATCAGTCAAAACTGAAGAATCTCAACAAAATATCAAGATAGAAACGACGGAATATCAAGTCCAACCAAATATACTCACTGATAAAGTTTCTAATTCTGATAACGATAGTAAGAATCAAGTGGCTATGCAACCCGATCAGTTGGAAATCAACGATCGTAATAATATTAAAGTGGAAGTATTTTTACCCCGTGTCGAAAAAGAAATACGACTTATGTTGATACGGCAATCATTATTCGAAAGAAATTTTGTTTGTTGTATATGTTACGATGTCTTCTCGTCGGCAGTGACTTTGCAATGTCACAAATTAACACAGAACCATCTTATTAAGCCAAAAGTGAATCTAAAACCGGACCATAGAAAGAAACTAGCTTGCATTGACTGCGATAAAAAATTTAGATACCCGTCTTATTTAAACTTACACAGAATGATTCATACAGGCGAAAAACCTTTTGAATGTAATGCATGCGACTACAAATGTACAACAGCGAATTCGTTAAAAAAGCACCTATTCGTTCATAGTGACGATAAGCCGTTCAAATGTGACAAGTGCGACTATAATTGTACGACGCGAAACTTTTTAAAGGCTCACGTAATGAAACACAGTGGTGAAAAACCGTTTGAATGTAAATTATGCGATTTCAAAAGCACGGCTGCCAGTTGTTTGAAACTGCATTCAATGATCCACAGCGGAGAGAAACCTTTTAAATGCAACGTGTGTGATTATAGATGTTCAAGGTACAGTAGCTTGAAAGGCCACAACATGGTGCACAGTGGAGTAAAACCTTTCGAGTGCGATAGATGCGATTATAAATGTACGCAAGCCAATACACTAAAGAGGCATAAATTGAATATGCATAGCAGTCTTAGGCCTTTTAAATGTAACGAATGCAACTATACGTGTACAGAGTCTTACAAGTTGAAGCGACACGAATCAATTCACAGTGAAGCATATTTGCAACCGAAGATTTAACAAGTATAACACTATAGTGAAGAAATGGGTTATTTAAAAAAAAAATAAGAACGGAAACTGGAAGAATGTTTTAAGTGAAGCATAAAATGGTAAATTATTTCGGGAACTTTGTACTGAACCATTATCATAACGGGTTTTTTTTATTTGTTATGACAATAATTTAATTCCTTTTTTTAACTTCTTATTGTGCCATCCCTATCGGAGGTCGGCCACCATCAAGGCGATCTTTTTTTTGTCGTCTGCTACCCGGAACAGTTCGTTGGAGCTGCCTCGTACCAATCTCGGAGGTTCTTAACACACGAAATGCGGCGCCGTCCTCTGCTACGCTTCCCATTGACCTTTCCTTGAATGACAAGTTGGGGAATGCTGTATTTTTGTCCTCTCATAATGTGGCCGAGGTATTGTAGTTTACTAGTTTTGATACTACGTAGAACTTCTCGTCCTTCCCCATTCGATTGAGAACTTCAACATTTGTCACCCAGTCAGTCCAAGGAATTTTGAGGATGCGCATATACAGCCACATCTCGCAAGCTTCAAGTCTCCGTGACATCTCTTGGTTTAGCGTCCATACTTCCATACCATAGAAAAGAATTGAGAGCACATAACAACGTACCATACGCAGTCTCAGACCTAGATTAATTTTTTTTACACTTCTTTCTATAGTTAAATGATTTCTTCTTCGGCGACATCCTCCGTGTTGTGTACCGCTAGGTATTTAAAGCTGTCGACGCTCTTGATGTTTTGCCTGTCGCTAATCAGATGGAAATCTTGATCAGGACAGTTGCTATTGCACAAAACGTTGGTTTTCTTCGCGTTGATTTTCAAACCAACGAGTTGTCATGCAACCTGACGATTGTCTCTTGAATGCCCTCGGACATCGGCATATTCCAGGTCGCATAGCTTCACCGTTGGAGTAACAGATATGCCTCGTTCAGGTGGTATTGACTTCCGTAGTATAAAGTCAAAGAGGATGATGATAAGTAACGGAGCAAGGACACAACCCTGTCTGACTCCAGTCGTGACCCCTAACCATTTCGTGACCGTGTCACCTATTCTGACACGGTATTCACTACTCTCGTGCAGGGGCCTTATGTTGTAACTTAGGAGTTGAAGTCGCCCGGTCGACATGACGTCATATGACATCATTGTGACGTACTACCGGAGTGATAATAGCATCCAAAAAATTAACGCTACTCAAATACTGTCGTTATTCATTGTCCCCATACACAAATAGGTGTTTCAGCATAATAATGTCTATTGTGAGCCGTGTGTTTGGGCGGCTCGCCTCGATGCGTGTTTGAGCTTACGTCACAATTACGTCATGTCGTCGGGTGACTTCATGTCACAAGTTATAACATAAGGCCCAGGCATTTGATTATGGCAATATTCTTAGGAGAGCTATGCTCCCAGTTTGAAATTATTTTTATATAATAGGGCAAAAAACATGTATATACATAATTATTATGTCGTTATAAGACTTAGAATTATCAATAAAACAATAAAATTAATTATATAAAGCGGAGTAGGTCACTAGTGTTATCAATTTTACAATATAATGTCCTATTCTGAATAATAATAAAGAAATAACGTAATCAATAGTAATTTATCTGAGGTAATCGACAATTATCTATATTATTAATATAACGAATGGAAAATTATGCTCACGGAAATTTATTTTTTACATTTATTTGGATCCGCTGACAATACTATTAGAATGATTTTTGTATTTTTGAACTTTCCAAGTACCTACCTAGAACAATGAAAAAATGCGCGTGTGAACGGAAAAAATAGATTCACCTACTCTCAATAATTTTTAAGTTTTGATGCAATTGAGCCAGTCCCTAGACAAAATGCTGCCCATAGGCAGTGGCAAAATGCCGCCACTTTTTTTATACTTACAGTACTTTTTATCATCCTTTCATGAGTCCAATATCTAAGAAATGTGTTGTATGGATACATTACGAATAATTATTCTATTTTAAATGCCATTTCTGCGTTAATAGAAAATATTGCGAATCTACGATTTCAGATAGGTACATTTAAAAATACGCCTGACAACTTCCAAAATGAGTGACTAGCAAACATATTTGGATAAATTTTAAATTAATGTAAGTATGCACCTACCTTCTTCTTCTTCTCCCACGGCGCTACATCCCGGGGTGGGATTTGGCCTCCTCCACAACCGCTCTCCACTCACTCCGGTCTCTCGCCATACTTCTCCAGTTACCGGGACTTCATATATGAAACCAGTCCACTTCTACGGCGTCAGCCCATCTCCTTCTTGGACGGCCTCTGGGTCTCTTTCGTTGGAGTAGCCACTTCGTCATGATCCTTGGCGCTCTAGCTTCAGGCATTCACATGTCCCGCCCATCGTAGTCTTTGGGACTTACAGTATCGTATGATTATGTGCTGTTCAATCAGCACTTCCAATTCGTGCTTAATTTTTTATTCTGTAGTTCCCATTTTCCAACGTGGGTCCAAAGATTTTGCGGAGTATTTTGCGCCTAACGACAATTCAAATATTATTTGTAAATCTATGTCATTGCTGTTCATTAAGGACGTGACGTCCAAGGACAACGAAAATAAAAAAGACATCGCGAACCCTACAGTCCTTTCAAAACTTTTATAGTAATAATTAATACATTTTGTTTCCAACCAGTGAGCTGAATTTTTTAATGGAAATATATTTCCGTTATTACTAAGTTTAGGTAGCTATTTCTATATATACATATCTAATGATTCTCCTCGATTTGCCGCCCCCAAGCGACGCTCAATCTGCCTACCCCCACGGGACGTCACTGAATTGAGCAACCCTCTATTCAATTTAATAGTACTGCAAGTTCTAATTCGATTTGAAAGCAATATTTTAGTATTACAAATGTTATGTAAATAATATCTGAGTGTTAGTGTGAATTGTGCATTGGCTGATAGTTATTGTGAAGATAAAATACTCTAAATGGGTTGTATTTTATATTACTAGTGTTGTTATTAGTCTCCCGTACGCCATAATAATAATACGATTTCGCACAACTAGGGTGATTGTAAATAATACTTTAATTTTTCTCAACAATAATATTATAAATGGTAGCAAAAAAAACCGATCATGATTATCGCTAAGGCAACTTATTAAATTGATGGTGAGTACGTTAAATCAAATTAAATATAATAATTATGACAGCTAAGTCCGATCTTAGAGCGATTGTACCAATCGGACCTCGCGCATAGGTTCCTCGTATTATTTTTAGCTGCATTGTTAATAATAACATAAAAATTATGTTTATTCTCATTTAAATATAATGCACTATAAATTAAATCATAACTATGCATTGATCACTTTGTATAATATAATAATATTTAGTTATATAATTATGGTTTAATAAAAAAGTTAAAATGTACTTCCTTGGTCCAATTTCTTTTTAACTCTACTCTCTCTTAACCCTGAACCGTGACCCATGTACGTATTGGAGCAATCATTATTGTAATGAAATCGAAGCTTTATATAAATTGAGCACATAACAAATCATTAATTCAAGACATTCACATGACATTTAGAATAAGAGTACAGGTAAATCAACAGAGTAGAAAAAATAATTTTATAGCAAAATAACTAAAATTAAAAAAAAAACGATAAGTAATTCAAGAAAAATACAAATTAAACAATAATGTATATTTTCAAAAACAATACGTATTGCATAGCAAAAGATGTCTACATGTATAGGGAGTGCATTGACCAGCCGCACAGCCCACGCTATTGATGCCTGGTGAGCCAACATGAAGAAACAGCTTTCACTCAAAATATATCAGGATTGGAAACTATTCCACATGAGAGCAGGGAAAAATGAAAACAATCACTGCTGAGCTGTTGAACCTTTAAATAGCATGTTAATAATTATATCGAGAATGTACAAGTGTAATAATCACATTATAGGCCTTCAAATACATCAATATTGAATGAGCGTTAGTGTATATGCCGAGAGCAATAGGTAATTATTTTTATTGTTAGAACGAAGGACAAACAAGTTTAGAATAACGTATTCTTAACACGTGTCAAAGTTATTCCACACTCGAGACCGTTTGCCCTTTACTCCACATCCGTTAGGTATTTCAGTTCCCATTAATGCTGTTTAATTATTGATTTACGTTATGTAGCTAGGTCATGGCCCCCACAAGGGGAGGCTGACAGGCCTCTAGCCTGGGGCCCCGGGCTCAGGAGGGGCCCGGCGAGGCGAGTCGACCAGATAAGCGAGATAAACACACATCGCAAATTTGCTTTAATCGTAAAAAAAGGTGGTGCTGTTTTCCTTCAATACAGTAATTATTTAAAATTATGTGGTTGCAGGTTAAGATTTTTAATTGTGTATCGATACTCGACAACTCCTTAATTCAAATGGATGTATTAAAATATATAAAAAAAACACCAAATATACATAGTTATTAATTTTACAGTGTACACCATTTGAAAAACGCTACTGTAGAGCATCACATCAATTTAACTTTAGCGATAGGTAGGGGGCCCGCCAAAGATCTTAGCCTAGGGGCCCGGTTTAGGATGTAGGGGTCATGAAATAGGTATTAATAATTTGACACGGCCTTTGATTCTTTTGTCTACGCCTGACATTAAAGAACTAAGAAACCGTATTAAATATGTATTTAGTATAATGTTTATTAATATTATTTAATTAATTCTATTAAAAATCCATTTTTTAATAAATAAAATCAGTTCTGAGTGTAATTAATTTTTCAATTATGGTATCACTGAATCCTTTTCTGTGTCTATGGATGACGTAAAGTTGAATTTTCTTTTTGACGTATCGTTCGCTTACAAATCGTAACATTATGGATATAAAAAAAGAACCAGGCGAAGACGGGGTTAATGTAGACTGTAATCCGTCCAGTTCTGTTTGGCTTGATGTTCCCATCAAGCGTCCAGAAACCCCAGACGGACATACCTATATAAAGCATGAGAATTTCGATAACAATCCTCTGGAGGTTAGTTTTACGACAATATTATGTGCATTTACGCTTCTGAATTTACTAAAAGTATATCTTCATCCATTTTCTAGAAAAACAACTTTCGATTGATTGTAATAATTTCACAAAATTTGTAGCTTAATGTTATTTTGATCTATGGATCGTTAGGTACCTACTTACCAATTTTATTTGATTTTTTTGCGATATCTTAGTTGAAAAAATACACCAAAAATCCTAAATTTGACATACAATTACTACGAATTAGAGCAATTAAAAACCCACTTTCAAACAGTAGGTAGTGTTTTTATATACCTATGTAGATATCTGTGGCGCTGACAGGTTGGGAGGCACCCATTAACCTGAGGTTATGCTAACAATAAACTTAAGACTACATACTCGTCGTTTGCATTAAAGCAATTTTACAAAGCTTTTTAAAACCGTTATACGTGCATGGATGTACTGTGCACAGTAAGAAAATGTATGGAGAAACATGTATTAACCTGCAGTTGGCAAAATTGCGTGCATAAATCAAACAAGATTGGAAGATTCCAAATTGTGATGATTTATTGCGCGCAAGTAAGATTATCTTCGATCTGCGCCTGCGCAGTAGAGCGATAGAGAGCGAGATAGCGTTAGAGAACATGCCGATAAAAAAATCGAACTACTCATTTTGAGATATGATTTTTCATACGTTCTGTCAGATAGTAGTATAAAATGAAAACATCGCGCCTCGCTTACTCTTGAATAATGAGATTGGAGAGACAGTCAGCACTTTTACGTGTAAACAGTTATTGTTATGACAGTTTAAAATAAGCATGATTGCCGACAGTAATTCCATGCATGTGTACAGGTGCTATTCATTTTCAAAGCTGAGAGCAGTGATTTGAATGTTTTGGGGGACCAACGGTCATCTTGAAAATCATTTGAAGACGAAGCATTGCACAAGGATCGCACTATTTTTCTTTAGAGTTGTACATGTGACATAAAATACATATTTACTTACGAAAGTTAAATTAAAAATAGTATGCCTATGTACTTACTATGTGTATTTTTAATTTGAAGGAATTCATTTTTTTTTAGAATTAGTTAGGTAACTATAAAATTTTGGGGCTTGGCAGAAATAAGGTTGGGAAATACTGGTTTAGAGCAAATGTATACTAAGCTCTGAGAAAAGATGTTTGTGATTGATACTGGGTTGAGAGAGTGAACCATGCATCCTCTCATCATGCCGAGAGTGAGATCGTCGCCATCTCACCAATACGTTGCTTATGCAATTCAGTAATTGAGCAGAAACCATACAATATTAATCTCCCACCCTATTCTTTCAGAAGAGTACATTTGACCACACCAATATAAAACAGGACGCTGAAATCCGCTCATCCAGCTGCCAAGATAATTTCAAAGAAACTATTTTTCTCAGGTTAAAGCCTGTCGAATCTGTACCCGGTTGCTCTTATATACAATCGAGTACAATTACTCAGGTAAGTGTATCTTTTGTGTATGATTTTTTAAGTTATACTTCTTTTGGGGCGTTTAATAAAGAGTGAAATTGAGAGCTGCGCGCTCACACCGTTGTGAAAGTGCGCGACATTAATGTTCCCACCACCACCCGTCATATATGCACAGCCGTGGATTTGCACGGCCGCTTTCTATGACCCTTTAAACGTGTCTGAAAGAAGTGATTTTAAGTGCTCATTCCGTCCCGAGACGGAGCCGCACGGGACTGATGCTGCAACCATGCACTGTAGTGCTTAAAGAATAAAGTGAAGGAAGATTTTTTTTTTGGACTGGCTCTGCTGTCCGCTGACGTTAAGCGCTTTGTGTACCCGCATACTGAGTGTCACGAATTGAAATGGATGAGTCTACAGAAGAGTCGGGACTATCCCGCTCCCCATACGATGCTGCAAATTTCTCGAATGCCGCAAAGTTGGCCTCGGTTGCTATCAGATCTCCATGACCAATTGGACCCGTGTGAGGACTGACCCTGGCAAAATGCTCCGCTCGTTAGAGTTCCATAAGCGGGCAATCCCAAAGGATGTGTTTAACATCTTGGTGGTCATGCCCGCAGGTACAACCCGGCCCATCTACTATCAAGCCAAACTCGTGGAGTCTGGCGGCGAAGTTGCCATGGCCGGTGAGGAACTGGCTAATCCAGTGCGAAGGTTTGAGTCTTCTAGTTTGGTGCCTGCAGAAACAGTATGAAGTTAGCTTCGAATCAGAATAAACACAAGGTTAATAGTAGAATTATTCCGTCCGGCAACGAATTTATTATTGTCGGCCATTTGCAATTCCTTACGTAAACAAAGGATTAAACGTCAGAGTGAAAGTTGTTACTTTAAAAATAAAAACAACGAGAAATATAAGTTAAGTGTATAGAAATAAACCAACGGCAGTCCAATAAATTGCCCTTTTGCTTGAGTGTGTATTTTAATAAGATAATTAAAAGCTAGTCGAAGAAACTAGGTTATCACAAGTTTTATTTTTGTTTCGTTACCTACGCCAAATAAGTATAACATCTAACGTGCGTACATACATGTAAACACATCGATTTTTTTGTATTTGTTAAGACGTCCTTTTACTCTTTCCACTGTTCTCATGTCTGCTACGTGTCGCTACGCCATATTACCATATGTAATAATATGTGTCTTGAATTATCTGTAATGCATGAGAGAAGAGATTAGAGGTCTCGTAAAGGGATAAGGACCACCATGAGGGTGACTGAAGCTGTGATGTAAGTCGGATTTGAGGTTGCACCGATGAACGGTGGTGCAAGAGTTGATTGCTGCGTAAACGGTATCGGTACAGTGCTACAAGAATAAATTCCTAATGCAGGAGTTATGTTACTGGTCCGGGGCTCCGTGGAAGAGATGCTGTGCGGAGTGGTCCTGAGACTGAGAACTGACTGACGCAAAGATTACTGATTGAATTGAGCTTAATTTTGATACTAAGAATAGCCTATCAACTACTGTAATGCGAATACAGATTCAAGTCTCGTAGGATGTCGTATTTTTTTCTACAAATATTTTCTATTGTGTATATGCATGAGATGTTTTCAAATTATGTATGTTCAATACTCCCACGGTGGCCGCGCAGCTTAAGCGTCGGCCTATAGCGTCGTGGGTCCCAGGTTCAAATCCTGGGTCTGGGAAGTACATATATTGTTTTTTTTTTAATTTGTGTATGAGTCAGAGTATGGACTGAATAGGTTGAGCTGTGGGTCTATTCTATACTTATCGACCGCTAAAGTGATAAATATTATCAAACTTAGGGTAGGTTTGTATCAAAGTATTAGCACTTATTGTAACTATTAAAATAAATTGTTTGTAATTATTGCTACAAGTGCTATATTTTAACAATACCTCTCTTGGCTGTGATAAAATTTAGAGTTAGATGGACAGTTTTGACTGTTTAGACGGCTTACTTATTGTAACGATTATAATACCACACTACAAAAAATATGCAATAAATACTATCACTTTAGCGGTCAATAGTCGCCTTGTGTGTAGAATAGATCCGCAAGTGGCTAATATCCATTTCTCGTAAAAACGAAAGCTGTTTATTCAAACCTCCACTCTCTGAAGGCCCATATGATCTTATTATGATTGTACATGGTTAAAAAAAATATTACATTCTCAAATCTTGTGACTTATTCTTTGAATAAAAAAATAGTTTATACTACTAATAGTATTACTTAATAATAGTGTTATACTGTTTAAAAAATCTTATATTCTGTATTTTTGACTTCACAGGACATACAAATGGAAGACAACACAGAGAACGGAGTAAATACATCTCAATCTAAATTACCGTTTTATGTGGAATTCGAATTGCAGTCTAAATTAGATAAAATAGATGTCCGTTTACACGAAGTCAAAAAGGAGCTAACGGGCAATAAAGAAATTCGTCTTCGGCTGAAAAGAATACTATTCCATGAACGAAACTTTATCTGCAGTGTTTGCTTTGATATCTTCCCAGCTTTACGTATTTTAAAAAAGCATAAAACATTTAACCACAAATCATCTGGTAATGTAAGAAAGTCGTATGGAACAAAACCTTTTTCATGCGATCAATGTAACTACAAATGCAAATTTGTATCCCAAATAGATCAACATAAAAGGATACATAGTGGAGAAAAACCATTTAGGTGTGATAAATGCGATTCCGCTTTTACCCAGTCGAGTCATTTAACGCAGCATCTAAAGGTGCACAGCGGTGAGAAACCATTCAAATGCGATATGTGTGAGTTTGTATGTGCACAATCCAATACTTTGAAAAGGCACAAAATGGCTCATAGTGGCGAAAAACCTTTCAAGTGCAGTACATGTGAGTATAAATCTACGCAATCCAACGATGTAAAAAAGCACGAGATGATTCACAGTGGACAAAGACCGTTTCATTGCGACATTTGTGATTATAAAACTACCAACTCAAGTACACTGAAACAGCATAAAAGGATACACACTGAAGGACAATCTTTCGAATGCGATCAGTGTAATTATAAAAGTAAAAGGGCTGATTTGCTGAAGGCACATAAAATGACCCACATTGGTGAAACTCCATTCGTATGCGATATTTGTGATTATAAATGTACCGCATTACATAATTTGAAAATGCACAAAATAGTTCATAGTGGTGATAAAGTGCTTAAATGTGACTTATGCGATTACAAGACGTTGTATTCATGTAACTTGAAGAGTCATAAAATCGGCCATAGTGAAGACACGCCATTTAAGTGCACCGAATGCAATTACGCGTGCACTAGAGCTAATAATTTCAAACGGCACAAAATGGTACACAGTGGCCAGAAAGCTCTTGCCTGCGATTTATGCGAATATAAATGCATACAATCCAGTACATTAAAGCGACACAAAATTATTCATATTGATGATAAGATTATAAAGTGCAAATTATGTGATTATACATGTGTGAAGTCTCAGGATTTAAAAACACATAAATATGTACATCGCGGTGGAAAGCCCTTCAACCCCTCGTAGACCATTTTCTTTCTGATAATTAGTACTAAATGTATTGCATGATAAAGCTTTTGAAAATCAAGCAACTTTTTATGGCATTATGATGCCGCAATTGTGTTTTCGGCAAAGTGCCGTCAATAGTTCGTTACAACAAAAAAATAGTGCTTTATGCTGCCGAGTTGCCATCTATGTATGTGTGTCTTCGTTTGATAAACCGCCAGCCTACCTCACACCTATCGCAATAACAACACTGAAGTGACAGCTGATAATATTATACTTTGTGACGTAGGAAAAGGATAGTAGGTGAATAGGATCGTATGGATAGGAAGGGAATAGGCGGGGAATATAGGCAGGTGCGCCTGGGTACGGGGAGCGTGGATGTGGGATATAGGAATGGGACAAGAAAGGAGTGCGGCAGAGCAACGAGATGCAGGGAATGCAGGATCGTAGGTAGTTTGACATTACCTCTAAAACCTCTGTTACCTGTCCGGTTGCGTTACTCATTCGGTTATTCCTGTAATATAAAATACATAGAAATGCAATGATGAATATCTCGGTTTGAGCGCCACTCTATAAAATGCATAGATACAATGATAAAGGTAATTTAAATAAAACGCGGGTAAAGAATTTTAACAGAAGTATAATTAAGGTATAAAAATTATTAGCGGGCGAGAGTGTATAAAGGTGTAAAATAAGTTAATCGATTACGAGCGCCTATCGTAGTATAATTTAAAAATTTTAGATCACGAATAAAATGCTAATTCGGTGGACCGTAACGTAATGAAATTACAATAAATACCACAATACAAATATGATCTCAGCTCTCTTCGCCCTCGATTCCTTCCAGGGCGGAATCGAGGAGTGTGTCTTCAAATGTTTCGGGACAATGGGCTTCCTTCGATCTCCTTGGCCTGAGGGGGACGTCCTTTGTTTGGCCATTATAATCGACTCGAAACGTCAGGAAATGAGAGCCATGTGCTCCGGCCCGAGGCTCGGAACTTAAGAGCCGTCTTCGGAGAGAGGTCTTCTTTGCACGAACGTTCAGAACTGAGAGCCTGAATCTCGCTTCGCCTTCAAGTTAAAAAGCCGTCTCGCTTTTTAGCGCCGGAAATAGTTTAAACGAACTACGTTCAAACTATCCGGCTTGCGCAGGCGCACTCCCGTAGCCTTCTCGCGTTGTGTTGCCATCATCAGAAAAGTGTGGTCATGTAAATAACATGACAACTTTTTCATTGTTACTAATCACACTACATGCAATGAATAAATGGAAAAAAACGACATGTTATAGAGCTTAGTATTATGTTGATTTTAGCTATGGGCTTGGAGACCAAATTATAAAGACCCGAGGGTTTCGTTTCAATCAGACTGTCAAAGCTTCACAAACTTCTGGAACGGTGTGACCAATTGAAGAGTCGCACATTATGAATGAGTAAGTATATATTAAACTCCTGTATGATTTTCCAGCAGCCCTATGTTGTAACTTGTGACATGAAGTCACCTGACGACATGACGTAATTGTGACGTATGCTCAATACATGCATCAAGGCGAGCCGCCCAATGCACACGGCTCACCATAGATATTATTTTATATGTGTATGGGGACAATGAATATCGCCAGTATTAGATTAGCGTTAATTTCTCGAAGACTATTGACTCACTCCGGTAGTACGTCATAATGATGTCATATGACGTCATGTCGTCGGGCGAATTCAACTCGCAAGTTACAACATGAGGCCCCAGTTGCCAAAAATTAAATGATTGCCAGACTTGTAGTAATCGGTAATAAGTGCCTCGTAACTGTATGTACTTTCGTTTTCTTTTGCTTATATTTAGTAAATACACAAAGTTAGTTTTTGACATTCTTGTATAGTTTTTAAATAAATAATAAATCAATTAAGAAATTCAATTCAATTGATTTATTTAACATAGTGTGGACATTACAAATTATAAGTTTAAGACGTTCACAACATGACATCGAACGCTATTCTAAATAAGAAAAAAAAAGAAAAGTAATAAAAGGGATAACAATGAAAATATAAAAAGAGAACATAATATAAATAAACATACAAACGTAATGAAAATACAATTATACATATATAGTAATTCAAAGTACACCGAGTTTGCTAAGGAAACCCTAATTTAAGAATTTATAAATAACGTCTACCTATCAACACCCGAAGCAAATTGATTGAACATAGTTATCGCCCTCCCAATTGGCATTACCAGTGGCAAGTTGGTTCTCTACCTTGGGAGAATAAACAACTGATGCTGTCTATTTCTATGATAGTTATCAGGGACACACAGGTCAACACTGCCCAGAATGGCAGAGTTCTCATTTATATAAATATAGGTAGAGGCTTATATTATTTACCGTTTCAGGGTTTGTTATGAAATCTATTTTTAACTTTAGTTACTTTAAAAACTATTATTACCTATAATACCTATTAAAGAATTGGTTCACAATTCTGAACATATTATTCTTGTTAACACTGTAGCAATACCTATTATAGCTATCTATCCTTATCAGTTAACTACAATTTTTGTCATAAAAATGGTCAGGTGTTATTGTCTTGAAAGAAAGGCACATGCGAAAGCTTCTAGAATATGCTCAATTCATTGAATTTAAAAATATTTATCAAGTACATCGTTTGCAAGGCGGCATGTACAGCGCCACATGCTCGTTATGTATGAAGGTAAGTTTGAAATACTCGTCCGTCCACTTAAACTGTTCACAACGCATATAGTACCCCGTTTACACCTGCATAGATTTACTGTGCACAGTAATAAAATGTATAGGGAAACATGTATTATCCTGCAGTTGGCAAGATTGCGTGCATAAATCAAACAAATTTGGAAGGTTCCAAATTCAACGCGACAGGAAGATTTTTGCGCCTGCGCAGTAGAGCGATAGAGAGCATGGTATCGATAGAGAACATGCCGGTAAAAAAACGAACTACTTATTTTGAGCTCCGATTTTCAATACGACCTGTCAGATAGTAGTATAAAATGACAACCTCGCGTCCCGCTTACTCTTGAAGAATGAGTTCGGAGAGACAGTCAGCACTTTTACGGGTAAACAGTTATTGTCATGACAGTTTAAAATAAGAACAATTACCGACAGTAATTCCATGCATGTGTACAGGCGCTATTATATTATGTTATGGAAGTTGGCAACAATAAAACTGCAATATGTTTATGTTCAATGGACACTTTTATTTTGTTTTAAAAATTACACAAATATACAACAATATTAAAAACTAACACATTATGAGCGGAATTAACTTTGCTAGTAAACCCTTGAAAAAAGTAATTATTATAGAATATTTTAAATATTAATTTAAAAATCCTAGTCAAATTATTGGTCTTTTACCTGGTTAGTTCGTATCGCTACCTGCGACTAAAATTTCATGAATGACGAAAGATCCGAAGTACCTTTGACCATTTCGACCATGTCCGATCCTAATAGGATCATATGGGCCTCCACAGAGTAGAGGTTTGTATTAACATGTTTTATATTTTACGAGAAATGGATGTCAGCCACTTGCTCAACCTATTAGGTCCATACCCCGACTCACACACAAATTGAAAAACAATATGTGTACTTGCCAGACCCAGGATTCGAACCTGAGACACACGGCGTGATAATCCAACGCTTAAGCCGTGCGGCCACCGTGGGTGTCATTATCATGTGACCCAACTTATACTATAAATGTTAAAATAATAATGAAACAATACGATTGTTACGTCATAATAATATTTATATTCTACCTAAGCAGGTATATTTGACATGTGATAGCTATAGCATTAAATTCAAACCAACAAAAGTCGCGTAATGTTTGGTACAATCAATTTTTCAAAAGATATAACATATATTATGTAGGTATGTACTTTATTATATACAAATGATAGTCTTATCAAACACTACCTACTGACACAACCCAGGGTTGTTGGTCCTCTACGAGCGTCCACCCTGCAACATTTGAAAGGCCTACACAATATATTGTAACCAGATCCAATAGTGACCTGAATAAATGAACCGTAACCCCAAATCCCTATTAGTTAAAATTAATGATTATTTTTAGGAGTAAGTCCCACGTCATATTTTCGAAGCCGTAAATGTAAGGCGTGGATGGAAAACATGGTTAGGTGGTATGAATGATGATGAATGGGTTAGACCTTTTGTATAGAAATGTATAAATTAGAAGCCTGTATATAACATGTAAATAATAGTGTGTCAATAATGTGCTTATTAAGAAAAACATGTATTTAGTTCATAAAAGATGTTCGTATGCGATCGATATTCGTGCGAAAGAGATGTAGGATTGGTTGTATTGTGCAAATGAACGAGATGAATAATAATATATAATAACAAACAAACAATACCGCGCGAGGGACAGTGCAACCAGATCACGGAACCATCATCAATATCATAAAAAGTCAGTGTATGGCACCCTGTTGAATCGCTTTCACCCTTAGATCAGAAATTTACATCATGCTTAAAATTACAGTCCACTTGCGAAAAGCGCCACTATAAATACTTAACATTTTTATATTCAAAATTAATAATTTTGGTGATTTCATTTTACTTAACGTTATACATGAATAATTAAATACAATATATTCTAGCTTACTACATGGCTTTTCTCCAGAATGAGTCATTTTATGAACCTTCATGTAACCTGAGTAATTAGATACTTTATACTTAAATAGTTTTTCACCAGAATAATGCATTCGATATACTTTCATCATACCACGACTACACATGAATAAATTTAAGCATCAGATTTAAATGGTTTTTCACCAGAATGAGTCACTTGATGTATTTTCATGCTACCTAACCTTGCACATGAGTAATTACACACTTTACACTTAAATGGCTTTTCACCGGAATGAATCATTTGATGTCTCTTCATGTCACCTGACCTTGCAGATGAGTAATTGCAATCACTACATTTAAATGGCATTTCACCAGAATGAGTCATTTGATGTAATTTCATGCTATCTAACCTTGCACATGAGTAATTGCACACTTTACACTTAAATGATTTTTCACCAGAATGAATCAATTGATGTACCTTCATGTTACCTGCCGTTACACATGAGTAATTGCAAACTTCACACATAAATGGCTTTTCACCAGAATGAGTACGTTGATGTACCTTCATGCTTCCTAACCTTGCACATGAGTAATTGCATAGCTTACACTTAAATGACTTTTCATTGGAATGAATCATTTTATGTACCTTCATGCTACCTGCCGTTACACATGTGTAATTACATACATCACATTTTAATGGCCTATCTCCAGAATGAGTCATTTTATGTACCTTCATGCTACGTAACTGCACACATGAGTAATTGCATACATCACATTTAAATGGCTTTTCACCAGAATGAGTCATTTTATGTAACTTCAAGTCACTTGACCTTGCACACGAGTAATTGCACACATCACATTTAAATGGCTTTTCACCAGAATGAGTCATTTTATGTACTTTCATGGTACTTCCCGTTACACACGAGTAATTACAAACAACACATTTAAATGGCTTTTCTCCAGAATGAGTCATTTTATGTACCTTCATGCTACGTAACTGTACACATGAGTAATTGCACACATTACATTTAATTGGCTTTTCACCGGAATGAGTCATGTTATGTAACTTCATGGAACTTGACCTTGCACATGAGTAACTGCATTCATCACATTCAAATGGCTTCTCACCAGAATGAATCATTTGATGTACTTTCATTCTACTTCCCGTTACACACGAGTAATTACACACATCACATTTAAATGGCTTTCCACCAGAATGAGTCATTTCATGTAACTTCATGTGAGAAAATCGTTTTTTAAACAACCATGCAACTGAATTACCCATTTTCTGCGACGTGTTTTCATGTAATAATTTGTGAAGCTTCATTAGATCACACGATCTAAAAAAATCAAAACAGATACTGCACACATAATTCTTTTTGTAAAACGATTTTTTTTCCAATTTTATAACAGCCTCTAATAGTTCAGGGTTTGTCAAATTCGTTTGAAAAATATCACGGTCAGCAGTGCGACAGTTTCTGACGTTTTCGTCAATCTGTAAGTCTCCCCAAGTATCTTGTTCATCAGTATTCTCTGACAAAGTTTTGAGACTCGCAACGCTGGCCGTTTCTGAGCTTACAGCGACAAACTAAAATGAAAAACATTTACAAAGAATATAGTTGGTGAGACGATATTTTTTTAATTATAAATTATTAGAACATGAAGACTTGAGACAAAACCTTACACTAGACAACTTAGATAATAAAATGTGGGCAAAGCGAAATAGTGAAAGTCGCAAGTATAATACCTATCCAAGGGAAATATAAAAAATGTCACACCCAAACGTCCGCAGAGTCCCACTGCAGATTGGGTTTCTTGCGCACATTACGTTACCAATTCATAATGATGTTACATATTCAGTTTTACATTCTACCTTGTCGAAAGGCTTTATTTATTTAAAGTGAGTTCTGATCGTTCAATCGCATATTTAAAGTCTCACGATTCCTCACGGCTCGCGGAATTATCCCATTTGAAGGCACTTATAATTTGCTTTTTCCGACCATGTCCGCTCCTAATAAGATCTAATGGGCCTCCACAGAGTGGAGGTTTGTATTAACAGATTTTGTGTTTACGAGTAATGAATGTCAGTCACTTGCTCAACCAATTCATTCATTTGTATATTTAATGTCTCACGGTTTGTGTCCTCGCATTATCCCATTTAAGATCTTACTTTGAAAGCAAATAAATAATACGGATCTAAAATAAATATTCCAGCAAATATATCCGCAACCAGCGATATTGCTTGTCCACCCAAAAAATCGATGGTTGTACCGACATGCTGTTGTTTCCAAACTTTATGCTACTACGCCCCCTCTTTCAAAAATCTAATTTTGGCGCCTTTTCCCCTTTATTTCATTAAATAATACTAATAAAACCTTTTATATAATCAATAATGTACTAATACAAAAATGAAAAAAAAAATTAACAAGGTTTTACTACTTATATTATTTTCATTTTTAAATTAATTTGTTTTTCATGCGATGAATGTACTACACACACAACAGCACAATCAATTTCAATAGAAGTCAATCCAAATTCATCATCGTTCATTGACAAATGAATTCTATCATGGGCCCCACATCCTGAAGCGGGCCCACTTACCTATCGCTGAGGTTAAGGGCAGTGTGGTGCTCTAAAGTAGTGTTTTCTAAATTATACACGGGAGTTACCATTTAAGTACCTATAGCAATCATCGTATACGTATCACATCAAATTACAACGCACAACTATTGTACAACATCTTTTTGGCTACGTGTTAGAACTGTGAACTAACATGCTCCGCCCATTTTTACCCGGAATTCCATCATAAACTAACAAGCTCCTCTTATTTAGTAGACAGCAGCGCCTAGAAGCGTAGCCAAGAAGATGTTGTTGTACAATATATATTTAAATTTTTAATAGCTTTGAAACAAAGTAACGCCGCGGGTGCCTTTTTTTAACTACTAGAGTAAATTTTTGATGTCTGTTATATATATTTGCAAACTGCAAACCTGTGGCTACATTTGTGTTAAATTTTTCGCGCCTCCCAGTTTGGAAATCGCTGCATTAATGTATGTGGTCATAGTATAGGTAACATAATTATTTTGGTTTCCATTTCACACACGAAATGGCACTCGAATTGTTAAGAAAAAAAATATTTATATTTCTTATAAACTGCTGCAAATACCTAGATATGTAAACAGAGTGACAAAATGCGTTCTAATATTATTATCACACTAATATACAAACTAAAGACAAAAACGCTTCATTTAAACACCGGTAATTCAGCACACCAGCTTACCCGAGTTGAATCTCAAGGAACGGAAACCAAACCGTGGAACTAACAGCAAATTACGTAGCTTAATTGGGACAGAAAATTAAAAAAATCCAAAGAGTGTAATGAGAATGGATAGAGTTAATTGCACTTATTTATCTCTAATGTTCGGTTCAGACACAATATGACAATCTGGACTTGAACAAAAGACAAGTACATAATATGAAATATATTCTCGTAATAATAATCGAAGCCAGTTTTTATACAATCTTCATTTTTATATGAACAGATGTTTTACTCTTACTCGATCTAATCTAAACAATTGCTATATCACATTGTGGGTACCTACTTGATATTATATGAAAACCACTAAACTTAGGACTATTTCGAACTATTTAGAACTATTTCTGATGACTTGAATGAAAGAACTAATCGATCCCTAAGACTGATAAGATAAGAAAGATCCAATAGACTAAGCCAAAATTGTAGCTCTATATCATGGCCCCCATAAGGGGAGGGCTGACTGGGTTCTATCCTAGGGGCCCGGCGTGGCGGGTCGACCACATAATTAAGATAAACACCCATCTTAAAATATATGCTGTGATGGCTTAAAAAAGTCGCCTGCGGCGCTATTTTACCTCAGGATTATTACCATTTTAAAGTATATGGTTGTGCGATGCAATTTTTGATTATTATGTGTTGATACTCGACAACTCCATAATTCGATGTGTTAAAAATAGCTTGTAATACACTGAAATTTTATTGACCTCGAACACCATTCGTAGAGCGTCAGATTGTCTTTATCCTTAGTGATAGGTAGGGGGCCCGCCAAAGATCCTGGCCTGGGGGTCCGCTTTAGGATATGGGGCCATGCTCTAGATTGTGGCAATTGTCATAACAAAAAACAGGTAGGTATATAATTCTTGTTTACATAATGGATGTGTTATGTTAGCATGGCATTGCTACGAAATAGGATGGGTCGACAAGACGGATTGTTTTGTATCTGTCGTTTCGGCAAAAAAAAACTGAAATACGATTTGAAGTTCTAACCTCAAAAGTGCAAACGTCATCAAGCGCATCCTCTTGCTTTATTATTTGGTTTGCATGATTAATTTGCACGTCTTGCGATTGCTGGTCCTCAGCACCATATGTGTTCAATTCGTCCGGTTCATGTTTCACGTCCATTTTTGTGAATTTTGTCTTAGTAACCACCGCGTGTTCTACCACCACAGACCATAATAATACTAATATCATAGACTAATATACTATATACTATAGATAAGCCACATCAATGTGTAGAAGTAGTTCAAAATCATTCTCTATATATCTCTCTCTAATTTGGACTGGAGGTCATCGTTTTAAAAAATGGCTCGAATCTTGAACTGGAGGTCTTTGTTTTAAAAAGTGGCTTGAATCTTGGACTGGGACATTTTATTTTTTGAAATACACAGAACAGCATATACAATAAAAATATAAATACATAATATTACAACAAAATATCATCAAATTATCGAAAACAGAATATAATATGACAAATTCAATAAAATCTTAAATCAAAGTAAGGTTTAACATTTTTCAATTAATCACAAGAAATTTTACTGAAGGCTTATATAATTTATATTAAATGAGATAGCATTTAATTGGAAGAATTCCATTTGCAATGCAATATTGAAACTATGTACACTGATAAATGAGCGGAAAATATTGCAAAAATAAATAGGTACATTTTCATTATAGACGATTAACGCCATGTTAATTTAAATATCTACACAAATTAATTCATGTAGTTTTATTTTATAGATTCAAGGTTCAAAATGATAAAATGTCATTTACTCTTAAAGAGTATTATATTATGATTCTCGCTAGAGAATCGATTTTTTGAGGAACACATTAGTTTATTTAAAGTACCCCTTAAAATATCAAATTTATCAAAAATCATGAGAATTTTTATCCTTATGTATAAGTAGGTAGGTACCTTCTTCTTCTTTCTCGGAACTACATCCCGGGGCGGGATTTGGCCTCCTCTACAATTGTCCTCCACACGCTCCTTTCCCTGGCTGCTCCTCTCCAGTCTCCAGCCCTCCCCATCTTTCTCCAGTCCTTTTCGAAACAGTCAGCCCACCTCTTCTTTGGTCTGCCCCTAGACCGTTTCCACTATGGGATCCACTTGGTCATGATTTTTGGCGTCCTGTGCTTAGGAATTCTCTCAACGTGTCCAGCCCACCTTAGTCTTTGGGATCGACAGAATTTCACCACCGTTTCATGTTTTATTAACTCTTCTTACTCGTGGTTGGTAAATTATCACACTCTTTTACTACACACCTATCCTTTGACATTATGTAATAAATTGTATCTAATATTAATTATTACTAGTCAATTATTACGAAAAGTAATTAATTTCACACACGTTTTAGTAGATTTCAATGTGTTTTTCACCAATCCGGTTGTGTTTTGTTTCATATTAATTTGACATTTGAAAAATCCAGTAAACAAAATATAAATATTCAAAATAAGAACTCTCGACCTAATAAACTTATTTTCATAGGAAAAATATTATGACATATTATTATATACCATTTTAACCTCTCTGCTGCGAATGTCTCAGAGTATGGTTAGTACGTTTGATTCCTGATCGGTGTGCCATCTGTTGAAAGTCACATTGTTTTTTTTTTTTTTTGTAATACCTCATGGATTCATGAGTGTTTTCATTTTGGATATGATCTGGAGTTAAGCGAATGATGAATAATTATTTATTTGTAAGTCAGTTAAGATGACACAACGAAAATGATAATTTACACATTATTATTTAAAATAGAAAGGCTAGATCAAAAAAAAAATGGCGCATCAAAAATGTTAAAAGATAAAAATATACAGTACGACAAACACTTATTAAATCAATAAGCACGATATGGTCACAGAGTTTATTGAATCGAGATTAAGATACAAATTTACTGACGTATATTTATGTTTGGCCCATAATATATACTTGTAATCTCTATCAGCTGTCTATCCGTTTGTCTGATTTTAACGCAAAATCCACTCAACCGATATACCAATAATTATACAACCGAATATAGCAATTAAAATGACAGAAAGAAATAGAATCAGGCTAGGGAGGCCTTTATCCAGCAGTGGATTGGTTCAGGTCGACGTTGATAAGGATGATAGAAATAGGTATAATATCACAAATTCGTTTAACCGCTAGTAATAGAATCAGGCTAGGGAACCCTTCATCCAGCAGTGGATTGATCCTAGTTGATGATGATGATGATAACGATGTGAGTATGTAGATAAATATAATATCACCAATTTTGATAAATACAGCAATTCAAATGACAGAAAGGAGTAGAATATGGGTAGGGAGGCCTTTATCCAGCAGTGGATTGGATCAGGTCGATGGTGATGATGACGATATTAATATGTAAATAAATATAATATTAACGATTTTGATAAATACAGCAATTCAAATGACAGAAAGGAGTAGAATCAGGGTAGGGAGGCCTTTATCCAACAGTGGATTGGTTCAGGTCAATGTCGATAAGGATGATAGACATAGGTATACTATCACAAATTCGTTTAACCGCCAGTAGTAGAATCAGATTGCGGAACCCTTCGTCCAGCAGTGGATTGATCCTAGTTGTTGATGATGATGATAACGATATGAATATGTAGATAAATATAATGTCACTTATAGTAGGTATGGTATTTTTTTGCAACAATACTAACATCCATATATCACAAATTAAATAAAATGTCACAATTTATTATAAATTATAACAATACCTATAATAAACATGCTGCACAATAAAAACTCTGTAATATGAAAAATTATTAATAAATTATCTAGAGGATAATTAAATAATTGGAAATAATTGAAATAAGATTTCTCCACTTGATAAACACAAGGTTCAAAGAATATATTTATTTTATAAAGAAACAATAATAAATAATGAAGAGATAATAAACATACATTATAATTATTTAATCCTTCACGATCCTGCTGGGTGTCGTATTTGTTTCAAAAAGTTTTTTTCTAGTAGTTATATATTTTTCATAAGTGTTTTAAAATTATGTAAGTATTACATTTCTGAATCTTGTAATTATTCGTTGAATAAAAAAAATATTTATTACACATGGCAAATATAAATGTACATTAGAGCTGGATAACAACTATGATAGCTGGTCACATTTTTCACCGCCATTTTGTAACAGTAGTTCTAGTAGATATCTACAATATCCAGTCACATGACATACCGCCATTTTGTTAAGCAGTCGATCCAACAGAATTCTACAGTCTGGACTGCATACAAATCATTTAATACCTCTTAGGTGTATGCCTGATACACCCCCCTGACTAATATATTATATTCATAGACAAAAATGTCGTCGACGGTATTGCCATTTTAAATATTAATTATCCCTCAATGTAGGTACTATTTACCAAACAAACAGTGACAATGTGGTACATAATAATATAAAGATTTATATTATATTCCATTTATCGAGGGAAATTGTAATTTATTATTATTAATTCAATAATAATATGTGCCTACCTACTAGAAAATACCGTCAGCTGAATACCGAATTTTTTCGGCCTCTGGCCTCTTCTCGACTGGCGCGTTTGGAGCAGTTGGCCATTAGATGTAATTGACGTGTTATTGAAATGTGGTAGGTAATTAAAAGGTCAGCAGTGATTGTGTTGATTTTGGAATCAAAGAATACCTACGTAAGTCCTTTAATACTTTTTAATTGTGAGTGTTTTGCTATTTATTGATATTACGACCACTCGGCCAAAAAAACCAATGCAAAAAACAGTATTAAATGTTATCTTGCGGAGTTAGTAGGTACCTACAAACAATATTTGACATTTGACAGATGACAGCACATCTTTATTGTGTTATCTCCTTTGTGCGAATGTTTGAACCAGTTTTGTATTGAAACATTTATTCCGAATAAGAAAAATAAAATACAGTAAAATGTCAGAGAGAAGTAAACGTATTCTGGACTGAGTGAAAATACAAACCAATAATATTATTGATGACTGTGAAGAATTACAACCGCAGTGTCAAAATATAATCTCAAATTTAGAATACCTACCAACAACGATTCAGAAACGAAAGGTAAGGTTTTACAATCAATTTTATGAAATCAAACAATGTTATTAGGGAAATGTAATTTTAAACCTGACAGACATTTAAGACGGTACTTCAGTGAAACGGCAAATAATTTTCAACTATAGGTGCGACGAAATTTTGGACTCGCTGGCATTTGGAGAGCGAATGTCGAGCTGTGAACACGTCAATTTGTTTCGTGATGGCGACGGGGGTATTAATTGTTAAATCATGTAAAAATGACTAAAAAACTTACCCATTTACTTGAAAAAGAGAACATATCAATGAATATATTATAATTGTTACTAATAGAACAATAAACAGAACGTTAAATGGACGCATGTTAGATTTATATGACAAATAATATTTCGTTCGGCACGCGACATTTGCATATTCCGCGCAACGCCAAGCCACGATCTTTTTGACCATGCATGAACTGAGGTTTAGCCTTAAGGTATAATTAGTGTAGCTCAATTATTCAAGTTTAATTATTCACATTAGATATAAAATTATTTCAATTAGGTTGAGGAGATAGTAATATTTAATTGTTTATTAGCCGAAGTCGTGGTATTAAATCCATTAATTTAATTTGACAAATGATTTCTGAAACAAAACTATAGGTATGTAATAGGTAAATATTTATATTTTTATTTTATCACATTAATAATGGGTAATTTTTCTTTTAGATGCGGGAGTTCATCAATAATTGAAAGGCAAATAAATGCTCCCCTAGATGACTTGATTTATGTCGACAAAACTGTGGCTGGTTATTCAGATATAAGCCATAGTGATATTGTGTAAATTTGATAATTTGTATGCATTTGATTAGAGTGGTAACATCGTTTACTATGAAGTATTGGAAACATTGGTTGAACCTATACAACCCACTGTTGCTTCCGAGACTATTCAACTATTGAACAAAAGAACGGCCTTGATAATGTGGGATGAGTCGAAATCTGGACGTGGAGCCAATGAAATGGCTTCTGGATTATTAAAATGGGCTCTAACATCTGACAACTCTAGTTTAGAAGAGTTAACGGGGCCTTATGTTATAACTTGTGACATATAACAAGTCACCCAACGACATGACCTAATTGTGACGTAACCTCAATACACGCATCGAGGCGAGCCGCCCAAGCACACGGCTCACCATAGATATTATTATGCTGAAACACCTATTTGTGTATGGGGACAATGAATAACGCTAGTATTTGAGTAGCGTTAATTTCTCGAATGCTATTATCACTCCGGTAGTACGTCACAATGATGTTATATGACGTCATGTCGACCGGGCGACTGCAACTCGCAAGTTACATCATAAGGCCCCTGATCATATGGTAACTTGTTACTTCTGGATGATAAAAATTATATCGTAGTTAAAAATTATAAACCATCAGTGCTTATTAAAGGTACATACACATCCTGAAGTGGATGCTGACCATTCAATTATGGAACGAGCAAAGAAAAAGATACCTGCTTCTTAAATAATGACGCCATGGAACTGGCAACAGTTAGCCCGATTATGCTGTCCATCAATTCCATTCAATATAATTAATATGGAAATAAGTGACTTTAAAAAATTCAAATTGTTGATTGAAGGAAGAACATAACCATTTGTATAAACAAAAACCAGATTCTCCAAGTAATGCCAACAGCATAATATCTAAGATGGTGAATTTTCAGATGGGTGTTTTATATTTTTACGTGGCTGGGACATGTTTTCCGGATGCCGCCAAAGAGTACGGCACTTCGTACCCTTGTGGCACAGCCTCAAAGGTTCCGTCGCCGTGGCCGGCCCTCCCTCACCCTGCAGCGGTGCTACAAGAGCGACCTACGTGCTGTAGGTCTGACATGGCGGGAGGCGCAAGAGTTGGCGATGGACAGAGGGAAGTGGCGCCAACTTGTGATTGCCCTATGTCCCAATGTTGGGACGTGACAGGGTGGAAGAAGAAGAAGAAGTTTTATATTTTAAGTACTCTTTCGATGCACCTGTATTTGAGAGCATACATTTAAACAGACCCGGGCGACGAGTGTCATGTCCGGATTAATTGGTACTGATAAAGGATTTACCGAAACCAATTGGGGAAAAAAAGTATGACCACCTCCAAAATCTTCTGTCTTGGGTGCCAAGAGTTCCACCAGTTTTACAGTAGTCTTCGTTATGATGACTCCGCTAATGATGATGACTAATTAACGAGTATTATAATGTAAATCACATAAGTTCATTTTATTGTAAGTGCAAGAACGTAGTGGTCGCGCGGGGACGGCGCGGCGGCGTCTTGCGAAAATCAAACGTATAACCGTTTATAAAATGTTCGTACACAGTGTGTTTTTTGGGGCATAATACACACGGTTATACGTTTGAGTTTCGCAAGACGCCGCCGCGCCGCACCCGCCAAATGACTACGGACGAGCACTTAGGTCTCTCGATTAGGTACTTTTCTTAATTGAGCGTGTAGATCAAATTTGTATGGTTAAGTTTTTCTATAATTGATGTACCTACTTGCCTATCATTGCATTCTTCAATTTTAAAATAAAACACATATTTTTGTAATATTATTAAGTAATATAGGTTCATTTTTTAATCAATATTAAGTGTACTTTATTCAACATAAAATATCCGTTCACTGAATGTTATTGGCACATAATTGATGCAGTACTAAAAGTAACATAATAATTTTTCTTATAATTAAATAGAATTAAGTGTTTATTTACTGCATAACTAAGGTAAAACATTCAAATATTGCACATAGACTGTGATTAGTATATAAAATAATCAAATGTCTACTCAAAAAAAATTGATAACTATAAAACTATCAAAACTTTAACACAAAAGTAAAAAAAACATTTCAATAAAATTAAAATGGCACTACAGAGAATTTTTGGATAAGGCACTTAATATAGTTCAGTTCCAGGGTACTGGTTAAAGTGTATAAAAATAAACCAGCGGCGCTCCAAAAAGCGGCTCTTTTTCTTGAGTGTGAATTTAACGAGATAAATAAAATAGTAATATGAAATAATAATAATAATAATTACGGAATAAAATAATTTTAAACCAGCGGCCCCTTTTCTGAGTGTGTAATTTAACATGACAATTAAAATAGTAATAGTAAATAAAATTAATAAATACGGAATGAAGCTACAAGATATTTTTAAACCAGCGGCACTCCAAGAAGCGGCCCCTTTTCTTGGGTGTAAATTAACAAGATAATTAAAACTTTCATAATAAATAAATAAAAATTTGCGAAATAATGTAAAAAGTTAAGAATATATTTCTAATAAATATATAGACAGAATGAATAAGAATTTTAATGTTTACGAGATAATTATTCTCTAAAAATTAGAAGATTAAAATAAAGGTTTAATTTATAAAGACTATCATGCATAATAATTATTGAAGAAAACAAACTATTCCAGAATTTCGAAGTTTTATTTCAACTTCCTACAAATAATAAAAACAAATAATTTGGATAGTTCGATGTACAAAAGAAAAACTTTTATTTTTCTTTTCTCTTTTATTTACCTCTAATCTCTACAATTCGGAATTTCAACATACAAATTCCGCTAAATTGATATAATTCTATACTATTCGCCTGTACACGTACGTAATTGCAGTCCTGACATTTAAATGGCTTCACTTTAATGATTAATTTTAGGCATTTTAATGCTATTTGACTATACACATGAGTAATTGAATACATCACATTATTTTGGCTTATTACAGAAAGAGTCATTTAATGCATTATAATGCTACCTGCCCGTACACAATATGAATAATGAAAGTCATCAATTACAATTGAATAGATTATATCGAGAGTAAATAATTTTTTTTAACGTTACACATGAGTAATTTGAATAGGAGACATCAAAATAGCTCGTCTCCAGAATGAATCATTTTAAGTGCCTTTATGTTACATTAACAACAGAAATTGCACATCTCGCAGTAAAATGTCTTTTTACAAGAATGTTTCATTTTATGACTCTTCATGTGACCCGCTGTTACACATGAGTAATTAAACACACTACATTCAATTGGTTTTTTTCCAGAATAACTCATTTTATGTACCATCATGGTATCTGACCTTTCACATGAGAAACTGCAAACATTACTCTTAACCATTAAATGGCTTTTCACCAGAATGTTTCATTCGATGTACCTTCATGTAACCTGCCTGTACACATGAGTAACTACAAACATCACATTTAAATGGCTTGTCTCTAGAATGAGTCATTTGATGTTTCTTCATGTCACCTGACCTTGCAGATGAGTAATTGCAGACTTTACACTTCAATGGCTTTTCACCAGAATGAATCATTCGATGTACTCTCACGCTACCTGCCGTTACAGATGAGTAATTACATACATCACATTTAAATGGCTTGTGTCCATAATGGGCCATTTTATGTACCTTCATGTCACCTGACCTTGCAGATGAGTAAGTACAAACATCACATTTAAATGGTTTTTCAGCAGAATGAGTAATTTTATGTATTTTCATGTCATCTGACCTTGCAGATGAGTAATTGCAGTCATCACATTTAAATGGCTTTTCACCGGAATGAGTCATTTTATGTCTTTTCATTCCACCTGTTTGTGCACATGAGTATTCACATACATCACATTTAAATGGCTTGTCTCCAGAATGAGTCATTTTATGCCTCCTCATGCTACCTGAACTTGCGCATGAGAAATTGCATACATCACATTTAAATGGCTTTTCACCCGTATGAGTCATTTTATGTACTTTCATATTACTTAACGTTACACATGAGTAATTACATACAAGACATTTAAATGGCTTGTCTCCAGAATGAGTCATTTTATGTATTTTTATGTCATCTAACCTTGCAGATGAGTAATTGCAACCATCACATTTAAACGGCTTTTCACCGGAATGAGTAATTTTATGTCTTTTCATGCCTACTGCCTGTACACATGAGAATTTGCATAGATCACATTTAAATGGCTTGTCTCCAGAATGAGTAATCTTATGTACTTTCATATTGCCTAAAGTTACACATGAGTAATTGCAAACATCACATGTATAAGGCTTTTCACCGGAATGAGTCATTTTGTGTACCTTCATGCTACCTTTCTGTGCACATGAGTAATTACATACATCACATTTAAATGGCTTATTACCAGAATGAGTCATTTTATGTATCATCATGTTACTTGAACTAACACATGAGTATTCACATATATCACATTTAAATGGCTTGTCTCTAGAATGAGTCATTTTATGTCTTCTCATGCTACTTGAACTTGCACATGAGAAATTGCATACATCACATTTAAATGCCTTTTCACCAGAATGAATCATTTTATGTACTCTCATTCTACTTAACGTTGCACATGAGTAATTGCAAAGATCACATTTAAATGGCTTTTCACCAGAATGATTCAATTTATGTAGCTTCATGTGACACAATCGTTTGCATGAGTAATTGCATTTAATATGTTTTTTCGATGTAGATGTGTTTTCATGTGATAATTTGTGAAGTTTCATCATAACAAACGATCCAAAAAAATCAAAACAGATACTGCAGACATAATTATTTTTGTAAAACGATTTTTTTTCCAATTTTATAACAGCCTCTAATAGTTGAGGGTTTGTCATATTCAATTGAACAATATCACGTTTAGCAGTGCGACTGATCGCGTTTACATCATTAAACCTTTCAATGTATTCCTTGACTTTTTGTTTAATATCTTCTTCGTCAATCTGTATGTCTTGGACATCGGTCATCTCCGATAACGATTTGTGACTCGCAACGCTGGCCGTTACTGAGCTCCCAGCGACAAACTAAAAAAAACAACCATTTACAAAGCAGAATCAGTTGGTGAAACGATATCTTCTTTAATTATAAAATATAAATTATTACCTAATGAAGACTCGAGAGCCAACCCTTCACTAGGAAACTTTGACAATAGAATGTCGGCAAAGCTAAATGGTGAGAGTCTCGAGTTTACTCATCAATAGTGTGCTAACGGAAATATAATACTATGTCCTTTGCAGATAGATCTACACTCCCAAATGCAAATGCCCTCAAAGTCGCAATGCAGATTTGGTTTCGTATGCACCCATCTCTGTTGTTGTCTTGTTTATTTATTTTTATTTATTTAGAAAAAGAGTATTACGGTATTACAGCGATTGGCAAATGCGCCATAATACATATTAAATACAAAATTATAAAAATATCCTAATTACAAATAACAATTAATATAACAAGAAAGTTTATCTCGGACAGCAGGTGTCCATAGACGGAAGCATGCACGATGAAATTGCTCGAAGAACAAAGCTGGGATGGAGTGCTTTCGGACGGAATAGTATCTTTAAGAGTGACTTACCATTGCCTTAAGCGTAGGGTGTTCAACCAATGTGTGCTACCCGTGCTCACGTATGGCTGCGAGACGTGGACCCTCAACACGAGAGATGTCCAAAGACTAAGAGTCGCACAGCGATGCATGGAGAGGTGTATGTTGGGCATCACGAGAAAAGGCCGTAGAAGAAACGAATGGGTTAGGAAGCAGACACGAGTACGCGATGTAATAGACGTTGCCAAACAGCTGAAATGGAGAAAGGCGGGGCACATTGCTCCGCCACGGCCGCTGGACAAATGCCGTCATCCAGTGGTACCCAAGGGGCACGAAACAGCCACAGGGTCGCCTTAAAAGCCGCTGGATTGACGAACTGGTAAAGTTCGGCGGAAATACGAGGCAGTGAACGACACAGGATTGAGAGAGTTAGAATAAGCTTGGGGAGGCCTTCATCCAGTAGTGGATTGACCCCTGCTAATGATGATGATAACAAGAAAGTAGAAAAGACAGCATGTGTTTATGTAAATATTAAAGAAACGTGAAAATATTATATACAATTATAAATTTAACCTATTTAGCACTATTAATTAATATTTGCCAGTAGGTATATACGGATTGTAAATGAACCCACGAAGAAGTAAAAAGAATTGCTTTAAAAGAGCAATCACTCTTCGGGTGGACAGGGATTGCATTTATAGCATACCCAGAAGAAAACGAGTTGGAAATTCATTTTATTATCATTGTCACAAGGAAAGAACTTATAATATTAAATATCCCATTTTATTAGACTACCTTGTCGAGAGGCTTTTTTATTTGAAGCGAGTTCTGATCGTTCATTTGTATTTTTAAGGTCTCACGATTTAGATCATATGATCCATTTCCTCGCATTATACCATTTGGCGATCTTACATTTGAAGGCATGTCCAATCCTAATAAGATCTAATGGGTCTCCACAGAGTGGAGGTTTGTATTGACAGATTCAGTCACAGAGACAGTCGAGAAATGAATTTCAGTCACTTGCTCAACCAATTAGGTCCATATTCTGACACATACAGATTTGAAAAACAATATGCGTAATTGCCATTCGAACCTTGGACCAAGGACGCTATAGGCCGACGCTTAATAACGGATCTAAAATAAATGGTTCACCAAATATCTGCTGAAAGTGTTATGTCAAGTCCCAAATCAAGATAAGTCCCCTCGTAAATAAATAAACATTTTTTAAAACTGTTTTAAAGTTGCATATCAATTGTTCGCAAATATTTGTATAAAAACAATTGATACTAAGTATCGTTCCCGAGACATCGACGTAGATGTTGCGCGTCATGTTGCACGATCTGTCCCCTAGTGAATCCAAGCCTTTAAGTTCTATTGGAATTTTTAATAGTTATCAGCTTAAAAGAAAAGTATAATATAGGTATGTATATATTATTATGCGCCCCCGGCTATGTTCAAATTGTCTATTGCGCCCTACGTGGCAACAAGGTTGCCGACCCCTGGTTTATAGTATCGGTAATTTCGACAAAATAAACTGAAATACGATTTGAAATTCTAACCTCAAAAGTGCATCTGTCATCTTGCGCATCCTCTTGCTTTATTACTTGGATTTCCGGAGAGTTTGAATGAAATATGTGCACGTCACGATGGTCTCCTCCATCACATATGTTCAATTCGTCTGGTTCACGTTTCACGTCCATTTTTTTAAATTTTAATAATGATTAAGTAAGCAACCTCCACGCGTTCTTTTTTACCATAGACAAAAAGCTCTTAACAGTATTGCCAGTTTAAATATTTATTATTACTTGAAGTGTACTGACAATAGTAAATAATTTATTCCATAATAATTATTAAATATTTAAGGAGAAATAATATTTACGTAGTACGTACCTACCTATATTATTTTATAGGTAAAAATACCGACATCTTAATGCTGAATTAATTGAAACGTTTTGTTCGGTTATTTTTAAGCTAAGGCAGAATTAAATTATTAGCTGTAGGTAGGTATATAGAATGACTTAACTTTTCTTCAAAAAAAATGTTCCACCTGTGCATGCAAACTGCGTCGTCATACAAAAGAAAGTGACAAAGAACATTTTTTATTAATTGAATGCATTAAACAATTTTAGTTTCTTGATTCTATTCAAGTGAGGAATTCGGGCATACATTAATTTAGTGACATTAGTTTGGTATCAACACCTACTTACACGAGTATAAAGACCGCCTGGAGGTCCGTTGGTTTCTGGAGCGTGAAAATAATATTAGGTTGCTAGGTACTCTCTGAAAATGAATACGATATTCTTTCATTTGGATATTTAGTTTCATTTGAAGTACTTACAGTTTTCTTGTCTAATAATTCACTTGACAACTTGTTGGCTACCTACTGTGCCAGGTAAAGCTTATATTATACTTTATTGACTACTCCGTACCGTTGTGATCTTTTTGAGTCCTCAAAACAAACCAAAACCTCACACAACATAGGTACCGTAACCAAAAAAAAAAAACGTTGTAAAGGTCTTATGACTATCTAAATCATGGGTGGCCAACCTTTTCAGCAGCCGGGCCAGATTCTAAAATGAGATTTTTTTTCGGGCCGCACAACCGATTTTTTATTATACAAAACAAAAGGGAAATATATATTATTAAAGTAAAACATAAATGAGAATCAAACATATTTATTAGATAAAACTTTTTTTTAATAATAAAACTAAACAATAATATAAAAATAATAAATTTTAGTGAGAAGTTTGATTTTGTGTGGCAGAACTAAGTCCATTAATACGATATGAATGAGGTTGTTTCTACATGCAAACAGTTTTCCAAATGCACATCAGTGATTCGTGTTCTCACTCGGTATTTGATATGCTTCATCCGACTAAAAAGCTGTTTACACGTGTAAGTGTTTCCAAATAGCAAAGTCATCATTAGAGCATGTTTGTAAAATGCAGGATATTTCTCCTTGTCCAAATATGTTTTGTAAAACTCTTCCAAACCAACCTGATGGAATTTCTCCTTTAACTGTTCATCGCAACATATTTCACAATGTTCCATTTGTAAATTTCCCGGTAATAAATTCACGTCTACGGAGAATGGCGTTGCAAATGCAGCAAAAATCACACGGTGCTTTTTAAAATCTTGAGCCAATATTTAATCCCAATTTGCGAAATTAGCACATCTAGCGTAGCATTTGATTTATTATTATTTTTATTTTCTCACTGCTCCACGGGCCACAAGTTGACACCCGGTGGGCCGCGGGTTGACCACCCATGATCTATATCAAAGGGAACACAACATGTGTGTGAAATAATGTTATTTTAATAGTAACGTTTGTATGATAATAATATGCATTAATGTTAGTTAGGTTAGGTAGGTACTTATTAATGTAACGTGGATGCACGTCTTACATTGCAGGCGTCGGCAAGCTTTGTTAATCTTTGGTTTTAAGGACAGACCGCTGTAAAATACGCTTCTTCAACACATTGGTCCACTGCAAAGGCTTTTGAATTTTTAAGAAGTCTCGTTCATGAGGGTCGAGACCGCTGTGATTGGGGATGACCAGGTGTAGATGGAGCGCTGTCAGGAGGAGAGATGAGAAGTTGAGATTTGGTGGTTGCTCCCATGGATGGAGGAGCGAGTTTTATTTGAAGCGTAAACTGTCGGTACAAGAGTATGTTACAATACTGTTCCGAAGTCCGAGACTCGGTGGAACAGAATGCTGTGCGGAGCGACTGACACGATGCTTACTGATCGGACTGAGATTTAGGTTGATTCTAATAGGTATTTCTTCTTCGTCATTTTAATAATGGGAAATGAATTCAATTATTTGACCTTAATTGATTTTCGTAAAGCTTGAGTTTTGTTACGAAGGATGTCATTCTGTAATTAGCACATTTTCACGCTATAGCCTCTGATTTAATTTCATTGATATATCTATCAGAAAACATAAATTAAGAAGCCATTAATCTGAAGTTGATATCTAAATAATTGACTTACCCGAGTAAGCCATACAAACAGTTGAAACAGTGTAATGAACGATTTGACGTTTGGTCAATCCTCAGATTATAGCCGTCTCACTCTCACTATTATATTGCTGACTCCATACGCTCGCCGAGTGTATGGAGGCGGCATAAGCTGAAATACAGGTACTAGCAAGCAGTACAAGAATGTTCTATTTCACCAAATAAAATATCATCATCATTATCAGCCTGAAAATATCCACTGCTACTTCCACTTCTCTCGGTCCTATGCATTGCATTGCCACGTACGTCTGCAGAACTTTAACATTTCATCGATCCAGCGGCCTCTAGGTCAACCTTGCGGACGTTTTGTACTTCTTGGATACCGCTGGATGTCTAGATTTGTCCAACGATTGTCTCTTCTTCGAGCTATGTGTCCATAAAATATAAATGTAAATTTACGAGAAAGATTTTTTTTATTGTATGAATACAAAAATGCAAAATATAGAAAGTTGAAATCTTCAATTAGGCCTTGGGTCGCAAAAAATCTTCACTTGGGCATGCCTGATTTAGAGTGTGATAATGACGTAGTTTTTAATTTATAATACATTAAATTAATTCATACTATATGAACATTTTTAGTGAAATGATGATTTCGTACCTAATAATTAGGGCCCGGATTTATATGCTAGTGCATGTTTTGTTAGGGTGTATGCACAGCTATGGGAGTTGCACATAAATCTGTTTTGAAAGACGCAGAATCCAAAAATAAAATGTTTTTGTGCATATTTCATAAAAAATGCATATTTTAAAGCTTTTAAGGATTGTAAGGCATTTCTAATTTTATTTTTATAAACTATTATATCGAAATATAACTAAATTCGGTAGGTAGATGGTTTAGATGCAGTTGCATTTTTTTGATGGCATCAAAGAAAGGCAACTCGGGCACCTTTATTAAAAATTTTCCCAATCACCTCTGTGGACGTTGAAAGGTCGTTTTTCGCATATAAACAAAATACTGACAGATTTTCGGAAAAATTAAATGTCACAACGCACTGAAAAAAGATAACTTATTTTTTCGGACAAAAAAACAGCAAATAATATTTAGGAATACCTAGTTAAGTGTGTCGTTTTTGTTTTTTTCAGTGGTGTTTAGTTTACATTGCATTTCTTATTCATTTTTTTAGTTAAACTAACTTTTTGAAAATTGTAATTAATTAACTTTATATTGATTATTTGTGTTTTTTTTTATATTATGTTGATTAAGATTATTAATTTGTTATTCGACTTTATATCAATCATATTGGGTGAAGTGAGTATTTACAATTTTTTTCATAAACAATATCAACTTTTAACTGCATATTTCTTCGGTTTTAGTGCATATTTTAATGATTTTAAGTCCATACGTGCATGCATATTACCATGTTTTTTATTGCATATACATCCGCTCCCTACTAATAATTAGTACACTGTTAGCTGAATGGAGGAAACTCGTTTTTTAGACTATTATTACAAGTTTAAGCAGAATATTGTTATATGTATATATAGGTACTAACACCGAGATGGCCTCTCTAGAGTACAGAAAGACCGGATTATCGTCCTCTTAGTATATTAGTCAGCTGGCCATGGGATAAATAAGTAACCCCCCCCCCCACCCAACTATCATTCAAATATAATAAAAATATTAACTATAACTAATAATTGTAATAACTTTAAAACTTGGTTTTGACCTTTAAGGGTTATAACATCATGTGACTTGTTAACGATTTTCATTGGACGGAAATATCGTACGATCCTTCGATAGGCCTGTGGATGGCATCGTACTCGGCAACATACGGGAGGGGGGTATAAAAAAGTAGTAGAGAATAGGTAGTTCGTTGAAACAAGACCACGTCTGGCCAAACACGGTCATATTTTTGAAATTAAATATATTTTAATGTAAAGAAACAGAAGACTTAATTTAATTTAACTTAGATAGACTTAAGATGTGAATGTATCGATTATTCCGACTTCCGGCTGAGTTAAGTGTAAAAGAAATAAATAAATAAGACTTAAACTTATAGTGGTATCAGTACCTTTATAGAGTAGCTGTTCTGAAAAATAAATTGGCTTCTCGTGTACTTTCGCACTGCGTCGTCATACAAGATAAAATGATTTTTTTTACGAAACTAAACAGTTTCAAAGCTCTGTTCGTATGAATATTTTGGGCATACATAAAGAATATAATAATACCTACCCACACACGTGTAGACAGCCCAGTGGGTCTATTCTATACTTATCGAACACTAAATTGATAAATAGTATCAAACTTAGGGTAGGTTTGTATCAAAATATTAGCACTTATTGTAACAATTACACGAAGCCGGTTTTTATTGTTGCAATAAGTGCGATATTTTAACAGCAGCAAGATAGGTGCTGTTAAAATATAGCACTTATTGCAACAATAAAAACCGGCTTCGTGTAATTGTTACAATAAGTGCTAATATTTTGATACAAACCTACCCTAAGTTTGATAATATTTTTCACTTTATCACTTTAGCGGTCGATAAGCATAGAATAGACCCACAGATATATTATATATTATTTTGCATACGTATATATATTACTCTTGATAATTTTATTCTATCCTGGTTAGGGAATCCAATCCCGAGCCAAAATTCTGATCCCGGGATTTCGGGATTACAATTTGACAATCCCGGGACTGGTCCCGGGATTGACATTTTTTCCATTGTTAATATAAAAATTTTATATTTACAAATAACATTGATGAAATCGGTCAAAAATAAATCTAGTATAACTTATACTATTTAAGACATTTATTGTTAATATTGTATACGTTCAATCTTGGAAATACACAAGTTTCTCGGAGTAAATAATATTGTAATTTAAATAATAATGTGAATTTAATAGGAGATTGCTGTTTCTGATAGTAAAGACTTAATGAATGGATTAGCGAGATTTAAAATAGTTAAGCAAATAATCATGGCGTACTTATGGCCTTTCCGCTTCATAAATCTAATTAGTCAGACAAATATGAAACTGCCGTAAAACGTATGATATCATGGTGGAATTACTTTGTTAAAAGTGCGAAGCATTGTTTTTTTCCAATCTTTCCATTTTTAATAATTTATGTGAAAAAATAAAATGAATCGGCAACCTACACATGGGTATAAATCAAACTTCATTCAAACTCAGTTTATTTCTAATGTAGTTATTTTTTATTAAAAGTATTTTTTCTGTTATATTTTCGCTTTTATTTTATTTTCCATAAAAATTGATAAAAAAATCAATCCCGAAATCCCGGGATTATGTTTATCAATCCCGGGATTCATAGGTATCGAAAATAGCTCGGGATCCCGGGATTGGAATCCCTAATCCTTGTATACGTTAATAGCTCTCTGTATACTCTGTAGTTAATGATGAATCGCATTTAAAAATACAGTTTGGAACCTCTACACTCCACAATTCGGAGCGACAGCTGCAAAATTTCAGTATTCACTGTTAAAAAATTACAGTCTTCTAAATTGATGCAATTCTATGATATTCGCCTGTTCACATGCATAATTGCTTTCCTGACATTTAAATGGCTACACTTTAATGATTAATTGTATGCATTTTAATGCTGTTTGATCATACACATGAGTAATTGCAACATCACATTTAATTGGCTTTTACCAGAATGAGTCATTTAATGCAAAATCATGCTACCTGCCCATAAACAATATGAATAATTAAATACATCACAATTCAATAGATTACATTTAGAAAGAATCATTTTTGTGATATCATTTTATTTACGTTACACATGTCTTTTTACCAGAATGTTTCATTTAATTACCGTTTATGTTACCCGCCGTTACACATGAGTAATTATATAAACCACATTTTATGAGTAATTGAATACGATACATCAGCATAGGTCGTCTCTAGAATAAATCATTGTATGCACCTTCATGGTATTAGACCTTTCACATGAGATACTCCACACTTTACTCTAAAACATTAAGGGGTTTTTCACCAGAATGTTTCGTTTGATGTACTTTCATGTCAGCTGCCTGTACACATGAGTAATAACACACATCACATTTAAATGGCTTTACACCAGTATGAATCATTTGATGTATTTTCATGCTACCCGCCGTTACACATGAGTGATTAAAAACATCACATTTAAAAGGCTTTTTACCATAATGTATCATTTTGATGTATTTTCATGTCACTTGCATGTACACATGAGTAATTTCTCCATCATATTTATAAAGCTTTTTTCCAGAATGAGTCATTTTATGTACTTTCATTTTACCTGACCTTGCACATGAGTAAAATTCACACATCATCATCATCACATTTAAATGGCTTTTCACTAGAATGAATCTTTTTGTGTATTTTCATGTAACTTAACCTTACACATGAGAAATTGCATACATCACATATAAATGGCTTGTCTCCAGAGTGAGTCATTTTATGTATTCTCATGTTACTTGACCTCGCACATGAGTGATTGCACGCATCACATTTAAAAGGCTTATCTCCAGAATGACTCATTTTATGTACCTTCATGTCAAATGACCTTCCACATGAGTAATTGCATACATCACATTTAAAAGGCTTATCTTCAGAATGGGTCACTATATGTATCTTCATGTCAGATGACCTTGCACATGAGTAATTGCATACATCACATTTAAATGGCTTTTCACCAGAATGGATCATTTTGTGTTTTTTCATGTCACCTAACCGTATAAATGAGTAATGGCATATATCACATTTAAATGGCTTTTCACCAGTATGCATCATTTTGTGTGATGTCATGTTACCTGCCTGTATACATGAGTAATTACATACATCACATTTTAATGGCTTTTCAGCAGAATGAGTCATTTTATGTACTCTCATGTCACCTAACCTTGCACATGAGTAATTACAAACATCACATATAAATGGCTTGTCTCCAGAGTGAGTCACTTTATGTTTTTTCATGTTACCTGACTTTGCACATGAGTAATTGCACACATCACATTTAAATGGCTTTTCACCAGAATGCGTCATTTTATGTATTCTCATCGCACTTAACGTTGCACATGAGTAATTGCAAACATCACATTTAAATGTCTTTTCACCAGAATGATTCATTTTATGTAGCTTCATGTGACACGACTGTTTGCATGAGTAATTACATTTAATATGTTTATTCGATGTAGATGTGTTTTCATGTGATGATTTATGAAGCTTCATTAGGTCTAACGAACCAAAAAATTCAAAACAGATACTGCACACAAAATTATTTTTATAAAACGATTGTTTTTCCAATTTTATAACAGCCTCTAATAGTTCAGGGTTTCTCACATTTGATCGAAAAATATCACGTTTAGCAGTGCCACAGAATGAGTTCAAATCACTGAACCTGTCAATGTTTTCCCGGACATCTTTCTTAATATCTTTTTCGTCAATCTGTGGGTCTTCCCAAGTTTCTTGGACATCAGTCATATCCGACGACGATTTGAGACTCGCAATGCTGGCTGTTACTGAGCTTCCAGCGACTAACTAAAAACAACCATTTACAAATAAGAATTAGTTGGTGCGACGATATATTATTTCCTTATAAAGTATTACCATATGAAAACTTGAGACCTAACCCTACACTCGGAACCTGGGACAATAGAATGTCACCAAAGCAAAATGGTGAATGTCGCGAGAATCCCATCCACAGAGTGCTAACGAAAATATTTAAGTCCTATGCAGAAAGAGCTACACTCCCAAATGCAAATGTCCGCAAAATCGCATTGCAGATTGGGTTCCTTATGCGCATCTATTACTACCGTTATCTATTGATGTAAAATATCACGTATTATTAATCTACTTTGTCGAGAGACTTTTTTTTATTTCAAGCCAGTTCTGATCGTTTATTTGTATATTTTATGTTTCACGATTTGGATCTTACGATGCGTCTCCTCGCGTTCTCTCATTTGGCTAAGTACCTTACATTTGAATGCACTTATAATAACGGACTTAAAATAAAAATTTTCACCAAATATCATTTGCTTCTCCGCCCAAAAAGTCGATGGGTGTACATGCTGATAATGTGTGTGGTTATAATATTACATCATTTGTCAGATAGACCTTCTTAATTTGTTTTCCCTTTGATACACAAAATAGTTCTAAAATTGACAAAAAAATATTTATATTTCTTATAAACTCCTGCAAATACCTCCACAAATATAGTAAAACATACATTCTAATAATTTATTAATTAATATAAAACTTCATTGGACCAACGATTGATCTGGGTTGAATCTCGAGGAACGAAAACGAAACCAAGGAACTTACAGTAAATTACGTCGCTTAATTGGGACAGAACATTGACAAAATCCAAAGAGTGTAAGTAGGATGAATAGAGTCAATAATTGCCTTTCTTAATCTCTAATGCTCTGCCCAGACAAATGAAAATATGGAAGTGAACAAACGACAATAGTTATATTTACACTTACATTTGTATCAGAACATTTTGAAATATGTTCTCGCAGTAATAACCTAAGGGAGTTTTTATACAACCATCATTTTTATATAAACAGATCTGATCCTGACGATTAATTATTGTAATTCCGTATTATGGGTACTTAATATTAAATTTAAGAATACCATTAAATCGTCTCAATTGTCTCAATAAAACGGGGAATGGGACAATTGGACGCCGCACGTAGACGAGAAATTTTAATTAGTTTCTATATTATACTACCTAGTAGTTATAATTCATTTTTTCCGACCATGTCCAATCCTAATGTTTGTATTAACAGATTTTGTTTTTACGAGAAATGGATGTCAGCCACTTGCTCAACCTATTAGGTCCATTCCCTGACTCACAAAAATTGAAAAACAAAATGTGTACTTGCCAGACTCATTCGAACTGGGACCCAAGGCATGATAGTCCAACGCTGAAGCCGTGCGGCCAGCGTGAGTTTCTTTTACTTATTTTACTCTTAACATAATGTTTTTATGGCGGATTGAGAATAACCATGCCTAAGGCTTTATATTTATTTATAAAAAGAGTATTACGGCATTACAGCGATTGGTCAAGGCGCCATAATACATAATAAATACAAAATTATAAAAATATCCTAATTACAAATAACAACTAATAAAACAAGGAAGTAGAGACAGCCTAAATGTAAATATTAGAGAAACATGATAATATATACAATTATAAATTCAACATATTCAACAGGTCCACAAACATTATATAGTTAATAAAAAATAAATCAACCTTTATGGTGCCATCATATAAGTTAATCGCACGATGTACAGCATCATGAAACATAACATCTGTCCTGCGACGAGGTATCTTGAAGACCGTAGAGTTACGAGTGATATTGGTGGGGACATGACAATTAATATGTGCCAGTGTATACGGATAGTAAATGCACCCACGAAGAAATAAAAAGCAATGCTTTAAAAGAGCAATCACTCTTCGGGTGGACAAGGATTGGATTGATAGCATACCCAGAATAAAACGAGTCGGAAAATTCATTTTATTATCATTGTCATAAGGAAAGAACCCGTATGTTCTTAAGTAGAGAAATCTATTGTGGACTCGATCCAACTTATAAAAATATAAAAATAAAAAACTCATTTTTCGTTGGAACTTAAACATTATGCACGATTAAATCCATATTTACGTGTACATATTTAAATTCTCACAGACCATTAAATCATAATTATAAATAATATTAAATATATTTTTTAAAAGTACCTATAAGTACCCAACGTCTTTTTCGAATTGCGTGGCACCCAGTTATCCCGGGGCCAAATAGTACTAGACCCACAAAACACGGTAATACCTAATATTAATGTTTACATAATATGGATGTTTAATGTTATCGTGGGTCATTAACTGCATAATGTGTGAATTTTGCAATGCTATTAAATAGGGTAGGTCGATTAGTTTGGTATTGGCCATTTCGGCATAAAAAAACAGAAAAGTACGATATGAAATTCTAACCTCAAAAGTGCAACCGTCATCGAGCGCATCCTCTTGCTTTACTACTTGGTTTGTATGGAATATTTGCACGTCATACGATTGCTGGTATCCTGCATCAAATGTGTTGAATTCATCCGGTTCGCGTTTCACATCCATTTTGGGTGAACTCTGTATATTAAAAATGATATGCAGAAAGCACCACGTGCTTTTAATTGGCAAAAATGTCGACGACGGTATTGCCATTTTAAATATTTATTATTCCTCATCGTAAATAAAGACACGTCGTGGTGTTATTTCGTAGTCATTGAACATTTATTATACAAACTATTAATATTATCATAATACGAACCTACCTAACACGTATAAATTACCGTCAGCTGAATGCAGAATTAGTTGAAACGCATGTTTTTCACTTATGTTCACGATTATGTGATTAATAGGAATTTCTGGATTGCCTACTGATATTATCAGGCTACGGCTGTACGAGCTAAACTTAAACACGCCAAGTTGAATGATGTTATTTTCAATTAGGTATACTTATTGTTACATAGGTATATATGTATGATTAGTATAATGTGTATGAAACTTATCACGTAAATGTAACGCGCATGCAATATGAAGGGCCGTCGGTACCCTCACTTTGTTATACCTACTAGGGTTTTATGTCCGACCGACCCTGCTTCAAAACCTTGCTACAAGGAGATGCTTTACATATTTTCTATTTAGGTAATTAGTATTAATTAATCTGTTCTGTGGTTGAGATGGTTACCTAAACGTGGCTAAAAAACCACGACTCTATCGGTAGGTAGGCACGTAGGTGCATGATGTACCTAGTTAATGTAAAACAAATAGGTAATAAAAATATTATAAAAATAATATTATAATATAACAAATAACAATATACCCTAGGTACTTACCCACCTACTTACATTTAAAGTCAGACTTTGATTTTAGGTTATGTTAAAAATATGTGCTTTCAACATTTGGGTTGTCAATAATTTCCAACCCATTAATTTTTAATAAAATTAGCAAACACTGTTAAATTTAATATTCCGAAGAAAAAAGAAAATAGGTTGGTAGGTACTACAATTTTCTCATAACTAGTATTGTAGGTAGGTAGTGCAAGTGAGGCTCTTTTAAAAAAATCCACCAAAAGTATCAAAAACATGTACCGTATAAAAAAAAAATCGGTTAGGTACACGTTCAAACACGCGCGTTAACATCATTTTACTCCCTACTTTAATTATTATAGTTTGTCAATTTATGGCTACGGTCGTATGTTGTAGGGAATGCCAAAAGAAATGGCGTATTTCAAAAAAACACCACCTTTTTCTTAGGTCAATAATAATTATAAAGCAATCATTATTCGTATGATGTTTATTACACTTGAATGGTCAAAGACATAGCTTATAATTAGTATCTTTAGAATTATCTTCAACTGTGTTAATCTTGCCCATTTTTTGAATAATAAACTGTAAATTCTTGTCAAATTTGGGATCACAGAGATTATCTATATATTTTTTATCGTAAATATTTCACTATAATAATGTCGATATAAATTATACTGATGGTTTTATAAATGCGTTTAAAAATTAATAAATGTAAAAAATCTTAACACCATAGAACAAAAGCTCAATTTTGTCCCACGCTGAGCACGTCCACCCTTAAGAGATTATGTACGATATAAGTACTGATGATCACCATTAGGAAGTATGTCTGTCGGACAATGAAGCAATAAACACCGTTGACGCTGATCAATTTATAGCAACACCACCATCATCAGCATCTCGCAAACGAAAGTAAAGTCCAGTAGAGTGGAGAGGAACATTATTAAAACAAAATATAATTCTGGACAATCGGACTCCAATTGGAAACACAACGCGGATACTCAGAGCGGCGTTCAAAATCACCTTACTAAAAAAATTGTGTAAAACGTTTGTAGATGAAAGAGGAGAAATATTTTAAACAATAATGTTTTGGGAGACATACGACGTCAGCGTGGTTTCATATTCTATTTCTTTGTTTATCTGAGGATAAACGGTGAATACAAGTAACTACCCACATGTAGGTGGTTTTATTTTGTTGTAATATCATGTATTTGTGTACGAAGGAAACTTTGAGAAACTCGTCCATCCACTTAAACTGACCTTAAAGCGTGTAATATTAATACCATGAAGTTATAAATGTTGACAACAATGAAACTGCGCCATGTTTATGCTAAATGGAACCATTTATTTCGTTTTAAAATTTACACATAAATACAACAATATTACAAACTTAACAGAATATGTGGGTTAATAGGTATCCTTGGATGGGCATTCCTAGTGCCCAAGACATAGATATGGTGCCATGTCTCTTTTCCATCGCCCACAAAGTTGCTTTAGAGTACCTAGTCTTAATACGACTTAAAACATGTGCACCACGGCATTTCTGCTCATAGGTAACTCTTAAGAAAATAGTATTTTGACTTCACTTCATTTAAATAAATGGTTGTTTAATAAATATTATTGTTAAAAATAGATTAGGTAACTCTGTAAATGACGGTTTTGAATTTAACATATTATTGTGTATTTCGGCATAATCATAGCATATATACTGAATACTTTACATGAATACTTTCTATTTTTTATATTAATTTTATCGCTAAAACGATATTTGACATTAAGAAGCTAAATATAATAAGGAATTCTTCGCCAGTTCGTCCTGAACTTACAGAAAAATTATAAAATAAAGTATTGTGCATGAATTATTAGGTATATTTCGTGTGGTCAATAGATCATACAAATATACAAAATTTCGTGAAAGAGTATAATACCTGTACTTTTTAATATTAAAAACCACCTTATTGAAGTTATACATCTTTTGGCGCGTTTAGTAGAGGGTAAAATTGAGAGCTTCGCGCGCACACCGTTACGAAACTGCGACTCGATTTTTCCAAGAATATTACGTATTTGAATATTGTTCTCTATCGATAACATTTGATGGTAGAATTGTTCCGTTGCTAGGCAACGAATTTACTATTGTCTGCCATTTGCAATTCCTTACGTAAGCAAAGTATTATACGTCAGAGTGACAGTTGTTACTTTAAAAATAAATACAACGAAAAATAATTCAGTTTTATAAGTATATATTAAACGAGATAATTAAAACCTGCATAGCAAATAAATTAAAATTTACAAAATAAAGTAATTCGAAACCTGATTCTTTCTAAATCACCACACCAGAGCTAGTAGGCGTTTTGTCGTGAAGTTTTGTAACGCCAATGAAGGATAACTTCTAACGCGCGTACATAAAAGAACACACACCAATTTTTTTTAATGCAGTTCTATTTAGTTATGAAGGGTGTATATGTTTTTTTTAGATATTACTTTAAAATTGTACCTATAATTTTGTTAAACAGAATTGATAGTTGGTTTGCTGGATGTTACCTAATATATCCGCGTGGCTTTTTAAAATCAATAAATTATATGAAATTAACATACCTAAACAGTGTTTTTCAAAGATATAATTTTAAAACTCTATTCTCGTGAAACGAGGGCCTTATGGCATAAAAATCATTTTAGCTATACATCTTGCTGTTGCTAAATTACTTTTAGAATAATAAAGATATTTTTAAAACCTTGGAAAAAAGTAATTATAGGATAATTAAAAATAATTACTGAAAAATCCTAGTCAATTTTTTGGCCTTTTACCTGCTTAGGTCGCATCGTCACCTGTGACTCAAATTCCACGAATAACGAAAAATCCAAAATATAGGTCTGTTACCGAAAGTTGCGGTGATCACAGATATGAAAAATTAAGTGTATTTTTGTATGTATTTTTGAAGAATATTGTATTCCTTTACAGGCTGTTTTTTGATAAGTTTGAATATTTTTTCGTAAATCAAAACAAAGAATTTCGTTTTTAAAAAGTCGATTTAAAATTTTGATACACCTGTATGTAAATAATGCGTCTATGTGAGTATTCTGGTCGCCTCAAATTTTGGTAACAGACCTATACCTACCAACCTATTGAAGTATATTTTGATATAGCATTAAATTCAAAACGAACGAATACAACAAAAGTCGCGTAATGTATAATCAATTTCAAAAATACACTACGTTTGTAATATTTTAAATACAAACTCAATAATAATATTCATTTCTGGATACACGTGTATAGCCACTTTGTAGTTAATGACGAATAACATTTAAAAATATAGTGGGAACATCTAAACTCCACAATTCGGAGCGATCGCTGCTTAAGTGCAGTATCTGCTATTGCAAACATACAAATTCCTCTAAATTGATGCAATTCAACGCTATTTGCTTGTACAATTGTATTTGCTTGTAAATGGCTATACTTTAATGATTATTTTATGCATTATAATGCTACCTGCATGTACACAATATGAATAATTAAATACATCACATTTCAATAGATAACATCCAGAATGAATCATTTTTGTGATATCATTTTATTTAACGTTACACATGAGTAATTGAATACGATGCATGAAAATAGCTCGTCTGTAGACATTTTTTTCGTCTGTTTCATTTTATGAACCTTCATGATATTTGACCTTTCACACGAGAAACTTCACACATTACTCTTAACTATTAAGAGTTTTTTCACCAGATTGTTTCATTTGATATACTTTCATATGTCAGCTGCCTGTACACATGAGTAACGACACACATCAAATTTAAATGGCTTTTTCCAAAATGAGTCATTTTATGTACGCTCACAATACCTGACCTTGCATATGAGTAATTAACTACATTTAAATGGTTTGTCTCCAGAATGAGTTATTTTATATACTTTCATGTCACTTGGCATTGCACATAAGTAAAAACTTAACACTTAATCTGCTTTCCAGCAGAATGAATCATTTGATGTTTTTTCATGTTACGCGCCATTACACATAAGTGATTACAAAAATCACATTGAAATGGTTTATCTCCAGAATGAATCATTTTATAATTCATCACGTTAAATAAGTACAATTATATACACATAAGTAATTGTACACATCACATTTAAAAGGCTTTTTACCATTATGTATCATTTGATGTACTTTCATGTAATTGCTCCATCATATTTATAAGGCTTTTTTTCCGGAATGAGTCATTTTAAGTACATTCATTTTACCTGACCTTGCACATGAGTAATGAGACACATCACTTTTAAATGGCTTTTCACCAGAATGAATCATTTTGTGTGATTTCATGTTACCTACTTGTATAAATGAGTAATTACAAAAATCACATTTCAATGGCTTGTCCCCAGAGTGAGTCATTTTATGTTTTTTCATGTCAACTGACCTTGCACATGATTAATGACATAAATCACATTTAAATGGCTTTTCACCAGCATGAATCATTTTATGTATTTTCATGTCACCTGACCTTACACATGAGTAATTGCACGCATCACATTTAAAAGGCTTATCTCCAGAATGACTCATTTTATGTTTTCTCATGTCACCCGACCTTGCACATGAGTAATTACATACATCACATTTCAATGGCTTGTCCCCAGAGTGAGTCATTTTGTGTATTTTCATGACAAATGACCTTGCACATGAGTAATGACATACATCACATTTAAATGGCTTTTCACCAGAATGAATCATTTTGTGTGATGTCATGTTACCTGCCTGTATACATGAGTAATTACATACATCGCATTTAAATGGCTTTTCACCAGAATGATTCATTTTATGTAGCTTCATGGAACTTACCTGTACACATGAGTAATTACATTCATCACATTTCAATGGCTTGTCTCCGGAGTGAGTCATTTTATGTACTTTCATGTCACCTGACCTTGCACATGAGTAATTGCATACATCACATTTAAATGGCTTTTCACCAGAATGATTCATTTTATGTAGCTTCATGGAACCTACCTGTATACATGAGTAATTACATACATCACATTTCAATGGCTTGTCTCCGGAGTGAGTCATTTTATGTATTTTCATGTCACCTGACCTTGCACATGAGTAATTGCACGCATCACATTTAAATGGCTTTTCACGAGTATGATTCATCTTATGTAACTTCATGTGACACGATCGTTTGCATGAGTAATTACATTTAATATGTTTTTTCGATGTAGATGTGTTTTCATGTGATGATTTGTGAAGGTTCATTAAGTCTAACGATCCAAAAAATTCAAAACAGATACTGCACACAAAATTATTTTTATGAAACGATTTTTTTTCCAATTTTATAACAGCCTCTAATAGTTCAGGGATTGTCACATTTGATTGAAAAATATCACGTTTAGCAGAGCCACAGATCGCGTTTATGTCACTGAACCTGTCAATGTATTCGCGGACATCTTTCTTAATACGAGGGTGGGTCAATAAGTCCTTAGAAAAGCCGACAGGTGGCGCGACTAGTACTGTAAGCGGTTTGTTTTCATGCAGCGGCACTACCGATTCAGTATGCTGCGAAGTTTCAATCAGATTGGTCGGGTTGTTGTTTTTTATTTTCGTACATTTAAAAAAAAATTTGCTTGTTTACAAAAATGGAGAAAATTGAGTTTAGAGCTGTTATTAAACATTTTAATATAAAAGGGTTAACAGCAAAGGAAATAAAAAATGAGTTGGATTTAGTTCACGGCATATCTGCTCCTTCACTTGCAACTATTTATAACTGGTTAAATGAATTTAAACGTGGTCGTACATCAACAAAGGATGAACCACGCTCAGGACGTCCTGTAGAGGTGACTACACCAGAAATGATCAATAAAATCCACGATATGGTGTTAAGTGACCGAAGATTAAAGTTGAGTGAGATAATTGAGGTTACAGGGATCTCAAAAGGTAGCGTCATTTCTATTTTACATGACAAATTGGGCATGAAAAATATTTCTGCAAGATGGGTGCCGCGTTTGCTCACAGTCGACAATAAACGCAATAGGGTGGTGGCCTCTAAAGCCCTGTTGTCGCTCATGCAACGCAATCCGGATGAATTTTTTCGTCGCTTTGTGACTGTAGATGAAACATGGATACACCACTATACTCCCGAGACGAAAGAACAATAACAAGAAAATCGCAAGGATTCCCATCCACAGAGTGCTAACAAAAATTATATTGTATGTCCTATGCAGAAAAGAGCTACACTCACAAATGCAAATGTCCGCAAAGTCGCAATGCAGATTGGGTTTCTTGTTCAAAATAACTACCGTTGCGCTTGATTATAAATATTCCGTTTCTACCTATCTACCTACCTACCGACGTAATCTACCTTTTCGAGAAACTTTTTTAATTTCAAGCGAGTTCTGATCGTTCATGTATATTTAAGGTTTAGATCATATAAACGTCTCTTCGCACTATTCAGTGATTTAAATTTACATTTAAAAGCACTTTTAATAATACGTAAAGCCTCAATTACATTGAGCTTCTTTACTAGCTGATTACACACAAAACTTTCCATTCGCTGAGAAGCCAAGCCAGTGACTATTTTGAGAGAACGTAGTTCGTTTTTTTACCGGGAGGCTGGTACTGCGCTCTACTGCGCAGACGCTGTAGGCCCACACGCCGGCGTGTAGCGTGTAAAGTTGACCGGCTTTCAACTTTTCTCGGTAGAGTGTTTACAACCTGCTTATTAGCTTATTCGATGATTACACTTGGCGACTTTAGAGGCAGATTGTAAATTTGCCAATAAACAGCTCGTAAAGAAGCTCAATATAATTGAGGCTTAATCATCAAATCGCAGTAGCTGTATCGCCCGCTTTTAAATTAGCCAACAAACAGTTCGTAAAGAAGCTCAATGTAATTGACGCTTAACTGAGCTAACATAGAAAATTCACCAAATGTCACCTGCTTGTCCACAGAAAAAGTCGATGAGTGTACATGCTAATAATGTATGTGGTCATATTATCACAAAATTTGTGAGACATACTAAAATTTACAAAAAAATAACTTAGGTTTCTTATTAACTCTTGCAAATACCTACACAAATATAAAAATGGAACACGCTCTAATAATGTATTAAAAAATATAAAACAAAATAGAAACGACTTTGCTTGATTGTACCACCGGTTATTTGGCGCACCAGCTTTTCTGGGGTTTATCTCAAGGAACGAAAACAAAACCAAGGAATTGACACTAAATTTCGCTTTTTTTTAATTTATGATCACACCACTCACGTTATTTTGAGAAGAATAGAATCATTTTGTGCACTAACAAAACAAGACATATCCCGTGATGCATTTTTTCAGATATAATAATAATAAAAGTATCATTCCTTAGGGAAATCGGTACAAGTCTATTTGAGGAGCAACTTATCCAATCGTATTTTTTCCACAGTTGCCCGTTCTTCAGAAAAAGGTAAACACTGATATCTCATTATTCAGGTAATATAAAATAATTTACATTATATTGATGCTATCCGAGAGTGAGTCTAACAAGAAGAGAATAAAACAAAAGGATGAATTTTATGTTTATTTAGGAAATATAAAGTATGGACAAAACTTCATTTGATGCATCCATGCGGACAAAATACTGCAGTCTTTGCCTAAACATCATTCTAACTTGTACTACTTCTTTATATATATCAGTCATGCCCCCCACAAGTACCTATCCCATATGCATAGCAATCATGCATTCCAAACATATTTCCCGTAGCACACTGTTGGTCGGTATACATTCGACTTCCACCATTTCGCTTTGCCTACATTCTATTGCTAAAGTCTCCTAGTGTAGAGTTGGGTCTCAAGCATGGCCCCCAGAAGGGGGGGTGACAGGGCTCTAGCTTAGGGGCCCAGGCTTAGGAAGGGCCCAACGAGCCTACCATATCGAGATAAATACAGATGACAAATTTGCTCTAATAGTAATAAAAAGTTTACTTTGAAGATATTCATAATAAAAACTTTTAGTTGTACGATGCAATTTTTTACTGTGTGCCGATACTCGACAAAGCCATAAAAAATGCTAAAAATACACCATTTGGATAACGCTACTGTTCATTGACTTTACCCTTAGCGATAGGTTAGTGTGGCCCGCCAAACATCATAGCCTGGGGGCCCGATTCAGAATGTGGGGGACATATCAATATTTTTTTTGCATATTGATGATATTGGAATGCTTTCGTATTTTTTTACAACTTCTCGTTTCTATGACAGAACAAAAGTGGGGTTAGAAAACACCTAAAATATAGGCAAAAATACTGACTTGAAACTCAATCATTGCCGATTCAAGTAACAAGTCAACAATTCATTTTGAAGCAATCACTACCATGGATAAAATCATTGCCGACTCAAGTAGAAAACCGATACATTCACAACGATTGGTCCTACTTTTCCGCCCCAACCGTTGTTGTCAATGTATGAACTGTCAATCTCTGCCATTATTTTATAGAGTACTCATACTGACGCGTCTGTCGTGTTCACACAGGGAATGGTTTGATTTTGATAGATGAGTTACATGATAAATAATACACTAGCATTAACACACCTTCTACAAATGTAATGCATATATCATGCTACATATTTTTTGGAAAACGATATTACCTCCGGTTTTTGTGTGAAGGACTAGACAGCTGATGAATAACAGGAATGTATATTATTTAAGTCTAAAAAACACTGATAGTTAATATATTTGATTTACGATTTTTTTATACTTAATTCAATTTGAAATGAGAAAGGGCGAATCAATATGTCAAGTAATGTGGGATCTAATTTTGACAGCAGAAAAGTGGACCACTCGTTGTTTGTGCAAAAAGTTATGTTCAGGCTTTATTAGGTAATCTAAAGATAGCGGTGACAAAATTCATTTTCATGTGTACAGCTAACTTTGAACATAGGTAGGAGATTAGAGTACGAATTGTCACGTGTCTTTTATTGAATCAATGAGAGCTTTAAATATTTCACAGAAATCCGTTTCAAACTCAATTTTGTCTCAATTCAAACAAAATACCTTAATACCTAAATTGCTCCTCATTTACTGGAAGCCAGGCGTGAACAGCGGCATTTTTCATGAACGATTTTGCCAAAATTCATGAATTCAAGATTAAAAACCTTACCTAGTCAGTATATCGGGTATTTTAAAAAATTGTTTGCCACTGGCTTTTACTAAACAAACAACAACCGGGAAATCTCACCCAGAACTGAAAACTGAGAACAGAAAATAACGATTCAAAATTCTAACCTCAAAAGTCGACACGTCATCGAGCGCATCCTCTTGCTTTATTACTGGGTCTGCCTGGCAGTTTGAATGTAATATTAGCACGTCATGCTCGTCTCCTGCATCATATGTTTGAAATTCATCCGGTTCACGTTTCACGTCCATTTTTGTTAACTTTTTATTAGCAGCCACCTCGTGTTCTTTCACTTTACACAAAATTGTCGTCGACAGACAACGGTATTGCCATCTTGAATATTTATTATCCCTCGAGTGGTTAATCTTTACTGAAATACTACAGACTGTTACAAAGTAGTGTAATTAATAATATAATATTTATATTATATTCCATAATCAATGATAGTACTATTAAATTCATATTTCCTAATAATCATTATAAAACCGTCAGCTGAAAGCCGAATTAGTAAAAACTCGTTTTTTCGGTTGTTTTCAAGACGTGTAGGTAGGACTGCATTATCTGTAGGCAATGACATTATTAATGGACAACGCACTCAATATAGTAGCTAACAAGTAAATTGCGATATCACACGTCGGGAATTTATAGCAATATGAACTTTATTATACCTAATGGCGTTAGAAAAGGATTTCTAGTGTCAATGTTCATTTGAGCGAACCCGTTCGAACCGAACCATTTAGCAGACACGATAAAAAGCATCGGGAATTTATACCAATATCACCTTAGATCATGGTTTCCAAAACTATGGGTCACGAGCGAATATTGAGTGGGCCCTCGCCACTGTATACACGAATTAAAAAAAATAGGAAGTGATAAATTTGATATGTCATGCCGCTATTTATAATTCCTAAAAATTGAAATAAGCTTAAGTTACGAAATTCTGGCTCTCAGTTGCTGATAATTACCCTTGCCTGTTCGATGAAGCTATGAAAGTCTTCCTCCTCTTTACTACCTCATATTTATGTGAGGTCGGATGTTCGGCTATGGTTAACATTAAAACTAAATAGGTACCGAAATAAATTTGATATATCAAACTCACTGCGATTAAAAGTAACTAAAGTTGAAGTTGATGCTAAAACTGTAATGAAGAAAAATAAGAAACAAATACATCCTTCCCATTGAAAGAACTTTGTAAAAAAAACCTTGCAGGTGTAGGTATTTAAGTAATATTTTTTTTTATTTAAGTTGTGTTTCTTATTTCAACAGTCTTTCATTCATATTGGTAAAACTTATAAAAAATATTTTTTTTATTTCAATTAGAACAAATAAGACAGCATTAAGTAGTTCCACGACTCGCCACTAGGGAATCTGAGCATTTCCAATATGTATGCCCTCTTTTCTCTAAGACAGCTAAGAGGTGGGTCCCAAGATTGGAAATTTTTGTTAGATGGGTCGGAGCCCAGTCAACTTAGGGAACCACTACCTTAGATCACAAAAAATATAGATAGAGCTATTGCAAGTGTTTGTTCCTCAAAACATAACGAACTTTTTCACGCACTTGCCTCGTCCCCTTCACGCATCCTCCGTGGGCCTTTCCAGCGTTATTCGAAAATATGTTTAACTGCGTGCGTGTCGTAGGGTTGCCAGATATCGAATATTTATTCCAATGTATAATTTTACAAGCGATGTTTTTATAAATTATATTATGGCTACACTGGCGTGTTGGTTATGCACTTGTTAAATTACTCACTAAAATCAGCTGATGCGGGGGGCTTGAATATCACCTTTATTGTAATAGCGTAAGAACAGGTTATGCCATTCGGCAGACCGACAAAAAAGTTAGTGTCATTTTTTTTCCAGATGTTTCGTCCATATTAATTACGTCTGTAGATACATAGGATATCTGTTCTGCTAAAATATATCGGCTTTACTTACACATTGCGTACAATTTCTCGGCCCAGTTCATAGTAATATTATAAAGATTTCGGGCACACATAAATTTGGTATTAATACCTACCAACACACGTATAGACAGCCTGGAAGCAAGTTAATTTCTGTAACAATAATATTATAATAGGTAGGTACAGGGGACCAAGACCCGCCGTGCCATAAATGATGATGATTTGAACATGATATTCTAACCTATTCTGACCTATCTGACATATTTACTGAAATTCATGTTTTGTATCCATTGTTAAAAAATTGTGCGGATCTTTGGCAATTTGTCCCATGTATTAAAAAAAATATTTATAAAGTTATACGAAAAAAAAAACAATTTGGCCTAAAACAAGATTATAAACTTAAAGATTAAACATTAAATAAAATTAGCGGCAACATGACCTATCTAGCAACATTCCTATGAAAGCTGCGTAGTTAATGTGTGCTCTTCGTTGATTTTTTTTAATAAATTTCATTAATAATTTATAAATAAAAAAAACCTAATAGTTTCATAAAAAATATATTTTTAAATTAGTTTTTTCGAGCTATTTTGCAGATAGCCCAGATTGCCAAAACGCCCACGATAAGTATGTCCTGTATCAAAAAAAAAAGTAGCTAAAAAACTATTTACAAAATATTAAGTAGGTAGGTATTGATTTAAAAACATATTGTCATGTTCTATCGTCCGCGACGTTTGTATTTAGATAGGTAACCCTTGTGTTGAAATAATATTTTTACCTATTATATGTATCACTGACAAGAACTCAGGACATATTATCCGTGATCTACACTCCAACTTAAATGTTCACCAATTACAATTGAATGAATGATCAACATATTACAATAAGTAGGTTACTACCTGCTTCATTCTTCCAAGAACAGCGCCTCAAATTTATAGGCCATCCATGGACTGAAACCGTATGCGGTTTAGAACCGGTGTGCCATACTAAGCATATCTTTTCTGTTCATGGAAATATATTTTCACAAACTATATTATAAGCATCTGATCGTATCCGTTTATACCATACACTCACACTATCAGATTTAGTGAAAATATATTTTCATGAACACAAATCATAAGTTTAGTATGGCACACGGATCTAAACCGCATAAGGTTTCATTCAGTCCATTGATGGCCTCTTAGATAGGTAATAAATTATTATCGAAACGGTAGGACACCAGAGAATATGCTGTTTTTCGAGTATTTTTTTACGAAGGTAAGTTGGAATACTTAAACCGTTCATAAATGGTGGAATATTATGCTATGGAGGTTGGCAACAATAAAACAAATTCATGTTTATGTTAAATGGACCATTTTATTTCAAAATTGCATAGAAGTACAATAATATTATAAACTTTACACATATACAGTGGAATTTACTTAGCTATACTTAAAACATATTTAAAAAAAGAAAAATCGAAGGTTGTAGGTTGACTCTAATATAAAAAAAGGTTTGGAATTTCTAATCTCCACAATTAAGAGCAAGCTGAGCTAAAATGTAGTAGGTATATGCTGTGGTAAATGAGTAATATCGCTTCTAATATAATTCAAATGTAATGTATCTCTCGCAATGTAAAATAAATAAACATGAAATGTTTTCAAGCATTGATATATCAAGAGTATACTGACAGAAAGCATTAACTCATTAAAACAAGTTCTGAGATAATCGCAAAAAGGACTTTAATTTCTTATTCAAAGCGTTCTCCCACATAGAATTTCTTATGATTTAAAAACATTGTACATTATAAAGACTAACCTTTATGGCAAACACAATATACGACATGTTACAAGTCCTATATTTTGTATACGCAGAACGCATTAGGTCATTATCATGCTTTCTATCAGAATAAAAAAATAACAATATGATTTAATAATGTTTCTATTTTTTCACCATTATATCCTATGCCTTTGTGCATTTTACCAGGACGTAGAGCGTAAAATCGTATACATTTTGGCATTTAAAACAGAAAAACAGCAAAAACTGAAATAATGCGTTCCGTCAGTATACTCTCGATATAAGGTAATGGACTTTGTTTTGTCTCAATATTTCTCATTATGTCCTTTTCAATAAAACAATCCTCAGCCGACGACATTTAAATGGCGTTTACCATAATGGGTCAATTAATGCACACTCCTGCTACATACGTGAGAAGACACGCTAGTAAATCAAAACATCACACTTAAATGACTTGAAGACTAAATCATTTAGCGTGATTTCATACTATTGTTATCTGACTAATCACAAGGGTATTTAATTGCATGTAGCCATTGCCGACTCAAGGCGATGATCAATAAACAATATCCCACATAAATATTTTAAATAAAATGTTGTTTCTTCTATTTTTTTATATACAAAGATAGACCTAATAAACACAACTTACGTAATATTTTGCATAGTTGTATGTTTCAAACTAAAATCAATTTTATTTTTTTCTGGATAACCGTTAGTTTATTATCACCCTGTAAGACATGACTCGATTTTTTAAAAAGGTTTCGAATCACTAATCTCCACAATTCGGAGCGATAGCTTTAAAGTAGCTTGATTTCATGAAAGTATTTAACTATCAGGATACATGTCAGTACACAATATGAATAATTAATGACTTGACACTTAATTTTTATTTTTATTTGATATTTTTCATAAGAAACATGAGTAATTAAAACATAACATTAAAATGACTAGTCTCCAGAATGAGTCATTGTGTGTACCTTCAGGACACTTGACCTTGCACATGAATAATTACACACATTACATTTAAATGGCTTGTCTCCAGAATGTGTCATTTTATGTATTTTCAAGTTACCCATCTGTACACTTGAATATTTACACTCATCACATTTAAATGGCTTGCCTTCTAAATGAGTCATTTTATGTATCTTCAGGTTACCCTTCTGTACACATGAGTAATTACATTCATCACATTTAAATGGCTTTTCACCGGAATGTGTCATATTATGTATTTTCATGCTACCTGACTGTACACATGAGTAATTACATACATCACATTTGAATGGCCGTTCTCCTAAACGAGTGTTTTGATGTATTTTCATGTTAGAAGACCGTTTGCATGAGAAGCTGCATGTATCACATTTTAATGGCTTTTCGTCGGAATGAATTATTTTGTGTGATTTCATCTTAGATAACAATACACATGAGTAATTACAAACATCACATTTTAATGTCATTTCACCAGAATGTTTCATTTTATGTACTTTCATGTTACCCACCTGAACACATGAGTAATTACATTCATCACATTTAAATGGCTTGTCCACAAAATGAGTCATTCTATGTACCTTCATGCTACCCGCCTGCACACATGAGTAATTACATATATCACATATAAATGGCTTTTCACCGGAATGAATCATTTTATGTATTTTCATGCTACCTGACTGTACACATGAGTAATTACATACATCACATTTGAATGGCCGTTCTCCTAAATGAGTGTTTTGATGTGTTTTCATGTTAGAAGACCGTTTGCATGAGTAGCTGCATGTATCACATTTGAAAGACTTTTTATCAGAATGAATCATTTTGTGTGATTTCATGTTAGATAGCGTTACACATGAGTAATCACAAACATTACATTTAAATGTCATTTCACCAGAATGTTTCATTTTATGTACCTTCATGTTGCCCACCTGAACACATGAGTAATTACATTCATCACATTTAAATGGTTTGTCTACAGAGTGAGTCATTTTATGTACCTTCATGCTACTCAACTGCACACATGAGTAATTACATATATCACATACAAATGGCTTTACACCAGAATGCGTCATTTTATGTAACTTCATGACACTTGAACCTGCACATGAGTAGTTACATTCATCACATTTAAATGGTTTGTCTCCAGTGTGATTCATTTTATGTATCTTCATGGCACTTGACCTTGCGCATGAATAATTGCATACATCACATTTAAATGGCTTGTCTCCAGAATGAGTCATTTTATGTATCTTCAAATTACCTACTTGTACACATGAGTAATTACATTCATCACATTTAAATGGCCTGTCTCCAGAATGAGTCATTTTATGTAACTTCAAGTTACCTAACTGTACACATGAGTAATTACACACATCACATTTAAATGGTTTTCCTCCAGAATGTTTCATTTTATGTATCTTCATGTTAGCTGCCGTTACACATGAGTAATTGCAAAGAACACATTTAAACGACTTTTCACCAGAATTAGTCATTTTTAGCAATTTTATGCTATCTGCTTGTACACATGAATAATTACTTTCCTCACATTTGAATTGTTTTTTAGCTGAATGTTTCACGGAATTATTCTTGTTTGCCAATGTGTTTTCATGTATCGATTTATGAAGCATCATTAAGTCTAACGATCCAAAAAAATCAAAACAGATACTGCATACAAAATTATTTTTATAAAACGATTTCTTTTCCAATTTTATAACAGCCTCTAATAGTTCAGGGTTTGTCACATTCGATTGAAAAATATCACGTTGAGCAGTGTGACAGATCACGTTTATGTTTTTAAACCTTTCAACGAATTCCCGGACATCTTTTTTATTATCTTGTTCGTCAATCTGTAGGTCTTCCCAAGGATTTTGGACATCAGTATTCTCTGCTAACGATTTGAGACTCGCAATGCTGGCCGTTACTGAGCTTCCAGCGACAGACTACAAAAACAACCATTTACAAAGAAGAATCAGTTGGTGTGACGAGATATTTTTTAATTAGAAATTATTAACAAAGTAAGACTTGAAACCATGGCCCCCACATCCTGAAGCGGGCCCCCCTACCTATCGCTAAGGGTAAAGTCAATGTGACGTGCTGCAGTAGCGTTATCCAAATGGTGTATTTTTAGTAATTTTTAATGGATTTGTCGAGTATCGGCACACAGTAAAAAATTGCAACGTACAACCAAAAGTTTTAATTATTAATATCATCAACGTAAACTTTTTTTTTACTATTAGAGCAAATTTGTGATCTGTGTTTATCTCGATATGGTCGGCTCGTCCCCCTTGTGGGAGCTATGCTTGAGACCCAACTCTACACTAGGAGACTTTATCAATAGAATGGGGGCAAAGCGAAATGGTGAAAGTCGAATATATCCACCAAAATTGTGCTACGGAAAATCTAATATGCAAGTATGTAATTCAAGCGTGTTCGGATCATTCATTGTATATATTAGGTTTCACGAATTACATTTAGACCATATTACGATCTGTCTCCTCGCATAATCCCATTTGGCGATCTTACATTTAAAAGCACTTATAATAACGGATATAACGTCTATAATGTGTGGTTTATTTACGTGTGACACTCACATATTCAAAACCCTGCGTCAATATGTAGTGTATTCGGGAAAAGCCTATAGGAATCCAATGTATTACTCTGTTCTGAGAATAAAATGTACTTATTACAAAATAGGCTATGCCAAAATAGTGGCTCAAGATCGTACCAATTGTCTCAACAAAACACGGTTATATTAATAATGTTTACATAATATGGATAGCACTTCGCAATGCCATTAAATAGGTTAAGTCGACAAGACAGATTGTTTTGTATCAGTCGTTACGGCAAAACGTAAAAATACGATTTTTAATTCTAACCTCAAAAGTGGAACCGTCATCCTGCGCCTCTTTCTTTATTACTTGATTTGCCTGAACGTTTGAATGTAATATGTGCACGTCATGCGATTGCTGGTATCCTGCATCATGTGTGTTCAATTCGTCCGGTTCACGTTTCACGTCCATTTTTGTTGATTTTAAAAGTTTAACAATGACCAGTGGCGGATGGCAGTGCAATGACACGTGGCATTCACATCAGTGTTGCCATCAGTGTTGCCATATTTTGAAAGTGGAATTATAGTACAGAGCCTCTAAAATTATAGTATTTGGGGATAAAATATAGTACGCGTTGTCATCTGTTGAAAATGTATAGGTTTTGTTTCTCAGAAAAAAATAACGGACAATTTTGTAGAATGTGTAGCGCCGCGGGCCGTTGGCTTGTTTTTTTTAGAAGAAATATTTCACCGCGGGCCGAATGTTCCCTATTTTTCATGGTCGGCTCGTAAAATTTCAGATTCCCAAATATTCAAAGACGGCTCGTTTTTAGAAAATGAAGTTTAACGGAATTTTGTAGAATGAAGAAATATCAGTAGATTCCAGAAAATATCAGTAGATTCAGTATATAGCCAAAATTATCAAAAAATATCAGTAGACATGGCAATTGCGAAATTATTGTACTTTTTACATATTTTTTCCGAAATTAAAAATTATAGTATTTTGGGCGTACTATACCTATGTTATATCGTACATAGTACCCGAACCAAAATTATAGTACAAATACTATAATTGTAGTACGGTTGGCAACACTGGTTGCCATCTTTTCAAAGTAGAATTATAGCACAGAGCCTCCAAAATTATAGTCTTTGGGGAAAAAAATATAGTACCTATGCGTTGTCATCTGTTGAAAATGTATTGGTTTTTTGTTTCATAGAAAAATAACGGAGAATTTGAGAAATTCCAAGACCCCTTTTTATTTAGGTACTTCTCGCAACCAAAAATGCTTACCGAATAAATAAAGAAATAAAATTTTAAACCAAAGTCAAAGGATTTTTTTTACGTTTTTCGAGCATTTTTTTTTTCAAGTTCTCCAAACTTCTTATATTGCGAAATTATAGTACTTTGCACCAATTTATCGAACGGAAATATCGAAATTATAATACTTTTACATATTTTTTTCGATATTTAAAATTATAATATTTTGGGCGTTCTATACCTGTTTTTAATCGTACATAGTACGTGGACCAAAATTATAGTACAAAATACTATAATTATAGTACGGTTGGCAGCACTAATTCACAGCGAGAGACAAAATGTCATTAACGGTATTGCCATTTTATATATTTATTTTAATATTAGTGAGCTACTTTACGAGTTGTTTGTTGGCGAATTTAAAAACGGGCGATTCAGCTACTGCAATTGTGAGGATGACACACATAACTTTCCATTCGCTGAGAAGCCAACAAGTTAGCGACTATTTTGACAGAACGTAGTTCGTTTTTCACCGGGAGGTCGCTACGCTCGACTGCGCAGACGCAGCTCATAGACAATAGCATAGACTAATATACTTTATGAGTCAATTACGTTGAGCTACTTTACGAGCTGCTTGTGGCGAATTTACAATCTGCCTGCAAAGTCGTCCAGTGTCATCATCGAACAAGCTAACAAGCAGATTGTAAACACTCTACAGAGAAAAGTTGAAAGCCGGTCCACTTCGTAAGCTACACGCCGGCTTGTGGGCCTACTGCGTCTGCGCAGTAGAGCGCAGTAGCAACCTCCCGGTAAAAAAACGAACTACGTTCTGTCAAAATAGTCGCTGGCTTGTGACTTCTCAGCGAATGGAAAGTTTTGTGTGTCTTCATCATAATCGCGTAGCTGAATCGCCCGCTATTAAATTCGATAACAAACAGCTCGTAAAGGAGCTCAATGTAATTGACGCTTTTTAGATACCTACGTAAAAATGCATAGATAATAATATACACAAGCTAGTGAGTTGAAATCGTAATATGTCAATAGGTATTGATGTGTTGTTGTTCAATTTTCTTGGGATCTAGCGCTAAAAAATGAAGTGGCACGCAAATAATATTGTGAAATTTCTTAACATCTACCAGCAGTACCCTGCGCTATGGAATCTAAAAGACAAAAACTATTGCAACACAAAATTAAAAGATGTAATTTTCAAACATCTTTTTCGTGAACTTACTGTAAAGCGGTTAATTGGGAGAATGGATGCGAAACAATTGAAGGTGAAAATTAAATCTATTAAAGATGTATATAGACGTGAATTAATCAAAATTGAAAAAAGTAAGAAAAGCGGCTGTGGCACCGAAGAAATTTATTCGCCAAAGTTGGCATGGTTTAACGATGCAAATTATTTGAATGAGTCTACAAAAAGTAGCAAATCAAATTTGGTGAGTAAAATATTAGTTAAGTATTTTAATGTCTATTTATTTACAGATCATTATAAATGCATTATTAATCAGAGTCCAACTTTCTCCCATTGCCAAGGCAGGGGATGTTCTTTTGTGAAGTATGTAGCATATTATGTTCGTCTGACTTCCTCAGCAGCACGTCTGCAATTCGCTGCCTAATTTCCAGGTTGTTCTATGTCACTTTCAGTAAAATGTTCAGGAGAGCAATTTGAAAGTTCACATTGAAATAATAAATTGCACCAACAATATATACATTGCTGTCTGATTCCCAGGTTGTTCTATGTCATTTTCTGTAAAATTCTCAGGAGAGCAAATTGATAGTTCATATACTTAGAAATAATTGCACAACCTATATACTTACTTATAATATTAAAAACTGTGTTCTGCATGTAAAAGAATAACTTAGTTTCGAGATTATCGACAAATGCGTGCATAATTATTTATATTCTAACTAATGGGTTAAACAGAGTTCTGGAAATAGAACAAAATGGAAATCAGGCAACGAATTATTGCTGCCTAGATAATTAATAGGCTGCAGAATGTTGGCACTTTCCTTCCAGAGCTCATGTGTTATATTCCTAGTGTTTAAAACCTCTCTATCCACTGCTTGTTGTGGAAAGTAGTTGCCTGGAGCAATCTTTCGTAGCCAGTTATGAAGACTGCAAGCAGCCCAAATGACTTTATCAATATTTCGGGTTCAACTCAATTGGTCTTGAAAATACTCCAAATCGCCATGCAAGTATGCCAAAAGCATTCTCTACAACTCGTCTGGCACGGAAAGACGACAATTAAATATTCTTTTCCACATCACTGAGGCCAGTTTTACTGTAAGGTTTCAGAAGATTTGTTCTTAAAGGGAAAGCATCATCTCCAATAATAACGCCGTATTCAGGCATCCCAAGAGTATTGCTTTCCATTGCAATGTTCAGAGTGCTATCTCTGAACATTGCACTGTCACTTGCTCGGCCATTTCCACTTACGTCGATGTAAGTAAAGCAGTAATCGGCATCAACCATAGCAAATAATATGATACCATAGGTTTTTTTTGTAATTGAAGTAGGCTGAAACGGAACATGGAGGTATTTTAATGGTGACGAGTTTTCCGTCGATGGCTCCAAAACATCCTTGAAAATTCCAACGCTGGAAAAATTTCTTTTCCATTTCTTTCCATTCATCAACTGTTTTAGGTACCTACATGCAAACAATAAAAGTAATAAATTAAATTAAAGTACACCCACGGCGGCCGCGCGGCTTAAGCGTTGGACTATAATGCCGTGGGTCTCAGGTTCGAATCCTGGGTCTGGCAAGTACACATATTGTTTTTCAATTTGTGTCTGTCAGGGTATGGACCTAATAGGTTGAGCAAGTGGCTGTCATATATTTCTCGTAAAAAACAAAATCTGTTAATACAAACCTCTACTCTGTGGAAGCCCATATGATCCTATTAGGATCGGACATGGTCGAAAGAAAGAAATTAAAGTAATATTTTAAATAAATTGAAATCAGGGTAACAGATTTGTATTACTTCTAGGATCTGTCACAAAACAGCCAAGAAACAGTGCCAGATGAGGGCAGTAAAAGCTATAGGGAATCTGTAGAGTCCGACAACGACAACAACTGCCCAGAAAGACGATGCAAGAACAAGTCGCCTGCAAAAACGAGACCACAAGTGACGCCAATGAAAACGGTTAAAAAACAACCAGCATCCGAAAAATATCCTTCTGAAATATCAGAAGCGATTCACCAATTGGACCATATTGCACAGAATGCATCTGAGGAGATACCGTTTGACCTTTTCGGAAAGTTTGTTGCATCTGAGCTTCGTCAGCTAACACAGCAACAAGCCATCTTACTACAGCAGGAAATTCAAAACTCTATCATTCGTTCTAAGCTATCCTCTTTGGAGCATGTGGTTTATTTAAGCCCACAATAAGTTGGCTATAGTGCATTTTCACCATCTTCTAACCATTCACTTACTTCGCATTCTGTGTCTTTAAATGAGGATAATGACGTTTTAAGGCAGGCTATGTTTAATACATTTGGGACAAGTATGCAGTAAGAATACTATATATTGTAACTAACTATACTTTCATCAAATATATTCTTACAAAAAAAAACTGTTGTAAATTAATTTTCACTCACCTCAATAAATGGTTGAAGGGCGCGAAAAATCGCCGTAAGCACTTCGGATAACAACTTCGATATTATTGTTGATTCCAGAATTCGAAACAGGTACTCCAGAGACTTGAAAGAATTACCAGTTGTTAAATATCGTATGTAGTGTAACTTCCAGTTTTCTGACTACTGGGATTGCCATTCTCATTTTCATATCTTGTTTTTTGAGCATTCCATCTACCATCTGCAGTAAATCATCAAAATGGGTACAGTTTAATCTCAAAATATTTCGATAAGCCGCATGATCTTCGTCTTTCAACTCTTTCAGTAAACTGCTCGATGCACCATTTTTCTCACGCAGCACTCGAAATGGAAAAGTTTACGAACCGGAACGCTCGACAATTTTCTGAAGATATTTAGAAAGTTATCAAACACTGTGAATTTTATAAAAATAAGTGTGTTAGATTTTCTATTATATGGCTTATCAAGCTCAGATGGTCAAATATTTTTTTATACGAGACGAAGCGATAATTTTACCGATTTTACAAACCGGAACGGAGCTCCACTGCGCTCCGGTCCATTTCGAGCCCTGTTCTCACGTCTTTCTATCCATGATTTTACCCACAATCTTCTGTGCCTCAATTTCTGCTTTTCTTTCTGTTCTAATTCCTTTTTGATAGCATGAGCTAAAATAACAACTCCCGCGCGAATTACTTCCGTCGACATTTTGTCAAGTTACTACTGATTGTATATAATAATAAACATTATACTGTATGTAATGTATTGTATTCAACTGCTTGTAGTTATTTAAAACTTGCTTAGCAAAAATGCTTGCCGAACAATGTTTCCATTAATGTCAAAACGGTAAATTTCAAAATGAGTAGTTCGTTTTTCCCGCTACCATCGCTCTACTGCGCAGACGGCCCACACGCCGGCGTGTAGCATGTAAAGTTAACCGGCTTCCAACTTTTCTTGGTAGAGTGCTTACAACCTGCTTGTTAGCTTTTTCGATGACGACACTGGGCGACTTTACAGGCAGATTGTAAATCCCCCAACAAGTAGCTCACTGTCATTGACGCTTTAAGCTACTTTATAGGCTACAAGCCAGCTAATTTACAATCTGCTTGTAAAATCGCCCAGTATCGAACTAGCTAACGAGCATATTGTAAACAGTCTACCGAGAAAAGTTGAAAGTCGGGCTACTTTACACTCTACACGCTGGCGTGTGGACCGATATGCGTCTGCTCAATACGTCCCGTCAAAATAGTAAATACTTACCTAAAATTATGATCTATTATGATATGATATGATACTCGCTAGCTTGTTGGCTTCTGAGCAAGTAGAAAGTTTTGTGTGTCATCATCTCAATCGCTCTAGCTGACTCGCCCGCTTTTAAACTCGCCGAAAAGTAGCTTGAAAAGTAGCTCAATGTCACCGAGGCTTTAAAGTAGGTACCTAGTATACCTACCTAGATATATCATTCTACAGTGGCACCATAGGCGATTCGCGCATGTGTTGAATTGATTGCAACAATGCCTGATTCAATGCGAGCATACAATTCCACTACAACTGCAAACCGCATTTGCCGTACCCATGGTGCTACTGTAAAACGATTTACCTATAAGTACCTATATTGCGAAAACATTGTGTGAAAATTTTGTCTATGGTGAAAACATCTGGCACTATAACCTTAGACAAATTTTGCTAAATTACGCAAAATGAATGTAAAACGTGATCCAAATGAGACCGAATCTCACTCAGAAAAGCAGCATTGGTTTGATGTACCAATAATTACGGATCCAAACCCCCTGAACGCAAGTATTCATGTTAAACAGGAGTATAACACTGATGACAGTTGGAACTTTGAGGTTATTTTTTTATATAATTTCGTCTCTGTTCCGGCAGAACACACTAACTGGAGAATACTAGTTTTGAGTAATTTGACTTTGAAGTTGTTAAAATGTTTGAAATGGTCTATCATGTGAGTTTATTAAGTAATCGTAAAAAGGAAGACTTTAAAATAAAGACTGTTCATTTATTAAGAAGGTTTCCAGATGGTAAAGTTTGAAATAAGGAAAATTTTGGTATAACTAACTCAATATGTCATTTTTTCGAATTAGTGTCTTCTACCTGACGATTTTTAGTCAATTAGCAGTTTAACTGTCGTATGCATGAGATTCCCAAAAACCTTATAGGCTATATACTGCACGTTTGTATGCATGAGTAAAAACGTAATTAGCTGTTAAGTGACGTCACAAATGTGACATATCATGTGTCATGGTGTTCGTATTATAAAATTTCATTCCCCGATAAATAATTCAAAATTTTGAAATTGTAAATGTGTCTGAAAGTGTGCGAACGGTACCATATAAATTTGATAATTATACATGAATAATTATTATGAAATTTAAATAATTTATCACATGTATTTTATAATTATTCTACTGTACGAAAGGTTGTATTGCCAGTAAACTTTTCCATTTGGTGGCAACACTGAATACATTTGGTGGCAATACTGAATATTATTATGACTAACTTCACTTCAATTATTGAGATCTCAAAAGAGAATAAGAATAAATGACAGAAAATGCAAATGATTTAAGACAATAATATGTAATGATATCTGTATAATATTATCATTTATACCAATCACCGTATGATACTATTGATGTTTCCAGTGTATTTGAGAGTTGTGCCTTGTTTATTACAGTTATCTTACAATAATTAACTAGGTAGGTAGGTGGTACCGTAATATTTTGAAGAACGCAGAATGCTTACAATTGTATATTTTAATGCCAGATACAGCAGTAGATACATATTTTTGCGGTGGTTTAGCGGAGATATTTTATCGTAATCTTACGTAAGTCCATCTTATGTCTCCATGAGAAATATTGCAAGCGAAATAGGCGAAATAAGCGAGGCATTTTATCAGTTACCTACTATCTAGATTATAGACTAGGGATCAAAATTATACGTATTTTGTAAACAGCACGACTAGGAACTGTTTTTAAAGTTCGCAAATGTTTTACAGAATCTACAAAACGAATAAGGGCCTCAACCAAATGTTTTTTGCAATGAATGCAAAATTTAAATGACATTTGAAAGTGACAGGTAGCTGAGGCAGCCATTTTTAATGGCGCGTGACGTCAGATCGCTTACGTCACAAAGAGTGTTATTAGCTATTCGATGGAAAATCGGTTAAATAGCTTATAAAGAATTTGGGAATCTCATACATACGGCCCTAAATTAATATAAATTCTGAAGCACAGAGAATATGACGTATGCCAGTCAACTGGGTATTGTTTGATGATTTAAGTATTACTTACCTACCTACCTATAATTTTCATTTTACAGAAGCCTTCAACTCACCTACATCATAATATTATAAAGAGTGAAAAAGATAATCAGCAGGGTGGCTTCCAACATGAGTCTAGCGAGAACATGAAACACACATCCAATAATAAAGTTCCACAGCCTGAGTGCTCATATACGGAAAACATATCAGAAATTCAGGTAAGTAGGTAATTATTGCAGAATAACACAGTTATTTTTCAACTGCAAATAAAAGAAGATTAATTATAATAATAAAAGCAAAAAAAGAGCCACTGCATCAAATTATAATCGCTTTTGCATTGAATCATTCATCATTGTAGGGAATCTGCGCATCTATTATATACACAAGACTGCTTTCAGTCTTCGCGACAGCTAACTAGGATAGAAAAGTATCGAAATATTAACACTTATTGTAACAGGAACAATAAGTTAGCCGTCTTAACAGTAAAAACTGTCTATCTCACTCTAAAATGTATCACAGCCAAGACGCTGTTAAAACATAGCACTTATTGTAACAATTACAGCTAACTTATTGTAATTGTTACAATAATTAGAGTCAAAGAAACGTATTTCATTTTTCTCTACTTTACATAAGACTCCAAACACAAGTAAATTTACATTCCACAGATATTAACAAGAAATTGTTTGCAGGAGATATGTATTGACTTATCTTTTATCCGTTGAATTTTTTGTTTCTTTGTCACTTAACATAACATGTCATTTAATGTCCAGTAGTAAAATTGTTAAAAATTAAGATGGGGTTTCTTTGACTCTAAGGGGCCGAAATTGCTAATACCTACTTGGATACTTCCTTACCCTAGATAGCGGCCGTAAGCAGCATTGTGTATATAAGAGATGCGCTGGTCTGTTGAGCATATAAATAATATAATATTATGAATTAATTCATTATTTTGGCCTTTACATGGTAGAAGTAATTTACTTTGTAGAATAATTAACAAATAACGAGCTTAAAGTGTCATTTAGAAATATTTTCAAACACCTATGTAGGAAAACTAATTTCTTACAAAGGAAGTAGCTACCTAACTAATCTTTTTTAGTAAATTATACCATAAACTATAAATATTGGGGCATATCGAATAATTAGCTAATGATATATTTAAGCATATGTACTAATAATAATAATAATTCTATATATGACTAATGCCATGCGATATAGATATATATATACCAGTGGCGATGGGTGGAAGTAGGCTGTTAAGATCTGACATCATTAATAGTACACACTAAACCCACGGTGGCCGCGCAGCTAAAGCGTTGGATTTTAACGCCAGGTTCGAATCCTGGGTCTGGCAATACACATATTGTTTTCCAATTTTTGGGTGTCAGGGTATGGACCTAATAGGTTGAGCAAGTGGCTGACATCCATTTCTCGTTAAAAAACAAAATCTGTCAATACAAACCTCTACTCTGTGGAGGCCCATATGATCCTATTAGGATCTGAAATGGTCGAAAGAAAGAAACTTTGTCAGTCATACGTATTTGTTTTCATTGAAATAAGAAATTCAAATAAACCCTGCGAAACCCACGCCATAATAGATAATAGTCAATATTTCTCGTCTATCTATAAACTTTCTAAAATTAAAACGTACATAACTTTAGTTATTTTATAGAAAGAATAATATTTTACAGCTATTATAGTTTTGCTTAGTGAATTTAAAAAAAATAACCCCTAATAGGTATGTAAAGTACTCGTCTATCTATAAAATATTTTTAATTATGCAATTAAATCATACATAACTTAAGATGTTTTATAGATAAAATAATATTTATCATGCATTATAGTTTGGTTTAGTTAAAATACACCAAGAATATGTGTTATATAATGTATTATTAATCCAACGAAAACAAATAAGTAAGAATGAAAAAATCTGCACAATTTTGTCTTACCGCCCAAAGTATACCAAAACTATTATGGTTTGGTTTAGGTAGGGTTTAATTGATTTTTAAAAACTTACCAATACCATCTATAAATTGTAGTATTAGTTCAATACAAACAAATACGTATGAGTGCATGATTTACAATGTTTAATGTGCACTATTTATCGTTTATCTTAACAGCCTACCTCCACCCTTCGCTTCTGATATATGCATATCCTGAACAGCATTCTCTCGAACTCTTGATAGAATGATTAAATTTCTTACCATAATAAGGATACATTATTTCGGCAAAATGTACCTAATTGTACATATGAAAATATATTTCATAAATTCATTTAAAAATATATTTTTATATTCGGGTTAAGGGTTTGTCAATTTTGACTTGGCACCCAGGCGGCAACCGTCCTTGGCGTGACCCTGGTGTCACTTGTTCTGATTTTACTAAACGTTTCAATTTCTTTGCAGACCCCGTTCACAAAACGAATCAAAGCGAATGTATCTCAGTCAATCTTACACTCTTACGATAGTTTGATTGATGGACATGACGTTACAGATGAAATCGTTGTGGCTCCTGTAAAAGAAGTGCTTCCTAAGATGAACTATGCGTCGTTATCTGGCAATGATGGGACGCAGCTCAGTCAAAATAAACGATTTGCTTGTGATGAATGCAATTATAAAGCTACTCGTGCTGAGCATTTAAGATCGCATAAAACACTTCATAGTGGTGAAAAAAAGTTCCAGTGCAATGTATGCGACTACAAAAGTAATCGATCAACTACACTGAAGAGACATGAAATGATTCATAGTGGTGAAAACCCGTTTAAATGCGATTTATGTGATTACACATGCAAGCGATCCACTGATTTTAAGCTACATAAAATGACTCACAGTGGTGAAACACGTTTTCAGTGCAAATTTTGTGATTACAAGTGCTTGAAATATGATTTATTAAAGAGACATGAAATGATTCACAGCAGCGATAAACCTTTTAAGTGTGATGTATGTCAATACAAATGCAGGCATGCAAGTAATTTGAAGCGACATAAAATGAATCACGTTACCAAAAAAACTTATTAATACAATTATATTGGATGTAACACTTAATAGCGAAGGAATCTAAATTTTATATTCATGCAACACCTTTATCGCAGGCCATGTGAAGAAGTCCATCTACGGTGTAATGTAATCAGAAGGGCGTGTCGCTAAATTTCAAAACCGTCTATAACACTTATTCATTATTTTGAGAAAATCATTAAAAAATTTTTGAACTAAAAGGGTTTTAAATGTTACAGTAGGTAGGTAGTGTTATAGCGTGAATTAGACATAGACACAGAAACATTGATTTTGTTTCATAAATAACAGTTAATCGTACCTAGCGGATTTTGAAAGAGGCGATAATATTTTCGTGTAGAGATTTTAATTACGACTCCATTGATTATAATATATCTTAATTATTTTAAAAAAATGTTATAGCGGATTTTTTTGAAATTTAGAGACACTGTGTCTGTGATAGGAACTAAATTACCAATCTGTATAATATTATTGTAATAATTATTTGAATAAACTTTACTTTGACTGTGTCTCATTTGGTTTTCGTTCGCTTTCTATAATCAACCAAGTCTATTAAAAAGTTATTGTCAATGCTATAATCATGGCCCCCACATCCTGAGTGCCCCAGACTAGGATGTTTGACGGGCCCCCCTACCTATCGCTAAGGGTAAAGGCAGTGTGACGCACTATTGTAAAATTTTCCAAATGGTGTACGTGGTAAAATTTTATTAAGGTGTATTTTTAGATTTTTGTGTATATATATATATATGTAAATCCATTTGAATTATGGAGTTGTCGAGTATCGGAACACAGTTAAAATATGCATCGTACAACCAAATAATTAAAATTACCTATTGACAACGTTGATGTAAAATAGCGCCGCAGGCGAGACTTTTTTTACTATTAGAGCAAATTTGTGATTGTGTTTATTTCAGTTTTCTGGTTGACTCGTGACGCCAGGCCCTTCCTGAGCCCGGGCCCCCAGACTAGAGCCCTGTTAGCCCCACTCCCCTTGTGAGGGCCATGGCTATAATAATCAAAAAGCTTTTGCATGAATAATATTATTTTATTTTAATCGATGGACCATTTCAGCAAAGACCATAGACTAATATACAGAGCTGCAAATGTTATAATTATTATTATAAATAAAACTATAGGTATCAGTGATTTGAAACAAACTTGAAGAAAAATGAATGAATATGACATTTATACATTGTATCCTTTAAAACAAGTATATTAGAATTTCACAATTGTTTAGCAAAAACACGGTTAAAGTAAGTAATATTTTTGAAGTTATACTTCATTTGGCGCATTTTGGAAATCAGATCAGAGTGTATTTTTGGCGTGTGACATGTAACACATAATTAATTTTTCACACGAAAAAAACGCACTCTATTGGATTCGAGCCACCGATTGTTCGGTTATCAGCCAAACGCACTACCTTTACGCCACAGTATGATTCTGCAATCGTGACGATTATACAGTATATTATTATAATTTAGAATTGTTCCGTTGCCTAGGCAGCGAATTTATTATTGTCGGCCATTTACAATTCCTTACGCAAACAAACGATTAAACGTCAGTTAGTAATATAAGTTAAAGTGTATAGAATTAAACCAACGGCGTTCCAATCAGCGGTCCTTTTTCTTGAGTGTATAATTAAACAAGATAATTAAGAACTACCTACTCAAAGAATCCAGTTTATCACAAGTTTTGGTTTTGTATTGTTACCTACGCCAAAGAAGTATAACTTCTAACGCGCGTACATACAGACCGATTTTTTGTTCTTGTAAAATATATAGTAGGTACGCCGTGTCCAATACAATAATAAAAAAATGTATTTCATTGCCCATAATACCTAATTAACACGATGTTGACCTTTTGATGAAAGAAATAAAATTTAAAAATAGTGGTTGTCATTAATAAAAGTTTATTAAATATAAAAATAACAATATTACTTTGTGCGTAGTAAGGTAAGTCAATCATTTCTTGTGCAAATCCAGTTAAGTCAATTCTCTTTTTTTTTAAAACCAATTAAGTTTTAATGAAACAAAATAGTTAGAATACTTCTAAGACTTATAATTGAAAGCCATGTACTTACATGTAATTTAATTTGTTACCCATAAAAAAACATAACTATAATTAGGGGAATGTGGGGAATTTTTTGAACTTTGTTTTTGCTATATCTCAAAATGACAATTTGTGACTTATCTGACTTCACATCCCGACGCACGAAATATCAGTTTATATTAACTGTTATTCTGACCTTCTCAGATATTAAGACAAATTTAATGTAATGTTTATCAACAAAAGAAAAATACGGACATCAGAAATGCAGTGGAAAGGAAAACCGAATGAGTTGGTTGATTCCTTTAAAATTCTTGGCATATTATTTTAGACAGGCACACCAATTGGGCGAAACACATTGACAACATATGTAAGAGAGCAGCTCAAATGGGAAAAATCTTTTTAAAAACAGCTAGAGCCACTTGGGGGCATCTCCTGAAGTTTTGAAAAATATATATCATGCAGCTGTGGAGCCAACCTTAACTTACGCGGCATCGGTCTGGAATATAGCAACTCAGAAAATCGATCCAAAAAGACTGAATTCCGCGCAAAGACCTTTTGCAATATCAATTTGCAAGGGATATCGCACAATAGGTATCGCTAACGACAGCACAAGTCCTGGCAGGCATAGTGCCAATAGATATAAAAATAAAAGAACTTACAGGAATATACCCAGTTAAAACAAGCCACATAGGTACTTCCCCGAAACTTACCTACAGACAGAACAAACGAAAACAAAATACCTACACTACACACAACTTCCACACCCTGGTATCAGAGATCTAAAAATATAGAACACATAGGAACAGTTGACAAAGACAATAAAACAAAATACCACATCACAGGATTGGAGATCTACACAGATGGCAGTCTAATCGATGACAAAGTAGGGGCAGCTTTTGTAGCCTACGAAAATGGAACATTAATAACCCCCCGAAAATGTAAGCTCGAAAGCTACCGCACTGTTTTCCAAGCAGAAATATTGGCTATCAGAGAATCTCTCGAGTGGTCACTGAAAAGATTAAAGTTCCACAGATACAACTATGTTAACATATTCTCAGATAGCCAATTCAGTCTGGTAGGTAGCTCTTCAAAACCCATCATCCACACCCACTAGTAAGGGACATTTTATCACTACCATCAACACAGCTTCGAATGATAGGAACAAACCCTATATTCTTCTGGATAAGAAGTCACACAGGGACAGCCGGAAACGAGGAAGCTGATAAATACAGTAAACAAGCCACAACGGATAAAAGACTTTGAACCTACACACTTCCCTCTAAGTTACGCAAAACAAAAACTAAACAAAGACACAATAGAGCTATGGGACCACAAATACACAACATCCGCCGCAGGATCAATACCTAACGCAGAAATTTATTGCAAACATAAACTCTGCCATCACTCTTGCCAAGAACAAAAAAAATTCACACAGATACAGGCCACGGAGCGGTGCGAGCTTATCTAAAAAGATTTAAATTGTTGGATGATGACTGTTGTCCATGTGACGGCAACACAAATCTCAAACTGTGTGGCATGTCATCAACGATTGCCCTACACTAGAAAGGGAGCGATGGGCTCTCAGGACTCGGTGTAGATAGAATCATGATAGAATAGTGAAATTGACCTCCAAAAGCCTCACGAAGTACTAAGCAATAGAACAACACAAGAACACTAGTACACAAAATATTTAATCCTGGCCATAAAGAAAATTAAAGATATAAAAAATGGAGAAACCTAATTAGCCCTACATCAATGAAACTAACCCACCCAACCACCTTGTACGAAAAAAGCAAGAGCATGGTTATTAATATTAAAAAAAAAAAAACTGTTATTCTGAACGTAAGTGGGCTCGCACATCAGAACTCGCCGCATGCGTCTTACGACGAATTCGTCGATGTGACGTCATCGTAAACCAAGAAACAAACGTTATCAGATGGAGTTTCGCAGATTGGCCGATGCAACTGCGACTCTGCGACGCTGCGACATGCGTCAAGTTGCAAAGCCTGCATGTCGATGTCCGGCCAATATCGACTCCGCGCATGCGCACAGTCGCACAATCGGCCATTTCTCTCCAGACTGTCGTCGCGTTCGGAGCAGCCGCGTTGCGGCGAATGTCGATATCGCTAGGCGGATGTGTGAGGTTGTATCATGGGACACCCGCTTCCCGTTCTCGGAAGTTTTGATTTATGGCGGTCAGGCACACGAGGCGAGTTGTGATGTGCGAGCCGGCTTAAAGGTCGATAAAATATGGATGCCATTTTAAAAAATACTAAAATAGTTCTTTGGTAGTTTTAAAGTTAGTATTTTTCAATAATGACAACACTGAATATTTTTCAACTTGTCTATGGAAAATGCCATTTGACAAGTGAAAAGTAGTACCTATGTGAATGAATATTCCCTTCAATTTTATTTCCTGGACGCCTAAAAACCTATAATGGATATGAAACGAGAACCATGCGGTGACAAAGATGAAATAGAAGAAAAACCGCCAAGCCCGATTTGGATTGATGTGCCAATAAATCATTCAACAACCTCAGACGGCCATTTTTACATCGAACAAGAGAATGCCGATGTTTCAAACTGCTCCTTTGAGGTTTGTTTTTTTCCATAATATTACATAATAGTATTATCATATCAATGGTGTAATGTTTTACCCTGTTTATGACGAAAATGGCTTTTTTATGTACCTACTTACTAAAAACAACAACAATACTGCCCATCGACTGCGAAATTCCCGTATCTGTATTTATTTTAACAAAAAAGTTAGAGCCATTTTATTAATTTCCCGTACCTAAACATTGCGGTAATCATCATCATCATCGTCAATAGCCTAAATCTATCCACTGCTGGATGAAGGCCTCTTCAAACTGCTTCCACTTCTCGGTCATGTGCGTTGCGTTGCCACGTACTTCCGCAGAACTTTATCATTTCATCGATCCAGCGGCCTCTAGGTTTACCTTGCGGACGTTTTATACTTCTTGGATACCACTGGATGACTAGATTTGTACAATGATTGTCTCTCATTCGAGCTATGTGTCCAGCCCATCTCCATTTAAGGCTTTTAATAAACTCTATTACATCGCAAACCCTTGTCTGCTTCCTTTTCTACTCATTCCTCTTTTTGTCCTTTCGCGTTATGCCCAGCATGCACCTCTCCATATCACGTTGTGCTACTCTTAGTTTTTGGATCTCTCTTTTACTTAGGGTCCATGTTTCACACGCATTGCGGTAATAAACCTGTAATATCTCGTATCTTGCCTCTAATCTGTCAAGCGTGTTGCATAACGTGTGTTGAATTCAGCTTCAAAATGTCACCTTCGAATTATTTAAAAGGTAAAACAGTAAGTAATGTCACAAATTTGGATGTTTATCTTTATATCTATGTCACATTTTGTTGGTTGTTATCATTATATTAGACGTTATGCGTCAATGACATTGAGCTACTTTACAAGCTGTTTGTTAGCGAATTTAAAAGCGGGCGATTCAGCTACTGCGATTGTGATGATGACACACAAAACTTTCCATTCGCTGAGAAGCCAACAAGCTAGCGACTATTTTGACAGAACGTAGTTCGTTTTTTTACCGGGAGGTCGCTACTACGCTCTACTGCGCAGACGCAGTAGGCCCACGCGCCGGCGTGTAGTGTGTCAAGTTGACCGGCTTTCAACTTTTCTCGGTAGATTGCTTACAATCTGCTTGTTAGCTTGTTTGATGATGACACTGGGCGACTTTACAGGCAGATTGTAAATTCGTTAACAAGCATGCTCGTAAAGTAGCTCAATGTCATTGACGCTTAACAGTCAGATACAGGATATTAAATATTTAGTTGTTTAGCTTCCTGCACAATTTTTAAAGGCACTTACTGAATTTTAACATTAGGCCATCGATATAACAATTCGTAAATCGCCTATTATTGTCTTCCCCATAGATAGACATGAGACATGTATAGGTTCCTAAATTCTATGTATTACTTATTTTCAGTTCGACGATGGTACGATTTACGAAGTTCCAATTCATCCATTAAAAGGCGAAGAACCTAAACCTGGATGCTCATATGCGCAAGACAGAACTTCGGATCAAGTAATAAAGATTTTTATAAATAATATTTTTTTCATGTTACTAATATTTTCAATATTTTATCGAGCATCTTTTGGGCATTGTGGCTACCAGTGGCGAAGGGTGGAGGTAGGCTGTTAAGATCCGCCATAAATAGTGCACATTAAACCTTGTCAGTCATACGTATTTGTTTTCATTGAAATAAGACTACAATTTACAGATGGTATTGGTTAGTTTTTAAAAACCAATTAGGCCCTGTGAAACCAAGCCATAATATATAATTAACAATTTCTTTTATTCAACGAATAATTCACAAGATTTAAGAATGTACCATTCTAATAATTGAACATACATAATTTTGAAAAATACTTTCTGAGTCTGAATCTAAACCGATCGCCAAAAGTAGCTTGATTTAGAGGAGCGCTGATGAGTGGGTATTAAAAGTGGCCAATAGTTAAAATTTGTCGCAATTAGTATGTCACCGCGTAGCATAGAGGTTATGCGCGGATGGGGCGTAAACCCGGGAGATGCAGGTGGCTTACTTTTTTCAAAAAAGATTTTTTCCATTTGTTATAATATATTTTCTCAGAAAGTGTTTTTCAAAATTATGTATGTTCAAGCCATAATAGATAATAGTCAAAAATACTCGTCTGTCTATAAAATATATATATATATATAGAAATATCGCCATGGCTGATAGGCACTTGGGTCGGTTGAATAGTTGGATTAGGTCTCGTCCGTAGTGTAATATATGTGGATTCGAACCCTATTCGCCCGTTTTTCTTTCTTTAATATGTTTATTTCTTGGATTGTTCCAAATTGTGTTTTCTTCTAATCGTGCCATCACCTACCAAAGAGTGGCCACCATCAGAGTGAACTTTTTCGTATCTTATAATGCTACCAGGAACATTTCGGCGAAGCTGAACTTATACCTACCATACACGGAGGTTCTTAAACCATGAATGGTGACGTTGTTGTCTGCTAAAATTACAATTAGATTGTCCTCTCATAATTTGGTCGAAGCGCTGTAGTTTTCTGGTTTTAATATGAGGCAAAACTTCTCGGCAATTTTCCATTCGATTAAGAACGTCGACATTTGTCACCCGGTCAGTCTAAGATATTTTAAGGATGCGTCTATACCATTGCCGACTAAAGTAGAAAGCCGATACATTCACAACGACTGGTCCTACTTTTTTCGCCCCTCCTGTTGTTGCCTATGTATGAAATGTCATTGTTCTATAACGTGCTCATACTGACGCGTTTGTTCACACAGGGAATGGTTTGATTTGAATAGATAAGTTACATGATAAATAATACACTAGCATAAACACATCTTCTACAAAATATGTAATGCATAGGTCAATGGTACATATTTTTTGGAAATCGATATTACCACCGGTTTTTGTGTGAAGGATTAGTCTGACTTTGACAGTTGATGAATAACAGAAATGTGTATTATTTATAATTAATAGCACTGATATTTAATATATTTGTTTGAGATTTTTTTATAATTCAATTTGAAACGGAAAGATCGAATCAGTATGTTAAGCAATCAGGGATCTGATTTTGACAGCTGAAAAGTGGACCACTCGTTGCTTATGCAAAAATTTATGCTCAGGCTTTATTAATCTAAAGATCGCGGTCTTATATACAGCCACACCTCGATAGCCTCAGCTCTTTGTGACGTCTCCTGGTTTAGCGTCCATACATCAATACCATATAATAAGATTCAGAGAATGTAGCAGCGAACCATTCGCAGTCACCGAATCAGATTAATCTCTCAATTGCTAAGAAGGCGACCAATTTTTAGAGAAGCACTCCTTGCAATCTAATTTCTTGTTTTTATTTATAAAATAAATTAAATATATATAATATGGTTATACAGTTGACTCATTAATAAAGTTTCAATCATTCAGGTCCGTTAAAAATATATTTATAATTTTAAAATTTACAGATCATAATCGATCTTCCAGTATTTCCCGTCTGTAATAATGATAATTCTTCAAAGAACATCAATTCTGAATCATCAGAATACCAAGAAAATAATGAAGATGTAGCTGGTGTAGACATTCATGTCGACAACAGCAAAGATAAACTGACAAAAGCGTATGATGAAAAAGAAGATTTTATTCAAATATATACTACTATGTCTCATGAAATAAATCAATCTGCCGATAAACTATTCTATTGCGATATATGTAGCTATAAATGCAAACGGTTGAGCGATGTCAAGAAGCATAAATCTGTACACAGCGGCGAAAAGTCGTTCAGCTGCAAATTCTGTAATTTCAAATGCGCGTATTCGAGCTACTTGAAAACCCACCAAATGATACACACTGGCGAAAAACGCTTTCAATGTGACGTATGCGAATACAAATGTATACAATCAAGCGCTCTTAAGAGACATAAGAAGGTCCACGGCGATGATAAACCATTCACTTGTATGTATTGTGATTACAAGTGTAAAGACGCTAGAAATTTGAAAATGCATTATCAGATCCATAGCGAAAACCAACAGTTCAAATGTAAATTGTGTGAATATACATGCCAATACGAGAATGAGCTGAAAGAACATGCGACTACACACACTGTCGAAAGACCATTTGAGTGTGATTCATGTGACTATAAATTCGCCAAGTTGTCTAACTTAACAAAACACAAAATCGTTCACAGTGTTAAAAAATCTTACAATTGCAACTCGTGTGAACAGACTTCCACGAACTCCGCTGCCTTGAGATCTCACGTTAAAATATTTCACAGTGTCAAAAACCCGTTAATATGCCAGCTCTGTGACTATACATCTTTATGTTCTAAACAATTTAAAAGACATTTATTGATTCATGATGAAGAAAAACTTTTGAAATGTGGTACATGCGATTACAAATGCGTAGCGTCGAGTAAATTGAAAAGACATGAAATGATTCACACCGGCGAAAAGCCCTACAAGTGTGATATTTGTGACTATAGATGTATAGAATCTAAAACATTAAAGATACACATAAGAGTTCATACAGGAGAAAAACCGTATAGTTGTGATTTATGTGATTACAAATGCAAGCAGTCTAATTCCATGAATAGACATAAATTGAATATTCATAGTGGTAAATAATCACTCCCATAATATGCATCAATGATATTTTTCTCTTGAGTTGAACAACTAGCTTTTTTTTTTTACAAACAGTGGCTTTTTACCGTTTGCCTCAATATATTGGGTTCAAACCCGCGTACTCACATTAATGGATACTTTTTTTATATGCTTCATTAATTGTGTATCTATTGGAGCCTAGCCTGTGAGGTCAAAACCAAAATTGAAATGGCAAAAAGCGCTTTTGAAAAGTACAAACCACTTCCGCAATTGAGACAAGTCTTGACACTCGATGAAGGGAATACGGAATCAGAATCTGGCAATGTAGTAAGCTATCAAGATGTGGCTGTAACGGTGTACGTACAACAATATAAGTTTGAAGGCGAGTCGATATGCCAAAATAACTATAGCTCATATTTTCAGCATTGATAATATTATAATTTACTTTAACTCATAATACACGGAAAGATATTAGACAGCAAAGTCGTGTCTAGAAGGAGATACAGTGTCCAAGCTGTTGGAAGACATGGTGCAGGATAAGGTAATGTACTTCAATTTGCTAGCCACTTGACAGAAAAATAATAAAAAATAATTGTACCAAACGAATAAATAGTATGAATTAGGCGATTTTATTTCCACATCTGTATATATTTACAATAGTCACCGTAAACCTGTATAATTGTATATATACCTAATTAAATTTTAATTATAATAATATGTATAGTTTAATCTTTAAACTATTTTGTTAATATTTGTTTTATATTTTTTGTATAAAAGATCTGACTACCTACTATTACTATTTATTCTTCTCAATAAAGCAACATTTAACTTTTGACAGCTCGACTTTTTTATTCTTTCGTTTATCAGGAGCAGATCATTGACAAATCGGACGATTATTGTCCTCGGACTTTTGGCTCGCCAATGTAGCGCCGGCATTATGTAATTTAATTTAATGATATTATATCCTTAGATGTTTTTTATGAATAATACAAGTTATCATTGAGTAAATTATCCACAAGCAAGTACATAATATGTATTAAGTACATTAAATTCAAAAAGCTACGATCAAAACATTTTATTATTTCATTTTTATGTACCCACAAGAAATTTTAAATTATTAAACGTGCAATTGTAATTTATTTTAATAGATGTACGATCTTAAAGCCGCGTTGACACGGTCCAATTACGATCCAAGTACACTTGAACCGAGTGCCATCCAAGCGCATTCGTATGAGACATCTTCATACTAATTATTCCTATCCAAGCTAACTTGGATGAGTAGGCTTGGATAGGAATGATTAGTATGAAGCTGCCACTTGAATGGCACTCGGTCCAAGTGTACTTGGATCGTATTTGGACCGTGTTAACGTGGCTTAAGATCCATGTTTGGTTATTAGTTATTACTATAGTTAAGTACAATAATAATTTCACGAATTACAATAAATATGTGGAATAAAGTCACTCCGTTATACAATACTACCTACTTATACTCTTAATTTCCAAAGACGTCGAAGAAGTTCTTTCAATTTTGAAATAATCCACTGACTCACACTTAACTTTAAGCTAGGTACCAGTAATTTTTCATACAATTTCAATTATTGAAGACAAATTCGTATTATTGCAATAGAAATAATTTATAAAACGGGTTTTTTCAATTAGACAATAATAGTTTAATAGATTTTTAATTTCCATAATATTTCTAATCTGTCAATCAATCAATTGATCACTCATTATATTTTGGGTTAAAAGTTATCGGAATTGAGGTTATCTGTCTTCCCTTTGTGGTGTGCTCATTGAGCTCTATTTGCTGGACCTTCGATACTTTTGAGTTGCTGTTCTTTTAATAATCACAATAATGGTTATTTGTACCGAATATTCATGAATATGGCGTGCGATCATAGACTAATATCTTTACCGTGCGAGGATGGTAACCCTAAATTGCTCTGCGTCCCATTTAAAGTTGTTTTCTTGTCAAGCTATTTTAATAATAATGGATATATGTTTTATCTACTGATACACGTAATTTAAATATTGATTATTTAGTTTTAAAACCGATTTTTTAATATTATTTCTTGCTCAAACATTATTTTACCCTCCACATTGAAACTGGTGTTTTTATTCTGACACTTCGAAATAAATACTTACCAATGATTAAAAATTCTAACACAGAATTGTCTATTAATAGGTACTTACTTCAAAAATACGCGTCTTTTAATTCTAATGGATTTAAGTTTTGTACTATTCCACTTGAGTATTCCCAGTTTTGTATTAAGTATCCCAGTAAGGCGCTTATTGAATGTATTATTAAGGGCGGACGTGTTCAGCGTGGGTAAAAATGGAGCTTTTATTCTATTTTCAAAGGATGATCCTGGACATTCCTTAAATGTTGTAGATAATCTATTTACATAATTTTGAAGCCTTATTATCCTTTATATTTATTTTAAGCATTTGCTGACTGCATAAAGTATTTTTATTACATAAAATAGTATTCTTTTAAACCTCTCGCTCTAATGTTTAAGAATATACTCATATTTCAGTACATAACTGTGCAGTGGTGTTAAGATTTTTTACATTTATTAATTTTTAAACGCATTTATAAAACCATCAGTATAATTTATGTCGACATTATTATAGTGAAATATTTACGATAAAAAATTATATTGATAATCTCTGTGATCCCAAATTTGACAAGAATTAGGCATTTTATTATTCAAAAAATGGGCAAGATTAACACATTTGAAGATAATTCTAAAGATACTTTTTATAAGTTATGTCTTTGATCATTCAAGTGTGATAAACATCCTACGAATAATGATTGCTTTATAATAATTATTGACCTAAGAATAAGGTAGTGTTTTTTTTAAATGCGCCATTTCTTTTGGCATTCCCCAGTAGTTAAGCTACAACATACGGCCGTAGCCATAAATTGACAAACTATAATTGAAGAAGGGAGTAAAATGATGTTAACGCGCGTTTTCATAATTATTTTGTTTGTCTTTTGTTTATATACTTCAGCATTTACTACGTAGGTAGTTAATAAAGTTTTTACCTATTAAGACTACTAAAACGTCCAATTCGACGATCTTATTTTATATACTGAAGTGAGGTGGGTCAGCAGAGCTAAAATACTTTTAAAAAACGATTTATCAACCTTATACTTACCGCAAATAAAAGACTATTGCACCGAGGCGAATTTTAAGAGGAATTAGAAAACAATTTAGCTAATCGACCTCGGTTTTTTTATAGACATAAAGAGCAAGTTAAATGATTTAAATCTAAAGATGCAAGGAAAAGCACCACATTGCTTTTTAAATTCAATGTGTTAGTGGAGTGAAGTATTATAATTTGATGGTATTTTGAGGGCGCATCAAATATTCTCCGAGGATGCATTGGCGCCGCATTGCCGATCCCTGCCGTAGACAATTGACATACATTGACGATATGTACAGCGAAGATCACGAAAATGAAGAGCAAAACGAATAGTTCCACTTCGCTACATACACTTTTCTTAAATTATATTGTTTACTTTTACTACGACGTTTCGATTTCATCTATTGTATTGGTTGTCTCGCTATGATTTACTTTTACGTGTCTTTTCAAGTTTGCTGACACCGTACATCGATAATCACACAACCTACATTTAAACGGTTTTTCGCCGCTATGAATCATCTTATGTCTCTTCAGATCGCTCGACACCGAGCATCTGTGATCACATAAATCACATTTAAACGGTTTCTCACCACTGTGAACCTTCTCGTGTCTCGTCAACTGACTCGAACTATTAAACTTGTAGTCACACAACTTGCACTCATACGGTTTCAATCCGGTGTGAATCATTTTATGCGTGTTCAAATTGCTTATATGCGAGCATTTGTAAGCACAATATGTACATTTAAATGGTTTTTCTCCGCGATGTATTCTCTGGTGTATCTTAAATAGACTAGAGTCTGAGCATGCGTAGTCGCAAAGCGTACATTTAAACGGCTTTTCGCCACTATGAATCATTTTGTGTTTCTTTAAATTAGTGGCAGTTGTGCATTTGTAATCGCATAAGCCGCATATAAACGGCTTTTCACCGCTATGAACCAGTTGGTGTCTCTTTAAATGATACGCGCGGGTGGATCTATAGTTACATTGGTTGCAAATATAAGGCTTGTCACTTTCTTCCTTCATTACATCATCACTTGTCGAAGGGACGTCGTGCACCATAGTATGTTCCTTTAAAAAACATTCAGTTGGAAAGAAATCTTTACACACATCACAATCATAGTTGGTATTTTCAGTCGAATGGATTTCTTCCGATGGTTCATTTTTAACGTTGTCAATATGAATATTCATTTCGTCGTAGTTAGGTTTTGTCTCTAGATGTTTTTGATAATCCAAGTTGTCCAAATTTATATCCTGTGAAGAATCTTCGATTGTATTTAAGAGAAATTCAGACTGCTTTGTATCATCTTTGATCTTTTCGTTTTTGTATAGCATCTACAAAATTAATAAATACAAAAGACATATTATTATTTTCTACATATTAGACTCCAAACATACATACAGAGTTTTTTTTATAAAGGCATCTGGCGTTAAAACATAAAATCAGCAACTGAGCAGAAAGAATAAAAATTAATATAATAAACTATTTTTGTATTCAACGAATAAGGCACAAGATTTGAAAATGTAACATTCTATATATTGAATATACATAATTTGAAAACATATCATGCATATACAGTACGTCAGTTAGTAATTAAGGAATTAATTGATACCTACCTTAATTTAATAAACTAAAATCGATAGCCAAAGCAATTCGATAAGCATTTCATGTAATAAGTACTAGTTAAAATCGTAGTGATTAAGTAAGATACCCATAACTTAATTGGAAAATCATACTAGCGCGAATCCAGCTGATACAGGTTCAAGACTCGTCGGGTGTCGGATTTTTTTCACCAAAATGATTTAATTGTTCTAGTGTTTTTTATGCATGTCATGTTTTCAAATTAAAATCAATCTATCGATAATCGTTTACACTCTCGTCCATCATTCGATCGAAGTACATAGTGCCTGTCCGTGATAACGTAAAACTACAAACACTAAATTTACAATCTGATAAAATAAAGAAGCCAAACTATAAGTACGAAAATTTCAATGTAACAATGATACCCAATAAAATTATAGTTGTACTGTATGATGCAGTGGCGAAGGGTGGAAGTAGGCTGTTAAGATCCGCAATAAATAGTGCACACTAAATTTGTCATACGTATTTGTATTCATTTAACTAAGACTACAACTATTTACGTATGGTGTTGGTTAGGTTTTAAAATTCAAATTAACCCTGCGAACCCAAGCCATAATAGATAATAGTCAAAAACCACTCGTGCACATATAAAATATCTAAAATTATGCCATTCAATCATACATAATTAAGGATATTTCATAGGAATTAATATTTTAAATCTATTATAGTTTGTTGATGACAACATAATAATGTAATAATATATGTATATTTCTACCATGTCCGATCCTAATAGGATCATATGGGCCTCCACAGAGTAGAGGTTTGTATCAACAGAGAAATGGATGTCAGCCACTTGCACAACCTATTAGGTCCATACCCTGACAGACACAAATTGAAAAACAATATGTGTACTTGCCAGGCCAAAAAATTCAAACCTGGAAGCCACTGCGTTATAGTCCAACACTTAAGTCGCGTGGCCGCCGTGGGTATCGATATATTATAATATATATAAATATAATTTTAATTTAACGAAAACAAATAAATATGAATGAAAGAGTGTGCATAACTTTGTCAGATCGCCAAAAATATTTTTATTGACCATGTCCGATTCAAAAAAAAAACAAAATTATTATGGTTTGGTTGAGGCGTGATTTCAATAATTAAAAAAAAAACCAACACCACCATCTGTAACTTTTAGTCTTAGTTCAATAAAAACAAATACGTATGACAAACAAAAACTTAATGTGCCGTATTTAGGATTGTAACAGCCTACCTCTGCACTACTTGGCCACTGGTAAGTATAGCAGACATTAAATAAGAGAAATCAACAGTTACAGATATCACAAAAGTGCTTAATTATTCAAAATGATTATTATAAGATCTAAGTTAAATATTATTCATGTAATATGGATAGATAGTCTGCTAATCGTCTAAATAGAGTTACATTCTTTTATTGAACATATAATTTGAAGGGAATGGGACAACTGCACGCCCGGACAATTGGACACCGTACTGTCGTAGACACGTATACAGAACGTAGACGAGGAATTTTAATCAGGTTCTATCGACTACTTAGTAGTTTTAATTCATTTTACTCTTAACCTACTGTTTTTTTTATTGCGGATTGAGAATTACCATGCCTAAGGCTTTATATAAAATTAAAAAAAACTCTTTTTTCATTGGAACTTAAACATATGCACGATTAAATCATTATTAAAGTGTGCATATTTAAATTCTCATCAACTATTAAATCATAATAAATAATAATTTAAATATAAATAATATTATTAAATATTTTTTTAAACCTAAAACCTAACCTAACATCTATTTAATTTCGAATTGCGTGGTGTCCAGTTGTCGCGGCGCCAAATCGTCCTAGACCCAATTTGAAAGCACCCCTGAGAAATCTTTTAAAATAAAATACGACACCCAGCACTATACGAACCTGTGCCCCTCGGTAAAAATAGTTTATTAAATTATTAGCTAGTGTAGTGTACCTACACTATAACAAAAAATGGAGTGATCGTAAAAATACCAAACAGTGTTAGGTTCCTAGGTACCTGATCGGAAGTTCTGTTTTCAGAGTACGAGCATCCGGCTTCAGTATCTTCATATTTGATTGGAATCGTATTTTCATGAAACTCAGGTTTCCAGATATGTAGTCGAAAGCTACTCTCAGTTTTGACGTGTGTGGTGTGCTCTGTGTCCTAAAAGTTTTTCATTTATGTAATTTAAAAAAGTGATCGTCAGGAAACTCAGAAATAATGGGAACTTAAATACACAACGGGTAAGGCAATAGCAGGTAACCGACTCGAGTAAGGATGAATCCGGGTTAAACTTACACACGTGTCTAGAATACGTTTAACGTCGAATACTGAAAACTGCTCTCGGTTTATGCATTTACGCTCCTTTAATGTTGATGTATTACACACACTATTACACGTGCATAATGCGTGCTTCATTTTCGTAGGACACTCACACATTCAAAAGCTTGCTTCACCATGCGGCGTATTGAATATAGCCTATTGGTATTCTATTTATTATCTGTTCTGTGGTGATCGTCTTTTAAATAAATACATAATATACTTGCACTTGGTAAATTTACAAAAGGGATTACAATATTTTTGATAGCGATTCACATTATGGTAGCAAGTTAATTGTCCACTAGGAATTATGAAAATAAATACCTTCATAAAGTACTGTACGACAACATCTTCTTGGCGACGCTTCTAGGCGCTGTTGTCTACTAAATGGGAGGAGCTTGTTAGTTTATAATGGAAATGCGGTTAAAAATGGGCGGAGCATGTTAGTTGACAGTTAACACGTAGCCAAAAAGATGTTATCGTACAATAGAAATTGATTGAAAAAAACATCGGTGTGTGTACTTATGTACGCGCTTTAGAAGTTATACTTCTTTGGCGTAACAAAACAAAAACAAAACTTGTTATAAACTAGATTCTTTGACTAGCTCTTAATTATCTTGATAAATTACACACTCAAGAAAAGGGACCGCTTATTGGAACGCCGTTGGTTTATTTCTATACATTTTAACTTATATTACTAAATTATATAATGATTTTTAGTTGTTTTTATTTTTAAAGTACCAACATTCAATCTGACGTTTAATCGTTTGTTTACTATAATATAACAATTATTCTAAGCTACAATATTATACTGTATAATCGTCACGATGCATTATCATAATGTAGCGTAAAGGTAGTGCGTTCGGCTAATAACCGAACAATCGGTGGTTCGAATCCAATCGAGTGCGTTTTTTTTCTTGTGAAAAAATAAATTATGTGTTACATCTCACACGCCAAAAATACACTCTGATCTGATTTCCCAAACTCGCCAAAAGAAGTATAACTTCAAAAATATGCCTACACTATGAATGCATATAATGTACTTAATTGCTAGTAAAAATACGAGTTTGAAATGCTATTACAAAACGATATTTTCAGCTGTCTTGTACATAAGGAATGGTTTGATTTTGATGATAAATAATACACTAGCATTAACACACCTTCCACATATTATAGAATGTATACCTAACGTGACCATACGTCCCGTTTTTAGGTAGTCTTTGCCGTTGTCCCGTTTTAAGAAAGAGACTAGCACCCCACGGTAATAATTTCAAAAAAAGGCGCGAAAAATCAAAAAATCGACAGAAAGGCACCGGTAGAAACTGTCTTTTCACTTATGAATACATTACGAGCGAAAAAACACAGTTGCAAGTCGCTGATCTTAAAACAATGTTTAATTACCATAGTAAATTTGAAGAAGTTCTTTCTGCCAAGAATTTCATTCTTATTTGAAATCAAAACCAAATATAGTTTGTTCTTCAAAAAAAAAATAAGATCAAATAAATTATTTATTTTCACGTGTCAATTCGTGTTCTTTTCGAAACTATGAAGAAATATGTGTTTTCTTCAATGCACATAGTATTTCTAACCTAAAAATAAGTAAATTTCCCGTTCTGAGGAACAAATAAATGGTCACGTTATGTACCTATACCTAACTCAATGCTACATAAGACAATTTTTGGAAATCGATATTACATCGGTTTTTGTATGAATGAATATTCTGACTGACAGCTGATAAGTAACAAGAATGTATATTATTTATAAAATAAATAATTACAAGATAAAAAGAACTTTTTATATACAACGTTTTTAAATTTTCTGTTGAATCGTATAAACGTGACTTGACTAGCTTAAACGATCAAAAAAAAATTTAGGTATTTGATAGAAATAATACTGAAATGTCATTTTGACAATTAATTGTCATATTGATTTCCATAGGCACGTATACATTATTTTAATAATTTAGTTGCTAGGACCCAAGACCCCTAATAATGGTGTCGAAATAACTTTTCATACAAAACAGAATTAACTGAAAATGAATTCAATTCTACTTAAAGATTGATAAAAGTATTTAAAAAAAATGCATTGGCATCGTGTTCTGATATATTCTATAAGTTAGTAGCTAGTCGGGAAGTTAGTTAAAAATCGATTGCAAGATTTTTACCGGACAAAGAACTACCGGACAAATAAGAATACGAGCTAAAACGTTGTAATAATAACACTGGTGGATAATACATTTGATTTGCAAAATGTTTATAGGTAATTCAATTCGAAACTAGAAAGGGATTATAATTACCTATTTGATTTTGCAAATCAATATGTCAGACAATCTGGGATCTGATTTTGCCGGCTGGACAATAGGACCACTCGTTTGATGAATATGATTAGGTATGTAAAAAGATAATAATAAGCTCAGGCTTTGTATCTTAAGATACGGTGGCGTTGGCAAACCACGTAAGAGTGAAATTCGAAACATATGATAGAAAATAAGGCGACGCAAGAAAACGATGCAACAGGATTCTTGTGAGAGCAGTCGGAATTAGTATTGGTAGGTAACAGTAATTACCATGCACTGGAAGAAATCTAAATCTGTGCAAGTTCAAGGTTAAATTGTTCCACAACATAGCATTGTGAGAAACTAACCTCAAAAGGGCTGTAATCAACATCTTTTTTTACGTGAATACGATCGTCTGGACTGTTTGACCGTTTTATTAGGACATTAAACTGTACAGGACTTGTCGGGTTTCCTTCTGTCAAGGAGTCGCCTTCTGGTTCAAGTTTGATATCCATGTTTCACGATATAACTATAATAACATTATAATGAAATGTAAGAAAATATTACGTAAATCCACCGGCAGTGATGCCACTATAATAGACGTCATAGACAATATACGTAGATTAGAATTTATTAAATAGGAAAAATACAAAGAATATTGACTTAAATAGAAAGTCTTAGGGGCCGTCCATATATGACGTTACACTCTATGGGAGAGAGGTCTGATATATTGTAATGATTTGGGACAAAGGGGGGTGGCAGTCAAAGAAAATAATATGACGTCACAAGCTCATCTCAGTATCTGAGATTAGGGATAAATAATATTAAAAAATAAAATTTCTGTTTTTTAACATTTGGGTAGGTAGGGGGTGTAAAAATGTGACGTAATATTATATTCTTCTTCTTCTTCTTTCACCCTGTCACGTCCCAACGTTGGGGCATAGGGCAAGCACAAGTTGGCGCCACTTCCCTCGGTCCATCGCCAACTCCTGCGCCTCCTGCCATGTCGGACCTGCAGCACGTAGGTCGCTTTTGTAGCATCGCTGCAGGGTGAGGGAGGGCCGGCCACGGCGACGGAACCCTTGAGGCTGTGCCACAAGGGTACGAAGTGCCGCACTCTTTGGCGGCATCCGGAATACGTGTCCCAGCAACGTAAATCTTCTCTTCGTGATAACTTCAATCACCGAAGGCTGTTGTGTCTGCTCACGAACTCGGGTGTTTGTAACGCGGTCGTACCAATATACCCCTAAGATTCGGCGGAGACATCGATTCTCAAAGCTCAAAAGCCGAGACTCTTGAAGCATAGTAAGATGCCATGTCTCACAGCCATACAGGAGCACAGGTAGCACGCACGCGTTAAACAAACGACATTTGGTCCTCACAGAATACAGCTTTGATCTCCATGGGACTCCAAGTTGGTTATATACACATTATATACACGGTGGTAAACGTAATGTCACGATGGGGAGGGGGTTAAAATAGCCAAAAAGCGTGTCACGTCATATTTATTGACGGTTCTTTATAGGTACGTTGTTAATACATATTTTCTGTTGTGACATTTTAAAATTACTTACCTACATATTAATTTTACAAAGCCTTCAAGATTGGTTTAGTTGGTGACTACATTAATACTATCAATCAGTTATGATTCCCATATATTTGACGATGATAAAGAGAGGACATAGCTTGTAATATTTCATCGCTAGCAGCATATTCCATGGACGTACCTATGGCAGTGGCGAAGTGAATATTGAATAGATCCGCAGGTGACCTCATTGAGCAGTCCAGAAACTCTTACGAGAATATAAACAACAATTGTCGCCGAATACAGCGCGCGATAAAAATCATATTTTTTAACACTCGACAGCCGTTCGTAGATACCTAACCTGATGACACCTAATAGGGAATCCAGTAATAATTCACATCAATTTTGTGTTTCCTGATATTCTCAACTATCTATTGCCCTCTGGGAGATAATAGAGCTGCAATAGGTAGGTAATAACTACTAACAATATTGTTGATTGTTTGAATAGCTAGGTACTGTAAATTTCAGCGAAACGTAATAACACAGAGTGAAGTAAAGTTGACAGATCTAGTAATGAATTTGAGTGACCTATTATATTGTTAGGTAATATGACGTGTCATATAAGGAAGAACAGTGCAAATACTCGTGAAGGAAACAATTTATTTATGCAGAACTATTTTAATATGACATATACAGATAACATAGTTCTACATTGAAATAATTTACTCAGCAAATTTGAATATTTTCATTGAATATTGAAACTATAATAAAACCCCTTTCATACGTGCAGTCTTCAATCTCTTTAGTTATTATAAATAAACACCGATGCAGTGCCGTCCCGTGGGGTTAGGCTGATTGAGCGTCTCTTGGGGGCGGCAGTAATTCGAAGGGCGGCAAATCGAGAAAAATCATTTGGAATATATAGAAATAGCTACATAAACTTAATAATAATGAAAATATCTTTCCATTAAAAGATAAGATCACTGGTTTTATCGGGTTCACGATATCTAGCTTACTTCCGTTGCCCTTCAACGTCCTTGGTGACCAGAAACCAGAGACCACACTTGCAGATTTGCGATTAGTCTGATATTTTATTGGTAATGTATCCATACAACACATTTTTTAGATATTGGACTCATGAAGGATGATAAAAATAACGTATAAAAAAATGAGGCGGCATTTTGCCGCTGCCTAGGGGCGGCATTTCATCTAGGGACGTCACTGCACAGATGCGATGCCTACCTATAAATAATATAATATGCCTATGCGTGAACATAAGTGAAAAACGTGTACCAATTTTATACTTGTTAGGTTTGGTTCGTATTATTATTATATTTATAGTTTTATTAATAATATTATGTTCAATATCTATTAAATTACACCTTAATATTGTATCTTTAGTATTAGAAAATACGTTCAGGAATAATAAATATTTAAAATGGCAATCGCAATACCGTCGTCGATATTTTTGCCAATAAAAAGCACGCGGTGAATTCTGCATATCATTTTTAATAATATACAGAGTTCACCCAAAATGGACGTGAAACGCGAACCGGATAAATTCAACACATTTGATGCAGGAGACCAGCAATCGCGTGACGTGCAAATATTACATACAAACCAAGTAATAAAGCAAGAGGATGCGCTCGATGACGGTTGCACTTTTGAGGTTAGAATTTCAAATCGTATTTCTGTTTTTTTTTTGTTGAAATGACCAACACAATCCGTATTGTCGTCCTACGCTATTTAATAGCTTTGCAAAATGCACACATTTTGCAGTCAATGACCCAGGATAACATTAAACATCCATATATGTACACATTAATATTATAACAGTGTTTTGTTGGACAATTGCTACAATCTAAGACTACTATTTGGCATAGCCTATCTCGGTACCTATACATTTTGTTCATAACTTATCTTGGGACCGATTAGTTCTTTGAATCAGGCCATCAAAAATCGAAGTAGGTTTAATGGTTAACTAATGGTTCCCACAAGTACCCACAATATAAAACTACAATTATTTGCCTAGATCAGATCTGTTCATATAAAAATGATGAATGTATAAAAACTGCCTTCGATTATAACTACGAGAACATACCTATTTCAAAATGTTCTGATGCAAATGTACATATCGTTTGTTCATGTCCATATTATTGTCATATGTCTGACGTCAACATTAAAAATTTCAATGATTATAGAATAAATTATAAATCTTTAACACGACATTGTCAGCGATAACCTTGAGATACAAATTTTACTAGTGCGGGGTTGGCTCTCGAGTCTTCATTTGGTAATAATAATAGCCTAATAGGTCATCTACCGACTGATACTTTCAATATTTTTCTTTTTAGTTTGTCGCTGGGAGCTCAGTAACTGCCAGCATAGGTACCTATGCATTTCTCATGTGTAATCCTTTTTCAATACAAAAAAGCCAAAATAAGGTGTTTATATTTTTATGTTTAGTTATATGACGAAATGTATAATTGCACAATGTGTAAAATTCTAAACCGTTTTTTAGTGTTAACCCAAAGAGCAGTCTTCAATCTCTTTGAGTTAAACCAATATTTAACAATAATATTTGTTATAAAATAGGTAAACATTCATTTGAATGACGTGTAGTCAAAATAAAGTTTTATTAATAGTTACCTACTGGCAGAAATGCTTTGTTCTGCATGCTTTTTTGTTAAGTCAAATTGAGACTACCTACTTACTTTAAAGCGATCTTGTGGGCGATATGGAAGAGGCAATATATTTGTTTAAACTAGAAAACCCCAGCCAAGGATACCTATCCAAAATATATGAATGTTTTTATAACAATAAGTCGGTAGATGCATTCTTTTTTTTCAATATTTTTGATAGCAAAATAAATTCTGCTCATAATGTTTACAAAATTGTATTTCTTTGTATTTTTTTAAACAAAATAAAAACAAGCTATATTTAACATAAACATACCTATCGCAGTTTTAATATGGTTAACATTCACAACGTCATATTATTAATATTACACGTTTCAGGTAGGTACAGCTTAAGTGGATGAACGAGTATTTCAAACTTACCAATGTACATAACGAGTCCACTGACACCATAATCGATTATGGTTACCCACCAATCATTCTATAATAATTACGTAAATATATTATGTCGCTGTACTTGGATGTTTCAAGTACCTATTGTAATTTTAATAGGTCATGCATTCACTTGTAGCGCTCGAAATGGAAAAAATTACGAATCGGCGCGCTCGACAGTTTTCTGGAGACATTTAAATAGTTAATGTACCTACTAATATATTGTGGTAAATTAATTTTAATGGATTTACCTCAGAACAGAAAAATAAATATTAGCATTACATAATAAAAAAAATGTAAAAACCATCGCAGTGTACTAATGTTTTGAAGCAGGGTATTTTATGGTGGTCAGGCCGTATAACCCGAGTTTAACAAAGTTTATGTATTCCATATTTTTCCACACAACATAATTATACAGCACCAAGTAGGGTAAGCCAGTTTCAAATATTTTTTTTTGTTCCCTGGGATTTATATAGGCATAGACCAAAATCTTATCCAAGCTACTTTTTTTTGTTACAGTGTTAGGTTTCGGTTTGTTTTGTGGTCCCAAAAACGCACAACGATACGTACCTAGGTAGTAGTCAGTAGATTATAAGATTTTCCTAGCATGGTAACCAAACAAATTGTCAAGTGAAATAGAAACAGAACTGGATCTAAATATTCAAATGGTGGAATATTGTGTTCATTTGCAGAAACAAACATACCTCAGGCTGTCTTCACGAGTATGGGTAGGTATTAATATAAAATTTGTGTATGTCCAAACTCCCCATATTTATGAAAAGAGTCACTTTTCAATTTAGTAAAAAAAATGCACAACGTCATTTTCTGTTGAATGGCGACGCAATGTGCAAGAATATGCAACATTTTTTTTATATTTTGCAAAACGGCTATTATTAATTTATTCTATTTATACATTACCTATCTACAATTAACACCAATCTACCTAGGCTTGAAAAGAACTTAAAAAACCCGTTAACCTATTCGGCATTTAACTGACGGTGTTTTAAAAGAATTATTAGGTAGGTAGATAATATAATAAGTAATATTTCCCTTAAAATTTTCAATTATTATTGAGCAGATTATAAATTTCATATTATTTACAACATTGTCAGTCAATACTTTGAGGAATAATAAATATATTGCGTTGACAGCAATTTTGTCTATGGTAAAAAAGCACGCGGTCGGCGCTGGCTGCTTCCTATCATTAAGTTTACAAAATTCAGAAAAATGGACGTGAAACTTGAACCCGACGAATTAAACGCATATGATGAAGGAAACCAGCATAACGTGCAAATATTACAATCAAACTCTCCTGAAAACCAAGTAATAAAGCAAGAGGATACTCAAGATGACAGTTGCACTTTTGAGGTTAGAATTTCAAATCGATAAATCAATGACCTATTCAAAACAATCCGTCTTGTCGTCCTACCCTATTAAAAGCAATGCACACATTATGCAGTTAATAACCCATATAATACATAAATAATTTTAATATTATAACCGTGTTTTGTTGGGACAATTAGTGCAATCTAGGGCTACTATTTTGGCATAGCCTATCCTGGTATACATTAATTCATTCTTCACATACCTATATTGGGACCGATTAGTTCTTTCAATCAAGCCATCAAAAAACTAAGTAGGTTTAATGGAATTCATAAATTATACACGTACGTAGATATTGTCATGTGTCTAGACTAGTGTTTCTCAAAGTTGGCGATGACGCCCCCTTGTGGGCGATGGAGGCTTTCAGGGGGGTACTAGAAGGCTCAAAGAAAATTAGGGTGCGTTAAGGAAATCCGACGGCAGATAAACTCTATCTATAAAAATCCAACGGAATCTGACACTACACCTCTTCAGATGCGATTTACTACACGAATGCTTGGAGCCCGATTTAGAGTCGCTTGTGCATTTAATAATGTGGATGCAGCTTTATATTTCCAGTAAGCCAATCTGCAGTCTGAGTTTGCGGACAGTTGCATATGGGAGTGTAGCTCTTTTCTGCATAATACATTTATTTCCCTTGGCACGCTGTGGGTGGGTATACTCAGTCGCGACTTTCACCATTTCGCTTTGCTGACATTCCATTGTCAAATTTGACTAGTGCAGGGCTGGCTCTCGAGTCTTTTCATTTGGTAATAATTTATAATTAAATAATATGTCATCTCACGAACTGACGCTTTCAATATTTTCCTTTTAGTTTGTCGCTGGAAGCTCAGTAACGGCCAGCATTGCGAGACGCAAATCATTGACGGAGAATACTGATGTACAAGATACGTGGGAGGACATACAGATTGACGAACAGGATATTAAGAAAGATGTCCGAGAATACATAGAAAGTTTTAGTGATACAAACGCCTGTCGCACTGGTAAACGAGTTATTTTTGAATCGAATGTGAGAACCCCTGAACTATTAGAGGCTGTTATCAAATTGGAAAAAAAATCTTTTTATAAAAATAATTTTGTGTGTAGTATCTGTTTTGATTATTTCGGATCGTTCAACCTACTGAAGCTTCACAAATTATTACATGTGAATACATCGGCGAAAATGAATAATACCGTTGCAAGACTGTTTAAATGTGACATATGCAATTATTCATGTGCAAGGTCAGATACAATGAGTATACATAAAATGTGTCACTCTGGAGACAAGCCATTTAAATGTGATGAATGTCAATACTCCACTGCAAGATCAAGTGACATGAAGAAACATAAAATGACTCATTCTGGAGAGAAACCATTGAAATGTGATGTGTGTAATTACTCAACTGCAAGGTTAAATAACATGAGGATACATAAACTGTCTCACTCTGGAGACAAGCCATTTAAATGTGATAAATGTAATTACTCAACTGCAAGGTCAAGTGACATGAAGGTACATAAAATGACTCATTCTGGAGACAAGCCATTTAAATGTGATGTATGTAATTACTCAACTGCAAGGTCAAATAACATAAGGATACATAAAATGTCTCACTCTGGAGACAACCCATTTAAATGTGATGAATGTAATTACTCAACTGCAAGGTCAAGTAACATGAAAGAACATAAAATGACTCATTCTGGAAACAAGCCATTTAAATGTGATGTGTGTAACTACACAACTGCAAGGTCAAACAATATGAAGATACATAAACTGTCTCATTCTGGAGACAAGCCATTTAAATGTGATGAATGTAATTACTCAACTGCATGGTCAAGAGAAATGAAGGTACATAAAATGACTCATTCCGGAGACAAGCCATTTAAATGTGATGAATGTAATTACTCAACTGCAAGGTCAAGTGACATGAAAGTACATAAAATGACTCATTCTGGAGAGAAGCCATTTAAATGTGATGTGTGTAATTATTCAACTGCAAGGTCAAACAACATGAAGATACATAAACTGTCTCACTGTGGAGACAAGCCATTTAAATGTGATGAATGTAATCACTCAACTACAAGGTCAAGAGACATGATTGTACATAAAATGACTCATTCTGGAGAGAAGCCATTTAAATGTGATGTGTGTAACTATTCAACTGCAAGGTCAAACAACATGAAGATACATAAACTGTCTCACTGTGGAGACAAGCCATTTAAATGTGATGAATGTAATCACTCAACTGCAAGGTCAAGAGACATGATTGTACATAAAATGACTCATTCAGGAGACAAGCCATTTAAATGTGATGAATGTACTTACTTAACTGCAAGGTCAAATAACATGAAGAAACATAAAATGACTCATTCTGGAGACAAGCCATTTAAATGTGATGAATGTACTTACTTAACTGCAAGGTCAAATAACATGAAGAAACATAAAATGACTCATTCTGGAGACAAGCCATTCAAATGTCATGTATGTCAATACTCAACTGCATGGTCAAGTACCATGAAAAAACATAAAATGACTCATTCTGGAGAGAAGCCATTTAATTGTGATGTGTAAAATTACTCATCTGCAAGGTCGGGTGCCATGAAGCTACATAGAATGACTCATTCTGGAGACAAGTCATTCAAATGTGATGTATGTAATTACTCAGCTGCATGGTCAAGTGACATGAAGGTGCATAAAATGACTCATTCAGGAGACAAACCACTTCAATGCGATGTGTATAATTACTCATGTATACAGTCAAGTACCATGAAGAAACATAAAATGACTCACTCATAAGCTATGTAAATGTGAAGTTTTAATTATCTATATTGCGTACCGGCAGGTAGCATGTTCTTGGATAAACTGACTGATTCTGGTAAAAAGCCATTTAAAAATGATGTATTACAATTGCAATATGTATGGTCAACTAGCATTAAAATGTATATAATTTGAATATGAAATTGTATTGCCATTTAAATGTTAAGTATGCAATTACTACTCTGTATGGTCAAATTTCATCAATTTAGATGAATTTGTATGATTTAAGAGCATATTATACTGAACTTTAGCAGCGATCACTCCGAATTGTCGAGATTAGAGCTTGGAAACTGTATTTTTAATGCTAGTCGTCATAAACTACGGAGTGAAAAAGAACGGATGTCCAGAAAACAATAAATTTATTTGAATTTTATATATGCGTATGCAAAATATTGCACACGTAGTGTATTTGTAAAATTGATTATACTAAGACATTATGCGACTTTAGTCGTTTTGAATTTAATGCTATATCAATAACAAATATACCTCAGTAGATTATAAATAACATGGCTTAACAATCTTATCATTTAAATTTTATTTTAACATTTAAAGTACCTATTAATAAGTTGAATTCAAATTGTAATGTACAAATTTAAACCCATTAGAATTCCAATTTCTTATGCATACAGGACTAGTCACACGAAAACACACAAAATGAATAAAGTGACAAGACATGTATTTTTTAATATTTTTTATTTACCCATTGATTCGTTCTTTTTACCGGAAAGTTCAAAGAATGACCGTTCTGGTCAATAGCCGTTCGAACTGTGGTGACACGAAATCACGATTTGCTCGATATAAAAAATAAACTTTAAATTGTTTCACTACCCGGCATGGTAAATCATGGCATGGTTTTTAAATGCATAATAAATGCTTCTGACTAAATTGATAATAATTATGAGCTTTCAAAATGGTTACTCATTCTAATGTTCGTTAAAACAAGGAACTAACCAGGTATAATTAAAATAACTGACTTGTCAGGTACCTATATAATATTATCAATAACTTTAGTTAAACTGTCAACACGTGATACAAAAGAATCTATCGATCTCTTATCTATGATTTTTGGAAAATGTAGGTGGGTATGCATTTCTCATGTGTAATCCTTTTTCAATACAAAAAAGCCAAAATAAGGTGTTTATATTTTTATGTTTAGTTATATGACGAAATGTATAATTGCACAATGTGTAAAATTCTAAACCGTTTTTTAGTGTTAACCCAAAGAGCAGTCTTCAATCTCTCTGAGTTAAACCAATATTTAACAATAATATTTGTTATAAATTAGGTAAACATTCATTTGAATGACGTGTAGTCAATATAAAGTTTTATTAATAGTTACCTACTAGCAGAAATGCTTTGTTCTGCATGCTTTTTGTCAAATTGAGACTACCTACTTTAAAGCAATTTTGTGGGCGATGGGGAAGAGGCATGGCAATATTTTATGTTTAAACTAGGAAACCTTAGCCAGTGACGTCCCTAGACAAAATGCCGCCACATTTTTTTATATAGTATTTTTTATCATCCTTTCATGACTCCAATATCTAAGAAATGTGTTGTATGGATACATTACTAACAAGATATGTGTATACCAAAGAGATTGGACTCAGTCTTCAATCTCTTTGGTGTATACCAATAAATGTAATTTAAATATCATCTCTGCTTCAATAGACAATATTGCGAGTCTACGGTTTCAGAAAGGTAGGTACATTTAAAAATGCACCTGATAACTTCCAAAACTCGCGAGTGACTGGCAAACATATTTGGATAAATTTTAAATTAGGTATGCACGTCTCATTGCTGTTCACAAAGAACGTGACGTCCAAAGACAATGGAACTAAACTAGACATCGCAAACCCGACATTAAATAAAGCCCTGTTAATTTTTTTGTAGTATCTACCTAATTAATATTTTTTTTCCAACAAGTGAGCTGAATTATTTAATGGAAAGATATTTCCTTTATTACTAAGTTTAGGTAGCTTTCTATGTACACCTAATGTTTCTCCTCGATTTGCCGCCCTTTGGGTAACCGCCGCCCCCAAGCGACGCTCAATCCGCTTGACCCCAGCCAAGGATACCTATCCCAAATGTATGTATGTTTTTATAATAATATATCGGCAGATTCATTCTTTTTTTTTCAATTTTGAGAGCAAAATAAATTCTGCACATAATGTTTATAATATTGTATTTCTGTGTATTTTTTTAAAACAAAATAAAAATAAGCTATATTTAGCCTATCGCAGTTTTATTATTGTCAACATTCACAACTTTATATTATTAATATTACACGTTTCATGTACCTAGGTAGGTACAGCTTAAGTGGATGGACGAGTATTTCAAACTTACCAATGTACATAACGAGTCCACTGACACCATAATCGATTATGGTTACCCACCAATCATTCTATAATAATTATGTAAATATATGTCGCTGTACTTGGATGTTTCAAGTACATATTGTAATTTTTGTTGGTCATTCATTCTCTTGTAGCGCTCGAAGCGGAAAAAATTACGAACCGGAGCGCTCGACAGTTTTCTGAAAACATTTACATAGTTATCAAATTTTATGTATATTTCATAAGTCTTGTGTTATAGTTTCAATAGTAATTGAGTTATATCAGTGCCTACCCTGAAATCAACGCTAACTTTGCATTCATTCTTTTATCCTCTGATACAAGGAAAAATTTTCCTTATCCTAGGCTTTGTGGAAAGATGCAATTGATAGAGCAAGACGTAGTCCCTGGTCTCTACACCAAATGTTCACATAAAACTTATACCTACAGCTCTGCTTTTAAAGTCTACTGTGGCTGGAAGTATGTTTTTTAGTTAATGACCTACAATAATTAGACTCCATCTTTTCATCTAGGGATTTTAATAACTTCTATATTCGTTCAAATATTTAAATCATCCAAAATCAACAATGTAGGCATATATTAGGTATGAAATAAAAAATTAAAATTTATATTATTATAGTATATAATATACATACCTTAATGATTTAAGTTTACGCAAGAATAAGTGTGTTATAGTTTCTTTTATATGGCCTATCTAGCTCAAACGGTCAAATTATTTTTTCCTCGAAACGGAGGGATAATTTTACCGATTTCACGAACAGGAACGGCACTCCGGTCCATTTCGAGCCCTGTAAATCAATTGTCATTTTAGTTGGAGAGTAGATGACGGATAATCATAATAAATGCTCTGAGGACTCGTCAGTGAATTACGTGCTAGGTACCTGTAATAGGTAACCAACAACATTATTTTTACATGGGTTCTGTTATTATAACTTCCTGTACGATAGATTGTGACATGTTACTAAGTACTACAGGTACCTACTAATATGAGGTAAATTAATTTTAACGGATTTACCCCAGAACAGAATAAAATAATAAAAATAGTAATTTAAAAAAATGTAGGAGCCATCGCAGTGGACTAATTTTTTAAAGCAGGGTATTTTGTGGCGGTCAGGCCGTATAGCCCAAGCTTAACAAAGTATGCCGATGGCCTCAATATTAGATGCACGTTACATTTACGTAGCAAACTTGAAAGCATATATTATTATCATATAGGAGTAACTATTGGCAATAACATGCTCTTAATACCTACCTACGTGTTTAAGTTTATGTATTCCATATTTTTCCACAAAGCTTTTATACCGCACTAAGTAGGGTAATGTAGGCCTCCGAACTTGGCTAGCTCTGTTGCTAGAAGGGGAGGTCCATCAATGTGGAAGAGCAGGCACAGTCACAATATCAACGTCAATAAAAAAAATAGTCACTGTATTAAAGTTCAATTTATTAGTATTTGAAATCCACAAAAACGTTAGAAAGGTTCAATTTTATTAATATTCCGAAATCCACAAAACATTAGAAAAGTTCAATTTTATCAATATTCCGAAATCCACAAGGCCTTAGAAAAGTTCAGTTTTATTAATATTCCGAAATCCACAAAACATTAGAAAAGTTCAATTTTATTAATATTCGGAAATCTACAAAACATTAGAAAAGTTCAATTTATTATTGGGTAATTAATTCTTAAAATTAATTCACTTATTACTTATTAACTAAAAATTATTCCGAGTATTATTAATTAATTATATTAAAATTAACTCAGTTATTATTAACTAATTATTTATAATTAAACTATTTATTATTATGTAGACGAGATTACGCTGGGCCCGGGGCACTGAAGCGAAAGATTGGGAACCAGGTAAAAAAATTTCAATTCGATTGTTTACATTACGCACGGCCACGAACTGTCAGAGTGACAAGTAGGTATTTAGCGACGGTTAGGTATCGCGGCTCTACCAAGAGGTATGAACCAAAAGGTATCTGAGCCTCGACGGGTGGCTCAGTGGGTGGTGACTCCGAGTCGGCCGAACCTACCCACAAGACTTGAAGATTTGTATGAGAATTAGCGAGAAAATCACGCTTCCGAGTGTCGTGGAGACAGGGTCGGAAAACACGAAAAGACTGGATACAGGAATCAAAAATCTGCCATTTTTATTCAATTAGGGGTGTTCGCAGTCCTTTAACCAACGTTTGATTGTCGCAAAATTTACATAACGGTTTCATTAAGCTAATCGCGGAAAATTGGTCGGTGATTAATTACACGAAAAGTTAACGTATAGAACAGTTATACCCAAGGATAGGTATCGGGTTCCGCTTCCAAACGGCCGGCACTGTTTTCACTTTACTTGCATATCAGTCATACTTGTCAGTACCGAGACTAAGTGCTTGGAGTCGCAGTTTTATCTTGTTTCTGGCTCAGCCAAGCGAAAAACGCACGTACGGTAAAGTATCTGATATTAAAAGATTTGTTTTCAAATTTCCCATCGATACAGTATACAGTGTGGTGACGTTCCTCATGGCTGAGGGAGGACCGTTTACAGAGGCGGTTGGGCCGCGCGCTCTGGTGGCGTGAAGGTACCTCTTACCTTGAAACAATAATGCTTACGAGCTAGCCTGGATGGTAAGGTATCATATCCCAGTAGTCAAATTGGAATATCTGCGTCACCAGGCCTACAATAACGCATACCAATCCTTCGGCCAACTCCCGCCAGAGGGCCAACTTTGAAGCCCTCTGACGGCCTGAGTACCTCTCGGGCGTTGGTCTCCGAATATAAAGTCTGTCGTTACGAACCCACCTATCGAATAAGAGCAAAATATTTGTGATTGTCAACCGGGAACGTTGATCAATATGCATTTACATTTGCACCCGTCGCGTAACCCTTTCGACACTTATACCTATTTTAGATCGACATCGCCACAGGCCACATACTACGTCCGGTTGACGGATGTTATTCCGTCAACCAAATATATAGGCATTAACAATGGCTTAGTACACACTCATATTCCATCAATCAAGTATTTCTCGTACCTTATTGTGGTACTCGATTGCCTTGAACAACAGATACCATCGATCCGATTTCCTTCACCGTCGCTTGGCGTATGTGACAGTGATGCGGTCATACGCGCGAGCGAGAGGGACTCTTTTTTTGTAGAGGGGGTACTTTTCGTTCGCGAATTCAAGCTTCGACACACACGACAGAGACGCCGTCGTATGCGTGAGCAGGAAAGCTGCCGCAATACCGGTTCGGAGACGCCGCTCTCAGAACTTCCGCGGAATTTTTCGCGCTTTCGAATGAATTCGATTACGCTGGAAATCATGATTAAAGTCGGTTCGATGGTTGCCTATATGTTGTTCCGCTTTGTGATTGCACAAAATGTGCAAATGGGAGCCTTCGCAACAGGCTATTGACACAAACAGAAACGCCGACCTTCAGTTAGTGTTTGTGGCAGAGTATGGTTTAACGACATAACTATACAAATCTAGCCTTGTAGTCAATTCTACTTCTCAATAGCCGTGCGACAACCTCACGACAAGGTATAAACAGGATATATAAGTCCCATGGTTCTAAACTATGGAAGAAGCAGGGAAGAAATGGTCGAAAGAGACCTTGAACAGGTAACCAGTAGCGTAATCGTTTAGTAATAGGAAGTAAAATGTACGTTGTTAACCTTTTCTTTGTAAATGTAATAAAAATTTTACGTAAAAATCTCGCCTCAGAAAATCGAGACTGCTGAAGTGTAATTGGAACACTGTGACCACAGCCCTCGAAATGTCACGTCGTGAAATTTCAACGCGATCTATTTTGATATAAATTTCCGGGAAATCTCCATTAAACTTAGAAAATAAGTTATGGGAGAGATTGTTTACGTAAAATTTAGCAAGTACATGCTTGAATAACTTTTATAGAAATAATGGAAATGTATGAAAATTGAAAAAGAAAATTTAATATTTATAAATTTATATACTGTATAATTGTGAATAAAGAATTTTAATATTAATTTTATTGGAACAAGATAGAGGCGAACTATCGTTATAAAAATACTGTAAACGCATACCTATATCTATAGACGCGTAATTATAATTATAGATTTTGTTAATACTATAACTCGCTGACTATAATGAATACTGTAAAAGTAACAATTGGAAAAACTTGAGATTCTGGTATAGATGGGTTTCTACCCATAAACAATAATAAATCTTAATCGCATCCTAAGTAATAAAAGAATCAAATATCGTAACTAAAAATACGAATTATCACGCGACCTTGAACTTTAAAGAGAATCTATTTCGGTCAAAAACACGGCCCAGCTGTGTTGACTCGCGAGGTAAAAATAGATTCAAGGTTACATTCAAATTACTATGTAAAAGTTACCATGCAAGATTAAATAAGTTAGTAACTGCTCATGGTTAACATCTTGTTAGAATTAAGCATTTATATACTTAAGTGGAAATCTTAAGTATAATATTATAGTATTTTCACGTAATAATGTTCGTCCGAAAAGTAAATATCGAATGAGAAAGTTTCTGCGGGACCAAACAGTTTTATTAAAACTTAGTAAAATTCTATTGGCCTAAAAAGGCCAAGAGTGGTGGAAAGGACCAGCACGTGGGTGTCAACCTTTCGTTTTGACGTTTTAAATTTAAAGACTGCCATCCCCTTATTTAGTACACGAATACCTATTCCGATACCTCGTTGGAAAGCTAAAAACTTCCCCTTCGTTTGAACACGAAAAATCATATAAAATCGACTATTTTGCTTACGTCATCATAACTGCGCATTTGAGAGACATGTTCTAGAGGGTGGTTAAAACACCCCTATTGAGTCTTAATTTTGCGGAAATAAAGTAGAGTAAATTTAACCCGACTAAAGTAGAAGATATCTCTATTAGAAAGTTGTCAGGAACGGGAGATATATGTAAATTTATCCCGTGAGAGAGAGATATAGATCTGCTATCCCTTACGGACTGTTTCCTGTTAAACCTCTATCCAGAGGGTATAAAAGGTGACGTCTTTTTTCCGTAATTTCATTAGTTTCTACACTCTTCACCAGCGATCTTCAGTAAGCAGCAGTCCTCACTGCGAGCTTGTGGGACATGGTTCTCAGTAAATTCGCGATTAATACGTTAAGTAAGTCCCCTTCGGCGGGCGAAAATGTAGCGCGAATACCACGTATCTGTCGGTAGTGACGTATGCCGCTAAACGTAGTGCGAATACCACGTATCTGCCGGTAGTGACGCACGTCGCGGAGTAACTTTATTTTTTATTACGCATCGTACGAGGTGACGTAATCGGAATAAATTACGTGATCGGATTTGTTTTATAAAAACAAATTAATAAACTCAGTTTGTAATAATAAATTTTACAAATCATTTCGGAATTATAAAATAAATTTTTGAAACTTTATTAAGTAAACATAATTATAAAAACAAATTTTAGTAAATAAATTTGTAAACATTAACAAACCTTTTGTAAACAAGTTTGTAAACACAAATAAATATTTGTAAACATGCTGTGAACATAAATAAATTTTATAAACAACAATAAAATAAATTCTATTCTTTTTTATAAACCCAATACTATGTGACTAAAGAATAATTTATATTTTTTCTTACGGGAAAATATTTCGTGAAATAAAAATATTCAAAGAATATCTGCGTATACATTCTCCGAGTTAGGTGTGACTTTTTGGAAACTTGTGAAAGATTTCACAGAGATCCTATAGTGAACAAATAAATGGTTTACTGATACTTTAATGAGATTTAATTACGGGAACAATGACAGTTAACTTTATTGTGAAACCGTGAACTCTAGAACCTGAATAAATTCGGTACCACACCAGCTGAGAGTTTTATTTGGGAATTCAAAAGTTGTGATACTACAAAGGAGATCCACCCTCCTAGTTCATCACTAGTCTCCTCAGTGACGGCCCGGTAGCATTATTGAGCTAGCCGTGAGCCGGGTCATGTCACTATGAGCATTTATGTTTACAATTATCACGCCGTTTATGTGCGACTTGTGGCGACATCGATTTACATCCTAATTAATTACCCCTTAAATACCTTAATTACTATATATCATTAACGCCCGTCGATATGTCCCGCTTTATTATTTCACTAACCCATTGCATATTATATTACATTTACTTATTACATTACAGTTTTATATTACAAATCAAATTACATCGCCCTCTATGTTTACTCTATCTTAATTAACCCTTTACCTAATATGGATTTCTATGGATTTTTAATTACATTACCTTATTCCCTATATGTACATGGTCTGAGACCGACTTATTTCTTCCACAGTTCACCCTGAGAAGTGGTGGGACCTGCCAGAGCAAACTGCGGGACTTCTTCATATTTCGGTCATGTGTGGCTTTATCCTTTCCCTTACCATGGTAAAAAAATAACGTCCGTTCCCATGCCGTCCACTCAGTGTCCCGCTAGAAATTTGGCATTTTAAGGCATTTTAAAAGCTAATTGATTGCTTCAAAAGGTAAAGTATGTTTTTAAATACTATTTAGTCATCGTTTAACATGTTATTCTGTGTATATCACATGCAATTATCTTATAATCGTGTATAATAATCGGACATCGATAAATGTACGTCATAACCAAACCACGGTGTGTCTCGATCTGTTTTAAATGGAACAACGAACACACGCTGTCATTTCACGGAGAGTGGGGATGGCTAATTCATCCGAAGCAGACGAGGGTGTTGTAAGGTAGAATAACACGTGTGCAGGCGTTCGTTATTACGTTCGCCACATAAAATAATAGATACCTAGCATATTATGAAATAATATTGGCTTCGATATATTTTAATGAACACATTAAGTTTTATTGCTTACATTTTGTCCAATATATAGTGGACAAAAACATATATCTAAATATATATCAAACTCAAAATTTTATGAAAACCTTTTTAGGGCTTCAGAAACTAGGCGCTTCACTTGAAGAGTTAAAAAATACCAACAACATGACGTATAATAATAATATGTATTTTATATTTAACGAAAAGAGAAGTATGAATGAAAAAGTGTGCACAAAATTGTAGGATTGCCCAAAGCGTACCGAAACTATTATGGTTTTATTTCGGCCTGGGTTTATCTGATTTTTAAAAACTATATAACACCATATTATGTAAATTATTGTAGTATTAGTTCAATAAAAACAAATAGGTACGTATGACTCACAATGCACTATTTATGTCAGATCTTAACAGTCTACCTCCACACTTCACCACTGAGAAATAATATAATAGTATATTATTATGTATATACCTACATCAGATTGAGTATGATAATATTTATTTATATAATAATATTATTTGGTAAGTACTTATGAAATTAGAATGATTCAGTAAACTTAATATGAATTTCTTGTACCTACATACAATCCACCGATATTATGGACATATTATTATATATAGTTAATAATAATATATAATATTATAACACAATATCATGTAAACACAACAGGTTCACTATGATTATTTATTTACATATTAGGTATGTAAGTAGGTACCTACTTTATAATTTTATTATTGGTACTTGTAAAATTAAAAGATAAAAATGCTGCAAACACTATAAAATATTTTTTGCAACTGTGTGTCTACTTCATAAACAAAAGAAACTCCACGTGTACTACCTAGTTGCACTTGAATTGCATTTGCTGACTCATTATTATTTTCGGATGAAAGCTATTATTAGTGATTTACGACGACAATACAATTTATTACGGTTCAACCATGGACCAACAAAATAATGTCTCATTTATAATTTTTTATAATTAAAAAAAAAACTAATATAGGTAGGTATTAGTAATATCGTCAAAAAAAGGATATTTTAGAATATCGTATTAACCGCACCGCACCGCAATTTACAAAGCTACAGTTAACTATAGATACAAATATATTATTATTGATGCTAGTCATTAGAACATACCTACATTTTCTGTAGCTGTCTGATTTCAATGCAGGGTATTTATTTAAACGGGCTTAATATTTGGGTTTGAATACAACATTTGAATAGGTAGGTACATCAATATTATGAAATTTATCGCATTGTATTATTTTCCTAAAATTCTAAAACAGAATGAAATAATATTACCCTTGCCAATATTTAACATATTGCATTGCCTAATATGATAATAGTATAAACATGTAGAACATGTGAATACGCCACGCCACATGCTGTGCTGTTTTTATTTAGCCCGCTCGAGAATTTTTTTCAATTGCCTATGTCCCACAAACTGATGTAATCTTTACAAACCTTGTAGCAAGGGTCTGTTTTCTAAATCCGGGAAAAAAGGTTTTATGACTTGACTAGACAATGGTCAATAGCATTGGATCCTTTTCGTCAATTGTTTATGAATAAACGCCACATGTAGCGAAGTTAACACGGTAAAATGAACACTAATAACATTGCGTTAAGGGTTGCTTTGGCGTTTATCGTCAGATGTATTTGAACAATGTATACTTCAAGGTTCGATATATTATGGGAGGCTATAACTGATTGCATTATTCACAGAATTATGTTGAACAAAGACATACATTTCTATCTCTGACTAACAAATGACATTTTAAAATAGTGTCTCATGTTTACATTACTATTATGCGCGTTTCTCTAACGTATATCTTTCTAGATAGCCCTATCACTGTCTTATCAAAATATTGATTAGACTTTCGAAAAATGATTAATTTTACATATAAAACATTCAATTCAACCACCTATATATTTTTCTTTTTATGCCTAAATATTTTATCTACAAATAGCTAAAAGTAGACGTTTATATACATAATAATAAGTGGGGTATCTATGATTTAAGGTCATTTCTAAACTGCGAGACCATCGTGGCAACGGGAGTGTTATCGAGGGGCGTTTATCGTATATCCAGTGGTCGATTTAGTTATGAAGGTCAGACCAAAATGGTTGTCTCCAATTACTCTACCAGGGGGGCACCTACTCAAGGCCTGCAAATTGTGTTCGTGTCAGTAAGCCAGTTTCCATTTTTTTTTGTTCCCTGGGATTTAGATTGAACAAAATCTTATTCAAGTTACTTTTTTATGTTGGGTGTTAGGTTTTAGTTTTTTTTATGGTCTCAAAAACTCACAACGATACGTAGGTAGTAGTCGGTGAGTATACGATTTGCCTAGCATGGTAACCAAATAAATTGTCAAGTGAAATAGAGAATAGAACTGGATCTAAAGATTCAAATGATGGAGTATTGTGTTCATAATATGTAGAAACAAATATACCTCAGGCTGTCTATACGAGTATGGGTAGGTATTAATATCATTTTTTTTATGCCCAAACTCCCCATATTATTATGTACAGAGTCACTCCAATTCAATTCAGTTTCGTAAAAAATCGTAAAAAAAGCACATAGGTAGTCATTTTCTCTTGAATGACGACGCAATGTGCAAGTACATGCAACATTTTTTTTTTTTTTTGCAAAACGGCTTTTATTTATTCTATGTACCTACCTATCTACAGATAACACTATTCTTCCTAGCCTTGAAAAGAACTTAAAAAACGCGTTTTAACCAATTCGGCATTTTAACTGACGAGGGTTTAAACTAATTATTAGGTAGATAATATAATTATATTTCTCTTAAAATTTTCATTTATTATTGAACAGATTATAAATTTTATATTATTTACAACATTGCTAGTCAATACTTTGAGGAATAATAAATATTTAAAACGGCAATACCGTTAACAGCAATTTTGTCTGTGGTAAAAAAGCACGCGGTGGCTGCTTCCCATCATTAAGTTTACAAAATTCAGAAAAATGGACGTGAAACTTGAACCCGACGAATTGAACGATTATGATGCAGTAGACCAGCATGACGTGCAAATATTACATCCAAACTCTCCGGAAAACCAAGTAATAAAGCAAGAGGATGAGCAAGATGACAGTTGCACTTTTGAGGTTAGAATTTCAAATCGTATTTCAGTTTATTTTGCTGAAATGAGCGATACAAAACAATCCGTCTTGTCGTCCTACCCTATTTAATAGCAATGCACACATTGTACAGTTAATAACCCATAATAATTTTAATACTATAACCGTGTTTGTTGGACAATTGGTACAATGTAGGGCTACTATTTGACATAACCCATCTCGGTATACATTTTATTCTTAAGGCCATGCATTAGTTGAGGCACGGTCTAAAAAGATCGTTGCTAGGCGATGTGCGGATTGCGGGTCGCGGGTGCAAAAGACGCCTGTCAAACGAAATATTATTTCTCATATAAATCCAACATACGTCCATTTTATGTTCTGTTTATTATTCTATTAGTAACAATAATAATATATTCATTGACATGTTTTCTTTTTAAAGTAAATGGGTAACGTTTTTAGTCATCTTTACACGATTTTAGAATTAATTGGCCCGTCGCCATCACGCTGCAAAGTGACGTATGTCTGACTCGACGTTCTCTCAATGAATGCGAAGCGAGTACAAAATTTCGTCGCGCGTACAGTTGAAAATTATTTGGCGTTTCACTGATGCGTCACCTTAACCTATCTTGAGACCGGTTAGTTCTTTCAATCAAGCCATCAAAAAACGAAGTAGGTTCAATGGTATTCATAAACTTAATACCAAGTAGGTTGCTACCCACAATATGGATTTACAATTAATTTCCTAGATCAGATCAAGTAAGATATTTGTTCATATAAAATTGAATCGATTTTTACTTCTTCTTCCACGGCGTTACATCCCGGGGTGGGATTTGCCCTCTTCCACAACCGCTCTCCACTCACTCCGGTCTCTCGCCACACTTCTCCAGATACCGGGTCTTCCTATATGAAGCCAGTCCTCTTCTACGGCGTCAGCCCATCTCCTTCTTGGTCGGCCTCTGGGTCTCTTCCGTTGGGGTGTAGTCACTTCGTCATGATCCTTGGCGCTCTAACTTCATGTATTCTCTCAACATGTCCCGCCTGTCGTAGTCTCTGGGACTTACAGTATCGTATGATTGTTTGCTGTCCAATCAGCTCTTCTACCCGTGGTTCATTTTTATTCTGTAGTTCCCATTATCCAACGTAGGTGCAAAGATTTTGCGGAGTATTTTGAGCTCGAAGACAGCTAATTTACTTTCCTCGTTTTGAGTTAAACACCAAGTCTCAAAGACATAAGTGACCACCGGCCTTATAATTATTTTATATAATAGAAGTTTACTTCTTCGGCCTAGAATTTTCGACCCCACCAGTTGTTTGCAGGCATGCCAGCATTTATTCCCGGAGACAAGGCGGATTTTTATGTCCTCTGCTGTCTTATTTTGGGTAATTAGGCTGGATCCGAGATACGTGAACTTGTCCACCCCTTCATATGCATGCTGTCCTATGTCTATATTCAGCAGCGGTACCTGATCGCGTGTGCTGACCATATACTTAGTTTTTGACTGGTTTATTTGCAGCCCAGCGTTTTCTGCTATTATTTTCATAGCGCCACCATGGTCGATCATCCTCTGTTTGGATCTGCTTGTAATTACTTTGTCGTCAGCATAAGCGCGTTATACTATTATCTACCCATCCTCTTATGTTAGTGTCACGAGCTATGGATTCCACCACAAGGTTAAATACCATAGTGGATAGTGCATCTCCTTGTCTCACCCCTGAATCGATTTTGAAGCTTTCAGTTTGCTCATTTTGCACACGGACAACTGCTTGAGTATCTGTCAGTGTGGTCTTTATTAGCCTTGAGATCAACCCAGATAGGCTGGTGCACTAAATCAACGGTGGTCCAATGAAGCTGAATCGTTTGTATTTTGTTTTATATTAAATAATAGAACTTTATAGAAAATATAAATCATTTTTTTTTTGAATTTTAGAGCCATTTTTTATGTCAAAGGGAAAACAAAGTTCATATGTCTGAAAAATTGTGATATTATGACCACATCTATTAAAGCTATACTTCAGCTGGGGCACGGTCTAAAATAATCGTGACTCGCGACGCGAAGATTATGCAAATGACGCGTGCAGAATAAAACATAATTTGTCATAAAAATTCAACATGCGTCCATTTGATGTTATGTTTATTCTTCTATTCGTAATAATAATAATAACATATTCATTGACATGTTTTATTTTTCAAGTAAATGGGTAACGTTTTTTAGTCATCTTTACACGTTTTAAAAATTAATTCCCCCGATGCCATCACAAAACAAATTGACGTGTTCAGAGATCCACTATCGCTCTCCGATTGGCAGCGAGTCCAAAATTTCGTCGCACCTATGGTTGAAAATTATTTTCAGTTTCACTGAAGTATGCTCTTAATGATTTCATTATGTACACCCATTGACTTTTTGGGCGGACAAACAAATGTATTAGCTTCTTGCGGATATTTGGTAAACGATTAATTTTAGATCCGTTATTATGCATCGGCCTATAGCATCGTGTGTTCCTGGTTCGAATACTGGATCAATACATATTGTTTTTCAATTTGCGTATAGTTCAGAGTATGGGGCTAAAAACTTGAGAAGGTGGCTGTCATCCATTCTTCATAAAAACAATATCTGTTTATCCAATCCACACTGTGGAGGCCGATATGATCTTCATAGGATCCATATGGTCGTACATGATCGGAAAAAAATAATTAAAAGCGCTTTCAAATGTAAGATCTCCAAAATGGCATAATCCGCGGTGATGGATAGTATCATCTAAATCGTGAGACCTTAAATACACAAATGAACGATCAGAACTAGCTTGAAATAAAAAAAAAGTCTCTATCTCTGCACAAGAAACCCAATCTGCAGTCTTGCGGACAGTTGCATTAGGGAGTGTAGCTCTCTTCTGCATAATAAATTTATTTCCCTCGGCACGTTGTGGATGGGTATAATTACTCGCGACTTTCACCATTTCGCTTTGCTGACATTCCATTGTCAAATTTGACTAGTGCAGGGCTGGCTCTCGAGTCTTCATTTGGTAATGATTTATAATTAAATAATAATATGTCATCTCACCAACTCATACATACATAATTTTTTTATAGTTTGTCGCTGGAAGCTCAGTAATGGCCAGCATTGCGAGACGCAAATCATTGACAGAGAATACTGATGTACAAGATACTTGGGAAGACATACAGATTGACGAACAAGATATTAAGAAAGATGTCCGAGAATACATTGAAAGGTTTAGTGATATAAACGCCTGTCGCACTGGTAAACGTGATATTTTTCAATCAAATGTGGGAAACCCTAAACTAGAGGCTGTTATGAAATTGGAAAAAAAATCGTTTTATAAAAATAATTTTGTGTGTAGTATTTGTTTTGATTATTTCGGATCATTCAACCTACTGAAGCTTCACAAATTATTACATGGAAATACATCGGCGAAAATGAGTAATTCCGATGCAAGACTGTTTAAATGTGTTAAGTGTAATTACTCATGCAAGCGGTTTGGTGACATGAAGGTTCATAAAATGACTCATTCTGGAGAGAAGCCAGTTAAATGTGATGTATGCAATTACTCATGTTTAAGGTCATATACCATGAAGGTACATAAAATAAGTCACTCTGAAAAAAAGCCATTTAAATGTGATGTGTGTAATTACTCATGTGTTCTGTCAGGCAGCATGAAGAAACATAAAATGACTCATTCCGATGAAAAGCCATTTAAATGTGATGTTTGTAATTACTCATGTGTACTGTCAGGCAGCATGAAGAAACATAAAATGACTCATTCCGGTGAAAAGCCATTTAAATGTGATGTCTGTAATTACTCATGTGCAAGGTCAGATACAATGAGTATACATAAAATGTGTCACTCTGGAGACAAGCCATTTAAATGTGATGAATGTAATTACTCAACTGCAAGATCAGATTACATGAGAATACATAAAATGTGTCATTCCGGAGACAAGCCATTTAAATGTGATGAATGTAATTACTCAACTGCAAGGTCAAGTGACATGAAAGTACATAAAATGACTCATTCTGGAGAGAAGCCATTTAAATGTGATGTGTGTAACTATGCAACTGCAAGGTCAAGCAACATGAAGATACATAAACTGTCTCACTATGGAGACAAGCCATTTAAATGTGATGAATGTAATCACTCAACTGCATGGTCAAGAGACATGATTGTACATAAAATGACTCATTCAGGAGACAAGCCATTTAAATGTGATGAATGTACTTACTCAACTGCAAGGTTAAATAACATGAAGAAACATAAAATGACTCATTCTGGAGACAAGCCATTCAAATGTGATGTATGTCAATACTCAACTGCATGGTCAAGTACCATGAAAAAACATAAAATGACTCATTCTGGAGAGAAGCCATTTAAATGTGATGTGTGTAACTATGCAACTGCAAGGTCAAGCAACATGAAGATACATAAACTGTCTCACTGTGGAGACAAGCCATTTAAATGTGATGAATGTAATCACTCAACTGCAAGGTCAAGAGACATGATTGTACATAAAATGACTCATTCAGGAGACAAGCTATTTAAATGTGATGAATGTACTTACTCAACTGCAAGGTCAAATAACATGATGAAACATAAAATGACTCATTCTGGAGACAAGCCATTCAAATGTGATGTATGTCAATACTCAACTGCATGGTCAAGTACCATGAAAAAACATAAAATGACTCATTCTGGAGAGAAGCCATTTAAATGTGATGTGTAAAATTACTCATCTGCAAGGTCGGTGCCATGAAGCTACATAGAATGACTTATTCTGGAGACAAGTCATTCAAATGTGATGTATGTAATTACTCAGCTGCATGGTCAAGTGACATGAAGGTACATAAAATGACTCATTCAGGAGACAAACCACTTCAATGCGATGTGTATAATTACTCATGTATACAGTCAAGTACCATGAAGAAACATAAAATGACTCACTCATAAGCTATGTAAATGTGAAGTTTTAATTATCTATATTGCGTATCGGCAGGTAGCATGTTCTTGGATAAACTGACTGATTCTGGTAAAAAGCCATTTAAAAATGATGTATTCCAATTGCAATGTGTATGGTCAACTAGCATTAAAATGTATATAATTTGAATATCGTCGTTGCACAAAAAAAACCTCCGATGTGCAAAAATCTTGTTTTGAGATAAAGACAAAAAACAGTTTTAAAAAATCAAGAGAATGATTTTTAATTTAATAGTACTGCAGTTTATTGGAGTAATATTAATTACACTATTTCAATTGTTAAAATGATCGATAATGTTTATCAGTTTTACAATAAAAGAAATAACATGTTTACACTGTCACATAGGAGGTAAGTGTTGCACAATTTTGGCACATTAGAGATATTTATTATGCGTTGTCATTGTTGTTTTGAGATAAAGACAAAAAACAGTTTTAAAAAATCATTTTGAATTTAATAGTACTGCAGTTTATCGGAGTAATATTAATAACACTATTTCAGTTGTTAAAATGATCGATAATGTTCATCAGTTTTACAATAAAAGAAATAACATGTTTACACTGTCACATAGGAGGTAAGTGCTGCACAGTTTTGGCACATTGGAGATATTTATTATGCGTTGTCATCGTTGGACAACACTTTATACCATAACTTTATAAGAAGAATCAATGAGAAAATTGAAAAAAGCCATACTATTTTTTAAATTGTATTATTACATTATCCTTATTTATTCGATAATTTGAAAAGGCTCATTGTTAGCGAAAATATCGAGGGTCGACACTGTCATATTAGAAAAATGGAAAGGTGTGTAAAATGTATTATCGTAAAAGAAGTTTAATAATTGTAATGCACAATTATCAAACATAGAGTGCCAACTAATTCAATCAATAAAACATGAAATATTTAGTACTATTAATCTCACAGCTTATAAGATTCGGCTTTCTGCCAACTTAACTCTGTGCAAAGAATGCCTTATAAATCATTTATCTACCTCAAATAAAATGTCATTTGCAAACTCGTTGAAATATTAAATTATAATTTTTTAGGCGCCTTAAAATGTGTGTGTATTTACAAATTAAATATAACAGTATAAAAATAAGAACACAGCTAATCGTTAAAAGTGTCATTTAATTACACACAAACAACTTACATTGAAATTTAAAATGATACGGAAACATATTAAAATTCTAATACAAATTTGAGTAGCGTTCACTTGGTACAGTACATTTGAGCATTTCTTGTAAGATGGTAATTAATTACTTAGCTTTTAAGTGTGATGACTGGAACTTCATCTTGGCTGGAATTATGAACTGCGAATCCTTTTTCCTGTCCGAAAGGAAGTAACTACAAATGGCGTTGAAACTGTATCTAATTGTTAATCGAAGACGTCCAATCTGCACTGAAACTAATCTTGGAGTGAAGATCTTCTGGGCGGAAATAAGTTATTTGTACACAAGACGCTTTGAAAAAGGCGGGAAGAAACCCCATTGGCTCATTTTTTAACCGTCATTGTTTTAGAAACAAGGTTGACACATACTTTTAACAAGGTTGTGCCAAATTTATTGTTAATTAAATTAACATTATTTATTTAAATATCTGCGTTTGAAAAGTAGACATGTCACGTGAAATGTAACATGACAATACCCTCGTTCCGCAATAGATGAAAAAATCTGGAACTCCTCCCCAGGGTGTCCAATGTCAGTCGACAGTAGTCGCAGGCACCTCATGTGGAAGCAGTATCCAACAGATTGTTAGAATAATGTAGTGGCTCAGCATAGTTTTGTCCATCAAAGGAAGGTAGTGTTGTCCTTCAAAAGAAGATCATTTTGTACATCGGAGAAGATTGTGTCGTACATCGGAGAAGATCGTGTCATCCTTCAGGTCTTCGCTTTTCATTCTTGTTTAGAACTAGCTAAGGTTTCACTTTCTTTCCTTCAATAGGAACTATCTACACTTGCACTGAACTTGAAATTATATTTATTCTTCTCGTCGTCGAAAAAGTTGTTTAAAAAATTAAATATTATACTCTATGTACCATACCAATCGAAGAAAACAGATATACAATTATAATTAATAATCACATATAAATCAGGTAATAAAAATGTACATGCAAGTACACACAAAATTTTTTTTAAATAGGGTAAAATTTAGAGAAAATTGTAAATATAGTTAATTATGCAAAAATTTGAAAAAGAAACAATCTTAAACATTTTTCTTTTATAACAAAAGCGGAATACTTATTGTTAATCAGTCATTTTAGGTGATAACATATCATAGTAAACATAGTATTATATTACAATAAAGAATTGTGGAAAGTTACGGTAGTACTTTTGGAAAGTACGCCAACAAATTTGAACAAGAAATCCACAATCTTTTACTTAAATTACAGAAATTTATTTATATATAAATAGTGATAACAAGAATTCCATTATCATTAGTAATATTTGGTTGTTATAACAAAATTGTGGCGATTTACGGTAGTTCTAATGAAAAGAACGCCTAAAAATTGAAAAAGCGCCACCATCCTATCAAACAATACCTTTTTGAGTTATAATTATAATTACCGCGATATTCCATTTAAATATTGGTAATAAAATCAAGAAATAATAGTTATTTAATACTATTTGAACATTGGTAATAAAATATAGAAATACTATTTAATACCACTTAAATACTGGTAATAAAATTCAATAGACAATAGTTGCTTCCATTTAAATATCATTCAAATAATGGTAACAAAATTAAGAGATATTTCCATACTATATCATCATAATAATGGAAATAAAGTTAAAAGATTTAGAGATTAAGTTGCTTCCATTTAAATATCATTCAAATAATGGAAATAAAGATAAAAGATTTAGAGATTAAGTTGCTTCCATGCTATACCATTATAATATTTATTATTGACAATAAGAACAAAAAATTACAATAACTTTATACAATCCAAGTTATATTGGATGAAAAGAAAATTTTAATTTATAGAATTATACTATTAATTATTTTTAAAGAGACATAAGTTTTACGATCATTCTTGTTGCATTGTAATTTAATTTAATAAGAAATAATTTTTACTTTTAACCATATTAATTTACAGGTTAAATATCATCAAATTACAATTTGTAAGAAGAAAAATTATACAATAATTAATTATTATGCACAATTAAGAGAAATCAATATGTTTATATTCATATTGATTAAGTATTTATTTGAAAACAACTGCGAATCAACGTGTAAAATATGACTATTCATTATGAATATACATTTATTAGAGAAAAAAGCACGATAAAATTCAACAGGGTTAATTCAATAGAAATTCTGAGAAAGGTACCAAACATATGGGTCTGAGAAGATTAAGCAAGTACTAAACTGATATTCCCCTCGCTCCAGGTCCCAGAAGGCAATTACAGGCTACAAAAAGAACACAATCCAGTACTAACTTGTAATTTATAAACATTTACACTTGTAAAATATTTAAAGAGAAAAAATATATTCGAAAATATGAAAAAAAAGAACGCCCATATATTTAGTGATAGGAATAACTCGACTTAGGGTTTTCAACTCAACGGTATATACTAACTTACCATTTAGCAAGCTGTCCGTACATTTATAATTAATAGTTAACATAGCAACAAAATATTTAGATGAGTTTGTGGTCTTTTGTGTCATTTACCGGGATTAACGCAATGAATGGTTCAGTTACCCTCAATAGCATCGAACAACATTTCCTAAACGATTAGACATTCTACGACTAATAAAATTATCATGATATTCGCATGACACGACAAAATAAAACCTTCACCGAGGTTATTATACATACAAAAATTAATCAATATTAATATTTCCAGTTTTAATTGGCTCGGACATCCCTAACTATGGCCCAGTCTTCATGACTACACTATTCTTACATACCATACAATTTTCCGTTACTTTCATACATCATCTACGGCTTTTATTCATCATCTTTTATTGCTCCACCGGTTAGTTAAGCCAAGATCAATCAAAACACAAAAACAATCTCAAAGTCTTTTATATTCCTCCTCTAGATTCAACTGCTTTAACTAAATAATTCAGCAAAGTTGCTGGATCGATCGGAAGGTATAATTAACAGAGAAATTAAAAAAAGAAAGCTATGAAAATATCATCTGAACCCACAAAAATAATCAAAAACATTACATTAAACGTCCGAAGTTAATTATTTGTAATTAAGTTTTTGAACTCCACCAGCGAAATTCGAAGCAACAAACACTTTGTCATGTTGTTACCTCTTTGCAAAGAACGAATTTAGTGACACAAAATAAGAAGCATTCGAGCCTCCACCATGCCTTTTTACAATAAAAACATTTCGAGTAAGAACTTAATTTATTGACCAATTCCCAGGCTTGTTTCCTATTCTGAGCTCGAAAAAATAACATACCGTGAGATCACGTAATATATGCCCCATTGAGTAAAGAATCCACTCTCTATGTTCGCAACTCAATGGTAAGAAATAGAATCGTTGCAACTTAATGAAATTTTCGCGACTTCATAAGCTAACAAACAATCCATAGAAAATACACGAAGGCGCTGGCCAACATAAGTTACACCAGTCCATCCGACATGCCGAGCTACAGAAGAGAAATTGTATAACCTCGTTCAATAAGGTTAAATAACTAGAAATTATCACCATGAACGAGAAAAAAAATACCCATGAATCTAGATAACTTCATCAAGCTCTCTACTCTCAAAAAAAAACTTTTAGCAGTATTAAAAAAATATAAAGAAAATTAACCCATAAGCAAAATTAAACCTTTCTCTCAGAATATAATGTAAGTTATAGAAATAATCCAAACAATATTAGGATTATAACAGTATTGTTAATACAAAACAAAAAATTGACAATCGTACTTGTCAGAATCCACGCAGAAAACCTCTCAACAACTACAACCAAGCAATTAAAACCGATACCTGTCAATATACTGAAATACATTATTTTATAAGTGTTTTATACATTCATTAAGCAAAGTATACCATTTTTTAGGACAACAATTTGTATCAGGTTGCAATTCCATAGTCAAAGCGCCGGAAAGCTGCTGCCTTGAATTCCACAAGTAGACTATACTTCATTCATAGTACTTCAGGATCGACATTATCAACCTTGAATAAAAAAAAACAAAAATATGTAGTTTAAAACAGTTTAAACAATTTACATAGAAGATTTATTTAATTAGAGTTAAACAATATTAAAAAGTTTCTATAATATATTGAATAACGGAGAAATGATAAGGTAATTGTTGCAAAAGCGCAACGATTATTACAACAAGAATGATAATTTTGTTTTATAGACAGACTTTTAGTCTTTGACATCAATACATACACAAAGAATTGTTAGTAATACAAAATTACTTGTATTAAAAATGAATCTAAAAATAAGTGTCTATACAATGTATAGAGTTACCCCTTTTGTTGAATAGAAAGGAATAAATAACTTTCTTATTAAAAAATAAAGAAAGTTCGTTTAATTTAAATAGTTAAAATCATTAATTAATGTATTCAATCATTAATTCTTTAGAGTTAAATTAACAATTAAATACTTTTTTTAATATCTTTTATGTGGAATTTTCCAAGTGGTTTTAAATTCATATCTCCCAGAATATACATTACAGGTGAAATCTTTTTAAGTACTATATTTTTAACAAAGCGAGGTGCCAATTTCGACGAAAAGAAATCTATAGCGCTCGATTGAATGAAGTTTTTACGGTAAACAATGTCACCAGTATTATATCTAACAGATTTCTTTCTTAAATTGTAACGTTTTGCATCGTTATTGAAATTATTAAATAATTGCTCCTGAACAATATCAAAAATAATAGGAAGTTCTATTAATTTATTACTGAAGTTATTATAATCAATAGAAATAGGTTGAGCAGAATTTAAATTATCAGGAATTTGATGTGGAAAATGAAATCTTCCATCAAGAATGATTTCTCTACCGTGCATAAGAAAAAATGGCGTATATTTAGTTGCTAAATTGACAGTAGCGTTAAGTGCTGTTTGAACATGAAGTAAATTATTATCTGCCCATAAACGTTGATTCTTACCTACGAGAATGGCTAATAATGTATTAATAGATTGATTATACCTCTCCACTGTGTTACTTTGTGGTGAATAGTACGCGTTTAGAAAAAGTTTGGGAACATGAAATTTTAATAGAAAACTCTTAAATTCTTTGGAAATGAATTGTCGTCCATTATCGGTGATTATTGTATGAGGTACGCCATATTTTAAAAATACTTCAGATTCTAAAAAAATAATTATAGGTTTTGAAGTAGCCTTTTTCAAAGCTTTTAGCCATACAAATTTTGAAAAAACGTCTACGATTGAAAGAATAAAGGTAGAACCATTAATTGCCCTTGGAAAAGGTCCAATCAAATCTATGGAAAATATTCGCAAACAGAAAGTTTACAAATCAGTTTATAAAATAATAATATTAATATATAGGTAGATATAATATTAGTAGATAAGGATATATTATATAATATTAATAGATATTTGGATAATTTTAATTGCAAGTCTTCCATGTGTATTGCCTTTTAGTGACAATAACACACAGGTCCGTTTTCATATAATATTAATACGATATTTTGATAATTTTAATTGCAAGTCTTCCATATGTATTGCCTTTTAGTGACAATAACACACAGGTCCGTTTTTACTTGCATCAGTATGTAAAGAAAACTCCAATTCAAATTTTGGACAAGCAAGAACAGGTGCTGTTATAAGTGCCTGTTTTAGTGACTCAAATGCTAATTGTGCATCTGGTGACCATTTAAAATTAGAAATACCACCTTTTATACCAGTTAGTTTAGTTAAAGGTGCAGAAATAGTAGAAAAGTTATTTATAAATCTTCGATAATAACTACATAAACCAACAAATGATTTAATATCTTTCGAAGACTTGGGTATTGGAAAATTCTTAACACAATCTAATTTAATAGGATCGCACTGCAAACCTTTTTCATTCACAATATAACCCAAAAATTTTAATTCTGATTTACAAAATTCGGATTTCTTAAAATTAATTGTTAAACCAGAATTTTTTAATTTAGTATACACTCTAAAGTAAAACCAAATCATTTATTGTACTGAATATATGTACAATATTATAAAATAAAGCTGTGAAACACTTCGTTTCACAACAGCTTGGACAAACCTATTCAAAAATATTGAATAAAATTGGTTCGTACACAAAAAATTAAAATATTTCGCTGGTTGTCAATTACTAAGTAGGTATATAAGCTGAAAATTACAATTTTATACTAGATTAATAAAATTTGTTGAAATTGTTTAAATGACCAATGGACGTTAAATGAATTCCAATATAGAATTAAAATCACAACGCTTAAAAATTTCAAATGTGAATCATAAAAAAAAGATAGATTGTAAAACTATCAATAATTAAACAAACAAATATTATTTTGCTTGGTAATTTTATTAATTTATTTTAAATATGAGTAAGTATTTTTAATGTTGAGAAGAAGAAGAAAAAAAATTTATTATAGCATTACTAAAAGTTCAATAAAAACAATTCCAATCAATTCTATTTCAATTTACTTAGCTTTTTCAGTTATTTTTCATCCAGTTCTGCTGAGAAATTTAGATTTTCTCTTCAAGATCGAAGATCCAATCAGTGCAGAGAAGTGAAGAAGTGAAGTGAAGTAAAGGAGTAGTTGTAGTATCGATGTGGATGATCTCGTTGTCTCATCAATCACAATACGAACAGTTGAAAAAACCTGAAAACATTTTTGGCATAGCTTTTTTCAGTGATTTGTAAAAAAAAACGAGTTTTAAATCATTAATTTCAAAAACACTAAAACAATATAAATTTACAAAAAAAAATTATTAAGAAGTTAACTTTAAATAATTTGAATTTGTTTAGATAGGCATTTTTTGCTTTAAAAAACACATAAATACTCCATTATCTTGAAACAAGATTATAAATCATTCCCATATCTTAAAAAAAATAACCAAACATTTATGATATGAAAAGAAATCAATCCACAAAAATAAAAAAAATATTATTTCTCAAACACTCACTTATTTGTGTGTTTGGGATAGCAACAAGACATTCTATGTACTTGTTGGATTCGGCCGGGTTTATTATTTACTATTTATTATATACTAGCTCACTAACCATATAAGCATACAGCTAAAAAGGTACGTACAAATGCAAGATTCTAATGTCGAATTTAATTATCATAGGATAATTTAGAAGGAGACAACAAAATTTATGATTTCTCTTTCTAAAATGTTTTATAATTTATGTAAGTATATAGGTACTATGGAACAAAATTTGGCAACATTGTAAATTGGTAATTTTCCATTGAAATAATGGCATTTTAACAAATTTTAGGTTTTGCAAATGGCGGAATTAATTTCTCTTTTCTGAAAATATTTTAACAAAATTAATAATGAATTTTTATTTATCAACTGATTTGAAATTGAAAAAAAATATGACTTTATTTAACCGGATTACTATGAAATTATATCTGTTTGATCACTTCCCCAAAACACAAAGATAAGATTTAATGGTTTTTCTTCATTTATATCTTTTTCCAAACAAAAAAAACTTGGAAGACAAATCGAGTAGGTACAACTAACAACAAAAACTAAAAAACAAGCAGGAATTCATGTAAGTAGGTATATAAATGCTTCTACAATGAACTCAACAATATCGTTTGCATAATATAATTTCGTTTACAAGAAATATACGCATATAATGCGTGATTTGAAGTAAATGCATTATTTCGACACGGGTATTGAAACAAAAAAAAATACGTTTGAAACAAAGATCAATCTCTTTGGTTTGAAACAATTTGAAATACAACGTTTTATTGTGTGGCGCGTCGTATTTCACAAGACAAAAAATGCGTAAATATTAACGAAGTCGTCAACAAAAAATTTATTACATTCAAGTCTCGGCGTTTTTTATCGCGTGAGAAGAATGGCTAGGTAATAATAAGAATGAACAGAAAGAACTATAGTCTATAATATTATTGAATATTATGAAATATAATATAGATTTATTTAATTATAGTACTCACCGTGAAATTTCTTGAATAAAACAACAAAATTGACTATGCAAATTGTAGGGTTTTGTAAGAAGGCACAAACTGAACTGGATTCATAACTAAAATGGCGTATGCTTTTATAATTATAATATTACTAATCATAGTAATTTTAGTTCAGAAAATGGCTACCTCCTTATTAACGGAAATAGCTTTAAAATTTTAATGGCAGCTATGAAAGATTACCATAAATTTAGTAATTATATCATATTTAATAATAATACTAAAATAGTTGAAAATTAACTAATTCTTATCGAATTTGACAAATTTGAATCAATTTAACAACCAGCTAACATTTAAATCAATTTACTTCATACTTTTCATGTTTTAATGAAAAGTATGCAGCAAAACAAATTTTATAATAAGTTTTTATAAAGTAGGTAGGTATGCATTGAATGTCAAAAAACGTAAAAGAAATACGAATCACATAAAATTCATGCAATAGGTAATATACAATAATAAGCAAATTGTCAACATAAATGAAATATAGCATGGAATATAATATAAAATATAATACAATATAATAGGTAATAATTAATACAAAAGTATTGCACCAAGTAACACATCTCAAAGTTTAAAAGTCGAAACAAATTTACAGTGACATTTTATGAAATGAAAAAAACTTTTCTTACACAAAATTATTATAACAGAAACACGTTTGTAGTAAATTTTATAAGTACTAAAAAGTGCCATTCGCGTTGTCGCGCCAATTGTCATATTAGAAAAATGGAAAGGTGTGTAAAATGTATTATCGTAAAAGAAGTTTAATAATTGTAATGCACAATTATCAAACATAGAGTGCCAACTAATTCAATCAATAAAACATGAAATATTTAGTACTATTAATCTCACAGCTTATAAGATTCGGCTTTCTGCCAACTTAACCCTGTGCAAAGAATGCCTTATAAATCATTTATCTACCTCAAATAAAATGTCATTTGCAAACTCGTTGAAATATTAAATTATAATTTTTTGGGCGCCTTAAAATGTGTGTGTATTTACAAATTAAATATAACAGTATAAAAATAAGAACACAGCTAATCGTTAAAAGTGTCATTTAATTACACACAAACAACTTACATTGAAATTTAAAATGATACGGAAACATATTAAAATTCTAATACAAATTTGAGTAGCGTTCACTTGGTACAGTACATTTGAGCATTTCTTGTAAGATGGTAATTAATTACTTAGCTTTTAAGTGTGATGGCTGGAACTTCATCTTGGCTGGAATTATGAACTGCGAATCCTTTTTCCTGTCCGAAAGGAAGTAACTACAAATGGCGTTGAAACTGTATCTAATTGTTAATCGAAGACGTCCAATCTGCACTGAAACTAATCTTGGAGTGAAGATCTTCTGGGCGGAAATAAGTTATTTGTACACAAGACGCTTTCAAAAAGGTGGGAAGAAACCCCATTGGCTCATTTTTTAACCGTCATTGTTTTAGAAACAAGGTTGACACATACTTTTAACAAGGTTGTGCCAAATTTATTGTTAATTAAATTAACATTATTTATTTAAATATCTGCGTTTGAAAAGTAGACATGTCACGTGAAATGTAACATGACAACACAGGAGAGGAAAGTCACCAACAAGATGGTCCGACCAAGTGTAGGACACTACGCGGCTTTCAATACCTTCAACTATGCAAAGCGCAGGGATCGCTGAAGAGATATTACTAGGAAATTTCCAAAGAGTCACGATCTTAAACAATGAGAGATACGAAAACCAAGAATGTGTTACCTATTCAAAAGTATTGCTCTCGTTGCTAAAATTGAATAGATACTAAAAGAAAAATTGAAAATGTGAATTTGAATATTAAAAGAAAAAATCTAATATTAACGGAATACTGGAAGTTATCTATTTTTTCTTATCTGGCTTATATTTTAGACTGTCATAAAAGATGTGATGGTTTCTATCAATTATATCCTTCAACTCATGAAGGCGCTCATATTTTGATTCAGATATAGATAGAGGCTCAGTATACAATGCAGGTGACTCAACAATTGGACATAATTTGCGTCTTTGAGATAAAGTTTGCCACTCTTCAGAGTAATTGAGTTTAAATAAAATATCTCCACTCGGTAGATATTTTAAGCCACGAATGTCAACAACTGCTGGATCACCAACTTTCATTGCTGGGCGAAGTGAAGATTGATTTGTTTTTAAATCGTCATATTTTTTGAAACAATCGTAATGTGTAGAATTTACTTTGTATGACTGAATAGGCCGAGCTTAATGCATTCTCGCAATGTAATCGGAAGGTGAGAAAATTGGCCTCTTAAAATAATGTTCTAAAGTTGAATGCACAGCGTCTGCCTCCATTATAGTGTGCCCTTTTTCTAGAGACATTTTACTGAGTTCTATCACTTTATTGTGGGATTTTGCGAAATCGCTCAATGCACTCCCAAGAACATTGTTCCTATTTTGATAGTTACAACCATCCGACATCATTACAATTCCTTCGTATTCGTTGGACAATTTCCTTAAATAGTCAATAGTGCAACATGTGAATTTGTTACATTACCATCTGCTTCATGCCACGCATAAAGAATTACATCTGCATCATTTACCTGATAGATGGTAAAGTTGTGAAGTTGAAATATGCGGATTGCAATATGGATGGTTGAAATATGCGAAATATTTGTAATATGTTGATGACGCTAATATCTTCGGACATAGAAAAACACTTTGCAAATCCATGGTGATAAACATTCTTTTGCTGTTGGCACATTCTTTGGCTTCACCTTTGGCAATATGACGTGTTTCCTTTTTCTTTATGTGTAATTCATAATCTTCTTCGTTTACATTGCCAAGCTTGAATCCGAAACATAAATTACACTGGTCTTTAATAGGAATGTGGATTGAAATTTTTTCTTCATGTAGTATTTTACTAAAAACATTTCGATTAACGGCGTCAAGATTATTCTCCAAACACCATTCTCTATATATGTTATGCATATGCAGAATGGATATAAAATTGGACTCCACATAGTTTCTATTGGAAGAAGCTCTACAATTGTGGCTGGGTACTAAAGATATTAGATTGAGCCATTTCCTGACGTCGTTGATTTTATCTTGTCGATGTCCCTTGGTAAATGATACTTCATGTACACTGCTTGGAGTACTGTTTTCTATATAGTTATTTGGAAGACGTATTATCATATCACATATAATCGTATTATTATCATTATGTTTTGTCCATCGTTTATAAATATCTTCTTTTATGCCAAGTGTGTTAAGGAAAAAAATCCGACAGACTTTGTATTTTTCTCCTTTTTCGTTTGGAAGGTAATTGTCGTGCCCATCCTGTTTGTTTTGCACAAGGATGATGACGTACCCTTCGTTTTTTTTATATTTCGAGTGCATCCAAGACCTTGGACATACGACTTTTTCTCGGGCCATGATTTAATAGCCCAAAAGAATTTAAATATTTTTTTACGCTGTTCGTCAGAAATATTTCCGCAAAGTAAAGAATATTTACTTTTAGGTGTGGTCATAATACGACCACAACGGCCCACAAGCCTTCTTCACGCTATATCTTCTGTTTTTTTTTCCCTTCTACAACTTTCTGTCCGATATACGATTTTCCGAGAAGTCTTTTCGTTTGGTTTTTTTTTAACTTTTAATTTCCAAATTAAGCATTAAAACAAAAAGAAGGACGACGAAATTGATGAATAATACATGTAAATCATAAAAATAACTTACTTCAAAGTATCTCTGCAATAATATCTAGAATAACAGCTTATTTATATCACGAATAACACACATTTAGCAACTGATAGTTTACCGGCGCAATGTTAGCGTATAGCTCATTAGCTCCGATGTGCCGAGTGCGTGCACAACGATACCTCCAATGTGATAAGTCAGCACATCGGAGATTTATCCACTTTTAAATATGAGACCCATCACATTAGAGGTTTAGTTTTTCGAAAATAACTTTAAACCAAAAAGTGATATCACATTGGAGGTTCTTGTCAACGATGCAGAAAAAATCGTAGAATATTTTTGCATCAAAAACCAATTTTCGTAAAAATGGCACATTGGAGGTTTTTTTTGTGCAACGACGATATGAAATTGTATAGCCATTTAAATGTAAGGTATGCAATTACTACTCTGTATGGTCAAATTTCATCAATTTAGATGAATTTGTATGATTTAACAGCATATTATACTGAACTTTAGCAGCGATCACTCCGAATTGTGGAGATTAGAGCTTGGAAAATGTATTTTTAATGCTAGTCGTCATTAACTACGGAGTGAAAAAGAACGGATGCCAAGAAAACAATAAATTTATTTGAATTTTATATATGCGTATGCAAAATATTGCACGCGTAGTGTATTTGTAAAATTGATTATACTAAGACATTACGCGACTTTAGTCGTTTTGAATTTAATGCTATATCAATAACAAATATACCTCAGTAGATTATAAATAACATGGCTTAACAATCTTATCATTTAAATTTTATTTTAACATTTAAACTACCTATTAATAAGTTGAATTCAAATTGTAATGTACAAATTTAAACCCATTAGAATTCCAATTTCATATGCATACAGGACTAGTCACACGAAAACACACAAAATGAATAATTCTAGTGACAAGACAAGTATTTTTTATTATTTTTTATTTACCGATTGATTCGTTCTTTTTACCGAAAAGTTCAAAGAATGACCGTTCTGGTCAATAGCCGTTCGAGCTGTGGTGACACGAAATCACAATTTGCTCGATATAAAAAATAAACTTTAAATGGTTTCACTACCCGGCATGGTAAATCAGCAGACTTTAACAAATATATTAATCATTCCCCGATGAATATCCATTTTTAAATGCATAATAAATGCTTCTGACTAAATTGATAATAATTATGAGCTTTCAAAATGGTTACTCATTCTAATGTTCGTTAAAACAAGGAACCAACTACGTATAATTACAACAACTGACTTGTCAGGTACCTATATAATATTATCAATAACTTTAGTTCAGTGTTGCCAAGTCAAAATTTAAAATTTCAGTAGAATGTGACAAAAAAATTCAGTAGATTTGACAAAATATCAGTAGATTTCAGATTCTGAATACCTACTCATTGAATGACCAATTCTTTTCTGGATTTTCAAAAAATTACACGTAAAGTAATTAACGTCTCGTTTTTTTAGAGTAAAATACCGCGTAAGGTAATTAACGTCTCGTTTTTTTTAGAAAAAAATTCAGAAAGTTCAAAAATAATTAGCGAGGGCTTCAAGAAATATTCCATTGCAAACTTATTTTCCAAATTTTCATTGCATTTCATTTCATTTCAATGCATTAATCATGTCAAGTTTACTATTAACATAATCATGAATTTACTCACAAATATTATGGAAAACACAAATATTAGTAGATTTTAGAAAATGCAATAAGTATATCAGATAGGTATGATTTAAAAATAAGGAAAGAACTCACCTTGTGCAGATAACAAACGACCTTGATGCTACTTTAGAATATTATGGTCTTGTAATAATAATTATGAAATAAAATAACAATAATAAAACTATTAATCGCCATCTATTTATTGTTTGATTTATTGTTTGTTTTCGTTATTATTGTTTTCTACACAAAATAATGTTAGTTTATAATACGATTTATCACTACACTTAAGTAGGCACCTAGTTATTTTTATATCACTGGTTTCACGATTACTACTAAGGACAATTGAAAATGTTTTCTGAATAACAAATGAATCAGGAAAAATATTTTAAGAAGTTCAAAAATAATAGGTATCAATATTAACGAACTTGTATTAAAAATTTTAATATTGCTATAACTGCTGCTATCGGAGAATGCTAGAATAAAACTGATGAAAATTAAGGGCACAGTAGAAACCATTTTCGACTGTCTAAACTCTAAACAATCTGATGAAAACAAAACTATAAAAAGTAGGTACTAGGTAGGTACCCAGTTGTTCCTTGTTCGAGTTTCGAGATCCCATTGTTTGGTGTAATTAAAATAATTCCTAGTTATAGAAAGGAAATCTCTCCATTCGCGATGTTTTATTCAGTTTTATTTTCATTCTAAATATCATGAGAAAGTTTTAGTTATAGATATGCCACCATAAATTGTCCGGTTTTCGAATTTAGTACTAAGCTCACCACAGTATAAAAAATATTGAATGATATACCTATCAAAATCAGCATGTGGCGCTCTCACTAATCGGAAGACTTATAAATTGTTATATCATATAATTATGTACATTCACCTTTACTTGCTGAAAGGTTCTTGAGAAACCTGACCTAAAATTTAAAATTGCTATTCAGTGATTAATACCTAACCAAATTAAATGTTCAAATTTACTTTATGTACCTGAGCCGGATCCAAAAAGTATCATTCATTCGAACTTACGTGCATAAGAAAAATATTTGAAACCAGAAGAAAAAAGTTTTTTTGCGTTCTAAAAAAAATATTGTGGACAAAAACCCTTTGTACTAACAATGATTGAAATGTTTGAATAATGTCTCTTGTTCTTCGGTTTCCTTCTTATCAGCTTATCACTTAACAATGATGCAATTGTTCATCCCCATTAAATTTTATTTTTGCTGGTCACACATAGCATAGCATTAAAATATAATGATTATTGAGTCATGTTACGTTATGGTGTGACGTTTTACGTAATAAATAATAATAGGTAGGTATTAATTTATTATTTTCTAAGCAATGATGATGTCAGTGGGTTAAAATGCCGGTATTGGGTAGCGTAACAATGCATCCTTTGTTAATTTAGAAGCGTGTATCCAAATCAACAAAGGCGTGCGTAAATCTTTTCAACTTTATTAATAAATTCACCATCGTTGACTTAAAAATATGGGAAATAGCCAAATATCAGTAGATTTCATGAATTTCGAAAAAAAATCAAAAATTCAGTATATTGGCAAAAAATATCAGTAGATCTACTGAAATTTCAGTAGACATGGCAACGCTGCTTTAGTTAAACTGTCAACACGTGATACAAAAGAATCTATCGATCTCTTATCTATGATTTTTGGAAAATGTAGGTGGGTATGCATTTCTCATGTGTAATCCTTTTTCAATACAAAAAAGCCAAAATAAGGTGTTTATATTTTTATGTTTAGTTATATGACGAAATGTATAATTGCACAATGTGTAAAATTCTAAACCGTTTTTTAGTGTTAACCCAAAGAGCAGTCTTCAATCTCTTTGAGTTAAACCAATATTTAACAATAATATTTGTTATAAATTAGGTAAACATTCATTTGAATGACGTGTAGTCAATATAAAGTTTTATTAATAGTTACCTACTAGCAGAAATGCTTTGTTCTGCATGCTTTTTGTCAAATTGAGACTACCTACTTTAAAGCAATTTTGTGGGCGATGGGGAAGAGGCATGGCAATATTTTATGTTTAAACTAGGAAACCTTAGCCAGTGACGTCCCTAGACAAAATGCCGCCACATTTTTTTATATAGTATTTTTTATCATCCTTTCATGACTCCAATATCTAAGAAATGTGTTGTATGGATACATTACTAACAAGATATGTGTATACCAAAGAGATTGGACTCAGTCTTCAATCTCTTTGGTGTATACCAATAAATGTAATTTAAATATCATCTCTGCTTCAATAGACAATATTGCGAGTCTACGGTTTCAGAAAGGTAGGTACATTTAAAAATGCACCTGATAACTTCCAAAACTCGCGAGTGACTGGCAAACATATTTGGATAAATTTTAAATTAGGTATGCACGTCTCATTGCTGTTCACAAAGAACGTGACGTCCAAAGACAATGGAACTAAACTAGACATCGCAAACCCGACATTAAATAAAGCCCTGTTAATTTTTTTGTAGTATCTACCTAATTAATATTTTTTTTCCAACAAGTGAGCTGAATTATTTAATGGAAAGATATTTCCTTTATTACTAAGTTTAGGTAGCTTTCTATGTACACCTAATGTTTCTCCTCGATTTGCCGCCCTTTGGGTAACCGCCGCCCCCAAGCGACGCTCAATCCGCTTGACCCCAGCCAAGGATACCTATCCCAAATGTATGTATGTTTTTATAATAATATATCGGCAGATTCATTCTTTTTTTTTCAATTTTGAGAGCAAAATAAATTCTGCACATAATGTTTATAATATTGTATTTCTGTGTATTTTTTTAAAACAAAATAAAAATAAGCTATATTTAGCCTATCGCAGTTTTATTATTGTCAACATTCACAACTTTATATTATTAATATTACACGTTTCATGTACCTAGGTAGGTACAGCTTAAGTGGATGGACGAGTATTTCAAACTTACCAATGTACATAACGAGTCCACTGACACCATAATCGATTATGGTTACCCACCAATCATTCTATAATAATTATGTAAATATATGTCGCTGTACTTGGATGTTTCAAGTACATATTGTAATTTTTGTTGGTCATTCATTCTCTTGTAGCGCTCGAAGCGGAAAAAATTACGAACCGGAGCGCTCGACAGTTTTCTGAAAACATTTACATAGTTATCAAATTTTATGTATATTTCATAAGTCTTGTGTTATAGTTTCAATAGTAATTGAGTTATATCAGTGCCTACCCTGAAATCAACGCTAACTTTGCATTCATTCTTTTATCCTCTGATACAAGGAAAAATTTTCCTTATCCTAGGCTTTGTGGAAAGATGCAATTGATAGAGCAAGACGTAGTCCCTGGTCTCTACACCAAATGTTCACATAAAACTTATACCTACAGCTCTGCTTTTAAAGTCTACTGTGGCTGGAAGTATGTTTTTTAGTTAATGACCTACAATAATTAGACTCCATCTTTTCATCTAGGGATTTTAATAACTTCTATATTCGTTCAAATATTTAAATCATCCAAAATCAACAATGTAGGCATATATTAGGTATGAAATAAAAAATTAAAATTTATATTATTATAGTATATAATATACATACCTTAATGATTTAAGTTTACGCAAGAATAAGTGTGTTATAGTTTCTTTTATATGGCCTATCTAGCTCAAACGGTCAAATTATTTTTTCCTCGAAACGGAGGGATAATTTTACCGATTTCACGAACAGGAACGGCACTCCGGTCCATTTCGAGCCCTGTAAATCAATTGTCATTTTAGTTGGAGAGTAGATGACGGATAATCATAATAAATGCTCTGAGGACTCGTCAGTGAATTACGTGCTAGGTACCTGTAATAGGTAACCAACAACATTATTTTTACATGGGTTCTGTTATTATAACTTCCTGTACGATAGATTGTGACATGTTACTAAGTACTACAGGTACCTACTAATATGAGGTAAATTAATTTTAACGGATTTACCCCAGAACAGAATAAAATAATAAAAATAATAATTTAAAACAATGTAGGAGCCATCGCAGTGGACTAATTTTTTAAAGCAGGGTATTTTGTGGCGGTCAGGCCGTATAGCCCAAACTTAACAAAGTATGCCGATGGCCTCAATATTAGATGCACGTTACATTTACGTAGCAAACTTGAAAGCATATATTATTATCATATAGGAGTAACTATTGGCAATAACATGCTCTTAATACCTACCTACGTGTTTAAGTTTATGTATTCCATATTTTTCCACAAAGCTTTTATACCGCACCAAGTAGGGTAATGTAGGCCTCCGAACTTGGCTAGCTCTGTTGCTAGAAGGGGAGGTCCATCAATGTGGAAGAGCAGGCACAGTCACAATATCAACGTCAATAAAAAAAATAGTCACTGTATTAAAGTTCAATTTATTAGTATTTGAAATCCACAAAAACGTTAGAAAAGTTCAATTTTATTAATATTCCGAAATCCACAAAACATTAGAAAAGTTCAATTTTATCAATATTCCGAAATCCACAAAACATTAGAAAAGTTCAATTTTATTAATATTCGGAAATCTACAAAACATTAGAAAAGTTCAATTTATTATTGGGTAATTAATTCTTAAAATTAATTCACTTATTACTTATTAACTAAAAATTATTCCGAGTATTATTAATTAATTATATTAAAATTAACTCAGTTATTATTAACTAATTATTTATAATTAAACTATTTATTATTATGTAGACGAGATTACGCTGGGCCCGGGGCACTGAAGCGAAAGATTGGGAACCAGGTAAAAAAATTTCAATTCGATTGTTTACATTACGCACGGCCACGAACTGTCAGAGTGACAAGTAGGTATTTAGCGACGGTTAGGTATCGCGGCTCTACCAAGAGGTATGAACCAAAAGGTATCTGAGCCTCGACGGGTGGCTCAGTGGGTGGTGACTCCGAGTCGGCCGAACCTACCCACAAGACTTGAAGATTTGTATGAGAATTAGCGAGAAAATCACGCTTCCGAGTGTCGTGGAGACAGGGTCGGAAAACACGAAAAGACTGGATACAGGAATCAAAAATCTGCCATTTTTATTCAATTAGGGGTGTTCGCAGTCCTTTAACCAACGTTTGATTGTCGCAAAATTTACATAACGGTTTCATTAAGCTAATCGCGGAAAATTGGTCGGTGATTAATTACACGAAAAGTTAACGTATAGAACAGTTATACCCAAGGATAGGTATCGGGTTCCGCTTCCAAACGGCCGGCACTGTTTTCACTTTACTTGCATATCAGTCATACTTGTCAGTACCGAGACTAAGTGCTTGGAGTCGCAGTTTTATCTTGTTTCTGGCTCAGCCAAGCGAAAAACGCACGTACGGTAAAGTATCTGATATTAAAAGATTTGTTTTCAAATTTCCCATCGATACAGTATACAGTGTGGTGACGTTCCTCATGGCTGAGGGAGGACCGTTTACAGAGGCGGTTGGGCCGCGCGCTCTGGTGGCGTGAAGGTACCTCTTACCTTGAAACAATAATGCTTACGAGCTAGCCTGGATGGTAAGGTATCATATCCCAGTAGTCAAATTGGAATATCTGCGTCACCAGGCCTACAATAACGCATACCAATCCTTCGGCCAACTCCCGCCAGAGGGCCAACTTTGAAGCCCTCTGACGGCCTGTTTACCTCTCGGGCGTTGGTCTCCGAATATAAAGTCTGTACGTTACGAACCCCCCTATCGAATAAGAGCAAAATATTTGTGATTGTCAACCGAGAACGTTGATCAATATGCATTTACATTTGCACCCGTCGCGTAACCCTTTCTACACTTATACCTATTTTAGATCGACATCGCCACAGGCCACATACTACGTCCGGTTGACGGATGTTATTCCGTCAACCAAATATATAGGCATTAACAATGGCTTAGTACACACTCATATTCCATCAATCAAGGATTTCTCGTACCTTATTGTGGTACTCGATGGCCTTGAACAACAGATACCATCGATCCGATTTCCCTCACCGTCGCTTGGCGTATGTGACAGTGATGCGGTCATACGCGCGAGCGAGAGGGACTCTTTTTTTGTAGAGGGGGTACTTTTCGTTCGCAAATTCAAGCTTCGACACACACGACAGAGACGCCGTCGTATGCGTGAGCAGGAAAGCTGCCGCAATACCGGTTCGGAGACGCCGCTCTCAGAACTTCCGCGGAATTTTTCGCGCTTTCGAATGAATTCGATTACGCTGGAAATCATGATTAAAGTCGGTTCGATGGTTGCCTATATGTTGTTCCGCTTTGTGATTGCACAAAATGTGCAAATGGGAGCCTTCGCAACAGGCTATGAGCATTTATGTTTACAATTATCACGCCGTTTATGTGCGACTTGTAGCGACATCGATTTACATCCTAATTAATTACCCCTTAAATACCTTAATTACCTTAATTACTATATATCATTAACGCCCGTCGATATGTCCCGCTTTATTATTTCACTAACCCATTGCATATTATATTACATTTACTTATTACATTACAGTTTTATATTACAAATCAAATTACATCGCCCTCTATGTTTACTCTATCTTAATTAACCCTTTACCTAATATGGATTTCTATGGATTTTTAATTACATTACCTTATTCCCTATATGTACATGGTCTGAGACCGACTTATTTCTTCCACAGTTCACCCTGAGAAGTGGTGGGACCTGCCAGAGCAAACTGCGGGACTTCTACATATTTCGGTCATGTGTGGCTTTATCGAGGGGCGTCTATCGTATATCCAGTGGTCGATTTGGTTATGAAAGTCAGACCAAAATGGTTGTCTCCAACTACTCTACCAGGGGGGCACCTACTCAAGGCCTGCAAATTGTGTTCGTGTCAGTAAGCCAGTTTCCATTTTTTTTTGTTCCCTGGGATTTAGATTGAACAAAATCTTATTCAAGTTACTTTTTTATGTTGGGTGTTAGGTTTTAGCTTGTTTTATGGTCTCAAAAACTCACAACGATACGTAGGTAGTAGTCGGTGAGTATACGATTTGCCTAGCATGGTAACCAAATAAATTGTCAAGTGAAATAGAGAATAGGACTGGATCTAAAGATTCAAATGATGGAGTATTGTGTTCATAATATGTAGAAACAAATATACCTCAGGCTGTCTATACGAGTATGGGTAGGTATTAATATCAAATTTTTTTATGCCCAAACTCCCCATTATATTATGTACAGAGTCACTCCAATTCAATTCAGTTTCGTAAAAAATCGTAAAAAAAAGCACAGTAAAAAAAGCAAGTACATGCAACATTTTTTTTTTTTTTTGCAAAACGGCTATTATTTATTCTATGTACCTACCTATCTACAGATAACACTATTCTTCCTAGCCTTGAAAAGAACTTAAAAAACGCGTTTTAACCAATTCGGCATTTTAACTGACGAGGGTTTAAACTAATTATTAGGTAGATAATATAATTATATTTCTCTTAAAATTTTCATTTATTATTGAACAGATTATAAATTTTATATTATTTACAACATTGCTAGTCAATACTTTGAGGAATAATAAATATTTAAAACGGCAATACCGTTAACAGCAATTTTGTCTGTGGTAAAAAAGCACGCGGTGGCTGCTTCCCATCATTAAGTTTACAAAATTCAGAAAAATGGACGTGAAACTTGAACCCGACGAATTGAACGATTATGATGCAGTAGACCAGCATGACGTGCAAATATTAAATCCAAACTCTCCGGAAAACCAAGTAATAAAGCAAGAGGATGAGCAAGATGACAGTTGCACTTTTGAGGTTAGAATTTCAAATCGTATTTCAGTTTATTTTGCTGAAATGAGCGATACAAAACAATCCGTCTTGTCGTCCTACCCTATTTAATAGCAATGCACACATTGTACAGTTAATAACCCATAATAATTTTAATACTATAACCGTGTTTGTTGGACAATTGGTACAATGTAGGGCTACTATTTGACATAACCCATCTCGGTATACATTTTATTCTTAAGGCCATGCATTAGTTGAGGCACGGTCTAAAAAGATCGTTGCTAGGCGATGTGCGGATTGCGGGTCGCGGGTGCAAAAGACGCCTGTCAAACGAAATATTATTTCTCATATAAATCCAACATACGTCCATTTTATGTTCTGTTTATTATTCTATTAGTAACAATAATAATATATTCATTGACATGTTTTCTTTTTAAAGTAAATGGGTAACGTTTTTAGTCATCTTTACACGATTTTAGAATTAATTGGCCCGTCGCCATCACGCTGCAAAGTGACGTATGTCTGACTCGACGTTCTCTCAATGAATGCGAAGCGAGTACAAAATTTCGTCGCGCGTACAGTTGAAAATTATTTGGCGTTTCACTGATGCGTCACCTTAACCTATCTTGAGACCGGTTAGTTCTTTCAATCAAGCCATCAAAAAACGAAGTAGGTTCAATGGTATTCATAAACTTAATACCAAGTAGGTTGCTACCCACAATATGGATTTACAATTAATTTCCTAGATCAGATCAAGTAAGATATTTGTTCATATAAAATTGAATCGATTTTTACTTCTTCTTCCACGGCGTTACATCCTGGGGTGGGATTTGCCCTCTTCCACAACCGCTCTCCACTCACTCCGGTCTCCCGCCACACTTCTCCAGATACCGGGTCTTCCTATATGAAGCCAGTCCTCTTCTACGGCGTCAGCCCATCTCCTTCTTGGTCGGCCTCTGGGTCTCTTCCGTTGGGGTGTAGTCACTTCGTCATGATCCTTGGCGCTCTAACTTCATGTATTCTCTCAACATGTCCCGCCTGTCGTAGTCTCTGGGACTTACAGTATCGTATGATTGTTTGCTGTCCAATCAGCTCTTCTACCCGTGGTTCATTTTTATTCTGTAGTTCCCATTATCCAACGTAGGTGCAAAGATTTTGCGGAGTATTTTGCGCACTAACAGCTAATTTAATTTCCTCGTTTTGAGTTAAACACCAAGTTTCAAAGACATAAGTGACCACCGGCCTTATAATTGTTTTATATAATAGAAGTTTACTTCTTCGGCCTAGAATTTTCGACCCCACCAGTTGTTTGCAGGCATGCCAGCATTTATTCCCGGAGACAAGGCGGATTTTTATGTCCTCTGCTGTCTTATTTTGGGTAATTAGGCTGGATCCGAGATACGTGAACTTGTCCACCCCTTCATATGCATGCTGTCCTATGTCTATATTCAGCAGCGGTACCTGATCGCGTGTGCTGACCATATACTTAGTTTTTGACTGGTTTATTTGCAGCCCAGCGTTTTCTGCTATTATTTTCATAGCGCCACCATGGTCGATCATCCTCTGTTTGGATCTGCTTGTAATTACTTTGTCGTCAGCATAAGCGCGTTATACTATTATCTACCCGTCCTCTTATGTTAGTGTCACGAGCTATGGATTCCACCACAAGGTTAAATACCATAGTGTATAGTGCATCTCCTTGTCTCACCCCTGAATCGATTTTGAAGCTTTCAGTTTGCTCATTTTGCACACGGACAACTGCTTGAGTATCTGTCAGTGTGGTCTTTATTAGCCTTGAGATCAACCCAGATAGGTTGGTGCGCTAAATCAACGGTGGTCCAATGAAGCTGAATCGTTTGTATTTTGTTTTATATTAAATAATAGAACTTTATAGAAAATATTTTTTTTTTTTGAATTTTAGAGCCATTTTTGTGTCAAAGGGAAATCAAAGTTCATATGTCTGAAAAATTGTGATATTATGACCACATCTATTAAGGCTATACTTCAGCTGGGGCACGGTCTAAAATGATCGTGACTCGCGACGCGAAGATTATGCAAATGACGCGTGCAGAATAAAACATAATTTGTCATAAAAATTCAAAATGCGTCCGTTTGATGTTATGTTTATTCTTCTATTCGTAATAATAATAATAACATATTCATTGACATGTTTTATTTTTCAAGTAAATGGGTAACGTTTTTTAGTCATCTTTACACGTTTTAAAAATTAATTCCTCCGATGCCATCACAAAACAAATTGACGTGTTCAGAGCTCCACTATCGCTCTCCGATTGGCAGCGAGTCCAAAATTTCGTCGCACCTATGGTTGAAAATTATTTGCAGTTTCACTGAAATATGCTCTTAATGATTTCAGCATGTACACCCATTGATTTTTTGGGCAGACAAACAAATGTATTAGCTTCTTGCGGATATTTGGTAAACGATTAGTTTTAGATCCGTTATTATGCATCGGCCTATAGCGTCGTGTGTTCCAGGTTCGAATACTGGATCAATACATATTGTTTTTCAATTTGCGTATAGTTCAGAGTATGGGGCTAAAAACTTGAGAAGGTGGCTGTCATCCATTCTTCATAAAAACAAAATCTGTTAATCCAATCCACACTGTGGAGGCCGATATGATCTTTCATAGGATCCATATAATCGTACATGATCGGAAAAAAAATAATTAAAAGCGCTTTCAAATGTAAGATCTCCAAAATGGCATAATCCGCGGTGATGGATAGTATCATCTAAATCGTGAGACCTTAAATACACAAATGAACGATCAGAACTAGTTCCCAAACTAGTACCCAATCTGCAGTCTTGCGGACAGTTGCATTAGGGAGTGTAGCTCTTTTCTGCATAATACATTTATTTCCCTCGGCACGCTGTGGGTGGGTATACTTACTCGCGACTTTCACCATTTCGCTTTGCTGACATTCCATTGTCAAATTTGACTAGTGCAGGGCTGGCTCTCGAGTCTTAATTTGGTAATAATTTATAATTAAATAATAATAATATGTCATCTCACCAACTCATACATACATAATTTTTTTATAGTTTGTCGCTGGAAGCTCAGTAATGGCCAGCATTGCGAGACGCAAATCATTGACAGAGAATACTGATGTACAAGATACTTGGGAAGACATACAGATTGACGAACGAGATATTAAGAAAGATGTCCGAGAATACATAGAAAGGTTTAGTGATATAAACGCCTGTCGTTCTGCTAAACGTGATATTTTTCAATCAAATGTGGGAGACCCTGAACTATTAGAGGCTGTTATGAAATTGGAAAAAATATCGTTTTATAAAAATAATTTTGTGTGTAGTATTTGTTTTGATTATTTCGGATCATTCAACCTACTGAAGCTTCACAAATTATTACATGGAAATACATCGGCGAAAATCAGTAATTCCGATGCAAGACTGTTTAAATGTGTTAAGTGTAATTACTCATGCAAGCGGTTTGGTGACATGAAGGTTCATAAAATGACTCATTCTGGAGAGAAGCCAGTTAAATGTGATGTATGCAATTACTCATGTGTAAGGTCATATACCATGAAGCTACATAGAATGAATCATTCTGAAGACAAGCCATTTAAATGTGATGTCTGTAATTACTCAACTGCAAGGTCACATAACATAAGGATACATAAAATGTCTAACTCTGGAGACAAGCCATTTAAATGTGATGAATGTAATTACTCAACTGCAAGGTCAAGTGACATGAAAGTACATAAAATGACTCATTCTGGAGAAAGGCCAATTAAATGCGATGTGTGAAATGACTCATACTGGAGAGAAGCCATTTAAATGTGATCAATGTAATTACTCAACTGCAAGGTCAAATAACATAAAGGTACATCAAATAACTCACTCTGAAGACAAGCCATTTAAATGTGATGCGTGTAAGTACTTAACTGCAAGGTCAGATAACATGAGAATACATAAAATGACTCACTCTGGAGATAATCTATTTATATGTGATGAATGTAATTACTCAACTGCGAGGTCAAATGACATGAAGGTACATAAAATGACTCATTCAGGAGACAAACCATTTCAATGTGATGTATGTAATTACTCATCTGCAAGGTCAGATACCATGAGAATACATAAAATATCTCACTCTGGAGACTAGCCATTTAAATGTGATGAATGTAATTACTCAACTGCAATGTCAAGAAACATGAAGGTTCATAAAATGACTTATTCAGGAGACAAACCGTTTAAATGTGACGAATGTACTTACTCAACTGCAAGGTGAAGTAACTTGAAGGTACATAATATAATGACTCATTCTGGAGACAAGCCTTTCAAATGTGATGTATGTAATTACTCAACTGCATGGTCAAGTGACATGAAGGTACATGAAATGATTCATTCAGGAGACAAACCATTTCAATGCGATGTGTGTAATTACTTATGTATACAGTCAAGTACCATGAAGAAACGTAAAATGACACTCTGGAGACAAGCCATTTTAACGTATCGTATTCACTTATCTGAAACGTTAGGAAAAATGGTATAACAAAAACGTTTTATACTGAATATAAGCCATTTAAATATTAGGTTTTAATTATTCACATTGCGTGCCGGCAGGTAGCATGTTCTTGCATAAGCTAGTAAAAAGCCATTTTAAGATGATCTATTACAATTACTCATGTGTATGGTCTACTAGCATTAAAATGTATATAATTTAAATATTAAATTGTAAAGCCATTTAAATATTAGGTATTCAATTACTAATCTGTATGGTCAAATTGTCTAAATTTAGATGAATTTGTATGATTTAACAGCATATTGAATTGTGGAGATTAGAGCTTGGAAACTGTATTTTTAAATACTAGTCGTCATAAACTACGGAGTGGCAAAGAACGGTTATCCAGAAAACATTAAAATAATTGAGTTTAATAAAATATGCGTACGCAAAATATTGCATACGTAGTGTATTTGTAAAATTAATTATACTACGTGACTTTAGTCGTGTTTGTTCATTTTGAATTAAATGCTATATCAATAACAAATATACCGAAGTATATTAAAAATAACATGGCTTAATAATCTTATTGTTCAAATTTTATTTTAACATTTAAAGTATGAATAGGTTGGTAGGTACTTTCCGATATTCGTTTAATTTGAGTCGCAGGTAATCACGTGGCCTAAGCTGGTAAAAGACTAAGTTTTTCAGTTAATATTTTAAATTATCCTATAATTACTTTGTTCAAAGGTTTTAAAAATATCGTAATGATTCTATAAGTAATTTAGCAAGAGCCAGATGTATCGTTAACATGATATTTATGTTATAAGTCCCGCGTTCAATGATGATCGCCTATTACAATTATATACTTATTTGAAAATCATTGTTAAGGTAGGTACTCGTACTTAGTTTCACATGATTTATTGGTTTAAAAAAGTAACGTAAATATAGTAGGTAACATCCAGCAAAATAACTACCAATTCTGTTTATCAAAATTATAAGCAATTACATACTGTCACCAAATCAATACGTGCGACCCCCGTCGCGCTAAAGTTGTCTATCCCTGCACTGGACAGGGCAAAGGGATAACGGTTCTTTTAAGAAAGCGGCGGATCGCGGACGTCCCAAGGTCAGCAATGCGACCCTTACCGTACTACCTGCTATCTTGCGCAGAGCAAGTGGATAATAAGGCATCCGATGCAAGAATCGACGTACGTAACGGCGCAAAACCTGACGCTCTCAAAGCCCGGGAAATAGTCATTACCGCTCGAATATCCACTCCAGTTGCCTTAACATTGTAAATGACTGGCGTTCAAGTAAGCCGGCAATAGTGGTTAGGTCGGTATCTTCAAAAGATCGAACGTTTCCCGCCGCAGCTATCGGATGTCAAAAACGGGCATCCTAGCGACATCTCGCGGCGAATAGCGGCGAACTCGGTCACCTGCGTGAGGCATCGCCGTTCTGCACCTATGCGAAGGAAGGCGAACGCTAAGAACCCCAGAACCAGGAGGGCGGAGTGGACGACATCCCATAAGGCCTTCGGCCAGTTTAAATATCCCGCCGACATACCGTGCCGTAGTAAAAAAGGGCCGGGATCTACCTCAGCGGCGGATAGCGGAACTAACGATGGCCGCCGGAGTGCCCCCTCCACGCGGGCGGCACAAAGAAGCTTTTAAAAGAAGCTTGCGCAACTCGAAGAGCTCTCTTTTCTCCTCCGACGCCCTGAAGACCCTACCTGGGTCTCCACAGGACCTTCATCCGAAGGTGCCATCCACCAGCACGCCGCCAAACCCTGAGTACCCTGTATCAATATTTCTTTTGTTAATTTCTCCTTTGTATGACTTATATATTGTATAACTATAACTATATGATATTTCTATAACTATAAGTATAACTTTGTTTGTTAATAACTTTTGTCTTCCCTTTGTTATTCTTTTTATTTCATGTCTAATTTACGCTAATTTATTTCAAGCTTGCCTCCCTTCGGGATTATATAATATTAAAGCCGTGCCCTGTCAGTGAAAAATTAATTCTAGGTGTCATTGGTATTATTTTTTTTAATTGTCATAGTGTAATGGTTTCGTAGCGTATAGGATCCCTTTAATGTTTAAAAGTTTTTTTTTGTATTGCCGATTTACGTGAGCGTTAGATTATTCCGCGGTTGTGTTTAAATTTAATCCCCGCTCTATTAATTAATTTACATGTTAAGGAATTAAGTCTAATTGACCTGTGAGGTTTGTAGTGCGGGATGTGGTACCACAACATACGCTAAGTGAGGTGTAAAGTAGACAATTGTCGTCTTAAATTCTCATATTTCGTCCTTTTTTTTGGTTTAAAAAAGAACGGCGTTTATCGATTTCCTGAACCTGCACTGCCATCTGTAAAAATCAGATAGAGGCGCGTTACCGGGCGCGCGAACCTTTTGGTGTCGATATATCGATTTCTGTGCTTGGCCTTTTTCAGTTCTTTTAAATTGTTCTGTTTACGCATTCCGTTATTCCACCCGGGCAAATTAATCCTACCTAATAAATTAATTACGCCGGGGTAGTTTCCGCGGGACAAAACCGTTCTTCCCGCGCGCAGAAAGGGCATTTCACCTGACGTAATCGTCATATGATCGGAGAGCTTTGTGGTGCCACATCTCACCAAATATACGTATATATAGGGCTTTCTTTGTCTTCGGTTGGTCTAATCATCAATACAACTGCACCCGTCTGACCAGCCAGCTTTTGACGGTCCACAATCCTCGAATATAAATTAAATAAGTATAATTCCTCCTTTTATTTTTATGCTATTGCCATCTGTGCTCAGTCCATAGAACACGAGAAAAATGCACTTGATTAAATAAAATAATTGAGTCAGAAAACCCGCAGGCATACCCCTCCCTGCAAAGGACTTAATTCGAGGATTGTGGGGTGGCTTTGGGTAGCTAAATCTGTATAGCTTCAACCAGCGGTTGTCACACTGGGCGCCTCTGGCCCAGTGCTCCCAAACAAAGCCCTATATTGTTCGCATTTTTTTAGGAATAAATTAGTATGTAATTATTCTTTATAATAGTAAGATTTTCGATCTGATACTTGCGATTTGACGTGTTCCTACGACCATATAATGTGTGCTGTACCTGCGTGATGGATTAACCCCTTCAGGTCACTACGCTTGTAAATTCCTAATATAATAATTGATCGAATGTTCTTGTTTTTATGAAACTGTATGACCAAACCTGTATTTGTAATAAATAAGATTGTAACCTAATATTTCTGTCGTCTACCGCATTAAACGGATCTCTGTTGAGACGATCGAGCGTTTCATTTCGACCACCCGAGTCTCCTCCCCTTCTCAATACCTACTCTCATATTTTGATATTGATCAGAAAAGAATATAATATTTTTGTAATCGATCTCGTATGTTTTTTTGGAAAATGTAGGTAGGTATGCATTTGTCATGTGTAATCCACTTTCAATACAAAAAAACCAAAATAAGGTGTTAAAGAAAGTAAGTATATATTTTATGTTTAGTTATATGACGAAATGTATAATTACACAATGTGTAAAATTCTGAGTTAAACCAATATTTAACAATAATATTTGTTTTAAAATAGGTAATCATCCATTTGAATGAAGTGAAGTCAAAATAATATTTTATTATTAGTTACCTACTAGCAGAAATGCTTTGTTCTGCATGCTTTTTTATTAAGTCAAATTGAGACTACCTACTTTAAAGCGATTTTGTGGGCGATGGGGAAGAGGCATGGCAATATATTATCTTTAAGCTAGGAAACTCCAGCCAAGGATACCTATCCCAAATGTATGTAAGTATGTTTTTGTAACAATATGTCGGTAGATTCTTTCTTTTTTTCAATATTTTTGATAGCAAAATAAATTCTGCTGATAATGTGTTATGTTTATAATATTGTATTTCTGTGTATTTTTTAAAACAAAATAAAAACATGCTATATTTAACATAAACATACCTATCGCAGTTTTATTATTGTCAACATTCACAACTTCATATTATTAATATTACACGTTTCATGTACCTAGGTAGGCACAGCTTAAGTGGATGGACGAGTATTTCAACCTTACCAATGTACATAACGAGTCCACTGACACCATAATCGATTGTGGTTACCCACCAATCATTCTATATTAATTATGTAAATATATTATGTCGCTGTACTTGGATGTTACAAGTACCTATTGTAATTTTAGTTGGTCATTCATTCACTTTTAGCCCTCGAAATAGAAAAAAATTACGAACCGGAGCGCTTGACAGTTTTCTGAAAATATTTACATTATCAAATTTCATGGGTATTTCATAAAAATGAGTGTGTTCTAGTTTCAATTATATGGCCTATCTAGCTCAAACGGTCAAATTATTTTGCCAATTTCACGATCAGGAACAGCGCTCCGGTCCATTTCGAGCCCTGTAATCAATTGTCATTTTAGTTGGAGAGTAGATGACGGATAATCATAATAAATGCTTTGAGGACTCGTCAGTGAATTAAGTGATAGGTACCTGTAATAGGTACCTAACAACATTTTTATACATGAGTTCTCTCATTACAACTTATAGCCCAAAGCCGTATAGCCCAAGTTTAAGCCGTATAGCCCAAGTTTAACAAAGTATGCCGACGGCCGCAATATTGGAAGCACGTTACATTTACGTTGGCAATTTGAAAGCTTATTATTATTATCATACTATAGGCGTAACTATTTGAAATAACGTTTTCTTAATACCTACGTGTTTAACTTTATTTACCTATTCCATATTTCTCCACACAACATCCGTACCCTTTATACAGCACCAAGTAGGGTAAGCCAGTTTCCAATATTTTTTTTTGTTCCCCGGGATTTATATACCTAGGCATAGACCAAAATCTTATCCAAGCTACTTTTTTGTTACAGTTTGTGGTGTTAGGTTTTGGTTTTTTTGTGGTCTCAAAAACTCACAACGATACGTAGGTAGTAGTCCGTAGAGTACACGATTTGCCTAGCATGGTAACCAAACAAATGGTCAAGTGAAATAGAGAATAGAACTGGATCTAAATATTCAAATGATGGAATATTGTGTTCATTTGCAGAAACAAACATACTTCAGGCTGTCTACACGTGTATGGATAGGTATCAAATTGTTGTGTGCCCAAACTCCCCATATTATGTTGAGTCACTCCAATTCAATTCAATTTCGTAAAAAAATGCACATCGTCATTTTCTCTGAATGACGGCGCAATGTGCAAGTACATGCAACATTTTTTTTTTATATAACTTGCAAAACGGCTATTATTTATTTTATGTCCTACCTACATATCTACAGATAACGCCATTCTTCCTAGCCTTGAAAAAAACTTAAAAGGAAGTATTAACCAATTCGACTTTTAACTGACGGTGTTTTAAACTAATTATTAGGGAGATAGATAATATAATAATATTTCTCTTAAAATTTTCAATTATTATTTAACAGGTTAGGTATAAATTTTATATTATTTACAACATTGTCAGTCAATACTTTAAGGAATAATAAATATTTAAAATGGTAATACCGTCGACAGCAATTTTGTCTATGGTAAAAAAGCTCGCGGTGGCTGTTTCCTATCATTAAGTAGGTATACAAAATTCAGAAAAATGGACGTGAAACTTGAACCCGACGAATTGAACGCATATGATGCAGGAGACCAGCATGACATGCAATTATTACATCCAAACTCTCATGAAAACCAAGTAATAAAGCAAGAGGTTACGCTAGATGACAGTTGCACGTTTGAGGTTAGAATTTCAAATCGTATTTCAGTTTATTTTACCGAAATGACCGATACAAAACAATCCTTCTTGTCGTCCTACCCTATTTAATAGCAATGCACACATTGTGCAGTTAATAACCCATATAATACATAAATAATTTTAATATTAAAACCGTGTTTTGTTGGGACAGTTGGTGCAATCTAAGGCTATTATTTTGGCATAGCCTATCCTGGTATACATTAATTCATTCTTCACATATATTGGGACCGATTAGTTCGTTCATTCAATCAAGCCATCAAAAAACGAAGTAGGTTTAATGGAATTCATAAACAGCTATACATTTGTAGATATTGTCAAAGTGGGCGTTAACGCCCCTTGTGGGCGCTGTAGGCTTTCAGGGGTGCAGTAGAAGGCTCAAAGAAAATTAGGGTGCGTTAAGCAAATCTAGAGGTGTATTGGAACCTTCTTTCATTACAACTATTTTCCTAGATCAGATCAAGTAAGATATTTGTTCATATAAAATTGTATATTATAAGATTGTATAATAACTGCCTTCCATTTTTACTTCTTCTTCTTCTTCCACGGCACTACATCCCAGGGTGGGATTTGGCCTCTTCCACAAACGCTCTCCACTCACTCCAGTTTCTCGCCACCTTCTTCAGTTAGCGGGTCTTCCAATATGAAGCCAGTCCACTTCTACGACGTCAGCCCATCTCCTTCTTGGTCGGCCTCTGTGTCTCTTCCGCTGGGGTAGCCACTTCGTCATGATCCTTGGCGCTCTAACTTCAGGCATTCTCTCCACATGTCACGTCCATCGTAGTCTTTGGGACTTACAGTATCTTATGATTGTTTGCTGTTCAATCAGCTCTTCCAACTCATGGTTCATATTTATTCTGTAGTTCCCATTTTCCAACGTGGGTGCAAAGATTTTGCAGAGTATTTTGCGCTCGAAGACAGCTAATTTATTTTCCTCGTTTTGAGTTAAGCACCAAGTCTCACAGCCATAAGTGACCACCGACTTTATAATTGTTTTATATAATAGAAGTTTACTTCTTCGGCCTAAAATTTTCGACCCCACCAGTCGCTTTTAGACATGCCAGCATTTATTCCTGGAGATAAGGCGGATTTTTATGTCCTCTGCTGTCTTATTTTGGGTATTTAGGCTAGATCCGAGATAGGTACGTGAACTTGTCCACCCCTTCATATGCATGCTGTCCTATGTCTATATTCAGCAGCGGTACCTGATCGCGTGTGCTGACCATATACTTAGTTTTTGACTGGTTTATTTGCACCCCAGCGTTTTCTGCTATTATTTTCATAGTGCCACCATAGTCGATCATCCTTTGTTTGGATCTGCTTGTAATTACTATGTACTTAGCATAAGCGCGTTGTACTATTATCTACCCAACCTCTTATGTTGGTTTCACGAGCTATGGATTCCACCACAAGGTTAAATACCATAGTGGATAGTGCATCCTTTTGTCTCACACCTGATTCGATTTTGAAGCTTTCAGTTTGCTCATTTTGCACACTGACAACTGCTTGAGTATCCGTCAGTGTGGTCTTTATTAGCCTTACGAGTTTTAAGGGAATTCCCAGTAATTTTTAGGCTTTGCAGCATCTTATCCCTATTCACGCTGTCGAAAGCTTGTTTAAAATCAATAAACAGTAGGTGGAGTTTCAGGTTGTATTCGTTATTTCGATTTTTATTTCCTATGATAAAATATTTCAAATGTTCTGATACATATGTAGATATTGTCATGTGTCTAGACTGAGCATTGGAGATAAAGAAAGGCAATCAACCATTTCCATGCTCATTACACGCTGGATTTTTTAAAGTTTCTGTCCCAATTAAGCGACGTGATTTACTGTTAGTTCCATGGTTTGGTTTCCGTTTATTGAGATCAACCCAGATAGGCTGGTGCGCCAAATCAACGTTGGTCCAATGAAGCGGAATCGATTGTATTTTGTTTTATATTAAATAATAAACACGAAGATTGTGAAAACAATGCGTGCAGTACAAAACATAATTTGTCATAAAAATTCAACATGCTTCCATTTTATGTTATGTTTATTCTTCTATTCGTAATAATAATAATAACATATTCATTGTCATGTTTTCTTTTTCAAGTAAATGGGTAACGTTTTTTAGTCATCTTTACACGTTTTAAGAATTAATTCCCCCGATGCCATCACAAAACAAATTGACGTGTTCAGAGCTCGACTATCGCTCTCCAATTAGCAGCGAGTCCATAATTTCGTCGCACCTATAGTTGAAAATTATTTGCCGTTTTACTGAAGTATGCTCTTAATGATTTCAGCATGTATACACCCATTGACTTTTTGGGCGGACAAACAAATGTATCAGCTTCTATTTGTTATGGATATTTGGTGAACTATTTATTTTAGATCCGTTATTATGCATTGGCCTATAGCGTCGTGTGTCAGAGGTCATGGTTCAGAGTATGGAGCTAATAGGTTGAGCAAGTCGCTGACATCTATTCTTCGTAAAAACAAAATCAGTTAATACAAACCTCCACATTGTGGAGGCCGGTATGATCTTCCATAGGATCCATATAATCGTACATGATCAGAAAAAAATAATTATAAGCGCTTTCAAATGTATGATCTCCAAAATGGGACAATCCGCTGTGATGAACGCGACTTTCACAATTTCGCTTTGCTGACATTCCGTTGTCAAATTTGACTAGTGCAGGGCTGGCTCTCGAGTCTCCGTTTGGTAATAATTTATAATTAAATAATATGTCATCTCACCATCTGATACTTTCAATATTTTTCTTTTTAGTTTGTCGCTGGAAGCTCAGTAACGGCCAGCATTGCGAGTCGCAAATCATTGACGGAGAATACTGATGTACAAGATACTTGGGAAGACATACAGATTGACGTACAAGATATTAAGAAAGATGTCCGAGAATACATAGAAAGGTTTAGTGATAGAAACGCCTGTCGCACTGGTAAACGAGATTTTTTTGAATCAAATGTGAGAAACCCTGAACTATTAGAGGCTGTTATGAAATTGGAAAAAAAATCCTTTTATAAAAATAATTTTGTGTGTAGTATCTGTTTTGATTATTTCGGATCATTCAACCTACTAAAGCTTCACAAATTATTACATGGGAATACATCGGCGAAAATGAGTAATTCCGTTGCAAGACTGTTTAAATGTGTTAAGTGCAATTACTCATGCAAACGGTTTTGTGACATGAAGATACATAAAATGAGTCATTCAGGTAAAAAAAAGTGTAAATGTGACATATGCAATTACTCATGTGCAAGGTCAGATACAATGAAGAGACATAAAATAACTCACTCTGGTGACAAGCCATTTAAATGCGATATGTGTTTTTACTCATGTTTATATTCAAGTATCATGAAGAAACATAAAATGACTCATTCTGAAGAGAAGCCATTTAAATGTGATGAATGTAATCACTCGACTGCAAGGTCAAATGACATGAAGATACATATAATGTTTCACTCTGGAGACAAACCATTTAAATGTGATGAATGTAATTACTCAACTGCAAGGTCAAGTAACATGAAGGTACATAAGTTGACTCATTCAGGAGACAAACCATTTCAATGCGATGTGTGTAATTACTCATGTATACAGTCAAATACTATAAAGCTACATAGAATGACTCATTCTGGAGAGAAGCCATTTAAATGTTATGAATGTAAATACTCAACTGCGAGGTCAAGCGACATGAAGGTACATAAAATGATTCATTCAGGAGACAAACCATTTAAATGTGATGAATGTAATCACTCGACTGCAAGGTCAAATGACATGAAGATACATATAATGTCTCACTCTGGAGACAAACCATTTAAATGTGATGAATGTAATTACTCAACTGCAAAGTCAAGTAACATGAAGGTACATAAGTTGACTCATTCAGGAGACAAACCATTTCAATGCGATGTGTGTAATTACTCATGTATACAGTCAAATGCTATTAAGCTACATAGAATGACTCATTCTGGAGAGAAGCCATTTAAATGTTATGAATGTAAATACTCAACTGCGAGGTCAGGTGACATGAAGGTACATAAAATGATTCATTCAGGAGACAAACCATTTAAATGCGATGTGTGTAATTACTCATGTATACAGTCAAGTACCATGAAGAAACATAAAAGGACTCATTTTGGAGAAAATCCATTTAAATGTGATGCGTGTAATTACTCATGTATACAGTCAAATACTATGAAGCTACATAGAATGGCTCATTCTGGAGAGAAGCCATTTAAATGTGATGAATGTAAATACTCAACTGCGAGGTCAGGTGACATGAAGGTACATAAAATTACTCATTCTGGGGAAAGGCCATTTAAATGCGATGTGTGTAATTACTCATGTGTACGGTCAAGTATCATGAAGAAACATAAAATGACTCATTCTGGAGAGAAGCCATTTAAATGTGATGAACGTAATCACTCGACTGCAAGTTCAAGTGACATGAACGTGAAATGACTCATTCGGGAGAAAAGCCATTTAAATGTGATGAATGTAAATACTCAAGTGCGAGGTCAAGTGACATGAAGGTACATAATATGACTCATTCACGAGACAAACCATTTCATTGCGATGGGTGTAATTACTCATGTATACAGTCAAATACCACGAAGAAACATAAAATGACTCATTCTGGAAAAAGGCCATTTAAATTCGATGTGTGTAATTACTTTTGTATAGTAAAGTGTCATGAAGAAACATAAAATGACTCATTCAGGAGACAGACCATTTCAATGTGATGTATGTATTTACTCATATGCAAGGTCAGATAACATGAGAATACATAAAATGTCTCACTCGAGAAAAGCCATTTAAATGTGATTAATGTAATTACTTATCTGCAAGGTCAGATAAAATGAGAATACATAAAATGTCTCACTCTGGAAACAAGCCATTCAAATGTGATGAATGTAATTACTCAACTGCAAGGTCAAGTGACATGAAAAAACAAGAAATGACATTCTAAAGAAAAGTCATTTTATTGTGATGTGTGTAATTACTCATGTGTACAGTCAGGCAGCATGAAAAAACATAAAATGACGCATTCGGGAGTTATGCCGTTTAAATGTGATGAATGTAAATACTCAACTGCGAGGTCAGGTGACATGAAGGTACATAAAATGACTCATTCGGGAGACAAACCATTTCAATGCGATGTGTGTAATTACTCATGTATACAGTCAAGTATCGTGAAGAAACATAAAATGATTCATTCTGGAGAGAAACCATTTAAATGTGATGAATGTAGTAAGTATATATAGATATATTGGAAGGTACCTTTCGATATTCGTTGAATTTGAGTCGCAGGTAACGACGTGACCTAAGCAGGTAAAAGACTAAGGTTTTTCAGTTAATATTTTAAATTATCCTATAATTACTTTTTTCCAAGTTTTTAAAAATATCTAAATGATTCTAAAAGTAATTTAGCAACAGCTAGATGTATAGTTAACATAATTTTTATGCCATAAGTCCCGCGTTCATTGATAATCGCCTATTAAAATTATATACTTATTTAAACATCATTGTTAAGGTAGGTACTTAGTTTCCCATGATTTATTGATTTAAAAAAAGTCACGTAAATATAGTAGGTAAAATCCAGCAAAATAACTACCAATTCGGTTTATCAAAATTAAAGGTACCACTGCCTTAAAAATACGGAGGTTTTTAATAGGTAAAGCATACCTACTCTCATCTTTTGATATAGATCAGAAAAGAATATATATTTGTAATCGACTTTTTTCTGAAATTTTGTATATTTGAATGATCGATTCATCGCACGAAATATAATAATTCAAGCACAATACCTACCCCTATATTGTGTGAGATCAGACAGGTGACGAATTTTCTATTATACTCAGTCACTAAACTTTATTAAATGTTTAAAATATCCCTTAAACCTCCTTCAAATCAATTCTAGCGCAAATATGTGTCAAAATCCATATTAAAGTGACTGATCTGCATCACCAAATTATCTTAAAATACACCAAAGACTCATTCTGACACAAAGCCAATATAAGGAATATTTATATTTTGAAAACATCTGAGATAACCAATATGTATGATAGTCCGCCCAGTGAAAGCACACTTAACAACTACCTAATGAGAATTCTAAAAAGATATATTTATTTATTATAGTCCTCCTTAAAATATTGTACTCACATATAACTTTTGTAGATTTATGAATTTCATAGATAGAATCTGTAATAGTTCTCCATTTAATAAAAAAAATATTATAAAATCAACACAGAAAAAACCTGTAAGTAATTGAACATGAAAGAAACCAGTAAGTAAATGAACTAAGCATACTAAAATTACCTATTGAACATTTTTTTTATAATATTAATACTATCGACCGAAGGTACTTGATGGAATTTGAATTCAAATTGTAATGTACAAAACTTAAATCCATTAGAATTCCAATTTCTTATGCATACAGGACTGGTCACACGAAGACACAAAATGAATAATTCTAGTGACAATACATGTACTTTTTTCTATTTTTTATTTACCCATTGATTCGTTCTTTTTGCCGAAAAGTTCAAAGAATGACAGTTCTGATCAATAGCCATTCGAATGTCTCCACACACTCTGGTGACACGAAATCACAATTTGCTCGACATAAAAAATAAACTTTAAACGGTATCACTACCCTGCATGGTAAATCAGCTGAATTTTAATAATATATTAATCAATCCCCGTTGAATATCCATTTTTAAATGCATAATAAATGCTTCCGACTAAATTGATAATAATTATTGGTATCCGGTACCTATAGATGAGTGTTTCACAAGCATAGTGAACCAAGTCCATTCTGGTTATTTTTGAGTAAACTAGTTTTAAACATAATATTTGAGTAATTTCTTATTCTCTAAGGGTAAAATGTCCCTTACATAATAACTTATGTGTAGGTACTCAAAATAATACTTTAGAATTGCAATCATACCCTTACAGAATTAGAAATACTCAAATTTTATGTTTGAACCTAGCTTACTCAAAAATAACCAGAATGGGTTGGTGTTGGTTCACTATGCTTGTGAAACACTCATTATAATATTATTATCAATGACTTTTTTAGTTAAACTGTTATCACATGATACAAAGTATCTATCGGTCTCCTATGTTTTTTGGAAAATGTAGGTAGGTATGCATTTCTCATGTGTAACCTTTTTCAATACAAAAAAACTAAAATAAGGTGTTTATATTTTTTATGTTTAGTTATATGACGAAATATATAATCACACAATGTGTTAAATTCTAAACCAATTTTTAGAGTTAAACAAATGTTTAACAATTATATTTGTTTTAAAATAATCATTCACTTTGTTGAAATGATATCAAAATAATATTTTATTAATAGTTACCTACTACTTACCGGAAATGCTTTCTTCTGCATGCTTTTTTGGTAAGTCAAATTGAGACTACCTACTTTAAAGCGATTTTGTGGGCGATGGGGAAGAGGCATGGCAATATATTATGTTTAAACTAGGAAACCCCATCCAAGGATACCTATCCCAAATTAATGTATCTTTTTATTACAATACATCGGTAGATTCTTTCTTTTTTTTCAAAATTTTGATAGCAAAATAAATTCTGCTCATATATTTTACAATATTGTATTTCTGTGTATTTTTTAAAACAAAATAAAAACAAGCTAAGTATATTGAACATAAACATACCTATCGCAGTTTTATTATTGTCAACATTCACAACTTCATATTATTAATATTACACGTTTCATGTACCTAGGTAGGCACAGCTTAAGTGGATGGACGAGTATTTCAACCTTACCAATGTACATAACGAGTCCACTGACACCATAATCGATTGTGGTTACCCACCAATAATTCTATATTAATTATGTAAATATATTATGTCGCTGTACTTGGATGTTACAAGTACCTATTGTAATTTTAGTTGGTCATTCATTCTCTTTTAGCGCTCGAAATAGAAAAAAAAATACGAACGGAGCGCTTGACAGTTTTTTGAAAATATTTACATTATCAAATTTCATGGGTATTTCATAAAAATAAGTGTGTTCTAGTTTCAATTATATGGCCTATCTAGCTCAAACGGTCAAATTATTTTACCAATTTCACGATCAGGAACAGCGCTCCGGTCCATTTCGAGCCCTGTAATCAATTGTCATTTTAGTTGGAGAGTAGATGACGGATAATCATAATAAATGCTTTGAGGACTCGTAACTCAATTAAGTGATAGGTACCTGTAATAGGTACCTAACAACATTTTTATACATGGGTTCTCTCATTACAACTTTCTGTAGGTACGATAGAACATGACATGTTACTAAGTACTTACTACAGGTACCTACTAATATGTGGTAAATTAATTTTAATGGATTTACCTCAGAACAGTACTAATGTTTTGGAGCAGGGTATATAGCCCAAGTTTAACAAAGTGTGCCGAAGGCCGCAATATTGGAAGCACGTTACATTTACGTTGGCAATTTGAAAGCTTATTATTATTATCATAATATAGGCGTAACTATTGGAAATAACGTTTTCTTAATACCTACGTGTTTAAGTTTATGTACTTATTCCATATTTTTCCACACTACATCCGTACCCTTTATACAGCACCAAGTAGGGTAAGCCAGTTTCCAATATTTTTTTTTCGTTTCCCGGGATTTATATACCTAGGCATAGACCAAAATCTTATCCAAGCTTCTTTTTTGTTACAGTTTGTGGTGTTAGGTTTTGGTTTTTTTGTGGTCTCAAAAACTCACAACGATACGTAGGTAGTAGTCCGTAGAGTACACGATTTGCCTAGCATGGTAACCAAACAAATTGTCAAGTGAAATAGAGAATAGAACTGGATCTAAATATTCAAATGATGGAATATTGTGTTCATTTGCAGAAACAAACATACCTTAGGCTGTCTACACGTGTATGGATAGGTATCAAATTGTTGCGTGCCCAAACTCCCCATATTATGTTGAGTCACTCCAATTCAATTCAATTTCGTAAAAAAATGCACATCGTCATTTTCTCTTGAATGACGGCGCAATGTGCAAGTACATGCAACATTTTTTTTTATATAACTTGCAAAACGGCTATTATTTATTCTATGTCCTACCTACATATCTATAGATAACGCCATTCTTCCTAGCCTTGAAAAAAACTTAAAAGGGAGTATTAACCAATTCGACTTTTAACTGACGGTGTTTTAAACTAATTATTAGGGAGATAGATAATATAATAATATTTCTCTTAAAATTTTCAATTATTATTAAACAGGTTAGGTATAAATTTTATATTATTTACAACATTGTCAGTCAATACTTTAAGGAATAATAAATATTTAAAATGGTAATACCGTCGACAGCAATTTTGTCTATGGTAAAAAAGCTCGCGGTGACTGTTTCCTACAATTAAGTTTACATAATTCAGAAAAATGGACGTGAAATTTGAACCCGACGAATTGAACGCATATGATGCAGTAGACCAGCATGACGTGCAATTATTACATCCAAAATCTCCGGAAAACCAAGTAATAAAGCTAGAGGATGAGCAAGATGACAGTCGCACTTTTGAGGTTAGAATTTCAAATCGTATTTCAGTTTATTTTGCCGAAATGACCGATACGAAACAATCCGTCTTGTCGTCCTACCCTAGTAAAAGCAATGTACACATTGTGCAGTTAATAACCCATATAATACATAAATAATTTTAATATTAAAACCGTGTTTTGTTGGGACAATTGGTGCAATCTAGGGCTACTATTTGGCATAACCCATCTCGGTATACATTTTATTCTTAACTTATCTTGGGACCGGTTTGTTCTTTCAATCAAGCTATCAAAAAACGAAGTAGGTTTAATGGTACCTATTCATAAACTTACTACCAAGTAGGTTGCTACCCACAATATGGATTTACAATTAATTTCCTAGATCAGATCAAATAATATATTTGTTCATATAAAATTGAAGATTGTATAATATTTGCCTTCGATTTTTACTTCTTCTTCTTCTTCCACGGTGCTACATCCCGGGGTGGGATTTGGCCTCTTCCAAAACCTACAGTTACCTCCACAACTATTTCAGTCCGATCGTAAATGTCGATTTTGTATGAAACTGAGCGGCCTACCTATAAACGAAGCTATAATGAAGCGACTTACAGCCACTCAGAGTGAACTATGGATTATTTCTTTCAGGTAGACCAAACGGTCTTGTAAGAAAAATATAAGTAATTAAAATGTCTAGAATTAAAATTAAAAATAAACAATTATATGTAAACGACTTATGTTATATCATTAGCTAAATGTTGTAAACAAATGTCAATTCATAACTAATCCATTTTTGAATTATATAAAATCAAATTTTGTTCACTGCGATGTATTTGCCGCTGAACATTGTAAAATATCTTAAATAAATAAAATATGATAATCGTAATTGACATCTAATGATTGAACATTGTCATTATTAGCTGCGCACACTAGATTTAAATAATAAATTAATGTTATTAATTATAATAAAGTCCGTACGAGTTTAGTACCTACTTTTGTAAAAAGTAGATAAAGGAATTTCGAGAATCAAAAATCTAACAATGTAAGTCTGAGGACATTATTATTTTTTTAATTTACAAATAAAAACTATTTCTTAGATCTGTCAATTAAGCCCTACAGATCATTTTCAAATTGTAAAAAGTTACTCTAAACAGGTAAATTTCAAACCTTATAGACCAATACTTGTAGGAATCTTACTTAGATCTAAAACTTTATCTCGAGTTTATAGTGCCTCATAAATGTAATTGTATAAATTTGAATCGTACCTGCCCCCTGGCGGAGTAGAACAGGTGCGGAAGATACGGGTATAAAAGAAAAGACGAGATTGAATTTTGACTGGGGTATGAAAGTAACATTCCCGACAATGGAAGAGTACAGATACGCCCAAAATCACCTCCAATCCAAGAAAACCTCATACAACACCTACGAGCTCCAGACCGACAAAACGTACAAAATCGTAATCAGAGGTCTAAGCACAAATTTTTCGGAGGCGGAAATTCTAGAGGAACTCCAATTCCTCGACTACCCGGTCATCAATGCCCAAAGGATGAAAAAGGGCCAATCCAGAACCCCCATGCCCCTTGTGCTCCTGAATGTGGAGAAAACGGACAGAGGGAAGGAGGTTTACTACCTCACCTCACTCTTCCAGGTCCGCATCCAAACAGAGCCCCTCAAAAGAAAATCCTCCGCCGGGCAGTGCCACCGATGCCAGGGTTTCAACCACTCGGCCATGCACTGCCACGCCCCCCCCAAGTGCGTAAAATGCGGGGGAGACCACCTCTCCTCCACATGCGCGCACACACGAGAGATGGGCCCAGCTACCTGCGCTAACTGCCAGGGCCCTCATCCCGCAAACTACAAGTTCTGCCAAAGCCGTCCCGGCAGCCAGAACTTCCCCAGACGCCAACCGCTAATGAGCCGGCCGGTGCTGCGTCCAAACGCCTGGACCGCGAGAGCGGCCTCCCAGGCAACTGGCGCCTCCCGTCCCCAGACTCATCCCACTGCCACAAAGGCCCCCATGGCAAAGTCCTCAACTCCCACGTCCAACTTCATCACCCTCCCTCAGGATCATCCGCAGGTACAGCACATATTGATGCTGTCCCAGAGGATGCAGGCCCTGACGGAGGATGTCCATACATCTCTTCAGCTAATCTGCCCAACCCTCTATGGCCGGTAAAATAAAACCAACATCACTTCAGACCGCGTTCTGGAATACTCGAGGTTCACTCCTCAAAGACAAATACGAAATCCGACACTTCCTGCAAGAGCACGACATTGACATTCTTCTCGTCAATGAAACATGGCTCAAACCCTCGCACCGTATTAACATACCGAACTATACTATCCACAGGACCGACAGACTTACTAGAGGTGGCGGAACAGCCATCATCGTAAAATCACATATCGAGCACTGTTCCATACACTCTGAGCCACCCGCGCGCGCAACTCGTCCGGCTATAGAATCCACCTCGATATTAGTCACCACTAAGAATTACGGCTTAGTTAAATTCACAGCTATCTACTGTCCACCGAGACTGAAACCCACCAGGTCAGATTATGATAACTTATTGGACACAAATAATACTCCCACAGTCATAGCCGGAGACTTCAACGCCAAGCACTCCGCTTGGAACAACCGTATGTCAACAGCTCGTGGAGTATTACTATACGATTTCATTCAAGCTAGCCAATCAGTGATAGTCGCACCTCTGTCTCCAACTATGTTCCCAGCGAACAGAGGAATGCCTAGTATTATCGACTTTGCCATCATCCGTAATACCAATTTCATTCCCATCATTCGTACGGTAGATGAACTAAACTCAGATCACAAACCGGTCCTAATGTATCTCGGGGATGCATTAGACCCATTAGCTACGTCACCAGACTCCCAAAGATATAAAGTATCCTGGGAAGACTTTGCCATACATTTGGAGGAACACCACACGATTCCGTTAGATCTCTCATCAACACTTAAGATAGACACCGCAATAAAGGACCTGACGACCTCTATAAACGAGGCAGTCAAATCCGCTTCAATTTTGATCAGTCAGACTGATGACCACAGACCGGACATGCCAAAATCCACCAGACTCAAAATCACGGCAAAAAACCGTGCAAGAAAAATCTCCCAAATCTTGGGCGACCAGCCCTCCCTCCGAAAGTTTAAAAAACTAAGGACGGAGGTGAGAAAACTAAACGCGGAACACGCTAGTGAGACCTGGAACGCCAAACTCACAGAGCTACTAAAGGGTAGTGATCCCTTCTGGAAACTCTCTAAAGCCTTGAGGACAAAGAAATGTCCTATTACTCCTCTGAAAGCACATAATAAAATGGTCTTCACGACTGAGGAGAAACTTGAGGTATTTGCGGACAGCCTCCAAAATCAATTTAGACCCAACGACATAGACACATCTAAAAGGTCCACCAGACGACACCTAAAATCAATTGAAGATAGGGCCTGCGCAATAATACACGATAGGATAGACCCTCCACCAACTCCGATTACCCCAACCTCCACTCAGGAGGTTGAATACTTAATCTCACGACTTAAAAATCGTTCAGCGCCAGGCAAGGATGGGGTTAGTAACCTCACCCTCAAGAATCTACCAGAAAAAGGCATCCTTGCCTTAACAGGTATCTTCAATGCCTGCCTAGAGATGCAATATTTTCCTGATGACTGGAAACTTGCGGACATTATCCTCCTGCCAAAACCCGGCAAGGACCACACACGCCCCGAAAATCATCGGCCGATCAGTCTCCTCCCTACGATGAGCAAGATCTTAGAAAGACTAATAAATGCCAGACTCCAAATCATTATCTATGAGAAGAAACTCATACCAGACGTTCAGCACGGGTTCAGAGCCGGTCACGCTACGAACCACCAACTGCTGCGCGTAACTGAATACATAACAGACGGCTTCAATCACCATAAATCTACAGTTGGATTGTTCTTAGACATTGCTAAAGCTTTCGATAAAGTTTGGGTCGAAGGACTCATAGTTAAACTCTCAGAGGCCGAAATCGAACAACCAATCATTAAAATCCTACACTCGTTCATCACCGACAGACACTTCGCAGTCAAACTGTTCGGAGAAAGATCCTCAATCAGACCCACAAGCGCCGGAGTCCCACAAGGATCCGTGCTCGCCCCGTCTCTGTATAACCTTTACACAAGAGACATTCCAATCCCCACAGACACCTCAGCAGATTCATGCATAATAGCACAATATGCAGACGACACAGCGATCCTCTCCAGATCGATGCACAGGGATAGAGCTACTTTATTGGTCCAAAGGTCGGCCGACCAGGTCTCCGCCTGGTGCGACAAATGGCGCATAAAAATAAACGCAGACAAAAGTAAAGCCATTTGCTTCATGCGCAACTTCAAAAAACGTAAAAGTAAGCGCAAACATTCAGACCTGAAAATGCATAAAACTAAAATCCCTTGGTCCAATACGGTCAAATATCTTGGTCTTACGCTAGACACAGCACTCAATTTTTCCAAACACATTAGCGATAAAAGACGCCAAGCCGACATAGTCTTAGCTAAGCTCAAACCCATGATAGGACATAGGAGCAAGCTTGCCTATCGCAGCAAGCTGCTATTATACACAGCTATCGTTCGCCCTCTCATGACCTACGCGTGCCCCGTCTGGGCATTCGCCGGCCTAAAATATATCAACAAACTCCAAATCGCCCAGAACAAAACTCTCAGAGCAATTACAAACGCTCCCTGGTTCGTCAGGAACACAACACTTCACAGCGATCTTAACTTGGAAACCCTCCAAACCCACATCCTCAAGCTCACGAAGCAATTCTACAGCTCCATCAACAACCATCCCAACACGACAATCAAAGACTTATTACAGTACGACATACACGCTCACTACCAATTTGACCGACCTAGGAGGGTACTTCTACTAATTCCCCCCTCCCCTAAATAAATAAATAAATATCCTTTTTCCTCACACTCTCTCTACTTGCATATTCTTTTTCTTCTTGTACTTCTCTATTATGATTACAGATCCCTTGCCACTCAACCTAGACCGACCACCACCCAGGATGGCCGGACGACCCAGGAGGGTACTTCTAATAAATCCCCCCTCCCCTAAATAAATATCCTCTTTCCTACATTCTTTTCTACTTTGCACTCTTTTTTTTGTATTTTTTCTCCCTACAGATTAAAACCACAGCGGAGGGGTTTTTGGCCGGTTGTGGGCTTGCTCACCTCCGGAGTTTTTCCCCCCTCTGCGGCTCAAATTTTGATGAGCAAACGGGCTAAGACCCGAAGTAACACACGATAAAGATGCGATTGAGGATGCTGATTGCTTTTTTTTTGGCCTTCTCTCAGTCTTCGTGGGAGCACTCACCTGGTGCGGAAGAAGATGACCCCGGCTCTGGATTCGGATTGGACGAACGCCAGACCCCATGACTGAATGCTGGTATCCGCAGAACCGGACAGAAGCGTGACGTGGGGTGGGGAGATGTTGGAGGCCTGTGCGGCGGCGGTCCTTGTTGATTGCTTTCTTTTTCTTATTATATACTTACTAGAGATTCCCTCACCCAGATCCCAAACCTGGTCTCGACTGGTCGCGAAGCCACCGAGGCCGGGTCCTTTCAACCACAAATCATGCTTCACTCCCGATAGGCACCACATATAAAGGGGATAGACTATAAAATCGTCTAGGTGGCCCAAATATAAAAGCACATTACCCTAAGCAAGCAGAATTTTGACTCATTCCTTTTACTATGATATGCCCGAACAGTTGATTCTGTCATGCGTATTAGTAATACGCACCGTTTTAAACCGACAATTTTTCATTTTTCATTATTGTTATCCTGATAAATGAATCAAAAGATATTTATTCAATCTATGTCAAAAGTACTAGAAGGACTTTTGCGATAATTACGAAACTTGTTTCACCTATAAATACCTGTAGGCCGCTCATTTCTACCTTATTAAATACTCATAATTTTCCGGTAAAGCCCAGAAATAAACTGCTTTTCTGTAATTGGTCCAAGGATCTGGCTCTTGGTCTGATGGAGGAGGTAGAAAAACCGCCCCATTGGTCTACTTTTCGCGTGTGAACACGCCCCGAAAATTCATGTACGACTTTTTCCTATCTTTTTCTGTATTTTAAGTTAATAAAATCTATATTTCAATGACAAGTATTTCTTAATCAAAATTATGAACGATTCTTGAGATAATCATTGAAAACATCAATTTAGAGTGGGTGATTTTTGCATCTGTGGCGTCAATTTTCGGTGAGACGCCATCTGAAGGGTATAAAAAGACGTGTTTTTCTATACAAAGTCAGTCGTCGAACTTCATCATTAGAGGAAAGTCCTCTGAACCTGTGTAGCTGTTGATCAAAAACACAATCTCGTAGTTTTGAAAATTCATCGGGAATTTTCACACGAAAATAACGTCGCGTCATATTCGTGACGTTCATCGTAAAACGCGTCGGCGGAAAATATTCGTAGATAGACGGATACGTCATTAAGTACTTCGCGAATTATCTATAAATGGAACATGGTTTCCCAAACTTTATAGTCGGCGAATCATTTATATATAAGTGTGCAGCTATACACATAAATAAATATAAAAATAAGTACGATTAGTTTTTATATTATAAATTAATAAAATAAGTTTATAAAATAATTATAATAATTATTTAAAGTTAAAATATTATAATGTTTTAATCGTTTATAAATGTTAACTATAATAAATTGATCTATAGAAAGATAATTTAATAAATATTTAAAGCTGTGTTACCAAGGAGATTTATTTTGAAATAATTCCGCGATCTTTTTCACGGTGAAATAATCCGCTATAAGAACCGAGTGACAGTCAATCAGCTGTTTTTGACATTTCGTACATGTGGTTACGAAATAAAATTAAATTAGGAGTTAATAAAGTATTTAAAAGATCCTGGCGTCAACCTACTACTAGGTGGCGATTCTTTTTGGTCAATTAATTTAATAATATTGTTATGATGTGCTTAATATTGTCGAAAAGAACTTTAGTTGACTACTCCCTCCTACTTAAGACTGAGCTAGCTTAAGCAAAGGTTCTCAACCTGGTCTAAGGGCTGGACGTATTTCATCACTATGTGTATGTATGTATTTGTAGAAGTTTATATAAAATATAAATCATTTTTTTTTGACAATTTTAGAGCCATTTTGTGTGTCAGAGGGAAAAACAATTACCTTTGTCTGAAAAATTGTATAATTATGACATCATATAATGTAGGTACTTACTAATGATTTCAGCGTGTACACCCATCGACTTTTTAGGCGGACAAACAAATCGTCGCTGTAGGATTGGTTTCCCGAATAGACCAAATGTTCAGTAGACGAAAAACAAATTTCATAATCCTATATCTAAATACATGGAGATATTTAAATTGTTATTTTTACAGCATATGAATGATGTATGCATTACCATTACAAAGTAATTTAAAGAAAGGGATGGTTCTAGTCCAATTAATTACAAAAAAACATTCTGCGTTATAAGATCGATTTCGACAAAAACGGATATTCGGGAAACCAATCCTATAGCGACGAAATGTATCAGCTTCTTGCGAATATTTTGTAAACGATTAGTTTTAGATCCGTTATTATGCATCGGCCTATAGCAGGGGGGGGCAAACTTTTTGGATGGAGGGCCAAATTCAAGAATTCAAAATGAGTGGCGGGCCGCAAGTAAAATACCATTTTTAGATATACACTATTTATTATCACGAAAAATAAACATTACAAAAAAATTAATTAGAAGAACGAAACTGTTTTTTTTAACATTTTTTAAATTCAGGTGTTAATTTTGTAGTTGATATTCTCAAAACTGCTTGTAAATGGGCATCGGAGATATTTGATCGTAAAGAATTTTTATTGAGGTTCATGATCGAAAATGTTTGTTCACATATATAGGTTGATCCAAAAATAACGAACATTTTTCTTGCATAATCTTTAAGTTGGTCGAATTTGTCTGAATTAAGGGCTTTGTAAAATTTGGAGATTTCTTCACGACGATGCAATTCTCTTAAATCAGTGTCACACTGCAGATCAATAATCTTACGTTGTAGCTCTGTCGGTACACCATGCCCCCCACATCTTGACGCGGGCCCCGAAGCCAGGGTCTTGGGCGGGCCCCCTACCTATCGCTATGGTTAAAGGCAGTCTGACGCTCTCCAGTATTGTTTTTCAAATGGTGTTCGAGGTCAAATAAAATTCAGTGTAATTTAGCGATTTTTTAACACAGTATTTCTCAACACGTCCCAACAACTATATGTTTCAAAATGGTAATAAGTTAGAAGTAAGCTAGCGCCGCAGGCGACTTTTTTTTGCTATTAGAGCAAAATTAAGATGTGTGTTTATCTCATTTATCTGGTCGACCCGTCACGCTGCCCCCCCCCCTGAGCCCGGGCCTTTAGGCTAGAGCCCTGTCAGCTCCCCCCTTGTGGGGGCCATGCGGTACACTATCAATATCTATTGAAAATGGATTGCGTACTATTGCTAAACTTGTTTCAATTTTTTGGAAGTCACCAAATCTTTGTGAAAAATCGTCATTCAGAGCTTTAATAATTTTACCATATTATTCAAATTTATATTCTGGTATATTCAGCAACTTCAAAGTTGGAAAGTGGTCCACGTTGTTATTCGATATTTGTCGAAGGATTAACTTGAGTTTTAATTGAAATCCAATCAAACTTTTTACCATATCATGGGCATATATTTTTTTTCCTTGCAACGCGGAGTTAAAAGTATTTAAATATGTCACGATGTTCAACGTCGAAAATATTGGTTACATAGTGTGAGACGAGACGGAAAGAAGACGTACCTACTGAGATAACACATTTACGAAACAACAAATTCTTCAAATTTTAATCTATTGTCAATATTTCTTAAAAAATTATAAAAAAGTTATTCGTAATCAGAAGTACAATTAATGATGGCGGGCCGCAAAAAAATACACGGCGGGCCACATGCGGCCCGCGGGCCGCAGTTTGCCCCCCCCCTGGCCTATAGCGTCGTGTGTCCCAGGTTCGAATACTGGGTCAATACATATTGTTTTTCAATTTGCGTATAGTTCAGAGTATAGAGCTAATAGGTTGAGCAAGTGGCTGACATCCATTCTTCGTAAAAACAAAATCTGTTAATACAAACCTTTACATTGTGGAGGCCGGTATGATCTTCTATAGGATCCATATGATCGGACATGGTCGGATAAAAATAATTATAAGTGCTTTCAAATGTAAGATCTCCAAAATGGGATAATCCGCGTTGATGGATAGTATCATCTAAATCGTGAGACCTCAAATACACAAATGAACGATCAGAACTAGCTTGAAATAAAAAAAAGTCTCTCGCCAAGATAGAATGTGAAACGGGATATTTAACATCATAAAGCAACGGTAGTAATTGCTGCACAAGAAACCCAATCTGCAGTCTGACATTGCGGACTGTTGCATTAGGGAGTGTAGGCTCTTTTCTGCATAATACATTTATTTCCCTTCGCACGCTGTGGGTGGGTATACTTACTCGCGACTTTCACCATTTGCTGACATATCAATTTATTTTCATTCCATTATATTTCACTAGTGCAGATCTGGCTCTCGAGAATTCATTTAGGAATAATTTATAGGTAATAAATAATATGTCATCTCACGAACTGACGCTTTCAATATTTTTCCTTTTAGTTTGTCGCTGGAAGCTCAGTAACGGCCAGCATTGCGAGACGCAAATCATTGACGGAGAATACTGATGTACAAGACACATGGGAGGACATACAGATTGACGAACAGGATATTAAGAAAGATGTCCGAGAATACATTGAAAGGTTTAGTGATATAAACGCCTGTCGGACTGCTAAACGTGATATTTTTCAATCGAATGTGGGAAACCCTGAACTATTAGAGGCTGTGATGAAATTGGAAAATAAATCATTTTATAAAAATAATTTTGTGTGTAGTATCTGTTTTGATTATTTCGGATCGTTCAACCTACTAAAAGTTCACAAATCATTACATGTGAATACATCGGCGAAAATGAATAATACCGTTGGAAGACTGTTTAAATGTGACATATGCAATTATTCATGTGCAAGGTCAGATGCAATGAGTATACATAAAATGTGTCACTCTGGAGACAAGCCATTTAAATGTAATGAATGTCATTACTCCACTGCAAGATCAAGTGACATGAAAAAACATAAAATGACTCATTCTGGAGAGAAGCCATTTAAATGTGATGTGTGTAATTACTCAACTGCAAGGTCAAATAACATGAGAATACATAAACTGTCTCACTCTGAAGACAAGCCATTTAAATGTGATGAATGTAAATACTCAACTGCATGGTCAAGAGAAATGAAGGTACATAAAATGACTCATTCCGGAGACAAGCCATTTAAATGTGATGAATGTAATTACTCAACTGCAAGGTCAAGTGACATGAAAAAACATAAAATGACTCATTCTGGAGAGAAGCCATTTAAATGTGATGTGTGTAATTACTCAACTGCAAGGTCAAATAACATGAGAATACATAAACTGTCTCACTCTGAAGACAAGCCATTTAAATGTGATGAATGTAAATACTCAACTGCATGGTCAAGAGAAATGAAGGTACATAAAATGACTCATTCCGGAGACAAGCCATTTAAATGTAATGAATGTAATTACTCAACTGCAAGGTCAAGTGACATGAAAGTACATAAAATGACTCATTCTGGAAACAAGCCACTTAAATGTGATGTGTGTAACTACACAACTGCAAGGTCAAACAATATGAAGATACATAAACTGTCTCATTCTGGAGACAAGCCATTTAAATGTGATGAATGTAAATACTCAACTGCATGGTCAAGAGAAATGAAGGTACATAAAATGACTCATTCCGGAGACAAGCCATTTAAATGTGATGAATGTAATTACTCAACTGCAAGGTCAAGTGACATGAAAGTACATAAAGTGACTCATTCTAGAGAGAAGCCATTTAAATGTGATGTGTGTAACTATTCAACTGCAAGGTCAAGTAACATGAAAGAACATAAAATGACTCATTCTGGAAACAAGCCATTTAAATGTGATGAATGTAAATACTCAACTGCATGGTCAAGAGAAATGAAGGTACATAAAATGACTCATTCCGGAGACAAGCCATTTAAATGTGATGAATGTAATTACTCAACTGCAAGGTCAAGTGACATGAAAGTACATAAAGTGACTCATTCTAGAGAGAAGCCATTTAAATGTGATGTGTGTAACTATTCAACTGCAAGGTCAAGTAACATGAAAGAACATAAAATGACTCATTCTGGAAACAAGCCATTTAAATGTGATGTGTGTAACTACACAACTGCATGGTCAAGAGAAATGAAGGTACATAAAATGACTCATTCCGGAGACAAGCCATTTAAATGTGATGAATGTAATTACTCAACTGCAAGGTCAAGTGACATGAAAGTACATAAAGTGACTCATTCTAGAGAGAAGCCATTTAAATGTGATGTGTGTAACTATTCAACTGCAAGGTCAAGTAACATGAAAGAACATACAATGACTCATTCTGGAAACAAGCCATTTAAATGTGATATGTGTAACTACACAACTGCAAGGTCAAACAATATGAAGATACATAAACTGTCTCATTCTTGAGACAAGCCATTTAAATGTGATGAATGTAATTCCTCAACTGCATGGTCAAGAGAAATGAAGGTACATAAAATGACTCATTCCGGAGACAAGCCATTTAAATGTGATGAATGTAATTACTCAACTGCAAGGTCAAGTGACATGAAAGTACATAAAATGACTCATTCTGGAGAGAAGCCATTTAAATGTGATGTGTGTAACTATTCAACTGAGCAAGGTCAAACAACATAAAGATACATAAACTGTCTCACTGTGGAGACAAGCCATTTAAATGTGATGAATGTAATCACTCAACTGCAAGGTCAAGAGAAATGAAGGTACATAAAATGACTCATTCCGGAGACAAGCCATTTAAATGTGATGTGTGTAACTATTCGACTGCGCAAGGTCAAACAACATAAAGATACATAAACTGTCTCACTGTGGAGACAAGCCATTTAAATGTGATGAATGTAATCACTCAACTGCAAGGTGAAGAGACATGATTGTACATAAAATGACTCATTCAGGAGACAAGCGATTTAAATGTGATGAATGTACTTACTCAACTGCAAGGTCAAATAATATAAGAATACATAAAATGTCTCACTCTGGAGACAAGCCATTTAAATGTGATGAATGCAATTACTCAACTGCAAGGTCAAGTAACATGAAAGAACATAAAATGACTCATTCTGGAAACAAGCCACTTAAATGTGATGTGTGTAACTACACAACTGCAAGGTCAAACAATATGAAGATACATAAACTGTCTCATTTTGGAGACAAGCCATTTAAATGTGATGAATGTAAATACTCAACTGCATGGTCAAGAGAAATGAAGGTACATAAAATGACTCATTCCGGAGACAAGCCATTTAAATGTGATGAATGTAATTACTCAACTGCAAGGTCAAGTGACATGAAAGTACATTAAGTGACTCATTCTAGAGAGAAGCCATTTAAATGTGATGTGTGTAACTATTCAACTGCAAGGTCAAGTAACATGAAATAACATAAAATGACTCATTCTGGAAACAAGCCATTTAAATGTGATGTGTGTAACTACACAACTGAAAAGTCAAACAATATGAAGATACATAAACTGTCTCATTCTTGAGACAAGCCATTTAAATGTGATGAATGTAATTACTCAACTGCATGGTCAAGAGAAATGAAGGTACATAAAATGACTCATTCCGGAGACAAGCCATTTAAATGTGATGTGTGTAACTATTCAACTGCAAGGTCAAACAACATGAAGAAACATAAAATGACTCATTCTGGAGAGAAGCCATTTAAATGTGATGAATGTAATCACTCAACTACAAGGTCAAGAGACATGATTGTACATAAAATGACTCATTCAGGATACAATCCATTTAAATGTGATGAATGTAGTTACTCAACTGCAAGGTCAGAACATGAAGGTGGAGACGAACCATTCAAATGTGATGTATGTCATTACTCAACTGCATGGTCAAGTACCATGAAAACACATAAAATGACTCATTCTGGAGAAAAGCCATTTAAATGTGATGTGTGTAATTACTCATCTGCAAGGTCGGGTGCCATAAAGCTACATAGAATGACTCATTCTGGAGACAAGCCATTCAAATGTGATGTATGTAAATACTCAAATGCATGGTCAAGTGACAGAAAGGTACATAAAATGACTCATTCAGGAAACAAACCATTACAATGCGATGTGTGTAATCACTCATGTACACAGTTAAGTACCATAAAGAAACATAAAATGATTCACTCATAAGCTATGTAAATGTGCAGTTTTATTTATCCATATTGCGTACCGGCAGGTAGCATCTTCTTGCATAAACTGACTAATTCTGGTAAAAAGTCATTTAAAAATGATGTATTACAATTACAATGTGTATGGCCAACTAGCATTAAAATGTAATAATTTAAATATTAAATTGTAAAGCCATTTGAATGTCAGGTATTCAATTACTACTCTGTATGGTAAAATTGGATCAATTTGGAGGAATTCGTACGTATCAACAGAATATACTGTATATTAGCAGCGATCACTCCGAATTGTGGACATTAGAGCTTGGAAACTGTATTTTTCAATGCTCGTCGTCATAAACTATGGAGTGGCAAAAAGCGGTTGTCCAGAAAACAATAAAATGAATTGAGTTTTAAATATGCGTATGCAATATTTTGCATACGTAGTGTATTTGTAAAATTGATTATACTAAGACAATACGCGACTTTAGTCGTGTTTGGTCGTTTTGAATTTAAGGCTATATCAATAACAAATATACCTCAGTAGATTAAAAATAACATGGCTTAACAATCTTATCGTTTAAATTGTATTTTAACATTCAAAGTATATCTATATATATCGGTAGGAACCTTTCGATATTCGTTGAATTTGAGTCGAAACACACAGAACTATTGAGAATTGTAAATTTTCTGAAAAGGTATATTTGTTATTATAGTTCTAATAAAAATATTTTACTCACATATAACTTGTCTAGATTTATAAATTTCTTTGATAGAATTTGCAATAGATCTCCGTTTAATAAAAAAATTATATAAAATCAACACAGAAAAACCCAGTAATTTAACACAAAATCTTAAAATTGAACATGAAAGAAACCAGTAAATGAACTAAGCATACTAAAATTACCTATTGAATCAAATTTCTTATATTATTAATAGTATCGACCGAAGGTACTTGATGGAATTTGAATTCAAATTGTAGGTAATACTTTATACAAAACATAAATCCATTACAATTCCAATTTCTTATGCATACAGGACTGGTCACGCGAAAACACACAAAATGAAATACCTAATTCTAGTGACAAGACATGTATTTTATTTTTATTTTTTATTTACCCATTGATTCGTTCTTTTTGTCGAAAAGTTCAAAGAACGACAGTTCTTGTGGATAGCCGTTCGAATGTCTCTACACACTCTGGTGACACGAAATCACAATTTGCTCGATATAAAAAATAAACTTTAAATGGTTTTACTACCCGGCATGGTAAATCAGCTGACTTTGAATAATATATTAATGAATCCCCGTTGAATATCCATTTTTTAATGCATAATAAATGCTTCTGACCAGGGCTTTTTTTCCATTTAACGCGGTGGAACGGCGTTCCGGCACCTTTTTTCACGGTTTTATTTCAAAATCAATTAAACGAAAAAATATTTGCGCTTAAGTAATTACAATAATAATTCGTTAAAATGATAAAATAAGGTACAGGTGGAAGCCATTTTGAATGTTGGCGTGTTAGTGTTAGTGAAGTAACCGTATAGTTTAAATAGCAAACATGCGTATGTAACTAGCTTCATACGTATGCTGCGTATTATGATTTTGACAGTTTGACGTTTATCGCATGGCAGCATCTGCGTATATTGTTATTTACGTTTGTTTAGTCAGTTTGTGTTACGATTACGTGTTGTGCAACTATTTTATATATTATTTAGTGCAACCCCAAGTTTAAATATGAAAAAAATTTCCTGTTACTTCTCAACCACCGGCAGCGGCGCCGATTCCGCAAATAAAAAGCTCAAAACAGAAACGATGACAGAAGATATGGAAATATCGGTACATGTAGATGTTCCTGAATCATCTCTAGCTGATCTCGTATTTTATTGTTTCTGTAGCTTTGTTTTGACTAAAATAAAAAATTATCGTAAAAATCAACCTTTTTTGTTCGCTTCGTGGCATAGCTCCTTTAAATTTCATTTAAGTGACATTTGAATATAATTTTATTTAGTAAAAAGCTTGACATAAAGTGAGTTCCGGCACCTTTTTTTTTAAAAAAAAGCCCTGCTTCTGACTAAATTGATAATAATTATGGAGCTTTCAAAATGGTTACTCATTCTAATGTGCGTTAAAACAAGCAACCAACTAGGTATAATTACAATAACTACTGACTTGTCAGGTATATATTATTATCAATGATTTTAGTTAAACTGTCAACACATGATTCAAAGTATCTATCTGCTTTTATTTTATTATTTTATTTCATTGCTTTTATTATTTTATTACTTATTGTATTGTTAACTCACACTTCTCTGTAATTTTATTTTTAAAATTATTAACACTTATTTTATGTCCTCGTGAACGCTTTGAATTTATAATTTGTTATGTTCATTATATATTATGTTAAATAAATAAATTTGATTTGATTTGATTTGATCTCGTATGTTTTTTGGATAATGTGAGTAGGTATGCATTTCTCATGTGTAATCCTTTTTCAATATAAAAAAAACAAAATAAGCTGTTTATATTTTTTATGTTTAGTTATATGACAAAATGTATAATTACACAATGTGTAAAATTCTAAACCGTTTTTTTGAGTTAAACCAATATTTAACAATAGTATTTGTTATAAAATAGGTAATCATTCATTTGAATGAAGTGTAGTCAAAATAATGTTTTATTAATAATTACCTACTAGCAGAAATGCTTTGTTCTACATGCTTTTTTATTAAGTCAAATTGAGACTGCCTACTTTAAAGCGATTTTGTGGATGATGGGGAGAGGCATGGCAATATAAAAAACTAGAAAACCTCAGCCAAGGATACCTATCCCAAATGTATGTATGTTTTTATAACAATAAGTCGGTAAATTCTATCTTTTTTTAAATATTTTTGATAGGGAAATAAATTCTGCTCATAATGTTTATAATATTGAATTACTGTGTATTTTTTAAAGCAAAATAACAATAAGCTTTATTTAACATAAACATACCCATCGCAGTTTGATTATTGTCAACATTCACAACTTTATATTATTAATATTACACGATTCATTTAGATAGGTACAGTTTAAGTGGATGGACAAGTATTTCAACCTTTTCAATGTACATAACGAGTCCACTGACACCATAATCGACTGTGGTTACCCACCAATCATTCTATAATAATTATGTAAATATATGTCACTGTACTTGGATGTTTCAAGTATAAACCGTGCTCGACAGTTTTCTGGAAATATTTACATTGTTATCAAATTTTATGTGTATTTCATAAAAATAAGTGTGTTCTAGTTTCTATTATATGGCCTATCTAGCTCAAACGGTCAAATTATTTATTCCTCGAAACGGAGGGATAATTTTACCGATTTCACGAACAGGAACGGCACTCCGGTCCATTTCGAGCCCTGTAAATCAATTGTCATTTTAGTTGGAGAGTAGATGGATAATCATAATGAATGCTCCGAGGAGTCGTCATTGAATTACGTGATAAGTACCTGTAATAGGTACCTAACAACATTATTCATGCATGGGTTCTGTTATTACAACTTCCTGTACGATAGAATGTGACATGTTACTAAGTACTACATCTACCTACTAATATATGGTAAATTAATTTTAACGGATTTAGCATTAAACAATAAGAAATGTAAAAGCCATCGCAGTGAACTAATGTTTTGAAGCGGGGTATTTTATGGCGGTCAGGCCGTATAGCCCAAGTTTAACACAGTGTGCCGACGGCCTCAATATTGGATGCACGCAGTGGCGCACCCAGGATTTAATATTGGGGGGGCCCAAGGAGGAGAATGTAAATTAGTCCTATAAGCTCTTTTTCTTCTTCACAGCTTAATTTCTCGTTTATCGGTCTTTTGTCTATTGCACTCAATGTACCTACACCATGGTCCCCACATCCTAAAGCGGGCCCTCAGGCTAGGATATTTGGGGGTGCCCTTACCTACCGCTAAGATTAAAGGCAGTGTGAAACACTACATTAACGTTTTTTAAATTGTGTTTTAGTTCGATTTTTAATACATCTACTTTAATAATGGAGCTGTCGAGTATTGACACATAATAATCAAAAAATATACTCCACAATCATATAAGTAATTGAAAATGTTCATGGCCATGAAGTATAATAGTGCCGCAGGCGACTTTTTTACTATTACAGCTAATTTATTATGTGTGTTTATCTCACTTATCTGGTCAACCCGACACGCCGGTCCCCACAGCCCGGGCCCATAGACTAGAGCCCTGTCAGCCCTCCCCAGCCATGACCTACACCACTCCGGAATTCGGGTGGACACCGAGAATGTTTTGACAGTTCCATTAAGGATTGGGTTTCTAAAAAAACCTGACATTAGTGTTTCGAAATTTTTGTGTTAGAAATTTAAATCTTAAAAATTTTTCTAAAAAGGGTGCTGGAGAAATATTACAATTAATTGTTTTATTTATCCAAGCCCAAAGGTATGGTTTATTGGCTTTCAATTTCAATGTTTAAAATCATTCTAAAAATTTTCATTTTTGGGGGGTGACAGGGCCCATTGCCCCCCCCCCCCCCCTCCTGGGTGCGCCACTGGATGCACGTTACATTTAAGTACCAAACTTGAAAGCATATTATTATCATATAGGCGTACCTATCAACAATAACGTGTTCTTAATATCTTCGTGTTTAAGTTTATGTATTCCATATTTTTCCACACAGCTTTTATACCTCACCAAGTAGGGTAAAGTGAAATGGAGAATAGAATTGGATCTAAATATTCAAATGATGGAATATTGTGTTCATTTGCAGAAAGAAACATACCTCACCTCAGGCTGTCTACACAAGTATGGGTAGGTATTAACATAAAATTTTTGTATGCCCAAACACCACCCCATATTATGTAAAGAGTCACTCCAATTATTCAATTCAATTTCGTAAAAAATTCACATCGTCATTTTCTCTTGAATGATGACGCAATGTGCAAGTACATGCAACATTTTTTTATATATTTTGCAAAACGGCTATAATTTATTCTATGTACCTTACCTATCTACAGATAACACCATTCTTCCTAGCCGTGAAAAGAACTTAAAAAAACGCGTTAAACAATAATTCGGCATTTAACTGACAGTGTTTTAAAACAATTATCAGGTAGGTAGATATTATAATTATATTTCTCTTAAAATTTACATTTATTATTGAACAGATTATAAATTTTATATTATTTACAACATTGTCAGTCAATACTTTGAGGAATAATAAATATTTAAAACGGCAATACCGTTAACCTGTGGTAAAAAACATGCGGTGGCTGCTTCCTTTCATTAAGTTTACAAAATTCAGAAAAATGGACGTGAAACTTGAACCCGACGAATTGAACGATTATAATGCAGTAGACCAGCATGACGTGCAAATATTACATCCAAACTCTCCGGAAAACCAAGTAATAAAGCGAGAGGATAAGCAAGATGACAGTCTCACTTTTGAGGTTAGAATTTCAATTCGTATTTCAGATTATTTTACCGAAATGACCTATACAAAACAATCCGTCTTGTCGTCTTACCCTATTTACTTAGATTATAGAAAAATATAGATGGAGCTATTGCATGTGTTTGTCCTCCAAAACATGACGAACTTTTTCATGCACATGCCTCGTCCCCTTCACGCTTCCTCCGCGACCCTTTCCTGGGTTATTCGAAAATATGTGTGACAGTGTGCGTGTCGTAGTGTTGCCAGATATCGAATATTTATTCAAATGTTATAATTTTACAAGCGATGTTTTTATAAATTATATTATGGCAACACTGGCGTGTTGGCTATGCACTTGGTAAAACATTACTCACTAAAATCAGCTAATGCGGAGGGCTTGCCTATTTAATAGCAATGCACACATTGTGCAGTTAATAACCCATATAATACATAAATAATTTTAATTTATAACCGTGTTTGTTGGACAATTGGTACAATGTAGGGCTACTATTTGGCATAACCCATCTCGGTATACATTTTATTCTTAACCTATCTTGAGACCGGTTAGTTCTTTCAATCAAGCCATCAAAAAACGAAGTAGGTTTAATGGTATTCATAAACTTAATACCAAGTAGGTTGCTACCCACAATATGGATTTACAATTATTTTCCTAGATCAGATTAAGTAAGATATTTGTTCATATAAAATTGAATCGATTTTTACTTCTTCTTCCACGGCGTTACATCCCGGGGTGGGATTTGCCCTCTTCCACAACCGCTCTCCACTCACTCCGGTCTCTCGCCACACTTCTCCAGTTACCGGGTCTTCCTATACGAAGCTAGTCCTCATCTACGGCGTCAGCCCATCTCCTTCTTGGTGGCCTCTGGGTCTCTTCCGTTGGGGTAGTCACTTCGTCATGATCCTTGGCGCTCTAACACCTTGTATTCTCTCAACATGTCCCGCCCGTCGTAGTTTCTGGGACTTACAGTATCGTATGATTGTTTGCTGTCCAATCAGCTCTTCTACCCGTGGAACATTTTAATTTTGTAGTTCCCATTTTCCAACGTAGGTCCAAAGATTTTGCGGAGTATTTTACGCTCGAAGACAGCTAATTTACTTTCCTCGTTTTGAGTTAAACACCAAGTCTCAAAAACATAAGTGACCACCGCCCTTATAATTGTTTTATATAATAGAAGTTTACTTCTTCGGCCTAGAATTTTCGACCCCACCAGTTGCTTGCAGGCATGCCAGCATTTATTTCCGGAGATAAGGCGGATTTTTTTGTCCTCTGCTGTCTTATTTTGGGTATTTAGGCTGGATCCGAGATACATGAACTTTTCCACCCCTTCATATGCATGCTGTCTTGTGTCTATATTCTGCAGCGGTAGCTGATCGCGTGTGCTGACCATATACTTAGTTTTTGACTGATTTATTTGCACCCCAGCGTTTTCTGCTATTATTTTCATAGCGCCACCATGGTCGATCATCCTCTGTTTGGATCTGCTTGTAATTACTTTGTCGTCAGCATAAGCGCGTTATACTATTATCTACCCATCCTCTTATGTTAGTGTCACGAGCTATGGATTCCACCACAAGGTTAAATACCATAGTGGATAGTGCATCTCCTTGTCTCACCCCTGAATCGATTTTGAAGCTTTCAGTTTGCTCATTTTGCACACGGACAACTGCTTGAGTATCTGTCAGTGTGGTCTTTATTAGCCTTGAGATCAACCCAGATAGGCTGGTGCGCTAAATCAACGGTGGTCCAATGAAGCTGAATCGTTTGTATTTTGTTTTATATTAAATAATAGAACTTTATAGAAAATATAAATCATTTTTTTTTTTGAATTTGAGAGCCATTTTTTGTGTCAAAGGGAAATCAAAGTTCATATGTCTGAAAAATTGTGATATTATGACCACATCTATTAAGGCTATACTTCAGCTGGGGCACGGTCTAAAATGATCGTGACTCGCGACGCGAAGATTATGCAAATGACGCGTGCAGAATAAAACATAATTTGTCATAAAAATTCAAAATGCGTCCATTTGATGTTATGTTTATTCTTCTATTCGTAATAATAATAATAATAACATATTCATTGACATGTTTTATTTTTCAAGTAAATGGGTAACGTTTTTTAGTCATCTTTACACGTTTTAAAAATTAATTCCCCCGATGCCATCACAAAACAAATTGACGTGTTCAGAGCTCCACTATCGCTCTCCGATTGGCAGCGAGTCCAAAATTTCGTCGCACCTATGGTTGAAAATTATTTGCAGTGCTCTTAATGATTTCAGCATGTACACCCATTGACTTTTTGGGCGGACAAACAAATGTATTAGCTTCTTGCGGATATTTGGTAAACGATTAATTTTAGATCCGTTATTATGCATCGGCCTATAGCGTCGTGTGTTCCAGGTTCGAATACTGGATCAATAAATATTGTTTTTCAATTTGCGTATAGTTCAGAGTATGGGGCTAAAAACTTGAGGAAGTGGCTGTCATCCATTCTTCATAAAAACAAAATCTGTTAATCCAATCCACACTGTGAAGGCCGATATGATCTTCCATAGGATCCATATGATCGTACATGATCGGAAAAAAATAATTACAAACGCTTTCAAATGTAAGATCTCCAAAATGGCATAATCCGCGGTGATGGATGGTATCATCTAAATCGTGAGACCTTAAATACACAAATGAACGATCAGAACTAGCTTGAAATAAAAAAAAGTCTCTATCTCTGCACAAGAAACCCAATCTGCAGTCTTGCGGACAGTTGCATTAGGGAGTGTAGCTCTTTTCTGCATAATACATTTATTTCCCTCGGCACGCTGTGGGTGGGTATACTTAGTCGCGACTTTCACCATTTCGCTTTGCTGACATTCCATTGTCAAATTTCACTAGTGCAGGGCTGGCTCTCGAGTCTTCATTTGGTAATAATTTATAATTAAATAATAATATGTCATCTCACCAACTCATACATACATAATTTTTTTATAGTTTGTCGCTGGAAGCTCAGTAATGGCCAGCATTGCGAGACGCAAATCATTGACAGAGAATACTGATGTACATGATACTTGGGAAGACATACAGATTGACGAACAAGATATTAAGAAAGATGTCCAAGAATACATTGAAAGGTTTAGTGATATAAACGCCTGTGGCACTGCTAAACGTGATATTTTTCAATCAAATGTGGGAAACCCTAACCTAGAGGCTGTTATGAAATTGGAAAAAAAATCATTTTATAAAAATAATTTTGTGTGTAGTATTTGTTTTGATTATTTCGGATCATTCAACCTACTGAAGCTTCACAAATTATTACATGGAAATACATCGGCGAAAATGAGTAATTCCGATGCAAGACTGTTTAAATGTGTTAAGTGTAATTACTCATGCAAGCGGTTTGGTGACATGAAGGTTCATAAAATGACTCATTCTGGAGAGAAGCCAGTTAAATGTGATGTATGCAATTACTCATGTGTAAGGTCATATACCATGAAGGTACATAAAATAAGTCACTCTAAAAACAAGCCATTTAAATGTGATGTGTGTAATTACTCAACTGCAAGGTCAGATAACATGAGAATACATAAAATGTCTCACTCTGGAGACAAGCCATTTAATTGTGATGAATGTAATTACTCATCTGCAAGGTCAGATAACATGAAAATACATAAAATGTCTCACTCTGGAGACAAGCCATTCAAATGTGATGTATGTAATTTCTCAACTGCAAGGTCAAATGCCATGAAGAGACATAAAATGACTCATTCTGGAGAGAAGCCATTTAAATGTGATGTATGCAATTACTCATGTGTTCAGTCAGGTGTTATGAAGGTACATAAAATGACTTATTCTGGAGACAGGTCATTTAAATGTGATGTGTGTAATTTCTCATGTGTACATTCAGGTACCATGCATAAACATAAAATGACTCATTCTAGAGCAAAGCCGCTTCAATGTGATGTGTGTAATTACTCATGTGTACAGTCAGGCAGCATGAAGAAACATAAAATGACTCATTCCGGTGAAAAGCCATTTAAATGTGATAAATGTAATTACTCATGTGCAAGGTCAGATAACATGAAGGTACATAAAATGACTCATTCAGGAGACAAGCCATTTAAATGTGATGAATGTATTTACTCATGTGTACAGTCAAATAGCATGAGAATACATAAAATGTGTCACTCTGGAGACAAGCCATTTAAATGTGATGAATGTAATCACTCAACTGCAAGGTCAAGTGACATGAAGGTACATAAAATGACTCATTCTGGAGAAAAGCCATTTAAATGTGATGTGTGTAATTACTCATGTGCAAGGTCAGATAACATGAAGGTACATAAAATGACCCATTCTGAAGACAAGCCATTTAAATGTGATGTGTGTAATTTCTCAACTGCAAGGTCAAATTACATAAGGATACATAAAATGTCTCACTCTGGAGACAAGCCATTTAAATGTGATGAATGTAATTACTCAACTGCAAGGTCAAGTGACATGAAAGTACATAAAATGACTCATTCTGGAGAAAGGCTAATTAAATGCGATGTGTGTAATTACTCATATGTACAGTCAACTGTCATGAAAAAACATAAAATGACTCATACTGGAGAGAAGCCATTTAAATGTGATAAATGTAATTACTCAACTGCGAGGTCAAATGACATGAAGGTACATAAAATGACTCATTCAGGAGACAAACCATTTCAATGTGATGTATGTAATTACTCATCTGCAAGGTCAGATACCATGAGAATACATAAAATATCTCACTCTGGAGACTAGCCATTTAAATGTGATGAATGTAATTACTCTACTGCAATGTCAAGAAACATGAAGGTTCATAAAATGACTTATTCAGTAGACAAGCCGTTTAAATGTGACGAATGTACTTACTCAACTGCAAGGTCAAGTTACTTGATGGTACATAATATAATGACTCATTCTGGAGACAAGCCTTTCAAATGTGATGTATGTAATTACTCAACTGCATGGTCATAAAATGATTCATTTAGGAGACAGACCATTTCAATGCGATGTGTGTAATTACTCATGTATACAGTCAAGTACCATGAAAAAACGTAAAATGACACTCTGGAGACAAGCCATTTTAACGTATCGTATTCACTTATCTGAATCGTTAGGAAAAATGGTATAACAAAAACGTTTTATACTGAATATAAGCCATTTAAATATTAGGTTTTAATTATTCACATTGCGTGCCGGCAGGTAGCATGTTCTTGCATAAGCTGGTAAAAAGCCATTTTAAGATGATCTTTTACAATTACTCATGTGTATGGTCAACTAGCATTAAAATGTATATAATTTAAATATTAAATTATAAAGCCATTTAAATATTAGGTATTCAATTACGTATTATTTAGATGAATTTGTATGATTTAACAGCATATTGAATTGTGGAGATTAGAGCTTGGAAACTGTATTTTTAAATACTAGTCGTCATAAACTACGGAGTGGCAAAGAACGGTTATCCAGAAAACATTAAAATAATTGAGTTTAATATAATATGCGTATGCAAAATATTGCATACGTAGTGTATTTGTAAAATTAATTATACTACGTGACTTTAGTCGTGTTTGTTCATTTTGAATTAAATGCTATATCAATAACAAATATACCGAAGTATATTAAAAATAACATGGCTTAATAATCTTATTGTTCAAGTTTTATTTCAACATTTAAAGTATAAATAGGTTGGTAGGTACTTTTCGATATTCGTTTAATTTGAGTCGCAGGTAACGACGTGACCTAAGCAGGTAAAAGACTAAGGTTTTTCAGTTAATATTTTAAATTATCCTATAATAACTTTTTTCCATGTTTTTAAAAATATCTTTATGATTCTAAAAGTAATTTAGCAAGAGCCAGATGTATCGTTAACATGATATTTATGCTATAAGTCCCGCGTTCAATGATGATCGCCTATTAAAATTATATACTCATTTAAACATCATTGTTAAGGTAGGTACTTATTTTCCCATGATTTATTGATTTAAAAAAGTCACGTAAATATAGTTAGGTAACATCCAGCAAAATAACTACCAATTCTGTTTATCAAAATTATAGGTACTTATTTATTAACACCACTGCCTTAAGAATACGGAGATTTTTAACCCTTAACCAGGCCCCAGGAACTTGTTAGAGCAATAATTATAATTCCTATGAAATATAACCTTTATTTATTTGTGAATTATATGTACTTATGAAAATTTCAGTAGGTCTATGAAAACTGCTGAAAAACTATGTGGGAACGATTTCCCCATAGCCTGGTAAGAGAAAGGTTTAACAAGTAGATTGTGGGATGTATATTACCATAGCCTGACATTTTTCAAAATAAAACAAGCAATTTTTTTTTATACATTCATTACAATCAATCAAAACAGAGAAAATGGAAAAATTATTAATTATTAATAATTATTGTCTGTATGGAAATCTTCCATGCACAGAGTTACACACAAGGGCACTTTGCAGATTTTGCATTCATATTTCAACTTTTTTTCCACCTGTCTTATACTACAAAATCTGCATCGTCTGAATGTTCCTTCTTTTGCTTTAGGTTAGGTTATGTTCCTTGCTTATATAATGTTTTCAATTTCCATTTAACCTATATAGGGATTTTTTAGTTTCGACAACGGGCAAAGGTTGTATAATCCCCACATAAGTCCATGCATTATATTTCACAAAATATAATTTATTTTACATAATTGTAATCCAAATATAGGAGAATAACTCATAATCTACTAAATATAAAAAAATATTGCGACTTACAATGTGTTTTTTCGACATTATGATATTATTTAACTGCTTTGCTCTAGAAATGGACGGTCAAGTGGAGACATGTAAAACAACTAACCGCCAAACTTGCGGATGTATTTCTATTCACACGGCATTATGTTTGAGTCATAGGCAATTTATTCGTTGTTGAATTTTGACAGATACCTAGTGCGTAACAATAAACCATTGCCCGATAAAACACAGCCAAATTGTATGTGGGAAGGATATTACCATTACCTGGTTAAGGGTTTTAATAGGAAGAGCATACCTACTCTCATATTTTGATATTGATCAGAAAAGAATATATTTTGTAACCGACTTTTTTCTGAGATTTTGTATACCTATTTGAATGATCGATTCACCGCACGAAATATAATAATTCAAGCACAATACCTACCCCTGTATTCTTCTGTGAGTTCAGGACGTACTGGTGATGATTTTTTTTATTATATTTAGTCACTAAACTTTAATAAATGTTTAAAATATCACTTGAACCTTCACCAAAGACTCATTCTGATAAAAAGCCAATATAAGGAATATTCATATTTTAAAATCACCTGAGATAACCAATACCTATAACCTATAAGTATGATAGTCCGCCCAGTGAAAGCACACTTATGAACTACCTTTTGAGAATTGTAAAATTTCTAAAAAGTTATACTTATTTATTTTTTATTGTTGTCCTAAAAGTATTGTACTCACATAGGTATACGTGTGTAGATTTATGAATTTCATAGATAGAACTTGCAATAGATCTCCGTTTAATAAAAAATAATATAAAATCAACACTGAAAAACCCAGTAATTGAACACAAATCTAAAGCATGAACTAAGGATAATAAAATTACCTATTATTCCAATTTCATATAATATTAATACTATGAACTCGCCTGTTCAGACTTGTTTTGTGGCTTGTTTAGTATAATATAGTGAGAGGTGGTGGGGGTCGCCATTCGGTCGAAATAATAGAATAAAATGGATCGACTGGACTGGCGATTTTACTAATCTACTCGACTAAATTTGTGTGTTCAGACACGGTTTTTTACCAAATCTCTCGCCACTCGACTAAATCACTGGAACAGGCCTTAATGTGTATGAAAACAAGGAACCAACTAGGTATAATCACAATAACTGACGTGTTCGGTATATCTTGTCAATAACTTTAGTTAAACTGTCATCACAATAATATGTGGGTCTATTCTATGCTTATCGACCGCTAAAGTGATAAAGTGAAAAATATTATCAAACTTAGGGTAGGTTTGTATCAAAATATTAGCACTTATTGTAACAATTACACGAAGCCGGTTTTTATTGTTGCAATAAGTGCTATATTTTAACAGCACCTATCTTGCTGCTGTTAAAATATCGCACTTATTGCAACAATAAAAACCGGCTTCGTGTAATTGTTACAATAAGTGCTAATATTTTGATACAAACCTACCCTAAGTTTGATACTATTTATCAATTTAGTGTTCGATAAGTATAGAATAGACCCAATGATACAAAAGAATCTATCGATCTCGTATGTTTTTTGGAAAATGTAGGTAGGTATGCATTTGTCATGTGTAATCCACTTTCAATAAAAATAAACCAAAATAAGGTGTTAAAGTAAGTATATATTTTATGTTTAGTTATATGACGAAATGTATAATTACACAATGTGTAAAATTCTGAGTTAAACCAATATTTAACAATAATATTTGTTATAAAATAGGTAATCATCCATTTGAAAGAAGTGAAGTCAAAATAATATTTTATTATTAGTTACCTACTAGCAGAAATGCTTTGTTCTGCATGCTTTTTTATTAAGTCAAATTGAGACTTCCTACTTTAAAGCGATTTTGTGGGCGATGGGGAAGAGGCATGGCAATATATTATGTTTAAGCTAGGAAACTCCAGCCAAGGATACCTATCCCAAATGTATGTATGTTTTTGTAACAATATGTCGGTAGATTCTTTCTTTTTTTCAATATTTTTGATAGCAAAATAAATTCTGCTGATAATGTGTTTTGTTTATAATATTGTATTTCTGTGTATTTTTAAAACAAAATAAAAACATGCTATATTTAACATAAACATACCTATCGCAGTATTATTATTGTCAACATTCACAACTTCATAATATTATTAATATTACACGTTTCATGTACCTAGGTAGGCACAGCTTAAGTGGATGGACGAGTATTTCAACCTTACCAATGTACATAACGAGTCCACTGACACCATAATCGATTGTGGTTACCCACCAATCATTCTATATTAATTATGTAAATATATTATGTCGCTGTACTTGGATGTTACAAGTACCTATTGTAATTTTAGTTGGTCATTCATTCACTTTTAGCCCTCGAAATAGAAAAAAATTACGAACCGGAGCACTTGACAGTTTTCTGAAAATATTTACATTATCAAATTTCATGGGTATTTCATAAAAATAAGTGTGTTCTAGTTTCAATTATATGGCCTATCTAGCTCAAACGGTCAAATTATTTTGCCAATTTCACGATCAGGAACAGCGCTCCGGTCCATTTCGAGCCCTGTAATCAATTGTCATTTTAGTTGGAGAGTTGATGACGGATAATCATAATAAATGCTCTTAGGACTCGTCAGTGAATTAAGTGATAGGTACCTAACAACATTTTTATACATGGGTTCTCTCATTACAACTTTCTGTAGGTACGGTAGAACATGACATGTTACTAAGTACTTACTACAGGTACCTACTAATATGTGGTAAATTATTTTTAATGGATTTACCTCAAAATAGTACTAATGTTTTGAAGCAGGGTATTTTATGACGGTCAGGCCGTATAGCCCAAGTTTAACAAAGTATGCCGACGGCCGCAATATTGGAAGCACGTTACATTTACGTTGGCAATTTGAAAGCTTATTATTATTATCATACTATAGGCGTAACTATTTTAAATAACGTTTTCTTAATACCTACGTGTTTAAGTTTATTTACTTATTCCATATTTTTCCACACAACATCCGTACCCTTTATACAGCACCAAGTAGGGTAAGCCAGTTTACAATATTTTTTTTTGTTCCCCGGGATTTATATACCTAGGCATAGACCAAAATCTTATCCAAGCTACTTTTTTGTTACAGTTTGTGGTGTTAGGTTTTGGTTTTTTTGTGGTCTCAAAAACTCACAACGATACGTAGGTAGTAGTCCGTAGAGTACACGATTTGCCTAGCATGGTAACCAAACAAATGGTCAAGTGAAATAGAGAATAGAACTAGATCTAAATATTCAAATGATGGAATATTGTGTTCATTTGCAGAAACAAACATACTTCAGGCTGTCTACACGTGTATGGATAGGTATCAAATTGTTGTGTGCCCAAACTCCCCATATTATGTTGAGTCACTCCAATTCAATTCAATTTCCTATCAAATGCACATCGTCATTTTCTCTTGAATGACGGCAGTACATGCAACATTTTTTTTATGTAACTTGCAAAACGGCTATTATTTATTTTATGTCCTACCTACATATCTACAGATAACGCCATTCTTCCTAGCCTTGAAAAAAACTTAAAAGGAAGTATTAACCAATTCGACTTTTAACTGACGGTGTTTTAAACTAATTATTAGGGAGATAGATAATATAATAATATTTCTCTTAAAATTTTCAATTATTATTTAACAGGTTAGGTATAAATTTTATATTATTTACAACATTGTCAGTCAATACTTTAAGGAATAATAAATATTTAAAATGGTAATACCGTCGACAGCAATTTTGTCTATGGTAAAAAAGCTCGCGGTGGCTGTTTCCTATCATTAAGTAGGTATACAAAATTCAGAAAAATGGACGTGAAACTTGAACCCGACGAATTGAACACATATGATGCAGGAGACCAGCATGACATGCAAATATTACATCCAAACTCTCATGAAAACCAAGTAATAAAGCAAGAGGTTACGCTAGATGACAGTTGCACGTTTGAGGTTAGAATTTCAAATCGTATTTCAGTTTATTTTACCGAAATGATCGATACAAAACAATCCTTCTTGTCGTCCTACCCTATTTAATAGCAATGCACACATTGTGCAGTTAATAACCCATATAATACATAAATAATTTTAATATTAAAACCGTGTTTTGTTGGGACAGTTGGTGCAATCTAAGGCTATTATTTTGGCATAGCCTATCCTGGTATACATTTATTCATTCTTCACATATATTGGGACCGATTAGTTCGTTCATTCAATCAAGCCATCAAAAAACGAAGTAGGTTTAATGGAATTCATAAACAGCTATACATTTGTAGATATTGTCAAAGTGGGCGTTAACGCCCCTTGTGGGCGCTGTAGGCTTTCAGGGGTGCAGTAGAAGGCTCAAAGAAAATTAGGGTGCGTTAAGCAAATCTAGAGGTGTATTGGAACCTTCTTTCATTACAACTATTTTCCTAGATCAGATCAAGTAAGATATTTGTTCATATAAAATTGTATATTATAAGATTGTATAATAACTGCCTTCCATTTTTACTTCTTCTTCTTCTTCCACGGCACTACATCCCAGGGTGGGATTTGGCCTCTTCCACAAACGCTCTCCACTCACTCCAGTTTCTCGCCACCTTCTTCAGTTAGCGGGTCTTCCAATATGAATCCAGTCCACTTCTACGACGTCAGCCCATCTCCTTCTTGGTCGGCCTCTGTGTCTCTTCCGCTGGGGTAGCCACTTCGTCATGATCCTTGGCGCTCTAACTTCAGGCATTCTCTCCACATGTCACGTCCATCGTAGTCTTTGGGACTTACAGTATCTTATGATTGTTTGCTGTTCAATCAGCTCTTCCAACTCATGGTTCATATTTATTCTGTAGTTCCCATTTTCCAACGTGGGTGCAAAGATTTTGCAGAGTATTTTGCGCTCGAAGACAGCTAATTTATTTTCCTCGTTTTGAGTTAAGCACCAAGTCTCACAGCCATAAGTGACCACCGACTTTATAATTGTTTTATATAATAGAAGTTTACTTCTTCGGCCTAAAATTTTCGACCCCACCAGTCGCTTTTAGACATGCCAGCATTTATTCCTGGAGATAAGGCGGATTTTTATGTCCTCTGCTGTCTTATTTTGGGTATTTAGGCTAGATCCGAGATACGTGAACTTGTCCACCCCTTCATATGCATGCTGTCCTATGTCTATATTCAGCAGCGGTACCTGATCGCGTGTGCTGACCATATACTTGGTTTTTGACTGGTTTATTTGCACCCCAGCGTTTTCTGCTATTATTTTCATAGTGCCACCATAGTCGATCATCCTTTGTTTGGATCTGCTTGTAATTACTATGTACTTAGCATAAGCGCGTTGTACTATTATCTACCCAACCTCTTATGTTGGTTTCACGAGCTATGGATTCCACCACAAGGTTAACCCTACACTGCATACTGATGCCATTTGGCATCATGATATTTTAATGCAAATATTAATAACCCCCTCTATGATTTCGTTTTTGAAATGTTTTAGTATTTTTCATTTGTAAATGTTCTAATTATATAGTAGTACAGTTAATTAACAGATGTCTCCAACTTAATACAATTCTTAAAATAATGTCTGACAGAAGCGAAAGTGATTGAACCTGAAATTCGCCTGTTTCAAATATACCTTTTAGCCAAAGAAAGTCCATTCAAGAACATAAAAAAAATATTTCGTGATGCATTCAGGTATGTACTTTATGATTTTATTATAATTTTTATGCTGAATATCAAATACATAGAAATAATTGGAAAAATGTTTGTGATGCCATTTGGCATCATCATGCATTGACGTACTTTTTTTATTTGTGTACTCTATAATATACTTCAGTGATGAATTGGTTCTCAAATACTAATTTATTTTCTAGATTGCATTCCAGAAAACGAGCATTAACTAACAGAGAGATTGATAATATTTTGGAAAGATGGGACTCTTCAGAAAGCATTGATGGCCTTGATTATTCCGATAGTGACAGTGATATTGAGCCAAATTGTCGACCTTTAGAATCAGACGAGAGTGATCATGAAGAAAACGTAGATCACATTTCTCTGGGTACTGGAAATAGGTTAGACAATACAAAACACCTTCCTAGAGAAGATCCAGCATACGATAGGCTATTTAAAGTCAGACCGTTAATCACACACTTAAATGAAAGATTCACTCAAATTCCGTATGAAAAGTACTTATGTGTGGATGAACAAATGTGTTCGACCAAAGCTAGAAATTTTATGATACAATACATGCCTATGAAACCAAAGAAATACGGGTTCAAACGATTTGCTTTAAAATTCGAGATTTATAGTGGACAAGAAAACAGTCTACCCAGACCAGCAATTGAAGATGATTTAGGAGCGAGCTCAAATGTGGTGGTGAGACTCTGCAGAAATATGCCAAGACATCAAAATTTACAACTATATTTCGATAACTATTATACGTCAATCCAATTATTAACTTATCTGGAAAAGGAAGGAATACATAGCCTTGGCACTGTTAGAAAAAACCGGATTCCATGATGTAAGCTTCCAGATGAAAAGGTTATTAAAAAGGCAACTCGTGGCACTAGTTATGAATTTGTCGGTACCCATGATGGTGTTGAAATATCCAATACAGCTTGGAAGGACAATAAAGTAGTGACAATGCTATCAACATTTGCCGGTGAATTCCATTCACTTCTGTAGCTCGCTTTGATAAGATCCAGAAAATAAGACTTCCTGTGCAATGCCCCCACGTGATATCTGAATATAATAACCACGTGGGTGGCGTCGATCTTCTGGATAGCTTCTTGGGCAAACAAAAAATCAAAACGAGAAGCAAAAGATGACCGATGAGAATTTTTTACCATTTACTCGATCTGAAGTCGGTAAATGCTTGGCTTTTATATGAGAGGATTTCGATCGAGAAGGGTAAACAAGAAAAAACACTTCTTAGTTTATATAAATTTCGCATCAAAGTTGCAAAATGTCTCTGCGCATCAACTTCTAACTCAGCTTTTAAAAGAGGTCGGCCAAATGGAAATTCTTTGACTCCTGAACCAGTGCGAAAAAAGTCAAAGTCATCCATAGGCCCCACCCGAAGATATATGACGAGATAACAAGTTCCACTGGCCGATGCACATATATAAGAAACTTCGATGTTAAGGATTAGGATGTAGTGGGTATTCCAGGACAATGTGTGAAAAGTGCAAAGTTGCACTATGTATTACTAAAGATAAAAACTGTTTTAAAAATTATCATATTTTTTTAAAAAATATTTTTCAATTTACACCTTATTGCATGCAGATGCCATTTGGCATCATATTGTTTATTTGAATAAAAAAATACAAAAACTTAATATTTTTTTTTTTTAATATTTTTCCCTCGACTTTTTCCATAATTCACAACACATATATTTTTTTCATCAAAAAAGAAAATGTCATGCATTGTAGGGTTAAATACCATAGTGGATAGTGCATCCTTTTGTCTCACACCTGATTCGATTTTGAAGCTTTCAGTTTGCTCATTTTGCACACTGACAACTGCTTGAGTATCCGTCAGTGTGGTCTTTATTAGCCTTACGAGTTTTAAGGGAATTCCCAGTAATTTTTAGGCTTTGCAGCATCTTATCCTTATTCACGCTGTCGAAAGCTTGTTTTAAATCAATAAACAGTAGGTGGAGTTTCAGGTTGTATTCGTTATTTCGATTTTTATTTCCTATGATAAAATATTTCAAATGTTCTGATACATATGTAGATATTGTCATGTGTCTAGACTGAGCATTGGAGATAAAGAAAGGCAATCAACCATTTCCATGCTCATTACACGCTGGATTTTTTAAAGTTTCTGTCCCAATTAAGCGACGTGATTTACTGTTAGTTCCATGGTTTGGTTTCCGTTTATTGAGATCAACCCAGATAGGCTGGTGCGCCAAATCAACGTTGGTCCAATGAAGCGGAATCGATTGTATTTTGTTTTATATTAAATAATAAACACGAAGATTGTGAAAACAATGCGTGCAGTACAAAACATAATTTGTCATAAAAATTCAACATGCTTCCATTTTATGTTATGTTTATTCTTCTATTCGTAATAATAATAATAACATATTCATTGACATGTTTTCTTTTTCAAGTAAATGGGTAACGTTTTTTAGTCATCTTTACACGTTTTAAGAATTAATTCCCCCGATGCCATCACAAAACAAATTGATGTGTTCAGAGCTCGACTATCGCTCTCCAATTAGCAGCGAGTCCATAATTTCGTCGCACCTATAGTTGAAATTATTTGCCGTTTTACTGAAGTATGCTCTTAATGATTTCAGCATGTATACACCCATTGACTTTTTGGGCGGACAAACAAATGTATCAGCTTCTATTTTTTATGGATATTTGGTGAACTATTTATTTTAGATCCGTTATTATGCATTGGCCTATAGCGTCGTGTGTCAGAGGTCATGGTTCAGAGTATGGAGCTAATAGGTTGAGCAAGTCGCTGACATCTATTCTTCGTAAAAACAAAATCAGTTAATACAAACCTCCACATTGTGGAGGCCGGTATGATCTTCCATAGGATCCATATAATCGTACATGATCAGAAAAAAATAATTATAAGCGCTTTCAAATGTATGATCTCCAAAATGGGACAATCCGCTGTGATGAACGCGACTTTCACAATTTCGCTTTGCTGACATTCCGTTGTCAAATTTGACTAGTGCAGGGCTGGCTCTCGAGTCTCCGTTTGGTAATAATTTATAATTAAATAATATGTCATCTCACCATCTGATACTTTCAATATTTTTCTTTTTAGTTTGTCGCTGGAAGCTCAGTAACGGCCAGCATTGCGAGTCGCAAATCATTGACGGAGAATACTGATGTACAAGATACTTGGGAAGACATACAGATTGACGTACAAGATATTAAGAAAGATGTCCGAGAATACATAGAAAGGTTTAGTGATAGAAACGCCTGTCGCACTGGTAAACGAGATTTTTTTGAATCAAATGTGAGAAACCCTGAACTATTAGAGGCTGTTATGAAATTGGAAAAAAAATCCTTTTATAAAAATAATTTTGTGTGTAGTATCTGTTTTGATTATTTCGGATCATTCAACCTACTAAAGCTTCACAAATTATTACATGGGAATACATCGGCGAAAATGAGTAATTCCGTTGCAAGACTGTTTAAATGTGTTAAGTGCAATTACTCATGCAAACGGTTTTGTGACATGAAGATACATAAAATGAGTCATTCAGGTAAAAAAAAGTGTAAATGTGACATATGCAATTACTCATGTGCAAGGTCAGATACAATGAAGAGACATAAAATAACTCACTCTGGTGACAAGCCATTTAAATGCGATATGTGTTTTTACTCATGTTTATATTCAAGTATCATGAAGAAACATAAAATGACTCATTCTGAAGAGAAGCCATTTAAATGTGATGAATGTAATCACTCGACTGCAAGGTCAAATGACATGAAGATACATATAATGTTTCACTCTGGAGACAAACCATTTAAATGTGATGAATGTAATTACTCAACTGCAAGGTCAAGTAACATGAAGGTACATAAGTTGACTCATTCAGGAGACAAACCATTTCAATGCGATGTGTGTAATTACTCATGTATACAGTCAAATACTATGAAGCTACATAGAATGACTCATTCTGGAGAGAAGCCATTTAAATGTTATGAATGTAAATACTCAACTGCGAGGTCAAGTGACATGAAGGTACATAAAATGATTCATTCAGGAGACAAACCATTTAAATGTGATGAATGTAATCACTCGACTGCAAGGTCAAATGACATGAAGATACATATAATGTCTCACTCTGGAGACAAACCATTTAAATGTGATGAATGTAATTACTCAACTGCAAAGTCAAGTAACATGAAGGTACATAAGTTGACTCATTCAGGAGACAAACCATTTCAATGCGATGTGTGTAATTACTCATGTATACAGTCTAATGCTATTAAGCTACATAGAATGACTCATTCTGGAGAGAAGCCATTTAAATGTTATGAATGTAAATACTCAACTGCGAGGTCAGGTGACATGAAGATACATAAAATGATTCATTCAGGAGACAAACCATTTAAATGCGATGTGTGTAATTACTCATGTATACAGTCAAGTACCATGAAGAAACATAAAAGGACTCATTTTGGAGAAAAGCCATTTAAATGTGATGCGTGTAATTACTCATGTATACAGTCAAATACTATGAAGCTACATAGAATGGCTCATTCTGGAGAGAAGCCATTTAAATGTGATGAATGTAAATACTCAACTGCGAGGTCAGGTGACATGAAGGTACATAAAATTACTCATTCTGGGGAAAGGCCATTTAAATGCGATGTGTGTAATTACTCATGTGTACGGTCAAGTATCATGAAGAAACATAAAATGACTCATTCTGGAGAGAAGCCATTTAAATGTGATGAACGTAATCACTCGACTGCAAGTTCAAGTGACATGAACGTGAAATGACTCATTCGGGAGAAAAGCCATTTAAATGTGATGAATGTAAATACTCAAGTGCGAGGTCAAGTGACATGAAGGTACATAAGATGACTCATTCACGAGACAAACCATTTCATTGCGATGGGTGTAATTACTCATGTATACAGTCAAATACCACGAAGAAACATAAAATGACTCATTCTGAAAAAAGGCCATTTATATTCGATGTGTGTAATTACTTTTGTATAGTAAAGTGTCATGAAGAAACATAAAATGACTCATTCAGGAGACAGACCATTTCAATGTGATGTATGTATTTACTCATATGCAAGGTCAGATAACATGAGAATACATAAAATGTCTCACTCGAGAAAAGCCATTTAAATGTGATTAATGTAATTACTTATCTGCAAGGTCAGATAAAATGAGAATACATAAAATGTCTCACTCTGGAAACAAGCCATTCAAATGTGATGAATGTAATTACTCAACTGCAAGGTCAAGTGACATGAAAAAACAAGAAATGACATTCTAAAGAAAAGTCATTTTATTGTGATGTGTGTAATTACTCATGTGTACAGTCAGGCAGCATGAAAAAACATAAAATGACGCATTCGGGAGTTATGCCGTTTAAATGTGATAAATGTAAATACTCAACTGCGAGGTCAGGTGACATGAAGGTACACAAAATGACTCATTCGGGAGACAAACCATTTCAATGCGATGTGTGTAATTACTCATGTATACAGTCAAGTATCTTGAAGAAACATAAAATGATTCATTCTGGAGAGAAACCATTTAAATGTGATGAATGTAGTAAGTATATATAGATATATTGGAAGGTGCCTTTCGATATTCGTTGAATTTGAGTCGCAGGTAACGACGTGACCTAAGCAGGTAAAAGACTAAGGTTTTTCAGTTAATATTTTAAATTATCCTATAATTACTTTTTTCCAAGTTTTTTAAAATATCTAAATGATTCTAAAAGTAATTTAGCAACAGCTAGATGTATAGTTATCATAATTTTTATGCCATAAGTCCCGCGTTCATTGATAATCGCCTATTATAGCTATATACTTATTAAAACATCATTGTTAAGGTAGGTACTTAGTTTCCCATGATTTATTGATTTAAAAAAGTCACGTAAATATAGTTAAGTAGGTAAAATCCAGCAAAATAACTACCAATTCTGTTTATCAAAATTATAGGTACCACTGCCTTAAAAATACGGAGGTTTTTAATAGGTAAAGCATACCTACTCTCATCTTTTGATATAGATCAGAAAAGAATATATATTTGTAATCGACTTTTTTCTGAAATTTTGTATATTTGAATGATCGATTCATCGCACGAAATATAATAATTCAAGCACAATACCTACCCCTATATTGTGTGAGATCAGACAGGTGATGAATTTTCTATTATACTCAGTCACTAAACTTTATTAAATGTTTAAAATATCCCTTAAACCTCCTTTAAATCAATTCTAGCGCAAATATGTGTCAAAATCCATATTAAAGTGACTGATCTGCATCACCAAATTATCTTAAAATACACCAAAGACTCATTCTGACACAAAGCCAATATAAGGAATATTTATATTTTGAAAACATCTGAGATAACCAATATGTATGATAGTCCGCCCAGTGAAAGCACACTTAACAACTACCTAATGAGAATTCTAAAAAGATATATTTATTTATTATAGTCCTCCTTAAAATATTGTACTCACATATAACTTTTGTAGATTTATGAATTTCATAGATAGAATCTGTAATAGTTCTCCATTTAATAAAAAAAATATTATAAAATCAACACAGAAAAAACCTGTAATTGAACATGAAAGAAACCAGTAAATGAACTAAGCATACTAAAATTACCTATTGAACATTTTTTTTATAATATTAATACTATCGACCGAAGGTACTTGATGGAATTTAAATTCAAATTGTAATGTACAAAACTTAAATCCATTAGAATTCCAATTTCTTATGCATACAGGACTGGTCACACGAAGACACAAAATGAATAATTCTAGTGACAATACATGTACTTTTTTCTATTTTTTATTTACCCATTGATTCGTTCTTTTTGCCGAAAAGTTCAAAGAATGACAGTTCTGATCAATAGCCAATCGAATGTCTCCACACACTCTGGTGACACGAAATCACAATTTGCTCGACATAAAAAATAAACTTTAAACGGTATCACTACCCTGCATGGTAAATCAGCTGAATTTTAATAATATATTAATCAATCCCCGTTGAATATCCATTTTTAAATGCATAATAAATGCTTCCGACTAAATTGATAATAATTATTGGTATCCGGTACCTATAGATGAGTGTTTCACAAGCATAGTGAACCAAGTCCATTCTGGTTATTTTTGAGTAAACTAGTTTTAAACATAATATTTGAGTAATTTCTTATTCTCTAAGGGTAAAATGTCCCTTACATAATAACTTAAATGTAGGTACTCAAAATAATACTTTAGAATTGCAATCATACCCTTACAGAATTAGAAATACTCAAATTTTATGTTTGAACCTAGCTTACTCAAAAATAACCAGAATGGGTTGGTTCACTATGCTTGTGAAACACTCATAATAATATTATCGTCGGTCTATCTTGTAAACCTCGTAAATCCCGTTTTGGTCAAAAATGAGATTTTGAGCGGATACGTTAGAATGGTTGAATATCTACGAATGTGTTAAACTCTTATATCCATATCTCGTTTAATAATTTCAAAAATCAATCCACAAAAACCTCGTAAATCGCGTCCATACAACAATAAAATTTGCAAACCTCGTAAATACCGTAATCCCGCCATTTCGTATGGAGAACTGTCTCAGTGTCTTGAATATTACATTACCTTCGTCTTGTTTCGTTATACAACTATACTTTGGGTATCATATTACGAGAGGAATTAATTTATATTGATACAATATAGATTAAATATTAAGGTAAGCGTTTTATGTATAATGATTTCCCATAATATGCACACAATGTTACATTTACAATAGAACGTTTTTTTCAGGTTAGAATTTCATGACATGCATATTTAATGATGTTTGGTTGTTTTCAATGGTTTTTAGTTTATTAGCACATACAATTAGAAAAGAAAACAAATTAAATTACATTCAAGTACCCACTTACTACGTGAATGCAAAATTTACAAAGTTTAATCTGTTTTCAGATGTCATGGGCTCAAAAAATTATGGGCATGCTACAAATAAAAAATAACACAATTGAAACAACTGCTGCTAAGGAAGGAAATAATATAGAAATAATCCCAAGGGAATATTATGAGACCATACATATTATTCCATTATCATCGCCATATGAGGTCATTTCTAGCGATGACAATGTTTTAATGAATGATTCACAACACGAAGCTTCTTACAATATAAGTGTGAGACCCCAACTAGCAAAATTATCAGGAAATAATATAATCGAGACTATTGACAATACTGATGATTCGTTACAGGAAATCAGTACGGACACTTAAAGGAAAAGGAGGAAAAAAAATGAATGCAAGGCAGATAAGTCCGAGTGGAAAAGTGAAAAAAAGAAGGCAAATATAGAAAGAGGTGAGCAATATTTCGGAAGGAAAAAAACAGAACATGCATGGGAGCATGTTCTGTTAAGCATCAAAAAAGTTTTTGCCATCTCTATCGGAAACAGATAGAAGAGAACTAATCCTATATAGCGATGGTTGTACATATCAAAATTGAAATTCGACGATGGAAAATTCACTATTGAATATTGCAATGATGAATGATATAAGGATATTAGAAAAAGGACACACCCAAATGCCAGTTGATTCGATGCATTCTACCATTGAAAGGTATCTGAAAAAAAACAGGATATAAATGTTCCTGCGGAATAAATGCCGTAATGCTCGAAAGAAACCAGAGCCATATTATAGTGAATATCTGTATCACAACGATTTCAACAAATTTGACTTTAAATTTATCAAAAGTGTTCGGTCCTGGAAAAAAAGTTGGTAATCCGGTTGTCACTGATATAAGGGCATCATTATATGAACCAAATGGCACTATACAGTATAAATTAAGATTTTCAGATGTTTGGAGTGTATTGCCTCCAATGACATTAATATGGATGAAGCATTTGGGAATAAAAATGACACTCACTTTTTTGTCGGGTCTGCCGAATGGCATAATCTGTTCTAACGCCATTACAATAAAGGTGATATTGCTATAAATTCCTGATGCTTTTTGTCGGGTCTGCCGAACGGTTTGGTTCAAACGGGTTCGCTCAAATAAACATTGACACTAGAAACACTGTTCTAACGCCATTACAATAAAGGTGATATTGCTATCAATTCCCGATGCGTGATATCGCATAATGGAAATTGCGTGACGTCTACCTATACATGTGCGAATGTCGCTGTGCGTGAATTTACTTGCTAGCTACTGTATTGAGTGCGTTGTCCATTAATAATGTCATTGATTGCCTCACAAAAAGGACAAGGACGTCACACCTAAAAAATTTGTTGACCTTTCACCTCTACATGCCAGTCGTCTTAAAATCAAACCAAGGAAACATCATGATCTGCAAGAACTGAAGACTGTTTTGTCGAAAAATTTTCACGATTACTACGATAATCTACCACATTAAAAAAAAATAACATGTTTATTTATTATTTTTTTTTAAATATACCTATATAAGTAAAATTGTTAATAAGTTTAAACATTACATTTGATATTTTTGTAAACTATACAATGTGTCTTAATTTGCAATTGTCTTAAACAGTACTCGTTTTTATGACTGAAAACCTTCTAAATCCATCAAAAGGCAAAATACACTAAGTATGAAAACCTCATAAATCCAAAAAAGGCTATTTTTAATAAGTATAATGAAAATTTATTAAAAATAATTACTGAATACAGTTGCTGATTTAAAAAGTAACCAAATGGATTTTTGAAATTTCGAAATTCCATTTAAAACCAAAATTAGACAGTTTTTATTGTCTCCTGAACAATTAGTTGATTTGGATTTACGAGGTTTACAAGATAGACCGACGTTATTATCAATGACTTTTTTAGTTAAACTGTTATCACATGATACAAAGTATCTATCGGTCTCCTATGTTTTTTGGAAAATGTAGGTAGGTATGCATTTCTCATGTGTAACCTTTTTCAATACAAAAAAACTAAAATAAGGTGTTTATATTTTTTATGTTTAGTTATATGACGAAATATATAATCACACAATGTGTTAAATTCTAAACCAATTTTTAGAGTTAAACAAATGTTTAACAATTATATTTGTTTTAAAATAATCATTCACTTTGTTGAAATGATATCAAAATAATATTTTATTAATAGTTACCTACTACTTACCAGAAATGCTTTCTTCTGCATGCTTTTTTGGTAAGTCAAATTGAGACTACCTACTTTAAAGCGATTTTGTGGGCGATGGGGAAGAGGCGTGGCAATATATTATGTTTAAACTAGGAAACCCCAGCCAAGGATACCTATCCCAAATTATTGTATCTTTTTATTACAATAAATCGGTAGATTCTTTCTTTTTTTTCAATATTTTGATAGCAAAATAAATTCTGCTCATAATTTTTACAATATTGTATTTCTGTGTATTTTTTAAAACAAAATAAAAACAAGCTAAGTATATTGAACATAAACATACCTATCGCAGTTTTATTATTGTCAACATTCACAACTTCATATTATTAATATTACACGTTTCATGTACCTAGGTAGGTACAGCTTAAGTGGCTGGACGAGTATTTCAAACTTACCAATGTACATAACGAGTCCACTGACACCATAATCGATTGTGGTTACCCACCAATCATTCTATATTAATTATGTAAATATATGTCGCTGTACTTGGATGTTACAAGTACCTATTGTAATTTTAGTTGGCCATTCATTCTCTTTTAGCGCTCGAAATAGAAAAAAAAATACGAACGGAGCGCTTGACAGTTTTTTGAAAATATTTACATTATCAAATTTCATGGGTATTTCATAAAAATAAGTGTGTTCTAGTTTATATTATATGGCCTATCTAGCTCAAACGGTCAAATTATTTTGCCAATTTCACGATCAGGAACAGCGCTCCGGTCCATTCGAGCCCTGTAATCAATTGTCATTTTAGTTGGAGAGTTGATGACGGATAATCATAATAAATGCTCTGAGGACTCGTCAGTGAATTACGTGATAGATACCTGTAATAGGTACCTAACAACATTTTTATACATGGGTTCTCTAATTACAACTTTCTGTAGGTACTATAGAACATGACATGTTACTAAGTACTTACTACAGGTATCTACTAATATGTGGTAAATTAATTTTAATGGATTTACCTCAAAACAGTACTAATGTTTTGAAGCAGGGTATTTTATGACGGTCAGGCCATATAGCCCAAGTTTAACAAAGTGTGCCGATGGCCGCAATATTGGAAGCACGTTACATTTACGTTGGCAATTTGGAAGCTTATTATTATTATCATAATATAGGCGTAACTATTTGAAATAACGTTTTCTTAATACCTACGTATTAAAGTTTATGTACTTATTCCATATTTTTCCACACTACATCCGTACCCTTTATACAGCACCAAGTAGGGTAAGCCAGTTTCCAATATTTTTTTACGTTTCCCGGGATTTATATACCTAGGCATAGACCAAAATCTTATCCAAGCTTCTTTTTTGTTACAGTTTGTGGTGTTAGGTTTTGGTTTTTTTGTGGTCTCAAAAACTCACAACGATACGTAGGTAGTAGTCCGTAGAGTACACGATTTGCCTAGCATGGTAACCAAACAAATGAAGTGAAATAGAGAATAGAACTGGATCTAAATATTCAAATGATGGAATATTGTGTTCATTTGCAGAAACAAACATACCTCCGGCTGTCGACACGTGTATGGATAGGTATCAAATTGTTGTGTGCCCAAACTCCCCATATTATGTTGAGTCACTCCAATTCAATTCAATTTCGTATCAAATGCACATCGTCATTTTCTCTTGAATGACGGCAGTACATGCAACATTTTTTTTTATGTAACTTGCAAAACGGCTATTATTTATTCTATGTCCTACCTACATATCTACAGACAACGCCATTCTTCCTAGCCGTGAAAAGAACTTAAAAGGGAGTATTAACCAATTCGGCTTTTAACTGACGGTGTTTTAAACTAATTATTAGGGAGATAGATAATATAATAATATTTCTCTTAAAATTTTCAATTGTTAACAGGTTAGGTATAAATATTATATTATTTACAACATTGTCAGTCAATTACTTTAAGGAATAATAAATATTTAAAATGGTAATACCGTCAACAGCAATTTTGTCTATGGTAAAAAAGCTCGCGGTGACTGTTTCCTACAATTAAGTTTACATAATTCAGAAAAATGGACGTGAAATTTGAACCAGACGAATTGAACGCATATGATGCAGTAGACCAGCATGACGTGCAATTATTACATCCAAACTCTCCGGAAAACCAAGTAATAAAGCTAGAGGATGAGCAAGATGACAGTCGCACTTTTGAGGTTAGAAGTTCAAATCGTATTTCAGTTTATTTTGCCGAAATGACCGATACGAAACAATCCTTCTTGTCGTCCTACCCTATTTAATAGCAATGCACACATTGTGCAGTTAATAACCCATATAATACATAAATAATTTTAATATTAAAACCGTGTTTTGTTGGGACAGTTGGTGCAATCTAGGGCTACTATTTGGCATAACCCATCTCGGTATACATTTTATTCTTAACTTATCTTGGGACCGGTTTGTTCTTTAAAAAAACGAAGTAGGTTTAATGGTACCTATTCATAAACTTACTACCAAGTAGGTTGCTACCCTCAAAATGGATTTACAATTAATTTCTTAGATCAGATCAAATAATATATTTGTTCATATAAAATTGAAGATTGTATAATATTTGCCTTCGATTTTTACTTCTTCTTCTTCTTCCACGGTGCTACATCCCGGGGTGGGATTTGGCCTCTTCCAAAACCTACAGTTACCTCCACAACTATTTCAGTCCGATCGTAAATGTCGATTTTGTATGAAACTGAGCGGCCTACCTATAAACGAAGCTATAATGAAGCGACTTACAGCCACTCAGAGTGAACTATGGATTATTTCTTTCAGGTAGACCAAACGGTCTTGTAAGAAAAATATAAGTAATTAAAATGTCTAGAATTAAGGTTAAAAATAAACAATTATATGTAAACGACTTATGTTATATCATTAGCTAAATGTTGTAAACAAATGTCAATTCATAACTAATCCATTTTTGAATTATATAAAATCAAATTTTGTTCACTGCGATGTATTTGCCGCTGAACATTGTAAAATATCTTAAATAAATAAAATATGATAATCGTAATTGAAATCTAATGATTGAACATTGTCATTATTAGCTGCGCACACTAGATTTAAATAATAAATTAATGTTATTAATTATAATAAAGTCCGTACGAGTTTAGTACCTACTTTTGTAAAAAGTAGATAAAGGAATTTCGAGAATCAAAAATCTAACAATGTAAGTCTGAGGACATTATTATTTTTTTAATTTACAAATAAAAATTATTTCTTAGATCTGTCAATTAAGCCCTACAGATCATTTTCAAATTGTAAAAAGTTACTCTAAACAGGTACATTTCAAACCTTATAGACCAATACTTGTAGGAATCTTACTTCGATCTAAAACTTTATCTCGAGTTTATAGTGCCTCATAAATGTAATTGTATAAATTTGAATCGTACCTGCCCCCTGGCGGAGTAGAACAGGTGCGGAAGATACGGGTATAAAAGAAAAGACGAGATTGAATTTAAGTAAGTAAGTAAGAATTTTGACTCATTCCTTTTACTATGATATGCCCGAACAGTTGATTCTGTCATGCGTATTAGTAATACGCACCGTTTTAAACCCGACAATTTTTCATTTTTTATCATTGTTATCCTGATAAATGAATCAGAAGATATTTATTCAATCTATGTCAAAAGTACCAGAAGGACTTTTGCGATAATTACGAAACTTGTTTCACCTATAAATACCTGTAGGCCGCTCATTTCTACCTTATTAAATACTCATAATTTTCCGGTAAAGCCCAGAAATAAACTGCTTTTCTGTAATTGGTCCAAGGATCTGGCTCTTGGTCTGATGGAGGAGGTAGAAAAACCGCCCCATTGGTCTACTTTTCGCGTGTGAACACGCCCCGAAAAGTCATGTACGACTTTTTCCTATCTTTTTCTGTATTTTAAGTTAATACAATCTATATTTCAATGACAAGTATTTCTTAATCAAAATTATGAACGATTCTTGAGATAATCATTGAAAACATTAATTTAGAGTGGGGGATTTTTGCATCTGTGACGTCAATTTTCGGGGAGACCCCATCTGAAGGGTATAAAAAGACGTGTTTTTCTATACAAAGTCAGTCGTCGAACTTCATCATTAGAGGAAATCCTCTGAACCTGTGTAGCTGTCGAGCAAAAACACAATAAAATCTCGTAGTTTTGAAAATTTATCGGGAATTTTCACATGAAAATAACGTCGCGTCATATTCGTGACGTCATCACACATTGTGACGTTCATCGTAAAACGCGTCGGCGGAAAATATTCGTAGATAGACGGATACGTCATTAAGTACTTCGCGAATTATCTATAAATGGAACATTGTTTCCCAAACTTTATAGTCGGCGAATCATTTATATATAAGTGTGCAGCTATACACATAAATAAATATAAAAATAAGTACGATTAGTTTTTATATTATAAATTAATAAAATAAGTTTATAAAATAATTATAATAATTATTTAAAGTTAAAATATTATAATGTTAAATCGTTTATAAATGTTAACTATAATAAATTGATCTATAGAAAGATAATTTAATAAATATTTAAAGCTGTGTTACCAAGGAGATTTATTTTGAAATAATTCCGCGATCTTTTTCACGGTGAAATAATCCGGTATAAGAACCGAGTGACAGTTAATCAGCTGTTTTTGACATTTCGTACATGTGGTTACGAAATAAAATTAAATTAGGAGTTAATAAAGTATTTAAAAGATCCTGGCGTCAACCTACTACTAGGTGGCGATTCTTTTTGGTCAATTAATTTAATAATATTGTTACGATGTGCTTAATATTGTCGAAAAGAACTTTAGTTGACTACTCCCTCCTACTTAAGACTGAGCTAGCTTAAGCAAAGGTTCTCAACCTGGTCTAAGGGCTGGACGTATTTCATCACTATGTGTATGTATTTATTTGTAGAAGTTTATATAAAATATAAATCATTTTTTTTTGACAATTTTAAAGCCATTTTGTGTGTCAGAGGGAAAAACAATTACCTTTGTCTGAAAAATTGTGTAATTATGACATCATATAATGTAGGTACTTACTGTACGACAACATTATTTAGGCAACAACAGGAAGTCGCTCTTATCGCGTATAGAATATTTCACAGTGTTGTCATTTTTCGAGAAAACATATCCCGCGAAATTAGGTTTTAAGTTTATATCAATTCTATTCTCAGTAAGTTTATAAGTACATTAATTTATAAGTCTAATTATTGTTCAATAAATATCAATAGAATTTTTTTTTCAAATAATTTCACCTCTTAATTATTACTATTATATTAGGTTAATTATTACAGCGTAATTATTGAATTTGGAAGGAAATGTATCATTGAACCCACATTAACTGATAATATTGCTGCAGGTATTTATTAATTAAATAACTAGAACACAAATTATGAGTAAAAAAGTAGAAGTGAAAGATATAACATATTCAATATTATATTGATGACCCAATCACATGTTTTATAATTTACAAATGATGTCTTTATATCGTATTTTTAGTAAAATTGTTGTAGAAACACAAACTGTGAAAATAATTTTCTATAAATTAAATTATATCCACCTTACATAAATTTTAAAACAATATGTACCTACTTATCGGTTTAAAAATTAGGAAAAAATAGGACAATTCATTAACTAACTAATGATCATTTATACTTAATTATTATACGTCTAAAAATATTAATAAAATAGATTACGATACACATAACTTTATAATATACAAACATAATTTCCAGTATTTGGGTAAATATTTCTAGTATTACAACACTGAATTTTGACATACCTGACATGACAGGAACCCGTAAAATGGGCTTGTTGAAAGTATTGTATAGGCTTGCCTTTTAAATACGACTCTTTTTCTTCTTCGCAATAAATCAAAAGTTTACTGATAATAATTCGAACATCATTTCGTATTGTGTTAGACATCTTTTGAATATAAAAAGCTTCAAATTACGTAAATTGATAGATGCGTCCAATACGAAGTGTCAAAAATGTAATGAAAAATTTGGGGGCGTTCCTAATTTGAAACCGGAAGTTCGATTAACTGTACGTAGTTCACAGATTTGCCACGTAGCCAAGATGAAGTTGCCGGACAATACTAATGATTTCAGCGTGTACACCCATCGACTTTTTAGGCGGACAAACAAATGTATCAGCTTCTTGCGAATATTTGGTAAACGATTAGTTTTAGATCCGTTATTATGCATCGGCCTATAGCGTCGTGTGTCCCAGGTTCGAATACTGGGTCAATACATATTGTTTTTCAATTTGCGTATAGTTCAGAGTATAGAGCTAATAGGTTGAGCAAGTGGCTGACATCCATTCTTCGTAAAAACAAAATCTGTTAATACAAAACTTTACATTGTGGAGGCCGGTATGATCTTCTATAGGATCCATATGATCGGACATGGTCGGATAAAAATAATTATAAGTGCTTTCAAATGTAAGATCTCCAAAATGGGATAATCCGCGTTGATGGATAGTATCATCTAAATCGTGAGACCTCAAATACACAAATGAACGATCAGAACTAGCTTGAAATAAAAAAAAGTCTCTCGCCAAGATAGAATGTGAAACGGGATATTTAACATCATAAAGCAACGGTAGTAATTGCTGCAAAAGAAACCCAATCTGCATTCTGATATTGCGGACTGTTGCATTAGGGAGTGTAGGCTCTTTTCTGCATAATACATTTATTTCCCTTGGCACGCTGTGGGTGGGTATACTTACTCGCGACTTTCACCATTTGCTGACATATCAATTTATTATCATTCCATTATATTTCACTAGTGCAGATCTGGCTCTCGAGAATTCATTTAGTAATAATTTATAATAAATAATATGTCATCTCACGAACTGACGCTTTCAATATTTTTCCTTTTAGTTTGTCGCTGGAAGCTCAGTAACGGCCAGCATTGCGAGACGCAAATCATTGACGGAGAATACTGATGTACAAGACACTTGGGAGGACATACAGATTGACGAACAGGATATTAAGAAAGATGTCCGAGAATACATTGAAAGGTTTAATGATATAAACGCCTGTCGGACTGCTAAACGTGATATTTTTCAATCGAATGTGGGAAACCCTGAACTATTAGAGGCTGTGATGAAATTGGAAAATAAATCATTTTATAAAAATAATTTTGTGTGTAGCATCTGTTTTGATTATTTCGGATCGTTCAACCTACTAAAAGTTCACAAATCATTACATGTGAATACATCGGCGAAAATGAATAATACCGTTGGAAGACTGTTTAAATGTGACATATGCAATTATTCATGTGCAAGGTCAGATGCAATGAGTATACATAAAATGTGTCACTCTGGAGACAAGCCATTTAAATGTGATGAATGTCATTACTCCACTGCAAGATCAAGTGACATGAAAAAACATAAAATGACTCATTCTGGAGAGAAGCCATTTAAATGTGATGTGTGTAATTACTCAACTGCAAGGTCAAATAACATGAGAATACATAAACTGTCTCACTCTGAAGACAAGCCATTTAAATGTGATGAATGTAAATACTCAACTGCATGGTCAAGAGAAATGAAGGTACATAAAATGACTCATTCCGGAGACAAGCCATTTAAATGTGATGAATGTAATTACTCAACTGCAAGGTCAAGTGACATGAAAGTACATAAAGTGACTCATTCTAGAGAGAAGCCATTTAAATGTGATGTGTGTAACTATTCAACTGCAAGGTCAAGTAACATGAAAGAACATAAAATGACTCATTCTGGAAACAAGCCATTTAAATGTGATGAATGTAAATACTCAACTGCAAGGTCAAATAACATGAGAATACATAAAATGTCTCACTCTGGAGACAAGCCATTCAAATGTGATGTATGTAATTACTCAACTGCAAGGTCAAGTGCCATGAAGAGACATAAAATGACTCATTCTGGAGAGAAGCCATTTAAATGTGATGTATGCACATACTCATGTGTACAGTCAAATGTTATGAAGGTACATAAAATGACTCATTCTGGAGACAGGTCATTTAAATGTGATGTGTGTAATTTCTCATGTGTACATTCAAGTACCATGCATAAACATAAAATGACTCATTCTAGAGAAAAGCCACTTAAATGTGATGTGTGTAATTACTCATGTGTACTGTCAGGCAGCATGAAGAAACATAAAATGACTCATTCCGGTGAAAAGCCATTTAAATGTGATGTGTGTAATTACTCATGTGTACTGTCAGGCAGCATGAAGAAACATAAAATGACTCATTCCGGTGAAAAGCCATTTAAATGTGATGTGTGTAATTACTCATGTGCAAGGTCAGATAACATGAAGGTACATAAAATGACTCATTCAGGAGACAAGCCATTTAAATGTGATGAATGTAATTATTCAACTGCAAGGTCAAGTGACATGAAGGTACATAAAATGACTCATTCAGGAGACAAGCCATTTAAATGTGATGAATGTCTTTCGCTGTTTGTCGCTGGAAGCTCAGTAACGGCCAGCATTGCGAGTCGCAAATCATTGACGGAGAATACTCATGTACAAGATACTTGGGAAGAAATACAGATTGACGAACAAGATATTAAGAAAGATGTCCGAGAATACATAGAAAGGTTTAGTGATACAAACTGTCGCACTGGTAAACGTGATATTTTTCAATCGACTGTGAGAAACCCTGAACTATTAGAGGCTGTTATGAAATTGGAAAAAAAATCGTTTTATAAAAATAATTTTGTGTGTAGTATCTGTTTTGATTATTTCGGATCGTTCGACCTACTGAAGCTTCACAAATTACTACATGGAAACATATCGGCAAATATTAGTAATTCCGTTGCAAGACTGTTTAAATGTGTAAAGTGTAATTACTCATGCAAGCGGTTTTGTGACATGAAGGTACATAAAATGAGTCATTTAGGTGAAAAAAAGTTTAAATGTGACGTATGCAATTACTCATGTGCAAGGTGAAGGTACATAAAATAACTCACTCTGGAGATAAGCCATTTAAATGTATTTACTCATGTGTACAGTCAAATAGCATGAGAATACATAAAATGTGTCACTCTGGAGACAAGCCATTTAAATGTGATGAATGTAATCACTCAACTGCAAGATCAAGTGACATGAAGGTACATAAAATGACACATTCTGGAGAAAAGCCATTTAAATGTGATGTGTGTAATTACTCATCTGCAAGGTCGGCTACCATGAAGCTACATAGAATGACCCATTCTGAAGACAAGCCATTTAAATGTGATGTGTGTAATTACTTAACTGCAAGGTCAAATAACATAAGGATACATTAAATGTCTCACTCTGGAGACAAGCCATTTAAATGTGATGAATGTAATTACTCAACTGCAAGGTCAAGTAACATGAAAGTACATAAAATGACTAGTTCTGATAACAAGCCATTTATGTAATTATGAATGTAATTGCTCAACTGCGAGATCAAATGACATGAAGGTACATAAAATGACTCATTCAGGAGACAAACCATTTTAATGTGATGTATGTAATTACTCATCTGCAAGTTCAGATACCATGAGAATACATAATATAATGACTCATTCTGGAGACAAGCCTTTCAAATGTGATGTATGTAATTACTGAACTGCAAGGTCAAGTGTCATGAAGGTACATAAAATGCTTCATTCAGGAGACAAGCCATTTCAATGCGATGTGTGTAATTACTCATGTATACAGTCAAGTACCATCAAGAAACATAAAATGACTCACTCTGGAGACAAGCCATTTAAATGTAATGTATTCAATTACTCGTGTGTCCAGTCAAGTAGCCCGAAAAAACAAAATGACTCATTCTGAAGACAAGCCAGTTTAACGTATCGTATTCACTTATCTGAAACGTTAGGAAAAATGGTATAACAAAAACGTTTTATACTGGTGGATATAAGCCATTTAAATATTAGGTTTTAATTATTCACATTGCGTGCCGGCAGGTAGCATGTTCTTGCATAAACTGGTAAAAAGCCATTTTAAGATGATCTATTACAATTACTCATGTGTATGGTCAACTAGCATTAAAATGTATATAATTAAATATTAAATTATAAAGCCATTTAAATATTAGGTATTCAATTACTAATCTGTATTGTCAAATTGTCTAAATTTAGATGAATTTGTATGATTTAACAGCATATTGAATTGTGGAGATTAGAGCTTAGAAACTGTATTTTTAAATACTAGTCGTCATAAACTACGGAGTGGCAAAGAACGGTTATCCAGAAAACATTAAAATAATTGAGTTTAATATAATATGCGTATGCAAAATATTGCATACGTAGTGTATTTGTAAAATGAATTATACTACGTGACTTTAGTCGTGTTTGTTCATTTTGAATTAAATGCTATATCAATAACAAATATACCGAAGTATATTAAAAATAACATGGCTTAATAATCTTATTGTTCAAATTTTATTTTAACATTTAAAGTATAAATAGGTTGGTAGGTACTTTCCGATATTCGTTTAATTTGAGTCGCAGGTAACCACGTGGCCTAAGCTGGTAAAAGACTAAGTTTTTCAGTTAATATTTTAAATTATCCTATAATTACTTTTTTCCATGTTTTTAAAAATATCTTTATGATTCTAAAAGTAATTTAGCAGCAGCCAGATGTATCGTTAACATGATATTTATGCTATAAGTCCCGCGTTCAATGATGATCGCCTATTACAGTTATATACCTATTTGCAAATCATTGTTAAGGTAGGTACTTAGTTTCCCATGATTTATTGATTTAAAAAAGTCACGTAAATATAGTTAAGTAGGTAACATCCAGCAAAATAACTACCAATTCTGTTTATCAAAATTATAGGTACTTATTTATTAGCACCACTGCCTTAAAAATACGGAGATTTTTAACCCTTAACCAGGCCCCAGGAACTTAGCGCAATAATTATAATTCCTATGAAATATAACCTTTATTTATTTGTGAATTATATGTACTTATGAAAATTTCAGTAGGTCTATGAAAACTGCTGAAAATCTATGCGGGAACGATTTTCCCATAGCCTGGTAAGAGAAAGGTTTAACAAGTAGATTGTGGGATGTATATTACCATAGCCTGACATTTTTCAAAATAAAACAAGCAATTTTTTTTATACATTCATTACAATCAATCAAAACAGAGAAAATGGAAAAATTATTAATAATTATTGTCTGTATGGAAATCTTCCATGCACGGAGTTACACACAAGGGCACTTTGCAGATTTTGCATTCATATTTGGACCTTTTTTCCACCTGTCTTATACTACAAAACCTGCATCGTCTGAATGTTCCTTCTTTTGCTTTAGGTTAGGTTATGTTCCTTGCTTATATAATGTTTTCAATTTCCATTTAACCTATATAGGGATTTTTTAGTTTCGACAACGGGCAAGGGTTGTATAATCCCCACATAAGTCCATGCATTATATTTCACAAAATATAATTTATTTTACATAATTGTAATCCAAATATAGGAGAATAACTCATAATCTACTAAATATAAAAAAATATTGCGACTTACAATGTGTTTTTTCGACATTATGATATTATTTAACTGCTTTGCTCTAGAAATGGACGGTCAAGTGGAGACATGTAAAACAACTAACCGCCAAACTTGCGGATGTATTTCTATTCACACGGCATTATGTTTGAGTCATAGGCAATATATTCGTTGTTGAATTTTGACGGATAGTGCGTAACAATAAACCATTTCCCGATAAAACACAGCCAAATTGTTTGTGGGAAGGATATTACCATTACCTGGTTAAGGGTTTTAATAGGAAGAGCATACCTACTCTCATATTTTGATATTGATCAGAAAAGAATATATTTTGTAACCGACTTTTTTCTGAGATTTTGTATATTTGAGTGATCGATTCACCGCACGAAATATAATAATTCAAGCACAATACCTACCCCTGTATTCTTCTGTGAGTTCAGGACGTACTGGTGATGATTTTTTTTATTATATTTAGTCACTAAAATATCACTTGAGCCTTCACCAAAGACTCATTCTGATAAAAAGCCAATATAAGGAATATTCATATTTTGAAATCACCTGAGATAACCAATACCTATAAGTATGATAGTCCGCCCAGTGAAAGCACACTTATGAACTACCTTTTGAGAATTGTAAAATTTCTAAAAAGGTATACTTATTTATTTTTTATTGTTGTCCTAAAAGTATTGTACTCACATAGGTATACTTGTGTAGATTTATGAATTTCATAGATAGAACTTGCAATAGATCTCCGTTTAATAAAAAATAATATAAAATCAACACTGAAAAACCCAGTAATTGAACACAAATCTAAAGCATGAACTAAGGATAATAAAATTACCTATTATTCCAATTTCATATAATATTAATACTATGAACTCGCCTGTTCAGACTTGTTTTGTGGCTTGTTTAGTATAAATATAGTGAGAGGTGGTGGGGGTCGCCACTCGGTCGAAATAATAGAATAAAATGGATCGACTGGACTGGCGATTTTACTAAACTACTCGACTAAATTTGTGTGTTCAGACACGGTTTTTTACCAAATCTCTCGCTACTCGACTAAATCACTGGAACAGGCCTTAATGTGTATGAAAACAAGGAACCAACTAGGTATAATCACAATAACTGACGTGTCCGGTATATCTTGTCAATAACTTTAGTTAAACTGTCATCACAATAATATGATACAAAAGAATCTATTGATCTCGTATGTTTTTTGGAAAATGTAGGTAGGTATGCATTTGTCATGTGTAATCCACTTTCAATACAAGAAAACCAAAATAAGGTGTTAAAGTAAGTATAATTATATTTTATGTTTAGTTATATGACGAAATGTATAATTACACAATGTGTAAAATTCTGAGTTTAACCAATATTTAACAATAATATTTGTTATAAAATAGGTAATCATCCATTTGAATAAAGTGAAGTCAAAATAATAGGTTATTATTAGTTACCTACTAGCAGAAATGCTTTGTTCTGCATGCTTTTTTATTAAGTCAAATTGAGACTACCTACTTTAAAGCGATTTTGTGGGCGATGGGGAAGAGGCATGGCAATATATTATGTTTAAGCTAGGAAACTCCAGCCAAGGATACCTATCCCAAATGTATGTAAGTATGTTTTTGTAACAATATGTCGGTAGATTCTTTCTTTTTTTCAATATTTTTGATAGCAAAATAAATTCTGCTGATAATGTGTTATGTTTATAATATTGTATTTCTGTGTATTTTTTAAAACAAAATAAAAACATGCTATATTTAACATAAACATACCTATCGCAGTTTTATTATTGTCAACATTCGCAACTTCATATTATTAATATTACACGTTTCATGTACCTAGGTAGGCACAGCTTAAGTGGATGGACGAGTATTTCAAACTTACCAATGTACATAACGAGTCCACTGACACCATAATCGATTGTGGTTACCCACCAATCATTCTATATTAATTATGTAAATATATGTCGCTGTACTTGGATGTTACAAGTACCTATTGTAATTTTAGTTGGTCATTCATTTACTTTTAGCGCTCGAAATAAAAAAAAAACGAACCGGAGCGCTTGACAGTTTTCTAAAAATATTTACATTATCAAATTTCATGGGTATTTCATAAAAATAAGTGTGTTCTAGTTTCAATTATATGGCCTATCTAGCTCAAACGGTCAAATTATTTTACCAATTTCACGATCAGGAACAGCGCTCCGGTCCATTTCGAGCCCTGTAATCAATTGTCATTTTAGTTGGAGAGTAGATGACGGATAATCATAGTAAATGCTCTGAGGACTCGTCAGTGAATTAAGTGATAGGTACCTGTGATAGGTACCTAACAACATTATTCATGCATGGGTTCGGTTATTACAACTTCCTGTACGATAGAATGTGACATGTTACTAAGTACTACATCTACCTACTAATATATGGTAAATTAATTTTAATAGATTTACCTCAAAATAGTACTAATGTTTTGAAGCAGGGTATTTTATGACGGTCAGGCCGTATAGCCCAAGTTTAACAAAGTATGCCGACGGCCGCAATATTGGAAGCACGTTACATTTACGTTGGCAATTTGAAAGCTTATTATTATTATCATACTATAGGCGCAACTATTTGAAATAACGTTTTCTTAATACCTACGTGTTTAAGTTTATGTACTTATTCCATATTTTTCCACACTACATCCGTACCCTTTATACAGCACCAAGTAGGGTAAGCCAGTTTCCGATATTTTTTTTTCGTTTCCCGGGATTTATATACCTAGGCATAGACCAAAATCTTATCCAAGCTTCTTTTTTGTTACAGTTTGTGGTGTTAGGTTTTGGTTTTTTTGTGGTCTCAAAAACTCACAACGATACGTAGGTAGTACCTAGTCAGTAGAGTACACGATTTGCCTAGCATGGTAACCAAACAAATTGTCAAGTGAAATAGAGAATAGAACTGGATCTAAATATTCAAATGATGGAATATTGTGTTCATTTGCAGAAACAAACATACCTCAGGCTGTCGACACGTGTATGGATAGGTATCAAATTGTTGTGTGCCCAAACTCCCCATATTATGTTGAGTCACTCCAATTCAATTCAATTTCGTATCAAATGCACATCGTCATTTTCTCTTGAATGACGGCAGTACATGCAACATTTTTTTATGTAACTTGCAAAACGGCTATTATTTATGCAATGTCCTACCTACATATCTACAGATAACGCCATTCTTCCTAGCCGTGAAAAGAACTTAAAAGGGAGTATTAACCAATATGACTTTTAACTGACGGTGTTTTAAACTAATTATTAGGGAGATAGATAATATAATAATATTTCTCTTAAAATTTTCAATTGTTATTAAACAGGTATAAATGTTATATTATTTACAACATTGTCAGTCAATACTTTAAGGAATAATAAATATTTAAAATGGTAATACCGTCAACAGCAATTTTGTCTATGGTAAAAAAGCTCGCGGTGACTGTTTCCTACAATTAAGTTTACATAATTCAGAAAAATGGACGTGAAATTTGAACCCGACGAATTGAACGCATATGATGCAGTAGACCAGCATGACGTGCAATTATTACATCCAAACTCTCCGGAAAACCAAGTAATAAAGCTAGAGGATGAGCAAGATGACAGTCGCACTTTTGAGGTTAGAATTTCAAATCGTATTTCAGTTTATTTTGCCGAAATGACCGATACGAAACAATCCGTCTTGTCGTCCTACCCTAGTAAAAGCAATGTACACATTGTGCAGTTAATAACCCATATAATACATAAATAATTTTAATATTATAACCGTGTTTTGTTGGGACAATTGGTGCAATCTAGGGCTACTATTTGGCATAACCCATCTCGGTATACATTTTATTCTTAACTTATCTTGGGACCGGTTTGTTCTTTCAATCAAGCTATCAAAAAACGAAGTAGGTTTAATGGTACCTATTCATAAACTTACTACCAAGTAGGTTGCTACCCACAATATGGATTTACAATTAATTTCCTAGATCAGATCAAATAATATATTTGTTCATATAAAATTGAAGATTGTATAATATTTGCCTTCGATTTTTACTTCTTCTTCTTCTTCCACGGTGCTACATCCCGGGGTGGGATTTGGCCTCTTCCAAAACCTACAGTTACCTCCACAACTATTTCAGTCCGATCGTAAATGTCGATTTTGTATGAAACTGAGCGGCCTACCTATAAACGAAGCTATAATGAAGCGACTTACAGCCACTCAGAGTGAACTATGGATTATTTCTTTCAGGTAGACCAAACGGTCTTGTAAGAAAAATATAAGTAATTAAAATGTCTAGAATTAAGGTTAAAAATAAACAATTATATGTAAACGACTTATGTTATATCATTAGCTAAATGTTGTAAACAAATGTCAATTCATAACTAATCCATTTTTGAATTATATAAAATCAAATTTTGTTCACTGCGATGTATTTGCCGCTGAACATTGTAAAATATCTTAAATAAATAAAATATGATAATCGTAATTGAAATCTAATGATTGAACATTGTCATTATTAGCTGCGCACACTAGATTTAAATAATAAATTAATGTTATTAATTATAATAAAGTCCGTACGAGTTTAGTACCTACTTTTGTAAAAAGTAGATAAAGGAATTTCGAGAATCAAAAATCTAACAATGTAAGTCTAAGGACATTATTATTTTTCTAATTTACAAATAAAAAATATTTCTTAGATCTGTCAATTAAGCCCTACAGATCATTTTCAAATTGTAAAAAGTTACTCTAAACAGGTAAATTTCAAACCTTATAGACCAATACTTGTAGGAATCTTACTTAGATCTAAAACTTTATCTCGAGTTTATAGTGCCTCATAAATGTCATTGTTTAAATTTGAATCGTACCTGCCCCCTGGCGGAGTAGAACAGGTGCGGAAGATACGGGTATAAAAGAAAAGACGAGATTGAATTTTGACTCATTCCTTTTACTATGATATGCCCGAAGAGTTGATTCTGTCATGCGTATTAGTAATACGCACCGTTTTAAACCGACAATTTTTCATTTTTCATTATTGTTATCCTGATTAATGAATCAGAAGATATTTATTCAATCTATGTCAAAAGTACCAGATGGACTTTTGCGATAATTACGAAACTTGTTTCACCTATAGATACCTGTGGGTCTATTCTATGCTTATCGACCGCTAAAGTGATAAAGTGATAAATATTATCAAACTTAGGGTAGGTTTGTATCAAAATATTAGCACTTATTGTAACAATTACACGAAGCTGGTTTTTATTGTTGCAATAAGTGCGATATTTTAACAGCAGCAAGATATGTGCTGTTAAAATATCGCACTTATTGCAACAATAAAAACCAGCTTCGTGTAATTGTTACAATAAGTGCTAATATTTTGATACAAACCTACCCTAAGTTTGATACTATTTATTAATTTAGTGTTCAATAAGTATAGAATAGACCCACTGTAGGCCGCTTATTTCTACCTTATTAAATACTCATAATTTTCCGAAAAAGCCGGGAAATAAACTGCTTTTCTGTAATTGGTCCAAGGATCTGGCTCTTGGTCTGATGGAGGAGGTAGAAAAACTGCCCCATTGGTCTACTTTTTGCGTGTGAACACGCCCCGAAAAGTCATGTACGACCTTTTCCTATCTTTTTCTGTATTTTAAGTTAATAAAATCTATATTTCAATGACAAGTATTTCTTAATCAAAATTATGAACGATTCTTGAGATAATCATTGAAAACATAAATTTAGAGTGGGTGATTTTTGCATCTGTGACGTCAATTTTCGGTGAGACGCCATCTGAAGGGTATAAAAAGACGTGTTTTTCTATACAAAGTCAGTCGTCGAACTTCATCATTAGAGGAAAGTCCTCTGAACCTGTGTAGCTGTTGATCAAAAACACAATAAAATCTCGTAGTTTTGAAAATTCATCGGGAATTTTCACACGAAAATAACGTCGCGTCATATTCGTGACGTCATCACACATTGTGACGTTCATCGTAAAACGCATCGGCGGAAAATATTCGTAGATAGACGGATACGTCATTAAGTACTTCGCGAATTATCTATAAATGGAACATGGTTTCCCAAACTTTATAGTCGGCGAATCATTTATATATAAGTGTGCAGCTATACACATAAATAAATATAAAAATAAGTACGATTAGTTTTTATATTATAAATTAATAAAATAAGTTTATAAAATAATTATAATAATTATTTAAAGTTAAAATATTATAATGTTAAAGCGTTTATAAATGTTAACTATAATAAATTGATCTATAGAAAGATAATTTAATAAATATTTAAAGCTGTGTTACCAAGGAGATTTATTTTGAAATAATTCCGCGATCTTTTTCACGGTGAAATAATCCGGTATAAGAACCGAGTGACAGTCAATCAGCTGTTTTTGACATTTCGTACATGTGGTTACGAAATAAAATTAAATTAGGAGTTAATAAAGTATTTAAAAGATCCTGGCGTCAACCTACTACTGGGTGGCGATTCTTTTTGGTCAATTAATTTAATAATATTGTTACGATGTGCTTAATATTGTCGAAAAGAACTTTAGTTGACTACTCCCTCCTACTTGAGACTGATCTAGCTTAAGCAAAGGTTCTCAACCTGGTCTAAGGGCTGGACGTATTTCATCACTATGTGTATGTATGTATTTGTAGAAGTTTATATAAAATATAAATCATTTTTTTTGACAATTTTAGAGCCATTTTGTGTGACAGAGGGAAAAACAATTACCTTTGTCTGAAAAATTGTATAATTATTACATCATATAATGTAGGTACTTACTAATGATTTCAGCGTGTACACCCATCGACTTTTTAGGCGGACAAACAAATGTATCAGCTTCTTGCGAATATTTGGTAAACGATTAGTTTTAGATCCGTTATTATGCATCGGCCTATAGCGTCGTGTGTCCCAGGTTCGAATACTGGGTCAATACATATTGTTTTTCAATTTGCGTATAGTTCAGAGTATAGAGCTAATAGGTTGAGCAAGTGGCTGACATCCATTCTTCGTAAAAACAAAATCTGTTAATACAAACCTTTACATTGTGGAGGCCGGTATGATCTTCTATAGGATCCATATGATCGGACATGGTCGGATAAAAATAATTATAAGTGCTTTCAAATGTAAGATCTCCAAAATGGGATAATCCGCGTTGATGGATAGTATCATCTAAATCGTGAGACCTCAAATACACAAATGAACGATCAGAACTAGCTTGAAATAAAAAAAAGTCTCTCGCCAAGATAGAATGTGAAACGGGATATTTAACATCATAAAGCAACGGTAGTAATTGCTGCACAAGAAACCCAATCTGCAGTCTGACATTGCGGACTGTTGCATTAGGGAGTGTAGGCTCTTTTCTGCATAATACATTTATTTCCCTTGGCACGCTGTGGGTGGGTATACTTACTCGCGACTTTCACCATTTGCTGACATATCAATTTATTTTCATTCCATTATATTTCACTAGTGCAGATCTGGCTCTCGAGAATTCATTTAGGAATAATTTATAGGTAATAAATAATATGTCATCTCACGAACTGGCGCTTTCAATATTTTTCCTTTTAGTTTGTCGCTGGAAGCTCAGTAACGGCCAGCATTGCGAGACGCAAATCATTGACGGAGAATACTGATGTACAAGACACTTGGGAGGACATACAGATTGACGAACAGGATATTAAGAAAGATGTCCGAGAATACATTGAAAGGTTTAGTGATATAAACGCCTGTCGGACTGCTAAACGTGATATTTTTCAATCGAATGTGGGAAACCCTGAACTATTAGAGGCTGTGATGAAATTGGAAAATAAATCATTTTATAAAAATAATTTTGTGTGTAGTATCTGTTTTGATTATTTCGGATCGTTCAAAAAAAATGCAAGACTGTTTAAATGTGACATATGCAATTATTCATGTGCAAGGTCAGATGCAATGAGTATACATAAAATGTGTCACTCTGGAGACAAGCAATTTAAATGTGATGAATGTCATTACTCCACTGCAAGATCAAGTGAGATGAAAGTACATAAAATGACTCATTCTGGAGACAAGCCATTTAAATGTGATGAATGTAATTACTCAACTGCAAGGTCAAATAACATAAGGATACTTAAAATGTCTCACTCTGGAGAGAAGCCATTTAAATGTGATGAATGTAATTACTCAACTGCAAGGTCAAGTAACATAAAAGAACATAAAATGACTCATTCTGGAAACAAGCCATTTAAATGTGATGTGTGTAACTACACAACTGCAAGGTCAAACAATGTGAAGATACATAAACTGTCTCATTCTGGAGACAAGCCATTTAAATGTGATGAATGTAATTACTCAACTGCATGGTCAAGAGAAATGAAGGTACATAAAATGACTCATTCCGGAGACAAGCCATTTAAATGTGATGAATGTAATTACTCAACTGCAAGGTCAAGTGACATGAAAGTACATAAAGTGACTCATTCTAGAGAGAAGCCATTTAAATGTGATGTGTGTAACTATTCAACTGCAAGGTCAAGTAACATGAAAGAACATAAAATGACTCATTCTGGATACAAGCCATTTAAATGTGATGTGTGTAACTACACAACTGCAAGGTCAAACAATATGAAGATACATAAACTGTCTCATTCTGGAGACAAGCCATTTAAATGTGATGAATGTAATTACTCAACTGCATGGTCAAGAGAAATGAAGGTACATAAAATGACTCATTCCGGAGACAAGCCATTTAAATGTGATGAATGTAATTACTCAACTGCAAGGTCAAGTGACATGAAAGTACATAAAATGACTCATTCTGGAGAGAAGCCATTTAAATGTGATGTGTGTAACTATTCAACTGCAAGGTCAAACAACATGAAGATGCATAAACTGTCTCACTGTGGAGACAAGCCATTTAAATGTGATGAATGTAATCACTCAACTGCAAGGTCAAGAGACATGATTGTACATAAAATGACTCATTCCGGGGACAAGCCATTTAAATGTGATGAATGTAATTACTCAACTGCAAGGTCAAGTGACATGAAAGTACATAAAGTGACTCATTCTAGAGAGAAGCCATTTAAATGTGATGTGTGTAACTATTCAACTGCAAGGTCAAGTAACATGAAAGAACATAAAATGACTCATTCTGGAAACAAGCCATTTAAATGTGATGTGTGTAACTACACAACTGCAAGGTCAAACAATATAAAGATACATAAACTGTCTCATTCTGGAGACAAGCCATTTAAATGTGATGAATGTAATTACTCAACTGCATGGTCAAGAGAAATAAAGGTACATAAAATGACTCATTCCGGAGACAAGCCATTTAAATGTGATGAATGTAATTACTCAACTGCAAGGTCAAGTGACATGAAAGTACATAAAGTGACTCATTCTAGAGAGAAGCCATTTAAATGTGATGTGTGTAACTATTCAACTGCAAGGTCAAGTAACATGAAAGAACATAAAATGACTCATTCTGGAAACAAGCCATTTAAATGTGATGTGTGTAACTACACAACTGCAAGGTCAAACTATATGAAGATACATAAACTGTCTCATTCTGGAGACAAGCCATTTAAATGTGATGAATGTAATTACTCAACTGCATGGTCAAGAGAAATGAAGGTACATAAAATGACTCATTCCGGAGACAAGCCATTTAAATGTGATGAATGTAATTACTCAACTGCAAGGTCAAGTGACATGAAAGTACATAAAATGACTCATTCTGGAGAGAAGCCATTTAAATGTGATGTGTGTAACTATTCAACTGCAAGGTCAAACAACATGAAGATGCATAAACTGTCTCACTGTGGAGACAAGCCATTTAAATGTGATGAATGTAATCACTCAACTGCAAGGTCAAGAGACATGATTGTACATAAAATGACTCATTCAGAAGACAAGCCATTTAAATGTGATGAATGTACTTACTCAACTGCAAGGTCAAATAACATAAGAATACATAAAATGTCTCACTCTGGAGACAAGCCATTTAAATGTGATGAATGTAATTACTCAACTGCAAGGTCAAGTAACATGAAAGAACATAAAATGACTCATTCTGGAAACAAGCCATTTAAATGTGATGTGTGTAACTACACAACTGCAAGGTCAAACAATATAAAGATACATAAACTGTCTCATTCTGGAGACAAGCCATTTAAATGTGATGAATGTAATTACTCAACTGCATGGTCAAGAGAAATAAAGGTACATAAAATGACTCATTCCGGGGACAAGCCATTTAAATGTGATGAATGTAATTACTCAACTGCAAGGTCAAGTGACATGAAAGTACATAAAGTGACTCATTCTAGAGAGAAGCCATTTAAATGTGATGTGTGTAACTATTCAACTGCAAGGTCAAGTAACATGAAAGAACATAAAATGACTCATTCTGGAAACAAGCCATTTAAATGTGATGTGTGTAACTACACAACTGCAAGGTCAAACTATATGAAGATACATAAACTGTCTCATTCTGGAGACAAGCCATTTAAATGTGATGAATGTAATTACTCAACTGCATGGTCAAGAGAAATGAAGGTACATAAAATGACTCATTCCGGAGACAAGCCATTTAAATGTGATGAATGTTATTACTCAACTGCAAGGTCAAGTGACATGAAAGTACATAAAATGACTCATTCTGGAGAGAAGCCATTTAAATGTGATGTGTGTAACTATTCAACTGCAAGGTCAAACAACATGAAGAAACATAAAATGACTCATTCTGGAGAGAAGCCATTTAAATGTGATGTGTGTAACTACACAACTGCAAGGTCAAACAATATGAAGATACATAAACTGTCTCATTCTGGAGACAAGCCATTTAAATGTGATGAATGTAATTACTCAACTGCATAGTCAAGAGAAATGAGGGTACATAAAATGACTCATTCCGGAGACAAGCCATTTAAATGTGATGAATGTAATTACTCAACTGCAAGGTCAAGTGACATGAAAGTACATAAAATGACTCATTCTGGAGAGAAGCCATTTAAATGTGATGTGTGTAACTATTCAACTGCAAGGTCAAACAACATGAAGAAACATAAAATGACTCATTCTGGGGAGAAGCCATTTAAATGTGATGAATGTAATCACTCAACTACAAGGTCAAGAGACATGATTGTACATAAAATGACTCATTCAGGAGACAAACCATTACAATGCGATGTGTGTAATTACTCATGTACACAGTCAAGTACCATGAAGAAACATAAAATGATTCACTCATGAGCTATGTAAATGTGCAGTTTTATTTATCCATATTGCGTACCGGCAGGTAGCATGTTCTTGCATAAACTGACTAATTCTGGTAAAAAGTCATTTAAAAATGATGTATTACAATTACAATGTGTATGGCCAACTAGCATTACAATGTAATAATTTAAATATTAAATTGTAAAGCCATTTGAATGTCAGGTATTCAATTACTAATCTGTATGGTAAAATTGGATCAATTTGGAGGAATTCGTACGTTTCAACAGAATATACTGTATATTAGCAGCGATCACTCCGAATTGTGGACATTAGAGCTTGGAAACTGTATTTTTCAATGCTCGTCGTCATAAACTATGGAGTGGCAAAAATCGGTTGTCCAGAAAACAATAAAATTAATTGAATTTTAAATATGCGTATGCAATATTTTGCATACGTAGGGTATTTGTAAAATTGATTATACTAAGACAATACGCGACTTTAGTCGTGTTTGGTCGTTTTGAATTTAAGGCTTTATCAATAACAAATATACCTCAGTAGATTAAAAATAACATGGCTTAACAATCTTATTGTTTAAATCGTATTTTAACATTTAAAGTAAATATATATATCGGTAGGAACCTTTCGATATTCGTTGAATTTGAGTCAGAACACACAGAACTATTGAGAATTGTGAATTTTCTGAAAAAGTATATTTGTTATTATAGTTCTCCTAAAAATATTTTACTCACATATAACTTGTCTAGATTTATAAATTTCTTTGATAGAATTTGCAATAGATCTCCGTTTAATAAAAAAATATATAAAATCAACACAGAAAAACCCAGTAATTGAACACAAAATCTTAATATTGAACATGAAAGAAACCAGTAAATGAACTAAGCATACTAAAATTACCTATTGAATCAAATTTCTTATATTATTAATAGTATCGACCGAAGCTACTTGATGGAATTTGAATTCAAATTGTAGGTAATACTTAATACAATTGGTTGCAATTAACTTTTTAATATTATATTTTAAATTTCTGTAATCAATATGTAACTGTTTGTTTTCCTTAATAAAAAAAAAAAAAAAAAACAAAAAAAAAATCCATTAGAATTCCAATTTCTTATGCATACAGGACTGGTCACACGAAAACACAAAATGAATAATTCTAGTGACAAGAGATGTATTTTTTTCTATTTATTATTTACCCATTGATTCGTTCTTTTTACCGGAAAGTTCAAAGAATGACCGTTCTGGTCAATAGCCGTTCGAATGTCTCCACACACCCTGTTGACACGAAATCACAATTTGCTCGACATAAAAAATAAACTTTAAATGCTATCACTACCCGGCAACGTAACTCAACTAACTAACATTAGTATATTGATTAATCCCCGTTAAATATCCATTTTTAAATGCATATTAAATACTTCTGACTAAATTGATAATAATTATGGAGCTTTCAAAATGGTTACTCATTCTAATGTTTGTTAAAACAAAGAACCAACTAGGAATATATTATTATCAATGATTTAAGTTAAACTGTCGACACATGATTCAAAGTATCTATCTGATTTTATTTTATTTCATTGCTTTTCTTATTTTATTTCTTATGGTATTAATTTCTTTTATTTTGTTAACTGTCAATTCATGGTGGAACCGCATTGTATTGTTGTTTTTATTTAATAAAACGCAATTTTTTTTTTTTTTTTTTAGTACTTATTCCACTTTAATTAATATATTTGGACCGGTTTCGTCCGCCTGTGATAATATTGTTTTATTTTATTGTTTATAAAATTTTTATTGTAAATTTTGACTAATCAGAAGTATTTGTTGATATTAATGTTATTGTAAGTCGCACCCCTAGTTTTAAAGTATGACAAGTCAAAAAACAGCATTCTGAGATAATTGGATTCAAAGATTCAAACCCCCTCAACTAAATCTAAAAATGTATGTATCAAACTGATTTTCTTGCTCAATGTGTATTAGGTCTTGTATTTTTGTATGAAATTATTATTATATTGAAAAATTATACAGAACACATATTTTTGGTAGTTTTTTTGAAATGTCATAGTCTAAAATTGGACTATTTTGATAAATTTTGAAATAACCCATCATGCACACAATACAAACTTATATGAAACAACATAAAATCTCTTCAATATATTATGCATATCAAGTAAAATAATAAACGAAATGGTTATTTGAAATTTTTATTTCAAAATAAAATAACTGGAACAGGTAAACCATCACATACCTACCGAATTTTTAAAATATATAATTGTATAAGATTATGATTACCTTTTCAACATTCTTGCATATTATGTAAAGCCGCGTTGACACGGTCCAAGTACGATACAAGTAGACTTGGATCGAGTGCCATCCAAGTGACAGCTTCATACTATTTATTCCTATCCAAGTTAACTTGGATGAGTAGGACGCGGTCCAAGTAGCTTGGATAGGAATAATTAGTATGAAGATGTCTCATCCAAGTGACAGCTTCATACTATTTATTCCTATCCAAGTTAACTTGGATGAGTAGGACGCGGTGTAAGTAGCTTGGATAAGAATTAGTATGAAGATGTCTCATACGAGTGCACTTGGATAGGAATAAATAGTATGAAGCTGTCACTTGGATGGCACTCGATCCAAGTGAACTTGGATCGGACGCCGTCATCCAAGTGCGCATCCGAGTAATTTGTATGAAGCTGTCTCATACAAATGCGTTTGGATGGCACTCTGTCCAAGTGTACTTGGATCGTACTTGGACCGTGTCAACGCGGCTTAATGAAAATTATTATATAATTTAGAATTAATCAGAGTAATTTCCATCACTCTCTTCGTGAACCAAGTCATTTCTTGCCACTTGAGTACTATTAGCGACTTTCAAATTATTGTAAAAATCGTGGTACGTCATCGGTATCAATTCTTTTGCATATAGTTAAAAGATCTTGCCTTTTCTGCATGGTTATTCCTGGTGGCTCATTATAAGCTTTCTGTAAAATTATCATATTCATGTGAACCGGACGACCCGTCATGCGATACATTATAATATTAATTTCCTCGTATGAAGAATCAATAAAATTGGAAATAATGAAAAAACTATACGGTGATTCTTTTTTCAAATGCATGACTTTGATTGCTTGCCATGTTACCTTCGTACCTACGGTGCTTATAACATAATTTTGTCCTAGCACGTCGGACAGCAATTTCAGGTCAAATATATTATCAGTTGCCATTGCATTAACTCTATAAGGTTCATCATTATTTTCACCCATGGCTATAATGGGTATCCATTGAGCTGGTATGAAGACTAGAGCACTTTTAGCATTCTCTTTTTTCTTTTTCAATGAGTGAGTGCATCGCAATACACTGATTTTGGGTGTGACCCGTGGTCAAATATTTTTGCGTTATAGACTTTATATTTTCTGTTTCCAATAATAAATACAATGCAACTAAATATTTATTATTATTCTGTCCAGCACAATTATCGGACCAAAAATGCACATTCTTATTATTTAGAATTTCTTTTTCAATTAATGGTGTGTAAATACAACTACCAATTTCATTAGATTTTTTTTTAGGAGTCACTTCGTTCCAGATACAACAGAACCCTTTTTCTCACCAATATCAAAGATAGTGAAATATGTTGCAAGTTTTCTGGTGTAATAGAAGTTTGAGACTTCACCACAGGGTTATGAGAGAACTGCAAATAATTGTTTTGCTTTTTGTGTATCATTTAAATTTGTATAGGTATGCTGTGCTGACCATCGATCGTTTTTTGACTGAAAGCGCCTAATATTAAATTCTGTATTAAAGATCGTAGAATACTGAGATAACTTCACGAAAGGTCGATCATTTTGTCGACACTTTCTTTTGTATAGCCTATAGTGTTGCTAAATTTAAAGAGCCATCAATAAATTGTCTGGTAGTTAGTCTGGTGTAACGTCGTGGGTCATAGATTCAAATCCTGGGTCTGGCAAGTACACATATTGTCTTTAAATTTGTGTATGAGTCAGTATGAACCTAATAGATTGAGCAAGTGGGTGACATCCATATCTCGTAAAAAACAAAAATCTGTTATTACAAACCACACGTGGAGGCCCATATGATCTTATTAGATCGGACATGGTTGAAAGTTTGAGCTCTCAGGAAGTGGGAGTCTACCCTAGGAATGCATTCGATGTGATCTCTAACATATTGTTTTAATTCGGTATCAATTTTCTTACGATTTCACGTGTTCCTATGAGATCCTTTTCTATGATTTCATCACTGTTTGTTTTATTTATTATTGTGTTTATCAACAAACTACTGTCAAATTGTCAATGTTTTCAGAATGGCTAGTCACCAGTGTGACCACAACACAAGTTTTATTTACTTTGTCCATTCCTGACCTATGATAATTCAAGATGTCATAGTCTTAAACTCGCTAAAAATTTGAATCCTAATTTAAGACTATAACAACTCAAAATATCATAGTCTTTAAATATCACATAATACTATTTATAAAAATTATAGACTATTCTTTCTGTCCTGTATTTCCGTAGAATTCATTTAGACTTTTGATAGTCTTTGACCAGATAAATAATGAAATTTTCAACCATTCTGCATTATTAACTCAAAATGTCACTTTTTCGACTTGTAATAGTTTAAAACTAGGGGTGCGAAGTGTAGATTGTTTCATATTTTGTGGTTTGTTTATATTTTAAATAATTTGTTTAATGCCTCTGACGTAGTATGAAATATTAATGTCCAACCTCATTTTTTTTAAATTAGTCTGTTATTGAGAAGGTATTATTGGACGGATAATTATTGTGTACCTATTGTTATGTTATTTCTATCGCTTTGAATTTTGTTTGATAAATATTGTTTTAAAAAATGTATTCAGTTGAAAATGTCCCACTGAGGCGGACGAAACTGGTCCTAATATATTAATTAAAGTGAAATAAGTCTTATTGTATTATATTAACTCACACTTCTCTGTATTTTTATTTTTAAAATTATTAACACTTATTTTATGTCCTGTCGTGAACGCTTTGAATTTATAATTTGTTATGTACATTATATGTAAAATAAATAAATTTGATTTGATGTGATTTGATCTCGTATGTTTTTGGATAATGTGCATTTCTCATGTGTAATCCTTTTTCAATATTAAAAAAAAAACAAAATTAGGTGTTTATATTTTTTATGTTTAGTTATATGACAAAATGTATAATTACACAATGTGTAAAATTCTAAACCTTTTTTAGAGTTAAACCAATATTTAACAATAGTATTTGTTATAAAATAGGTAATCATTCATTTCAATGAAGTGTAGACAAAATAATGTTTTATTAATAGTTTCCTACTAGCAGAAATGCTTTGTTTGCATGCTTTTTTGTTAAGTCAAATTGAGACTAGGTACCTACTTTAAAGCGATTTTGTGGGCGATGGGGAAGAGGCATGGCAATATATAATGTTTAAACTAGGAAACCCCAGCCAAAGATACCTATCCCAAGTGTACATATGTTTTTATAACAATATGTCAGTAGATTCTTTCTTTTTTTTTCAATATTTTTGATAGCAAAATAAATTCTGCTCATAATGTTTACAAAATTGTATTTCTTTGTATTTTTTAAAACAAAATAAAAACAAGCTATATTTAACATAAACGTACCTATCGCAGTTTTAATATGGTTAACATTCACAACTTCATATTATTAATATTACACGTTTCATGTACCTACCTAGATAGGTACAGCTTAAGTGGATGGACGAGTATTTCAAACTTACCAATGTACATAACGAGTCTACTGACACCATAATCGACTTTGGTTACCCACCAATCATTCTTTAATAATTATGTAAATATATGTCGTTGTACTTGGATGTTTCAAGTACGAACCGTGCTCGACAGTTTTCTGAAAATATTTACGTAGTTATCAAATTTTGTGTGTATTTCATAATAATAAGTGTGTTCTAGTTTCTATTATTTGGCCTATTTAGCTCAAACGGTCAAATTATTTTTTCCACGAAACTAAGGTATAATTATACCAATTTCACGATCAGCAACGGCGCTCCGGTTCATTTCTAGCCCTGTAAATCAATTGCCATTTTAGTTGGAGAGTAGATGACGGGTATACATAATAAATGCTCTGAGGACTCGTCAGTAAATTACGTGATAGATACCTGTAATAGGTACCTACATTATTTATACATGGGTTCTGTTATTACAACTTCCTGTACGATAGAATGTGACTTAGTACTAATACTACAGGTACCTACTTATATGAGGTAAATTAATTTTAACGGATTTACCTCAGAACAGAATAATAAATAATAAAAAAAAATGTAGGAGCCATCGCAGCGGACTTATTTTTTGAATCAGGGTATTTTATGGCTGTCAGGCCGTATAGCCCAAGCATAACAAAGTGTGCTGACGGCCTCAGTATTAGATGCACGTTACATTTACGTAGCAAACTTGAAAGCATATATTATTATCATATAGTAGTAACTATTGGCAATAACATGCTCTTAATACCTACCTACGTGTTTAAGTTTATGTATTCCATATTCTTCCACACAGCTTTTATACCGCACCAAATAGGGTAGCCAGTTTCCATTCTTTTTTTTTGTTCCCTGGGATTTATATATACTTAACAAAATCTTATTCAAGTTACTTTTTTATGTTGGGTGTTAGGTTTTGGTTTGTTTTGTGGTCTCAAAAGCTCACAACGATACGTAGGTAGTAGTCAGTGAGTATAAGATTTGCCTAGCATGGTAACCAAATAAATTGTCAAGTGAAATAGAGAATAGAACTGGATCTAAATATTCAAATGATGGAATATTGTGTTCATATGTGGAAAGAAACATACCTCAGGCTGTCTACACGAGAATGGGTAGGTATTAATATAACATTTGTGTATGCCCAAACTCCCCATATTATTATATAAAGAGTCACTCCAATTCAATTCAATTTCGTAAAAAAAGCACATCGTCATTTTCTCTTGAATGACGACGCAATGTGCAAGTACATGCAACATTTTTTTTTATATTTTGCAAAACGGCTATTATTTATTCTATGTACCTACCTTACCTATCTACAGATAACACAATTCTTCCTAGCCTTGAAAAGAACTAAAAAAACGCGTTTTAACCAATTCGGCATTTAACTGACAGTGTTTTAAACTAATTATTAGGTAGGTAGATAGTATAATAACATTTCTCTTAAAATATTCAATGATTATTGAACAGATTATAAATAATATATTATTTACAACATTGTCAGTCAATACTTTAAAGAATAATAAATATTTAAAATGGCAATACCGTCGAAAGCAATTTTAACTATAATAAAAAGCACGCGGTGGCTGCTTCCCATCATTATTTAAATAATTCACAAACATGGAAGTGAAACGTGAACCGGACGAATTGAACATATATGATGCGGGAGACCAGCATGACATGCACATATTACATCCAAACTCTCCTGAAAACCAAGTAATAAAGCAAGAGGATGAGCAAGATGACAGTTGCACTTTTGAGGTTAGAACTTCAAATCGTATTTCAGTTTATTTTACCGAAATGACCGATACAAAACAATCCATCTTGTCGCCCTACCCTATTTAATAGCAATGCACACATTGTGCAGTTAATAACCCATATAATACATAAATAATTGCAATACCTATTATAACATAACCGTGTTTTGTTGGGACAGTTGGTGCAATCTAAGGCTACTATTTTGGCATAGCATATCCTGGCATACATTAATTCATTCTTCACACATTGGGACCGATTAGTTCTTTCAATCAAGCCATCAAAAAACAAAGTAGGTTTAATGGAATTCATAAACAGCTATAAATACATATTATGTAGCGTTAACGCCCCTTGTGGGCGCTGGAGGCTTTCAGGGGGGCAGTAGAAGGCTCAAAGAAAATTAGGGTGCTTTAAGCAAATCTAGAGGGGTATTGGGACCGATTAGTTCTTTCAATCAAGCCATCAAAAAACGAAGTAGGTTTAATGGTATTCATAAACTTAATACCATGTAGGTTGCTACCCACAATATGGATTTACAATTAATTTCCTATATCAGATCAAGTAAGATATTTGTTCATATAAAATTGTATATTATAAGATTGTAAAATAACTGCCTTCCATTTTTACTTCTTCTTCTTCCACGGCACTACATCCTAGGTTGGGATTTGGCCTCTTCCACAAACGCTCTCCACTCACTCCGGTTTCTCGCCACCTTCTTCAGTTACCGGGTCTTCCAATATGAAGCCAGTCCACTTCTACGGCGTCAGCCCATCTCCTTCTTGGTCGGCCTCTGGTTCTCTTCCGCTGGGGTAGCCACTTCGTCATGATCCTTGGCGCTCTAACTTCAGGCATTCTCTCCACATGTCATGTCCATCGTAATCTTTGGCCATCATTTATTCCCGCAGATAAGGCGGATTTTTATCTCCTCTGCTGTCTTATTATGGGTATTTAGGCTGGATCCGAGATACATGAACTTGTCCACCCCTTCATATGCATGCTGTCCTATGTCTATATTCAGCAGCGGTACCTGATCGCGTGTGCTGACCATATACTTAGTTTTTGACTGGGTTATTTGCAGCCCAGCGTTTTCTGCTATTATTTTCATAGTGCCACCATGGTCGATCATCCTCTGTTTGGATCTACTTGTAATTACTATGACGTCAGCATAAGCGCGTTGTACTATTATCTACCCATCCTCTTATGTTGGTTTCACGAGCTATGGATTCCACCACAAGGTTAAATACCATAGTGGATAGTGCATCCCCTTGTCTCACATCTTATTCGATTTTGAAGCTTTCAGTTTGCTCATTTTGCACACTGACAACTCCTTGATTATCCGTCAATGTGATCTTTATTAACCTTACTAGTTATAAGGGAATTCCCAGTATTTTTAGGCTTTGCAGCATCTTATCCCTATTCACGCTGTTAAAAGCTTGTTTAAAATCAATAAACAGTTGGTGGAGTGTCAGGTTGTATTCGTTATTTCTATTTTTACTTCCTATGAAAAAATATTTCAAATGTTCTGATACATATGTAGATATTGTCATGTGTCTAAACTGAGCATTGCAGATAAAGAAAGGCAATCAACCTTATCCATGCTCATTCACGCTGGATTTTTTAAAGTTTCTGTCCCAATTAAGCGACGTGATTTACTGTAAGTTCCATGATTTGGTTTCCATTTATTCCGGATATTTGGTGAACAATTTATTTTAGATCCGTTATTATGCATCGGCCTATAGCGTCGTGTGTCCCCGGTTCGAATACTAGGTCAATACATATTGTTTTTTATATTGTGAAGATACATAAAATGAGTCATTCAGGTAAAAAAAAGTTTAAATGCGATGTATGCAATTACTCATGTGTACAGTCAAGTGGCATTAAGAAACATAAAATGACTCATTCTGGAGACAAGCCATTTAAATGTGATGAATGTAATTACTCAACTGCAAGGTTAAGTGTCATGAAGGTACATAAAATGACTCATTCTGGAGACAAGCCATTTAAATGTGATAAATGTAGTTACTCAACTGCAAGGTCAGATAACATGAGAATACATAAAATGTCTCACTCTGGAGACAAGCCATTTAAATGTGATGAATGTAATTACTCAACTGCAAGGTCAAGTGTCATGAAGGTAATTAAAATGACTCATTCAGGAGACATGAAATGACTCATTCTAGAGAAAAGCCACTTAAATGTGATGTGTGTAATTACTCATGTGTACAATCAGGTAGCATGAAGAAACATAAAATGACTCATTCTGGAGACAAGCCATTTAAATGTGATGAATGTAATTACTCAACTGCATGGTTAAGTGTCATGAAGGTACATAAAATGACTCATTCTGGAGACAAGCCATTTAAATGTGATAAATGTAGTTACTCAACTGCAAGGTCAGATAACATGAGAATACATAAAATGTCTCACTCTGGAGACAAGCCATTTAAATGTGATGAATGTAATTACTCAACTGCAAGGTCAAGTGTCATGAAGGTAATTAAAATGACTCATTCAGGAGACAAGCCATTTCAATGTGATGTATGTTATTATTCATCTGCAAGGTCAAATACAATGAAGAAACATGAAATGACTCATCCTAGAGAAAAGCTTTTTAAATGCGATGTGTGTTATTACTCATGTGGACAGTCAAGTATCATGAAACAACATAAAATGACTCATTCTGGAGAGAAGTCATTTAAATGTGATGAATGTATTTACTCAACTGCATGTTCAGACAACATGAGAATACATAAAATGTCTCTGGAGACAAGCCATTTAAATGTGATGAATGTAATTACTCAACTGCAAGGTCAGGTGCACATGAAGCAACATAGAATGACTCATTCTGGAGACAAGCCATTCAAATGTGATGTATGTAATTTCTCATTTGTACAGTCAAGTGACATGAAGAAACATAAAATGACTGATTCTAGAGACAAGACATGCAAGTGTATTTGTTAAATTTATTATACTATGGTATTACGTGACTTCAGTCGTGTTTGGATTAAAAATAACTTGGCTTAACAATCTTATTGTTTAAATTTTATTTTAACATTTAAAGTATAAATAGTTTGGTAGGTACTTTTCGTTGTTCGTTAAATTTGAGTCGCATGTAACGATGCGACTTCTAAAGCAGGTTTTAAGCAGGTAAAAGTCTAGGGTTTTTCAGTTAATATTTTAAATTATCCTATAATTAATTTTTTCCAAGGGCTTAAAAATGTATTTATGATTTTAAAAGTAATTTCGCTATAGCCAGATGTATGGCTAACATATTTTTTTATGCCATAAGGCCCGCGTTCAATGAGAATTGCGTTTTCTAATTATTTATTCAAAAAACATTATTTAGGTAGGTACCTACTTTAATATATTTTTTTGATTTAAAATGTCATGTGAATAATATATTAGATGACATCCAGCAAAACAACTACCAATTTTGTGTATCAAAATTATAGGTACAATTTTAAATGTAATCTTTAAATCAATACCATAGACACACTCCATAACTTAATAGAACTGCATTTAAAATACGGAGGTTTTTAATAAAAAAAACTATTAGTACTCGCAATTTATAATATTATTATTTTGATCAGAAAAGAATATAAATTTTTGTAATCGATTCAGAACGAGCTACTCTCTAGTTTACGTTAGTTAACGTAAATTTTGTACCTATATTTGTAAGATCGATTCACTACATGAAATATAATAATTTAAGCATAATAGTTATGTGTTCAAGACGAACTGGTGACCCTGTTATATTTAGTTGCTAAACTTTGTTGAACGTTTTTAAATATCACTTAGAACTCTCAAAGTCATATAAAAAAATGAAAGTATAAATAAATATGTAATGAAGACGTACCTAGTCAGCAAATCTAGACAACGCTAGAAAGATAGACAAGCATATGATATCTGTTGACAAACCACTTAGTAAAGAATATGCCTAAGTAGAATCATCTAAAGATGGCGGTGGCTGAAATACATCAAAACATAATGTGTTGAATCAAAGCCGACTCAAGTACTATCAAAAGTTGGTGCTGGTTGAATTCAAAACGATTTTTTATTATAGAGTTAATCGATTTTTTAACAATATGATATGTTTTAAAATAATCATTCATTTAAATGAAGTGAAGTCAAAATAATATGTTATTAATAGTTACCTACTAACAGAAATGCTTTGGTCCACATGCTTTTCTGTTATATTGTATTAAGACTACCTATTCTAAGACTTCGGCCACATAGGCAGGTGCTTCGCTAGTCCATAGCTAGATGCTATGCTTGTCTACTAAAAAAACTACTGCCACATTGCATGCTACTTGGTTAGGTACAAATTCATTTGACATTTGGGTGCGCTCAAGTTAACAACGTTTATGTCACTCTCAAAACTAACCACAAAGCTACTTCTCACAGAGAATTTAAGTTTAAAATTTCGAAAGTCTCAAATTCGGAATTGTTGCGTGCGTACTGTCAATTATTCATAATCTCAAAATATAAGGTGCTTGACGTTTCGTCGCTGTAGGGGTTTGTCGAATAGTCCAAATGCAAAATGTTCAGGAGATGAAAAAACAATTACATTATCCTATTTTAATTAAATACATGGAGGTATTTAAATTGTTGTTTTACAGCATATGAATGATGTTTTCATTACAAAGCAATTTAAGGGGACGCTCTACAGAATTGCCCTTGAGAATTGAAAATATGATTTTTTTACATGTGGTCCGGAATTGTTGCTCTACTGGTAATATGCAAAGGTCGCCGACAATGCTTTGGTCTAAAGTAATAATAATGATCTCTTATTTAATTTAAATCATAACACTGTCAAAGTGTATAAAATATGGGGTGACCAAAAAATTATATCTTCTAATATACTTACGTAAATGTTACTAAATTCAATTTGGTGGAAAACATTGCAACCAATATGATGGATAGCCACGATATAAACTTAATAATAATATATTAATAACGTTTTAACCTGAAATTGTCCGAGAGCTAAACATACGAAGGATGTTGAAATACATATCTACCTACATTTTTATTTCATGTGCTATCCAAAAAACATTATTAATGAATAGTATTTATTTTGAATATATAAGACCTATTACATAACTATTAAAAAAAAATAGGTACATATTGTTTAATTCTAATGCATATTTAAAAAAAATTAATATAGTGATGTCTGTTTATTATAAAAGAAAGTGACTTTTTATTAAAAGAAATGAAAATATAATTAATTATATTTTCATTTCTTTTAAAATGGAATTCTACCAAGTAAATTCTAACTCAATTAATGACTTTTTATTACTTACCCGATTAGTTTAATTAATTTAGTCTGACACTTTTACAAAGAAGTAACGCAACTTTACTTTTAGTTGGTAGGTACAATAATTATTAATTAATAAAAGCCAATGCAAGAAATAATTTATACTCATAAAAAATGATTATTAACGTGGTCACCCATAGATTTTTTTTTTCAAAGCTAGCGATCGCAGAGAACAAGACAAAAAAAACTGCCGACTTTATCGAATCAATCACCCAGGGCTGTCAAAGACGTCTTACTTGTTTTTAATTGTGTGCAATTTGGCGGGAAAATATAATATATACAGTTGCTTACCATTCGGTTATCCCATGAGCTGGGTTTTGTTTACTCTTCTGCTGACATACTACAGTTTTATCCGATATTATAAAAGTCACACAGTACAACAGTGTTTAAATCTAATATGTAATTGCACCGGGTTAATTAAAAACTATAACGAAATTAAAATTTTAATGATTTACAGATTTTCCTATGTTATATCAACTTAATAGCAGTTTTAATGAGACCAGATACATATTACGATATATCCAAAATACACATCATCAGATAATATGTGAAATATTTTGATAAGCAAAAAAATAAGAACAATACAAAAATAACATAACATAATCAGCTAGTCTTTTCATAATTATTTTAGATGAATGTTGTATGCCGTTTGACGCTTGGAAGTATGTAATTATTCCATCTGTACAGTAAGCTATTTTTAACTTTAAATTTTTTGACAGCCCTGTATTCCGTCGGCCGGCACCAGGCTACGTCGCATATGTTATGTTTGGAGGTAATAATAATAAAAGTAATAATGATATTCATTCGACCGAGAATTGTAAATAATAATTATTGCGTTCCTTAAAATAAATCCCCGATGGTTAGAGGTTTTTGAGGTTAGACTGAATTAAAATGACGTCCTTTCAACGCTGAGATTAGTCTCTGAATGAACTATGAATGACCTTGTTCCTGTTCAGCTCAGTCTTAAAGAAAAGGATGATTCTGGTCCATTTAGATACTTACAAAAAATCATTCTGCATTAAAATGTCGATTCCGACAAAAACGGATATTCGACAAACCAACCTATGGTGACGGTTTGTCGTACTGAAGAAACTTCCGCACTTTTGCAAAATCTATAGACAATGTTAAAATCACTAGATGACAATAAAAATAACCAACACGTTCGCCGGGAGACTCACAAGGTGACTCATAATCACGTAGCGAAGCGTGTAGGTGGCCATTGCGATAGAATAGTGTGCGTTCGTTCACTAGAATATGTCACCTAGCATGTAGCCACCAAGCAAGGCACCTGCCTATGTGGCCGAAGCCTAAAGCAATTTTGTGGGCGATCGAGTGGAGGTATGCCAATATATGAAAATTTTATTTATGCTTAAACCAGGATTACCCATCCATGGATACCTACCACAAATGTATGTAGGTTTTTATAACAATATGTCGGTAGATTATTTCTTTTTTATCAGTTATTTTTATAGCAAAGTAAATTCCGCTCATAATGTGTTAAATTTGTAATATTTTATTTCTGTGTAATTTTTAAAACAAAATAAATGGCTCCATTAAACATGAACGTGATGAAGTTTTATTGTAGTCAACTTTCAGAACATAATAAATAATATTACACGCTTTATGGACAGTTTAAGTGGATGGACGAGTTTTTAGAAGTTTCCTTAGTAGGTATACAAATAAATGATATTACAATGACAAAAAAAAACTATAGATAGTTCCGTTTATTCTCCTTTTCTGTACCTATAAAATCAACGAAATTAGGTATGAAACCATGCTAACGAGTATGTCACCCAATAACAAAAAATATTGTTTAAATGTTTCTGTTCTTTCATCTTCAGTCATTTTATACACTTTTGTGAGTAAGGTGATTTTAAACGTCGCTCTGCAGCCGTATTGTGTTTCCAATTTGAATACGATTGTCAAGAATTACATTTTGTTTTAAGAGCATACTTCAGTGTAACGGCAAATAATTTTGAACTATATATGCGACGAAATTTCGGATTCGTTGCCTGTCGGAGAGCAAAAGTCGAGCTGTGAACACGTCAATTTGTTTTGTGATGGCGTCGGAGGAATGAATACTTAAATTGTGTAAATATGACTAAAAACGTTACCCATTTAAGTGCATGAAAAAGAAAACATGTCAATGAGTATACTATTATTATTAGTAATAAAACAATAAACATAACATTAAATGGACGCATGTTTAATTTGTATGACAAATTATATTTCGTTCGGCACGCGTCATTTGCATAATCCACGCATCGCCTAGCCACGATCTTTTTAGACTGTGCCCCAGCTGCAGTATAGCCTTAATAACGTACCTTCTCCGCTCCACTGGACTTTTCTTTCGTTGCGAGATGATGAGGATTCATCGTGATCATCATTACCTATATTGAACACATACTATTCAGACCTATTATTTTCGACCACAGGAGATTTGTGACACATCATAGTCATAGTCCTGAAATTCTATGAATCGAATACCGTCAATAAGACGTCTTCAAGGTGATTCCCGAATAATATTATCTTATTTCCCAATACTATCATCAAATCTGCGCAGTAATAAAATGTATGGGGAAACATGTATTATCCTGCAGTTGGCAAGATTGCGTGCATAAATCAAACAAGTTTAGAAGGTACCAAATTCAACGCGAGTGTAAGATTATTTTCGATCTGCGCCTGCGCAATAGAGCGATAGAGAACATGCCGGTAAAAAAACGAACTACTTATTTTGAGTTTCTGATTTTCAATACGACCTGTCAGATAGTAGTATAAAATGACAACCTCGCGTCTCACTTACTCTTGAAGAATGAGATTGGAGAGACTGTCAGCACTTTTACGTGTAAACAATTATTGTGATGACAGTTTAAAATAAGCACAATTGCCGACAGTAATTTTCCATGCATGTGTACAGGCTCTATAACGCATTTGGGATTAATTCCCACTATTTTAATTAATAAATAATTATTACCTTATTATAAATAATTAAAACGTTGTTATTATTACTAGTGGCAACATTCTACCGAAAATTTCTCTTTATTCACTGTCTATGATCGCCATTATATTGCTAGCAGAAGCAAATTTAATAATCTCTGACACATTTACGGACATAATCTGTAATATTACCCACGTAAAATGAATGTGAAACGCGAACCAGATGAAAGTCAATTTGACGCAGAAGCCCAATGTTATAATGATCTGGTAATTAAACAACCAAACAGCCCGGACGCCACAATTTTCATAAAGCGAGAGAATAATGATGATGACGTTTGCACTTTTAAGGTTAGTTTTTCATAACGTATGTGGCTATCAATGTTTCTGTGAGAACCAGGCAGTGTCAGCAGTATAATGCTATTCATTTAATTATTGTAAGTAGGTACGTATTGCAACTTCTTTGTATATGTTACACGGAATGTGTGAAATTGCGTATTACACGAAATCCGCAAATATTTACCTAATTCATGAATAAGGCAACGGGCTTGCATTATTCATGAATTAGCCAATTTATTTGCCGAGTGCGTGAATTTGGCAGGGTATGGAATTCTTAAAACTGTCAACATGACAGTGGAAAAAGTAAATTTAATACGGATGGTTTTATTAGTTATACTTGGACATACTTAATATAATATTATTATTATTAGGTTATGTTGTTTCTTAATTCCGAATTCAATCGAATGTCCATTTTGAGGTTAGCTAACAAATAAAATTCTTTCGTTATCATATCATAGTTCTAGATTTTTTTGGGCATAGTAAATGTATATGAACGTCATTGTAGTTATTGATTGGTTTAATTTTATATAATCAATGACGTTTGACACATTTGATTAGTTTGATTAGTCGCAAAAAACACCACCGGAGCGCGACCATCTATTTTGACCAATGCATGAGCATTTGACACATTTGGTTTAGTTGCAGAAAACACCACCGTAGCGCTACTATCTAATTTGCCCAATGCATGAACTAGGCAGAAAAATTACTGCCGAATTCACGCACTCGGCAGATATTTTGCCCAATTCATGAATAAAGCAACGGGCTTGCATTTTTCATGAAATAGGAAAATTTTTGCCGATTTTATGTAATACGCAATTTCACACATTCGAATAACTACTTAGTAAGCATTTTGTTTACCACATCGTTATTTATTAAACGTTTATTATATTTTCTCGACAAATGTCTGGGACACTGAGGTAAGCATTTTCCATTGTGACAGGTTCAATAAAACGCTGTCGGGAGGAAACAAGCTAGTCTCTGCGTAATATTCAATCGATAAACTTGTATCTTGCTAGAGAGTAAGTGCCTCGGAAAATGATACCTACGTCTCTAATTCATGGCCCCACACATCCTGAAGCGGGCCCCAGGCTTAGATGTTTGGCAGGCCCCCCTACCTATCGCTAAGGGTAAAGGCAGTTTGACGCGCTGCAGTAGCGTTTTCCAAATGGTGTGCGTGGTAAAATTAAGGTGTATTTTTAGCGATTTTCTGTATTTTTAATATGTACATCCATTAAAATACAGTTAAAAATTGCATGTACAACCAAATATTTTTAATTGTTAATAGCAATGTAGTAAAATAGCGCCGCAGGCAATTTTTTTTTACTATTAGAGCAAATTTGTGATCTATGTTTAACTCACTTATCTGGTCGACTCGTCATGCCGGGCCCTTCCTGAGCCCTGTCAGCCCCCCCCCCCCTTGTAGGGGCCATGATTATTTTGTACCATTGTATAACTGTAAACTGTATCTGCCATCTGTCGAATAACCTCGCCATCTCTACCAGCTTTCATACTTCAGTTCTTCACTCCTCGACATCAACCACATCCCTACACGTATATGTCATATATTTTGGTCGGACGTTTCCCAATAGGCCCACGAAGCCGATAGATTACACGACTGGTCCTACTTTTTGCCCCTCCCGTTGTCTATGTATGGCCTGTCATTGTCTACAGAGTATTCTTAGTTTCAGATTTCTTTCAGATTATTTTAACGTATCTTGGAGACCTTGGAGTCCATCTGATTTAGTGGTTATGTGTTATTAATAATTGGAAGTGACGATCAAAGTAAGTTTACTTCTTCTGTGTATAATAATATCATAATACACTAGGACGTTTGTCAATGTGACAGTCGATTCTAAACGACAATACCTAACTAATAACTTTTTTTTATACTCTTCAGTCATTATAGAATACCAAACTCTGCTTGCAAGTACGTTATCAATAAAAAGTATGGCAGTGGACCACTCATTGATTGCGCAAAAAGTCATGCTGAGGCTTTATTAGTCTAAAGATGGCGCTGGGTCGGCACATTCCTGGTGAAAAGGTTATATAACAGACTTCGTGCGTCAGTTTTACGATAGATGCACAATATATTATATAAATACATATTTTGTAAATGGAGACAGATATTTTTGCAGGTTTTCGTGGATTGACATGACGTTTGATAGGTAATAATATTGTCAATTATTTAACTCAACAAAATTACGGAGCCATATAATATCCTGCAGTGGCAAAGGCTCCATACTACGCGATTATTTAAAGCCTACCTTCAAGAAAACTATATCTTCAAGTATTTATTTCAAATTTAAATACATTAATAAAATGAAGAATATTTTAAAATACTGAGTCATCTATGGTCAGAATTTGAATTTAGAATGGCGACTGTTTATTAGTCAAGCTTAGAATCAACAAAAAATTACACGCGAGTAGCGACATCTGTTTTTGTTCTTTGAATGACTATTATTGACATCATAATCGAAAATTGTTTTCTATAATTATGATGATCTCTTCAGGCAAGTCTACAAATTTTGTCTCGTTTGGTAAGCGCTCGATACACCGCTTATAACTTTTTATGCAAATTTTATTATCTATGCCTGCCGCTTTATACAAATAATAAATAAATAAGATAACTGTTTTTGTTCTTTGAATGACGATTATTGACATCATAATCGAAAATTGTTTACTATACTTATGATGACTCATCTCTTCAGGCAAGTCTACAAATTTTTTCTCGTTTGCTAAGCGCTCGACACACCGTTTATAACTTTTTATGCAAATTTTATTATCTATGCCTGCCGCTTTAAACAAATAATAAATAAATAAGATGATTTTAAAAAAAAACGTCTATTGGGTTAAATCAGATATAATTATTAATTGTTTTTAAAATAACAAATAATTGTATCTCGTGATTATTATTTAGATTAGTTCAGTCATAGACAAACATAAATTATATCTTTTTAATTCAGTCAGATTGTTGTTCCAAACACGGTGGTAAAGTTTTATTTTGTTAGAAAAAATTCAGTGATTTATTGTGTTCTAAATGTGGATAGATTATCTTATTTTGTACCCTAAGCCATTTATTTGTCAGTGATTTAAATATATAAGAATTTATTAAATGTCCAGTTTCCGATTGATTTTGAAAATTGTTATAAGTACAACAGACCAAATTTTAAGAATATCATTCTCGAGTTTGACGTTTGTTAAAAAATCATATATTATCAAAGCTAGAAGGTCAAGGGTTCATTTAGATTTGCACAGAGCAAAAAAAACTTATATTAGATATTATCACAACAATTTATATGACAAATATTCGTTTTTAACTTCTTATTGTGCCATCCCCTAGCGGAGTTCGGCCACCATCAAGGCGATCTTATCTCTGTCGTCTGCTACCCGGAACAGTTCGGTGGAGCTGCACTCGTACCAATCACGGAGGGTCTAAAACCACGAAATGCGGCGCCGTCCTCTGCTACGCTTCCCATTGATCTTTCCTTGAATGACAAGTTGGGGAATGCTGTATTGTTGTCTTCCCATAATGTGGCCGAGGTATTGTAGTTTCCTGGTTTTTATACTACGTAGAACTTCTCGGTCCTTCCCCATTCGGTTGAAAACTTCAACATTTGTCACCCGGTCAGTCCAAGGAATTTTGAGGATGCGTCTATACAGCCACATCTCGAAAACTTCAAGTCTCCGTGACATCTCTTGGTTTAGCGTCCATACTTCCATACCATAGAAAAGAATTGAGAGCACATAACATCGTACCATACGCAGTCTCAGACCTAGGTTAAGATCTCGATTGCTAAGGAGGCGTCTCATTTTGAGAAAGGCGCTCCTTGCGATCTCAATTCTCGTTTTTATTTCCTGAGACTGGTCCCATTTCTCATTGACCCATGTACCTAAATATTTATAATGGGTCACACGTTCGATTGGTTCGCTGTTAATGACAAAATTTGTGTTGGTGTCTGGTGTCGCTGTTTTTGATACTAGTAATAGTTTTGTTTTCTTGAGGTTCGTTTTTAACTGGCAGTTGTAAAATTATTCAGTGTGTCGTTGTCATTTTAGTGTGCACTTATTCATCAGTAGTAATATCGTAGGTAAGTATTATACCTGACAAGTATGCTCTCTTTCTCTGATCTCCACTGCCTACCTCTTTCCAAAAGTCACCCTTCGCCACTGATATCCTGTGATCCCAAGTAATTATTGGAACTGAAATAGGTACCTAACTGTTGTGCAGATAATCGATCTAGAGCGTTGGAAGAATACAGGACAACAGAAGGTGCGACCAAATGTATCACTAGTCGCCAATCGGAGACTGACAGTCGATGTGTTTGCACGTCGGTTTATTTTGTCATGGCGTCGGATGAAAATATTCTTAAATCGTGTAAAGATGACTAAAAATTTTACGTATGTAGGTACTTAAAAAAGAAAACATGTCAATGAATATACTATTATTATTAGTAATATAACATTTTAAACATAACGTTAAATGGACCATGTTGGATTTTTATGACAAATTATATTTCGTTCGGCACGCGTCATTTGCACAATCCGCGTATCGCCTATCCACGATCTTTTCAGACCATGCCTCAACTGAAGTATAGCCTTAATGTCATACGTCGAATACTGACAACTCCTCTCAATTTATGCATTGACACTGGCAATATTGGTGCATTGATGGTTGAAACACACACTATTGCATGTCTATAATACGTGAGTCATTTTCATAGGATACACAAATTAAAAACTCTGCGTCACAATGTAGTGTATTGGAATTTAGCCTATCGGAATTCTATTTATTAATTTGTTCTTTGTGTTATCCGTTAAATCCGACATTTAAATCGGTTTACTCAACTTGCTGACAATTTATTAATTTTTTGTATTATTTTCGTTACAGAACACATCCATTGACAATGCAATGACTTCTGATATTAGTGCTGTTGGATTGACGATGACTTTTTATGATGATGAGAATTAATTGCGTGGCATAAAGAAGGAATTGGTGGACAATAAAAACGTTATGAGGATAATATAATATCTTTGGCTGGTGCATCAGATTCTGGATGCAATGAGATTGATATTTATGAAAATCTGCACACAAAAAGAACACCTGATTTTAGTTCTGAAATTCAATCTGTGTTGCCATATACAGAAATTCAAATCGACGAAATGGAAATTAAGAAAGATATAGTGCTGTCTCCCGAAAAAGAAATCCAACTGAAGACAAATAGTATACCTTTATTTGATGATAAGAACTTTCCATGTAACTTATGTTTTGATATTTTTCATACTAAAGGCAGTTTAAAGGAACATAAAAAAGAATGTGACAATTCAAAAAGTCCAATTAATCATTATTCAATCAAAGAAAAAGTGGTCCACAGTGGCGAAAAACCTTTTAAATGCAATGTGTGCGATTACAAATGTACCAGATCTAGTACGTTGAAAATACATATAAAACGTCATAATGGCGAAAAACCTTTTAAATGTAGGAACTGTGATTACAAATGTATAACTAGAAGTGAATTGAGCAAACATGAGAGAATTCATAGTGGCGAAAAACCTTTTAATTGCAATTTATGTGATTACAAATGTGCCAGATCTACTACGTTAAAAGAACATAAAATGCGTCATATTGGCGAAAAACCTTTTAAATGTACAAAATGTGACTACAAATGCATAACAGCAGGTGAATTGAACTCGCATGAGAGAATTCATAGTGGCGAAAAACTATTTAATTGTAATTTATGTGATTACAAATCGACTAGATCTACTACATTAAAACTACATAAAATGCGTCATATTGGAGAAAAACCTTTCAACTGTAGTGAATGTGATTACAAATGTACAACAGCCGGTACATTGAGGATACATGAGAGAATTCATAGTGGCGAAAAACCTTTTAATTGCACTTTTTGTGATTACAGATGTTCAACGTCTGGTTCTTTAAATCTACATAATATGCGTCATATTGGCGAAAAACCATTTAATTGTAATGTATGCAATTACAAATGTACAACATCTAATGGGTTGAAATTGCATAAAATGAATCATAGTGGCGAAAAACCATTTAATTGCAATGTATGCGATTACAAATGTACAACATCTAATGGGTTGAAATTACATAAATTGACTCATAGTGGCGAAAAACCTTTTAATTGCAATGACTGCGATTACAAATGTACAACATCTAATGGGTTGAAATTACATAAATTAACTCATAGTGGCGAAAAACCTTTTAATTGCAAAGTATGCAGTTACAAATGTAAAACATCAGGTAGGTTGAAATTACATAACATGATTCACAGTGGCGAAAAACCTTTTATTTGCAACGTATGCGATTACAAATCTATTTATTCTGGTGATATAAAGAAACATGCGATGCTTCATAGAGGCGAGAAACTTTTTAAATGCAAAGTTTGTGGTTATAAATGCATAACAGCAGGTACATTGCAGCCACATACATGTTATAATGTCACGTTTGAAAAACAGAATGAATCTAATATAAAAGAGTCACCGTTATTTAAAAACAACGACGTAACTATTCAAAATTCTGATGACTTTGGTCCGGTTATGTCAGAAACATTAGACAAGTATAAGGTAAGCTTAGAAAACCGTAGTGAATTGAGTGAGGTGACGTCAAGGATAGTGGACAATTATGACGTCACCTTTGACAAAGATCATCCATCTTGTTCGGCGATGGTTGGTGAAGTGAACGAGCGGAAACAACAAAGTGATGTTAAGTTATTATCGTGCGATCAATGCAGTTTCATATGTAAGGTTCCCAATCGACTAAAAAGACATACCATGACACATAGTGGCGAAAAACCTTTGCAGTGTGATTTGTGTAGTTATAAATGCATACGAAGTGACTCACTGAAAACCCACAAGGTTCTTAAGCACGGCGGAGAGAGGATTTTCAAATGCAGTTTTTGCGAATACAGCTGTCATAGACCAGATCTTTTGAGAGTGCATCAAATGAATCACACTGGTGAACGTCCATTTAAATGCTCACATTGCGAATATGCATGTAAACGTTCTAGGGAATTAAAACGACATTTAAAGATACACTCAGATGAAAGACGGCATAAATGTGAAATGTGTGGCTTCACTACAAAGGCCTCTAAAACCTTGAGAACGCATATGTATATTCATATGGGGGAAACACCTTTTAATTGTGATTAATGTCTTTATAAATGCACTACTTCTCACAGTTTGACATTGCATAAACTTTCTCATACTGGAGAAAACAGTGCGGGTGTGATATAAATGACTCGAAATTCAAGAATTCGCGTCAGTGAAGACGCACAAAAGGATTCACTTTGTATCATTGTCGGCGGACGTTGATGATCCACTATTGAATAGAAGTCGCCTGGTGATTTTTCCGTAATTTAAATTTATACCGATAAAGAATCTGGAATAAATTCTGAATTTGCAACGCCGTATTTAGCCTTGCATTGTATTTTAAAATTTGTATAAAGGAATTAGCTTGTGTGGCGAGTGTAGTGATTTTATTGCTCTGAAAGGTCAAACAGACAAAAAATGTAGGTATGCCAATTCTGATCAAGTCTTCTTCTTCTTCCACCCTGTCAGGTGCCAACATTGGGGCATAGGGCAAGCACAAGTTGGCGCCACTTCCCTCGGTCCGTCGCCAACTCTTGCGCCTCCCGCCATGTCAGACCTGCAGCACGTAGGTCGCTCTTGTAGCACCGCTGCAGGATCAGGGTGGGCCGGCCACGGCGACGGAACCCTTGAAGCTGTGCCACAAGGGTACGAAGTGCCGCACTCTTTGGCGGCATCCGGAATACGTGTCCTAGCCACGTAAAGCGTCTCTTCGTGATAACTTCAATCACCGAAGGCTGTTGTGTCTGCTCACAAACTCGGGTATTTGTAACGCAGTCGTACCAATGTACTCCTAAGATTCAACGGAGACATCGATTCTCAAAGCTCAAAAGCCGAGACTCTTGAAGCTTAGTAAGATGCCATGTCTCACAGCCATACAGGAGCACAGGTAGCACGCACGCGTTAAACAAATGACATTTGGTCCTCACAGAATACAGCCTTGACCTCCATGCGACTCCAAGTTAGTTGAACGCAGATCCCGCCACACCCATGCATATTCCAAGCTCACTAGACAGCTCTGATCAAGTATACATAATTCCAAATCTCCAAATCAACAACTTTTCCTTCAAGTGATAGTTTTGTGTACCTGGTAACCAACAAGAATAATATGTTAATTTGTAATTAACTATTTTTTTATTCAACGAATTATTTACAAGGTTTAAGAATGTAAAATTCTAAATATTGAACATACATAATTTTGAAAACACTTCTGAGAAACTATATTATAACCAACATAAAGAATCTTTTTAAAAAAAAAAAGTAAGACACCCCGGAGGAATCGAACCTGTACCTCTCGGGTATCGCTAAAGTATCTGTCGGCGCATTTTAGTGGACTGTAATATGACGGAATGATTCGCATGCTGGGGGGTTATAGCTATATTAGATGCCAGGCACTGACCTTTAATGATAATGAGGCTGGTTCCGTGGTCTGGTTCGCGTTCTTGTGTATTGAGTTACCCTGTGCGCGGCAATTGACGATCAAAACCAGTGCACGTAAATGACGTCTTAATGCTTTTACGTGTTATTGGTTTTCACAAGCACACGGTTGCAGAATGACTCGCTGTTAATAGTGTAGTAAGTGTGGCAAGGATAATGATTTCAGGTGGTAGGACATTTATATTGTATTTGAGCTGCCATAATTGGTCCAACCAGTGTCATTCTTCAAGAATAATTCACAAAAAATCAATAGATGTTGAATTCTAAAAGGGTGCATTGCAAATTGACTTTTGGAAAATTCGGTTGCTGGAGTTTTTTTTTCGGATATAATATATTTATTATTAATATTGAAATACAAATTTCAACAAAACAATCTTTATATTATAAATTATTTCATATTGTAATAGTTTCATATTATTTATAATACAAAAGTTTATCTGTTGGATAGGTATGTGATTCATTGCATTTCATACTAAAGTTGAGTATTTACTTGAATAAAATGTTAAGTATTTAGGCATGCATTATGATGATATGAGTTGATGGACTGCCTTCTATAGTGGGCAATGGTTGTTGACAATTATATACTCCATTAATGATAGTTTTGATGGCATCAATTTTTCTAAGAAAATCGTCAGAAACAAAAACTAATATGAGATCCCAAACAAGAGGCTAGACAGCTATAGGTACGGATACTGAAGATTATGGCTCCCACATTCTGAATTGGGCCTCCAGGCTAGAATCTTTAGCGGGCCGTCCGACCTATGAAACAAGCATTTTCCAAATGGTTTTCTAGGTAAAATTATGGGTATTAAGGCCCTCCTCCCACGGCGCAACTGAAATCTGACAGAACTGGTTTGTGAAGGATCTCATAAACTGGCCAATGTGATGCTTCGCACACGGAGCTACTGAAACTCAGTTGAAATAATAATCACATAACCTCAAACTGTCAAACTGGACTATCAGCTGTGTTGTACAAAACACGCGCGGTTATTAGGTTATTTTAATTTAAGTTAATATTTAACAAACAATGTCTTCGAGCGGGTCAACCGACGAGGAGACTTTGGTTTTGTATCAATACAACAGATACAGGAGTCAAAATAAAAGAAAATATTGGATTCAACCTTATATAGAAAGGAACATAAACTGCAGACTATTTGTTGCTGCAAAGGAACTGCAAGAAACCGATTCCAAATTTCTGGCTTTCTATAGAATGTCCAAGGAAAGCTACCTCGAGCTTGTTAGGATCATCACTCCTGCTATACAAAAAGAAAGTACAAACATGCTCGCTTCGCTCATCTTGTACTTTTGAGTTTTGACGTCTCTGGTTGTTTCGGTTTTTACGATATGACGCTAGCGGCTTTACGAAGTGCTACCAATTTTGGTAAGAAAATATGATTTTTCACCGAAATCTAATGATGTTGGTACCACTGTTTTACGGTGACTGGAAACTTCAGAGACCGCGCGACTAGCATGTCGCATCTCTTCGCGACCGTTTTGAAGCTGAGAGATTCCGGTCTCGCCGTCAGCGAGCCGCCATTGATATACATTAGTTAGATACTGGCTGGAATTTTAGTTTCAGTTCCGACGGACATAAGTTGCGCCTTGGGAGGATGGCCTAAGTGTAATTTTAGTGATTTATTTTATATTTTTGAAAACATCTACTTGAATTATGGAGTTGTCTTTTATTGACACAATAATCAAATATTGTATAGCATAACAATATAAATTTTAATGGATTTAAGTTTTGTACTATTCCATTTGAGTCGTTTTTTGCGACCCGGGTTTCGCCTTTCGGCATCTTCATGCGCTGTGTACACTCAACAAAGGCAAACACACACTGACAACGAGCACTCTTAACTCTAACATATATATCAATACAATAAAATAGGTAAAATCTTAATTTCCTACCTATCAAGTGAAAGGTCACAAAAAAAAATATAATAACCAAATTATGAATAATTGAAGTGTTAGTAAAAAAAACCCCCTATACTCGATAAGCATATTATAATAAATTGTCAAACCTATTAATAGATTATGCAGTCAAACTCGATTATTACAATCTCGGACATAGCGAGATCTCGGATGTAATGAGGAAACATTCGTTGACATTTTAGTTTATGATTTTCTCCATACATTTATTTACTGTTATAGCGAGCAACTTATCGGATATATCGAGCTAAAATATCGTCAAAAATTCTCTTAAAACTGTTAATGTGTCAATCATTTAAAAACATTTCGACCCTAAGCAATAAAATCCGACCGGACAGGATGCCGCCGGGATCGCATTATGTTTATGGCACTAGTTAAGTGTCTAAGCACCTTCCTAATTGATGTTTTCGCAGACAGTATTGAAAAAAGTATCCACGCATATGGTTGAAATAAGTAAAAAATGCAAGGTTTGTGAAGACAGTAGGTACCTACTAGCGTTCATTACAATAAACAACTTCTTTTGTAGTTTATGAATGCCATGGTTGTTTGGGGATTTTTACGATGGTTTTCTGATTTTTTATTTTCGACTTTTTGTGTTATGTGACCGCTCATTTAAAAATACCTATTCTGTGATATTACGACTAACCATTATAATGAGAAAAATCAGTCGGTCCCATCTTCCTCGTAATAACCAAGTTAGACTGTAGTTAACTCCATTAATTTCCAATACGCTCCATTGGTCTTAGAATGGACGATTTTACACCTATTGAGTGTTGTATTTTTATTGTTTATAAGTAGGTAATAACTAAAGTACCTTCGGTCGATGTTATTCATATTATAACCATATAAATTTTAAAATATTAATGTTTTTAAAGCAAAATAACGCATAATAATGCAGCCTGTTTTCATATGTATTTGCTGTGTTGTTTACTTTAAGGCCTTGTCCAGATGGCATGATTTGTCTATCGCGCATTCCAAGTACATGTAACCTTATTGAGCCGTCCATATGTGAACTCCGCCAGTCACTTCACGCTCGTGGTCGAGGTACAGGTGCCCTAATTAACCTATCCACATGCGCTCGCGAAGAGACACGCGTCATCTGAACAAGCTCACCAGCGTGTCTACTTCGTGGACTAATCAAAGAAGAATTTGAAGTATCCCACCTGCCGCTTTTAGGAAGCACATTTACGAACAATATCAATACGACGCTGTAACAAAAATTTCGACAAAATTATATTGTACCTACCGAGTTTTTTATATCCTACAATAAATTATTACAATATGAAGAAATTCAAAAATTGTATGTATTAAATTAATTAAAAAACCGTTCTTTATAAGATAATATATTAAAAACTTGGAAGGGTATTGCCTGTATTATTTCTCCTTATTCCTGTATACACTCTTACATCCATGATGGCCGCAAGGCTTAAGCGTATAACGTCATAGGTCTCAGGTTCTAATCTTGGGTCTGCCAAGTACACATATTGTTTTTCAATTTTTCTATAAGTCAGAGTATGGACCTAATAGGTTGAACAAGTGGCTGACATCCATTTCTCGTAAAAACAAAATCTGTCAACACAAACCTCCACTCTGTGGAGACCCATGTGATCTTATTAGGATCGGACATGGTCGAAGAAGAAAAGATCCCGTATGTATATATTGGCCGAACGCAGCTCACTGTGAGCCGTTGTATCGGAAATAGATGATCGGATGATCAAAAGCATGTGCAATACGACACTTAAAAATACATAGGTAATTAAACTGAATAAAATATGTAGGTACTTAGGTAAGTAAATTAGAAATACATTAATATATACCTACTTATATAATATTTTGGTAAATGCTCGTAAGAATCAAGTTTTACCTAACAAATATCTGGTAATAATGAGTGTTATGATATTAATGAATACCAAATTAATATTCTTATTAAATCTAATAAAATTTGAATATTACTGTCTAAATGCTCTACGAAAACGCGTAAGTATTTTTTTGATCTCGATACTATATGGCCATCTCTTTCCTAAAACCCGATAAAATGTTACTCTGTATACCTAATTACAACGTTTTTCTTAGCTCGTATTCTTATTTGTCCGGTACAAATCTTGCAAACAATTTTAACTAACTTCCCGACTAGCTAGACATTTGAAACTTTTAGAATATATCAGAACACGATACCAATGCATTTTTTTAATACTTTTGGTTATCTTTAAGTAGAAGTGATTTCATTTTCGGTTAATTCTGTTTTGTATGAAAAGTTATTTCGGAAGAAATCCGTAAAAAGTAAAACTATTATCGGTTGCTAAGTGGGTCCTAGCAACTAACTTATTAATATATACGTGCGTTACTATGGAAATCAACATGAAGTGTCAAAATAACATTTCAGTAGGTACCTATATTTATTCAGTATTTCTATCAAGTACATTTTTTTTATCGTTTAAGCTAGTCAAGTCAAGTTTATATGATTCAACAGAGAATTTAAAAACGTATATAAAAAGTTCTTTTTATCTTGTAATTATTTTTGCACTTATATTGAGTTAAGACTCAAATGGTACTGGGGTTTAAGATGCTTTGCGAAGAATGGTAGAAGGAACTGAATACAATATTTATTTTGAAACAAACACATATTTCGGTTCTAATTTTAAATACACATTTGGAAAAATCACATTCATATGATAATTATCTCGCCTAGAAGAAACTAAGCCTAGAAAAGTGACATTTTAATTGGAATGCCTGTCCGTGTTCGCAAAGGTGACATTCAGCCGACCTTTTTTTCAGATATCTCTGTTTTTTAACTTTGTATTTTTTTTTTCTCATAAGGAACGTGCGCTTTCAAATAAAATCAAACCGGCTGTGATTTGGTCAATCGAATCACACGTATGGTGGTAAACAACTCAGTCCATGTCAGCATATTGATCGGCGATATTAAATATATTACCGGAATTACAAATTCTCTAATAATATCAATTTCCAGGAGTATCCAATTATTGTAAACTCAAGGAAATAGCTTATTGCTGATTGTTTCCGCGATATCCATTTGTTCACATAGTGAGCTATATTCGATGACACAAACTCGATATAGTAGCTGACTCAATTACAATAATCATTATTTACTCAATATTCTTTTCAAGGTATTATTTTGATTGTGAGTACATCAATAAATAGCGGATCATAATTCATTGTCCTGTTAGAATCTCACTCTCTATATCGCTCCGCACAATATCTCATCCTACCGAGATTCGGACCTCGGAACCGTATCATAAGTATATTAATATAACTACTCTTTTACCTACTGACTGTTTACGCTGCAAATAAAACTCGCTCCAATATCCATCGGAGCAACCACCAAATCTCGACTTCTCACCTGTCCTTCTGACAAACTTCATCTACAACACCATGCCCCCCACACAGGTATCATCGATATATTATTGCGATAGTAACACCATAATATAACCAGTCACGATGGAGCCAGCAAGGCATCAGTCCACGAAATATCTTTCGGTTTGGTCTGGTGTAAGGCTGAAACTCCGAAGAAGGTATCACACTGTGGAACCAAGACATACTTATGATGATGACATAAAGAAACTTTAACATAAATTATTGACTGTTAGCGTATTTTGTATGAATTATTGCGTTTTATAATGAATCAAAGTATGTCTCTTTAGTTTACTATACTCTGCAAAATTACATGGACATAAATCGCATTTGAAAGCTTTTTCCCCTCCGTGCAACACCGCAAAATGAATTCTCAACTTGCTAATCTGTACGCATCTATAATCACATAAATCGCATTTAAACGGTTTTTCTCCGGTATGTTGCATTTGGTGGCGCTTTAGACTGTCAGCTCGTTTACAAGAATACTCACATATATTGCAATTAAATGGTTTTATGTCACAGTGAAATAGCTTCATATGCGACCTTAAACTGGCCGGCTGAGCGCATTTATATTCGCATAAATCACATTTGAATGGTTTTTCTCCAGTATGAGTCATTATGTGCGCCCTCAAGTGCGAGGCCTGTTTACAACTGTAACTGCAATCATTACACGTGAATGGTTTTTCATCGTTGTGTATTAACTGATGTCGTTTCAGAGAAGAAAAACTAGAAAATTCAGCAATACATTCTTGACATTTGAACGGTTTTAAACCGCTGTGTACTAATTTAACATGTCTATTTAAATACCACGTATTTATACAAGCATATTCGCAAGAGCTGCACTTAAATGGTTTTTCACCTGTGTGACCCATTTGATGGGTTTTTAAAGCACTTGACGAATTACAATTATACTCGCATAAGTTGCAGTTATACGGTTTTTCTTGACTGTGAATAAAAAGATGCTTTTTTAAATTACCAGACTCTGAGAATCGTGTTTCACATATTTCACATTGAAAAGGTTTCTCGCCAGTATGAACCTTCGAGTGCCGTTTCAATTTACTTACTACGTTACTTTTATAGTCACACAGATCGCATTTGAAAAGTTTTTCTTCGTTGTGAGACATTTGATGTTTCTTTAAATTTCCGGCTTCCGTGAATTTTTGATCGCATAACCCACATTCGAAGGGTTTGTTGCCGTTGTGAACCATCTGATGTCTTTTAAGTTTGCTCGGCGAGACGGATTCATGGCCACATTCATCACATTTGAAAATATTTTCTGCGTTTTTTGATGTCTTGTCTGTTTTATTTTTGTCGTGCATCGTACGCTTGTGCTTTGACAAAAGACTCTTTGACGAAAAAAAACTGAAACAAAACTTGCAGACAAAGTTTCTTTCAAAAAATAAACTTCTTTGCAATTGAAGACATGCTTCTTTGTCATCTATACAAAGCAATTCTTTTTTGACATCATGATGAAGGATATCTATTTCACCGTGAGATTGTATATTAAATTGTGCACGTTTTGAATTTGACTCGGCTCTTCCGATTATATTTTCCTGGTTTCCAAATTCTATCTTGATGTCCTTGTTACTAATTGTAGCCATGTTAGTTGATAGTAATATTTCGTGAGTTACAGCCATATCTTTCACGTGGTCTTTATTAGTGAACTGGAAATAAATAAGAAAACAATGTAATCGATTTTAATTAAGTTATAAAGTCTTCAAGCATCAACGTCTACATTATACGGTCGTTAACCACACTTGTCACCAAATTATGTAGGTAATATCTACTTTGCAAGAGTATTGTTCAGATTCGATAGCGGCTACTACTTCATTGTTCATCTTCAAATACCTTAAAATGAATGCCTTAATATACGAGACCAAAGTTGCAAAGTTATTTGGCATTGCCCTGTTTCTAGCATGTGTATTATAGCTAGGATATTATAAGTGCCCCTCTATAATACCCATTTAATTACACCAATACGTTATAACTAGGTACATTTATATAATCACGGTGTCATGAAAATGTGTAAGCGAGAGAGTGAGACAGACAGAAGGATTAACGTAAATTCTAAATTTGAAAAATCGGAGGAATCGTTTATTTTAATCGGGTCGTGAAAGAAAACATACGATACTCTCATAATAGTTTAACAGATGCTTACAGCTCGGTAATATTATTAGAGTATCGAGATGTGGGTGTGTTATCCAAGAGATTTAAGGATAATTGTAATAGGGATAGGATGCTGAAACCTACTTTAACTTAGGCAACATACGTAATCAATCAAAAAAATATGAAGAGATAGAAGCATTGACAAATGAACGAGTTCAGCGATGGCATGCTCCGCAAATTCAGACTATGAAACTCCGCCAGGCTGATGCTGCACCTCACAAACAAATCATTGAGTCTCAAACACCGGAAGAAAGACGGAACATACACGTTAACGTATGAGAGACGGAAACATATGAGATTGTTGACAGGTGGTACTGCCATCTGGAAATATCTCCTTCCCCCCCCCCCCCATACTCTGACGCATACACAAATTGAAAAACAATATGACGTGTACCTACTTACTTGCCAGTCCCAGGATTTGAACCTGCGACCCACAACACTACACGCCGACACTTAAAGTGCGGCTACACCGGCAACAAGTCGCGCGACAACTCGTAAAATTTTACGATAATTATCATAATTGCTTAAGAAATTTTACGATAATTATCATGCTTATCGTAAAATTTAACGAGTTGTCGCGCGACTTGTTTTCGGTGTGGACCCGGCATTAGACACGCGGCCAACACTGTTTACTACCTTAGTTATTAATATTACATTATTATTAATAGAAAATATCAGAGCTACCATGCTTCAAACTAGATTAGATCATGATCCATCCGTTGATCAGTTAATATTATGTAGCTATAAGTAATTATAGGTTTTATTTTAAACAAGATCTCGACAAGCAAAAATCACCGCAAGCTACTGGTGTGTATGTAGGTACCTAACGTACACTTTACAGACTCTCTTGGGTTGAACAGGCTCTATGTTGGTACCTCTATGTATATACGTATGTTATTTGATTCTAAAATGTATGTCGTCTTAGTGGAACCTGTAATGCTATATATTATTGTCGAATATATTAGGTTATTACCACTGCATGGTCTTCGCCGTTGTCAGAATCGCCTTCCTCTAGCTTCACACATAATAGGTCATATGGATTGACAGTTGTTGCAAAATGGCTGTCATTTTGGCTTTTATTTGACGTATTCCATTCATGTGATTTATCCACGCTTGCACTTTCAGCCGTGTCAGATAATATTGTATCTTCTGGCTCTGTTTTGATATCCATTTCAATCCATCAAATATTAGCGGTTGAAATATGTACCAGACGTGTCACACACACAAGGTTTAATGTCTATAGACTAAAATAATATTGTAGGGCAGTGTTGCCACATGATTTTTTCAAAAGTCATTATTTTTTATTTATTTTATGCAGTAGATTAACCAAAATGTGTGAAAAGTATTTTTTTAAGTTGACAAATTGTTATAATTTCAGAAGTCTCTTTATAACAACGTTGTAGAAAGTGACTTCCGAATCGAATGCGCATATCCTTACGGTCATAGTTATTATTAAGATCGTTTGTGTCCATTTGTGTCGTCCGCGCTGTTTTATCTTTTTGACATGCCGCATCTGAATATTAAAGCAAACATTGAATGCCTCTTATCAATTCATAAGTGCCACGAGTTTTCCAGTGGCCACAAGCCTTGCGTGTCGTAGAATGCTGAGCAGATGTAGGTAATTATGAGACACATTGTTACCTGCCTTAGAATGGTTAGACGCCGGCTTACGACCACCTCATGGGGCACAGAAACCTGGAAGAGGTATCAAGAACCAGCAACCCTATGAGATCAATATTGACGTTGCCAGCAGACGTATTTACTAAAAAGCTAGAGTAGATATGGATAAACACAACACTAATTATTGTATTATATGATTATTTTTATATATTGTCTAGGCGCATCTTTCGCACGGACACAATTATATGATTTAAAACCAACTAGACGTCAGAACAAAGGTACACAGTTAGTTCGATTTTCTATACTTACCTATTGTGAGTACTTAATAGTCAGTGAGTTTGCTCCGCCAGCTATAGTACAGTATTATACAAAAAGTCATAAAATGCAAAGGTGATATTATTAAGACGGTACTTCAGTGAAACGGCAAATAATTTTCAACTATAGGTGCGACGAAATTTCAGACTGGCTGGCAATCGGAGAGCGAAAGTCGAGCTGTGAACACGTCAATTTGTTTTGTGATGGTATCGGGGGAATTAATTCTTAAATCGTGTAAAGATGACTATAAAACGTCACCCATTTACTTGAAAAAGAAAACATGCCAATGAATATATTATTATTAGTAAGAGAACAATATACTTAACATTAAATGGACGCATGTTGACTTTTTATGACAAATTATGTTTTGTTCTGCACGCGTCATTTGCACAATCTTCGTGTCGCGTAGTCACGATCGTTTTAGACCGTGCCCCAGCTGAAGTATAGCCTTAACCGTGTGAATCTTGAGCCGTCGACGATGCCCAAGTGATAGAAGGGCGTGGCTGCTACCTTAGCATCAGGTGAGTGTCCGGGTAGTCCGAGTGCCATCCAATACAGTCCATTTACTGATTTTCCACCAGAGTTTTGCCAAAAATACAAGGTTTTGTTGAACATGCACTATTATGGAAAGTGTCCGTAAAATAAAAATTGAAACAATCCATATAAATAATTTATTTCAGAATAATTACCTAATTCAAAAACAATAAATAGCTAAAACAAAATAACATAGAATATCATTCAAATTTACGGTTTTGGATTAGAGTTGGTTGCTAGGTAACAATATCAATTATATTTACTTGTGAAATAATGTATTCATTTAACAAGTGTGTTCATGTTGTCTATATATGTATGTATGTGTATTAAATAGATCGTGTGGAATGTACTTAAATAATACATATGTAATGTTTTCTAATAAAATACAATATGTCAGGCGCGCACAAAGAAAAATGGTTAGGTTATTTTTGTGGGGTGGGGTCTCGGTTAACTATATCTAATGCCGGGTCCACACTGGCAACACGTAGCGCGACAATTTCGTTAAATTTTACGATAATTATCATAATTGCTTAAGAAATTTTACGGTAATTATCATACTTATCGTAAAATTTAACGAGGTAGTCGCGCGACATGTTGCCAGTGTGGACCCGGCATTACACATACAATTGACTTCCGCATATACCCCGCCTATTACTTACCGCTTCTCGAGGCATTAACCGCGGACCCCCGTACTTTTACGGGTACATTTTCCATACCCATACACTTCGTTTTTTGAGTCTAGCTACGAACACCTTGCCTGCAGCTATGAGTTATTTCCACCTGTAGCATCCACGAGTGGTTATCCAGCGCGTTTTTGTGCCGTATGCGCAATGTTGTCTATAATTATAATAGGTACTAGATCAAACATTGGACGTCTCAGATGGTTTCGCTAATGAGTTCCACTGACAATACCAAGAGTAAAGGGGTCAACATGTTGAGAAAACTATTCGATAGTCAAATCATCCGGGTCGCAATACTCAGCCATGAAGTAGAGAAGGTGAAGATGGTGTAATATTCTATTCACCTAAATAATTCGTAGTTTTACCACGTTTTTCTTAGCTCGTATTCTTGTTTGTCCGGTGGTTGTTTATCCAGTACAAATCTTGCAATCGATTTTTAACTAACTTTCCGACTAGCTAGACATTTGAAACTTTTAGAATATATCAGAACACGATGCCAATGCATTTTTTAATACTTTTAGCCATCTTGAAGTAGAATTGAATTCATTTTCAGTTAATTCTGTTTTGTATGAAAAGTTATACATCTATATTCACATAAGTTACACTTTAGAGGCTTCTCTTCGCTATGGATTACTTTGTGACTTTTCTTGACTTGACAATTTTTTGCATTTTTAGTCACATGTATCACACTTAAAAGGTTTTTCAACGTCTTGATGTGTCTCCATCGCACCCGGCTGTTCTGTACAGTCATTTGTGTCTTTAGTAATAATAATTTCGACTTCAGGCGTTACTTTTTTAGACATCTTACTATGGGCACTCAACTTATTATCATCAGCCGATATTTCTGGGGTTGCGATTTGTTCTCTTGCCTCACTTGCTTTCAGTGGATTTCCACTACAGCAGGTACTGGGTATTGACTGTCATATTCAGTTATTTCATTTTTTATCACTTTGTCTTCGAATAAAACCTCATGGTTTGGCAATACTTCTTTTGTTTCAAGAGCATTCAATGAAGAACTGCTGACTTCTGTTTTAATAAATGTTCTCTAAAACAAAAGATACATTTTAATTAATCATTTAGAATAACCCCACAAACACAACTATTATACAAGTTATTAAGTGGAACAAAATCAACTGTTTGTAACACACTTAAGTATAGTTTAATTACAAAAAAAGCATGATCTTATTAACTCAGTCACGAAATGACCCGGGAATCCAAAAGCACGAGCTGTAAGAACATACAATATTGTGTGATTTCTTAATCTTGATTTTTCATGGATTACGCAATGTTTATATGAATTTTAAAAACTAACCAACTCTATATTCAAATTGTATTATTAGTTCAATGAAAACAAATACGTATAGCGCCTGTACACGTGCATGGTATTACTGTCGGCAATAGTGCTTATTTTAAATTACCGTGACAATTACTATTTACACGTAAAAGTGCTGACTGTCTCTCCAATCTCATTGTTCAAGAGCAAGCGAGACGCGATGTTGTCATTTTATACTACTATTTGACAGGACGTGTTGAAAATCGGTTAACGTCAAAATGAGTAGTTCGTGTTTTTACCGGCGGGTTCGCCATTATCGTTCTACTGCGCAGACGTAGATCTTACTTGCGCATAAAAAATCAGCATAATTCAGAAGCTTCTAAACTTGTTTGATTCATACACGAATCATGCCAACTGCAGAATAATACATGTTTCCCCATACATTTTCTTACTGTGCACAGTAAATCCATGCACGTGTAAATGGGGTATTATGTCTGAGTAAGTTTAGTGTGCACTATTTATGTCGAATCTTAACAGACTACCTCCACCCTTCACCACTGGAAGGTACCTATAAAATACTTATAATACCTGATCTGTTAGCATAGGCTTAGATGAGGAGTTTTCTTCGACGTTCAAACGTTTTTTCATGTTTTACCAGACATGCATCTTTTGTCATTTCCTCTTTTCAATGTTGCCATTGCAAATCTTCAGATTTGATGTTGGGGCCTGCTGTAGTTTTCTAAAAAAAAAAAAAACAATAAGTACGAAATAAAAACAAACAGTATACAACAGAAAAATAGAAGAAATAGGTAGGTAAATAAATTAAAAATACAACCACATTGTATATATTTATATAAATAATAATGCTGTCCATATTATCAGATATTTGATAGGTACGACTTGATACTTAGGAGCCAGGTAACTCAGAAATAAAGGAAATGCCTAGTGTGTGGAATTACAAGCAACCCATCTCGAATGTGGAATAATATGGGATAAACTTAAACACGTGTCAAGAATGCGTCATTCTAAGCTGTCCTTCGTTCTGACAACTGCTCTCGTTTTATGCACTGACACTCATTCAATATTGGTGTACTTGAAGGTTGAAACACACACTATTGCACAACGCGTGGTTCATTTTCGTAGAACACTCACAAATTCAAAACCCTACGTAAAAATGTAGTGTATTGGGGAGCCTATCAGAATTCTATTTATTAAACTGTTCTGTGTTCGGAGCACTTATCCTCTGTATACCGGTGGTTTGTATAAATTATTTTTAATGTTTTATTTAGACATGAATTTGATCTCAATGTTATAATCCCATCAGTTTCTGTTACAACAGAAAACTGTGTTATACGGAACATACAAATTTCCAAACACAACTAAATTTTTGTATAAATACAGCAGGTACCTACTCCATTCGTCAAAAATAACTTCAAAAATGACCCGTAATTCACACTTTTTAATGTAAAATACTATGCAAAACAATTAAAAATCATAATTATACAACGCCCACGATGTTCGAACGGCTTACGCGTTGACTTAACGTCGTGGGTCCCCATACATATTGTTTTTCAATTTGTTTTTGAGTCAGAGTACGAATCTAACAGGTTTAACAAGTGGTTAAGATCCATTTCTCGTAAAAACAAAAATCTGTTAATAGAAACCTCCACTCTATGGAGGCCCATATTATGATCTTCTTAGGATCGGACATGGGCAATATCGCACCCCCAGTAAAATACTGTAGTAAGTCAAAAATTGGCATTTTGCAGGAGAGCCATTTGAAGTTTCAAATATTCTTTGTAAATACAGGAAAAGTCTGAATGTAAAAATTATTACTCATTTTTATGGAAAAACATGATCTATTTTCAACTGTATTCATCATTTTTCTCTAAAACATATACAAACGGAGATATTTGAATATTTCTGAGTTACGACTGTATTTTATTAGGATATTTGACAATTTCATGTTAAAATTTGAATCAACTCAATACTTTCTATGTAAATTTCCCTACCATCACTCTAATAATTTCAACTAATTTGTTGGGCACTGTAAAGGAAGGTTTTCAAAATATTAAGTTATGGTACAATCTTTAAAGATTTATTGAAAAAAAAAGAAAAATACAATTATTAGTTCAAAACAACAAAAAATACTTAATTATTTAATTTAATGGGAAAATAAATTTTTTACACACGATTTTTAATTTTTAAACATCA